>NC_141079.1:9069926-11504926 GCF_041138505.1 Cibotium barometz
TTTTATATCTTAGTTTTAATCAATAAGACACTTTAAACATATTAAAGTCACATATCATAGAGCTTAACTCCATTTATTGGTATTTCTTTGAGTTTTTTTCTATTTTTTAAAATTATTTTAAGAGCTTGCAATTGCAAAAAGTACCATCTTTTTTGCACATAAGATTGACAACTTACAATGCTCAATTTTAGAGATCCAATAGTTTTAAAATAGATGAAGTTTGATAGCATGTGAGACTGAGATGAAATTTTAAATTGAATGGTTATAATTTTAAATTGAATGGTTATAATTTTTAGATCTCATTTAGAAAATTATGATAATTTGTGAGGACCTGTGAAAGTTTTATAATTTAGAATCTTCATTTTAATATTTATCCAAATTACTTAAAAATCATGTGGGTAAAGGTAGTTATGTAGTCATTAATTTTTTTTGGTTAATTTGAGTTTAGGAAGCCCATTTTTTACCTTGTACAAGTGAAAATTCTTATTTGTGTCTATGCAGTCTAAACTAAGTCTATTTAGCTTTGGTAATCTAGGCTCAGTGTAATGAACCTGAAAATAGAGTAGAGGGGAACATAAGAGACACAGCTAAACCATACTTACTTTTATTTCATCAACACATACTAAATAGAGAAGCTCCATAGCTTTCCTTCATCGCACTCCACAAAACACAACACATTTTCTAATGGTAAGTTCACACTGAAATAAACCTAATGCTATTGTCCCCATACACTTGGCCAGTTGTTGGGAACATTTATTACTATCCACACACATATTGCTAGATTGGTGTCCACGTTCTACTGCTATCCACCAGTTCCTGATGAGCTTGCATTCTCAAGACTTTCTCTCAAGCTCACCATGTCCATCTCTTATACTCCAAGCCCGTCTCTGAACTTCTCTTTACCAAGTGGTTTGGTAAATATATTTGTAACTTGCTCTTCAGTCTCTTCACACATGCCAACTCTATCTATCCATCCAACACTTTCTCCCTGATGAAATGATAGTGGTCCTCTATGTGTTTGGTTCTCGTAGAATAAATGGATTGCTTGGCAACTGTATGCCACTCATGTTGTCACAATGTATGACAACTTTCCCATCACATTGTTATCCCAAATCTTCAAGTAGCTTTTTCAACCATACCACCTCATATGTAGCCATAGCTGCTCCTCTATACTTTGCCTCTTTGTGCTAGATAAAGGAACTGTGGGTTACATTTTTCTACTCCAGCTTACCACTACACTTCTTAATGTGAAAGCATAACTACTAGTAGATCTTCTATCGTAAGAACTACCTGCCTAATCTGCATCTGTATAATCACGAACATCTATAGCTTTTCTATACTCATAAAAGAGTCCATAATGTGGTGTAGCTTTCACATATATCAAGATTCTTCTCACTATATCCAAATGTGGTTTCCTTGGGCTTTGCATAAACTGACTCACAAGCCTAATTGTATAGCATAGATCCGATCTAGTAATAGTCATGTATATCAAACTACCAACCATCTTTCTATACATTATTACATCCTCAATATCTTTAGCACAATCAGCCCTTAGCTTTACATTTTGCTTCGATAGTATGCTCATTGGCTTACAACTTGTCATGCCATATTTTGCTAGCTTATTCAATGTATGTTACCTTTGAGCCAACCAAATGTCTTTGTTTGTTTTCACCATTTCAATGTAAAGGGAGTATCTCAATTTTGCCAAGTCTTTCATGTCAAATTCACCACACAATGAAGATTTCACGTCAGTAATATCCTTGCTTGAATCACTTGTCACAATCAAGTCATATACTTAGATGACAATCACCATAATACCATTTGTTGTCTTTTTTGCATATAGTGATGAGTCTGATGTTCCCACGTGAAAACCAATACTTATGAGATACGTGCTTATCTTGTGTGTTCAAGCACATGGTGCTTGCTTCAGCCCCCATACAAAGCCTACTTCAACTTACATACATGTGTGGGATAATCAGGATGATACATATAACCTTCTAGCTACTCCATAAACACCTATTCCTATAATTCACCATTTAGAAATGCATTCTTTACATCCATTTGATGCATTTTCCAACCTTTTGACATAGCCAATGCAATCATAGATCTCACTGTTCCCATCTCAGTAATAGGACTAAATGTTTTATTATAATCCAAACCATGTGTCTATGCATATCTCTTTGCCAACCAACCTTGGTTTATGCCTTTCTATTGGTCCATCTGATTTATATTTCACTATATACACCCATTTGCAACCAATGACATTCTTTTCCCTTTCTAATGCAACCAAATCCCATGTACCGGTATGTACCAAGGCATCCATTTCTTCATCCATTGCTCTCTCCCATACATGATTTCCAATAGCATCTCCAAAACATGATGGTTCCACATGCTTCACCATTGATGTCATGCATGCACAATAATGCATTTCATACCCTTCCTATGTCAATGTCTCCATTGGATACCTTATCCTTTGTGACCTTGTCAAAATCTGTGGATCACTTTGTACACCCTATAGTCTAGCATGTGGAGGAACATATCTCTCTTGCCTTACACCTCGAGTACGTAAGGTTGGGATGCCAAGTTCTTTATCTAGACTTTCTAAGCTAGATGACTCATAACCTATATACCAATTTCTTCAACCTTCTTTTTGTCTTTGTCAACACGTCCACTTGTGCTCACACTACCATGTCTCAACCTTCCTGACCATGGACTTACACTATCACTTCCACTAGATGTTTCACCTCACCTAAAAAATGAAGTAGAAATCTCTTTTGAAAAGTTCACATATGTACATTTGTGTTGAGATATCGAGCTCATCTTGTGAGGCGGTGGACACTGATGACTGGGGGATAGGTCCCACACTTACACCACTGGCATGGTTGGTGAGATCATGGGTGATATGCGGCCAGTGGGATGACAGGCTGCTGTGTGACAGCCATTCTAGAAGAGACTGGCATAGTTATAGTGCTAGCTCATTTAGTTGGGTTCACATTGTAGTAGAGAACCCTAGTTTGTATTTGGTTGAGTACCTTTTCATATTGTGTGTACTCTTATCTTTGTATATGGTGTGTTGAGTGTTGTGTGAAGAAGAAGAAGATTTTCAGCCTCTCACCTTGTGTGTTCTCTTTTAGGATTTTGTGAGTGTGTGTGTGCTTGCAAGAGCTCAAGCTCTCTTCTCCCTTGTATTTTTTCATGGTATCAGAGCCTGGTTCATGCTAAGAGCTGAGCTACAAGCAAGAGAAGCACAGGAAGCGGTATGAGGGTAAGAGCTTCATCTACTCTTCCCTATTTGTGTTGACGACTACACCCTTGTCGGGAGCTCTACGGGAGGCACTGACAAATGATCTCTGATTGAGGAGCTTTCTTCGCGGGAGTAAAGCTATAGGGTCATTTTTCAAAAGGGAGACAATTTCGAGCACTGCGCGGGTAAGTCATCGATTCTATGCAGAACTCTGTTTTAAGAAACTGCAGGAAGACAGATTGGTTGTGCAGACATTGTGTGCTGCAAGGAAGACAGATTGGTTGTGCAGACATTGTGTGTGCTGCAAGGAGGTCAATAGTTGCCATTGGGTGTATGTATACACACTGAGGTCACTGGTTGTGACATTTGAGTGTAGTACAGTACCACTGCAGAAAATACAGCAGTTTGTGCAGGACAAACTAGAGTGCTGTTTCTAGTAAATTTGTGTATCTGGCAAGATGTCAAATGATGGCATAAACCAGATTGTTGCTGAGAATCTTGATAAGAACAACTTCCATGCTTGGAGGTTCAGGTTGACAAATTTCCTGATGGAAAAGGGTTATTGGGACTACATATAGAAGGCGAGCATGAAGAGGCATTGGAGATACCAGAGATTAATCCGACTGCTACAGATGTGAAAGAGTTCAAGGATTGGAACCAAGGAGCCAGAAAAGTTATGTATTGGCTCTCTATTAAGTATACAGGACACCATGATTGGGCACATACAGGATGCTAAGTCCCAAGGAGGCGTGGGACACCTTGGTAAGACTCTATAAAACAAATACCAAGGCACGAAAGATACAGTTGAAGAATGAACTTCATACTGTGGAGAAAAAGAGTATGTCTGTGAATGACTATATATTGAGGATCAAGGGTATTGTGGAATCCCTTGCATTTATTGGCATTTCAGTAGATGATGATGATAAGGTGGAAGTCTGTCTACGTGGTCTCGGGCCACAATACAAGGCGTTCAAGACGTCTATTCTTCAGACTCGGGAAAACATTCCCAATTTCACAGATTTGGTGTCTATGTTGATTATAGAAGAGAAAATCTTGGGTGAAGACCAACAGCCTTCACAAAATAAAAACAGTTCAGAGCAACATGCCTTCTACACAAGTTCAAGAAGAGGACAAGGTAGAGGAGGCCGTGGACACGGCCAAGGAGGTGGCCGAACAGGTAATCAGAATTATGGCCAGCAGCAGCAGCAACAACAATAGTCCCAAAATTCACAACAATAACAAACAGGTGGAAGAGGCCAATTCAGAGAGGCAGGGGGAGTCAAAGAGGTTGTGGAAATTAGCAAAGGTAGTATAATGATACAAGTGGATGCCTTTATTGTGGTAAGCCTGGACATGTGCAGGCAGATTGTTATAAGAAGCAGGCTGACATGCAAAATGGAAAATTGCAGCAAAACAACTATACATCCTCGAGCAAAAATAATGAGGATAATGAAAGGTTGTTTGTTATGCAGCATGTTGTTAATGCCATGTCTGAAAATGTTGAAGCAGCACATAAAGATGATGTATGGTACATTGATTCTTTAGGTGCTTCGAACCACATGACAAGTCATGGGGAGTGGTTCAAGGAGATGAAAAACTTTGAAAGACCATTTCAATTTGCATCTATGTCATCAACCATAACATCATCATTGTTTTTGTACCAACTTGCCAATTCATCAAACACCACATCCCTAGAAATGGGCATCTCTCTAGTTTTTGGATTGTAACATCTATAAGTCTTTCTGTCTTGTGCATAACTAATGAATATACACTTCTTAGATTTTGGGTCCAACTTCCTTCTCTTCTAATCTGGCACATGTGCATAAGCAATACTTCCAAAAACCTTGAGATACCCAATGTTCAGTCTTAAACTCTCATCTGTCCATGTAAGACACTTGCGAGTGTAGGGTATCGGAACCTAGACTTCCATATCTGTTTTGTTTGGTATTTAGCTATAGCTTCATGTACTTGTTATAATACATGGGTATGATCTCTAGTGAAATCATTAACTATAGGGACTAGTGTGTGAAAACTGAGAAGTAGGTGTCGGTAATTTCTTATCATATATGACTTCAAAATGAGATTTTCCTATAGTTGAGTGTGGTGTATTGTTGTAAGCAAATTGTAGTGAATGAAGATGTTGGTTCTAATTAGCTGGTGTGGAGATTGTGTAAGACCTTAATAAATCGAAGATGGTACTATGAGTTGGTTTGGTATGGCCATTGCTCTCAGGATGAAAAGCAGATGTGAAATCAATTTTAGATCCTAGATTTGAAAATAAAGCAATCCAAAAATGATTACAAAACCTAGAGTCACAACAATTAGATACAATAACTTTAGGTAGACCATGGTGTGTAAAGACATGTTTAATGAAAAGATGTGTAGCTTGCAAAGTAATCAATATCTTTTTGCATGCAATGAAATATGCTTACTTACTAAATCTATCAACAATAGTCCAAAGCATATCATTTTGTGTAGAAGTAATAGGTAAACTAGTAATGAAATCCACAAAAATATTTTGCCACGGACCTTTAGGAATAGGAAACGGCATTAGTAAGCCATGCTATTTTCCATGATGTCACTTGACTCATTGGAAAAGAAGACATTTAGAAACAAATTTGGAAACATCAATATTTACGTTAGGCTAAAAAAAATCATCTAGTTAAGTTTTGAGAGTACTAAGTAGTAATGATTCCTCTATGACCAATTTAAGGGAGATTATGCAATTCTTCTAGAAGTAGTTGTCTAAATGGAAGAGTTATGCATAAACACCTTTCAAAGAAAAGGAATCCATCATGATATGAATAATTATCAATAGGCAAATAATAGTTAGAGTGCAGTTTCAACCATACATTATGAAAGTCAAGGATTATTCTTATATCATGCATAGTATGAAAAGAATGCATATCAAGAACAAAAATGTTTGTAATTAAAGGGCATCTACTTAGTGCATCAACGAAAATATTTTCTTTTCCTGGTTCATATTGAATGAGAGGATGAAAACTTTCAAGAAATGAGGCCCATTTAATGTGGTGGTAAGACATCAAATGGTTGGGTAAGTAGATGTTATGTTCTTTGTTGTTCTGTTTTAATGAGGAAATTAGAACCCATTAAATAATGTTTCCACATACAAAGTTCATTAACAACATCAATAAGTTCTTTGTCATAAGTGCTATATTTAGTTTTAGGTGGTTTCAGTTTACAACTCTTACATGCAAGAGGATAACCATCCTGCATGAAGACTTCACCAATAATGGATCCATTGGAATCAGTGAGACAACAACGAAGAGAGGTCTAGAAAAATCAAGTAATTGAAGTATGAAGGTATGTGTGACCATAATATGCTTAAGCATGTCGAAGGCTTTTTGTTGGTGTTCTCCCCAACAAAAAATAGTCTGCTTAGAAAACGCATAGTCAAAGATAATGCAATCAAAGAGAAGTTGCAAAAAAGTTTCTCTAATAATTGTATAACCTAGAAAAGTACAAACCTCGGTAACATTCCTTGGAGTAGGCCAAGTCTTAATAGTGTGGACCTTTTTGGGATCTACTCTAATACAATATGACCTAAAATTCAATTTTCTTTTGAAAAAAAGAATTTTTATTTGGATAAGTATATAATTGATTCTCTTTCAAAAGTTTGAAGATAAAGGCAAGATGTTGTTTATGTTTTTTGACTAAAAACAAGAATGTCGTAAAGTGCTAAGGGACTATGGGCCTTGCGCATGGCCCAATGTGGAGAAAAAGACATTAATATGTGTGAAAAGGGGCCAAATGTATATGATACAACTATAAACCCAAGTTGTACATAACACTTTATGACTTTTTACTTAATATCAATCAAGCCTTGCTCATGTAATATTTCATGGTGACCTTCATATATGTTTAGAATTCCATGTAAATGATGTCTCGTGTCTCTAGAGTCCATGTAAACAAGTCTCCCCATTTCTCCCTTCTTTCATTAGTATCAAAGCGCATTTTCTTCGATCCATTTTAGTGTTTTCTTGATTTTTTCTTAATTTCTCACCATTTCATGGGCGAGAAATGTTTTCTTGGCATGGGAGAGTGATGGAGACCTTAGATTGACTCCATTTTGGTACAATTTAGTTAAAATTTGGTAGATTGTGGCCAAAAATTAAGTTTTCGACCAAATTTGAGTAAGTTTGGGGTACCTAGGACCAAATTTGGGCCAAAAATTGAAAAATTTTATGTCTCACAATTTTTGCTCTTCTCCCTCTCCCACATCAAGTTTCCATGGCCATGGGGAAATTTAGGGCCGATGTTTTCCATTCCAAGCTTGTGTGATGGCTGGAGGAGCTTCAAAGCAAGATGTGGAGCAAGTTTTGGCATCAAGAGCACCCAAACATGGTTGAAATCTGTGCCATGTTCTTCTAGGAGCGTTTGGAGGTGATGGTGATAAACCTTGGCTACTCCAACACTTGGAAAATGCTCTGTATTATATAATAATTTCATACTTTCATCTGATGCTTCAATTTCTCAAGGTTCTATGCATTAGGGTTTTCCATGGAAGTAGGATTTCACATCAACATTTTGGGAAATTGCTTCAAGATTTATCTTCTTAATACTTTTCTACACCCATACATGTGCTTAGTTGATGTAAAAGCATGGGATTGCATGAATCTTGGCCTTTTCTCAAGAAGGAAGTGCACAAGGGCACGCAAAAGTTGTTGTATGAATATAAGGATATATTCAACATGCCTAAATGTTTACCATTTAAAAGAGACATTGATCATGGGATAGAGCTTAAGCCTAATGCTAGGAACATTAACAAGATGCCATATAGATTGTCCAAAATGGAGAGAGATGAGGTGGAGAAACAAGTGTAAGAATTGATGGACATGGGATGGGTGGAGCCAAGTCAATCTCCTTTTGCATCTCTAGTGCTTCTTATAAAGAAGAAGTGTGTGGATTACCGTGATTTGAACAAGGCTTCCATCAAGAATAGGTATCCTATACCTCGTGTTGTGATCTTTTGGATGAGTTGAAGGGTGCCCGTTTCTTCACAAAAATTGACTTGAGGTCCGGCTACCACTAAATAAGGATGTAGAGTGGTGATGAGTACAAGACAACATTTATGACCGAGAGGAGTCATTATCATTACTTGGTTATGCCGTTTGAGTTATGCAATGCACCCGCCACCTTTCAAGCCTTGATGTGAACAAAGTGCTTCAACCCTTTCTCTATAAGTTTTCAAGCCTTGATGAATAAAGTGCTTTAATCCTTTCTCTACAATTTTGTGTTGGTCTTCTTCGATGACATTTTGGTGTATAGCAAGGGTGAAGAAAGGGACTCGAAGCATGTGCACATAGTTTAGATGCTTTGTGTACCAATCAATTGTATGCCAAGGAAAGCAAGTGAACATTCATGTCTAGTCAAGTGGAGTACCTTCCTCATATAGTTGGGAAAGATAGCATAAGAGTGGATCCCAAGAAGGTGGAGTCTTTGCAAAAGTAGCCTACTCCAACCAATACAACATAGTTGAGAGGTTTCTTGGGACTCTCTTCATTTTATAGGAGGTTCATTGAGACGTATGTGCACATAGCTACACCATTGATGGATAAGCTTAATAATGAAACATTCTTTTGGGATGCAATTGCAAATAAGAGCTTTGAAGAGCTCAAAATAATGCTTACATCAGCCCTTATTTTGGTGTGTCCTGGCTTTTCAAAGCCATTCACAATAAGGGTGGGCATGTGGAAGAGGAATTGGGGCTATATTATATCAAGATCATGGGGTGGCATAAAGGAGGTACCATCTTAGAGAGCATGTTTGGGGCTATTTTGCATGCTTAAGATGCAATTTTTAGTCATTGGAAGCAATTTACAGCCATGAATCACTTAAGGATGTTGTCAAATAGTCATTTGTTTTCCACATACTTGGTGGATATGGGTTATGAGAACTTTTATGTGGATACCCAACCTATATGGAAGCCTAAATGTTACTACTATGGGTGGGGATGGCTTGTAATAAATTGCTAAGGGACTATGGGCCTTGGGCATGGCCCAATGTGGAGGGCCAAGACAATAATAAGTGTAAAAAGGAGACAAATGTATATAAGACAACTATAAGCCCAAGTTATACATAACACTTTATGACTTTTTACTCAATATCAATTAAGCCTTGCTCATGCAAGCTTTCATGGTGGTGACCTTCACCCATGTCTAGAATTCCATGTAAATGACATCTCGTGTCTCTACACTCCACGTAAACGAGACTCCACATTTTTTCCTTCTTTTAATAAAAATGCAACATAGTAATATCATGACCATTGATTTTAGCCTTCATTTTAAGAAAAGAATAAAATGAAATAGATTTACAGAGTATGTCGCTTGGTTTGGGGTTACCATCATCGTGTAGTGTATCTTCGGACTGATCTAGAGCGTAGTCACCATTATCGTTGTACACCTCTACAATGTTGTGAAGTTGAGCAGTTGGTGGTTTGACATTCTTCTAACATCAAGTAGCAAAGTAGCTTGGTTGTTTGGCTGCACTTGTAGCATGTAGGGCTAGGGTTCTTTGCTGTATTAGTGTTGTGACTAATAGGCTTGGGTTGAGATACATTGCTTTTATCATTAATAGTATTTACATTTTGATTGGGATTTGTGTGTGTATTTCTAGGTGCTACCCACCAAGGGTTTCTATTTGCATTAAAATCGTTAAAAGAACATGGCCTAGTAGGAGTACCATAATAACAAGGCAATGGTTGTTGATTGTTATTGAAACTTGAAGTTTTTTGATTATTGGATGAAAAGGCATTGAATTGATGAGGGAGTTTGTGCACACCTCTTTTGCATTCCACATCATGGGATTAAGATATAGCTTCATCAAGTGTAGTAAGTTTCAACATGTTTACCTTCTCTTGAATAATCTCTTTAAGAATTGATTCGTTTAAACGACGTTAAATTGTATCTTCATGTACGTCTTCAAGCATACATAGTTAAAAGATAGTTTTTAAATTTTCTCCGTGTATTGTGATATCATCGCACGATCGAACATAGTCAAAGCATCCCATGCACGACGTGCTTTGAGAGTAAATTGGGGTGACAAAAAGCTTGCCTTTACTTTACGTTGAAATGTCACCCAAGTAGTTGGTTTGTCCTCATTGATTTTATGAAGAGCATTCCACCATGATGATGCATGGTCAACCATGTGGTTGGTAGTACATTTTATCTTATCCTTTTCTGAAAAGGTCTCCTCAGAAAAACAATCATCCAATTGACTTAACCATGAAAGTAAAGGACGAGCATCCTTTCTGCCATCAAATTTGATAAAAGAGAAAGTATGACAACTAATCTTACTGCCCTTTTTTGTTTATTGTGCATTGAAAGTAGTCTTGATGATTTTAGCAATGCGTGTGTCCTCAGATTGTGGAGTAGTAACTTCATTACCTTCAAGTAGTTTCTTGAGGACGAGGCACTTTTGTTGTTAATCTTGAAGTAGTTTCTTGAGAAGTTGAATGAAATTGTAAGATTCCTCCTCAGCAGCCTGAATAACAAATAAGCCTCTACTTCAATCCCTTGTAATCATTCTATGTTTCTGAATGCAAGAAAATATTATTTTTCCTTGTTTGGCCTAGTGAGATAATAATTTCTAGAGAGTGGTAAATCAATATTGGGATATTTTTGGATAAATAAATTCTACAAATATCAAAAAAATATTTTCGTGAAATAGAAAATCAAAATAGATTTTCCATGGTGCAATTGGAATTAATTAAAAATAATTTAGAAGACCTTAGCCTAAGGGTCAAGATTTTCTGAAAATTTTGGATTAAGGTTCCTATGGATCAATAAGATTAATCCAAGTGTTGGGATAAGATAAATCCAAAGAATAAAAGAAAATACCCAAAAATGAGTAAATGCCCACATAAGATGAAGAGTTGACAAAGTACTAGATTTATTAGTTAAAAACTATGAAGTATTAATAAAAAAATGAGATATTTTAGAGTATTCATTCATTTTTGACACATTGGTAAGGAGAAGGGGGCCCTTCAAGGAGGCGCCTATTTCACATGTGTGGATGAGTTTTAAACTAAAAAATAATAAGATATTTTTATCTCTCCTCTCTCCTCTCTCCTCTCTCCAAGATCAAACCAAATAAAAAAGGGAGCCAAACTGGTCTAAAACTTGTCCAAATTCAGCCAAAGTGAAGCTGGAAAATTCTAGAACTTAGTTGGACTCAGTTAGTGGCCTCCCTCACCTATAAATAGACCCTGATTCTTTTGTATTCTCATCTGTGAACTAAACTATGCCGGTATTACTCTAAGATAAGCTTATTTTCTATTATCCTCTAAAAAGCCTGTACAAATTGAAGAGATTGGAGCTTCTCTCTCTCTTCAATCTTCCTTGGAGACTTCATCAACATACCAAACCAATTGATTGGTTGGGGGCCTCTACTTTGATCAAAGAATCAAGCAATCTAGGAGGTAAAATGTGATTTATGGTCTTTTTTCTTTAATCTCCAAATATTTCTCTCTTCTCAACCCCTCTCAAGCTTGAGAAGAATTCAATTGAATGGATTTTTAATACAATTGAAGTTCTTTAATGAATTGTAGTGATAAAACACATAAATTTCCATTTATGCTTAAATTATAATGTTTTTAAAGCATTTCTCTCTCCCCCCCAAAGAATGGTCATTCCTATGACCTATTCTATATTCAAATGAAGCTTCTCATGAAGCAATTCTCCAATCTAAAAGTAATTTCTATGCTTGTCAAATTAGAGGCCAAATAAGTGGCTTTTTAATGCTTTTATACTATTTGATTTATGAAAAAATTAAGAATCATGTCCATAATTGGATATTGATCCAATTAATGGTTATTCTAATCATAGGGATATTACTAAACTTTATGCTTTCAGGTTATTGAGATTTATCAGTAATAGCAGCGGAGCTATGGTAAATTTTTTAAAAAATCAACACATAAATCATTTTCATTCATAATATGAAAAGAGGACTTCCTACCATATTCTAGGATTAATCATCCTAGATTAATTGAATGATTCTCATTATAATCATGGAAAAATTGATTTTTATGTTTATGCATAAATAGTTAATTAGAAAAAAGAGAAATTTCTAGTAATCCATTTTTATGTTAAAAGAGTAATCCCCATGACAATGGAAATCCATGTATTCCAATGAAGTAAGAGAAAAATTGTGATGCTAAAATAATGTATATTTTATTTAAAAATTAAAGAAGGATTTTAGTTAAATTTATCTTTTTGCATAGATAAGTTTAAATGATGAAAGAGGAATTCCCACCATATTGGAATTCAAATATTTAAATGAGAAAAGTGTAATTCCTAGTATAAAGGAATTAATGGAGATTTTTATTTAAATTTTAAGAGAAAATTTAGTTAAATTTTCTTTTTGCATAGATAAGTTTAAATGATGAAAGAGGAATTCCCACCATATTGGAATTCAAATATTTAAATGAGGAAGGTGTAATTTCTAGTGTAAAGGAATTAATGGAGATTTTTATTTAAATTTTAAGATAAAATTTAGTTAAATTTATCTTTTTGCATAGATAAGTTTAAATGATGAAAGAGGAATTCCCACCATATTGGAATTCAAATATTTAAATGAGAAAAGTGAAATTTTTAGCTTAATGGAATTAATGGATATTTTTATGTAATTTTTAAGTAGAATTTTAAATAGATTTAATTTATGGTAAAAGAGGAATTCCCATGATAATTGGATTGCACTCATTAAAATGAGAAAAAGAGGGATTTCAAGTTTATTAAAAAAGGGTATGATATTTAGTTAAAAAGAAGAATTTTTATGATAATTAAGAAAAGATGGATTTGACTTAAATTTTAGTATCAAAAGATGAATTTCCACCATAATTCTACCTAATGAATTAAGGTTGAGAAATCATGTGATAGAAGGAATATCTTTGGATATTTTAAGTAGTAAAAATCATTAAATGGATATTTACCCAAAATTAGATGTTTATCTGTAGAGAATCCTTGTAGAACTAAACTGAATGACTTTGGTTAGACTACAAGAAAGGACGGACAGTAAACCTACTTGTCCATCTCTCGATCTGAATCAAAAGTAAAATCTTCGTGACCAATTCTAGTTTCTAATCACAAAGAATAGACTACCGGAACTAAACTAGTTTTCGTGATCAAACTCACCAAGAATCTAGTTGGACAATTAGACTGAATGATGGGTAGATTACCCTAATGAGAAATCAAGGATCCTCATTATGAAATTGGGAATTATGGAAAAAGGGTTTTTGGAACCAATCTCAAATTAGAATTTTACTTGCATTAGAGCCTTTGTTTTTTTTAATTCAAAGGACTATTTTACGCCAGAACGCTGGAGGAAGCATTTGGCTTATGTTTTTTCTAAGAGGAGGTTCGTTGGAACAGCTGGTGGAGTCGTCAAGGGACGTCGCTCGCGCGGCAAAGCCTGCCGAGGTCTTGACCAGCCTCGGTACGGTTAAAATGGTGCGCTTCTGGTACGATGGGCGAGGACCAACGAAGCGATCCCTGAGTGAAGTGCTAGGACACCTAAGGAGGATCCTAGAGGGTTCTGACTAGGTGATGCACGGGCTCACGGTTGCTAGGACACCCATGCGTACGTCGAGGAAGATTTCAGATGGACTAAAAGGAAAGATTTTTGGGAACCAAATTTTGATACTGGATCTCGTTGGTTGGCCAGCTGGTCTTCAAACGGAGAGTCCACAGGATATTATTGTAATACAATGGACTCGAAATTTTGGAAAATGATGATGATCAGAAATATTATGATTCTTATTGAAGGATTGTTTTAAAGCCAGTCGAATTTGTTTAAAGCCAGTCGAATCTGTTTAAATGGTAATTTCATATTGGGTGTGTACGTGGTATGCCTACCTTAATTTTTGCATGAATCGTTGGCTACTAGGGGGCCTGGGAACTCTTTTCCTCGGTACCCGGGCAAAAACACAACCAAATCTTTATAAAGGAATCCCACCAATACAGTGGTCGGGTGGTTGGCTAACCCATGGGCCAGATGGGATTAGGCTACATTGGAGGATTCCTGAGAAACAACTAGATACTATTAGTTATGTTAATTAGTTTAAATCTCGAGAAGACCTTGTTCTGTGAGAGGGGATCAGTGCGACTGTGTCTCGTAAATGAGGAAAAAAGCGATGATTCCATGGACCAAGTGCAAGTCTCTTCTTGATCTGACTATGTGACTTCAGGTTTGGTCAGATCAGCTTAACTAGTTAAGACTTTGACTCGTTAGAGTAATTCCCCCGTTAGAAGATTTTTCCCATGGCGGAATCGCCTATGCCTTGCAGGCGAGGGGAGTCTTCCGGGCCCGGTCTCGGAGGGGACCGCCTAGGCTAGCCTCTTGTCCCGGACATCCGCGGGTGAGGCCCCAAGTGCGGATCCCCACCCCGCGCGGGAGGCCGACGATGCTTCCGTCGCACCGGTGGTGGCGGCGGCCGGCAGGTGCACCGCGAAGGGGGCAGGGACCCCACAAAAATCTTGAAAATTTGGTGGTGGAAGTGGTGAATTTGTAAATCCACAATCTCACACATTGGATCTTCATTGGTAGTGTTGTCATTGTTGAGGTTGGTTGAAATCAACTCCCAAATCCATGCGTTTGTGAGATGAAGAGGCTTGAAATGATTGGGTTAAGTGGCTGGAATTTTGCTTAGTTTCTTGCAAAAAATCTCTAAATTTTTTAGAAAGTTTGAGAGTTTTTAGAAAATGTTTGGGTATTTTTGGGTAAATAAATGAGCTATGGGAGGATAAAGATTTTTTTTGGAATTCTAGAAATTTTGAGAATTGGGAGAAATTTTGCAGGTTTTTGCTTGAAGGTTGAGAGTAGAGATTTTGAAAAAATGAGGATTCGAAAGCTATAAATGAAAGCTTTTAAAATACTAAAGCTTTAAGTTATAAATCTCTAAAGCTTAAAAGTTAAGAGTCTAAAGCTTCAATGGACGGTATCACGAAGCATGCATGCCAAAAAAAAAGTAACTTAGGATATTTTTGATCATCATCGGGCACCATTAAGGAGAAGGTGAAGTTGAATTGTAGAAAAAAACCAAGGTGAGAGCGGTTCTGGGGCCTCCCGGGTGGGAGAAATTCATCAGTGGTGGCTAGAAAGAGGGATAAAAACCACTTTGAGCTTTTGGGTGGTTTTTGTAGGTGGTTTTAAAATTGGACAAGTGGGTTTTCACCTTGAAAGAACTTTTGGGTAAATGAATTGTGGGTTTTTGTTACCCAATGGACAAAAGCATGCCTTTCTTGTAAACCATAGTCCTTATATGTTTTGTAATTGAAAATTTACCTTTTTCCATGCTCTTTCACTTCTTTGTTCACTAGCTCTTCACAGTTTTCAATTAATTACAATCACTCTTGGCTTTGATACCACTCTTGTGGAGGTTGACATAAACCCAAATTAGTGATTGCAATAATATAAATATATTGATAGCAAATAGAACAAATAAATACTGAACACACAATATTGGGTTGAATTTACCCTCACACAAGAGTGAGACCATGCTTTCTCTTGGTGTACTTAAATGTATTTCTTGGGATAACTTTTGGGGCTCAAAATGATGTGCTTTACAAATATGTTGACTTCTTCAAGATTACCTTACTTCAAAAGTACCTTGCATTAAAAGTAACTTTCTTGAGTATGTAAGATAGACTTCTTTAAAAGTAGCCTTGAAATATATAAATGTATACATATCTTAAAAAATCAAATATGCACAAGGAAGCTTTCACATGTCTCAAATAATATATATACATTTCTAATAAATATGAATGCTGCCCAAGATAAATTAATGGCTCTTGTTGTCACAAAATAAAATATTTTTTGTTGACATTCAAAATCGGTCATCTCAAGATATTCTTGACCAACACTAGCTCACCTCCATTATGTGATCCAATGATCTACACTTGCATCAACTAAACCAATCAATTAATAAATAAATAAATTAAAAATAAATAACCATAAAAAACTTCATATCATCAAGATGATGCAACCAATACTCCCATGCATGTACGGATTTACCCACGTACACGTAAAGTAGGCTACGATCACTCGAATTTAGAAAGGCATCCTAATCTAAACACGTCTAGGAGAATTCATAAAAGTAGGAAACATGGGAATATATATTCCATGGATTAACTCCAATCCATAAATAATAAAAAACATTCCATGAATTTACTCCTCATAACACATGTATACCTCCCAATAATGCTAGTCACAAGAGATTTATAATATTGTTGTAACGTTTGAGCATATCTTAAACCATTTGGATGCCCATTTTGGCTTCACAACCTTTGAATAGAGACTATCCCAGAGTAAAGTTTATCGACCCCATGTGTGGACCATTATGAAGATAATCCACATCCTAACAAGTTCCCTATTTGTCAATGTACTAGCTATCTCTACACCATATCGAAGCTATCTCTACACCATCTTGCCTCTTCAAACACCATCTTGGCTAAATATAAGGGCACCAAGCATCTAAGATGATAAAACATGACTACTTCTCATAATGTGAGTTATACATACATTAACTAGCCTATGTCCAAACATTAATGCAATTCAAGGGTGATAATCGAGTAAAGTAGATATGGGACATGGGTAGATTTTAAAACATTTGAGTAACATGTTTCAGGGCATATTAAAACTTTTTGAAGTATAATTACATAATATCCCTTGGAAAACAAGGAAAGTGTTTTCATGAGGGGGTGGTGGTATAATAATGGTCCTCACTTTGAGATCATGTCGTGCGGATGGGACACTATTGACATAGCTTGATCGCATCGCATCATCCCAAGTGGTAGCAGTCAATAGACATTCGGAAGATAACTCGACGGAGTTACCACCCTTGCCACTTGGGATACTATCCGATGACCGCATAACTCAATTGAGTTACGTGGTGGACATCCACAAAGGCACCATGTATATCGATCAAGTTACATGGTGGATATCCACGTATATTCAATCAAGGTAGGAGGTGGATATCCTTGTAGCTCAAATGAGTTACAAGGATGGACATCCACATAGGTATCACGTAACTTGATCGAGTTACATGGTGGACATCCACTAGGAACTCGATCGATATACAAGTTCCTTACATGGACGCCCAATATGTAACTTGACCTAGTAACTTCATAACCTATGGCATTCATATACATTAAGCATGCATCGACAATATTGAAAAGGAAAAAAAGCACTTTTTTCTATTTTGTTTTTTGTTTTTTTTTGTGCAACTCGACCGAGTTACATAACTTGGTTGAGCTACGCAAAATTGTTTTTTTCTAAAACATTATTAAAAATAAATTTTTATTTTATTTTTTTTCAAAAAATTGTAAAAAAATAAATTTTTACATAACTCGATCAAGTCATGCAAAATTTAAAAAAACATTTATTAAAAAACAATTCAAAATTATTTTTTGGGTAGCTAGGCTAGCATCCTTATGTTGTAGTTTCATAATTTGTCCTATGTATTATTCTATTATATTTATACATCATATTTATACATCATCCCATTTTAGTTCCATAGAAGTGTATCATTTCTCCCTCTCTGCACACATACATACAAACATTCACACACACACACACACACATACACTCTCACATGTATCTAATACACAAAAACATTCACATGCACACACACGCACAAACTTATACAAACATGTCTTTTTCTTTCACTAATGTTTTGTCTCTTTGTTATGGCTCACCCTGACCCTCCTCGAAACACATCCAAAAAGAGATTACTTGTTGATGAACCGCAACTATCGTGAGGATCTTTCCAATGGCCGAGCTCATAACCCTTGAGGTCTCCAAGCTCTACAACTCCTTGAGAAGCAATTCCACCGCGTCTCCCACGAGCGCTGTCACATCGCCGTGTTGCACTACGTGTCCTCGTCCCTTCTCTCACCTCACTTCACTCACACACACTCACTAGCATGCATTAGGGAGAGAGATTAGCAAGAGCAAGACTTAATTGCACAATGGGAGAGTGTGTTATATTATGAGAGAAGTTCACTTATATACATGGCCATAAGTGTTCACACTCACTTAAACTGTGGCCGGCCAGGCACTTTAGGCTCATAAGAGGCCTAATGCTATTACAATGACTACTCTCATAATATATCCATGAAGTACATCACTTAGGACTTCATCCTAACTTGCTACCACACGCTCTTGAAGCGGGAATCGCCATAAATACTCTGTCGTCACACCATTATGGGCGCCCATCCAAGTTGTAGCTTTGGACACTATTGCTTCATATCATGAATGTATGACCCTTTGGTGATTCTACCGTGACTCCTTGATGTAAGATAATGGTGGTAGCTTTTGTTAATCCTAGAATTGGATTAACATTCCCCCCTTTCTTGATGACGATCGCGTCCGCGTGATCGCATCGAAGACTTTTGGGTGGGGAGAATGAACAAGCTTTGTCGATGGCTTTGATGTTGAATAAAGTTAAATGGTCTTTGTTCCTCCGGAAGGAATAAGAAAAGCTAGTTAATGATTAAAGAGGTTAGTGGTGTATTGGGAATTCCTAACAGGGTGGGGGGTTTTTGCGAATGATTGTATTTTTATATTTGTGTGTATCCTTTTTTTTTGGCTCACTTTATTTTTGGCAATCATTGGCAAGGTTACATGTGATTTTTGTTAGTGGGGTCACTAAGATATGTTAATAGTGGGAGAGAAGAGAGAGAAGGATTTGGAGGAATGTAGACTAAATCATTAGAATGAGATGATGATTCTCAGTTCCTCATTTGATTCATTGAAGCGACATTCATCATTTGAAGTAATTGGCTTGTGATGATGTCCCTTTGTGTGTGGCAGGATTCTTGTCAAATGTTGTTGAGTAAGACTTGATCCTATCTTCTTTTGTCCATGTGCTTTTTATGTTTTTATGCATACTTAAGTGCTCTTATGAAGCAGATTTACATGAAGTACAAGAATTGACTCATATAGACTCTTATTGAACTATTCTGTGTTGAAGTAGCTACTTGTTTGGTGAGGATTGAAAGAATTACATCAACTTGCGAGGTTAATATAGGTATCTTCACTAAGGATTAAAGATCATTGACTTGTGAAGATGGTAGCATTATTTGGAGAGGTTTATAATTTTAAGGAAAATTTGAGGCGATGGGTTGTACCATTGACTAGGCTTTCGCCCACCATGGCCTTCCCATCGAGAAAAGTACCTAGAAGTTGTCGATGGTGAGGCTTTGGTACAAATTTTCTCTAGTGCATGAGTATGGATATGTACTCAATGGAGCAGATGTTACATCCAAAAGAATAGTAAGCAATAAACTTAACAAATATGTAGTGGCTATTACGTGATATGGCTTTATCTGTGAAATGGGGCTTAAGTTGTGAAAGTGTAGGTTCTTAAGCCGTGAGATGGAATTTCGTGAATTTGAAGGTTTTGACCTCGAGTTTTTTTTTGATGGGTCATCTAGGTCATGATTTGCAAGCAACAGCTTCTTGTGCACTTATTTCTCACTTCCAGAGGGGTGACAAGAGCATTGTTATTTTGTTCTTGATGTGCTCCTAAGTCTCCGTATTGCTTCTTGAATTTTTTGTTGAAATGATGTCGAGGCAGTAGGGAAAACTGCTGATTGTTTGCTTGAAAAGACAAGCTCTTATGTTGGTGCTAAATGCATGAGAGTGTTGAGTGATTTGCTTGCTGTTGTGCTTGGGCCTCCATTCTTGTTAAACTTTAGGTGAAGTTTTTGGAGTTAAAGTTGGTGGTGAGGTTTTCTTCACATTGTTTGATTTTGGTAACCTTATGATGGAATTACCATCATAGTATCCTTGTTGTTACATGCACAGGCACACCCATCTTTGATGAACACTGTAATTTGGTGGCCGATGTGCTTGGTGTTGAGGCTTTTTTCTTTGTGCAAGCTTAGGGGACTTTGTGATGCGCTTAGAGACCCAAGCTTTGGTATTTCTTTGGTAGTATCCTTGTGCTTGGCAGTAGTGTTTTTGGTACCCACACTTGTTGCATTGGTGGAGTTCTTTGAGGAACTCGCATAGGCTTTTATGGTGGGCAGTGTTGTTGAGTACTCTTCTTCTTCCTTGGCTTTCGAGTGCTTCGTTGAGAAGAGGTTTTGATTGGCACCTTCATAGTAGCCTTGAGCTACAAGTAGCTGCTTCTCTACCCACATTTTGATACTATTAAGATACCATGATTGTGGGAGTCTTGGTGGAGTTTTCTTTAGGGTTGATGTGGAAGGTTTGGGGCCCTCCTTGACTTTGGCTGGTGCTGAGATTGTTGCAGGTTTGAGACTCATGGTCATTGTTGATGATGATGAGGTTAGAGTCTCTTGTGGAGTGGCTATCGATGATGAGGCCTTTGAGCATAACACTGTTGCGAACAAAATACGTAATATTTTTTGAAAATGAGAAACATTTGGCATCTTTCAAAGATTCCATCAAAAAGTTCATTTTTAACATCTTTTTAAAAAGTGGTCTACGCATGCGTACAACACTACTAAAAAATGATAATATTTTGGGCACTTTATATGTTTCTTACAAAAATTTACATGAAAAAAAGACTTCGTTTTGCTTACTTTTTGAGATTATAATTAAAAATCTAACAATAAGTTTTCAAAAAACATGCCAAAATAGAGACAATGTTTATTATTTCCATCTTCAATTCATTAAAAAAATGATACAATTGTAAAAGAAGCCATTTTCTAAACATATAGCTTATGGCATAGGTATGGTTCCTCATAATCATTGCTACACCATCACTAGTCAATGTGCCTTTCCCTGAGAAGGTAGACGAGGCATCCTCTTCTTCACTATCCATAAATACAATTTTTTTCTTCTATGTGTACACTTGAAGCTTAGACTCCTTGGGTCATCTACCATGTTAGCATGATTGAGGATGTGCTACAAAGTGCAACTATAAAAAATTATTTATATGATTATATTACAAAAGCGTTATCTTGATATAATTATTATCTTAATTACAAAACCCTATTTCGGCTCTCGATGAGAGTAGTATTAAAATCCATTTTGAAGCTCTTGAGTATCACAATTTCTTAATTGATAATATATACTTTTTTTTAAAAAGAGTTCATTACGTATATAAGAATTTTAAAATATCATGAATAAGCTATTTTAAAGTTGTCTAGTTCTAAAAAATAATTCCACACATTTTTAAAGAAGATGTGTCCTTGATGTGACAAAAAAGGGTTAAATGGTAATTTTAGTTATTAAATGAGTTTAGAAAGTATGAAAAATGTCTCTTTAAGAAATAAAAGTTTATACTTTCCAAAATGCTTTTTTGTAAAATATCAAGCAAGGACTTAGGTTCGAATCCTACTGGTTACACATAGTAAGGATGTTTTAGCTATAACATTTTGCGGCCAACTTAATGCTGAGTAAGAACTTCTCAACTAAGAGTTGTTTGATGTTTTCCATCAACTTGATACAAAACATCAACTTTTACGAAAATTGGATATTTTACATCAAAGTTGATGTAAAACATTAACTTTATATTCAAAACATTAACTTTCTATGCAAAAGATTAACTTTTTTACAATACTTAATGTTTTATATCAACATTATACAAAACATCAACTTCCTACAAAACTTGATGTTTTACATCAACTTTGATGTAAAACATCAAGTTTTATGGAAAAGTTGATGTTTTGCATAAAATTGATGTAAAATATCAACTTTTTCATTAAACTTGATGTTTTGCATCAACTTGATGCAAAACATCGAGTTGTGTGAAAAAGTTGATGTTTTGCATCAACTCGATGCAAAACATCAACTTTTTCACACAACTCGATGTTTTGCATCGAGGTGATACAAAACATCAACTTTTTCACACAACTCGATGTTTTGCATCAAAGTTGATGTAAAACATCAATGTTTCCATACAACTCGATGTTTTGCATCAAAGTTGATGCAAAACATCAACTCTACCATAAAACTTGATGTTTTGCATCAAGTTTCATATGCTCCGGAGAAGAAAGTTGGAGGATCGGAGATTGATTTTTATAAACCGATTGTTTTAGCAATTTTGTTTATGCTAGTATGCTCAAATGACCTATTCCATAAATTTTGAGTACCAACACAACTATGTTTCGATGCGATTTGTAGACATCACAAAGCGACTTGCTTCATCAGCAAGTTGCTTTGTGACGTCTGCAAATCGCATCAAAACATAGTCATGTTCATACTCAAAATTTATGGAATAGGTCGTTTGAGCATGCTCTCATGAATAGAATCACTTAAAAAGTTCGTTTGTGAAAATCAACCTCCGATCTTCCAACTTTTTTCTCCTAAGCATCTTGATGCAAAACATCAAGTTTTGTGGTAGAGTTGATGTTTTGCATCAACTTTGATACAAAACATCGAGTTGTGTCGAAAATTTGATGTTTTGCATCAACTTTGATGCAAAACATTGAGTTGTGTGGAAAAGTTGATGTTTTGCATCAACTTGATGCAAAACATTGAGTTGTGTGGAAAAGTTGATGTTTTGCATCAACTCCATGCAAAACATCAACTTTTAGGCTTGATGTTTTGCATCAACTCGATGCAAAACATCAACTTTTAGCCTAAAAGTTGATGTTTTACATGGAGTTGATGCAAAACATTAACTTTTCCACACAACTCGATGTTTTGCATTGAGTTGATGCAAAACATTAAGTTTTATGAAAAAGTTGATGGTTTACATTCATTTTATGCAAAACGTTAACTTTTCCATAAAACTTGATGTTTTGCATAGAATTAAAGAAAAAATATACCTCGGATAAGGTGATATAGGTAGAACCATAGGTTTAAGGCTAAGGACATGAAAAACACATATGGTCGCAACGTTTGACTACAAATTTGAGAGGAGGTCATTAAAAAAAATGCTTATCTATGTAACGCTATAACCTTTGTATCATAAATAATATCGCTACATAGTAGATGCCAAAAAATCATGATAAACAGAAGAGCTAGATGAGATAATCCATGATGACATGCAATCCATTGGTTTTAATCCAAATGTGCAAGGCTCCATTGATTTGAAATACCACAAGTCGATTCATTCGCCAATCCTGATTTTTGTTCTACAATTCAATTTTAAAGGTGAAGAACTATAAGAAAATACACGTGGTGCGACCATCTATGCCAAGGAGGGGGGTGCATGTGAGCCTGGACTTTGCCATGCTTATGTGCAGTAGTATGCTCTCTAGCATAGGGGACCTTGAATCTATCGTCATCGTGAAAGCTCTAAGCTCTTCTCTACCACCATTCCAGAAGCCCTAAGCTCCCCTCTTTGTACAGAAGCTCTTCTCTACCACCATTCCAGAAGCCCTAAGCTCCCCTCTTTTCTCTTTGTACACAAAGACAATGTCGCGAGTGAAGATTGCATCTCTTAGCATCCTTTGCATGTCCTCTAAATAATTATAACCAGAGTTCATTCTACACTACCCTTAGACATACCATCTTTCAACATCCTTCACATGAACTATAAATAATTATAACTAGAGCTCATTCCTACACTACTTTTAGATATACCATCACCTATGTTCATAATGGCTATCTTGATAGAGCTTTATCCTAAGGATAAAATTCTCTAATGGATTCATTTAGTTGACTCTCAATTGAATAGAGTTCTGTTGACTCTCAATTGAATAGAGTTCTGTTGTTGCACTCCACCGATCACCTTGTCTGGAAAAGCCATGTATAAAGGCTGATTTCAAGGTCTTGAAGTTGGTCTTGATCGTCGGCATCAATGTGATGAATCATTGACTAGCTTTTCTCTCTAAGCATAAGTTCAAAGCATAAGTTCAATGCATGTATCTTAGTGGGGAAGTTGGGATTTCCAAAGGCTTCACATCTCTATTCAAACATTTGAATAAATTGAATAGGGTTTGTTGTTGAATAGGGTTTGTTGTTGCGTTATATTTGCTCATAATTTTGGAAACTTGTATGGCCATAATTCTGTATGAGTCACTGAGGCCATATGTGAGTGCTCTTGTTGGAAGAGACTCACTGAGTCCTTGGGCCAGCCCCCTTCCTAGACTAGTCAGTATGTCCAAGGTGTGGGCATTCAGGAAAGGGTTGGTACTTATAAGATTTGCAGGAATGTTAGGTAAGGAGCCAAAGCCCGATGGGATCGAAGTCATAAGGGGTGTAAAACCCGATGACACGCTTGTTATAGGCATGGCCAATGGCATTGGGAGGTGAATTTACGGCATAGATTATGGCTTGAAGATGTCAGCCATTGGGTTTAGTCCTTGTGTGATCCCTAGCAATCACTCTATCGTGGCCATGTCAGAGTGCCTAAATGCTCCTTAATGAGCAATCACAGTTTTCTTTTTTTTATTTTTTATACTTTCCCATAGCCTGTTACAGCCTCAAAAGACTTGGCGTACTCTTTGTTGGATCAAACGGGTGTCCGTTTGTCCTAATTAGCTTAGGCGCTATACGCACGTGAACGCTCTGAGATATTTTTTTGAAAAAAGTGTATGCTAGGAACTTCCCAGATGGAAGAGGAGGTCCTAAAACCTATTTTCCATCACTGTCTCAAGACGAAAAATTTTCTTGAGAATTATTCCCCTGTTTCGCAACACGTTTTTTGAGGGTGTTCCAAAAGGAATTTTGAAAAATTTTGTATGAGGGAGTTGTAGTATTTTTGGAGTACTACAACTTTGTTTCCCTGAGTCGTCTGTGATTTTGTCGTTTAGATCCTTAAAAAGTAGCCTGAATATGGCTCGTTGTCGTTTTCATGCTAATTTTTACAATTTTTCGTGGTTTTTGGGCTGTTTTTTTATTGGATTTTCGGGTCAAATTTTGAGGTTGTTGGTTGGAGGCCAAAATGGTCGATTTTGACTTCGGAAGACCTAGTCCAAAGTCGAAGAGCTTGATGTCAACTTTTCGATGAGCCTTAGAGTGCCTCCATCGGATATACGATTTACGAGATGCGGACCTCCAAACAGGGGTGGTTTCTAGAGTTTTTTTTGTTTGGCCGATTTTTTACGTTGGGATTCTTCAACGGCTGGAAATTTTCGCTGGAATTGCGTTTTATGGCCAAATTTTTTTGATAGAATTGCCTTTCATGGCTGGAATTTTTTGCCAGAATTGCCTTTCGGCTGAAAATTTTTGCCAGATTTATCTTATTGCCGGAAATTTTCGTCAGATTTATCTTTCACAGTTGGAATTTTCACCGAAATTGCCTTTCATGATCGAAATTTTTCACCGGATTTGCCTTTCACGATCGGAATTTTTTGCCGAATTTGTCTTTCATGATCGAAATTTTTCATCAAATTTGCCTTTCACGACCGAAAATTTTTTGCTGGATTTGTCTTTCACGACGACCGGATTTTTTTTTGGGAGTCTAGTGGAAATTTTTCTTTTTGGAAGAGAATATTTTTTGAATTTAAAATGAAAGGGATATGGGCATTTTCCCAAAAAGGTAAGTGGAAATCAAAAAAGTCAACCTTTTAATGACACCCCTTACACCCTTCATAAATGACCCCCAAAATGGACAAATTGACAACTCATGAGCATCTACTCATTGAATGCTCATTAGCCTTAATGAGTTATGTAAAAAAGTGATTAAAGATTAATCCAAGAGTAATCCTTTCACTATTCTTTCCTTCTTTTACATTAATCAAGGACTCTAATTAACCATTAATCCCTAATTAATTCACACAATTGAGCACATCACTAGAGAGAGCAAGGGAATGCTAATCTTTGTGCATAAACAATTGTGTAAATTAATCTAAAATAGGGGATTAATTAGGCTCTTAATTATAGTCTCCTCTTTTAAGGCAAAATCAAGCAAAGAGAGTTAAATTTCTCCAATTGATCAAAAAATTGATGTGATTAGGTGTTTTGATGCATCTAGATACTCTCAAAACACTCAAAACTCCAATTTCAACTACTCGTATGATCCATTCAGACCCCAACTAACATATTTTCTAATTTTTTGGCCTTTTGAAAAGGATTAATCACCCTTAATGACAAAAACCAGTCCATTAAGAGAAATTAGTCGAATTCAAGGGTTTTTTGATAGTTTTAAGAAATTTTTTGAAATATTAAGCTACTCCTAATGCTTGCTAACACTCTAATCCAAACAATTTCAACAAAAAACACACAATTAAGCTCAAATTAATGATCTTAGATCTATGCTTAAACTAAAGAGAGCTAACATTCACTAAGAATTGCATTCTATTGCAATGTTTGATGCAAAACTAAGCCTAATACAAACTATGTGCAAGCCCTAAGAACATGAAAAACCACCAAAACAACAACAAATAATCTAAAAATTAAGCAAAAAGCATTCTTTTAAAAAACAAAAAAGAGAGCTATTCTACACCAAATCTCACACAAATCACCATCAAATCCGCATATTTTTCATGGGAAACCATTAATCAAGATAATGGGCAATGGGTTATGTGTAGATTAGAGACAAAACGATGGAAAAAGCCAAGGGATGGCTGCCTGGCAATGTCGCCAAAAATGTTATGGCTCACACTAATCCTCCTTGAAACACATCCAAAAAGAGATTACCTGGTGAGCCGCAACTGTCGTGAGGATCTTTCCAATGGCCAAGCTCGTAACCCTTGACATCTCCAAGCTCTACAACTCCTTGAGAAGCAATTCCATCACATCTCTCACGAGCGTTGTTACACCGTCATGTTGCACTACGGGTCCTCGTCCCTCTTCTCACCTCACTTCACTCACACACATCACTAGCATGCATTAGGGGGAGAGATTAGCAAGAGGATTAGCAAGAGCAAGACTCAATTGTACAATGGGAGAGTGTATTGTGTTATGAGAGAAATTCACTTATATACATGGCCATAAGTGTTCACACTCACTTGTGGCTGGCCGGGCACTTTAGGCTCATAAGAGGCATAATGCTATTACAATGACTACTCTCATAATATATCCATGGCGGGGCACTTTTGGCTCATAAGAGGCATAATGCTATTACAATGACTACTCTCATAATATATCCATGAAGTACATCACTTAGAACTTCATCCTAACTTCCTACCACACGCTCTTGAAGCGGGAATTGCCATAAATACTCCGTCACACCATCACGGGTGCCCATCCAAGTTGTAGCTTTGGATACTATTGCTTCATATCATGAATATATGACCCTTTGGTGTATCTACCGTGACTCCTTGATGTAAGATAATGGTAGTAGCTCTTGTTAATCCTAGAATTGGATTAACACTCTTTTAGTCTCTATTTGTTGCACTTTGGCTTGCACATTGTAACAAAATGTGCTCCGATTCACATTTACAAAGGTTGGTCACCATGGGAGCACATTTGGTTATAACGTGCATGCTAGATGCTTGGTTTTCAATGTGTCATGGCCTTAGAGATAGCCTTAGATAGCCCCCTCAAAATTGGGCCTTTGGTTCGCACATTGCAACCAAATGTGCTCCAATGGTGACCAAAGTTTGCAAGTGTGAGGGTGGGTCCCACTTGAAAAGGTTGGTCACTATCATCACAGTACATTTAGTTGCAATATGCATGCCAGGTGCTTAGTTCTTAATGTGTCGTGGCATTAGAGAGCCTCCTTAAAATTAGGCGTTTGGCTTACACATTGCCACCAAATGTGCTCTGATGGTGACCAAAGTTTGCAAAAGTGAGGGAGGGGTCCACATATACACACTTATAAAGTTTACCAACCACCATCGGAGCACATTTGGTTACAATTTGCGTGCCATTTTTTGGTTTTCAATGTGTCGTGGCCTTAGAGAGCCCCCTCTCAAAATTGGGCCTTCATCTCGCATGTTGCATTCAAGAGTGCTCCAATGGTGTGAAAAAACTTGAAAAGAGTGAGAGTGAGGTCCAAATATACACACTTGCAAAGTTTGAACACCATCAGAGCACATTTGATTTTGCAATGTGTGTTCCATTTATCTTGTTTCCAATGTGTTGTGACCTTAGAGAGCCCCCTCGAAATTGGGCCTTCTCGCACTTTACAACTGATGAATGTGCTCCGATGGTGATCAAATTTTTTAGGAGTGAGGATGGCTTTCACATATACACACTTACAAAGTTTAGTCACCACCATCACAGCACATTTAGTTTGCAATCTCCGTACCATTAGTCCAATTTTCAATCTGTCGTGGCCTTAGAGAGCCCCTTGAAATTGGGCCTTTGGCCTACACATTGTATTCAAATGTGCTCCGATGATGGTGACCAAACTTTGTAACAGTGAGGATGGGGTCCACACATACACACTTGCAAAGTTAGCTCACCATGATTAGAGCATGTAGTACGATAGCAAAATGTGCATTCTATATGCTTGGTTTACAATGTGTCATGACCTTAGAGAGCCCCCTCCAAATTGGGTCTTTGGTCCATCTTTGCAACTAAATATGCTCTGATGGTGACCAAAATTTGGGACAGTGAGGGTGGGGTCTATATATACACCCTAACCATCGATTGTAATGTGTGAACCATTTTCTCAGTTTTCAATGTGTCATGGCCTTAGAGAGCCTCCTAGAAATTGGGCCTTTGGCTCGTATATTGCATTCAGATGTGCTCAAATGGTAAGACCAAACTTTGGACGAGTGAGGGTGGGGACTACATATACACACTTACAAAGTTTGGTCACCATATTGTAGTGTGTATTCCATTTGCTTGGTTTCTAATGTATCATGACCTTAGAGAGTCCCCTCAAAATTTGGACTTTAGCCCACACTTTGTAATTCAATGTGCTCCAATGGTGATCAAACTTTGCAAGAGTGAGATTGGGGTCCACGTTTACACAGTTGCAAAGTTTGATCACCATCGAAGTACATTTGGTTGTAATGTGTGTACCATTCATCCAATTTTCAATGTGTCATGGTGTTAGAGAGCCTCCTCAAAATTGGGTCTTTGGCTCACACATTTCATTCAAATATGTTCCGAATGGTGGTGACCAAAATTTACAAGAGTAAGGTTGGGGTCTATATATATGCACTTGCAAAGTTCGGTCCACCATCGGATCATATTTGGTTGGTGACCAAACTTTGCAAGAGTGAGGGTCGGGTCCATATATACAAACTTGCAAAGTTTGGTCACTATCAGAGCACATTTGATTGCAATGTGCATTCCACTTGCTTGGTTTCCAATGTGTCGTAACCTTAGAGATACCCCTAAAAATTAGGCCTTTGGCTAGAACTTCACAACTAAATGTGCTTTGATGGTGATGACCAAACTTTTCAAGAGTGAGGATAGCATTCGCATATACACACTTGCAAATTTTGGTCACCATCGGCCGGAGCACATTTGGTTTCAATGTCCATGCCATTTTCTCGGTTTTCAATGTGTCATGGCAGCCTAAGAGAGCTCCCTCCAAATTAGACCTTTGGCCCATACATTGCATTCAAATGTGTTGTAATGGTAGGGTGGGGTCTAAATATACACACTTCGAAAGTTTTTTCACCATTGAAGCACATTTGATTGCAAGTGTCGTGACCTTCAAGAGCCTCCTTGAAATTGGGCCTTTGGCCGGCACTTTGCAACTCAATATGCTTGTATCAATCTTTACCAGAGTGAGGTTAGGGTCCAAGTTTACACAATTGCAAAGTTTAGTCACCATCAAAGTACATTTGGTTGCAATGTGTGTGCCATTCATTCGATTTTTAACATGTCATGGTGTTGGAGATCCCCCTTGAAATTGGGCCTTTGGCTTGCACATTACATTCAAATATGCTCCAATGGTGACCAAACTTTGCAAGAGTGAGGGTGGGGTCCACATATACACGTGTAAAGTTTGGTCACACCATTAGAGCACATTCGGTTGCAATGTGCATTCTATTTGCTTGGTTTTTCAACGTATTGTGACCTTATAGAGCGCCCTTGAAATCGGGCCGTTGGCTTGCAATTTGCAACTAACTGTGCTTCGATGGTGACCAAAAAGGGTGGGGTCTACATATATACACTTGCAAAATTTGATCACTATCATGGTTGTAATGTGAAACCCATTTGCCTGGTTGTAATGTGAAACCCATTTGCCTGGTTTTTAATGTGTGGCCTTAGAGAGCCCACTCAAAATTTGGCCTTTAGTCTGCACATTGCAACCAAATGTGCTCCAATGGTGACCAAAATTTGTAAGTGTGTATATGGGGTCCATATATATACACACTTGAAAAGTTTTGTCACCATCACAGAGCATTTTATTTTAATGTGCGACCCATTTACCTAGTTTTCAATATGTCATGACCTTAGAGAGCCCCCTCAAAATTGGGTCCTCGGCTTGCACATCGCAACCAAATGTGCTTCAATGTTGATGACCAAACTTTGCATGTGTGTATATGTGGACCCCACCCTCAATCTTGCAAAGTCTGGTCACCATCAAAGTACATTAGTTGTAAAATATGAGCTAAAGGTCCAATTTCGAGGGGCTAAGGTCTCTAAGGTCATGACACATTAGAAACTAGGTAAATGGAACACACATTGTAGTCATCAAACTTTGCAAGTATGTATATATGGACCCCCCCTCTCACTCGTATAAAGTTTGGTGACCATCGAAGCACATTTGGCTACAATGTGGGGGCAAAAGAATAAATTTTGAGGGGACTCTAAGGCCACAACGCATTAAAAACTAAGCATCTAGCACACACATTGCAACCAAATGTACTTCGATGTGACTAAACTTTATAAGTGTTTATATATATGGACCCACCCTCACTCTTGTAAAGTTTGGTCACCATTGTAGCACATTTGATTAGAATGTGTGGGCCAACGGCCCCATTTCAAGGGGGCTCTCTAAGGCCATGACCCATTGAAAACTAGACAAATGGGTCACACATTGCAACCAAATACACTCTTATGGTGACCAAACTTTGCAAGTATATATATATGGACCTCATATATACACTTGAAAATTTTGGTCACCATTGGAGCACATTTGGTTGTAATGTGTAGACCAAAAGGTCTAATTTCGAGTAGGCTCTCAAAGGACATGACACATTGAAAACTAAGCGTCTGGCATGCACATTGTAACCAAATGTACTTAGATGGTGACCAAAATTTATACGTGTATATGTGGACCCCACCCTCAGTCTTAGGAGAGCAAGGATAGCCACTCCCTTACCTAAAGCCTTACCTAAAGTACCAGCTCAAGGAGCATGGGAAGACCATATAGTCATAAACGGAGAGCTACAAGCCTACCAATAGCCAGTGGGATATCCAATGATGTATACAACAAATGTACTTCTAGAACCATTACCATAAACATCAATTGGAGTACCAACTTATGAGTATGTGGGACCACCCACAATGCACTAGTTCCTTCCCCTAGAGCTCAAGCAAGATATTTAGCTCTGATACCTCTAGAACTAATAGTCAAGCTTACTGAACCTATGAGTATGTGGGACCACCCAAGGCACTAGTTCCTTCCCAGAGCTCAAGCAAGATATGTAGCTCTGATACCTCTAGAACTAATAGTCAAGCTTACTGAACCTATGAGTATGTGGGACCACCCTATGCAGCACTAGTACCTCCCTAGAGCTCAAGCAAGATACACAGCCCTAATAACTCTAGAACTAATAGTCAAGCTTACTTAACCTAGAGAACAAGATCTTATTCTAAATGAAATGAGAAGTGGTAGATGTCATTCCTACGGTTGTCAGACCACCTAGAGACCAATACGATCATGGCCATCCAAGGAATGAGAGACCAATACAATCATGGTCATCCAAGGATTAAAGCCTCACATACATCCAAGCTAGTGTCATGTATGAAAAATCACGGGATCCCTACAGCCACCTAGCTACATTTAGATAAATTTTTATGATTGAGAGAGTAACCAATCCTAAAACTTAGATTGATACCTTTGGATTGATATTAGAATGTAGCGCTAGAAATCCCAAACACTACAACAGAATGAGGGTCTAGCAGCGAAAGCAGTAGTGCTTTTATAACTAGAAGCGTAGCTAGGTATCGGGCCATTTTCACTGCTAGAAACACTACTATTTCTGTTGGCTTGCTTCTCAACAATGATATTTCACTATTCCGTATAGCAAAATATCGTAGCTCAGCGCGTGAACGTTGAGCAAAAAAGATATTTCACTATTCCGTATAGCGAAATATCGTTCAGCGCCACGTAAACGCTGAACGCTCTGCAAAAAAAGAGCTGGGGCAGACTGGGGAGTCTAGCTCTTTAAAAAAAATTAGAACAGAGTCATATTTTCAGATTTGTAACACAAACACAAATATAAGAAACACATACATTGTGGAGAATGTAATTGAGCCCAAAAAATTATATTTCAAAAATTGTTGGGCCTTTGGCCATATATACATAAAGTTTTTACAATGAAGAGGTATGAAGAGATGGGTGTTTAACTGGAATCCTCATCGGATTCTGAGTGATCTTCATCATCCAATTACTTGTCCTCTTCACTTGCTTCATGCTGATAATTTGGATCCTCCACTTCTTCTTCCCCTTCATCCTGCTGCATACATGCCATCAAGTGTAAGGTAAGTAAGAGCATTAAAATACAATTAGACGTAGAAAAGAGAATGGTTTAGGCAACACATTACCTCATCAGCTTGAGTCCCCAAAATGGACTCATCCAAGCGTACACCTTGCATATGCATCCACGCCCATAATTATGGACGGGGGACTCTATACCCATAGTAATATTCCTCCTTTGTTGGGTCATGCCCAAAAACCTCCCTCTATAAAAAATAATTAAGAAAATATACAATTATTTCAAGAAACAAAACAAAATGAAAGGAGAGAAGAAATGATACTTACAGAACGAGCAAGAAAGGAGGATTTCCTGCCGGAGCCAAAGTGCGAAGCCCCTCGCTTCCGTAGTCGGGAAGCACTTGTTGTTGAAAAGCACCTAGGTGCTTTCTCATCACGAAACTGCGTGCATGCCTCCACTCCTTGGCCGTACACACGTTAGGCTTCTCCAAATTATTTTTCATTGCTCTCTTGATATTTTCTCCATTAGAGAGAAAAAGCTTGATGTGCCGCTTCATCCACTCCTAAGAGAAGCACAGACCCACATGTGGCACGAGGAACTCTAACTTAAGCACATCGATAACATATTGCTTAGAAAGTTCATCTTGTGCTTTTCACTTTTTGAAGGAGTTCACGAACTCCAGGTTCGCAAGTACATGCATACGATTCATGAATTTATTTCCTTGTGCATCCACCACGAGGGCACCATTTACATCCATGGTGTATGTAGGAGGAGGCGTGGATCGAATGGTGGAATGGGTCTCCTAGAGGCTGGCTCATAATGTGTAGATGAAGAGCCCCCCTATTGGGGAGACACATTGAGAGACCTAGTGCTGCTTTTGCGAAAGCAAAAGCAGCCGGCTCTCTCCCCGCTAGCATGTCTACTACCCCCCAGACTCCCTACTACATCGTGGTGGTGGTGGTGAAGACAGACGTGAGGGAGCGGGGGTGGGTCTAGTAGACAAAGGTGGTGTAGGCTCATCAAAACCATATCGTGATGGGTTTGCACCATTCGGCCCCCTGCCTATCAAAGGCATGGTCTAGCCCCCCGACTGAGCAAGTGGGGTAGATCTCCCCCATGACATTGACTGGCCAAGTAGGGTAGTCTGTCCTTCTGTCCTCATGGTGTCGACTGGCCTACTGCCTGCATATAAGGTTAAAATATAAGACAAATAGAATGCATAAAAGATTAACTTTGTGTATGTTAAAAGCTTTGATTGAACCATACATGTGTATGTGTTAACTGCAACCAAGCTTGTTGCCCATGTCGTTCATTTATAATGGACAACAGATTGGCCACATCAGGATCTTGTGACAAGGTCGATTGGCATTGCTGCTACATACATGCATAGGCAACAAAACACGATTGCTCTAACCCAAGCCATACTTAAAGCTTAGACAAAGAATACAACATGTGATATTAGAACATTATTAAGACCTCCTACAATACTACTTAGATAAGCAGGGTGGACAGTGTCCCTTTCGGATGATAGCTTCTAAGTGAGGACTTTCCATATGCTTCTCCTATTAAAGCCAAAGGTAACTCCTATTTTGCAAGAGAAGGATAGTGAGAAGATCAAGGGCTCCCCCTCCACTATAACCACCTACTCGTGGATACCCACTCCTAACCTAACATAACCACCTACTCGTGGATACCCACTCCTAACCTGACATAAGCAACATTCTAGATGGCATATAATAATGCCCCATATCTCTATGCATAAGTCCAGTTTCCTAAACCTGGCACCCAAGGGTGCAATAAACATGAGGTTGAATTAATAAGGCCACTTACCTCGCATATGTCAAGCCAACCAAGAAAAAACAACACAAGCTTGAATAAAAAATACAACCTCTGATATTAGGACATTGGACCTCCTACAATACTTCTTAGACAAGCAGGGTGGATAGTGCCCCTTTCGGATGATAGCTTTTGAGGACTTTCCACATGCTCCCCACTATTAAAGCCAAAGGCAACTCCCGTTTTGCAAGAGAAGGATAGTGAGAAGATCGAGGGCTCCCCCTCCACTATAATCACCTACTTGCGGATAACCACTCCTAACCTAACATAGGCATCATTCTAGATGGCATATAACAATGCTCCATAGGTCGTATGCATAGGCCGTATGCATAAGCCATTGTCGTATGCATAGGCCGTATGCATACAGCCTATGCATACGGTATACGGCCTATGCATACGCCGTATGCATAAGCTGTATGCATAGGCCGTATGCCGTATGCATACAGCATACGGCCTATGCATACGATATACAACCTATGCATAAGTTGTATGCATAGGCCGTATGCATAGGCCGTATGCATAGCACGTATGCATAGGCCGTATGCATAAGTTGTATATGCATAAGCCGTATGCATAGGCCATATGTATAGGCCGTATGCATAGCACGTATGCCGTATGCATAGGACGTATGCATACAAAATATGGCCAATGCATAAGCCGTATGCATAGGTCGTATGCCGTATGCATAGGCCGTATGCATAGGCCGTATGAATAGGCCTTATGCATATGGCCTATGCATAAGGCCTATGCAACAATGGCCTATGCATAGGCCGTATGCATAAGTCATATGCATAGCCTGTATGCCGTGCGCATAGGTCGTATGCATAGGCTGTATGCATAAGCCGTATGCATAGGCCTATGCATATGGCATACATATGGCCTATGCATAAGGCCTATGCATAAGCCGTATGCATAGGCCGTATGTATAGGCCATTTGCATAAGACGCATGCATAGGCCATATGCATAAGCCCTATGCATAAGCCATATGCATAGGCTGTATGCATAAGGCCGTATGCATAACGGCTCTTGACCTAAACCTAATCTCTAGCACGCAAGGGTGCAAAAACACAAAGAGAAGGCACATAAACAAAGAGGACTTACCTCTACTAGCTGAATCCATATGAACTGTATGCGTGGCCTATGCCCTTGGAGGTTGTTCTCTTGAATAGACCTACAAAATATTATCATAATAAATCAAAATATTAGTTCATTATGCATAATACGGCTATGCATAAGCCCTATGCATAAGGCTATGCATAAGCCCTATTTCATAAGTGGCCTATGCATAAATAGGACTATGCATAAAGAGGGCTATTGCATAAAGAGGGCTATTGCATAAGAGGCCTATTTCATAAGAGGGCTATGCATAAGCCCTTATGCATAGCCCTATGCAGCATAAGGCCTATGAATAAGCCCTATTGCATAAGAGGGCTATGCATAAGTCCTATGTATAATTCCTATGCACAAGCCCTATTGCATAAGAGGGCTATGCCTAGCCTAGTCCTTATGCATAGCCCTATGCATAAGCTGTATGCGCATAAGATAGCCCTTATGCATAACCCTATGCATAGCCCGCATAAGAGGGCTATGTATAGCCCTAGCCTATTGACCTAACCCTAATCCCAGCACCCAAGGGTGCAAAAACACAAAGACAAGACGTGCAAATTAAGAAATAGGGCTTACCGTATGAGAGGCTATGCTCAAAACCTTGCTCACTTGAATAACCCTACAAAAAAGAAACATAATAAATAAAAAATTTAGTCCTCGTCACGTTAACACATTATTAAGCAAGAAGAACAAGATAAAAAAGAGGTGAGTGCCCTTAACCTTACTCTTAATGCATAAGTGAACGAAAAAACTAGTTTGTGTTAAGTCTAAACCTATGCACAATGTATAGAATGCCTAATAGAAAGCTTTGATGGAGAGCTCTGTATCAAAGCTCTCTATTAGAGCTCTATGCATTAGGCTAGGGTTAGGGAAAGGGAGAGGAAAGACATGGGAAGGGAGAAAAAGAGAGAGAGGAAGGGAGAGAAGCTCACATATAACTATTTCCAAGCTTTCTATGAAAGCTTGGAAGAAGACATGAAACCATGAAAGAGGGAAAAGAGAAAGAACTGCTTACCTTGGATAGGGAGACTTGATTGATTTAACACCCTTGAGGGATGAGTTGAGGTGGGAGGAAAACTTGGGCTATAGGCGTAGCTGTGCATGTGTAGCAATAGGGAAGCAAGTAGGTATTGATACCTGTCGGTAGCAAGTTAGGCGAGAGTGACAGCTTCGCAGGTCGCTGCTGGAGCAGTGAAATTTTGCTGATATCTTTGTTGGTTACTAGCAAAATTTTGCTGGTAGGCAGCGTATTTTCGTTGTTGTGCAGCGAAAAAATGCTGCTGTAATCGTTGTCAAGTAGCGAAAACTTGGGTAAATTTCTGTTTGCAGTACTGGATGTTGTTGTGTGTTTTGTATGAACCCTAAATCAATTTTGGCCTAGTTACAGATGCTTGACAGTGATCATCAAGGGCTAGAAGTTAGATCTAAGGCATGGTTGAGAGAGAAAATTTGATGTGTGTGTGATTGATGCAAGGGCTAGTATATACGACAACGTCATATAACAGTTGAGCATGCCCAAACCTATGGTCTTCACATGAGGCAGTGGCACGACCAAGTGCAGATGATGACATAGAGGAGAACCATGGGAGAGTTCTAGGTAACATGCCACACCATTTGGTGACATTGGGTAGAGTGCGAAAGGTGGCAAGGCATCATATGGAAAGCATGGCTGAGACTCATCTTGCCCAACCAATGAATGAGGTGCCTCCACCATTGCCACATGAGGAGGAAGAGAATCTCATCATGGACGACATGGTGAATGACGTCTTTGGAAGGGAGGTCATAGATGATAGTGAGCAAGTTCCAATGTCACAAGAGGAGGAAACCTTGCATAGAGAGGCAAGCACATCTTTGTATGAGGGATGTTTATACTCCACACTAAGGGAAAACTTAGAGCTATTGAACTTGCAAGCAACTTATGGATGGACTGATGCAAGTGTCACAAGTCTTCTTCGGTAAGACGACCGCCTCATTCTACTGAAAATATTTCATGTTCTATATAATCTCCTTGCTAATATCTTGACATATGATTTCTTATGCTATGTTGTAAGATTCTCAAGAAGATTCTTCCCACTCTCAAAATCTATTACCAAACTCACAAGATGGGTGATGTAAAATGCTCTCTATGCTAGGTAAGGATTACACAAAAATACATGCATGTCCCAATGATTGCATGCTATTTAGAAGGGTTAATAAAGATGCAACATAATGTCTACAATGTGGGGAGAGCTGCTATAGGGATGATTTGCAAGGTGATAAAGTTCTCCAAAAGGTTTTGAGACACTTCCCTATCATTCCTCTTAAAATGTAAGGGGATTGTAGAACTCATAATGTGGCATGCTACTCATTGCTCGACCAATGGCATCATGAGGATCGTAGTAGCTGATTCATCGGCATGGCAACATGTGGAGCATCAATGGCCAGAGTTTAAAGATGAGCCTCGTCACTTACGTCTTGGCTTAGGCATTGATGGTGTTAACCCATTTGGCTTCAAGTACACATCATGGTCTACTTGGCCTATTATATTGGTGAATTACAACCTCCCTCCATAGGTGGCAATCAAGAAAGGTCTTATCATGCTTGCTCTCCTTCAGTAGGCAAGTATAAGGTGGAAAACATGGATGTGTACCTCAAGTCTTTGATTGAGGAGCTTGAGACACTATGGCAAGGTATCAAAGTACATGACATTTCAAGGCCAATAAATAGGCATGAGGTAGAGGTGAAAGGAGTTTTGCTGTGATGATGCATGACTATCCTGGGTTCTCAGAGTGCTTAGGTATCTACTTGAACTTTATATGAATAAGAGTTTGGCCTTTAAACTTTAAGTTTATATCTCTATCTCAATCATCTCAATTAAAATAGGTTTAGGAACCTCCGGACATCATGCATGTCTGATTTGCGGAGGACCATCACTTGTTTCGGAAAGACCCTTCACACTTAAGAAGGTGGTGTATGACAAATATCATCGATTTATCCCTCCTTCACATCCCAAGTATGTGCCACATGATGTCTCACCACTTGTGATGAGAGGTAGAGATTGGTTTGAGGCATGGAGAAGCACTCCCAATCCACCACCAAATGGGATGTCTAGACACTCAATCTTGTGATGAGAGGTAGAGATTGGTTTGAGGCATGGAGAAGCACTCCCAATCCACCACCAAATGGGATGTCTAGACACTCAATCTTCTTTCGACTTCCATATTGGTGTGACATGAAGATTAATCATCTCTTAGATCCCATGCATATCTTCAAGAATGTGGTAACAAATATTTGGGACCATTTAATTGGTAAAAGAGATACAAAGGGTGTAAGGGATGAATTACAAAACATTGGACGCCTTCAAAGTGCATGCCCAATTGAAAGTGAGAGTGGCAAAATAGTCCTACCAAAGGCACAATGGGTATTAAAACCAAGAGGGAGCACAATAAGGTGAAAAGAGTGATCGCCTCTTTTCGTACACCAGCGGGAGTAATGCATTCATTGAAGGGTCCCTTCACAAAGACCAAAAAGAAAGGAGAGGAACAAATATATGACCTCAAGACACATGATTGGCACAAGATATTATAGGTATATAAATATTTAATTTTTCATTTTCTCTTTGTGGTACATAATTTGTAAGCTTATATACTAACTTCCATTTTTTTCTATGCATAGTTTATTCACTAATGTGCCTCAAGGAAAAGGAAGGCAAAGAAGATTGGATGAAGCATTACGCCACAAGGTGAATGATAATTGGTGGTTGTAAGCTTCATGGAATCACTGATTTGGGGAGGAGAGTAGAATGGAACATGAGAGAAAGAAGGGGAGATGTTCTATGGGAGGGGAGAAACAAGAGAAGAAGTAGTTGCAAGAAAGGATGGGGGGACCACCAAAGGGGTGGAGGGAGACGGTACCGATGAAGTGGTAGCCTAGGAAGTAGGGGATATGATTCCCTATAGGAGGAGAAAAGAAGATGTATAAAAGATTTATTTTTATGCATAATGTATAAAAGATTTATTTTTATTTTGAAAGTATTATTCTCATTAAAATGAAATTTATGCATAGTAAATTACATAAAGGATTATTATAAAAGTGTTATTCTTACTAAAGTTATCTTTATGCCTAATAAGATGTGTATGAGATGTAATAGGATGTGATAAGAGGTGTATGAGATGTGATAGGATGTGATAAGATGCGTATGAGATGTGATAGGATGTGATAAGATGCGTATGAGAAGTGATAGGATGTGATAAGATGCGTATGAGAAGTGATAAGATGTGATAAGATGCGTATGAGATGTGATAGGATGTGATAAGAGGTGTATGAGATGTGATAGCATGTGTATGAGATGTGATAGGATGTGATAAGAGGTGTATGAGATGTGATAGGATGTGATAGCTATTGAAGTCATTGTCCAATAATTGGCTAGATACCGTCCTCCAAGAACTCGCTTGAAGCTTGTGCTTAAGTGGTATGACCCTTCTCTTTTTTTTTGAAAGATGTGATAGGATGTGATAAGATGCGTATGAGATGTGATAAGATGTGATAAGATGTGTATGAGATGTGATAAAATGTGATAAGAGGTATATGAGATGTGATAGGATGTGATAAGAGGTGTATGAGATGTGATAGGATGTGATAAGATGCATATGAGATGTGATAGGATGTGATAAGATGTGTATAAGATGTGATAGGATGTGATAAGAGGTGCATAAAATATGATAGGATGTGATAAGAGGTGTATGAGATGTGATAGGATGTGATAAGATACGTATGAGAAGTGATAGGATGTGATAAGATGTGTATGAGATGTGATAGGATGTGATAAGAGGTGTATGAGATGTGATAGGATGTGATAAGATGCGTATGAGAAGTGATAGGATGTGATAAGATGCGTACAAAAAGTGATAGGATGTGATAAGATGTGTATGAGATGTGATAGGATGTGATAAGAGGTGTATGAGATGTGATAGGATGTGCTAAGATGTGTATGAGATGTGATAGGATGTGATAAGAGGTGTATGAGATGTGATAAGATGTGATAAGGTGCGTATGGGATGAGGTAAGAAGTGTTGTTGTGATAGGGCGAGAATGGATGTGATGTAAAAGAATAGATGTGAAGGCGTATGCGGATATATGAATGGGAATGTAGAAATGGATGTATGGATATGGATGTGGATATAGATGTATGAATGTAAATGTGGATCTGGATGTGCGAATGAGGATGTGGATGTGGATGTATGAATATGAATGTGGATATGGATGTATGGATAAGGATGTGGATACAGATGTGGATATGGGTGTGGATGTGGATATGGGTGTGGATGTGGAAATGGATGTATGAATGTGGATGTGGATGTACGAATGTGGATGGATGTGGATGTACGAATGTGGATGTGAAAATGGATGTATGGATGTAGATATGGATGTAGATGTGGATGTGGATGTGGATGTGGATGTGGATGTATGAATGTGGGTGTGAAAATGGATGTATGGATGTAGATGTGAATGTGGATGTATGGCTGTGGATGTATGAATGTGGATGTGGATGTATGAATGTGGATGTAAAAATGGATGTATGGATATAGATATGGATGTGGACGTATGGATGTGGATGTGGATGTGGATGTGGATGTGGATGTATGGATGTATAGATGTGGATGTGGATGTGGATATGGATGTATGAAAGTGGATGTGGATGTGGATGTGAAAATGGATGTATGGATGTAGATGTGAATGTGGATGTAGATGTGAATGTGGATGTGAAAATGGATGTAGATGTGAATGTGGATGTACGAATGTGGATGTGTATGTGGAATAATTGGAAAGACGAGAGTTCATAGAAACTGTATTTGTGACCTGTTTGTAAATGATTGTTTTATGTCAAGAATGTTGGGGAAGCATTTTGACCGTCTTGTAAATAAGGTCGTGGAGACCTAACTGATAAAGTTACAACAGCTGACGGTCGGAGAGTCAACGGAGGACGTCTCGCGTAGCAAGGTCGGCCGAGGTCTTAACCAGCCTCAGCTTGATTTAAATGGTGAGCTTCCAGTACAGTGGATGAGAGACCAAGGAAGCGGCCTATGAGTGAAGCGCTAGGTGACCTGCGAAGGATCCTAGAGGGTGCTGACCATACGGTGCTCGGGCTCTGGGTCGCGGAAGATACCCACACGTGCGTCGTGGAAGATATTGGAACAAGGAGTAAGAGTTTTTTTCTCAAACACGGCATGGATCTGGTTGATTGACCTTGCTGGTCCTCAACGGCTGAGTCCATGGTTCTTTTATATGGAATATTGGTTGATCTTGCTGATCTTCAATGGAGATTCCATCTTGAATTTTTTATAAGTGAATATATTGCTAGGTACTATGAGCTAGGAACTATCGAAAAGGCCCTTGAGTGGATAGGTGGTGAGTGTTTTGGTTGCCAATGATTCCATAGATACTCCGATGAAGGGATGATTGGAAATTAAGATTCAACCGGATATTTTGGAGGATTGTGATCAGTGATACTATGGCTTTATTAAATGATTGTTTTAAAGATAGCTGAATCTGTGAAGAAAGCAATTTCATATTGGGTGTGTAAGCGGTGTGACGGGTATGTCTTTTCTCTGAGCGTCTTGGTCTGAGCACATTTTTCTGAGCATGGCCTATATTGTGATTTCGTAGACAATTTTATCATAACATCACACACCATTTAGTCATAAAACTACCCCAAGAAGATACTATATACATTTCTACCCCACAAAGATGCCGCTAACATCACACACCCTTTAGTCATAAAACTACCCTACAAAGATGCTATATACATTTAATTACATTTCTTTCCAATAGTATTTAGGGCTTATAAGATCCCTTTATTCACAAAACTACTTTTCATGTCTACTTCATTTCAACACCCTCCACCTACATCATCCATCATTCATACTACCATGATAGATAGTGATGATGAAATGATTGCAAGTCACATGGTGAAGAATTTAGGGTGCAAATTTGCATGCATCTATGCCAAAACATTTATTAGTTGCAAGGAGATACTTCAAGATTCAATTCACCATGATGATCATTTGTACACAACTCATAGTTTTGACATGCAAACCTTAATTAAGATATGACATGATTATCACATCTCTAGCAAATAGAAAAAGTTTTATGAGACCAACATGCTCAAAATTGAATATGCGATATTGAGATTAATATTCATGGTGGGTACTCACATGATGTACTAATAGTTCTTCAATATGATTACTACATCTCTAGCAAATGAAATAGGTGTAAGACACCACAAAAGTTATGCATGTTCAATACTAGGGCATCACAAGCAAAATGAATTGCTTGAAGGGAAAAACTCATGTCAAATCACTAGACTCAATGCTTGAAGGGAAAAACTCATGTCAAATCACTAGACTCAATGCTTGAAGGGAAAAAGTCATGTCAAATCACTAGACTCAATCTTCTTTACTAATGTCATCCACATAGATATTGCGACGATGCCTTCTCTCTTTGATGGGGGCATTGAATGCAATGTCATTACACATCATCTCAGCCATAGCACCTGCATAAGAAGGCAAAAAGCTAAAATAGATCAATCAATATCAATGCCTCATTGATAATAATATTCTCCAACAAATAAGTTTAAAAAGATTAAACACGAGAGTAACATACTTACTAGTCGTCTGGAAGATTAACAACCATTTCCACATCTTCGGAATCATTTAGAGTCCCATAGTTGCTTAACACATTGCCCTTTACTTTCTGTCCATCCAAAAATGGTTGCAATATAGAATTGCAAATGTCAGGATCATTCTCAATAGATAAGCATGCTCTCCCAGAATGCACGCATGCTTTTTGCATAGAACCAGTCCCAGCACCTAAGTCCACCACATGTCCAGAAATTGGACACAAGAACTCCAAGAAGTACAACATCATGCATGGAGCCTTCTCCAATGCACCTCTCCATGGAATACTCTCTCCATGTTTTATAGTCTGCTCACTTGTTGGTAAATAATGATGAAACAAACTACTTCCAAAAGCAATGCCCAATTTGGTACCAACCACGGAAGCATTTCCAGGATTACAAACACAAGACATACCAGCCCGATGAAGAAGGCATAAAACCACAACATCCACCTAAAGATAAGAAAAGAATTAAACATATACTTAGTACAAGCCATTTCATTATACGAGAGCATAAATTCTTTCAACAGGTCATTGTATGACAATTGTCTCACCTTATGATCAATACCACCAACTTTGATTGTGCAATATGCATCTAAGCATTGCATGTACATTCGACATGCAAACTCCAATCTACTGATCCTAGCATAACGCTCAACCAAATGAAGAACATGAGGAGCACACATAACTAGGATCCAGCCAGAATCTGAAACAACTGTGGCCGCTACTAGCAAGGAGTAGCGTACATGGTCCTCTGTTAATAAATTCCAAGATGGAGATGTGGAATCCTCTACTCCAAGAGCTTCTAGCTGTGTAGGCAGATCAATAATGACAAAATCTGCAGCCCAAGCAACACTCTTACCATTTCTTGTTTTTCTTTCACCTCCAAGACCCACAAAGTATTCCTTCATGTCTATATAGGCTTGTGTGAAGTTTGAGATAGACAATTGCTTCCCAAACTCGACATAATCATAGCACCAAACCTTGCAATGTGAAGCATCACATGTGCCACTCTGATTCAAAGTTAGAGAGGTCAATGGAATGTACAAAAAGCGGACAGACCTATCTTTCCATTTACATCCTTTCAGAATGGGTGTAGACTACAGTACCTGCACATCTGTACCCACACCACATATGTAAAGACACAAAGTGATAACAACATATGTTACACAAACAAATAATAGCTTGAAAAAAGATCAAGAGAACTTACCATTATTAGTACCAGGATTTTTTGGTGGCCTACCACCCTTCTTTAGTTCCATACTTGAATCTTTGTCCTTTTTAGTCATCTTCTCAAGTGTTTTTTAAACCTCAATGACTGCATCATCCTCATGGACTGAATTTGAGCTTGATGAACCCATCTCTCCCTTTTTATGCTGTGTGTACAGCTCTACCTCCTCCTCGATGCAACATCCTTTTTTCATATCGAGCCACCACCACGGGCAGTTCTTTCTCTCCCACTCCAGAGAGCACTTGCTTCCCTTCTTTTTCTATCATGTTTGGAGAGTACATACAGAATTTTAAGTCCTGAATTTTTGTCCATACTCGACATATGGGCAACAATTTTTCAATCTTACCAACAGCTTTTAAGGATTGCAAGAATCTGCATACAATAAGAGTCTTAGTACAAAAGCGAAATACTTAAGGATGGATTTTTAATTGAAAAGGAAAAAACATGTATTGCTTACCTAAATACCAATCGTCGAGATGCCCTCGTCATCTCCATTTGTCATGTTGCAGCTGTAGCAACAGTCATTGAATCCTTTAAATCTTTATAAAGTTCAAGTCTGTTCATTGCTTGTATTTCCCCAAAATACTCTCTCAACGTAGGATCTTGAGGAAGCACAAAGCTAGCTTGTTGACTAGCAACCAAGACCTGAGAGAGTAACCTCTTAGATTCACAAAGCAACTGATCCATCCATGCCTCTTTCGCCATCCACTTTATGAATTCTCTATCAGCTTTTGGCATCCCATAACTTGTTCTCAAATTTGAATCTGACCCTAAGATTCTGAGGGTTGCTAGTTGTGTCTCCTTTGAGACTTTGGCAATGGAGATGTTATACAACTTTTCCAATGTGACAATGGATGATATATCATCAAATGGGAGGCTCCACAAGATATTAAACCAATCTTCACCATTTGTTGGTTTGACAATAGACAGAATCTACATATAAACAGTACATGCAATCGTCACACTCAACTGTATTTTTTAATCATACAATACATGCATATCCCATACCTTGATCATTTTGTAAACAAAGATCATATGACCAATCTCAAAAAACACTTGAACACTTTAAAAAGTCAACTTTATGTTAAGAATCATTAAATTAACCATACCTTGATCATTTTTCGACCATACTTGAGATTCACATCCTTTCGAATACTTTTAAGTGATTTCTCCATATCAGCAACACTCAAATTTGGCTAAAGTTCCTTTAGCTTTGCCTCATAATCTTGCTTGTATAGTGGCTAAAATATATTCCAAAGAGATGAATGAGTACAATGAATTAGTTAGTTCTAATTTAAAAGACATCCATGACAAATGGTATGAAACTTACTGCAAATACCATTCTCCCTAGCATCAGAGATGTCAAAGGATACCAAGTACTTGATCCTTTACTGCTTTCATTTGCCCTATGCTTTTCAAGTGTCTTTTTTTCTTCCTCAGAAAAAAGTGATTAGTACTTATTCTCATCACATGAACACATTGTCTTCGTGTTGAACAAATAATCCTTGAGATTTGTTTTAATAATTGCTGTTTCATTAAGGCTGAAAAATAAAAAATACATAGCTTCAAACATATTAAGAATTGTTCACAAAACCCTTAAAAGCTCGAAAAAAGGTAACACATATAAGTAAGAACTCGCACTTACAGATTGAACCTTTGAAGAGCAGCTATTAGCTTCATTTCTGTTTCTTTCTCTGGAGTAATAAAACTTGCTAAAACTCGAATATGCCATGCCTTTGATGTCTTGAATTTCTCCTCAATTAGAGACATCCATGCAACAGTACGGTGATTCCCCTCCCACACAAAAAACATCTTTCGAGACAAAAATGACCAATCAGCATCATCAACAATCTGTGCCCTCAAATTCTGCATTTACATCCCTCCAACAAGAATCCCATGATTGTTCAATTTCATCTGTCACCTCTTGTGAAACACCATCCGAAAGTGTTGTAGATAAAATAAACATTCCTTTCTGTTGAATATATTTTTCTGCCTCTAGAGCTTGCTTTAGGCTATCCATATCAGTTCGTAGGCCTCTCACTCTTGTGTTTACAACACAACGACATAATGGGATCAAGGGAGCAATCTTTCCAGGATTGATTGCAAGAGATTCAATAACATTCTTCCCTTGGCCAATATCAAGTGCAGCAGGAAACTCTTGCTCAAACTCCTCATCTAGTTGTTTATCCTCTTTCTTTCTCTTCTTAGAAGATTCCTCCACAATTATAGTAGTGTCTTCAAAGTCTTCCATCTCCTTATCCTCTTCAACTTCAATTTCAACCTCTTTTTGAATCTCTAAATTTGGCCCTAGATTCCACTTGCAAACTTCTCTTGCTACTTGTCCTTCCACCTCTCTTGCCTCCTCGTTCTCCTCTTCCACCTCTCCCCCTCCTCTCAGAAGTTCTTAATTTTACCATCTTGCCAATGTGACAAAGATGCATTTAAAAAAAGAAGTCATCACATGGCATAGAATAGACTTACAAGGTCAATTAAGTCCCAGCATTACTTCAATAGCATACAAAGAAACCCCAAGAGGCTTCAAAATAGAAAATACCTGAAGCTTGATCGTGATGCTGCTAATTGAAGTTGCACTTGACGAGATGATGGGGCTTGAGGAGACTAGCTGGACAACAAAAGCATACAAGAAAAAGTTATTAAGCATACAAGAACAAGTTATTAACCTTAAAAGCGTACAATATCTCAAATAGTGTTGTGTCTCCTAAGGCCTCCTCGTCTCCTTGCCTTATTTTCATAATAGTGCATGTGTCTAAAAGGGAAGCAAAAAATCTCCAAGTACTATGCGTACATATGTCAATATCATTTGATGGACATATCATAATATGCCTTTCCACAGTTTTAACATGTTATATTTAGGTCACATGAGATAAAATGAAATCATTCATGTAAGCATAATAACTCTTGTAATTCATTCCTGAGCTATAAAGTTAGATTTTGGTAAAGTGTTGTTTGGTGGTAATCATTTTGTATGCATTGAAATGGAATGTCTAAAAATATCATTAACTGAGTGTTATAATCATGGATCTAGAAAACTTACTATTAAAATTAAGCTTAAAAGTATTAATTGCACTTACAATAAAGAAGAAGTTAAATTTGAGTTTCTGTTTCAATCATACTTGTAAATCTAAGAGATGAAAGATCACTAAACTTTTGATATGCTTACATGTTCATAGATATGAGTTGTGGCTTCTTGTTTTGGACAAAACTCATGTATATCCTCCTCGTCTCAAGCACCCTAAGTAACATGTATGGTATCTCTCCTCAATCTACTTATATATGCTAAGCCCAAAATCCTTTGAGGAGATCTACACCCCCATATGCAATGTTGTACTATCTTACAAGCTACCGGGCATCTAGGGTCTGCACCAAAAATAGCTCTCCACTAAATAATGGGAGGCCACCATGTAAGGACAACTAAAAGAAGTGGGATATGTATGAGTGCCAAAGTATCTTTTGAATCAACGAGGTAACGTTATAACTCTCCTAGTATGTATGAGTGCGGCCCTTTATCTAAGTAAAAGGAGCCTTGTAGTATGGATACTATAGTTGAAAAAATATTGACTCTTCATTAGTGGATTGGTTGTAATCATCTAATTGTATTGCCTTCGGGCGGGAGACCAAGCTGCCTTCAAGTCACCACTACAGAAGGATCTACTAGAGAGAAAAAAAAAGTACATGTACACAACTAGAGCTCTGGGTGAAGACACAATCTTGACTGCTTGATAAAAACCTATTGCCACCTACATAGAAAAGTTTTGAAGACATTGAATATAAGTACTTCCAAATGAGCTAAAACCCAAAGTTGCTTTTCAGAAAACATTTTATGTCAATGATGCATTAAGATCTTCCCTAATCAAAAAGTCCAGCATTGATTGAAAAGCTTACAAGGGGACTTGTTGTAAAAGAGCTGTTGGAGAAACGAATAGTGGATCACTGCGCCGCAATGCATGAAAACAATCCAGCTGGAAAGACAAAATTATAAGACACATATCAACCAATTCTTTTGCGTAGTATACTTCTAAGAAAAAGGTCAAAAAACAACATCCAAGCAAGAAGAACCCGCATAAATAAAAACATTGTAAATAAAGCACAACAAGGAGCCACAACACTAGCCTTCTAAATGCTAGAGAGAGTGTAAGAGACGCCGTCCATAGGTTGACGTCGAGGGAGGCAGAGCAAGGGCGAGGGCGAGGTTGACGTCGAGGGAGGCAGAGCAAGGGCGAGGGCGAGGTTGAGACGCCGTCCACAGGTTGACGTCGAGGGAGGCAGAGCAAGGGCGAGGGCGAGGTTGACGTCGAGGGAGGCAGAGCAAGGCCTTGATGATTTGTATACCGCGATGCAGAGCAAGGGCGAGGGCGAGGGAGGCAGAGCGTTGATGAAAACAGAAAGGCGTTGAAGATTGAAAATGAAAGGCCAAAATACCCCTTTCGTCGACGAAAGGGGTATTTTGGCCTTTCATTTGCATGAGGAAAAAGGTGGGACACCCCCAAACGATGCCAAAATTAAAGGATACCGTCTTCTTGTTATTTGTGTAAGATTCTCATGATTTTATTGTTATAAAAAATTTCATGAAAACGATGCCAAAATTTGTCGGTCATTTAAGGATACCGTCTTCTTGTTATTTGTGTAAGATTCTCATGATTTTATTGTTATAAAAAATTTCATGAAAATATCGTGTGATATCGTGTGTCTGCTAACATAATTGCAAAAAAACAAAATGGTTGTTTGAAGTTTTATGTCACTTTTTCATAGGGATATCAGTTCAAGTTATGGCATTTATGGTTGGTGTTTAAGAGACTAATGAGGAGAATTAAGACAAACGTTTTTTTTTCAAATTTGGGGCCCCTTTTTCCTCATGAAAATGAAAGGCCAAAATACCCCTTTCGTCGACAAAAGGGGTATTTTGGCTTTTCATTTTCATGAGCCCTTAAGAAAATTTAAAGGCCAATAGGCCCCTTTAAGAAAATTTAAAGGCCAATAGACCCCTTTCGTCGACGAAAGGGGTATTTTGGCTTTTCATTTTCATGAGCCCTTAAGAAAATTTAAAGGCCAATAGACCCCTTTCGTCGATGAAACGGGTCTATTGGCCATTTATTTTCATGAGAGCCTAGAGTACAGAGAGACACGAGGGCGCGGGAAAGGGGGGCGACGTGCGGGTGGGTCGCGAGTCATCACGAGGGCGAGGGCGGCGATGGCCGATCCAATCCATAATTCATCCAAGGGCTCTCATGAAGATGAATGGCCAATAGACCCCTTTCGTCGACGAAAGGGGTCTATTGGCTTTAATTACAATCTATGCTACCAAACTATGATGTTAATAGGAACCATGACTTATAATGATTATCATACGAATTCGATTGCTAATGAGAATGCAGTAATGATGAGTGATCATTTAATTAAACATCATTACTGTGTGAGGTTGATAATTTTTCATAATTGTGAGGTTGATAATTTTACTGTGTGAGGTCGACATACAATTAAATATTTTTTTGATTAATATTCAATTAATGATAGACCCCTATTGGAGAGAATAATTAAATATAGAGGCCAATAGACCCCTTTCGTCAACGAAAGGGGTCTGTTAACCTCTATATTTAATTAATGGTTCATGAAAGATAGAGGCCCATAGACCCCTTTCTTCGACGAAAGGTGTCTATTTGCCTCTACCTTTCATTAATAATTGATGAAAGATAGAGTCCAATAGACCCCTATAATTTATATTCAAAAGGTTAGAGATGTGCTAACCAACCATTTCTTGTTTGCCACAGTTATAATTTATATCTATCTATCAACTTTATGTAGCAATAATGAAATGTCATTGCTAGCGAGAATGGCTTGCAATAACTCCCATACGTGTCAAAGAAAGGTTGGGGATTAAAAGGTCTAAGAGTCCATGGTATTATAGTATTGTTGTTAACAAATGATGGCTAAAATTTACATCATGGTTCAGTACCATTGTCACACTTGTGCCGACTTTCACAAGACCTATCTTACAAAGTTGTGAGTATAAACAATGGGCAGTGTGTGCAAAGCATTTGTGAGCATTTTTTCTTGTGGCAGACTCTTGTTTAAAATGAGTTCTTGAAACGAACACTCTCCTCTTGATCTCACCCTTTGGACTTCATCTCATTGAGTTGCACAGGTCAACCATTCCGTTCTTATGGAATCTGTCACAATTCAGAATGAGGATAGATCTTTGCATATGTTTGTTTGCACTTCCATAGGTAGAGGAGTGTTGTCAGAGATGGTGCTTGCTAGCCATTTTCAATTCACACTTGGGTCCATATCTGTCCATCAGCACTTTGGTGATAATGGGTGTGATTTGACAATGGAGCTGCAATACGAAGTCCATGACGATGGATACAAAATGTTTCACCTTGATGCGCAGTTTGGTGATATTTTCACCGTGAAGGGAGAAAGATTCAAGCTTGATGACAATGAACTTCAGAAGACTCTAGTGCACGAAAACAAAAAAGATTTCTACTCTGTTTGCAACAAAAATGATGAGGCAAGGAAACATGATTCAGCTAGCAACATTGAGAATGACAAACAACATAGTGTCATTGAGATTATTATGCAACTACCTATAAAGAACAGATTGCGTGAGGCCTATGAGAAGGTTGGAATGCACGTCACTGTGGATGAGTTGCCTTCTACTTATGATGGTGATGTTTTCTTTGAGCTACCAGCTACTTCAATGAAACATCGCACAAAAGGTACGGAGTCAAAATTTGATGGTCATGTTTGGAGTGATCCTGTTACAACAAATATAGTATTTCCTGGTGTGGTTCGTAGAAAGGAATGTGGAGGTCACCTCCGTTGTATAAGTGCAACTTGTGGTTATAAAGAAAGAATTGGGATAGAGAATGAGACACAATGGGATGGGAGATTGATTAGAGTGGCCCCAGCAAATGTGTCAATTGAATCATATGGCTCCTTATCATGTATACATTGTGGTCGTCCACCAATTTGCTTGGAGAGATGTTACTGTGAAATGTTACTCTGCATGCCAGAATGTAGAGATGGTGTGAATCTTACTCATACAGTCATACACCATGGCCATCATAATCATCCCGTTGGAGATGGTTTGACTAGAAGAACAAAGGATGCCATTAAAACCAAAGTTTCTGAAATGGTGAGGGCTGGTGGTGCTGTATGCCCTAAAGGGATACAAAATATAATTGTCCAAGACATTATTCTGGAAACTTTATTGTCTAAAAATGTGCAAGATGGGATTAAGATGTCGGATGTTGAGCTACAAGATTTGCTAAAACAATGTGAACCTTTGCTTGACAAAAGAAGGTAATTACCATAACATTTGTTATTGCATTGGTTTATTAAATTATGTTATCACAATGAATATTGATCAACTTTATGTCTGTGTAGATTATCAAGATGGATTGAGGAGGGTCGACGTGACTCTCGACCTGTGTCAGATGGGCTAGATGGAATTTTATACTTGAAAAGACATTGTAGATATAATTATTTCCAAAGTGTAGTGTTTCCTGGACAATTGCAACATAGTTCATTCAGCAGGTGTCATGTATTTAAAATGTCTACCCAAGGTTCTGGTTCAGGGGTTGATTTGGTAAATAAAATGAGACGTGGAGGAGAACTGGGTCATTGTTGGGTGTTGTTTGACTTTGTGAAGCGAATGAAAGATTGGACTACCATGGCTTGCCATGTGTATAATCCTTTTATCCAAGAGTTGCAAACAATTGCAACTTGTGACTTCAAGGTGGAAGATACTGACGCACAAATTCTATTTTGGGATACTCTCAACAAAGTAATGGTTTCAGAAGGGTTTGACAATGCTGAATTCAAAGGGTTCATGGCAGATGAGGCCCAAGCCAACTAGAGAGCTGTATGTGCCACTTTCAATGGTGGCCCTGACAATATAATGGAAGGGAAAGAGCGTTCTTGCCTTTTCCATTGGGAGCAAAGTCTTCATTCCCATGCAAAGGCATGTATAAAAGTTGGCAGCCAAGAGGAATTTAAAATCCGATGTAGACGCTGGAAGGATGCCTCTACAGAGCAAGCTGCAAAAGTCGAAATGAGAAGCCTAAGGGCATGGTGGAATGCAGGCCATGCAAGTGACTCAGACTTGCCACGGCTTGAAACTTGGTTTGCATGGTGGCATGCTAGGATTTCCCATTGGGGCCACTACATTATAGAGGTTGGTTTTGTATTTCTCTTGAATTTTTTTTGTCATGTTAATAATGTAATTTTGCCATTACAATATCTCTGCAGAGTATGTCAGATAACGAGAAGTACTTGATACCTCAAACAAATCTAGCAGAGTCTATTCATGGTAGTTGGAGGGCTGGATTGAACCATGTCAAATATGTTGGTCTCTACAATGCCTCTATTAGTGACCTCTCCAATGCAATTTTACAAAGCGCTAGATACACATCTTTTTTGAAGGGCCAGTTTATCGAAAGTGGGCCGAGTCTGGAGACCTTAAAAAAAAGATCTTTAAAATCTCGGATTGACATTAGTGCCAAAACAGTTGTTGATCTAACAAGTGATGTTGCAAAGGAAATGGGTGTTGCATCTGAAGTATGTTTTAATGATGGAGATGACAAGACTGTGCGAAGGAAAAGGCCAAAGTCAATGCCTTCAAATAGATGTGAGGATGATAGTCACCGCCCTGAGTACAGTTATGCAAATAAGAAAAGATACTCCATGTCTTCAAAATCTAGTACTAAATTTGCAACAGAGAGTTTTGAGGATGATGATTCCAAGAGTGTACAAGAATATGAAGTGCATGATGCAAATTGGGCATTACGAAGAGTTCCTATAATAAGCCAAGTCCCCGTTGCCAGGCTTGGCTTGGACAAGGAGGAAAATGTAACAAGCTTGTCAATATAAAGGATCGTGAAAATCGACGTGGAGTTGTTGCACCATCATTCTTTGGGAGGATTCAAACACCAATTGGAGTGCGCTCCCAAATGATTTGGTTTTGTGGAAATGATGTAACCCACACGTGGAAGCCATCAACTAGCATTACAGGTATTCCAGGACCATCACCAGGAAGGTGGAAGGTTCAATCAGGAACATCCTTGACAAGTGCAGAGATTGTCAGGTTGACAATCTCGGGGTTTGTCATATTAGGAGTGTCAACTCCGATGGTGGGTGCAAGTTGTGCTTCACCAACTCAAGCCCATGATGAAACAATAGTATTGCATGAAGATCGACCTCGGCGTCGAGATGGGAAAGCAATCAGATGGCGAAACAAAATCTCCAAAGAAATGGAAGATAGAATTAAGAGGTCATTGGTCATGAAATGCATTGTTAAGGACGCAACAGTCGTGAAGGCCATGGAGCATGCTGAGTTCATTGTTTCTACAGAAGGATCAATGCAAAAAGGTATTGAATACAAGATTGACATTTCTCCATTTCCTTCTTGCAATTGTGAAGACTTCATTGGACGATCCCGCAAATTGGATGCCTATATTCCATGCAAACATATTTATTACATCTTCCTTTCATACCTTGGATTGGATAGCAGAAATAATATGTTTGTTCACCAAGCCACCTTGAGTAAAAAAGAGATATTCCAGGCATTGTCCCGCATGCCTTGAGGTTTAGTTTTTGGAGACTGTACTTTCATGATGGTCAACAAAAAATGGAAGGGCTATTATAATAATCCTTTTTCCATAAGGATTTTGAAGCACAAAAATGGTATTTTTTTGAAGACTGAACCTTCATGATGTTGAATACAAAATGAAAAGATATCTATAATAATCCTTTTTTCCATGAAGATTTTGAACCACAAGAACAATGTTTTTGGGGCCTTTTGCATTTCTCCTTGTGTAAATTTTTGGTTTGTTTCTCTACTTGTTAATAATTGTGGCAAGACGCTTTGTAGGAAACTTATTTGAAATAACATGAACTCAACACATCTAGTAGTAGCAAAATACCAAACTATGAGTGTAAAATATTGACTTAAAATTTGGCTATATTTGTTACATTTCCTTTTGTACCTTGGATTGGATATAAGAAATCCTTTTTTCCATGAGTAATTTGAACCACAAGGATAGTGTGCTAATTATTCTCCACTTGATAATTGTGGTAGGACATTTTGAAGGATGATTTTACATCACAAAAGTTTGAACATGTCTTCTATGTGATAAATCATGTCTTCATTTTCATTTGCATAGGTAGAAAACTTATTTGAAATAATGTGAGCATGTATTGGAAAATACAACAAATAGCAAAATAGAAAATATTGTGAGTGTATTTGACTTAAAATTGGGCTATATTATTTACATATTAACTTATATGGATAGAAAAGATAATATTTTTGGTCACCAAGCTAACTTGAGTACAAAAGAGATCTTCACAGCATTATCTTGCATGCCTCAAGGCCTGGTTTTTGCAGATTGCACACCTTCATGATGTTGAACAAAATTTGAAAGGACTATTATAATAATACTTTTTGCAGATTGCACACCTTCATGATGGCAAGCCTTGTAGGATGATTTTACAATCACAAAACTAGTTGTTGTGGTTTATTAGTTTACAAGGATAACCACTTCTTTTATCATAACATCACACACCATTTAGTCATCAAACAAACCAAACCTGGTTTTTGCAGATTGCACACCTTCATGATGTTGAACAAAATTTGAAAGGACTATTATAATAATACTTTTTGCAGATTGCACACCTTCATGATGGGAAGCCTTGTAGGATGATTTTACACTCATAGTTTGGTATTTTGCTACTACTAGATGTGTTGAGTTCATGTTATTTCAAATAAGTTTCCTACAAAGCGTCTTGCCACAATTATCAACAAGTAGAGAAACAAACCAAACCTGGTTTTTGCAGATTGCACACCTTCATGATGTTGAACAAAATTTGAAAGGACTATTATAATAATACTTTTTGCAGATTGCACACCTTCATGATGGGAAGCCTTGTAGGATGATTTTACAATCACAAAACTAGTTGTTGTGGTTTATTAGTTTACAAGGATAACCACTTCTTTTATTGTTTCTTTTATTGAGCAATATGGACCCTTCATTTACAAAACGGTTTCATAATCATGGCCTCATTTCATGAACTTCAAGAGTTAGAAAACTTGTTTAGTCAGAAATGAGGATATCCATTTCTTTTCTTAAGCAATATGACCCCTTTATTCACAAAAGGGGTCCATACACTTGGATTGTTTTCAGAAACTTTGACACAAAAAAACTACATTCTGATCCAATTTGCTCAAATGCTCAGATGGTTTTGCTCAAAAATTAGAAATCCCCTGGTGTGACTAGCTTTAAGTTTGCATGAACATCTGGCTTGGGGGCTTGGGAACTCTTTTCCTTGGTACTCGGGACAAAACCTAACCAAATTCTTAATTGGATCCCATCACTACAGTGGTTGGGCGGTTGGCTAACCCATGGGACTTAGGCTGGCTTGATGGATCCGTAAAATGAGACTCAATTTCTGTTGTAGTACGCTAGATGAAGTAAATCCTGGATAGTAATCAAGCTGTGCCTCTCGATGGGGAAAAAAGCGTTGATCTCTATGATCCAAGTGCAAGTTTCTTCCTTGATTTGAGCAAGTGACTTCAGGCTCGGTCGGATCAGTTTGGTCAGTAATGATCTTGACTACGTTAGAGTAAAAATATCATGGAGGAATTGCCTATGCTTTCTGGGCAAGGGAAGTTTTTCCGGGTTCGGTTTTGGAAGAGCCGAGGGATTAGTCTCCTGTCCGGATATTCGTGGGCGAGGCCCCGAGTGAGAGGACCCTGCACCGCACAAGGAGTGCTACTTCCGTTACTAGCAGCCCCGAATCCGTTGCGTGGAGCGCGGGTAGGGATCTTTCAAGCTATCTCTACACCATCTTGTCTTCTAGAACATCATCTTGTCGTCTTAATATAAGGGCACTAAGAATCCAAGACGATCAACCGTTTCTACTTCTCTATGTGAGAACCATGTTACTGTACTCTCTCTCTCTCTCTCTCTCTCTCTCTCTCTCAATGTATATATCTCTCTCTCTTTTAGCGATGGGCACCTACTAAGATGTCTAGCCACTCGAAAAAAGAGAGCATCTAATGCATATTTTAATACACTTGTTCCCAATGAATTTAATCGATTATCCACATTTAATACTAGTTTTGATATGGTATCTATATAAAAGTGCATTCTTAGATATTTACCTTTGGATTTTAAAACTTTCCAATAAACTTATTTGTATTTTAATCTATTGATGTCATGTATGCTTGTAATGTATTATCAAGCTTGATAATATTTGTAATGTATTATTAAGCTGTATTATTAAGCTATAACTTCTAAAGATTCAAAACGAACGGTTTGCAGAATAATGTTTTTGTTCTTAGTATAGACATTGTTTCAAAATACTTTCATGAGAACACAGAGCTTTAGATAGTCTTTTACCAACATTATGGACGAGCCCATTAAAAGGTTTATTTATATGTTACATTTAAAGTCATATACAGAATGCACTATGTATGTATGATATGCAATATAGGTGATAAAGTTTAAAATATATATATACACTTGAGAAATAGCTAGGGAAACGTCAAAAAGTTATGCATACATTCAAACTACAATGTTAACTTGAGAAAGAACTTTACTGGCATGCGAAGCACACTCAATTATAATAGGGTGCACAAATCCAACCTTTTGATAAAACATTTAAGAAGCTTATACCTTTCTTTATTCTCAAATGCATTCATGAATTATACACTTTATATGTAATTTTGTAATTTGTTTTTCCTATTGATGGTGAATAAGGGGGAACACCCTTTAAAAATGGAAACATCCATTAAAAATGATAAACATTTTTTTCTATAAAAATACTTTTTGACTGATACCAAGGGTAAGTCCCTTGAACTTCACCTAGATCAATACAAAAACTAATAAGAACTTTTCCGCTTTATTATATGGCATATAAGAATATTTTTCTTCTTTAGGACAAGGATTCTTACACTGTAAAACCACCTTCCATTTTAATCATTATCTAGTAGTCAAAAGTCTAAAATTCATGGATGTTGTAGGTATTTGAAATTACAATCTATTTCTAGTTGTTTCATGTTGCATGATGTAAGTTTTAAAGTCTCATAAGGTTCAAAGCTAGATTGGAAGCTATCCTATACACTTGTAAAAAAACAAGTTTATTGGAGAGTGTTAAGGAGAATAAAGGATACATAATCCACCAAATATGAAATGCATAACTTTTGCTAAGATATCTTCTCAAAAACGTCACATAACATTTGCTAAGGTATCCTCTTTAAAAAGTAACATATTTCCATTTAGTCTAAAATTTAAAGTTGATCCACCTAAAACAACATTATCCCTTAATTTTCATTGAGCATATGCATGAATGTTGCATTAATGTTACTAATCCCAAGGTGTATATGGATAGATCTTTTGAGACCTTCCCTTGGTGTGAATAATGAGTTATATGGCTTTAAATACCAAAATATTATCTAGTAGAACATTTTGCCCTTACAATAAGGCACCACATCATTACATGTATTCACATCTTTGTGCTTGTAATAAGGCACCACACTATTAATGATATTCATACTTAGTAGCATAATCTTACATTTTAAAACAATAAATTTATTATTTTCATGTACAAGACATATGAGAAATAGGTTATGCCTAAACATTAGTGATAGAATTATTCATTGCATTCATTTCACAACTAATCAAAGAAATAGTGTTCAAAGTTTGAGTTTTTGTTTCAAAGATAATATATAGAAAAAAACACAAACGTAGTCTTATATTCACTTACACACTATGAGGCTCAAACGAAAATGATGCATAACTTACACAAGGGATGATAGAACTAAAAACCTATTTGCTTTTGAGCTGGTTAGAAATATGGTGGCCAATACTTTAGTCATGCATTCATGAGAGGCAAGAACTTTAATGGTACATACGAGAAATATAACGTAGGCTAACAAATAGTTGAGGAAATGTTAAAATTTTGAATGACCTAGTAGAGCCTTAGTACAATCGCGCATTGCAAAAAACAACACAATCATGCAAAAGTTAACTCTTTTCAAATTTCTTGAAAATCTCTCTAAATTTAAAGTATGTCATATACTTCGCATGAAATTGATCTTAATCTATTTTTAAAGTTTTAAAAACACAATACTGCATTTACAAAACAAAACAGAGAAAGATTTTCAGATTTTATCCTAAGAAATAAAATTTTAAAAAAATAGCCATAATTAATGACATTTTTCTTGTTTTTCATTTCAAAATATTCAAATGTAACATACCTTCGAGATCAACCAAGTTATGATTAAAGGTAATCTTAAGTTTTGGATGCTATAGATTTCAATAATGAATTTTAATAGCTTTTCAAAAGTTTTTCAGGAGCATAAATTCTAAGTGTTAAAATTAAGTGAAAATTCAAGTTTGAGTTTTCAATTAGTTAGTATGCTCAAAGGAAGCCTTTAAATGTGTAGATGGACATGCAAATAGAAATTTGATTAAAAAAAAGTAAAACACGACCTATTTTTGGAGTCGACTTTCACTTATTGTTGATTTTGGTAATTCTTGCCGCGTTAGGTCGTAGACCACACACCTTTTGGTAATTTTAAGTACCCTTATGAACTAGTTTCTAATAACTATGCGCGAAGTTATACCTTTGCAGGTTGCAGCCCTGATAGCAGATCTGAGAGGCTTGCCAAATTTATAAACAGTTCTTCCACAACTTCTGGAGAGTAGACATGGATTCCCAATCAATCAAGACATCAGCAACTATATCAGGGAAGTAAACAAACACTCTTTTTATTATTTTGCTTTGAATTCTTTTGAGATTAAATAAATAATCGATAAGCATATATATGAGAGAATCTGAGTTGAGGGGTTGTTGCAAGATCAGGGTGTCCAGTTTTGTCCAGTTTATGCTCGACTGGGACAATTCTTGGACAACAAATTTGGGGGGAAAGGTACTTCAAACGAGATCAAGAAACTAATAGAAAATACACATACACTCAAATTTAATCCCAATATAACTTAAATTAATATAAATTAGTCCAATTTATCAAAATCAACCAAAAATATGATAAAATAATAAAAAATGATCTTTCCATACTTAGAGTGATCTAATTTTTTTTCCATAGATGCACCAATACAAGTACACTAGTCCCTATAGGTTTTAGATGATTTACATCAAAAATGTAATTTTACTAATTAGATTATTAGTATTTGCAGGCCTTCTAATAGCCTGGAAGAATTTAAGAAAAGAGATCATTAAAAATCAAACCATTGGATTTGCAATTTTGACTAACCACCACATTCTACCAATGTATCACTATCTACCACTCTTTTGATCTACAAGATTAGGCATTTTTAAGTGGTAGTTATTGTGGGTGCAAAAAGTGGCATATATTATAACACTTTAAAGACCTTGAAATATTTAAAGAAAATAGACAAATAGCTTAAAAATTTCTCAAAAAATCAAGTTAAGCACTATATTATGTGAAGATCTAAGATGCAAAGTGGAAATCTCATACGAGTTTATATGTGAAAGATATTAGCATTTTATGGAACCAGCCCAAATTTGGGACATGGTGTATACATTGAGCTTGTACCTAAGGAAATGAGGACTTTTAACTATCTAATGCTTAATCAAATTATGCAACTATATTCCCAACTTTGCATGTGGCGTTCCAACAAAAGAAATTGAAAGGAAATTCCTTCATTAGCTAGGAGATGTTGGCCACTAAAGGTAAATAAATGCATGTTTTTTTACTATTTACAGGGTGCCTGAGTGGACAAAACTGGGCACCCTGATCCTGCAACCACCCTGAGTTACAACATGCCTAACGGTTCAATTTATTAATTATGAATGATCACCTTAGTCTAAAGACTCATAGAATAAACACTTTTGGAGGTAAATAATTAGAAGATATTTTGCAAAGAAGTGTTTATCTTTATGTACGTTTAGAATCGGATATTGATGTAAACATGAAAGTTTTAGATGACAAGAAACTCTACAAGAGTGTATGAGACTCTAGAAAGCTAAAATCTCTTTTGATTTTGAGTTATTCGAGTGCAAAGTGGCACTTGGCTATTTTTGACAGTTTTATATTGAAAACACAACTTTGGCCATTTTGAATGCTCTCAAAGAGACCTTAGAACTCATTTTTTAGGAAACCATCACCGAGATATGTTTCATATAGCATTATAAGTCCTAAAACTTTGTAGTTTTGACTTTTTCTCTAATTCAAAATAGATTGGAAGATATTACTCTCCTAAAAAGACCAGTTGTTAGGCTTTGCCTTAGAATTTGCTATCAAGATTGACTACCTTGTCTATATAGACCAGATGGACTAATATGTAAGCATGGTTATGACTTAGCTATAGCAAAAACTAGAGATGAACTAGAGATGATCTTGCTGGTTATAGAACGTGATAATTAATTATATTAGAAATGAAGATTCATGTATAACTTGAAAGAATTAAAAGACTAAGAGAAGTTAAGGACTGTTTGAATTAAAAGCTTGTTTTATACTTGAAGTTGATTTGGATTGATTTGAATATGCATGACTTGAAAGATTATGGACTAGAGATGAGTATAAGATGATATGCATGACTTGTGATTGCTTTGTTTTGGAATTCATTTATTGAAATCTGTAGCATCCAAAACTTAAGATTATCTTTAATCATAACTCGGTTAATCTTGGAGGTATGTTACATTTATACATGCTTATCGATTTATTTATGTAATCTCAAAATAATTTAAAGAAAAATAATAAAAAGAGTGTTTGTGTACTTCCCCAATATATTTATTGATGTCTTGATTGATTGGGAATCCATGTCTACTCTCCAAAAGTTGTGGAAGAACTGTTTGCAGATTTGGCAAGTCTCTCAGATCTGTTGTTAGGGCTGCAACCTACAACAGGTATAACTTTGTGTACAGCTATCAAAAACTAGTCATGTGGGTACTTAAAATTACCAAAACATGTGTGGGTGAAATCGCCAAAACCACCTGTATGTGAAAGTTGACTTCAAAAATAGGTCACGTTTTACTTTTTTTAATCAAATTTTGATTTGCATGTCCATCTCTACACTTAAAGGCTTCCTTTGAGCATACAGTAATAGAAAACTCAACTTGAATTTTCACTTAATTTAAACACTTAGAATTTTTGTTGCTGATGAAAAACTTTTGAAAAGCTGTTGAAATTCATTATTGAAATCTGTAGTATCCAAAACTTAAGATTATCTTTAATCATAACTTGGTTACTCTCAAAGGTATGTTACATAAAATCTTGCTTTTATTTTTGATACTATAGAGTTAACTCACTAACTATAAGTTAAACATCTTTTAGCTGTAGATGAGTTTATTTTCCTCCCCTTCAATCATATCTATATCGCATTTTTTGCACTATAGATGAGTTTATTTTTCCCTCCTTTAATCATATCTATATCCCATTTTTTGCCACAATAACAGTATGATATAGATGCACTATAATTACATTAGACATATTAACATACATGATCTTTGCTACCTCAAATGATGAACTTTTTCATCATCTTAAGCCAACATTGAAATCATGGTTATTTTGCCTAAAATTAAACACAACCTTTGCCATCCACATGATGAATTTTTTTATCATCTCAAGCCAACACAATAATTGTGGCCTCGAGCTCAAAGACATCATGCATTTCCATCTCACATATCTTTCTCTTACTACTATTATGAACTTTTTATAACCTTGAACGAACATAGATCTCCCCTATTTCTCTATGCACAAGGTTTTACAACAAGGAACTTGGAAGGTTTAATTCAATTGTATGTTGCTAAGTTTTGAAAGTCAATATTTGATCCTCCCAATGTATAAAAACATAAACATGTCAAAAAATAATTTCTCCATCCTCTAATATCAAGTGATATCTTTTCAAAGACAGGATCAAATATTGAATTATTTTTTAGTGCATATGACAGCCTGAGAAACTATTATATATTCATCCCATATAATGAAAGGTAGTATTTTTTAATATTTTTAAGGTTGTATTTCTAATAGTTTTAAATTCATAACTCATGTGAGTAGATATTTTCATACTATTGTTTTATTTGCAGTAACCATTGGAGTCTTATACTCATTGATGTTTTGGATAGAGAGGTTACTTTCATGAACTCCTTAGTTGGTATCCTTGGTCAATGTAAAATGTAAGTATCTCTTTTCATCAACTACCTTATTATCTCTTTTCATCAACTATCATAATTTTGTTACAAACATTGCACCTGTTTGATATGCTCTTTATTGGAGTGCTTGCAAAATTGTATTAGCATATTTAGAGAAGAATTATGAAGACATTGCAGATCTAGAGAAGCCATTCAAGTATATTCAGCAAGAGGTATTGAGAATCTAGTTTGGATGTTTCTTTGTTTGAAGATGGATTTCTTCTAATTACACTATTATTTCAGGTTCCAATTCAGTCTGATAGTACTAGTTGTGGATGGAGGGTAATTGCAAATGCTTCCAGGACAATACATTTTAAGTTGTTAAAAAAACAACAAGTCAATGTAGAACCCCAAAGAATCCTTTGCATTGCTCTTAATGTATTTGTACATTATTTTTCTTAGAACTCCACTTTTTTTGGCAGTGCAATAAATACCCTGAATCTTATATTTGGTGGATAAGAGAGAGATGTATTGAGATTATATTAGACAAAGAAATTACACATGTAGATCTGGACTCTCCTCCTCTAGGAGATCAGGCTCAGAGAAAAGGGAAGGAGAAGAAGATGAAAAGACATAAAGGTAAAGGCAAGGGTTTGCCAGTGCATTCTCCTTTAAAATTTGAGAAGATGCAAAAAGCCTCAAAGGAGACCACTGCAAAGAAGTCCTCTGCAAAGAGGACATCAAAAAAGAAATCTCATGGTGCAAAGAAGCCCTTTGCTTAGAAGCCCCTCAACTTCAGTGTTGTTCCTGCTCAAGGACAAGAGAAAGCAAAGTCTGGGAGTGCAAAAAAACCAAGTGAAGCCCAAGAGCAAGTAAAGTTTGGGAGCCCAAACAAGCAAAGTGAAGATCAAGAGGAGGTAAAGTTTGGGAGCTCAAATAAGCAAAGTCAAGATCAAGAGCAGGCAAAGTCTGGGAGCCTAAATAAACAAAGTGAAGATCAGAGTATTAGAATATTTTGTAACTTCACACATGCAGTGACATTTTGTAACTCGTCGCAAGATGTATTTGTACCATTTATTTTATATAAATCATAATTCGTTTATGAAAGATGTTATCTACTAAATATTTGTTCACAAATGGAAATGGTTAAGAAAAATGTCAATTGTCTATTCATTCATGGTTCAAAAATTACAATAGTTGGAGGTAAACAACTCATACAAGATATAGAGCATTCAGCTCTTCTTCTAGTTGTAATACCATTGACCTTGAATTTATAACTAGGGGTGGTGTTGTCAAGAAACTCCAAAGTTTCCCTAACGTCTTTTAACGTCCATTGAGAGGTAACATTAACCTCCTTTCTTTCAGCATGTGGAATAACCTGCAACTCAAACCTAAATGACATGCAATCTATATCAGAATCCAAGGGTTCCCAGATACCCAATGTAAGTTTGTATCTCCTATAATCATAACCCATAGTAAGAGATTTTTGAGATATATTGTAAGAAAAATACAAGGATTGAGGGTATACATTGCACCTTATGTAGTCACCCTTATGGTCATACTCTCTAGATTTCCAAAACAGTCCTATAATGTTGTCCAAATGCTCTACTGGGAAGTTTCTACTTAGCCATGATGCCTTTGTCCTCTGTAGCTCTACGTCTTTAAAGCAAGCTACAAAGACATATAGAGGCACAAACCATGATAACCGTATTCTCCTCGAGATGCTTCCCAGAGTCATGGCCTTTTGAATATCCTGTGATATTTTATGTTTGAAGCTTTGCACCGTCGCTTCATCTAGAATGTCCCAATTAAGAGAAGAAAGGCTTGGCAGTGCTAAATCCTTAATTTTCCCATAAACACCTATTTTTGGGGGAACAAAGTACTTTGCGTAGTATACAAAAAGATTACCCTTACTAAAAAAAGCCGCAATCTGGTCACCATACATGAGCTTTGCAAATTCTTTGTGAATGGCTTGGAAAGTACCACTAAAGCTCTCCACAAGCTGCCACTCAAAACTTGTTGAGGGAAAGATATCTAAAGAAATCTAAAGTTAAAACTTTTATTAAAAGAGAAAACATATTTGCAAAGTAAAACTACAACTTACAATTTGCTTGCATAGGAATATGTTGAGTTGGAGGTAAGTACCATGTAAACATGTTGGACCTGAGCAAACAAGCCTTTGAATGTAACCTTGAAAGCAGCAATGCGTCCCTTCCAATGGTATTTTGTATCCTTTCTTTTTGTTTTTTTCACCTTGTGAGATCCCTTGCATGAGGGCAACATAGTAACCCAATCATTTACAGTGAAACTCTTGGGTTCCCAAGTTCCATCATCGCTTTTGTTGTGTACGTCACAAGAGCTTATTGAATGAGAAGGACGTCTTGTGGATTTCATATAGAATAGAAGCAAGAGAATGAGACAATGGAACTGAGTGAGGTCGAAAAATGGTACGGGCGCCAAAAAGAATATTGGAGGTTGTTTGTCCAAACTTCAAAAATTTTGGCATTAACTACATGCCATCTTTTTTCAAATCTTTGGACAGATTTTGTCAGTATAACGGATCCTAGGGACCACCACAATCCATCTAAATTTGGAGACTTTGTCTAAATTATAGGAAAAAAACTCAAAATGGACTCTTCTACCTCCAAAGTAGAGGAGACAAGAATAGCATATTCTTGTGCACGTGGCACACTCTCTTTGGCTCTTTTCTTAATCATCTCATGAGATTAGTAAAGGACCCTTTTTTAGGCGTTTTTGGCCCTAAGGTATGTAAATTTACCTTAAAGTTTTGAGTTAAAGAAACCCCTTCATTTTAACTCACATCGTATACTTACATATTTTCAAGTGAACCCCCTAAGTGCTTACAAGATTTGTTCTTAAAGATAGTAAGCCTTGATAGGTGCTCTAGAGAGAGGTGCTATGATTAATATTCTGAGTGTAGACAAACCATTTGATTCATCACTTTATTAGTAGGTTATTGAATGCCTCATCTATCTATTTAACATGAGGGCAAAACATTATCTTTGGTGTCTCCCAGTTAAGTTGCTTTTTGCATAATCTCAGAAGTTAGCATTGGTAGGATACTAAGTGAGTATTATGATACTTAAAGGGAACTCAATCCCTTGGCCTATCCTATGCTAAGGAGGATGATATTATTTAGTTATATATTCAGCTACATGCTTTCAATGATTTTGATTAGTATGATTCTTATGATATGCGAGTGTCCACCACTAGTGGCTTTTACTTTTATATTGGTGCTTCAAGTATATCATGGATCAGCAAAGAACATACTGGCCTAGTTTCAGCTATGAAGCTAAGTACATGGCATCTCTTTACAATGATGACTTTAGAATGTGTATGGCTCATACGCCTTTTGGTAGATCTTGGTATTAGAAATTAGTTTCCCATCTCCATCCATCTTCATTGATAGCCAAAGCGCATTATCCATTATGAGGAACACAATATTTCATGCTCCCATAAAGCACATTGAGATGAATAATCATTATGTCAAAGATAGTCAAATTGACTCAATTATGTATCCATACACAACAATGTGACAAATACATTCAGAAAGCCTTTCTCATGAGAGTAGGTCAAAGCTATTCACAAAGCTTTAGCTTATTGCTATCTGGGGATTAATCAACCACATGATCCTTGTACATGTTCACAAGATCACTATATGGGGGATTTGTAGCCATTTATTGGTGTGCGTACGATGGCCAATAATGGTTCGGGACGCTTTTTCCTCCTTAAGAGGTTTCTTTCCTAGAGCATGTGTACACACTCTTACAAATGTGTGTAAGTGATCATGTCACTTGACTTGTACTCCACTAATTTTTATTAATCTACTTTGAGTGTTGTGATTTTATCTCTCTCTCCTTGCTTGTTGGATCTCTCAATGGGTTTCTACCTTTTATCTGTAGTTGATCAATAATTCTATTTGAAGAATATTTTTGGATAGAAATTAAACTACGTATTGATTTCCACTTTGTGCATGCTAGTAGATGCATGTTTTCACCATCAATATTTGTTCATGGGAATGAATAAGATCAAGGTTGGATTGATTTTAGTGTACCATATGCATGTGATTAAATATATAAAATTTTAAGTACCTATTTAGTATGGTTTGGAAGAAAATGTGATTTTGTTCTTGCCAAGTTCTATAAGAGCATTTCTTTACATTGAATTTTTGGAGTAACATTAGTCATTTAGATAGCTAGATAAATCACATTTCAAACAATAATGTAAGATTAGTAGAAGTCAAGATGTTTGTACTCTTTTTTAGAAAAATAAGTTCAAGTTTCTTCGATGTATTCTCACCATTCCAATAAGTTCTACTCTTCAAGATTAGCCTAAAGAATTACTCTATTACAAGATCTTGGCTTCTAAATGAGGGGTATAAGTTTCTCTTGTGTAACCCCACTTCTTCCAAAAAAAAACTCATTTTATGATCTTGAAGTATTAAAACATCTAAAGACTTAAAAATAAGGCCACATAATAATCTCTTGACCATGTTTGTTTTCAAGCAACTGAATTCTAGTGGTGGGATGTTTTTCTTAAAACTAGTTAGGCTTCACTATGAACATAAATAGTGGAGAAATGTTTTTTGACATGTTTGTGATTTTGTGCATTGAGAGGAGCAAATATTGACTTTCAAAACTTAGCAACATACAATTGAAGTGAACCTTCCAAGTTCCTTGCAAAACCTTGTGCATAGAGAAATAGGGGAGATCTATGTTGGTTCAAGGTTATAAAAAGTTCATAATAGTAAGAGAAAGATATGTGAGATGGAAATGCATGATGTTTTTGAGTTGGAGGCCACAATTTTGTGTTGGCTTGAGATGATAAAAAAAATCATCATCTGGAATGGCAAAGGTTGTGTTTAATTTTAGGCTTTTATGTTGGCTTAAGAGATGATGAAAAAGTTTATCATTTGGGGTAGAAAAGATCATGTATGTTGCTATACAAAAATTAATTATATGTCCAATGTAATTATAGTGCATCTATATCATACTATGCTAGTGGCGAAAAACAAGATACAAATATGATTGAAGGAGGGAAAGATAAACTCATCTAAAAATGGGATATAGATATGATTGAAGGGAGGAAAATCAACTCATCTACAACTAAAAGATGTTTAACTTATAGTTAGTGAGCTAACTCTATAGTATCAAAACTAAAAGCAAGATTTGATGTGACATACCTTCGAGTGTAACAAAGTTATGATTAAAGATAATCTTAAGTTTTGGATACTACAGATTTCAATAATGAATTCCAAACAACAGCTTTTCAAAAGTTTTTCAACAGCAAAAATTCTAAGTGTTAAAATTAAGTGAAAATTCAAGTTGAGTTTTCAATTAGTTAGTATGCTCAAAGGAAGCCTCTAAGTGTGTTGATGGACATGCAAATCAAAATTTGATTTAAAAAAAAGAGTAAAATGTGACTATTTTAATGTCAATTGTCACATACAACTCCTTTTGGCGATTCTGCCCGCACATATTTTGGTAATTTTAAGTACCCACATGAATAGTTTCTGATACCGTTACGTGAAGTTATACCAGTTTGCCGATTGTAGCCCTGACAGAAGCAGATCTGAGAGGCTTGCCAAATCTACAAACAATTCCTCCACAACTTTTGGAGAGTAGACATGAATTCCCAATCAATCAAGACATCAGCAAATATATTGGGGAAGTACACAAACACTCTTTTTATTATTTTGCTTTAAATTCTTTAGAGATTAAATAAATAAAATGATAAGCATGTATAAATGTAGCACACCTCTCAGATTAACCAAGTTATGATAAGCATGTATAAATGTAGCACACCTCTCAAATTAACCAAGTTATGATTAAAGATAATCTTAAGTTTTGGATGCTATAGATTTCAATAATGAATTCCAAATCAAAGCAATCATAAGTCATGCATATCATCTTACACTCATCTCTATTCCATAATCTTTCAAGGCATGCGTATTCAAATAAATCCAAATCAACTTCAAGTATAAAACAAGCTTTTAATTCAAACAATCCTTAACTTCTCTTAGACTTTGAATTCTTTCAAGTTATACATGAATCTTTATTTTTAATATAATTAATTATCACGTTCTAACCAAAAAGATCATCTCTCTAGTTGCTATAGCTAAGTCATAACCATGCTTACGTATTAGTCTATCTGGTCTATATAGACAAGGTAGTCAATCTTGATAGCAATTTCTAAGGCAACGCCTAACTGGTCTTTTTAGGAGCGTAATATCTTCCAATCTATTTTAAATTAGAGAAAAAGTCAAATCTATAAAGTTTTAGGACTTCTAATACTGTATAAAACATATCTCAGTGATAGTTCTAAGGTCTCTTTGAGAGCATTCAAAATGGCCAAAGTTGTGTTTTCAGCATAAAATTGTCAAAAATAGCTAAGTGCCCCACTTTGCACACTCGAATAACTCAAAATCAAAAGGGATTTTAGCTTTCTAGAGTCTCATACACTCTTGTAGAGTTTCTTGTCATCTAAAACTTTCATGTCTACATCAATATCTGATTCTAAATGCAGAAAAAGATAAACACTTCACAAAATATCATCTAATGAAGATTATACCTATAGCCACAAACTAGTCAAATATTCTATCTTCTAATTATTTACCTCCAAAAGTGTTTATTCTATAGGCCTTTAGACTAAGGTGATCATTTATAATTAATAAATTGAACCGTTAAGCATGATGTACCTCAACTCAGATTCTCTCATATACATGCTTATCAATTTATTTATTTAATCTCAAAAGAATTTAAAGCAAAATAATCAAAAAAGTGTTTGTGTACTTCCCTGATATATTTGTTGATGTCTTGATTGATTGGGAATCCATGTCTACTCTCCAAAAGTTGTGGAACAACTGTTTGTAGATTTAGCAAGCCTCTTAGATCTGCTGTCAGCTGCAAACAGGTATAACTTCGCGCATAGGTATCAGAAACTAGTCATAAGGGTACTTAGAATTACTGAAAGGGGTAAGATTCCTCCCCAGCCCCTCAAGATGTCTAGTTTCTTTCCCCTGTAATCAATCCCCTTTTCAGAATAATAAAAGATCTTGTTTCTACCTGTTTTGGTGGCCTAGAGAGAGAAAATGTTATAGAGAGAGATAACTCAATTTTTAGATATCTTTGGATGGAAAAATATCCTTTCTTATTAAAACAAATTCCCCTGAAATAGAAGCTTAAAAAGAAATTCTTAAGGTGCATTAGAAATAAATTATAATGTGCTCAAAAGAACTTAGCCTAAGGGTTCAGATTTTCTAAAATTTTGGATTAAGGTTCTAAGGGACCAATAAGATTAATCCAAATGTAGGGAGGAGATAAATTGAAGAATAAAAGAAAAACCCCCCAAAAATGAGTAAATGCTCACATAAGATGAAGAGTGGACTAAGGACCAAAGAAAACTATAAAAAAAAGTGAATTTTTACACCTCAGTGTGGGGATCTCCCCTCATGAAGGAGGAGGTGCCTATTTCACATGTGTGGAGGAGTTTTAAACTAAAAAATAATAAGATATTTTCATCTCTCCTCTCCTATTTCAAGTCTAGTTCCAAAAAGTAAGCTGAACTGACCCAAAAATGGTCAAAAATTGACCAAACTGATCTGGAAAATTCTACAATCAGTTTGCTTGGTTAGAGGCTCACTTTTTCCTATAAATAGAAGCCTCCCCTTTGTAAAAGCTTAATGGTGTTTATGCACTGTTACTCTACTCCTACCCTGAGCCATTTACATTGAATTTCTTGATAATTCAATTGTTTTTGGCTTAATCCTCTCCAAAGAAATTGGTGGCCACTCTTTCTTCAAACAAGAGTAGAACCCTCAATCCCTCAAGCCAAAGGAAAGCTTACAACTCCATGTAAGCTAAATTTTTCTTACTTTTTAATTTTAAATCCATGGTTTCCTTGATTTTCTTGTTTTATAGATGATTGAAGTAAATTTTAATGCTATGCCTTGATGAAAAGGCCACCCCCTTCTCTTCTTTACATTCTAGCCTTTCTTTATCCTAGAATGATTAACAAATAGATTAATTAAACTTTTCTTATTGTTTACTCTATTAGAAATTAAAAATTATGTAGATTAGAGTCCTATACATCTAACTGGGGTTAATTTAAGTTGAAATTAGAATGATAAAAATGAGAAATGGTCGGCCATACAAAGAAGGTTATGGCAAAAATTTTCAGATTTTTGTGGAAAAGAAAGTTTGTTTTTATGTTATTCCAAAAGAGAGTCCCACCATTTGTGAATTCTAAAAGAAATATTCTAATTTATTCCATGTACATATTCACCTATGAATGTGCATGGATATCACTGATATTAATTATTAAATTTAATTTCTATGCATAGAAAGATGCATAATGGTTTTTTTTATAAAAGTGTTATTTTCATTGAATTTAATTTATATGCATAGAAAGATGCATAATGGAAATGTTTTTATTATAAAAGTGTTATTTTCATTGAATTTAATTTCTATGCATAGAAAGATGCATAACGGATTTTTTTATATAAAAGTGTTATTTTCATTGAATTTAGTTTCTATGCATAGAAAGATGCATAATGGAAAATTTTTTATTATAAAAGTGTTATTTTCATTGAATTTAATTTCTATGCATAGAAAGATGCATAATGGATTTTTTTAATTATAAAAGTGTTGTTTTCATTGAATTTAATTTCTATGCATAGAAAGATGCATAATGGATTTTTTTAAAATAAAAATGTTATTTTCATTGAATTTAATTTCTATGCATAGAAAGATGCATAATGGAAATTTTTTTAATTATAAAAGTGTTATTTTCATTTAATTTAATTTCTATGCATTGAAAGATGCATAATGGAAATTTTTTTATTATAAAAGTGTTATATTCATTGAATTTAATTTTTATGCATAAAGAAATTTTTTTTATTTTAAAAGTGTTATTTCTATTAAGTGTGATTTTATGCATAAAAGAATTTTCTTTTATATAAAAGTGTTATTCCCATTGAAGTTGATTTTTATGCATAAATAGATGCATAAAGAATTTTTATATCAAAAATAGAATTCCCTTCAATTCTATGTTTAATTTATATGAGTATTTGATAAATGAATAAGTAAATACTCTAAGAGAGAAATTTCTATCGTTTTATACTCACACGGATTGTAAAAAAAATTTCAGGAAATCTATTGAGATCGAAATATTCAGATAAATGATTGGAATTCATAACTAATTTAGAAATCAGTTAAGTGAATATTCAAAGAAAGAAATTCAATAAAATAGTAACTAAAATATCAACCCTTTTCGAGAAAGATAGTTCAAGAAAAATCTTATCTTCAGTTTCGATCAAGAAGTTTTGGGGATACTGATTCAAGAAATACTCCTTGTATTCAAAAGAAAATCAAACTGAAAACTTGCATAGAAACCCTATTTTCTTAAAGGACTATCTTACGCCAGAATGTTGGTGGAGGGAGCATTTGGTATATGTTTTTCTAAGGGAAGTTCGGTTGCAACAACTGGCAAAGGACAGCTCTCACATGGCAAAGGCTGCCTAGGTCTTTTGACCAGCCTCCTCGGTATGGTTAAAATGGTGTGCTTCCAGTACGATGGACGAGGGCCGACGTAGCGGTCCCTGAGTGAAGTTCCAGGACACCTAAGAAGGATCCTGGAGGGTTCTGACCACGCGATGCACGGGCTCGTGTGCCTAGGACACCCATGCGTATGTCGTGGAAGATATGTATGATGGACAAATGATTATTCTAATCTATCAACTACCACGAAGATGGAGTTGTAACTTGATTGCACTTAAAATCCATACTGATACATTCCCACTTCATCTGGGGGATGTCTAATGGATATAACTTCCCAAGCATTTTTACTCTCTTGGATTTTTCTTTCTGACATGTCAGACATTGACGTACGTGATTAAGTACATCCTTTTTTAGACTAGGCCAAAAAAAACTTTTCTTTACAGACATGTAGGTTTTGATGAAACCTGGGATGTCCTGCAATAAGGCTATCATGGGCTTCATTCAGAATTTGACCCTTAGTTCCCTCATCATTGGGAATGCATAGCCTGCGATTATAATACATAATTCCATCATCCAGGCTGTACCCTTGAACTCGGTTCAACTCCTGTGGAGTTTTGCTTTCTTACATAAGTAGGGTAGCAATAGGGCCAAAGAATCTATCCTGTATGATCTTCTCTCTTGCTTCTATTATCAAAGGATTTGACACACTAGAGTAATTGCAAGCAAGGAGGCTTTTTTGCTGAGGGCATCTGCTACCACATTTTCTTTGTCTGGGTAGTACTTGATTTCAAAATCAAACTCCTGCAGGGTCTGCATCCACCTTCTTTGGCGCATGTTGAGATCCTTCTGAGTGAAGATACACTTTAAGCTTTGATGATCTATCATCAAAGTGAATCTTTGACCCAGTACGTAATGTCTCCACAACTTCAGGGCATATACTACTGAAAGTAGTTCCAGGTCATGGACAGCATAACTTCTCTCATGCGTTCGGAGTTTTCGGGATTCATAGGCCACTGCATGACCTTCTTGCATGAGTGCACCTCCTAGTAGGGAAAAACCACTGGCATCAGTTACTACCTCAAAGGGTAGAGAGAAATCTGGCAACTTCAGAACATGATTGGTTGCCAAGGTGGTCTTCAGCTTATCAAAAGCACTCTGGCACTGGTGGAAGACCATTGAAATGCAATATTCTTCTTGAGAAGATTAGTCAGTGGGGAAGCTATGAGAGCATACTTTGGTATAAAAATTCTATACCAACCAGTCAATCCCAAGAATCCCAAGAATCCCCTGACTTCTTTCATTGTTTTAGGTTCAGGCCAATCTATGACTGCTTGGACTTTAGCGGAATCTGGAGAAGTTCCATCTTTGGATACCAGAAAGCCCAAATATTCAACGTGGTTGGTAGAGAAAGTGCATTTGCTCTTTTTTGCAAAGAGTTGGTGCTTCCTTAGAATCTCAAGAACTTTTCTTACATGAGCTTCATGGTCAGCTGCATTCTTTGAGTAAATCAGAATATCATTAAAGAAAACAAGAACAAAATCATCCAAGTATTCTTTGAGAATGTCCTGCATTAGGCGATTGAATGTAGCTGGGGCATTTGTCAATCCATACGGCATGACAGTGAATTCATAATGCTCATACCGAGTATTGATTGCTGTCTTATTCGGGATATCTTGCTCATTAATCGTGATCTGATAATACCCTGATTTGAGATCTATCTTTGTGAAGATATGGGCTCCACTTAGCCTATCCAGAAGCTCATCAATTCTGGGGATAGGATACTTATTCTTAACTGTGAGCTAATTGAGGCCTCTATAGTCCACACAGAGTCTTAGCGTTCCATCTTTCTTTTTCTGAAAGAGAACTGGCGAACCCAAAGGCGAAACACTGGGTCTTACAAACCCTTGTTCTAACAGCTGTCTAAGCTATTCCTTGAGTTTGATAGCTTTAGGAACTGGCATTTTGTACGTGTGCAGGGCTCCTAGCTAAGCTCTAGAGGTCAATTCTATCACATGATCTACTTCCCGAATTGGAGGCATCTCTATTAATTCTGCTGGGAATAAATCATCATAATCACTTAACCATTCAAGTTCTTTAGCTTTTAACTGTGTCTACTGGACTTATATTGACAACATAAATGAGCTGCTTCTTTCTAAGTCCTTTTAGTAACTTAGAAGCTTTTACTAATTGCAGACTTGGGGATCTTGAAATTTTGGTTTCTTAAACTTTATTTCCGTGAAGGTCACAAAAGGAAATGGTTCCATTATGACAGTGAATGTCAGCTTGATTTTTGTGGAGCCAATCCATTCCAAGGATCCCGTCAAAAACTCCCAAAGGTATAACTTTGAACTGACAGTCAGTTAAATTCCCATCTAGATTGAGCTGAATACGATCTGTCTCAAGGTGAGTGAAAAGAATCTTCCCACTGGCCAATTCAACTTGCATAGGTTTCCCTGATTTTTGTTCTAAGACTAGCTTACGCAAGCATCCTGGGGAAATGAAAGAATGAGTATTACCTGAATCATTCAAAAGCTTAAAAGGCTTACCCTGATACTCAGCTGGAGTATGAATAACGGATTTGGCCCTTGGTTTTCAATTGCTGCATAAATTTATTCTCTTTCCTCTTCCACTACTTCAGCTATTGTGAAGACTACTCTGGCTGCCTGCAGTCTGAGGCGAAACTCTCTCTCTTTGGTTGCCCCAGTTCTAAGAAGGAGTTCTGAGGCTACTCTGGATAGAGGCAGATGGCTGAGTTGGAGTTCTCCTGGGATCGCTCTGATTTTGATGAGATGTTGGCTGATAGAAAGGGGCTGGTCTCTACACTCTTGGTCCTTGACTTCCCTGTCCGACATGGCAGGAGTTGGGCAATCTTTTAGTTGGTGACCAAAACCCTGACATCCAAAACACCGGTTCTCACTTCTGAGCTCATCCCTCTGAATCCTTGAAAGAGGTGGGGCTCCTGAGAAAGTGTTCTGTGGGAAGGGTCTTCCTTCACTTCTGAATCTCCCAGTATCCTGATTCTGATTTGGGCCTTGTTGCCTCTTTGGGGGAGGAAAGTTTGAATTACTTCTCGGGGTTTGGAATCTTTTAAAGTTAGAGGGTGTAGGCTTTGGCGGGACCTTAACAACAAAGGCTTTGGCAAAGTCCTTTGCCATTCTTATAGCTTCGGCCATTGAGATAGGTTTGGCATTCTTCACTAAGGTGTCCAATGGCTCGTTCATTCCTTAAATGAACCTGGCCATTGATCGCTGCTCTTCATCCAATTGTGGAGAATATTTGAGGTTAAGGGCAAAAGCTTGATGGTACTCTTCAATTGTCCAACTATCTTGCTTTAGTTCCAAGAACTGATTCATTTTAGTTTGAAGGAATCTTGGAGGACAAAACCTCTTTCTGAGGTAAGCTTTAAGATCGGTCCAGGTCTGGGTATTCCGATCGAGATGGTTTGTCTCGCAGTAATTCCTACAAGCGACCCTAGCCGTTTCCACAATCTTTAACCTGGCAAGAGCCATCTTGCTTCTCTCATTGTACATCAAAGTATTCTTCCATAGCCTCAATCCACTTCTCCACTACTTCACCTAAATTGCTCCCCTTCACCCTTGAAGGGACCAGGTTGGGATTTAAGCAAGGCTTTTCGAACATCCGGATCTAACTCTTCGTCATCGGTTAGAGGATCCGGTTGCCTTGCACGGGCCGCGCGCCTCATGATTCTGACAAAATGAGATTTTTGTTAACTTAACTTTGACAACAGATTTATGATTATTTAATTTTTGCGATTTATCCTTTAAACAGATAATTATTTCATCATACTTCATGAAACAAGATTTACTCTGATAATTTTACTAACCATATTCACAATCATGAGTATCGAAAATCACACCTCAAGGGTCAGATAGAGACAATTGACGGCATCCAAATGGAAAGCTATGTCAATGGAAGTAAAATGAAAAAATATTTTGGACCATTAACCCAAGAGATGCTCTTGCAAGAGCACCTCTTAAAACAATAGAAACAATTATCAAAAGAAAAGATCCAGCAAGCGCAAGATGAGGCTAAGGCTCAGCAAGAAAAAGCTAAATTGTAGAAAGGCCTGATTCATGTCAACATGGCGTCCGTAACCCTTGAGGACGAAGGGGACCTAAACATTAAGCGACTCAAATTACGACTCACAACATAGCTAAATGCATTACAACAACAAGTGTTGCATTAATAGATATAGGATCCACCACAACCTAATCTCATATAATACTTGGATAGCTTTAGGAAGACCACACCTTGAACCCACGGATGCGCAAGTTCGTAGTGTGCACCGAAGGGTACTTAAATTTTAATATTTCCATCAGTAATAATCCCTTGGTCGGAAAGGTATTTGTGATGCTTGCAGGTACAATGGAAGAGGAGATGATCTTAGGACGATCCTGGATCTATGCCAACAAGTGCAATATTCGATGGGAAGAAAGAATAGCATCATTGAGCATCGTTGAGAAGGTCATGTCCGCACCATTATGGACCACCTCAGCAAATCAAGGAAAACAAATCATCACTGCAGAAGAAAAACCTTAGAAAACAGAATCTCCACCCACTGTGATGAATGTGCCTACACAATACCCAACATACAAGGGCACACATAAATGGGTGCCCAAGAATCAACTCAAGGATCAACCAGAGAGGAAGGAGACAATGAGCAATAACCGTATTTAGGGGAAGGCCAAATTCAAAAGTCGGACACCGCCAGCACCTAGTAAGTGGTAGAACTTCAAGCACTTACAGAGTCCTCATGATTGTCGTCAGCAATGGGTCCGAAAAGACCTACTATGAGTACAAGACTACTATCCAAGGAAATACTTTTGCAGCATCATCTCCCCAAAAGAGCAAACCCCACACCTGCACTTGTGTGGAGAATAAAGAAGATTTAGCAAATAGAGTTGAAAATGACACAGGAAACAACAATACCTACACTAAATACAGAATGGAACAAGACATGTGAAGGTAAAGGTAAGGGTGTCCCAAATATAAGCAATACACAACCAAACACTGCAACAAAAATATTTAGTTGGGTGGAAGGAACACTAAGAACCTCCCAAATAGAATTAAGACGATTACATCAAAAAATGCCAAAAAGTGCCAAGGAGAACCTTTGGTTTCCATGGTAAAATTAACGGGAAAAGAAAAACAATGCATCATCATGTGCATGTGAGTGTTTGAGCACAAATGATAAAACTTTGATCTTATAGACTCTACGTGAAACTACAGAAAAATGGTTCACGCCGTAAACCCCCCTAGTCTTTCACAACGTGAACCATTTTTTTTAGTGTTTCATGCCATGAAAGAGTGTGAAGAAGTTCACGTCGTGAAACGGTAAGAACTCAACAACCAATTACAACATGACACATGGCTCTTTCATTTAACGTAGTTGCCCTGTCCGACTATGCTATAAAATTGATTCTCCATCTTGTCTCGTCACTTTGCTTTCAGTGATTTCGTGTTTTTTTTCTTCTTCTTCGATTGCTTACGCACCATCCCTTCCTTGCTCCCCGACATCGCCTATCCAAACTAATCAAGGTGGGAGCTTTTTCTTTTGCTTTTTTTTTCTTTGCTTTCCTTTTTTTTGTATATCTTTAATTTGTGATAATATAAATTTGTGACAAGTTGAGAATCCCTTGTTCTATATTGAATGTTCATGGAATGATCGATGCTTGCTATGCATTATCCATTGAATGTATAGTCACAAATTGTCATTTTACAAGAAAAAAGACTACATCCCTACATAGGCATGAAATGCATAAAAGACAAGAGTGAATCTGCAGTCTCATGACTGCGGATTCACATCTGCTACTTCACGTGAAGTCTTTCACGTCCCTAGCTTCACACCTTCACTTTCATCATGGCCCTAACTTCACATCTTCAATTTCATGTCCTTAATTTCATGTCAAGACTTTCACGTCTTCAACTTTCACGTCTTCAACATTCACGTCAAGACTTTCACATCCTGAACTTCACGTATGCTAATTCACATGAAGTCTTTCACGGCTTTAACTTCACACCTTCACTTTCACGGCCCTAACTTCATCTCTTCAATTTCACTTCTTCGACTTTCATGTGAAGACTTTCACATCTTGAACTTCACGTCTGCTACTTAACGTGAAGTCTTTCTCATGGATTTAACTTCACGCCTTCACTTTCATGTCCTTAACCTCACGTCAAGACTTTTACGTCTTCGACTTTCACGTGAAGAACTTCACATCTTGAACTTCACGTCTGCTAATTCATGCAAAGACTTTCACGTCCTGAACTTCACGTGATTCAGAAGTCTATCACGGCTTTAACTTCACATCTTGAACTTCACGTCTGCTAATTCATGCAAAGACTTTCACGTCCTGAACTTCACGTGATTCAGAAGTCTATCACGGCTTTAACTTCACACCTTCACTTTCATGTCCTTAACCTCAGGTCAAGACTTTCATGTCTTCGACTTTCACGTGAAGACCTTCATGTCCTAAACTTCATGTCTGCTAATTCACGTGAAGATTTTCATGTCTACTAATTCACGCGAAGACTTTCACGTCTGCTAATTCATGCCTTCATCATTCATGACTACTCTTGCATGTCATGTGTCACATACTAACACTAATTAACTCCCAAAAAAGAGAAAAAGAAAAGAAAAGAAAAGAAAAGAAAAAGGTCACTTCCACTAGTCATTCGACTGACCATATATGTTGCCAACCACAGATGTCTGTTTCAGAATCAGAATCCCAAGAGCAACCCTCTACAACACAAGCCAGTAGTAGTACTATAGGTTCCCAAAGTGCCAAGTTGAAGACTAACTTCTTGGGCCCTTACACCCAGGCACACTCATCAGGAGGAGGAACGAGGTCACCACACCACATGGCAAGGTCACTCTTCAATGCCACAGCAAAAGGAGTGCCTCCACCTATTAGAGGATGCCGAAGTGAAAGCTAAGCACTGGACAAAGTCGATCTAGGCAAAATGGCTACAGTGCTACCTCGAGTAATTGACACCGATATCTGCGCCAAATACCTCAGAACATACGACAAGAAGACAAAAAGAGGCAAGATTACAAAGGCGGATGGCGCCACATGAAGAGATTCTTATTACAAAAGACCTCATCATCTTTACAGCTCCCCGCTTGCTGTGTGAAAGCCCACTGGCACACCCTAGATACAATCCCAATCAAGGAGATGCTAAAGAGAGATTCCTATAACTCTAGTGCTGCGTGCGGAATACGAAAACATCATAGATGAAGCCACCTAAAAAGCATGCAGATCAATGTCATTAATGATGTAGATAAAGCCGATGGACAGGTACAACAGGGTGTGGGCCTGGACAGGATAGCAAAAGCTTATGAAGAGAAGGAGGAGGACTGGAATTTTACATGCATAAGGAGATGGAGAATTACCTAAAATCCCACGAGTCAAAGATTAGCAACGTGTACCTCTTAACTCAAATGCTTAACCATGTGGCATGGAGGCCGTTAAAAGAGCCAGAACCAAAGGAAAGCCTGTAGCTAGCTATCATCCTTGCCCAACCTACAGAAGCTACTGGAAGGATGGAAGAGGGGCAAGCAGTGTTAATGGAAACAAAGGAGCTCATAAAGAAAATCAAGAAGGATAGAAAGAAGAAAACAGACAAGAGAATGAGAGGGCTACTAGTAACAGAATCTCAACAACTTTGTAAGATTCCTCCCTCTAGCTTTTGAGGTGTGCAAGTGTAAGAACCTTCCCTTCTGATCTTATAATTATTCCCCTCTTTGAAATAAAAGAAAGATCCTGTTTTACCCTATTTTGGCCTGGAGAGAGAAAATGTCTAGAGGGAGGTAATTCAAAATTGAGATATTTTTGGATATAAAAATCCTCCTAGTGTCTAAAATGGTTTCCCTTGAAACAAAAATTCAAAAAGAACTTTCCAATGTGCAATTGGAATAAATTGAAAATAGGTATAAAGGACCTTAGCCTAAGGGTCCAGATTTTTTGGATTATGGTCCAATTAAGGTTCATATTGACCAATAAGATTAATCCAAATGCAGGGAGGAGATAAATTGAAGAATAAAATAAAAACCCCCCAAAAATGAGTAAATTCTCACATAAGATGAAGAGTGGACTAAGGACCAAAGAAAAGAATTAAAAAACTAAATTTTGACAAATCAGTGTGAGGATCTTCCCTCATGAATTAGGCACCTTTTTCTCATCATTACCCCCAACTTTTAATCAATGAAATGAGATATTTTCATCTCTCCTATTTCAAAACTAGATCCAAAAAGTAAGCTGAACTAACCCAAAAATGATCAAAAATTGACCAAACTGATCTAGAAAATTCTAGAATCAGTTTGCTTGGCTAGAGGCTCACTTTTTCCTTTAAATAGAAGCCTCCCCCTTTGTAAAAGCTTAATGGTGTTTATGCATTGTTACTCTGCTCCTGTCCTAAGCCATCTACATTGAATTTTTTAATAATTCAATTGTTTTTGGCCTAATCCTCTCCAAAGTGAATTGGTGGCCACTCTTGCTTCAAACAAGAGTAGAACCCTCAATCCCTCAAGCCAAAGGAGAGCTTACAAGCTCCATGTAAGCTAATTTTCTTACTTGTTTAATGAAAAATCTATGGTTTTCTTAATTTTTATGTTTTGCAAATGTTGAATTAAATTCAAATGCTATGCCTTTGATAAAAAGGCCACCCCCTTCTCCTCTTTACATTCCAACCTTTCTCAATCCTAGAAAGATTAACTAAGGGATTAATTAAACTCTTCTTATTGTTTACTCTCTTGAATTTAGAAAATTGTGTAGATTAGAGCTCTATAAATCTAATTTGGGTTAATTTAAGTTAAATAATGAATGATAAAAATGAGAAATGGTCAACCATACAAAGGAGGTTATGGCAAAATTTTCCAAAATTTTGTGGAAAAGAAAGTTTGTTTTTATGTTATTCCAAAAGAGTAATTCCCACCATTTGTGCATCTAAAAGAAATATTCTAATTACTCCATGTACATATTCACCTATGAATATGCATGGGTATCACTGATATTCTTATTAAATTTGATTTCTATACATAGAAAGATGCATAATGGAATTTTTTTTTTACAAAAGTGTTATTCTTATTAAATTTTATTCTATGGAAAGATGCATAAAGGAAATTTTCTTTTGCCGATGAGACGAGTGCCGATGAGACGACCAAGACCAACTTCAAAACCTTGAAATCAGCCTTTATACCTAGCTTTTCAAGACAAGGTGATCGATGGAGTGCAACAACAAAACTCTATTTAATTGAGCGTTAACCAAATGAATCCATTAGAGATTTTATCCTTTGGATAAAACTCTAGGACTCGCGTTATGAGTCATGGAGAAAATTAAACGATGTTCAAGAGATGTTTCTGATGGGCTTGAAGAATAACAGCTTACACAACTTGATCATTATATCCAATCTGGAAACATTCGATCAATGTTGCAAAGAAGCAATATGTTTCGATGACAACATGCTAGAAGATGATCATGCTACAAGGTGTTCCTCATCTAAACCAAGTGAAGCAATGGCAAAAGAAAGATCAATCTCAAAATTAACATTCCCAGAGTTTTATGCAACCTTGCTTAAAACCTTACAGTCAACATCTCTAAAAGAGGGTGGAAATCTTCAAAACCAGACACCCTTAATGCCTCTAAAAGTGAGGAACAAAATGCCTTATGTTAAGTGCAATCACTATGACCATCCCAATCCTCATTGTGCATAAAAGGCACCTGTTCTTCTATACTGCATATATTGTATAACCTTTGATCCCACGATACTAAAAAGTGTCCCGTTTCATCATAATGGACTCAAAACCTCCATCTCTCGTGCACCAAACAGAAACAGTCCACAAAGGGTAGAAACTCCTCTAGGAGGTAGCCAATCGAACACTTCAGTGTTTCTATTGTCGTGGACCTCACAAGGTGGCAGACTGCACAGTTTGGAATACAAAAAGAGAAAACAAAACCTTTTAAACCCAAGAAAGACAAGGGACAAAAAACTATCAAAACCAAAGTCCAATTAAAAGACAGGGAAAAAGAGTCTATAGAGGACACAAACCCAAACAGAGACATAAACACAAAAGAGCCAAAAGCTATACATGTTGCAGAATCATCCACCTCAAAGACCACCACACAAAACACAACACCCATACGTGTGACACGAGATATAAAAACCCAAAAGAAACTTCAATCTCTTCGCATAGGTAAACATAATGAAAAACTGACAAACCAAAGAAAGTCAGAGAATGAAACAAGGTCTAGTACATCACTAAGTGAGGATGAAACAAGTTCCTACACCTCGCTCAGTGCACCACCGTTAGACCAATCAAGAAACTAGAACCCACCCAACCACCCAAAATGGATACTAATGATCACATGACATATGCAAAATGCAAAAAGAAAGCTCAAGAAAGATGAGTACCGCTTTCCCTTTCAAGAGGAAGACATATTCTCTACAAAAGAGTCATTTGAAACAGACTGTACGAACCATACGCTTGAGAAAGCACGTGAGGAATTCGATAATTCCCTTATAAGATTAAAGCAGTCTCTCAAAACCTCATTCGGAGGAATGCTCTTCTCTCATGACAATGCTAGCATCACATCAGCACTTGCATCTTTAAGGGCTCAACCTGAGTTATACCAAGACATAAAGAACTCTAAAAAATAGGACTGTCAGGATTCACAAGTTTCCAAGCAAACCTCATTAAGATTATCCCTAAAAGTGTTATTCTTATTAAATTTGATTTTTATGCATAGAAAGATGCATAAAGAAATTATTTATTATTATAAAAGTGTTATTCTCATTAAATTTGATTCGATGCATAGAAAGATGCATAAAGTAATTTTTTAAATTATAAAAGTGTTATTCTTATTAAATTTGATTTTTATGCATAGAAAGATGCATAAAGGAATTTTTTTTAATTATAAAAGTGTTATTCTTATTAAATTTGATACTATGCATAGAAAGATGCATAAAGGAATTTTTTTAAATTACAAAAGTGTTATTCTTATTAAATTTGATTCTATGCATAGAAAGATGCATAAAGGAAATTTTTTTATTATAAAAGTGTTATTCTTATTAAATTTGATTTTTATGCATAGAAAGATGCATAAAAGAATTTTTTATGCATAGAAAACTTTTTTTATTACAAAAGTGTTATTCTTATTAAAATTGATTTTTATGCATAGAAAGATGCATAAAAGAATTTTTTTATTACAAAAGTGTTATTCTTATTAAAATTGATTTTTATGCAAAGAAAGATGCATAAAGGAACTTTTTTAATAACAAAAGTGTTATTCTTATTAAATTTTATTTTTATGCATATAAAGATGCATAAAGAAAAAAAAATTATTACAAAAGTGTTAATCTTATTAAAATTGATTTTTATGCATAGAAAGATGCATAAATGAATTTTTTTAATTACAAAAGTGTTATTCTTACTAAATTTGATTTTTATGCATAGAAAGATGCATAAAGGAATTTTTTTATTACAAAAGTGTTATTCTTATTAAATTTGATTTTTATGCATAGAAAGACGTGCAAGAAATTTTTTTATTACAAAAGTGTTATTCTTATTAAATTTGATTTTTATGCATAGAAAGATGCATAAAGGAAAATTTTTTATTACAAAAGTGTTATTCTTATTAAATTTGATTTTTATGCATAGAAAGATCTGTAAAGGAAAAAAAAAATTATAAAAGCATTTTTCTTATAAAAATTTATGCATAAAGAAATTCTTTTTATTTTAAAAGTGTTATTCCTATTAAATTTGATTTATGCATAAAATGATTTTTTTAATAAAAGTGTTACTCCCATTGAAGTTGATTTTATGCATAAATAGATGCATAAAGAATTTTTATATCAAAATTAGAATTCTCTTAAATTCTATGAGTACTTGATAAATGAATAATTAAATACTCTAAGAGAGAAATTTATATCGTTTTATATTCACACGGATTGTAAAAAGAAAATTAAAGAAATCTATCGAGATCAAAATATTTAGATAAATGATTAATTTATTCCTCATTGAAATTCGTAACTAATTTAGAAATCAATTAAGTGAATATTCAAAGAAAGAAATTCAGTAAAATAGTAACTAAATTATCAAACCTTTTTGAGAAAGATAGTTCTGAAAAAATCTTATCCGACTCAAACCTTGAATCAGACTATGACCAAGACCAAACTCTTTCGTCAATTTCGAGGAAAGAAGGAGTGACGAATTTAGAAAAATACACTCAAAATTCTCGCCAAATCTGAAACTAAGTTTGAGACCCTTCGAATTGATCTGTGGATCAAGGTTATAGAATTCGAGGAATTTTGGTATGAAATTTAGTATTCCGATCAAGAAGTTTTGGGGATACTGATTTAAGAAATACTCTTGTATTCAAAAGAAAATCAAATTAAAAACTTACATAGAAACCCTGTTTTCTTAAAGGACTATCTTACGCCAGAATGATGGAAGGGGCAGAGGGGTCTCACAGCTCACCTCCGAGCCACTAGACTCTCTATCAAAACAAGAGAGTGCCCTATAGAAATATCAGGCATCCCAAGGGGCTCAACCCCTTTCTCTTTACCTTTATGTGATGAATGGATGGATGTGATGTGAATAGATGTGATGAGATGCGATGTGAATAGATGTGATGTGAATCAGATAGATGTGAATGAATGGATGGATGTGGATGTGTATGTGAAAGAATGGATGTGGATGTATGTGAAAGAATGGATGTGGATGTGTATGAGAAGAATGGATGTGAATGTGTATTTGAAGAATGGATGTGGATGTGTATGAGAAGAATGGATGTGGATGTGTATGAGAAGAATGGATGTGGATGTTTATGTGAAAGAATGGATGTGGATGTATGTGAAAGAATGGATGTGGATGTGTATGAGCATAATGAATGTGAATGTGTATGTGAAGAATGGATGTGGATGTGTATGTGAAAGAATGGATGTGGATGTATGTGAAAGAATGGATGTGGATGTGTATGTGAAAGAATGTGATATGATGTGACATGAATATATGTGGATGTGAAGTGATAAATGTGAATGTATGGATGGATGTGGGTAGTCCTACATGTGAACGATTGGATGGATGTGGATGAATGAGATGTGATGTGAAATGGATGTGATGTAAATTGGGATAGATGTGAATGGATGGCATGTGATGTGATGTGAAATGGGATAGATGTAAATGAATGAGATGTGATGTAAAATGGATGTGATGTAAATTGGGATAGATGTGAATGGATGATATGTGATGTGATGAGATGTGGATATGGGTAGATGCGAGTGGATGAGCTCTGATGAGGATAAGAAATATGTGATGTGATGAGATGTGGATATGGGTAGATGCGAGTGGATGAGATCTGATGAGGATAAGAAATATGTGATGAGATGGAAAATGATGTGATGAGAATGGGAATACATATGAAATGAATGTGGATTAAGCAATTTGGATTGATATGGAACAAAGTGGAAAGACGAGAGTTCGTTATAGAAACTGTATTTATGAACTATTTTATGTCAAAAATACTGGAAGCATTTCGACCGTCTTGTGAATGAGGTCCTGGAGACCTATCTGATAAAGTTGCAACAACTAACAACGGAGGACGTCTTGCGTAGCAAGGTCTTGACCAGCCTCGGTTCGATTTAAATGGTGAGCTTCCGGTACGGTGGATGAGGGACCAAGGAAGCGGCCTATGAGTGAAGTGCTAGGTGGCTTGCAAAGGATCCTAGAGGGTGCTGACCATACGGTGCTTGGGCTCTAGGTCACCAAAGATACCCACACGTGCATCGTGGAAGATATGGAACAAGGAGTAAGAGTTGTTTTCTGAAACCGGGCATGGATTTTGCTGGTCCTCAATGGATGAGTTCATGGCTCTTTTATATGGATCTGTTGGTTGATCTTGCTGATCTTGAATGGAGATTCCATTTTGATTTTTATAAGTGAATATATTGCCGGGTACTATGAGCTAGGAACTATCGAAAAGGCCCCAGAGTGGATAGATGGTGAGCGATCTAGTTACCAATGATGCCATAGGTACACCGATGACGAAATGATTGGAAATGAGAATTCAACCAGATATTTTAGACGATTATGATCAGTGATACTATGGTTTCATCAAAAGATTGTTTTAAAGACAGTTGAATCTGTGAAAAAGACAATTTCATATGGGTGTGTAAGTGGTGTGACTAGTTTTACATTATAGTGGTTAACCCACGGGACTAGATGGGGTTAGGCTAGACTGATGGATCCCTAAAATGAGACTCAATTCTGTTATGGTACGATAGATGAAGTAAATCCCGAATAGAAATTATTCTATGGAAAAGAATCAACGGCTGTGTCTCTCAATGAGGAAAAAAGCGATGGTCTCTATGATCCAAGTGCAATCTTTTCCTTGATTTGACTATGGGACTTACGCGTTCAGTCAGATCAATTCAGTTAGTTAAGGCTCTTGACTACGTTAGAGTAAAAATATCCTGGAGGAATCGCCCGTGATTTCTAGGCGAGGGAAGTTTTTCTGGGTTCGATTTTGGAAGAACCGAGGGATTAGTCTCTTGTCCGGATATACGTGGGCGAGGCCCCGAGTGAGGGACCCTGCCGCCGCGCGCAAGAAGTGCTACTTCCGCTGCTAGCACCCCAGAATTCGTTGATGGCACGGAAGCGGTAAAGCTGTTTACGCCTTTATAGAATGCCACACTTCCATACACGCATGCAAACACACCAGAACACCAGACCAAAGAGCATGAACAAGACTTATATTTCAGAACAGACCTTCACCTTTACAGGGTTGGATATTGGAGATATCCTCAGAACTAGCTTTATCTGGCATCCACTCGCAATCAGCCCTCTCCAGCTCCTGGTCGCTCCAAATCCCTTCGCTCTTTTGCTTCTCTGCAGTAGTCGACCTCTTCGTTCTCTGCTCTGCACCTCAGCTGAAGACCACTCTCTCCTACACCACCAGCACACTACCAGTTCCCCAAAGCAAAAACAAAACCCAGCCATACCTCTAAACCTCCCTCTCTCTGGTCGCTAACCAGCCACTCACCAGAGAAGCATCCCTCCAATTGTTGCTGTCAACACCTGCAGCCTGCCCAACATCCAGTCCAAGCCACACAGTACCAAGGCGACTCCTTCCAACCAGAACCATCAGTCACCATAGCAGCCTCCAACTTTCTCTTTCTCTGTCGCCAGCAGCTCTGCAGCAACACAACCACACTTCTCTCTCTCCAAAGGCGGCAACTCAGTCCTTGGCCACCAGCTGCACCAACACCTAAACCAACTCTCTGCTGTCGCTCACGGTTTTCTCTTTTTAGCTGCCAGCCACACCGTCGGCCACCCCAAAAACCAGGCGATTCCTTTATCCTCTCTGCGCACACCAGAGGCCTCGGTCCTTATCTAGTCGGCACCCTCCAATCCGTGATCAGCAGCTGCATCTCCAAGGCGGGTCCTTCCACAAGTCGGCACCAGCCTCTTCTCTCCCTGTTGTTGCAGAGCCACCCACGTCTCCGCCAGTAGCCACACCAGCTCAACCTGCTCGCGTGTAACCCCGTGACACCACCACCAGCCTTTTCTTTTTCCTCGACCCCCAAGCGGCTCCCCGCACGCCTTCGCTTCCACGCTTATTCTGCCTGATGCTAGCACTCTCTTCTCCTTTCGCCAGTAGCTCCTAGACGGCTCCCACACGCCAGCCACGCTTTAACACCAGTAGAGCTAACACCTTCAGCCCTTTCCTTTGCTTCCACAATTGGCACCTTCTTTCACTTATGTAGCCAACCGCTACACATCCAAAACCCAAACCCTCTGAAACACCAGTTTCAAAGGCTCTTCAAACCCATTGCCAGCCTGTCCTTTGACGCCAGCATCCACACGCTCCTTGCGTCTCCACGCTCACCAGCCACCTATCTCTCTCTTCTTATGCTGTCCGCCTGTCAGCTTTTCACCAGCCACCCACGAAACCCAGCCTGTCAGCTTTTCACCAGCCACCCACGAAACCCAGCCTGTCTGCTTTAACCCACATAGCTGTGCTCTCCATTGTTTGCGTAGCCCATCGGTGCCCTTCACCAAGGGAGGCCTCCGTCGCTACACCAGTTAGACAGCCATCACCTCAAGAGTTCCTACCTGACGGCCTTCTCTGTCTCGCCTATAGACCACCTTTGACGCCAGCCGTCTTCAGAATTTTCAAAAGCTGCCCGTCCTCTCTACTTGTCTCTGTCAGCAGCAGCAGCAGCAACGCTGCATAGCTCGGGCTCCTGCGCCTTCTTCTCTCTATGACCAGGGTGCCTCCCCAGTTGCCAACCAACCCAAAGGCGGCTCCTGTTTGTCCTCGCCAGCAGTTCCTTATCAGCTGCTCCGATCACCCGCCAGCGACCTCCAGCACCGCCACACCCAGCCACACCACCTCTCTGCTTTATCACCTGTACCTGTGGCTACACATGCCCCAGCTTGTCAGCGTCCGAGAGGCTCCCAGCTCTTCACACGGCGAACACTTCTTGTCTCCAGCTGCACCGACTCTCCACGATTCACCAGCTTCGCCATCTTTCCAGAAGATGCGGTGGCAGCACATATTAGCTTCTAAGTGGCTTTTCACATATTGGCCACGTTTATCATTATTTTATTTTTTAAAAGATGGCCATCCTCTCTTCCATTTCACACCAATCTAAGGGCTACCTTGGCCCATTAATACTCAATTGCTCCACATGCCTTCATGCCTTCTTAAATTGCAACCTTCTCATTCTCTTGGGCATGACAAGGAACACACACCTTATGATTAGCAACCGCATCTGCGAAATCTATCACACCATCATCCAAAATAGCATCCAACTCATCATCAGTCACACCATCACTCCCTTCCTGCTGCACAACTGGTATGCAAGCATTTGTTATCTTCTTCAAGGAAGCCAACTCCAACAGATCATCCAATGCATTATCAAGAACACAGTTCAGCTCACCATCCTCATTCTCACAAGCTGCAATATCCAACTCATCACCCGGATCATCCATACATACTCCATCCATAATATCTTCATTAGTAACACCTTGATCATCACTCTCTACCTTGATTGGCTGAAGTACTGGCACCTGCATGTCATTACTCATTTCTGAATCAAAAAGATCATCCAAGCCATATCCATACTCAAACTCATCAGGTTCCTCAGCTTTATCAGCATCACCTTCACAATCCACAGCATCATCAATATTTCCATCCTCCTCCCCCTCATCTTCTGAAAGCTCTTCAGGGCTGATTCTCGAAACCTCATCCTTCTTCATTTCCAACAGGTTAATCTGTCCCATATCCTGCTCTGCAAATGTGACCTTATAGACTTCATGAACATTGGGCTGAATTGCATCCTTCATCTGTATACTAGGGTCCATCACCCTATTATTCATTCCCATAGACAATTGATATATACCATAATTAGCTTTGGCTGGTCTCTCACATTGCGGACTGATATGACCCCACTCACCATAATTCCAACATTGCACATCACTCGGATACCCTCTCCCTCTTCCAATATCTGCTGAATTTCCTTCAGAACCAGATGATGCGTCGGTCTTCCATCCCATATCACCTATGCCTCTTCCTCTTCCTGCAGACTCTATCCAATTCACGCTTAAAAACTTCATGAGCTCCACTGCTTCATGAACCTCCCTCTTCAAAGAATCCTCCTGTTTAGGAACAACAGCAGCTTTTCTTCCAGGATGCATACTCTCAATCTCTGGCATCTTCACAAACCTCTTCGGCTCTTCCTGCATTCCCAACTGCCTCAATCGCTTAACCTTCCACTCCTTCTCACGAGCAACTCTGACAGCCTCCTCAAAGCTATCCAGGTTCTTCAGCTCCACCTTCAAACGGAGGGTTGGCTCTAGACCAGCCACAAACTGCTCCCTCTTAATCATCTGCGGGGGTACTTCAGGAATAAAAGCCTCACACCATAGACTCCACAGTCTACCAAACTCAATCAAATACTGATCCACATCCTGACTTTCCTTCTGCTGAATGTTACACAACTCCTTCCACACTTCATTCGGACTCCTCACACGGGCAAACTGTGCCAAAAATGCAGCTCTGACTACACGGTACTCAGGATCCTATTGATGAACATTCCTGTATGCAGTCACAAACATCCGTAGAGCCATGCTTTTGCATCACCCTGCAAGCAATAGGTCAAAATTTGAAAGAGGATCTCCGGGGTTGCCCTGTCTTTCATCAAAGCTGTAAACTCCATCTTCTCCAGAAACCTGGTTGCATCCTCTTGTGGCAATCCCCAATACTCCGGAAAATCTTGAGCCATCTTTCCTAATCTTGCTTCACACAGCCCCTGTCTTCTTTCACAAACCAGAGGAAATCTGCTCCTCTGTGGAAGCACCAAAAAGTGATGGCACGGAAGCGGTAAAGCTGTTTACGCCTTTATAGAATGCCACACTTCCACACACGCATGAAAACACACCAGAACACCAGACCAAAGAGCATGAACAAGACTTATATTTCAGAACAGACCTTCACCTTTACAGGGTTGGATATTGGAGATATCCTCATAACCAGCTTTATCTGGTATCCACTCGCAATCAGCCCTCTCCAGCTCCTGGTCGCTCCAAATCCCTTCGCTCTTTTGCTTCTCTACAGCTGACCTCTTCGTTCTCTGCTCTGCACCTCAGCTGAAGACCACTCTCTCCTAAACCACGAGCACACTGCCAGTTCCCCAAAGCAAAAACAAAACCCAGCCACACCTCTAAACCTCCCTCTCTTTGGTCGCTAACCAGCCACTCACCAGAGAAGCATCCCTCCAATTGCTGTCAACACCTGCAGCCAGTCCAAGCCACACAGTACCAAGGCGGCTCCTTCCAACCGAAACCATCAGTCACCATAGCAGCCTCCAACTTTCTCTTTCTCTGTTGCCAGCAGCTACAGCAACACAACCACACTTCTCTCTCTCCAAAGGCGGCAACTCAGTCCTTGGCCGCCAGCTGCACCAACACCTAAACCAACTCTCTGCTGTCGCTCACGGTTTTCTCTTTTTAGCTGCCAACCACCATCGGCCACCCCAAAAACCAGGCGATTCCTTTATCCTCTCTGCGCACACCAGAGGCCTCGGTCCTTATCTAGTCGGCACCCTCCAATTCGGTGGCGGGTCCTTCCACAAGTCGGCACCAGCCTCTTCTCTCCCTGTTGTTGCAGAGCCACCCACGTCTCCGCCAGTAGCCACACCAGCTCAACTTGCTCGCGTGTAACCCCATGACACCACCACCAGCCTTTTCTTTTTCCTCGACCCCCAGCAGGCGGCTCCCCTCGCTTCCACGCTTATTCTACCTGATGCTAGCACTCTCTTCTCCTTTCGCCAGCAGCTCCTAGACAGCTCCCACATGCCAGCCCATGCTTTAACACCAGTAGCTAACACCTTCAACCCCTTCTGCTTCCACAATTGTTACCTTCTTTCACATATGTAGCCAACCGCTACACATCCAAAACCCAAACCCTCCGAAACACCAGTTTCAAAAGCTCTTTAAACCCATCGCTAGCCTGTCCTTTGACGCTAGCATCCACACGCTCCTTGCGTCTCCATGCTCACCAGCCACCTGTCTCTCTCTTCTTACGCTGTCTGCCTGTCAGCTTTTCACCAGCCACCCACGAAACCCAGCTTGTCTGCTTTAACACCAGCTCTAGCGCTATCTGCTCTTCATCCGAGAAGCGCCCAGCTCCTCTCTGTATAGCCCTACAGCTGCGCCCTTCACACGTTTCTGGTTACGACAATTCCTCTCTACAGCACCAGCCCTCGACTCTCTATGCCCGCCAGCTAACCCACATATCTGTGCTCTCCATTGTTTGCATAGCCCGTTGGCGCCCTTCACCAAGGGAGGCCTCCGTCGCTACACCAGTCAGCAGACAGCCATCACCTCAAGAGTTCCTACCTGACGGCCTTCTCTGTCTCGCCTTGCAGACCACCATTGACGCCAGCCGTCTTCAGAATTTTCAAAAACTGCCCGTCTTCTCTACTTGTCTCTGTCAGCAGAGCTGCGCTGCATAGCCCGGGCTCCTGCACCTCCTTCTCTCTATGACCAGGGCGCCTCCCCAGTCGCCAACCAAAAGGCGGCTCCTGTTTGTCCTCGCCTACAGCTCCTTATCAGCTGCTCAGGTCACCCACCAGCGACCTCCAGCACAGCCACGCCCAGCCACATCACCTCTCTGCTTTATCACCTGTACCTGTGGCTACACACGCCCCAGCTTGTCAGCGTCCGAGAGGCTCCCAGCTCTTCACACAGCGAACACTTCTTGTCTCCAGTTGCGCTGACTCTCCACGATTCACCAGCTTCGCCATCTCTCCAGAAGATGCGATGGCAGCACATATTAGCTTCCAAGTGGCTTTTCACATATTGGCCACGTTTATCATTATTTTAATTTTTAAAAGATGGCCATCCTCTCTTCCATTTCACAACAATCTAAAGGCTACCTTGGCCCATTAATACTCAATTGCTCCCCATGCCTTCATGCCTTCATGCCTTCTTAAATTGCAACCTTCATTGCCCAATTACCTCTTGGACGCGTACACATTTCAAGCAATCGAGCAGCTAAAGTCATCTCCAGCAGACTACGTTCTGGACAGGCCTGCGCTTTCACTTCCCTTACCAGCAGATTTTATCTCAAATAAAACTCAAAGCTGACCCAGATTAGTTACATATTTCCTGACACTCTCAGTACTCTGCACAGTATGTACACATTATCAGCCTCTATTTTTGTCCACACATCGTTGCACGGTGGGGACAGGGATCTTTCAAACTGGAAGCGACAGTGGCATCTGAGATCAAAACATACAAAGAAGCACTTCAGGAGAAACTACAAAGCCCCACTATGTAGGAACAACAACAATAGCTCTCCCCCTCCAACAAGCTCTGCACAACTTATCTTCAAAGACCTCTCCCTACTCAAAGATTCACGACTAGCAGATACACCAATAGAGGGAGCTGAAGAACAAACACCAAAGGACCATGCCTTGGAAGGACCAGTAATCAAAGAAGCACCAGTGGGCAGCACAAGAATTAGAGGATCCAGCAGAATCTAGTAAGCACCCACACTCCCCAGATACTTCCAATCCAAGCAAACGAAGAACGTTGGATGATAATAAAGCCACTTTTGTAACTTGGATCTTTCAAGGATGTGGATTCTCAACAATTCATCCAGGATACATTGGAAGGCTTAGATGCACTACTCCATGATCCCCTTACAGAAATAGGAGCTGCCACTATTACCCAACTGGGAACATTAACAAAAGGTGTGGCGTTGCCATTTATTGACAACACACATGCTACATGACAGGAACGCCAACCTATGGAAGCAGCTGGAAGAGGCCAATGCAAGATTACAAAGCATAAAAGAAAATTTGGCGGCAAAAGAAGAAACACATAAGAAGTAATCATGAAGAGTTTAAAGGCTACAGAAGAACATGAAATTAGAAATAGTGCCTTGGAAAATAATAATTTAGTTTTAAGTCAAACCATTGTACAAAAAATCAATGAAAATGCTGACTTGAATGCAAGGCTAGAGAAAACAAAGGAGCAGCTACAAAAAGAGATAGTACAAACACAGAGCCTCACAAATGAGGCATGCTAAGGAAATGCTGGAGTACCAAGATGGCGCAAAGCGTAATGAGGATATGCTTCGACAACAAATAGAGCTCTCACAGCCCACCTCAAAGAAGAACAAGGAAGAGTGCAAGGACTGCAGCAGAGGAAGGAAAGAGAGCAGGCTAACAAAGCACATGCGGAAAAAATCAAGGCCCTCAATGAGACAATCGTAAGCAGAAGCGCAAAGGAGACAAGAGACAATGTCACAACCGGAAGCTCAATTATAGGATACACAAAGACTGGCAGCACGACAATTAAATCAAATTACTGAGGCCAATTAAAGAGAAGCTACATGAGGCGGTAACAAGAAGATTTCAGGAACTTGATGCTAAGAGGATGGTTAGGGAGACAACCATTTTCAACCAGCTCGGGAACACTGATATTCGCATGCAGGATGTGGCTCGCCAATTGGCCGCACAAGAAACGAGTCAACAAGCGGAGCCCACCGATGATATGCGTACCCTCCTTGAGCACGCCTTGAAATTGGGATAGTTTCCAATAACTCCTCGGGCCCCTCCTCAAACTCTTACTTTGTTTTTATCTACACTAACACTCTCATTACTTCAATATGGCATCAACTTAGTTGAAGATATAGGCCTAGGAGAATTAACCTTTATTAAACAAAATACTAAAAGAGATGCTGACCACCCAACAATCATTATGGGCATTTTGAGGGGGGATCTTATATTAACTAGCCTACAAGACATCTTCTTCTGTCCCTTGCATCGTATAGTCCTCAACCTCTATAGTTGGTGTTGTGTGTTATAAAATTAAGACAAACTGGACAATAGTGTTGACAAACTTGACCTATTTGTTCAAGATGGCATACCAGTGATGCCATCCAACTACGAGGTGGCGGCTAATACTTATCAATGGTTAATTATTCATGGGTGGTTAGAAGTATATAATACTCACGAACATTTAAATCTCTGTGAGTCTATCTTATATCACCCGGTTGGCATCCTTAAGCTCTATTCAAATATACACAAGCAAGGCTATGCTCACAAACGTAAGCTATAATTTGATTCCACTCACATAAATTACCCGGATGTTGATAACAAAGAAATCCCTAAAGTTCTAAACTTTTTTAAAGCTCATAAGCCTAGCCACCCACCCCCTAGCTCTGGTCAAGGCGAAGATGAGGGTCCATCTTCATTTTTCAAAAACACTTACCCTGTATATTCTAATATCGCTAGTAGGCCCAGGGGGTACACCTAAAAAAATGTAACTGTAGCACGTGAGTTCATCAGGAGGATTTTTTTAATTAACAAAACCTACAGGATTACATCTACAAGAGGGGGTTTTTATTTACACTTTTGAAAAAAACCCGTAGGTTCCTTAAGAAAGAGGGGTAATTTAATTAGTTGATAGCATGTAGGTAGAGGGGTTTTTTTATTACCCCTTGAACGCACGTGATACAGATGATTTCTTAGTAGTGGCCCCCCCGAGCTAGTAGGCTGCTTAATCCTTATCCTAGCATGCCACCTACTACCTCTTCCCAAGCTAAATGTATCTACTCTTCCTTCTCTCTGCCCCAGAATTAGATTTTCCCACTAACACTCTCGCCCCCGAGGAGATATTGGCACCTATCCCATCTCCACCATGGCAACCTTAGGAGGTACGTAATCTACCTCCACTTGATAATGTTGTGCCTTATACTGAACAGCTTGTTTTGGATTCCTTGACAGCTACCGAATATAAGGAGTTTATCCAACAAGGCAATCCACTAGAAATCCAGTCCAGACGCAACTTCTACCAACATGAATTCACTGACCAAGTCTTCCGATCTTGATAACAGGTTCTAAGGATAGAACCTACATTAAGAAGGGGGGAATGTTAATCCCATTCAGATTAACAACATGATCCTCAATTGAGGACATTAATAAGTGTCATCATGCAAAGGCACTATACAGGTTGTACATTATGAGATATTGGCCACCCAAGGCCTAGCTAGTAAGTTTTGGGCACCCAAGTGTGAATAAGGGCCAAGTGTGAATAAGCGCCCAAGTGTGAATAAGGGCCAATTGTATATAAGGCATTTTCTCATAATGAAAAGGACACAATCCCCTTTGTGTTATTGAGAGATTTCCCCTTGTGCTTGTGAGAGAGTGAGGAGTGAGAGCATTCTAGGATTGTGCCTCTTTCCTTCTTGTGTGGTTATGCTTGTATGAGAGAGTGAGAGAGAGTGTGATTGGTCTATGTGATAGTGTGAGCGACTCCACAGTGATAGAGTGGAGGTGGAGCTTGGAGTTTGGAGCTTTACAAAGTGAGCTTGGAGGCCTCAAGGGACTCAAGTGAGCTTGGAGGCCTCAAGGGACTCAAGATCAAAGCATTGGTAAGTACCCCACGACGACGGTTCTGTTCTATTACTTATCCATTAGATGAATGTATAGAGTTCTTGGAGGTGAGGCAATCCATAACACACGGCCATGGTTTTCATGCACAACCGACTGGTTGTGCAAGAATGTATAGATGAATGTATAGAGTTCTTGGAGGTGAGGTAATCCATAACACACGGCCATGGTTTTCATGCACAACCGGTGCAAGAATGTCCCAAGGGCCATTATTTCATAGTAAATAAGGTCAATGTTTTGCCTTAAAGGCCTCAAAGAGCATGTAAGATTAACCATAGAGCATTAAAGCATGGCCCCAAGGCCATTCTGGCATTACCCAAAGGCACATAGATCATGTTGGAAATGGCCATGGGGCATCCAAGAATGGCCCTAGGGTCACTCTTGATGCTCTTCTATATGTAATAATGGATATGGGGCCATTCTAGCATGGCCTTTGTGGCACCTAACTTTCTTGCATGCTCTTGGGCATCCAAGAATGGCCCTAGGGCCATTCTTTTCTTGCATGGCCTTGGACATCCTAGAATGGCCCTAGGGCCACTCTTGATGCTCTTCTACATGCAATAATGGATATGGGGCCATTCGAGCATTGCCTCTCGTGGAACCCAACTTTCTTACATGCTCTTGGGCATCAAAGAATGGCCATAGGGCCATTCTTTTCTTGCATGCTCTTGGGCATCCTAGAATTGCCCTATGGTCAATCTTGATGCTCTTATGCATGCAACAATCATCCTAGTGCCATTTTAGCATGGCCTTGGTGCCACCCAACCATCTTGCATGCTCTTGGGCAAACATGAATAGCCATAGGGCCATCCTTTACCTAATCAAGAAGTGCAAGAATGGCCCCAGTGCCATTCTTTTCATGCACAACCGGTGTAAGAATGGCCCTAGGGCCATTCTTTTATGGCAAATAGGGCCACTATTTTACTTTAAAGGCCTGAAAGAGCATGCAAGATTGGCCCTAGGGCATCAAAGAATGGCCCCAGGGCCATTTCTTGCGTGACCCCAAGGCACATAGGTCATGTTGGAAATGGCCATGGGATATCCAAGAATGGCCCTAGGGCCATTCTTGATGCTCTTCTACATGCAAGAATGGATATGGGGCCATTCTAGCATGGCCTTGGTGGCACCAGCTTTCTTGCATGCTCTTGGGAGTCCAAGAATGGCCCTAGGGCCAATCTTGATGCTCTTGTGCATGCAACAATGGCCTAGGGCCATTCTAGCATGGCCATGGTGCCACCCAACTAGGCCATCATTTTCATGCACAATAGGTGCAAGAATAGCCCCAGTGTCATTCTTGTCATGGAAAATAAGGCCACTATTTTGCCTTAAAGACCTCAAAGAGCATGCAAGATTGGCCCAAGGGCAACAAGAATGGCCCCAAGGCCATTCTTGCATGACCCCAAGGCACATAAGTCAGGTTAGAAATGGCCATGGGGCATCTAAGAATGGCCCTAGGGCCACTCTTGATGCTCTTCTACATGCAAGAATGGATATGGGGCCATTCTAGCATGGCCATGGTGGCACCAACTTTCTTGCATGCTCTTGCACATCCAAGAATGGCCCTAGGGCCATTCTTTTCTTGTACAATAGGTGCAAGAATGGCCATGGGGCATCCTAGAATGGCCCTAGGGCCAATCTTGAAGGTCTTGTGCATGCAACAATAGCCCTAAGGCCATTTTAGCATGGCCTTGGTGCTACCCAACATTCTTGCATGCTCTTGGGAAAACAAGAATGGCCATAAGGTCATCCTCTTTCATGCACAACATGTGCAAGAATGGTCCCAGGGCCATTCTTTTTGTCATTGTTTCCGCTAATATGACTAAATTATATACCTAGATGAATCGAGGAACATGCCCAAATACTCATGGTAGTCAACCCACAAGACTAATAACTATCAACCCCATTATGCATAGTATAGACTAGATAAATATGATGTAGATTAGTTCTTGGTAGCTTGGCCCTAGGGCCATTCTCTCAAGATTGCATGATGGTAGAATGGCCGTAGGGCCATTCTTGTAAGGGAACAATGTACTTTCGAGTGGCCCTAGGGCCATTCTATTTCTACAATGTGCTTGAGAATGGCCCTAGTGCCATTCTCCACTCCCTTATATCAAATGTTAGTGAATTTTAGAATTCTCGTCTTTGCAAGCATAATGTAGTTTAGAATGGCCCTAGGGCCAAACTACCATTAACAAATCTATTTTGAAGCTTCTTCAACGGGGCAGTAAGTTTGAAGCTATTTCTTAGTTGTGCTTCTTCAACGGTAGCAGCAAGTTTAAAGCGCGTCCACGAGAGAGGGCAAGCAAAAGGTTCACCTCTCTCTCTCAAACACCCACACACCTCCCCCTCTCACAGACAATTAATCTCTCCCTTTCTAATTAGTTTAATTTATAATCTAATTAATCTCTCACACACAATTCTCTCTCTCTAATTAAAATCTAATTAATCTCTCACACACAAATCTCTCTCTCTAATTAAAATCTAATTAATCTCTCACACACAAATCTCTCCCTTTTTCTATAAGGAGTTTATTTTGTTTAAAATTTAATTAATATTTAGATTCTAATTTATGTCTAACGAGTGTTTATAAGTTAGTTAGTGTTTGATTAGTTTAGCTTAGTACTTAATTAGTTTATTTTAGAGTTATTTAATTTAAAATTAGCATATGCATACTAATTAATCCTACTTTAATGGAATTTCACATATATAAGAAAATCAAACTAGAAGCAAGTGCACCTTTTGTTTTTTTTGGTTGGATGTTGATGATGCCGATGCATGGGAGGCTTGGTAGGGAAAAATTTTGAGCCCAATCTGGGGCAATTTTTGAAATGTTGTGAATTTTAAACTGGGTGGGAAACTTTGGAAGAGATGGGCTAAAGAGTCTAAATTGAGAGTGGAAATTTGAAATTGGGTCTAAACTTTGGGAGAGATGAGCACAATAGACTGAGAGAGTAGATTGTCCCTAGGGCCAATCTCCATTTATATTGGCCCTAGTGTACACAAAAGAATCTAGAGTGGCCTTGGACCAAACTACCACACACAAAAGAATTTACCTTGGCCCTAGGGACAAGCTACAACACCATATTAGATAATTTGGGAAAAATCCCATTCCCATTTGAAAAATGGGAGCATGGTGAACTTGTCCAAAAGCTTGTCAAAACCCCCTCATGTGACATATCATCGGAAAGATCTTGAAGAGTAGAATCTAAATCTATGATCTCCGACAAATTTGGAGTTAGTATGTTTAAGATATGTCCAAAATTGTATGGAGTAATTGATTCCCAAAATGTGAGATTTTTTCCAAATTACCTAATATTGACTTCTACCATCATGAACAAAGTTACATCCCCAAATTTGAAAGTTAAATTTCCTCCCAAAATTTAAAATTTGAAATTTGATTTTCTCCCTAAAGTTGAAGTTGTTATTCCCTTGTGTCAACAAAGGTCGGAGTTCAGAATGGTCCTATGGCCAATCTATGCATGTGCATGGCAAGAGTGACCCTTGTAAGAGAATCTAGCTTGGCCCTAGGGCCAAGCTACTATGAACAAATCTACATCATCTTTGCTGGTAGATTGGTCATAGGGCTAAGCTTGCACCCAAGAATGGCCATAGGGCCATTCTTTTCATGTAAAACATGTGCAAGAATAGCTATAGGGACATTCTTGCATGACCCTAAGGCCTGAAGGTCATTTTGGAATGGTCGCGGGGCATCCAAGAATAGCCATAGGGCCATTCTTTTCATGCACATTTGGAAGAATGGACCTTGGGCCATTCTTGCATGACCCCAAGGTCTCAAGATCATTTTGGGATGGACATGGGGCATCCAAGAATGGCAATAGGGCCATTCTTCTCATACACAATAGGTGGAAGAATGGCCCTAGGGCCATTCTTGCATATCCCCAAGGCCGTAAGGTCATTTTGAAATGGCCATGAGATAGACATGGGGAATCCAAGAATGGCCCTAGGGCCATTCTTTTCATACACAACATGTTGAAGAATGGCTAGAACAATGGCCCATGGGACATTCTTGCATGACCCCGTGGGTTCCAGGTCATTTTGGGATGGACATGGGGGATCCAAGAATGATACTAGGGCCATTCGTTTCATGCATAACATGTGGGAGAATGGCTGGAAAAATGGCCCAAGGGCCATTCTTGCATGACCCCAGGGCCTTAAGGTCATTTTGGGATGGACACGGGGCATCCAAGAATGTCACTATACGGCCATTCTTTTCATGCACAACAGGTGCAAGGACAATTCCTACATGGCCCCAAGGTCTCAAATATCCACTATCTTACTTTAAAGTGCATCATAGTGCCTGAAATAGTGGCCATGGGGGCATCCAAGAATGGCCATAGTGCCTGAAATAGTGGCATAGGGCCATTCTTGCATGACCCCAAGGGGCCATGGGGGCATCCAAGAATGGCCATGGTGCCATTCTTTTCATGCCCAACATGTGTAAGGACCATTCTTGCATGACCCCAAGGCATACAGGTCATTTTGGGATGGCCAAGGGGCATCCAAGAATGACCCTAGGGCCATTATTTTCATGCACAACAGGTGTAAGGACCGTTTCTACATGACCCCAAGGCCTGAAATATCCACCGTTTTATTTATAATGCATCATGGTGCATGAAATAGTGGCCACAAGGGAATCCAAGAATGGCCCAAGGATCCATGGGTGCATCCAAGAATGGCCATTGGGCCAATCGTTTCATGCACAACACGAGGAAGAATGGCCCTAGGGCCATTTTTGAATGACCCCAAGGCCTCAAGGTCATTTTTGGGATGGCCATGGGGCATCCAAGAATGGCCCTAGGGCCATTCTTTTCATGCACAACAAGTGGAAGAATGGCCCTAGGGCCATTCTTGCATGACCCCAAGGCCTCAAGGTCATTTTGGAATGGCCATGGGGCTCCCAATAATGGCCTCCTTCCATGCACAACAGGTGGAAGAATGGCCTAGGTGTTGAAAAAGCGGTAGAGGGAGAGGAGACACACACACAGGAGAAAACCCTAATGTATATTACAAACCCTAACCATAGAGGGAAGCAATCTCCCTTCTCACACAATGCATAAAGCCATAATCCATAATACACACAACACACTATGAGTTGTGTCCACACACTTCTAACCCTAGCTAATGTCCACACACTATGACCAGCTGGACGCAGTCATTTATGTCTCACACATGTTCCTACCTAACATGCCAGCACATAGCATAGTTGGCTCACACTGACATCGAGCTTGAATCTCAACTGTAAGATTCCTCCCCAACCTTCGAGGTATACAGGAGTACGAATCTCCCTTTCTGATCTTATAAGTATTCCCTCTCTAAAATAAAAGAAAGTTTCTGTTTAAAATAGGAAGACCCTTTTCCTAGAATACTTCTCAAGAGTCACGCCTATTTTAAGGATTCAGAACAATGAGTTCAGAAGTGAAAATCGGTGTTTTGGATACCAAGGTTTTGGTTTTCATTCGAGTACGGCCCAAAAGAAGTTCTTTATCTATTGGGGAGTTTAAGAAGTTATCCCCCAGATATTGTGAGCCTTATATCTGAATTCAATGAAAGTAGGTGACTTAGCCTACAAGCTTCTTTTATCTCTTCATCTCAAAATTCTTAATGCCTTCTATAGAAAAATGTGTCAAACCCAAATCATGGAAAGACGGTAAAACTTCAGTGGCAAGTTACCGTTGGCTTCTAAGTTACGCTAGCTCCTTCCTTTATACAAGTCGTAACTTTTACTTGTCGCTCACAGTAATCTTACTTCCATCGATCTCCTTTCTTTCTTAATCTCCTTCATGGCTTGGCAACAAGAATTAGTTTTATCCATAATGATTCCTCACCTTCAAGACGCAAGTGAGTCTGTGAAGAAGGATTTTATAGAGCAGTATGAGCGCTCACTTTTCCCTCACTTGGGAACTTCTGTAGCGCAAACCAAATGGCGGACCTATCAAAACATAACTAGGGTAACACCCTGGGGTCAGCAGCACTTTCGTAACAATGTTTGCTTGGCCATGGTTATTGAAGCTTTGGGTTTGGGTCCCCGATACTACTGCGTCATGAGATCAAGGCATCCTGGGTTTTCTGAGCGGGTCTTCTTATTGGCGTGTTTTCTTCCTCATGAGAAGATATGCCTTTACCCCGTTTTTGGCTTGCCTCTCAGAGGTCCTTTTGTTAGATCACCTCAAACCACTGAGATAGGTGCGATAATAACCAGCAGAATCATTCCCATAGATGAGTTACCTTATACTTGTGCAGCTTGTGAGGACTGCTTTTGTGACCATATGATGGACGGGCTTATGGAAGTGTAAAGAGTTCCTCTATCTTTACTGTATAAGTTCCGAGAATGAATAAAGTTTAAATCTTGTTCGTATTTTGAATCTTGCTCTCTTTAAGACTTATCTTGGTGGTTAATCTTGATTAAATTTTTTTTTCTAAGTCTCATATTCGTGAATCTTGCGAAATTATCACAAGTTGCGAGATGAGGACATCTCGCGTTTTTTAAGTGGGGTAGAATGTAAGATTCCTCCCCCAACCCCTTTTTGATGTCTAGTATCTTCCCCTGTAATCAACCCTCTTCAGAAATATAAAGACCATGTTGCTAACTATTTTAGCCTAGAGAGAGAAAAATTATTCTAGAGAGAGAATATTCAGATTTTGAATATTTTTAGATAGAAAAATATCTCTTATAATTCAGATGAGTTCCCCTGAAACAGAAATTCAAAAAGAATTTTCCAATGTGCAATTGGAATTAATTGGAAATAGGTATAAAGAACCTTAGTCTAAGGGTCTAGATTTTCAGAAATCTTTAGACTATGGTCCAATTAAGGTTCCTATGGACCAATAGCATCAATCCATGTGTAGGGAGGAGATAAATCCAACTTGTAAAAAGAAAATACCCAAAAATGAGTAAATGCTCACATGAGGTGAAGAGTTGAAAATGTACAAGGATTATTAGTAAAAAAACTATGAGCAATATTAAAAATATGACATATGTAAGGAAGGAGAATTCTTTAAAGGAGGTGCATATTTCACATAAGATGAAGAGTTGAAAATGTACAAGGATTATTAGTAAAAAACTATGAGCAATATTAAAAATATGACATATGTAAGGAAGGGGAATTCTTTAAAGGAGGTGCATATTTCACATAAGATGAAGAGTTGAAAATGTACAAGGATTATTAGTATAAAAACTATGAGCAATATTAAAATGATTCCATTATGACACATATGTAAGGAAGGGGAATTCTTTAAAGGAGGTGCATATTTCACATGCTTGAATGAGTTTTAAACTCATAAAAATTGAGATATTTCATCTCTTCTCATTCAAGTCTAGTTCCAAAAAGTTAGCTTAACTGACCTAAAAATGGTCAAATATTGACCAAACTGATTTAGAAAATTCTAGAATCAGTTTGTTTGGTTAGGAGCTCAAATTTTCCTATAAATAGAAGCCTCCCCCTTGTTGAAAAATAGATAGTGTTTATGCATCGTTACTCTACTCCACCTAAGCCAAGAACTGTGAATTCATTTAATAATTCACTAGTTTTTGGAGCTTCCCTCTTTCTTCAATCCCTATTAGTGGCTCCATCAACATACTTAACCAATTGATTGGTTGGGGGCCTCTACCGTGAACAAAGAATCAAGCAAGTTGTAAGGTAATTAGTGAATATTGATCTTTCTATAATTTCTCAATGTTTCTCTCTTCTCAACCCCTCTCAAGCTTGAGAAGTTTAATTGGTATGGTTTTTTTTTAAATGCTATTGAAGTTTGAATAGTAGTGAAGAGTTACATAATGCTATTGAAGTTAATTTTCATTTATGTTTAAATTCTAATGATTTTTATGTAAATTCTCTCTCTCACTCAAGAAATGGTCATACTCATGACCGTTCTCAATCCAAATCAAGCTTTTCATAAAGCTTTTCCTTAACCCAAGATTAAGCTATGCTTGAGGCCAAATTAATGGCTTTTTTCTATGCTTTTAGTTTATGTATATTAATGATTCAATCCATTATGGATTAATAATCCAATTAGAGATTATTTTAATTATTTCCTTAATGATAAGCATTATCCCTTAGAAATATTGAGATTTATTAGTCATAGCAGCGGAGCTATGGCAAAATTTTTATAAAAATTATGCATAAAATAATCTCATTCAAAGCATAAAAAGAGGATTTCCTACCATATTCTAGGAATTATCATCCTAGATTAATTGAAAGAATCTCATTATAATCATGGAGAAATTGAATTTTAATATCATGCATAATGGATAAATTTTTATATCAAAAGTGTTATTTTTATCATTTTTATTTTCATGCATAGAAGTATACATAATGGATAAATTTTTATATCAAAAGTGTTACTTTTATCATTTTTTATTTTTCATGCATAGAAGTATGCATAAAGGAAAATTTTTTATATCAAAAGTGTTACTTTTATCATTTTTAATTTTCATGCATAGAAGTATGCATAAAAGAAATTTTTTTTTATCAAAAGTGTTACTTTTATCATTTTTAATTTTCATGCATAGAAGTATGCATAAAAGTTGATTATTTTATTATAAAAGTGTGACTTTTATCATAATTGAATTTCATGCATAGAGGTATGCATAAAAGTTGATTATTTTATTGTAAGAGTGTTACTTTTATCATATTGGAATTCATGCATATAGGTATGCATAAAAGATATTCTTTTTACACTAAAAGTGTGATTTTTCATCATAAATGGATTTTTTTCATAAGAGAAATTTTTTTATTCTAAAAGTGTAATTCCTACCAAATTGAATTTATGCATAAGAAGATGCATAAAAGATTGATTTTTTAATTCAAAAGTGTCATTCTCATCTAAAATAAATTTATGCATAGAAAAATGCATAAAAGATTGAAATTTAATTCAAAAGTGTCATTTTCATTTAAAATGAATTTATGCATAGGAAGATGCATAAAAGATTGATTTTTACTTCGAAAGTATTAATCTCCTTAAATAGAATTTATGCATAAATAAATGTGTAAAGAAATCTTATATCAAATGTAAGAAATCTCTTGTATTCTATAAATAGATAAGAGATGTGATAGGATGTGATAAGAGGTGTGATAAGAGGTGATAAGATGCTTATGAAATAAGTTACGAGGTGATAAGATGAATTAAAATGTGTATGGGGGGATGAGGTAAGAAGTGTATGTGATAAGATAAGATGTATATGGGTTGTGATAGGGCGAGAATGGATGTGAAGTAAAAGATTAGATGTGAAGGTATATGAGGTTATATAATTGGGAATGTGGAAATGGATGTATGTATGTGGATGTGTGAATGTAGATGTAGATGTGGATGTAGGAACGTGAAAATGGATATATACATGAAGATGTATATGCATAGATGTGAATGTGGATGTAGATGTGGATGTATAGATGTGAATGTGGAATGTGGATGTGGATGTATGTATGTATGTGGATGTAGATGTGGATGTATAGATGTGAATGGGAATGGGGATGTGGAAGTATGTGAATGTGAATGTAGATGTGGAAGTATGTGAATGTGAATGGATGTGGATGTATAGATGTGAATGGGAATGTGGATGTGGATGTATGTGAATGTGGATGTGGATGTATGTGAATGTGGATGTAGATGTGGATGTATAGATGTGAATGTGGAATGTGGATGTGGATGTATGTATGTATGTGGATGTAGATGTGGATGTATAGATGTGAATGGGAATGTGGATGTGGATGTATGTGAATGTGGATGTAGATGTGAATGTATAGATGTGAATGTGGAATGTGGATGTGAATGGATGTATGTATGTGGATGTAGATGTGAATGTGGAATGTGGATGTGGATGGATGTATGTATGTGGATGTAGATGTGAATGGGAATGTGGATGTGGATGTATGTATGTATGTGGATGTGGATGTATGAATGAGGACGTGATAGTGGATGTATGCATGTGGGAGTGGATGTATGGATGTGGATATGGATGTGTATGTATGAATGTGGATACGGGATGTGGATGTATAAATGAGGATGTGAAAATGGAGGTAAGCATGTAGATGTGGATGTATGGATGTGAATGTGGATGTGGATGTGGATATGGATGTGAATATATGATATGTGATGTGAAGGAATCTGAAGTGAAGAGATGGAAAATGATGTGATTGGATGAGTATATATATAAATGGAATGTGGAATAAGTAATGTGGATTAATGAGGGATAATGTGGAAAAATGAGAGTTAATATAGAAACTGTATTTGTAAACTATTGTAAATGCTGTTTGTAAATGGCTGTTTTATGTCAAGAATGTTGGGGAAGCATTTTGACCGTCTTGTGATTAAGGTCATGGTTAAAGTTGCAACTGCTCTGCTGACGGAGAGTCAATGGAGGACGTCTCGCGTAGCAAGGTCGGCCGAGGTCTTGACCAGCCTCGGTTCGATTAAAATGGTGAGCTTCCGGTACGGTGGATGAGGGACCAAGGAAGCGGCCTATGAGTGAAGCGCTAGGTCACCTGCGAAGGATCCTAGAGGGTGCTGACCATACGGTGCTCGGGCTCTGGGTCGCCTAGGATACCCACGCGTGCGTCGAGGAAGATATTGGAATAAGGAGTAAGAGTTGTTTTGTGAAAACGGGCATGGATCTGGTTGATTGACCTTGCTGGTCTTCAATGGATGAGTCCATGGCTCTTTATATGGATCTGTTGGTTGATCTTGCTGATCTTCAACGAGAGTCCATCTTGATTTTTATAAGTGATTATATTGCCGAGTATTATGGGCTAGGAACTATTGAAAAGGCCCCTGTGTGGACAGGTGGTGAGCGTTCTAGTTGCCAATGATGCCATAGATACTCTGATGAAGGAATGATGGGAAATTATGAATCAACTGGATAAATTGGAAGATTGTGATCAGTGGTACTATGGTTTCATTAAAGGATTGTTTTAAAGTTAGCTGATGCTAAGAAAAAGGCAATTTTCATATTGGGTGTGTAAGTGGTGTGGCTAGTTTTATGTTTGCATGAATTTCCGGCTAGGGGGCCTTGGAACTCTTTTCCTTGGTACCCGGGAACAAAACCTAACCAAATTCCAAATTGGATCCCATCACTACAGTGGTTGGGCGGTTGGCTAACCCATGGGATCGGATGGGGTTAGGCTGGACTGATGGATCCGTAAATCGAGATTTAATTTCTATTATTACGATAGATGAAGTAAATCCCGGATAGAAATTGTTCTATGGATAGGAATCAACGGCTGTGCCTCTTGATGGGGAAAAAAGCGTTGATCCCAATGATCCAAGTGCAAGTTTCTTCCTTGATTGACCAAGTACCGTTAAAGGTGCAGTCAGATCAGTTGATCCGTAATGATCTTGACTACGTTAGAGTAAAGAGTTATCCTGGTGGAATTGCCCATGCTTTCCGGGTAAAGGAAGTTTTTCCGGTTTCGGTTTTGGACAAACCGACGGATTAGTCTCTAGTCCGGATATCCGTGGGCGAGGCCCCGAGTGTGAGACCCCTACCCGCACTTGATGTGTTACTTCCGCTGCTAGTACCCGAATCCGTTGCTCGGTGGGAACAGGGGGATCTCACAGTTGGTATCAGAGCATTTGGTTAATAAAGATCAACTGAGAAGACAAATATATCAAAAATTTATGAAGAAACACAAAAAGGTTATAATTGTGTGAGATAATTCATACAATTTGATATTCAAACTGAAATTCGTAATTTGGTAGTTGGGTCTTCAGATGGAAGTACCGCAATTATATAGAATCCTTGACTTTCTTGAGGCCTAGACATGATAGTAGTTACCTTATAATTCCAAGGGCCGTGACTACCCGTATATACCGAGAGTATACTGCAGCTCTTTACTGACAGTATATACGAGTAAATCTAAGACTTGAAATTATAAGCGTTAATGCTATCTAGATGATGATTTCGAATGTGATTGATATGATTTTTAATTCTGTTTGAGAATGGATGAATTGATTTGGATTCTGATTGAAAATTCTGATTGAAAAATGATGATTTTTAAAAATTAGTTGAAATATAATGAAACCACAATGAGGGGGAATGGGACGAGTCCCTGTAATGATAAATGATGAAAATGATTCAGCAAATCACTATGAGATTAGTGGGTTGTGCTATCAGATTGCTGCTGTTAATACTTGATCGGTAGATCAAGTTAAGAGATGTCAAATTGAGGACTTGCTTGACTGAATTTCCGTGGAGGAATGTTCCGAAGGAAACTTTTCGGTCTAATGGACCATTATCATGTTAAAGATATGAATGATATAATCTGAATGAATTGTTATTTAATGATGAGTTCTATATAAGGGATATTTATCCTAGTGTTCTGTTGGGTTGACCAGAATATAAGGAACCCCAGAATAAAATTGGATCTTAAGAAAAAGAGCTGTCCTCTACCTTGCGAGATGAGGACATCTCGCACTTTTTAAGTGGGGTAGAATGTAAGATTCCTCCCCAACCTTCGAGGTATACAGGAGTACGAATCTCCCTTTCTGATCTTATAAGTATTCCCTCTCTAAAATAAAAGAAAGTTTCTGTTTAAAATAGGAAGACCCTTTTCCTAGAATACTTCTCAAGAGTCACGCCTATTTTAAGGATTCAGAACAATGAGTTCAGAAGTGAAAATCGGTGTTTTGGATACCAAGGTTTTGGTTTTCATTCGAGTACGGCCCAAAAGAAGTTCTTTATCTATTGGGGAGTTTAAGAAGTTATCCCCCAGATATTGTGAGCCTTATATCTGAATTCAATGAAAGTAGGTGACTTAGCCTACAAGCTTCTTTTATCTCTTCATCTCAAAATTCTTAATGCCTTCTATAGAAAAATGTGTCAAACCCAAATCATGGAAAGACGGTAAAACTTCAGTGGCAAGTTACCGTTGGCTTCTAAGTTACGCTAGCTCCTTCCTTTATACAAGTCGTAACTTTTACTTGTCGCTCACAGTAATCTTACTTCCATCGATCTCCTTTCTTTCTTAATCTCCTTCATGGCTTGGCAACAAGAATTAGTTTTATCCATAATGATTCCTCACCTTCAAGACGCAAGTGAGTCTGTGAAGAAGGATTTTATAGAGCAGTATGAGCGCTCACTTTTCCCTCACTTGGGAACTTCTGTAGCGCAAACCAAATGGCGGACCTATCAAAACATAACTAGGGTAACACCCTGGGGTCAGCAGCACTTTCGTAACAATGTTTGCTTGGCCATGGTTATTGAAGCTTTGGGTTTGGGTCCCCGATACTACTGCGTCATGAGATCAAGGCATCCTGGGTTTTCTGAGCGGGTCTTCTTATTGGCGTGTTTTCTTCCTCATGAGAAGATATGCCTTTACCCCGTTTTTGGCTTGCCTCTCAGAGGTCCTTTTGTTAGATCACCTCAAACCACTGAGATAGGTGCGACAATAACCAGCAGAATCATTCCCATAGATGAGTTACCTTATACTTGTGCAGCTTGTGAGGACTGCTTTTGTGACCATATGATGGACGGGCTTATGGAAGTGTAAAGAGTTCCTCTATCTTTACTGTATAAGTTCCGAGAATGAATAAAGTTTAAATCTTGTTCGTATTTTGAATCTTGCTCTCTTTAAGACTTATCTTGGTGGTTAATCTTGATTAAATTTTTTTTTCTAAGTCTCATATTCGTGAATCTTGCGAAATTATCACAAGTTGCGAGATGAGGACATCTCGCGTTTTTTAAGTGGGGTAGAATGTAAGATTCCTCCCCCAACCCCTTTTTGATGTCTAGTATCTTCCCCTGTAATCAACCCTCTTCAGAAATATAAAGACCCTGTTGCTAACTATTTTAGCCTAGAGAGAGAAAAATTATTCTAGAGAGAGAATATTCAGATTTTGAATATTTTTAGATAGAAAAATATCTCTTATAATTCAGATGAGTTCCCCTGAAACAGAAATTCAAAAAGAATTTTCCAATGTGCAATTGGAATTAATTGGAAATAGGTATAAAGAACCTTAGTCTAAGGGTCTAGATTTTCAGAAATCTTTAGACTATGGTCCAATTAAGGTTCCTATGGACCAATAGCATCAATCCATGTGTAGGGAGGAGATAAATCCAACTTGTAAAAAGAAAATACCCAAAAATGAGTAAATGCTCACATGAGGTGAAGAGTTGAAAATGTACAAGGATTATTAGTAAAAAAACTATGAGCAATATTAAAAATATGACATATGTAAGGAAGGAGAATTCTTTAAAGGAGGTGCATATTTCACATAAGATGAAGAGTTGAAAATGTACAAGGATTATTAGTAAAAAACTATGAGCAATATTAAAAATATGACATATGTAAGGAAGGGGAATTCTTTAAAGGAGGTGCATATTTCACATAAGATGAAGAGTTGAAAATGTACAAGGATTATTAGTATAAAAACTATGAGCAATATTAAAATGATTCCATTATGACACATATGTAAGGAAGGGGAATTCTTTAAAGGAGGTGCATATTTCACATGCTTGAATGAGTTTTAAACTCATAAAAATTGAGATATTTCATCTCTCCTCATTCAAGTCTAGTTCCAAAAAGTTAGCTTAACTGACCTAAAAATGGTCAAATATTGACCAAACTGATTTAGAAAATTCTAGAATCAGTTTGTTTGGTTAGGAGCTCAAATTTTCCTATAAATAGAAGCCTCCCCCTTGTTGAAAAATAGATAGTGTTTATGCATCGTTACTCTACTCCACCTAAGCCAAGAACTGTGAATTCATTTAATAATTCACTAGTTTTTGGAGCTTCCCTCTTTCTTCAATCCCTATTAGTGGCTCCATCAACATACTTAACCAATTGATTGGTTGGGGGCCTCTACCGTGAACAAAGAATCAAGCAAGTTGTAAGGTAATTAGTGAATATTGATCTTTCTATAATTTCTCAATGTTTCTCTCTTCTCAACCCCTCTCAAGCTTGAGAAGTTTAATTGGTATGGTTTTTTTTTAAATGCTATTGAAGTTTGAATAGTAGTGAAGAGTTACATAATGCTATTGAAGTTAATTTTCATTTATGTTTAAATTCTAATGATTTTTATGTAAATTCTCTCTCTCACTCAAGAAATGGTCATACTCATGACCGTTCTCAATCCAAATCAAGCTTTTCATAAAGCTTTTCCTTAACCCAAGATTAAGCTATGCTTGAGGCCAAATTAATGGCTTTTTTCTATGCTTTTAGTTTATGTATATTAATGATTCAATCCATTATGGATTAATAATCCAATTAGAGATTATTTTAATTATTTCCTTAATGATAAGCATTATCCCTTAGAAATATTGAGATTTATCAGTCATAGCAGCGGAGCTATGGCAAAATTTTTATAAAAATTATGCATAAAATAATCTCATTCAAAGCATAAAAAGAGGATTTCCTACCATATTCTAGGAATTATCATCCTAGATTAATTGAAAGAATCTCATTATAATCATGGAGAAATTGAATTTTAATATCATGCATAATGGATAAATTTTTATATCAAAAGTGTTATTTTTATCATTTTTATTTTCATGCATAGAAGTATACATAATGGATAAATTTTTATATCAAAAGTGTTACTTTTATCATTTTTTATTTTTCATGCATAGAAGTATGCATAAAGGAAAATTTTTTATATCAAAAGTGTTACTTTTATCATTTTTAATTTTCATGCATAGAAGTATGCATAAAAGAAATTTTTTTTTATCAAAAGTGTTACTTTTATCATTTTTAATTTTCATGCATAGAAGTATGCATAAAAGTTGATTATTTTATTATAAAAGTGTGACTTTTATCATAATTGAATTTCATGCATAGAGGTATGCATAAAAGTTGATTATTTTATTGTAAGAGTGTTACTTTTATCATATTGGATTTCATGCATATAGGTATGCATAAAAGATATTCTTTTTACACTAAAAGTGTGATTTTTCATCATAAATGGATTTTTTTCATAAGAGAAATTTTTTTATTCTAAAAGTGTAATTCCTACCAAATTGAATTTATGCATAAGAAGATGCATAAAAGATTGATTTTTTAATTCAAAAGTGTCATTCTCATCTAAAATAAATTTATGCATAGAAAAATGCATAAAAGATTGAAATTTAATTCAAAAGTGTCATTTTCATTTAAAATGAATTTATGCATAGGAAGATGCATAAAAGATTGATTTTTACTTCGAAAGTATTAATCTCCTTAAATAGAATTTATGCATAAATAAATGTGTAAAGAAATCTTATATCAAATGTAAGAAATCTCTTGTATTCTATAAATAGATAAGAGATGTGATAGGATGTGATAAGAGGTGTGATAAGAGGTGATAAGATGCTTATGAAATAAGTTACGAGGTGATAAGATGAATTAAAATGTGTATGGGGGGATGAGGTAAGAAGTGTATGTGATAAGATAAGATGTATATGGGTTGTGATAGGGCGAGAATGGATGTGAAGTAAAAGATTAGATGTGAAGGTATATGAGGTTATATAATTGGGAATGTGGAAATGGATGTATGTATGTGGATGTGTGAATGTAGATGTAGATGTGGATGTAGGAACGTGAAAATGGATATATACATGAAGATGTATATGCATAGATGTGAATGTGGATGTAGATGTGGATGTATAGATGTGAATGTGGAATGTGGATGTGGATGTATGTATGTATGTGGATGTAGATGTGGATGTATAGATGTGAATGGGAATGGGGATGTGGAAGTATGTGAATGTGAATGTAGATGTGGAAGTATGTGAATGTGAATGGATGTGGATGTATAGATGTGAATGGGAATGTGGATGTGGATGTATGTGAATGTGGATGTGGATGTATGTGAATGTGGATGTAGATGTGGATGTATAGATGTGAATGTGGAATGTGGATGTGGATGTATGTATGTATGTGGATGTAGATGTGGATGTATAGATGTGAATGGGAATGTGGATGTGGATGTATGTGAATGTGGATGTAGATGTGAATGTATAGATGTGAATGTGGAATGTGGATGTGAATGGATGTATGTATGTGGATGTAGATGTGAATGTGGAATGTGGATGTGGATGGATGTATGTATGTGGATGTAGATGTGAATGGGAATGTGGATGTGGATGTATGTATGTATGTGGATGTGGATGTATGAATGAGGACGTGATAGTGGATGTATGCATGTGGGAGTGGATGTATGGATGTGGATATGGATGTGTATGTATGAATGTGGATACGGGATGTGGATGTATAAATGAGGATGTGAAAATGGAGGTAAGCATGTAGATGTGGATGTATGGATGTGAATGTGGATGTGGATGTGGATATGGATGTGAATATATGATATGTGATGTGAAGGAATCTGAAGTGAAGAGATGGAAAATGATGTGATTGGATGAGTATATATATAAATGGAATGTGGAATAAGTAATGTGGATTAATGAGGGATAATGTGGAAAAATGAGAGTTAATATAGAAACTGTATTTGTAAACTATTGTAAATGCTGTTTGTAAATGGCTGTTTTATGTCAAGAATGTTGGGGAAGCATTTTGACCGTCTTGTGATTAAGGTCATGGTTAAAGTTGCAACTGCTCTGCTGACGGAGAGTCAATGGAGGACGTCTCGCGTAGCAAGGTCGGCCGAGGTCTTGACCAGCCTCGGTTCGATTAAAATGGTGAGCTTCCGGTACGGTGGATGAGGGACCAAGGAAGCGGCCTATGAGTGAAGCGCTAGGTCACCTGCGAAGGATCCTAGAGGGTGCTGACCATACGGTGCTCGGGCTCTGGGTCGCCTAGGATACCCACGCGTGCGTCGAGGAAGATATTGGAATAAGGAGTAAGAGTTGTTTTGTGAAAACGGGCATGGATCTGGTTGATTGACCTTGCTGGTCTTCAATGGATGAGTCCATGGCTCTTTATATGGATCTGTTGGTTGATCTTGCTGATCTTCAACGAGAGTCCATCTTGATTTTTATAAGTGATTATATTGCCGAGTATTATGGGCTAGGAACTATTGAAAAGGCCCCTGTGTGGACAGGTGGTGAGCGTTCTAGTTGCCAATGATGCCATAGATACTCTGATGAAGGAATGATGGGAAATTATGAATCAACTGGATAAATTGGAAGATTGTGATCAGTGGTACTATGGTTTCATTAAAGGATTGTTTTAAAGTTAGCTGATGCTAAGAAAAAGGCAATTTTCATATTGGGTGTGTAAGTGGTGTGGCTAGTTTTATGTTTGCATGAATTTCCGGCTAGGGGGCCTTGGAACTCTTTTCCTTGGTACCCGGGAACAAAACCTAACCAAATTCCAAATTGGATCCCATCACTACAGTGGTTGGGCGGTTGGCTAACCCATGGGATCGGATGGGGTTAGGCTGGACTGATGGATCCGTAAATCGAGATTTAATTTCTATTATTACGATAGATGAAGTAAATCCCGGATAGAAATTGTTCTATGGATAGGAATCAACGGCTGTGCCTCTTGATGGGGAAAAAAGCATTGATCCCAATGATCCAAGTGCAAGTTTCTTCCTTGATTGACCAAGTACCGTTAAAGGTGCAGTCAGATCAGTTGATCCGTAATGATCTTGACTACGTTAGAGTAAAGAGTTATCCTGGTGGAATTGCCCATGCTTTCCGGGTAAAGGAAGTTTTTCCGGTTTCGGTTTTGGACAAACCGACGGATTAGTCTCTAGTCCGGATATCCGTGGGCGAGGCCCCGAGTGTGAGACCCCTACCCGCACTTGATGTGTTACTTCCGCTGCTAGTACCCGAATCCGTTGCTCGGTGGGAACAGGGGGATCTCACATCAACAGCCCCTCTCAAGCTCATGATGTACTGCCATAGATGAAGATGTAGATGAGCTTGGGATATCAAAGCTCTCAACACTCCCCCTCAAGCTCATCCCATGTACTCCCAACATAGTACGGAAGTACTCAAACTTCTCTCTGCTAAGTGGCTTTGTAAAGATATCTGCCACCTGCTCATCAGTCTTCACATACTAAAGATCAACTGTACCATCCAGCACCTTCTCTCTGACAAAGTGATAATGGACCTCTATGTGTTTGGTCCGCGCATGAAATACTGGATTCTTGGCCAACTGCCAACTGTATACTGCTCATGTTGTCAGAATGAATGACAACTTTGCCATCAATAGGCTCACCCAAATCTGCCAAGAGACTTTTTAACCATATTACCTCACAAGTAGCAATGGCTGCACCCCTATATTCAGCCTCTATACTAGATAAAGCAACTGTAGGTTGCTTCTTGCTACTCCAACTCACCACGGCACTTCCAAGTGTAAAGACATAACCACTAGTAGATCTCCTGTTATATGAGCTACCTGCATCATAGGCTTACACCCTGTCATGCCATACTTTGCCAACATATCCAATGCATATTGGCGTTGCACTAACCATGTATCTGCATGATCTTTGATCACTTCAATTCCAAGAAAGTATCTCAACTCACCAAGGTCTTTCATGTCAAATTGCCCACTCAATGCTTTCTTGACATGCATCACATCTGTACCATGATCACCTGTGATAATCAAGTCATCCACATAGATGACGAGTAAAACAATCCCATGATCTGTCTTCTTCACATAGAGTGAAGAATCTGCTGTAGAAATCTGAAATCCAAGAGAGATAAGATATCTGCTCATCTTATCACTCCAAGCGCACGAGGTGCTTGCTTCAAACCATATAATGCCTTTTTCAATCTGCATACATGAGTGGGATATCTTGGGTGTACATACCCTTCTGGCCGTGCCATATACACTTCCTCTTGTAGATCACCATTTAGAAATGCATTTTTGACATCCATTCGATGCATTTCCCAACCATTAGCTGCAGCCATAGCAATGACTGCTCTCACTATTCCCATCTTTGCCACTGGACTAAATGTTTCATCATAGTCCAAACCTTGGGTTTGTGCATAACCCTTAGCTACCAATCTTGCTTTATGTCTCTCAATGGAACCATCAGACTTGCATTTCACTTTGTAAACCCATTTACAACCAATAACATTTTTGTCCTGTGGTAATGCATCCAAGTCCCATGTGTCATTATGAACCAACGCCTCCATCTCAACATCCATCGCTTTCTCCCATACATGCTCTCCAATAGCTTCTGTATAGCATGTAGGTTCCACATGCTTCACCATAGATGTCATATATGCATAATGCATAGCAAAATCTTGATATGTCAACCTGTCAACCGGATATCTGACCCTCTGGGATCTCCGCAATGCATGCGGATCACTCTGAACACCTGTCACTCTAGCATGTGGTGGCACATATCTATCCTGCCTAGCACCAGGTGTGCGTAAAACAGGTATGCCAAGCTCCTCATCCAAACTCTCTGAACTTGATGACTCATTACCTGTAATTCCAATTCCTTCAACTTTCTTCTTTCCTTTATCCATAGCACTACTCCCACCAGTGCTCACACTCTCATGCCTCAAACGTCCATGGCCTCTGCCTGCTGGCCCAAACATAGAAGTAGAAATAAAACTTGCTTGTGGCAAGTTCACAGGCACATCTGCTTCAAGTGACTCAATGACACCCTCATCCTTTGCTTTGTACCAACTAGCAAGCTCATCAAACACTTCACCTGGTGAGATGACAACTTGTCTAGTTTGTGGATTGTAACATTTGTATGCCTTACGATCCTGTGCATATCCAACAAATACACATTTTTCTGCCTTAGGATCCAACTTCCTCCTTCTCTCATCAAGCACATCCATCCAAAAACTTTGAGGTGTCCAATTTCTGGCCTATAACCTGTAAGTCGCATCTCTGGCGTACTTCCATGAATGGCTGCTGTAGGTGTTTTATTCAGTATATACACTGCAGTAGCACATGGTTCTGCCCAATAGTAATCTGGCATGCTCTTTTCATTGAGCATCGCCCTAGCCACTTCACATATGACTCTATTCTTTCTCTCAGCCACACCATTTTTCTGAGGTGTATACCTGCAAGTCAATTGTCTTCTTATACCATGCTTTCTCAAGAAATGCTCAAAAGCATTTGAGGTGTATTCACCACCTCCATCTGTCCTCAAACATTTAATCCAACAGCCATATTGCTTCTCTGCAAAAGCTTTGAAATCCATAAACTTTTCCAACACTTCACTTTTCTCTCTGAGAAAGTATATCCATGTCATTCTCCTAAAGTCATCAATGAATGTCACATAATATAAACTACCTTTAATAGATGGGTTTTGTGCAGGACCCCATACATCACTGTGTACTATCTCAAGTGGCCTGCTACTCATGTTTCCTTCTCTAGGAAACCGCAACCTTGCCTGCTTTCCAAACTGACAGGCTTCACAAACATGCATATGCCCATCATACTTAAATCTAGGCAGCCCACTAACAATGCCTCTTGTCTCCATGTTCTTTAATCTTTATATATTGACATGTCCAATCCTCTTATGCCACATATCAATGTCCTGTACCACATTTTTGCTTTTAGAGAACATGGCTGATTTTAACTCAAGAATTTTAGCATCCAGCTTAAACAACCTGCCTTCTTTCTTTCCTTTAGCAATGACTCTACATCCATGTTTAAAATCCTCAACAAAGCAACCATGCTCGTTGAAATGAACCTGTAATCCCTGTTCCACCATTTGACCAACTGAGGCCAATCTTTTTGTGATAGAAGGCACGTACAATATATCAGACATAGATTTTGTTTGACCATTGTGCATAACCAATGGTACACTTCCAACATGTGTAATGGCATGCTGAGTATCATCTCCTGTTTCCACATAGCCTTTCACATCCATAGGCTTCATATGCTCAAACCATTCACCATGACAAGTCATATGGTTTGATGCTCCAGAGTCCATATACCAAGTGTCATCATTTTTAGCATTTGTCATCATAGATCCAACAACATGTTTCATGGCGAACAAATGATTTGCAGTGCCATCATTACTGCTTGATGCATAATTTCCACCACCATGTTGTGCATAATTTCCACGATGTTGTGCTCTACCCCCTCTCAAATCATTCTGTTTGCGGAAACAATCTCTTGCCAAGTGACCAAATTTTCCATAGTAATGGCATTCCACATCTTGCATAGATGTTTGTTGGTCTTGCCAATGTCCCACGAGGATTACCTCTGCCTCTCTGAGGTGTATATCCACGACCACCTCTAGCACCATATGAGGGCTGAAAATTCTGTTGTGATGACCTGTCCTGCCATCCACGACCGTTACCACCACGACCACGTGATGTGAATCTCCCCCTGCCTCTAAAACCTCTTTGCGAATAGAAAGATTGATTCTTGCCATTATCATCATGGCTAGTAGATGCATCCTGAAAGGAATCACTGAGTTTGATTTCCTCAAACAAGTAAGAGTGAAACCAACTCATCAAAGTCCGGTAAACCTGTACTCCGAACTGAGATAGATGTATCAAAAGATTTATATTCCTTGCCAAGACCACGCAAGGTAATGTCTACCAAATCATCATCAGGCATGGGGGCATTTATTGTTGCCAATGCATCTGCAAACTTCTTTATTTCTTGCACATAATCATGGATGCTCCTTCTATTCCGCTTCACATTATGTATTTGTTGTCGCAACAACTGAGACTTGCGAGCACTTGTGTCTGTATCAAACAACTTCACCAATGTATCCCATGCATCCTTGGGATTCTCAGCATCATGTATGTGTATGAGCATAGCATCCGAAATACATATAGATAGATAATGTAGCACTTTGAATGCTCTTTCTGACCATTGCTTATTATGAGCGATAATCTGCTGCTGTGTAGGTTGTCTGGGTAGCTCCGGCTCTAGCTTAGCACCTGTAATGAGATTCCAAAAACCTTTTCCCTTCAAGAAACTTTTGATCCTGTACTTCCATGCCTGGAAGTTCTTCCTATCTAGCTTTTCACCAACAATCTATACTGGATTATCCGACATGTTTGCTCAATGCAAATACAGCTTTTGCACAATTCCAAATCTATATATCAGCCTTCCTTAGCTTAACCACTCTCCAATGAGTGTTCCAGGTACTCCAAAATAGCCAACAATCTTCAAATTTGATGTAGAAAATCTACCTGTATGCATCCAAAATGAACTGTCTCATGCAGTCCAAGATACCCTGATTTGATGCGCTTTCCAAGGCTCCAAATTACAATGTATAGGCTCAATCAAGTATGGGAAACTTGCATTGACACCTAAACAATCTCAATGTTGAGTATCAACACTATCCGACATGTGTACAGATCAATTTTGTAAAACCCCTTTCTCTGTTTTTGGAAAAACCAGAAAAACTAGTAGTAATTTTGCTCTAATTTCTTCAATCTTTGTCCAAATTGAGCAACCAGGCATTCATTAGCTTAGCAATAGTGTCCACTAACTCCATTTAAGAGGAATCAGTCCAATTGTTTAAGACCAATGAGTAATTGTTCGATTAAACTCACTCTGTTTCTCTACAACCAGTAAACAGGCTTTTTAATCAGCTCATTCCCAGCTCAATTTGGCATAATTGATCAAACCAACCATGTAGCCTTCTTCTCAAGTATGTATATTAGCCAATTGCTAAGTCAATTGTGAAATATATCAAGCACACAAGTGTTAATCAACCTCCTCGCATCAAAATGATAAAAAAACTACCTTGTTTCTCTGTGCAGCCTGCGCCGCGTGCTCTACAGGGATTTGGGAGTGATTGTAGTACTAATTGATGATGGGTTTGACTCCCCAACACACCTAGGTATGTGTGCAACCAGTCAATGCTTTGATTTTTGCCAAAAACATGCTCCAAATGCATCAAATTTTGACCTCCTTTTCTCTGTTTTGTGAGAGCTCAAAAACCAGAATTTTTCACTCATTCAAATGCATGTAAATTGCTCCAAAATCAGTTTAAGGCTTGCATAGGAGTTGCCAATACATTACTCCTTGTCAAATACATGTTTCTTTTGCCAAATTTACATGTATTTCCACCATACATCACCGCTTCCAAGCTTTAATGGAAAGCTTCCAAAAAACCAGAATTTTTCGTTGCTTTGGGCAACCCTAAATTGCTTTGTTTCTGCCTGAATCACCTGCAATCTGCTCAAGGATGTTTAGAAGAGTTTACACGGTAGGCCAAGCTCTTAGATCTAATAGTAATCGGTGTGCTCCAAGCTTCACAGCATCAATGGCAAGCTTCACAGCTTTTCTTCTTCTTCTCCCTCTTCTCTCATTCACTCATAAACCCTAATAGATAGCACAAGGCTCTGATACCATGTTGAAAAAGCAGTAGAGGGAGAGGAGACACACACACAGGAGCAAACCCTAATGTATATTGCAAACCCTAACCATAGAGGGGAGCAATCTCCCTTCTCACACAATGCATAAAGCCATAATCCATAATACACACAACACACTATGAGTTTTGTCCACACACTTCTAACCCTAGCTAATGTCCACACACTATGACCAGCTGGACGCGGTCATTTATGTCTCACACATGTTCCTACCTAACATGCCAGCACATAGCATAGCTGGCTCACACTGACATCGAGCTTGAATCTCAACACTAGGGCTATTCTTGCATGACCCCAAGGCCTCAAGGTCATTTTGGGATTGCCTTGGGGGCATCCTTTTTATGGCCATTCGTTTTATGCATAACAGGTGGAAGAATGGACCTAGGGCCATTCTTGCATGACCCCAAGGCCTCAAGGTCATTTTGGGATGGACGTGGGGTATCCAAGAATGGCCCTATGGCCATTCTTTTCATGCACAACAGGTGGAAGAATGGCCCAAGGGTCATTCTTATATGACCCCAAAGCCTCAAGGTCATTGTAAGATGGCCATGGGGGCATCCAAGAATAGCCTAAGGGCCATTATTTTAATGCACAACAGGTGGAAGAATGACCATTCTTGCATGACCCCAAGGCCTCAAGGTCATTTTTGGATGGCCATGGGGGCATCCACGAATGGCCCAAGGGCCACTCTTTTAATGTAGAGTAGGTGGAAGAATGGCCCAAGGACCATTCTTGCATGACCCCAAGGACTCAAGGTCATTTTGGAATGGGCATGGGGCATCCAAGAATGGCCCTAGGACCATTCTTAACATGAAAGGCCATTATTTCGTGACCCAAAGGCCTCACGATCATTTTGGAATGGCCATGGCGTATCGAAGAATGGATGTAGGGCCATTCTTCTTATGTACAACAGGTGGAATAATGGCCTAAGGGCCATTCTTGCATGACCCCAAGGCCTCAAGGTCATTTTGGGATGGCCATGGGGCATCCAAGAATGGCACTAGGGCCATTCTTTTTATACAACAGGTGTAAGGACCATTCCTACTACATGACCCCAAGGACTCAAATATCTATTGTTTTACTTTAAAATGCATCACAGTGCATGGAATAGTGGCCATGGGGGCATCCAAGAATGGTCCTAGGACCATTCTTTTCCATGCACAACTTGAGGAAGAATGGCCCTGGGGCTATTCTTGCATGACCCCAATGGCTCAAGGTCATTTTTGGGATGGCCATGGGGCATCCAAGAATGGCCCTAGGGCCATTCTTTTCATGCACAACAGGTGTACGGACCATTTCTACATGACCCCAAGGCCTCATATATGCACCATTTTCCTTTAAAATGCATCCCAGTGCATGAAGTAGTGGCCATGCGGGCATCCAAGAATGGCCCAAGGACTATCCTTGCATGACCCCAAGAGGCCATGGGTGCATCTAAGAATGGTCCTAGAGCCATTCATTTCCATGCACATTAGGTGGAAGAATGGCCCTGGGATGATTCTTGCATGACCCTAAAGTCTCAAGGTCATTTTTGGGATGGCCATGGGGCATCCAAGAATGGCCCTAGGGCCATTCTTTTCATGCACGACAGGTGTAAAGACCATTCCTACATGACCCCAAGGCCTCATATATCCACCGTTTTACTTTAAAATGCATCAGAGTGCATGAAATAGTGGCCATGGGGACATCCAAGCATGGCCCAAGGGCCATTCTTGCACCCATGACCCCAAGGGGTCGTGGGTGCATCCAAGAATGGTGCTACGGCCATTCTTTTTCATGCACAACATGAGGAAAAATGGCCCTAGGGCCATTCTTGCATGACCCCAAGGCCTCAAGGTCACTTTTGGGATGGCCATGGGGCATCCAAGAATGGCCCTAGGGCCATTCTTTTGACGCACAATAGGTGGAAGAATGACCCCAAAGGCCATTCTTACATTTTGGAATGGCCATGGAGCATCAAAGGATGGCCTCTCTTCATGCAGAATAGGTGGAAGAATGGCCCTAGGGCCATGCTTGCTAGGCATCAAGGTCGTTTTGGGTTGGATATGGAGGCATCCAAGAATGGCCATAAGGCCATTCTTTTCATACACACCATGTGGAAGAGTCTTTGGGCCATTCTTGTAATACCCCAAGGCCTCAAAGTCATTTTGGGATGGCCATGGGGGAATCCAAGAATGGCCATAGGGCCATTCTTTTCATCCACAACAGGTGGAAGAATGGCCCTAGGGCCATTCTTCCATGACTCCAAGGCCACAAGGTCATTTTGGAATGGCCATCGGGGGCATCCAAAAATGGCCGAAGGGCCTTTCTTTTCATTCACAATAGGTGTAAGGGCCATTCTTACAGGACCCCAAGGCCTCAAACATCCATTGTTTTACTTTGAAATGCGTCCGAAAGCGTGAAATAGTGGCCATGGGGACATCCAAGAATGGCCAAATGGACATTATTTTCATGCACAACAGGTGGAAGAATAGCCCTAGGGCCATTCTTGCATGACCCCAAGGCCTCAAGGTTAGGGTTGGTCATGCGGGCATCCAAGAAGAATGGCCCTAGGGCCATTCTTTTTCATGCACAACATGAGGAAGAATGGCCGTGGGGACATTCGTGCATGACCCCAAGGCCTCAAGGTCAGGGTTGGTCATGCGGGCATCCAAGAAGAATGGCCCTAGGGTCATTCTTTTTCATGCACAACATGAGGAAGAATGGCCGTGGGGACATTCGTGCATGACCCCAAGGCCTCAAGATCATTTTTGGGATGGCCATGGGGAATCCAAGAATGGCCCTAGGGCCATTCTTTTCATGTACAATAGGTATAAGGACCATTTCTACATGACCCCGAGGCCTAAAATATCCACCGTTTTAGTTTAAAATGTATCACAGTGCATGAAATAGTGGCCATGGGGGCATCTAAGAATGGTGTCAAGGCCATTCTTGCATGACCTCAAGGTCTCAAAGTCATTTTTGGGATGGCCATGTGGCATCCAAGAATGGCCCTGGGGCCATTCTTTTCATGCACAATAGGTGGAAGAATGATCCCAAAGGCCATTCTTGCATGACCCCAAGGCCTCAAGGTCATTTTATATTAGCCATGGGGCATCCAAGGATGGCCTCTTTGCATCCACAACAGGTGGAAGAATGGCCCTAGTGCCATTCTTGCATGACCCCAAGGCCTCAGGGTCATTTTGGGATGGATATGGAGGCATCCAAGAATGGCCATAGGGCCATGATTCTTTTCATACCCAACATGTGGAAGAATGGCCATAGGGCCATTCTTACATGACCCCAAGGCCTCAACGTCATTTCGGGATGGCCATGGGGACATCCAAAAATGGCCATAGGGCCATTCTTTTCATGCACAAAAGGTGGAAGATTAAGCCTGAAGGCAATTCTTGCATGACCCCAAGGCCTCAAGGTCATTTTGCAATGGCCATTGGGGCATTGAAGGATGGCCTATTTACATGCGCAACAGGTGGAAGAATTGTCCTAGGGCCATTCTTGCATGACTCAAAGGTCTTAAAGTCATTTTGGGATGGATATGGAGGCATCCAAAAATGGCCCAAGTGCCATTCTTTTCATACACACCATGTGAAAGAATGGCCCTAGGGCCATTCTTGCATGACCCCAAGGCCACAAAGTCATTTTGGGATGGCCATGGGGGCATCCAAGAATGGCCATAGGGCCATTCTTTTCATCCACAATACGCATAAGAATGGCCCTAGGGCCATTCTTGCATGACCCCAAGGCCTCAAGGTCATTTTGGAATGGCCATTGGGGAATCCAAGAGTGTCCCAAGGGCTATTCTTTTCATGCACAACAGTTGGAAGGGCCATTCTTGCATGACCCCAAGGACTCAAATATCCATTGTTTTACTTTGAAATGCATCCTAGAGTATGAAATAGTGGCCATGGAGACATCTAAGATATGGCCAAATGGCCATTATTTTCATGCTCAACATGTGAAAGAATGGCCCTAGGGCCATTCTTGCATGACCCCAAGGCCTCAAGGTCATTTTGGGATAGCCATGGGGGAATCCAAGAATGGCCCTAGGGCCATTCTTTTTCATGCACAACATGAGAAAGAATGGCCGTGGGGCCGTTCGTGCATGACCCCAAGGCCTCAAGGTCATTTTGGGGATGGCCATGGGGCATCCAAGAATGGCCCTAGGGCCATTCTTTTCATGCACAATCGGTGTAAGGACCATTCTTACATGTCCCCAAGGCCTAACATATCCACCGTTTTACTTTAAAATGCATCACAGTGCATGAAACAGTGGCCATGGGAGCATCAAAGAATGGCCCAAGACCTAACATATCCACCGTTTTACTTTAAAATGCATCACAATGCATGAAACAGTGGCCATGGGAGCATCAAAGAATGGCCCAAGGGCCATTCTTACATGACCCCAAGGCCTGACATATCCACCGTTTTACTTTAAAATGCGTCACAGTGCATGAAACAGTGGGGCATCCAAAAACGGCCCAAGGGCCATTCTTACATGACCCGAAGGGGCCATGGGTGCAGCCAATAATGGTCATAGGTCCATTCTATTTCATGCACAACATAAGGAAGAATGGCCTTAGGACCATTCTTGCATGACCGCAAGGCCTCAAGGTCATTTTTGGGATGGCCATGGGGCATCCAAGAATGGCCTTGGGGCCATTCGTTTCATACACAACAAGTGGAAGAATGACCCCAAAGGCCATTCTTGCATGACCCCAGGCCTTAAGGTCATTTTGGAATGGCCATGGGGCATCCAAAAATGGCCATCCAAGGATGGCCATTCTTGCATGACCCCAAGACCTCAAGGTCATTTTGGAATGGCCATGGGGCATCCAAGGATGGCCACTTTTCATGCAGAACAGGTTGAAGAATGGCCCTAGGGCCATTCTTACATGACCCCAAGGCCTCAAGGTCGTTTTGAGATGGATATGGAGGCATCCAAGAATGGCCATAGGGCCATTCTTTTCATGCACAACATGTGGAAGAATGGACCTAGAGCCATTCTTGCATGACCCCAAGGCCTCAAGGCCATTATTTTCATGCAGAGAACAGGTGGAAGAATGGCCCTAGGGGCACTCTTGCATGACCCCAAGGCCTTAAGGTCAATTTGGAATGGCCATTGGGGCATCCAAGAATGGTCCAAGGCCCATTCTTTTCATGCACAACAGGTGTAAGGCTCATTCTTGCATGACCCCAAGGCCTCAAATATCCACTGTTTTACTTTGAAATGCATCACAGAGAATGAAATAGTGGCCATGGGGACATCTAAGAACGGCTAAATGGCCATTATTTTCATGCACAATAGGTGGAAGAATGGCCCTAGGACCCTTCTTGCATGACCCCGAGGCCTCAAGGTCATTTTGGGGTGGCCATGGGGGCATCTAACAATGGCCGTAGGGCCATTCGTTTTCATGCACAACATGAGGAAGAATGGCCCTAGGGCCACTCTTGCATGACCCCAAGGCCTCAATGTCATTCTTGCATGACCCTAAGGCCTCAAGGTCATTTTTGGGATGGCTATGGGGAATCCAAGAATGGTCCTAGGGCCATTGTTTTTATGCATAACTGATGTAAGGACCATTCCTACATAACCCGCAAGGCCTCAAATATCCACCATTTCATGGACAATAGGTGGAAGAATGGCCCAAGGGGCATTCTTGCATGACTCCAAGGCCTCAAGGTCATTTTGGGATGGCCATGGGGTATCTAAGAATGGCCCTAGGGCCATTCTTTTCATGCATAACAGGTGTAAGGACCATTCCTGCATGACCCCAAGGCCTCAAGGTCATTTTGGAATGGCCATGGGGCATCCAAGAATGGCCCTAGGACCATTCTTGCAATGCACAACATGTGTAAGGACCATTCTTGTAATGCACAACATGTGTAAGGACCATTCTTGTATGGCCCTTGGGCCTCAAGGTCATTTTTCATTGGCCATGGGGCTTCAAAGAATGGCCGTTGGGCCATTCTTTTCGTGTACAATAGGTGGAAAAATGACCCAAGGGCCTTTTTTGCATGACCCCAAGGCCTCAAGATCATTTTGGAATGGACATTGGGCATTCAAGAATGGCCCAATGTACAATAGGTGGAAAAATGACCTAAGGGCCTTTTTTGCATGACCCCAAGGCCTCAAGATCATTTTGGAATGGACATTGGGCATTCAAGAATGGCCCTAGGGCCATTCATTTCATGCACAAATGGAAGAATGGACCGAGGGCCATTTTTGAATGACCATGGGGCATCCAAGAATGGCCATAGGGCCACTGTTTTCATGCACAATAGGTGGAAGAATGGCCCAAGGGCCATTCTTGAATGACCCAAAGCCTCAAGGTCATTTTGGAATGGCCACCATGGGGTATGCAAGGATGGCACAATAGGTGTAAGAACCATTCTTTTCATGCGCAACTAACCCCAGGGCTTCCAAGAATAGCCCTGTGGCCTTTCTTTTCATGTAATTTTAAATTAATAATGGCCCCATATTAGCATTCAAGAATGCCCTTGGGGCATGCTATTATTTACCTAGGACCGTTCCTTATGGTGATATGCATGAAGTTATCTCTTTTAGCTCTTGTGCGTTGTTGCTTTATTTTTTTTTGTAAATATGTTAGAACTGCTTTTAAATTGTCTTACAAAAATAACTTTTACATAGGAAAAGATGTCAAGCAAAAGGAATCTTTCATTTCCCTCAAGCATTGACATGGCCAGGGAGACTCAAAGGATTGGTACCTTGATCTCTATTACCTTCAAGGTAAAAAGCTACATCGGATCCATCTCTTCATTCAGACGGAAGACAACAAGGAGTCTTTTGAGGGTAGAGGGAAGGTCAAGGCAATCAATGTTTTTGTGGTAGATTCAAGAAATCAAATGTATTGATGTTGAGACCCATTGGGGATCTCACGTACCAACTCTCTCCCAATGTATATAGGAGGGATCGTATGAGGGTTGATCAAGAGGACTCTATGTTCTCCAAATGGTGGAACCTGACTATAGAGAATGTTTTCGACATTCCTTGTGAAATGCTATTTAATGCTTTTACTATGACTACAAAAGAAAGTAACAAAGAGAGATGTGGTTTCCCGAGATGGTGTCTCATCAAAAAGATCAAAAAAGGCAAAGGTACAATAGGTGGCCACAACTTTAGAGATAGGGGGCTCCACTCTAACCATTTCTAACCCAAAAGATCTAGTTAAGAAAGGAAAAAATACAAAGGATTCCCCTTTAGGAGGGATGGAGAAATATGCACAATATTTTCCTTTGGGTTTATATATTGAGTACGAAATTCTCATGGAGAATTGTTTGTTGGTAGCACCCAGCCACACTATATGTCGTCCCATGGACATTATCGAAGCAGAGGAAATTTGTGGATGGTTTGTTGGAAAGGCAAACAACCCTTGTTCATGTGCATAACCTAATGCCTATCAAGCTGATTTCTGAAGGGATACATGAGCCACTAGCCAAGGAGGATCTAAGGGTAGGGGATGTTAAAAAATATGCATATTGGATCATAGATGGCCAGCATTCTATCTATGCTACAACTGTATCATAGGATAATCTTTATCAATTGTATCATAGGATAATCTTAATCCGAGCTTACTCTACTTGAAAGATGTCTATAGGTATCGAAAGGCTTGGATTGTTGTGATAGCTCCTCCAACAGTGATGGTGGCCATCTTCAAGATGGCAAATCTAGAGGCACAAGCATTATTACGAAGCAGTCCTCTAGTGACATATTAAAGCACTTGAGAAGCCAGTACAAGCATTATAAAAAGCCATCAAGACCAGCAGTTGTAGTCCCAACGGGACACCCTTCTCGTGTAAATTGGGACGTAAGTCATTGTATCTTATGTTTTTTAATCTTATTTCATACCTTTTTTGATGTACCAGAATTGGAACTGTCTTGTTGTTTACGTTCTGTTTGTTTTTTCATGATGATAGAATTTCTCTTAGAGTGCCAAATCATCAATGGGTGCCTACTTTGCATAGAAGCAGGCACATATGGTTACATGCCCCGACAACGTCTTCTATACTTGGCTAAAGATTATAGAAGATGTCGAGAATGGCAAACTTGGGGAAAAGAAGCCTAATCTATCTCATTTCAGATGCTTGTGTGGTTTAGAAGAGGACGTGATCAAGCTTATTCAAACATAGCTTTTAAAAGGGGACATCTTGCTCTCTAAGGGGGTTGCAGACAAGGAAAAGATTGACATGGTTGATAGACTGATGCTATTGAAGCTTGATAAGGATTTGCAAGAATAGCTACTGCCTCAATTCAACACTGTTCATCATTCAAAGAAATGCAAGGACTGGCAAGAGCTAGCTTCAACTTATCAACACATTAATGATAGTGTCTACCATGTGCTTCATCGAAAGTGTGAGCCATGGATAAAGGCAAGATTTCAAGTTGGTAAGATGAACTTGGAGTTTCCATCATATGCAAAGGGTTACATGCAATGGATTGTTGCTATCAATAGGGAAGAGCAGGTTGTGACTGATCTTCCATGGTGTATTCCCATTGTGAGCTTAGAGATGGAAGGCGAACACTTTTTAGCTCGATTTTATCAAAATCAAATGCCGATTGGATTGTGTGTCTTGGATAGCACAGAAGGGAGTGCAAGAGATATGCACTGGAGCATTGAGAGATTTTCTCACAATCACAATATGCATTCCTTGCCTTTTTAAAGATTGTTGATATTGTGCGTCTGCAAGATGCTCTACAAAAAGTTCCGAGATGGCATATAATGTTCTATGGTGCTCTACATTTTATGCATGATGCACCATGCAGCGGTGCAATCGAGTTCTTCAATGTGCTTTTTTGATTGAGCAAGGAAAACACGTATGAAGGCTATGACAACTATGTTGGTGCTCAGGGTCCCGTCTTAGATGCAACTATGTTACCATTGGAGTATGATAAAGTAAAGAGTATGGACCCCATAGTATTTTTACAACTGAAAAAGGCCATGGTCATTGATCAGTGCATAAAGAGTCTAAATATGTAAGATCTTATGATGTTTGATTCATATAGTAATGGCTTTGTGTCAAAGCAGGCACTGAAGGCAAAAAGAGAGGTAATATGTCTAGTTTAGAGAGCTCAAGACCGTGATGACATGCATTCCAATCTCTTGGCGTTTGGAAAGTTGGATCATAGTGTTAGAAAGTGGGCAAAGATCCCTGAGGACCCACAACAAACTGCTACTTCTACCTCCAAGCATCTGTTTCGCAAGCAACTGATGAAGCCTAACCCTTGCTTGTGAGACAAATTTCTACTGCAGGTTTAGTTTCTAAGCTTATACGTTGAGAGAAAATAAAATAATTTGTGTAACTGTTCACTAGATGCTAAGAGAGATTTCTTCTACAAGGAGTCTCATGAGCTAGCAACATTCATTTTGTGAATGTCTTTTTCTTTATTGAATATAAATTTGTCGTTTACCTTAAGGTGTCTAGTTAAATATTTTTTGGAAGTTATTCATGTCTCTTCTATGCATAACAGAATGGCCCTAGGCAGGGATTTAATATTCACGTGATCACAAGATTTTTTGTGATAATAACACATGTAAACAAGTTATTCACATGTTCTCATGTTACCGTTCACAAAATAATAGGTCACTTGCCATTTGGGAACCCCTTAAAATCTTGGCTACACATGGGAATAAGCTATTCACATGTTCTCATGTTACCATCTTCACATAATAGCAGGTCAGTGGCCACCTAAGAAGAATTTTTATGCCTGACAAAGATAATTTTTTAAGGCCCTTGTGAAAGCTTTGTGAATATAACATGTGATCACAAGATTTTTTGTGTTATTAACATATGTTATTAACATGTTCACATGTTTTCGTTTACGTCAGTGAAATCCCTGGCCCTAGGTCCAAACTACATATGAAAAGTCAGGTCTTTTTACTATGCACAATCTCTTGTGTATGCACAATATAATGATTCAATAATGGTCATAGCGCCATTCTTTTTATGAACATCAACCTTAAGATTGGCCCTAGGGCCATTCTTGCAATGCTTTAGTGTATTCTTCCAAGAATGGCCCCATGACCATTCAAGTCTTGCCAACTCTTCAAGCCTCAAGATCATATTGGAACAGCCATGGACCCCATCCAAGAATGGCTCTAGGGCCATTCTTGATGAGCATGTGCATGCAAAAATGGACAGGGGCATTCTAGCCTTGGTGCCACCCAACTTTCTTGCATGCTCTTGGGCACCCAAGAATGTCAACTAAGTCCATTATTTTGATATAAGGGCCTCAAAAAGCACCCTCTGAGTTTTCCTAGGGCATGCAAGAATTTCCCGTGGGCCATTCTTGCATGATCCCAGGGCTATTCTCTAACTCTAAGGCCATTCTTACATCCTCTTTTGGTCTTAAGGTTGTGTTGGATCGGCCATGGGGCATCCAAGAATGGCCATTATTGATGATCTTGTGCATGCAAGAATGGCCCTGGGGCCATTCTAGCATGGGCTTGGTGGATCACCCATCTTCCTTGCATGCTCATGGGCATCTAAGAATGGCCCCTAAGGTCATTCTTGCATGGAAAATAAAGCCCTTGTTAAAAGAACATGTAAGAGTGGCCTGAATCCTTGAATAGCCCTATGGCCAATCTTGCATGACCCAATGCCCTCAAGGTCATATTTGAGATGGCCATGGGGCATTTAAGAATGGCCCTAGGGCAATTGTTTTCATGCAGAGAAGGTGCAAGAAGCGGCCACTACTTGCCTTACAAGCTTCAAACTACATGCAAGAGTGGCCCTGGGGCATCCTAGAATGGCCTCAGGTGCAAGAATAGTCCTAGGGCCATTATTTCATGGCAAATATGGCCTGAAAGAGTATTCAAGAGTGGCCTGAAAGAATGGCCATTCTTGTCATGCACAATAAGTGCAAGAATGGCCTGTGGGCCATTCGTTTCTTGCACCACAAGTCGAAGAATTATCCCAGGGCCATTCTTGCATGACCCAAGGGCCATTCTCCAAGGCCATTCTTGCATCCTCTTTCAATCTTAAGGTTGTGTTGGAATGGCCAAGTGTAAGAATGGACCATACTGACTATTCTAGTGGAGACAAGTACTATCTCCATGATTGGAAGGAGTTGTGCAAGTTGAATCCAACAGCTTTTTGAAGTACTCATTTGAAGAGTATCCCAAGGTAGATAGTCCAGAGGATAGGGTGTACATCATTGGTGATGTAGAGTATGGAAATGTAGCAGGATACAGAAACAATTGTCAAGGCACAAACATGAGATCAAATGTATTTTTTACTCTTCACCCAAAATTACCCCCTTGGTGTACATCACATGAGAATGTCAATTCAGCAGAGTATGGCTACATATGTGTGGAAACCTTATGCAATATTCATGCTGGTGAAGAGTTGTTAGCTAATTATAGCTTTCTTTGATTCTATGTACATTCTTGATGATTGACAATAGAAATACTAATCGTTTACATTGTCACGCTTAATTATTTTTCCAAGTTAATCTCTTTCATAGTTTTAGTGTAAACGTCGTGATTGTTGTACATAGTCTATTTGTGTAATTGTTGTGCATGGAAAGAATGGCCCTAGGCCATTCTTGAATGCCCCAAGCCACTCCAACATGGCCTTGAGGCTAACTAAGAATGGTTAAGGACCATTCTTCGATGCCTTGTGATGACAACTCCAACGTGGCCTTGGAGTGAAGCAAGAATGGCCTAGGGCCATTCTTTCTCCTCTTGTTTGTGTTACAAATGACTCCAAGACTATTATTAGATGTGCCAAGGCCATTTCAACATGACCTTCAGGTCATTAGGGCATGTAAGAATAGCCTTAGGACCATCATTACAATTGTTGTGCATGAGAAAAAAGAACCTAGAGACATTCTTAGATGCCCAAGGTCACTCCAACATGGGCTTGCATTAGAGCATGCAAGAATATCCTAGGGCCATTCTTAGATGCCCAAGGTCACTCCAAAATGGTCTTGCATTAGAGCATGCAAGAATCTCTTAGGGCCATTCTTAGATGCCCAAGGTCACTCCAAAATGGGCTTGCATTAGAGCATGCAAGAATCTCCCTAGTGCCATTCCTATTCCTATTTGTGTATTAGAAGAATGGCCCTATTTGTGTTGGAATGGCCTTGGGGCATCATAGAATAGCCCTTGTGAATGAGAATAATGGTCTATTCTTGTAATGGTTGTGCATGAAAAGAATGGCCCGAGAGCCATCCTTTCTCTTCTTGTCTATGTGAGCACCATTCTATGGGATGTTCTTAGATGACCTAGGGCCATTCCAACATGACCTTGAGGCCATTAGAGTATGTAAGAATGGCCCTAGGGCCATTCTTGCAAGTGTTGTGCATGAGAAGAATGGCCCTAGGGCCATTTTTTGATGCCCAAGGCCACTCTAACATGGCAATGAGGCCATTAGAGCATGCAAGGATGGCCTTGGGGTCATGCAAGAATGGCCCTAGGGCCATTCCTAATGCTATTGTGCATGGAAATAATGCCCCTAGAGCAAGGTTATCATAGTTTAAATTTTGTGCAAGTTAGAGAATTAAATTGGCTACCACGTCTTTTTGTTTGAGAACTGTTTACTTGTATTTTAGTTTTGTGCATCCTTTTAGCTTGTTGAGATTCTCATGATGAATTGGACGCTACCAAGTCGTTGCAAAGTTCTACTGTAGTAGAATTGAAGCCATTCTGCTACAGCAACAAATATATCAGAAGTTCTATCTAGGAGCTTTATTACTTTTAAGTAGATATATATTTCCTTGAGAAAATATTTGCTTAAAAAATAACATATTTGTTTAATATGCATATGGGTACACCATTGTCTAGGCCATATCATGCTTAAAAATGTTATCATTAAAGTTATTTTGCACAGGAGCCTCTTATGATCCGTATGAAATCACTATAACATCAAGCATCGTGGATCCTAGCATGAATGAAATTGCCATTGAAGTTGTGGAGTCAATTCCACTTGAGAAGGAGATTTGTTCAATAAAAAACACATCTAAGAGAGCAATGCTGACTATTGTATTGGATCTAAATGGATCTAAGAGAGCAATGCTGACTATTGTATTGGATCTAAATGGATTACTCATGAAGTGTTGCTTCCAGATATGTTCTCTACACCAATCCATTATGTATGCTTCCAGATATGTTCTCTACACCAATCCATTATGTAGGCTCCAAATAGATACCGTACTTCATCGAGGGTGTATATCATTTTTGTAGAATGTTTTAGAAAAAAATAATGCTGGTATCTGGTGAACTACAACATAGGAGAATGTTCTCCAGATGGTGAGAGCTTTGCAAGAGAAAGCTAGGAGAATACTTCCTTTCTTTGCTATTTGGAGTTAGAATGCATGTTATATTTTTGAGAAGACAAAAGTGTTCAGGCCAGATAACCCAGGTGTTGAGGCAATGTTTAAACCACTTGCAAGAATGTCAAAAGACTTTCAATGTGATCCAAGGAGGACAGTTCTTATTGATGACTCTCCATATAAAGCTTGTGTTTCTCCCTCTAATAACTGCATCTTTCCAAACAAGTTTGATTTAGATAAGAAATATGATAACGTTCTCATGGGAGAGCTACTACCATACTTAATGCTTCTTGATGATGCAGAAGATATACGTATTGTCGTTGTTGAAAATAATCAATATGGTCAGCTCCCAGTATCGAATGGCCATGATTTATATAACCTTTTTGGTGATGTTATTGACAAATGGAAAGAGTATAATGTGATTTGGTCACAAACAAGGTTCAACACTGGTAAACTTCCTCTTGCAAGTCAATTACAAGACTCTTCTAAGGTGGACACAGGTGGAAAGAGAGGTGATAAAGGAGAATTGATTGGTGCAAGAAGAATGCAAAGACTTAGTGGTAGCTCATCTCACATCATGGGAGATGAGATACACGATATTCTAATCAAATAAGGTCTCAAGCATGAAGCCATCAAAATTGATTTCTCTAGCTAAAGATTGGGTTGCAAAGGAGGGAGTTACTTGAGATCTCAGTCAGCAAAGGCATTTATTAATAAATTGCTAAATGATCATAGTCTTCTAAATATCAGTAAGTAGAGCAAATGTATTATCCTATCTAGAATTTCTCACTATATTACAGATATATTCAGAAACTGTGTACTGTAACATTCTAACTTTTATCACATGACCTTTTATGTGCAGGTTTTTCTAGGTTGTAGAATTTCCAAAAGATCTATTCATGTAATGCAATGGATCAAGAACTTTAAATCAAGATATAACTTGGAAGTTTAGAAATATTCACAATGATGTACATGTATCTTCTCTTGATGAATCTATTCAAGTTCTGTGGAGATATCTGTATTCTTGATGTACATGTTTATTCTCTTTATTTAAGTTTTGATGGATTATTTTACTCTTTAGGGTCTTGAACTTTGTTGCATTTTTTCTAGTGTTAGCCTATAGTGGGAGTGCATCCTATTCTAAGGAGGCTCCTTTGTTGCTATTTTTCTCATATTTTGTCAGACAATTTCTTCGTTTTGGAGTGCACCTTACTTCTTCGTTGGAGTGCACCTTACTTCTTCGTCAGAGTGCACCCTCTTGAGGCTTGTTCATAAGTGTGTTCACAACATAAAGTTTATATACCACTTGTTTCTTATAATGTACCTAAAAACCATTCTACAATCTATTATTGAGTATCTTCTCTTTTGTCCTTCTATAATTTAAAGCCCCTTGCTCAAGGTTTGATTAGTACCTTGTACTAATAGTTTTGCACAAGGAGTTTTGAATGGCCCTAGAACCATTCTATAACATGAACCTAGGGCCATTCTTTTATGGTAAATAAGGCCACTGTTTTCCCTTGAAGGTCTCAAAGAGCATGCATGAGTGGCCATGGGGTATATTCATGCTGCACAACAAGAGCAAGAATGGCCTAGGCCATTCTTGCATGACCCCAAGTCCTCAAGGTCATGTTGGAGATGGCCATGGGTCATCTAAGAATGGACCTCGGGCCATTCTAGCATTGGCTTTGTGGATCACCCAACTTTCATGCATCCTTCTAGGAATCAAAGAATGGCCCTAGGGCCATTCTTGAATCATCCAACTTTCTTGCATTCTCCTCAGCATCAAAGAATGGCCTTAGGGCTATTCTTTTCATGCACAATAATAGGTGTAATAATGGCCATGGGACCTTTCTTTTTCATGGAAAATAAGGCCCTTGTTTAGCCTTAAAGGCCTCAAAGAGAATTCAATAGTGGCCTTTGGGCATCCAAGAATGGCCCTAGGGCCATTATTTTCATGTAGAACAAGTGCAAGAATGGCCGTAGGGTCATTTTTGCGTGACCACAAGTCCTCAAGTCCTCAAGTCCTTTGTCTGTTGTAAGTTTTTTCAAGGTCTAGATTAGCATGCCTTACTAGGACTAATATATTGTGGTAATATATTGTTGTGTAAGAAGGGGTACAAAATGATGCTAGGGTCATCCTACTATACACACTTTTGTAATAAGTCCTCAAGTCCTTTGTCTGTTGTAAGTTTTTTCAAGGTCTAGATTAGCATGCCTTACTAGGCATTAGGGGAAGGTTGAGGTCTATGGGGGCCCTTTAAGCTGCCATGAGATTAAGGAGATGATTAGTGTGAAGGCCAATAGGAAAAATACATGTGTACAAAAACGTTGGGTTGATTAAGACCCTAAATCTTGTGGTCAAAGGTGGAATCTTGCCTTTTTCAGATCTGCCAGCAAAGAAAATCTTCAATATCTTTTTTTTAAATATTTTTTGAAAGGAAAAGTTTCAAAAAGTTACCCCCCCTCACTTCCCTCTTCCCTCCAAAAGTAGGGGCGTGTTTCTCTCTCCTCCCTTTTAGACTAACCCACTTTCCCCATCTACCACTCACTACACCCTCACTTGCAGCCCTATCTTCATCCCCAACTTGAGGAAAGCTCTTTGCTACCACCTACTCAGAGAAAGCTCTGTTATCAGCCTCTTTCTCTCTCTAGAGGAAGCTCTGTTATCAGACTCTATCTCTAGGTCTCTCTCTCTCTGTGTGCAAGCAGGCACCTAATGCAATCTCTCATTAGCTTTCTTTTGAGGAAAGCTCTTTGCTACCAGCTACTCAGAGGAAGCTCTGTTATCAGCCCTTCTCTCTCTCTCTAGAGGAAGCTCTGTTATCAGACTCTCTCTCTCTCTCTCTCTCTCTCTCTCTCTCTCTGCATGCAGGCACCTAATGCAATCTCTCATTTGCTTTCTTTTGAAGGTTTAGCTTTCTGTGTGTGTGTGCATGTGTGTGTGTGTGTGTGTGTATGGATTTGCAGCAAACTTCTTTGAAGCTTTAGCTAGCTCTCTCTCTCTCTGTCTCTGAGCAGGTATTTGCTTTTTTGCCATATTCTTAACATTCACTTTCTTTTCATTTGGGCCATCTATGGCTCTTCAGTGTGTACGCAGGCCATCATCCACTATCGAGTCCATGGCTATTTCCACAGTACAGGATGATGAAGGTTATTGGATTCCTACCGTTTTTAAGCGGTTCATGTGGATAACAATGCAGCCCAGTTTGAGGGGTGCACACAAGGTTCCTCGAAGGCACATGGCTTCCACAAGCCATCACTGGAAAGGAAGGATCTTAGAATTCAAAGTTTGCAACAAGGATGGAAAGCGGCTTGCAAAGGTGCAACATGTTTACACCTCAAGCCAAATACATCTTGAAGATGAGAACTCACCACGGTTCCCAACTAACTGTAAGTTTCAGTCCTTGTTTAATGTTTCTTTGCTTTGGAGAAATGCTTGCATGAAGACTATGTGAATATCAAGAACTCCAATGTATTCTATTGTATGCAGATGTTTTTCCTTCAACATGTGTGGAATGGCAGCCTCTAGAATGTTTTACAGGGACCTTCGAAGCATGTCATGTTGATCTAGGTAGGCTTATGTATGCTGGGGAAACAAGTTCCGAACTTGCAAATAGAGGAGTATTTTTCATTGCTGCAACATATGTTGTGCCACAGAGGGGAAGGTTTGGAGCACTTGAGCCAATTTCTCCTCCTGCACTAAATAGCCCGGAATGGCCCATTCCAGACCCCACTACAATGGAGAGCTTTCAGCGCAGGATTTTCCATGACATTCAGTCAAGCCTAAAGGCTGCATATGGATCCCACAGGATAAGTGTATCTCTTTTCATGCCTTTACATGTGTTTATTGCTATTTTCAAAGCAGGCAAGTTCCATCGCACCCCAACAATGTGGATAAGCAAAGATGGGGCCTTTGAAGCTCTAGATACATTTCTAAAAGGCGACTGGACCACCAAGGTGGCAGAACATAAGGGCGATGTAATAAAGTGCTCAGCAGTAATGTCAATGGTAAGATGCAGGTATCAGATAGGCAAGCAAAATCTAACTATGGTGTACCCTATTAGAAGGTGGAAATGCTCGCATGGTGAATGGGAGGCTTTGGACTCTGATCTCTATGCTAGGGAGGAGGTAGAACTTCATATTGAAGTTCACCCAGGAGAGGAGCATACAGTGGTAGTTAATGATGATTGGAATTTTGCTCAGTTGAGAGATCGTATTGTCATGTCCTTTAATGTAAGGAACCAATTCAAGTTTGTTGTTTCTAATCGACCCATGCGTCAAAGGTCAGAGAAACATACACTCTATGTGTCATTGGAGCCCCCTAGGGTCCTTAGCTTGAAAGACTGTTAAGTTGCAGACTTAGGTAACATTTTGAGTGATTTTGGGCGATAATTTGTAGCGGTGTACTTCTGAATACAAAATTATTGATTGCACCATAGTCCCAATGTCCTCTGTATTTCACTGCAACTTGGATTTTAATTTTGTTAAATTTAAAATTTTTAAGTATGTTCTATAAATTTATTAAACTTTATAGTGGAATGCTTTATAAGAATAGGTTTTGCTCTATAAAGCTCATTTCATTCTTAAGATCTTGCAGTTTCTATTTCCCTTCAATATCCCGCCATGGCTTCAAGCTCTAACTCGCTACGCGCAAAACTTGAGAAAATTGGGCTCTCAGCAGGTGCAGGTGAGAACATCGCCATTTTTGAGGGGGTGATCGATATGCAAAAAACTATAGACCTTCATGCAGAGGCTTTTCAAGAGCAGGTCCAGTACATGAATGATGTAGTGGCACAATATGTCGTGCAATTGCCTGAATCCACCACTAAATGGGTTCCAGTGGACTTAATCAGGCATCTGTACCATGGTGACAAGTCGTTCCGATTCAGGCTCAACCGATTTTTGAAAGGGCTTACATCTAGCAATTATAGGGTCGAAGATGATGACACCGTTTATGAATTGCAGGTTGGTAATGTAGGCACCACCTTCCTTTCATGGGATATGACGTTAGCACTGTTTTTGCAAGAAGCCAGGGATACAGAAAAAAAGAAGGGAAAGGCAGTGAAAAAGGAAGTAGCTCTTGTGAAGGAATCCAAAGGCGAGGTGGAAGAGGTTTTCTCAGAAGAAGCTGAAGCGTCCATGGCCTTGGTGCTTCTCCAACAAGGGTCAACTGAGGATGAAGAGCCTCATCGTGACCTCGAAGGGGATGAAATTGTGGAAGAGATCCCTGAGTTGGATGTAACCACTTTGAATCCCATCATCATGGATAACAAGGAATTTCTTTTCCTTGATGACATTTGTAAATCCTTGGGGTTAAGGGAGGATGAGGCCTTAAGCATATTAGCAATTGGGTCTGGTTTCTGCAAAGAAGACACACTTGAGCAACAGCCTGCAGGTGTACAGATTGATTTTGATGACCATGATCTTACCAAAGCGCTAGCATTCCAAGGTTATGATACAGAACGTACAATTGAGGCAACTGTTTCCAATGCTCTTGTTGCTATAGAAAATGTAGCAGCAGAGTATGAAAGTGTCCCTCAAGAAGCATTTCAACCACATAAGCGCTTGCATGTAGATACATCAGTTGAGCAGCGTGGAAGCAGTATAGACATATGCAACCCACGCATTAGCCAATGTGATGATGACATTGAGGTGGGTTTAAATCAAAGTTGTGCCTTCATATTTATAAGTGAGTTATTACTAACACCTGATTTTTTTCTCTTGTAGAAAGCTTATATTTTTGACAAGTTTGCTGCACGTGGAGGTGGAGTTCGTGTGCAATCCGATGGACGAGACACCTCCCTGATTCATTACCTTCCTAGCCTCTCTCCATCATTTATTCGAGTAATCCATTTAGAGTACTCTGAGGAGGCACAAGCAGAGCTCATCAAGTGTAAAGCTCTAAGTGGGGTTCTCACCGAAGATGGGCTAGCAAATAATGCAAACAAATGTATACTTATTAGCAGGGAGGCAGCCATGTACACATTTGCAGGCAACTACACCGGCCACGTGCTAAGCCACTGTGCCACTTCAATCTCCAAAGGTGTAACCAATCCTATTATTATAGCTAATAGCCTAGGTGAGAAAACCACACAGAGTGACGAAGCTAAAGAAGCTCTCAGAAATCTTCTCAGGAACTTGTAATTTTCTTTCTACGAAATCAATACAAAATGTATACTTTTTTAATTGTAATGTTTCTAAGAAGTCTGAACCATTTCTCTTGTTTATTTGATGTGTCAGCACTGTGCCCTCTAAACTTTTGGCAGGCATGTGCATGTGTAAGAAATTTCATTGATAATGATCAAATATTTGTTCTTTGAATGTCACTTAACATCCAGCCGAAATCTGGCAGTACAAAATCTGAACAATTTTTAAAAAATCAAATTTTTTTATGTTTTTTGATATTTGTAAGCATATTTTTCATCAAAAAAGTGCACATACTCTTGGATAGAGTCAAAAAATTAAAAAAAAATGGCTGTGCGCTACGGCGCGAATTTCAGCCTTTCAAAATGCAGGGCAGGCTTAAATTCGCGCCGTAGCGCACAGCCCATTTTTTGATCATTTTTTCACAAAAAAATGCATTGTGTGCACTTTATTTTGATGATTACTCTGCCTAGAACCATAAAAAAAAAGAAAACTGTTGCTTTTATAAAAAATGTTCTATCTAATGCCAGACTTCACCAGGTGATTTTGAGCACCAAATAACTTTTTTTTTGTCCCTGAGCTTTTCTAAGGCCTTATTGAGCTTTAAGCCTTTTTTTCGGACCGAAAATAAATTCAATATAATTTTGTTTCTGCACTATGTAAGGATCCTCTGTTCAGTGCCAACAACAATGCCACGTAAAACAAGATAATGTTTCACAATCACCTTATCAGTAATATAAATTTTGTTCCTGTTTAACTAAGGCTCTTAATACATGATCAACAGTTTCTCTCATTCAAACAACAGTACAAGAAATGAAATGTCTGCTTTTATAACAGTTGAAACAAATGAATACGTTGGTCAACGAGTCATTGACAATATCTTGTAGATTCAAAAAAATGTATTACAATGTCGAGATTACAAAAGGCACAAAGGCCGCCGCCTAAAAGATTAATCCTATCCTATAAAGCCTTCCTTATGGAGCGCTTTATCCTGACGTAAACGTAGTGCAAGTGCCATGTCAACAGGCTTTAGGGTCACCCTTTTGGCGTGAGCATGGCACAGCACCGAATCTTGAAACAGAGAGACCAAAATTGTTTCTGACGCCTCTTGGAGGGCCTCCAGTGCCGTACTCTGTACCCGAGTGACCCTATCACTGTACTTGTCGATGACTTCTTTTACAACTCTTGCAAAGGGGGCCTTCGCCATGATGGGGTCTGTGCTCTTTTGGTACTTTCTGATTTCTCGCAGAGCCACGGTCCCTGGTTTCCATCTTCTCTTCTTGTTGGCTACGGGGGGTGGTGGTGGATGCGACCTCTCTTCCCATGGTTGTCTATCATTTCTAAATTTTTTTCGTCTTTCTTGCTCGGCTGGATCTAGATTTAGTCTTCTCTTACTTGCTTCTGCCTTCTTCTTTTCTTGTTCTTGTTTTAATCTGCGTGCTTCTTGAATTCTTTGTTCCCGTCTTTCCCTCTCCCTTTGCACCTCCTGCTCCAGTCTTTCCCTCTCCCTTTGCTCCTCCTGCTCCAGTCTTTCCCTCTCCCTTTGCTCCTCTACTTGTCGTCGATCCTCATCTTCCATCTCCACCTCTTGCTGCCTGTTTGCACGTTCCTTCTTTCTCTTGACACGAATCTTTATTCTTTGTTTTTTAGGTGGAGACGGGGGCTGACGCCTCTCAAGTTCCTCATGTAGTGTTTGTGCTAAGAGCCTATCCTGCTCTTCACGATGGCTTATTTCCTCTGCTTCATAGAAGTCAGCAGCCTGTTGAAACTGCTCTTGCTCAATACACAGAAGTGCTTCCTGGTCTTCCTCAAATGCGACCCTTAGCTCCTCTTGTAGCTGCTGAGGGAATAGGGCTTGCTGTTGCTCTCTTCTTCTATGCTCCTCCTCATCAATCTGGCGTTGTTGCTCTTCCAGCACACGCTCCTGCTGCTCAGCCTCTGAGAGAGGTCGGGGGAATGGTGTACGCGTGGCTCTAAATGAGCCGGTGTCTCCAGGCTGCTTGGAGACATCCTCAATATTGTCCAGTCCTGAGAACACATCCGGCTGTACATCTTCCTGTCTGGTCTCTACCTCTCTGTCCATGCTTGTATGCTTCTTTTTGATACGTTTTTGCACTTGTTGAAATGCCTGTGCCGCGGCTACTGCGTGTATTAAGTTGTGTGCACCAGACGGTACGTTTGGGTTCTCAGTTTTGCGCGCAGTGTGCTTAGTTCTAGCCATCCATTGACTTACACGACTGAATGAACGTGAAAATGTAATTTTAAAACTCACTTTCACAGGTTTATATAGTTTTTGAAAAATAACTTATTAATAAAAAAAATCTCGACATTAATAAAAAAAGCTCTAACTTAAAAAAGGTTACAATTTTCTAATATGGAACCCATTTTCGACCGATACGCCTCCGCGCAGCGAACCACTCACGCATCCCATGCACGGCACTTGATGCTCGCCATGCAATTGCTCGTTGCAGATTGACATTTTTTACAACCCTTCGTAGTAATGACACCTGCCCTTTTGGTTTCTGTCGGCGTCGACCTCCCAAACTACGATAAAACCAATTAAACATCTCATGCAAGGCATTACTTTTTTCCTTACCACCTCCACCATGTCGCGTGTTCTTAAAGTATGCTGCCTTAGCTTGATAATGAGAGCGCTCCATTCCTTGGGTGCTCCAAATTGCCATTGGACCATATTCGTCGAGAAAAAACTGTGCGTGGGCAAATATAATGTGCTGCAACAAAGATCATATCAGAATTTTACTATTTGGCGATTAATATCAGTAAATAGATAGAAAGGTAAATACCATATAGTGGGTGATATGTGTTTCTCCCCATGCATCAACCATTTGCTGAGTAAATGTATGTATTGCAGTCTTCAAGTTTGCAATCTCCTCGGCAACAAGTGGAGCCTTTTCTAGCAATTGAATCATTTTGTCAAGTGACTCCCACAGCCTTGCCCGCTTGAGACCAAGCTCTGCATTATTCCCACGATAAGTGGTGCATTCACAAATGGCCTTCCATAATTCATATTTTGTGTGACTATTGTACCCCTCGTAATTTGAGAGAAGGTGTCTTGCTTTGGACCCACCCATGCATATTTTGTTTGGATTATCCTGACCCGGTCCTGACTTTTTAGTATCCTTAGTCAGCTGTACAGCACCACCATGAAGCCCCACACTTGAAAGGACATCTTCCAGCTTACTGATGCATTCGTTGCGAAGATGTTCAGGCTCCATATTCCATGCATAATTGATATGTAACTTCAGTAATTTGTCCATTATGCGTAACCTAGCATGAAGCGTGCAAATATGAACACGGGAAAGTGGAATCTCTAATATAGGGCTCCATGAGATATCTTCTTGATCACGATTAGGCGGACAATTGGTATTACAATTCATGATGCCATTAACCCATTGCATAGGTTTCTTTGGATCTTTGTTTTGCGTTGCACTCATTGAAGTTGGTTGTACATTTTTCTTGCCCTTTGCATGAGATTTGGTAGTCTTGGTGGCTGCAACCTTGCCTGAAGCTTTGCCGCGATCAATATACTCTGATTTTGAATGGCAGCAATAAATACATGGAAAAAAAGTATTTGCTCCTAGCTTGCATCCCAGCATACACTTCAATGTCTTTAAATCACCTGCCATGTGCCACTCAACTGTAAATGTTCCTGCATCTTCCACATGCAAAGTTTCTCCTTTTGATTGCAATGATATGACATTTGGGATGCCTGTTCGGGTAAGGTACCATCGCAATGTATCATTTGTCTCCTGTGGAAGCTCAAATGCTGCCAACCACCATATATTCTTTTCTGATTGCACTCCATAGTAATCTTTTCCCTGAGATTGACTTCCCTTGTTGGAATTTGAGGCTTGTGCACTACAGTCAAGAAGATTATCATCCTGTTCCAGATTTCCTTTCATAGCCCTGTTCATAAGTGTTAGGCTGACTCTTTCTAATTTTCGTCCTTTTACAATTTGACACTCATCAAGCTTTAACACAAACACAGCCTGACCTTGGCACTCCTCAATGCTTAGACCATAATAAGAAATCATAGCTCTTTGAAGGGTCCTTAAATCAATAAAGACATTGTTGTACTTGTTGTATTCAAATACCTTTGTAGTACATACAGGCAGAGCATCCTCCACATGACGGTAGCCACCTAACATGGTCGCAATTTCTGAGTTTGCACTTTTTCTTGCCATGGTTACACTGTATGGAGTTGGTAGCATGGGTCGAAGAAAACCTTTAGCACGATGACCTAGTGTAAACACCCTGTAGATGGCTTCATATCCCTTCCTACTGACACCAGCACTATCACATGCATCCATAATCTGTATGGGGCTTACCATATTTTGCAGCTCTCCAGAAATTCTGTTTCGGATTTGCTTAGATATTTTGCATGTGGGATCTTCTAGCAGCTTATATATGTCTGATAACTTAACAACATGTTTCAATATGCCTGCTCTACATTCCTCAGCACCACCTTCATATCCCATCATATCCCCAGAAATATCTCTACATGGAACATAAATACAAAATAACATCAATATGTTTCACAAAACAGAAAGGCCTGCAAAACAATGGCAAGAATAGAAGTTACCTTGTTGCTCGTACACGTCGTTTTCTTGCTCCACTTAGGATTGCCAAGGTTTCTAGGGACTGACGCTTTCTTTTCCGTTGTCGAAAGCCTACTGGAAGCTTCTTCAGGCTTGCAAGATGTCGTTGCTTGTTTCGTGCATCCTGTTTGGCTGCATTCACCTTGTCCCGTTCATTATCAAAGGCCTGCTTAAGCAAAAAGTTGTTCTGCTGGAGCTCCTGATTCTGAGTTTTCAAGTTGTTCACCACTTCTTCAAGCCTATCAATGTCCTTCTTGTGTTGCTTCTGCAACTCAAGCCATAAGCCTCGGAAATGCAGTCTTGAATGCGATTCCTGAGCTGCAACAAAAGAAAGCCTCCTACAGTAGCCAAATAGACCATTAGCTCCATCACCTACATAACTAAGAAATGTAGTGATATTAACAAAATGAGGTGGAGCATTGGTGAGCGGGTCAATAGGGTATATGAATCCATTCGTCCAGAGGTCAATACATTTTCGCCCTTGTGATCGAAGAGTACCCAATGGCACATCGGTCACACCACTTGATTTTGTGCTGCGGATTGTAGCATACTCAGCAGCCAAATCTACATGTAACCTGAACTTTGGGGCTCTGTTAGATATATCTTCAAGTGGCATTTTCTTTAGGGTTAGGCAATGCTGAAAAGACCTTCTAGTAGAACACAATGCAAGAGTGAGGATAGGGTATTCTGAGGAGAGTGCAATGAAGTTTTGCTGTAAAAAATATTAGAAGGTCATAGATCTTCTGATTAGGTAATAGGAGAAAGGACAAGGAAGATGGCAAGAGGCATAGAAAATGGTAGATTGAGGTTTTGCAGCATAATGCAGTAGAGAGAGAGAGAGAGAGATGTAGATTGCAGACAGAAGTAGGGGATATGTATGGTAAACAATGCAAGAATGGAAAATGGTAAGCTTTGAAGCTATGGAGGTTGACAGAGGGATTTTCTGCACTTCAATGGGGGAAAGACATGAGAGAGAGAGAGAGAGAGAGAGAGAGAGAGCAGAAAATGATAAAAAGATGAGGCATGGAGGATGAGAGAGTGTGAGATATCTGCATTTGGAAGTTCAGAGGTTATGGAAGCTTACTAATCAGAGATGCAGAGCCATGGCACACCCAAATGTGAGAAAGGGGAAGAGAGAGAGTGGTAGAGAAACGAGGGCGTCTTAGAGAGAGAATGTAGAGAGAGAAAGTGGGGGGGGAGCTAAACGTGGAGGGAAGAGAGGAGGGAAGGCTTTCCAGCCATTTTGAATTTGGGGAAACCAAAAAGTTACCCCCATTTTAGCTCAAGCAAATATATATTTGAAAAAATAGAAATTCAAATAATGAATGCATAAAGATCCCCTTGTCAGGCCTAGTCAAAGTATGCTTAGAGTCCTTAAGCAAAAGTACTTAAAAACATAATATGGCAGCTTAAAGGGCCCCCATAGACCTCAACCTTCCCCTAATGACTATTATATTGTGGTAATATATTGTTGTGTAAGAAGGGGTAAAAAATGATGCTAGGGCCATCCTACTATACACACTTTTGTAATATTTCTCTTTGAAATGGCCCCAATATCACTATACTACTAGTAAGCCGTTGTTTGAGTCTAGACATAAAGGGTTTTTATTCTTTCCTTGTCTTGTAATGAATGAAGGAATTCGGCTAATTATGTGTGTTCCTGTTTCAAATAATAGCATAGGAGCAATCTTAGCAAATCAAAATGTTTGCGAGCCATCAAATCCGTTGATGCTATGTTGGCATGTTTCATTATCTTTGATACTACGACAACCAATATTCGCATCATGTGTGCCTTCACTTAAAGATCAAAGAAGGGTTATCATTCTTGATATGATTGGAATACTTCTTAAATCATTTGAGTTAGACCGTGTTGATGAGATGCCATATTGGACTAAGCATATGTGAATAGTTTAAGAAAGCAATGAATTGTACCATGCTGTGTGTTTGGATGCAAAAAATTTCTTAGACTTTTTCTTTAAATGGTTCGAGGTTTAGATTTAGAGTAGATGCAAATTAGATGATATTCTTTGCATCCTCAATTTATGTCTTCCAAAACATCATATGAAATTCAAGTATATATTGAGCCAAGAGATGTGCTAAGACACTGGGATGTTCTTTACCACAAGAACCTACCAGCAATCTGGACTATTATCAAGACTTGGATGGAGACAAAACTTTGATTTTTGATGACACACCATATCAAATTATGTGGAACATGCCAGGTTCCTATCTTGTATTTCCAAAGCTGTGGAATCAAACACCGAAGGAACTTCAAGGCTTCTTAAAAACCGCAACTATACATTGGTTGTGTCAATGGTTATATGCTCATAATAAGAGATGCTACACATAGACCAATGTCTTTTAGACTAAGATTAATCTTGAAACAAAGATTGTACTTGAGGAATATTTATGGAGGTGACGTCACTAAAGGAAAGGTGCTTTGGACACAAAAGCAATGTTCATTCACATATGTTATCACAAATCTTGTAAATATTTCAAGCCAAAAGAGCCATTTGACATACAAAATCTCAATGGGTATTCCTTCACTTGTATCACAGAAATGTAATTCTATTATGTACTCTCCTATGAGACAATGTACATTTCTCACAAGAAATAAAAATTTAATGTTATTTGCTAGAGCCTCAAGTCATATGTACCTTGTTTATTGGTCTTCCTCTTTTCTTTATTATTCATGTAGAAGTCTCAAATTTGATTAGAAATGCAAGTTATTTGAATCATTATATTTTATACCAATTCAAGTATCAAGATCAATAATGTAGGATCCCACTAGCCCCTCCGCACACCGGATTCCCGGTAGGTAGCTGGCAGACAGTGGAAGCAGCTCCCTCATGCGCGGGGCAGGGTTTCCCACTCGAGGCCTCGCCCTCGAATTTCTGGGCACGAGACTAAGCTGGTGGTCATTCCAAAAACCGAAACCGGGAAAATTTTCCATGCCTGCTGAAAAACGGGGACGATTCCACCATTTTGAATTTCTTAACGAATTTTTCTTAACAAGGTCAAGATACTAAACTGACCTTCATCTAAATAAACCAAATAGAGGGGAAACTATTACAGACTCAACTTCAAGGGATCAACGCTTTTTTCCTAATTGAATCAGGCATAGCCATTGATCTATTCATTAGAGAAGTCTTCAGGCTTTTATTTAACTACTCGAGTTCTAAACGTATTCCTATTAATCAATTTTATTATTAGAACTCTACTGATTCTAGCCTAACCCCATCCGGCCCATGGGTTAGCCACCGCCCAACCACTGGAATTAGTAGAACCAGACAAGTACTCACCCATCCATAATTGAATGCCTTTCTTAACTTTTGCTTTAGAATACAGATACGCACACACTCCTCTTTAAACTTTAACTTTTAAAACAATCCGTTGACAAACAATTATCGGTTTACAGATGTCATAACTCAAAATTTCCATTCAATCCTTGTTTCTCAAAAAACAGTATTACTCTCGACTCTCCGTTGAGACCAGTAGGTCAGCAAACGAGATCCCCAGTAAAAACAGATTACAATAATTTTCTCGTCATCATACATATATATATCTTCCAGGATATACGCATGGGTGTCCTAAGCACTATGAGCCTGTGCATCGCCTGGTTAGAAACCTCCAGGATCCTCCTTAGGTGTCCTGGCACTTCACTTAGGGACCGCTTCGATGGCCCTCGCCCATCGTACCGGAAGCACACCATTTTTCACCATACCCAGGCTTGTCAAGACCTGGGCAGGTTTTTGCTGCGTGAGCCGTCCTTTGAACACTCCCCGCTAGCTGTTGCAACAGAACTTCCCTTAGAAAAACACATATACCAAATGCTCCCTCCAGCATTTTGGCGTAAGATAGTCCTTTAAGAAAACAGGGTTTCTATGCAAGTTTTCAGTTTTGATTTTCTTTTGAATACAATGGGTATATCTTAAATCCGTATCCCAATACTTCTAGATCACAGGTCTAAAATTCCAACAGAATTTCTTGAATTCTATAACCTTGATCCTCATATCAAAATCAAGGGTCTTAACTTGATTTCAGATTCGGTGGGTGATTTGAGTGAAATTTTTCTGAACTGGTCACATCGTCTTTTCTTGAAACCGATGAAGGAGATTAAGTCTTGGTCATAGTATGATTCAGGGTTTGAGTCTCGAAAGGTTCCCCCCTGAACTAACTTTCTCGAAGGGTAATATTTCAATTACTACTTTAGTGAATTTCAATCATTGAGTATTTTGCTTAACTATCACATGAATTCCTATGAGGAATAAATTAATCATTTATCTAAAATTCTGACTTCGATAGTTTTTCTAAATTTTCTCATTACCATCCTAGAGAATATGAAACGGTAGAATTTTCTCTCACAGAGTATTTACTTATTCATTTACCAATATTCATGGGATTTAAACATATGATTAAAGATAACTTTTATTTTGATATAAAAAATTTGTATGCATCTATTTATGCATAAAATCCAACTTCTATGGAAATAACACTTTTATATAAAAGAAAATCCTTTTATGCATCTATTTATGTAAAAAAATCAATTTTGATGAAAGTAACACTTTTATAATTAAAAAAAATCTTTTATGCATAAAAATCAATATTGGTGAAAGTAACCTTTTCTAATAAAACAATCTTTTATGCATCATTTTATGCATATAAATCAATATTGGTGAAAGTAACACTTTTATAATAAAAAAATTCTTTTATGCATCATTTTATGCAAAAAAATCAATATTGGTGAAAGTAACACTTTTATAATAAAAAAATTCTTTTGTACATCATTTTATGCATAAAAATCAATATTGATGAAAGTAACACTTTTATAATAATAAAAATTATTTCCAATATGCATCTTTCTATGCATAGAATTTAAATCTAATGAAAATCACTATTTTAGGGCCTCTAGGCTCTGTCCATTTTAAACACTAGGAGGATTTTTCTATCCAAAAATATCTCAATTTTGGACTATCTCTCTCTAGACATTTTCTCTCTCTAGGTCAAAACAGGGTAAAACAGAATCTTTCTTTTATTTCAGAGAGGGGAATAATTATAAGATCAGAAGGGGAGTCTCTTACACCTGCACACCTCAAAAAGCTGGAGGGAGGAATCTTACAAACTCCCTTGAGCTTTTACACACATTTGGTGGAATCTTGACCCTATGCGGAATTTTTTGATTCCTTGTGACCCATGAAAATACTTTAAAGCAATGTAATCTCACAAAATTTTGGATATACTAGTAAGATTTGGTCACATGACCAAATCATAGAGAGGATATAGCATCAGTCTCATTATTGAGCCTTGCAGTTAGCCACAATGTAGCCTTCATAAGATTTTGTCACAAGACAGAATGTTGGATACTTTGAACAAATATTTTAGAGATAGCCTCTCAATTATACGAGACTTATAGATTTGGTCACATGACCAAATCTGCAAGAAATTTGAGCTCAAATATACTAGAGATGAAAATATTTAGAAAATGACCAAATCTTTGAAGCCAAGCCATTAAGACTATGTAGACCTGTGTATATATATTTATATTATGTGGGTGTTTGTATGTATACACACACGTGTGTTTGTGATAGAGACACATATACATAAACACATACATACGTTTATACTTACATACACACATACATCTCAGTTATGCGACCAATTCTTGTCAATCTAATGGAATTTACCACATGTACACATCAGATAGCTACTTGATAACATAAGAATACTTAAGAAATCTTCACAAGGTTGCCACTAACATCTTATGGGACTAATAGATTTGATCATGCGACCAAAACATTAGAGAAGAATGATCCCAAATGTATGGGATCCAAATGTTTAGTCAAGTGACCAATATTTATATAACAATTTGGATGAGACAAATACATAATATATATATGTGTTGGATATACACATATAGATATATATTGATGAGACCAATATATATATGTGTGTGTGTGTAGCTAAACTGACCTAAAAATGGTCAAAAATTGACCAAACTGATGTGAAAAATTCTAGAATCAGTTTGCTTGGTTAGAGGTTCACTTTTTCCTATAAATGAGGCCTCCCCCTTTGTAAATGGTTAATAGTGTTTTATGCATTGTTACTCTACTCCTCCCCGGAGCTAAAAACAGTGAATTTATTGATAATTCATTAGTTTTTGACCATTTCCTCTTCAAAAGAATTGGTGGCCACTCTTGTTGCAAACAAGAGTAGATCCCTCAAACCATCAAGCCAAAGGAAAGCTCACAAAAATTCATGTAAGCTAGAAATCCTACTTTTTCTTTATTCCATTTAATGGTTTTCTAATTTTTGTTTTCTTTAAAATGAAAAATGGTGCTATGCCTTGTTGGAAAGGCTTTCCCCCTCTCTTCATTCTTGAATTCAACCTTTCTTTATCATAGATGTATTATCAAATTGTTAGAATTAAACTTTTTATATTGTTTCTCTTTAAAAAGTAGAATTTGATTAGTTTAGAATGCTTTAAACCATTTGGGATAATTTCTAAGTAACTTGAGAATGAAAAAAATTAAAAAATGGTCAACCATACAAAGGAGGTTATGCCAAAATTTTCTTAAATTTTGTGAAATAAGTTTTATCTTTTATTATTCAAAAAGATTAATCCCCACCGCTTGTGTATTCTAAAAGTGTTATTTTTATTCTATGCATAGAAAAATGCATATTAGAAATATTTTTATAATAAAAGTGTTATTTTTATTAGAATTAATTTCTATGCATATAAGGATGCATATTGGGAATATTTTGATTATAAAAGTGTTACTTCCATCAAAATTGATTTTTTATGCATAAATAGATGTATAAAAGATTTTTTTTAAATCATAAAAGTGTTACTTTCATTAAAATTGAATTTATGCTTAAATAGATGCATAAAAGAATTTTTTTATTATAAAAGCGTTACTTTCATCAAATTTTGATTTTAAGCATAGAAAGATGCATAAAGAAATTTATTTTTATTTCAAAAGAGTTATTCTCATCAATTTTGATTTTATGCATAGAAAGATGCATAAAATCAAAAGAGTTATTCTCATCAATTTTGATTTTCTTTATGCATAGAAAGATGCATAAAGAAATTTATTTTTATTTCAAAATAGTTATTCTCATCAATTTTGATTTTATGCAGAGAAAGATGCATAAAGAAATTTATTTTTATTTCAAAAGAGTTATTCTCATCAATTTTGATTTTATGCATAGAAAGATGCATAAAGAAATTTATTTTTATTTTAAAAGAGTTATTCTCATTAAAATTAAATTTATGCATAGAAAGATGTATAAAAGATTTATTTTTATTTCGAAAGTGTTATTCTCCTTAAAATTGAATTTATGTAGTGTTATTTCCCACCGAAGTTGTTCTTATACATAAATAGATGCGTAAAGAATCTTTATATAAAAAATAAGAATTCTCTTACATTCTATAAATAGATGTGATGAGATGTGATATGAATCAGATAGATGGAAATAAATGGATGGATGAAAGCTAAGTAGATATGATGATATGTGATGCGAATCAGATAAATGTGAATAAATAGATGAGATGTGATGTCATGTGAATCAGGATGTAAATGAATGATATAGGATGTGAATGAATGTGATAACATGTGAATCGGGATGTGAATGAACGATAAGGGACGAGAATGAATGTGTTAGCATGTGAATCGGGATGAGAATGAATGAGATGTGATGTGAAATGGATGTGATAAGATGCGATGTAAACTGGATAGATGTTAATGTATGTGAAGTGATGAGAGGTATGGGTAGATGCAAGTAGATGCGATCTGATGAGGATAAATGAAGAAATAAGTGATGAGATAGAAAAAGATGTGATTAGATGAGAATGGGAATACTTATGAAATGAACGTGGATTGATGTGTGGGTAATGTGGATTGATGTGGATGGATGTATGGATGATGTGGATTGACGTATGGATTGATGTGGATGGATGTATGGAAGATGTGGATGGATGTGTGGGTAATGTGGATTGATGTGGATGGATGAGTAGATAATGTGGATTGATGTGGATGGATGTAGGGATGATGTGGATTGATGTGTGGGTAATGTGGATTGATGTGGATGGATGTATGGATGATGTGGATTGATGTGGATTGATGTGTGGATTGATGTGGATGGATGAGTGGATAATGTGGATTGATGTAGATGATGTGGATGGATGTATGGATGATATGGATTGATGTGTGGGTAATGTGGGTTGACGTGAATAGATGTATGGATGATGTGGATTGATGTGGATGGATGTATGGATAATGTGGATTGATGTGGATAGATGTATGGAAGATGTGGATGGATGTGTGGATAATGTGGATTGATGTGGATGGATGTATGGATGATGTGGATTGGTGTGGATGATGTGGATGGATGTAAGGATGATGTGGATTGATGTGTGGATGATGCGATTGGATGTTATTTGATGTGGGAATGATGTGATGTGATAGGGATTGATGAAGAAAAAAAAATTGTGAGAAGATGAGAAAAGATGGGGACTAATGTGAAAGGATGTGGAGTGATGAGAAAAAATGGAAATATTATTGGAACTGTATTTGTATGTGAAATCTATTTTTAAATGACTGTTTTATGTCAAGAATGCTAGGGAAGCATTTCGACCGTCTTGTGAATGAGGTCGTGGAGACCTATCTGTTAAAGTTGCAACAGCTAACAAAGAGTCAACAGAGGACGTCTCGCATAGCAAGGTCCGTCGACCAGCATCGGTTTAATTTAAATGGTGAGCTTTCGGTAGTACAGTGGATGAGGGACCAAGGATGCGGCCTATGAGTGAAGCGCTAGGTGGCCTGCGAAGGATCCTAGAGGGTGCTGACCATATGATGGTGCTCGGGCTCTGGGTCGCCGAAGATACCCACACGTATGTCGGGGAAGATATTGGAACAAGGAGTAAGAGTTGTTTTCTGAATTCGGGCATGGATCCCATGCAAGAAGTGCTACTTCCACTGCTAGCACCCCTGAATTCGTTGCGCGGTGGGGTCAGGGATCTTACAAGTGAGCATAAGATTCGTTGCGCGGTGGGGTCAGGGATCTTACAAGTGAGCAGAAGATTCGGTCATTTGATCTACACAAATTTGGACATATACATGAGCTCTCCTAGTTTTGGTCAAATGACCAAATGTTTGAGAGCACTTATAATAAGACCAAATGTTTGAGAGCACTTATAATAAGACCAAAATTTAGGAGAGAACTTTGAAATGGCTCTGACCAAATTAGTACAAGATGCTATTACTTGGAACACCAAGAAAATGAATAAGAAAATATTTATATACCTATAATATCTTATTCCAATCATGTTCCTTGAGGCCATATAATTTTACTTCACCTTTCTTTTTGGTCTTTGTGAAGGCACCCTTTAATGAATGCAATACTCCCGTTGGTGTACGAGAAAAGAGGCAACCACACTTTTCATCTTATTGGTCTCCTTCTTGGTTAATTCCCATGGTACCTTTGGTAGAACCATGTTACCACTCTCACTTTAAATTGGCCATGCACTTTGAAGGCACCCAAAGTTTTGTAAGCCATCCCTTGCATCCTTTGTATCTCTTTTACCAATTAAATGATCCTACGTATTTGTTTTGCCAATGCTTAAAGATATGCATGGGATATAAGAGATGATTGATCTTCATGTCACATTAATATGGAAGTCGAAAGAAGATTGAGTGTCTATACATCCCATCGAGTGGCCGATTAGGGGTGACTCTCCATGCATCAAACCAATCTTTACCTCTCATCAAGTGGTGAGACATCATGTGGCATATACTTGGGATGTGAAGGAGGGATAAATTGATGATGTTTATCATACACCACCTTCTTAAGTGTAGAAGGTCTTTCTAAAACAAATTATGGTATACAGATTGGACATGCATGATGTCTGAAGGTTACCAAACCTATTTTAAAATTGAGATGATTGAGAGTTAGATATATAAACTTAAATTTTACAGGTAAAGATTAAAGTTTTCCGGTTCAAGTATGTACATGAGCACTCCGAGAACCTAGAATAGTCATGCATTTTCCAAACAAAAACTCCTTTTACCTCCGCCTCACACCTATTTATTGGCCTTGAAACACAAGCTTGCTTGCAATGTGGAGTACAAACATCCCTCATACAAAGGGGTTCTTGCCTCTCTATGCAAGGTTTCCTCCTTTTGTTAAATTGGATCTTGCTCACTACTATCATCTATGACCTCCTGCCCAAATAAGTCATTCACCACGTCATCCATGATGAGATTCTCTTCCTCCTCATGTGGCAATGATGGAGACACCTCATTCATTGCTTGGCAAAGTTGAGTCTCAGCAATGCTTTCCATATATGAAGCCTTGCCACCTATTGCACTCTACTCGATGTCACAAAATGGTGTGGCATGTTACCTAACACTCTCCTATGGTTCTCCTCCATGTCATCATCCACACTTGGTCATACCAATGCCTCATGAAGACCATACGTCCAGACATGCTCAATTGCTATACAACGTTGTCGTATATATTGGCCTTTGCATCGATCACACACAACAAATTGTTTCTCTCAACCATGCCTTGGAACTAACTTTCGGTCCTTGAAGATCACTATCAGACATCTAAAACTTGGCCAAAACTATTTTAGGGTTAATACAAAAAACTTGAGCTATCCAGAACTTATGGACAAAAAATTCCCCAAGATTTCACTGCTAGACACAACAACATTATTTTACTGCTAAAAACTACTACTCAACAGCAAAATATCACTGCACCCAATAGGGAAGTTAGGAGTGAAATTTCACTGTTAGGGAGCAACGTGGAAACTAGGACTCCCGCCTACATCGCCACTGATGGGAGTCATTTTTTTTACCTACTTCAACTAGGCTACACATGCGGAGAGGATGCCTACACATCTATTAGACTGAAATTTCACTGTTAGGGAGCGACGTGGAAACTAGGACTCCCGCCTATATCGCCACTGATGGGAGTCATTTTTTTTACCTACTTAAACTAGGCTACACATGCGGAGAGGATGCCTACACAACATCTATTCCTCCCACCTCTTCCCTTAATCCTATTCTATCAAGACTCTCTTCCTCTCCAAGGTAAGTGTCCCTTTCCTTTCTTGCTTTTTCCCAAGCTTTCATGGCAAGCTTCAATGTTTTCTTTCATTCCAAGCTTTCAAGGAAAGCTTCTACATAGCTCTATATGAGCTTTTCTTTCCCTTCCCCTCTCTTTCCTCTTCCTTGAACTAACCCTAGCAATATGCATAGATCTCTAATAGAGAGATTTAATGGAGATCTCTCCATCAAAGCTATATAATATTAAGCGTTCTATGCATAGAGCTAGGGTTAGGGTAACGTAAACCAATTTCTTTCAATCACTTATGCATTAGGAATAGGGTTTAGGGTACTCACCCCTTTTTCCTCTTCTTCTCTTTGCTTGCTAATTTGTTAAAATAAACCAAATTTTTTTCATAAGCTCTTATGCAAATGCACAACCTTATGCATTATGCTAGACTTATTCATAAGCCCTTATGCAAAAGCCTTATAAATAGGCTTATGAAATATGATTATGCTCTTTGTGATTTTACAATAGGCTTATGCATAAGCCCTTATTCATAGTCTTATGCATAAGCCCTTATCCAATAGGCTTATGCACAAGCCTTCTACAATAGGCTTATGCATAATCCATTGTGTAACAACCTTATGCATAATCCCTTCTGTAATAGGCTTATGCATAAGTGTTATGCATAAGACCTTATGCAATAGGCTTATGCAATAGGCTTATGCATAAGTGTTATTGCATAAGACCTTATGCAATAGGCTTATGAATAAGCCCTTATGCATTGGCTTATGCATTAGCCCTTATGCATAGACTTACACAATAGGCTTATACATAAGGCCTTATGCATAGGTTTATGCATAAGCCCTTATGCAATAGGCTTATGCATAATCCTTATACATAGGCTTATGCATAAGCTCTTATGGATAGGCTTATGCAATAGGCTAATGCATAAGCCCTTATGCAATAGGGTTATAAATAAGACCTTATGCAATACGCTTATGCATAAGCCCTTATGCATAATAAGCTATGCATGCATGAAGTTTAAATGTGTAACTAGTCACTTTTTCTCATGTTATGTTTTGTAGGTATTGCATTGTTGTCCTCTCGTTCGATTGACATTGTCGAGGTAAGCTCGCTTATTCATGAAGCTTCATGTTTATTGAAACCTGATGCCGGGTTTAGGGTTTAGGCTTACAAATAGAGATATGGGGAATTATTATAGGCCATCTAGAATGCTGGTCAAGTCAAGTTAGGAGTGGTTATCCGCAAGTAGGTGGTTATAGTGGAGGGGGAGCCCTCGATCTTTTCACTATCCTTCTCTTGTAAAATATAAGTTTCCTTTGGCTTTAATAGTGGGGAGCATGTGGAAAGTCTTCAGAAGCTATCATCCAAAAGAGACAGTGTCCACCCTTCGTGTCTAAGTAGTATCCACCCTTCTTGTCTAAGTAGTATTGTAGAAGGTCTCAACAATGTTCTAATATCACATGTTGCCTTTTTTGTGTAAGCTCTTATGTATTCTTCTGTTAGAGGAAACTTGTTTCGTTGTTGCCTCTTTTGTTTTGCATCTCTTACACTAATCCTCTCTTTTGGCTTCACATAGGAGCGGTAAGCTCTCTTCTTCTTTTTATTGCTTACATCATGTTTTTCCTTTATTTCACCCTTGGGTGTTGAGTTTAGGTTTAACTTAGGTTTACTTCTATGCACAGGTTCTTACAAGCTCTATGCATAAAGCTTCTATGTGTAGGCTATAAGCATAAGTTTCTATATGTAGAGCTTTATGCATAAGTGTCTATGCGTAGCTCTATGCATAAGGCTATATGCATAGAGCTTTATGCATAGGTCTATATGCATAGCTCTTTCAATAAGGCTCTATGCGTAGCTCTATGGATAAGGGTATATGTGTAGAGATTTATGCATAAGTCTTTATATGCATATCTCTATGAATAGGTCTCTATGCATAAAGATTTATTCATAAGGCTCTATGTGTAGGCTTTATGCATAAGGCTCTATGCATAAGATTCTATCCGTAGGCTCTATGCATAGAGCTTTATACATAAGGCTGAGGGATATATGCATAAGGCATTTATGTTTTATGCTTCAAGTAATTTACTCTTATGCATGTATGTATAGGCAATGTCAATCGACCATCGCAAGACCCAAATGAAAATCTGCTATCTATTATAAACAAATGATATGGGCAGCAAGCGTGGTCTTAGTTTACTTAGACACATGTATGATTCCATCGAACCTTTTCATATACATAAAGTTAACCTTTTATGCATTCTATAAGTCTTATTGTTTAATCTTATATGCTGGTGGGCTTACCATCAGTCCACTCAACATCATGGGAGAAATCTACCCCACTTGCCCAGTCGGGGTAGACCATGCTAACAGCCTACATACTGATTATGATTCCTTTTGCACTAACAAGTTTCCGAAATACGGCAAAAACGGCTTCTCATGTGCATCTCATGTGGTGAGGTGTATTTGTGCAGGATCTTCTGAGATGGCCTTAACAGGTAATGAGATTTTTCTTGTTGTTTACACGTGTCACCAATTTGTCTAATTTCTAAATTTTCACCCAAATTTGTATAATTTCCAAATTTTGTTTGATTTTACACGTGGTATAAGGCTTTGGAGCAAAGCAGGGATGATGCAGAAGAATCCTCATGTGAGTAAAGGCTTTCCTTGTTTTCCAAGGGATGATATTATGTAATTGTACTTGAGAAACTTAAGGCTTCTATATAATCGTATGTACTGTTGTTGAAATCAATGGGAAGTGGGTCCATAGAAAATTATTATACTTGAGTTGAAATTGTATATGTCCTTAATTGAATCAAACATGGAAAAGACCCCTCCATATTATAACTAAAAATAATAAATTGTCGGTTTATCACTCTTGAATTGCATCAATGTTTGGGCATTGGCTAGTTGCTGTATGATGACAAGATGGTGTTTTAGAAGGCAAGATGGTGTAGAGATAGCTGGTGCATTGACAAATAGGTAGCTTGCTAGGATGTAGATTATTTTCACAATGGTCCACACATGGGGTCAATAAACTTTACTCTAGGAAATTCTCTCTTTAGAGGTTGTGAAGCCAAAATGGGCACCCAAATGGTCTAAGATTCGCTCAAAACTTGTAAGAATATTGTAGGTCTCTTCTGACTAGCATTATTGGGAGGTGTACATTAAACAATTATGTCAATCCAATTTACACGTACTACATGTTGATCCACATGATGGTGATTTGAAAATGTCATTCTGGTTTTTTGATCGGATGCAATACGAATAGGCTAATGACTTAATTGCCCTCAAACCTTTGCTCTCACTAATTACCCTACCTCTTGTGTCTATATAGTGAGGTACCTTGAAAAACACCCAAGGCACCATCATATCCATCCAACATGTCATGCCACCCATCTTATCTGCTTGCACACCTTGTATGCCCATCCTCACCATGCCTTGTCACATGCAATGTCCTCAATTTTTATGTCGTCCTCGTCTTTGCTTTTCTATTCGTGGCTAGCAGGCCATCTAACATCTTGATATCCATCAAGATCCATTAGAAGTTGGTAGAAAAGGGACTATGGTTTCTAATAATAGCTAATAGAAAAGAGATTATTTCCAAACTTTAGTACACACCTTGTCATTGGTTGCCCAAAAATCTTAATAAAAGTCTTGGAAATTATAGTAGAGACATCTAGCCACTAATATCATAGCTCACCCTCTTCTACATTGCCATTTTCTTATTTGCTATAGTGCATCTTTGTTTCCCCTACACCACCACCATTAAGATGGTCTTCTGTGAAACTTCACCACTTTACCACCATTAAGATGTTTTTTTGTTGAACGTGACCACCTTACCATAATTACAACGTGCCACCTTTGTATGATTTATTTTCTTTAAGTTACATTTATGTGAGATAAGTTAACTTTGTGTGAATGTGTGTTGTGTGTGTGAGAGAAGTTAACTTTGTGTGTCTGTTTGTGTGAATGTGTGTGTGTGTGTGTGTGTGTGTGTGCACGCACCCATGCATGTATGTGCATGTGTGTAATCAAAGACTTACTACCTTATAATTTTTCTTGGAACACGTATTTGTGCATGCTTGCACAGCGTAATTTATATCTACTACCAAGTAATATTTCTTAGATGTTCTTCTATTTTTATCAACCATGTGCTTGTAATGGTGGTGATAAGCTATAATGACAAATGAAATGTAAAACACATCAAAAACAATATAAAACATTGTAAACACAAACATATATACCCCACCAAAAAGGCTATGATGATATGTTTTGATGATATAATGCAATTACCTATGATGTTATGATGATATAATGAAATTACCTATGATGTTATGATGATAGAATGCAATTACCTATGATGTTATGCTATGATGTTATGATGATAGAATGCAAGTATCTATGATTCAAACCATAGTACTAGTTTGAAATTCACATTATGGTTAAAATGTGTCATGTTGTAGTTACAATGTGTGATTGTTTGCTTCTCAATAAAATGTCACTTCAGATGGAGATGTTTTTTTCCTTTTAAAATCTCAGTACTACACATGAAAGTAATTGTGTGAATGCTCCCCAAGTTTTGCTTTTTTTCCCTACGATGTAAGTATGTTGAATGTAGCTGTAAATTTAAGATACTAATGAATTGTTTATATGTAAAACATTTCTCTACCAATTTTATGCTTCACATGTTTTGGTTATTTGAAAAATCGCATCAAAATACTTTTGTAATGATACAATGATGCTAAATTATTTGAGCTCTTAGCATCGTTACTCCTCAAACTTTCTAGTTTCAACTGCACACAAAAAGCCTAAACACACTAGAGCTAGCACTACTTATAATTTCCCTCTCCTTTAGCATAATATGAAATCTCATCAATAAAGATATATAATATGATAGGTGCAACATCATTGTTATTGCAAATACCATGAGACTTAATAATTATCTTGAAGTTATGTGTGTAATCAAGTTGAGATGGAAGATGTCCTTGATTGAACCAAATATGGAAAAGACCCCTCCATACTACAAATAATAAATTGTCAGTTATCACTCTTGAATTCCTTCAATGATTGGGCATTGGCTAGTTGTTTTATATACAACCTTCATTATGAGAAGTAGAAATGGTTGATCGTCTCTCGGATGCTTAGTGCCCTTATATTCAAATGACAAGATGGTGTTCTAGGAGGCAAGATGGTGTAGAGATAGCTTAGAAATGGTGTAGAGATAGCTGATACATTGACCAATAGGCAACTTGCTAGAATGTAGATTATCTTCATAATGGTCCACACATGGGGTCAATAAACTTTACTCTAGGAAAGTCTCTCTTTAGAGGTCGTGAAGCCAAACTAGGCACCCAAATGGTCTAAGATGCGCTCAAAATTTGTAACAATATTGTAGGTCCCTTCTTTTGACTATTATTGGGAGGTGTACGTAAAACAATTATGTCAATCCAGTTTACACCTACTACATATTGATCCACATGATGGTGATTTGAAAATGTCATTCCGGCTTTTGGATCAGATGAAATACGAATAGGCTAATGACTTAATTGCCCTCAAGCCTTTGCTCTCACTAGTTATTTGCTTCACCACTCATTGCATCATAGATTCAAACAAGAACCATAAGGATGAAGTATATGTAGAGCATCCATCATGATTTAAGATTTCCAATTTTGAAAGCAAGGGGAACTTAGCCATATATTGTATCGCATCGCGAGCGATACAAATTTTTTCTCTAGATTTGTTATTGTGTAACTTCATTATAAGCTTTGCTCTGTTAAAGATCCTATTTCTTCTGAGTGTTTCTTATGTACACTCACAATATATCCTTGTTTGAATTCCCAATCTTTGTAAATGACCTAGAACCAATGCTTGGTTTAATGGATATGCATGGATATTCTATTAGCCAACATCTTGTGTCTATATAATGCCCAAGGTACCTTGAAACCCACCCAAGGCACCATCATATCCATGTGTCTATATAATGCCCAAGGTACCTTGAAACCCACCCAAGGCACCATCATATCCATGTAGCATATCGCACCACCCATCTATCTACTTGCACACCTTGTATGCCCATCCTCACCATGTCTTGTTGCATGCACTGTGCTCAATTTTTATGCCATGTCCTCATCTCCTTTTCCATTAGTGGCTAGCATGTCATCTAACTTCTTTATATGCATCAAGATCTGTTAGAAGTTAGACTATTCCCAACCTTTATTAAGGTCTTTATGGTTTCTATCAATATTTGATAGAAAAGAGAGTATTGTCAATCTTTAGTACACACGTTGTCATTGGTTGCCCAAGAATCTTAATAAAATTCTTAGAAAATAGAGTAGAGACGTCTAGTCACTAATATCACCTTGTTCTCCATTGCCATTATTTCTCACATGCTATAGTGAACCTTTGTTTCTCCCACATCACTACCATTAAGATGGTTTTCTGTGAAACTTCACGAGTTTCCCATCAGTACAATGGGCCACCTTTTTATGATTTCTTTTCTTTAGGTTAAATTTTTGTGTCTGTTTGTGTGTGTGTGTGAGAGAGAGAGAGAGAGGGCATGAGAGAGAGAGAGAGAGAGAGAGAGAGAGAGAGAGAGAGAGAGAGAGAGAGAGAGAGAGAGACAAAGATAGAGATAAACTATTTATGTATTTTTGTGTAGGTGTGTGTGTGTGCGCACATGAGCAAGGACTTAATAGCTAGTAATATTTCTTGGATTTTCTTGTTTCTCTATCAACCATCTCCTTGTGATTAGGGGTGTGTGTGTGTGTGTTTTCCCATGCATGCAAGCACATATGCACATGTATGTGTGCATGCTTGTCAAAGAGTAATTTATATATACTACCGAATAATATTTCTTAGATGTTGTTCTATTTCTATCAACAACCATGCATTGGTAATGGTGGTAACAATCTATAAGGATAAATAAAATGTACAACCCATAAAACACAAGATAATATATTGTGAACACAAACAAATATACCATAAAAAAGGCTATGATGATATGTTTTGATGATAGAATTCAATTACGTACAATGTTATGATGATAGATTACAAGTAGCTATGACTAAAATCGTAGTGCTAGTTTGAAATTCACATTATGGTTAAAATATTATGGTTAAAATGTGTCATGATGATTATTTCCCTACATTATGCTAAGTACTAGACATGAATGCAATCTCCCCAAATTTTACTTTTTTCCCTAGAATGTAGCTTTAAATTAAAGATGCTAATGAATTTTTTATATGTGCCAAATTTCTCTACCAATTTCATGCTTCACATGTTTTGGTTATTTTAAAAAGCTCAACAAAATACTTTTTATGACACCATGATGCTAAATTATTTGAGCTCTTAACATCCTTACTCCTCAAAATTTCTAGTTTCAACACACGATGCAAAAAAACCCTAAACACACTAGAGCTAGTAATACTTATTTCCCTCTCCTTTAGCACAATATGTAAGCAATAAAGATATATGATATGACAGGTACAACATCATTGTTATTGTAAGATTCCTCCCTCCAGCTTTTGAGGTGTAAAGGTGTAAGAACCTCCCCTTCTATTCTTGAAATTATTCCCCTCTGAAATAGAAGAAAGATCTTGTTTTACCCTATTTTGGCCTAGAGAGAGATAATCCAAAATTTAGATATCTTTGGATATAAATATCCTCCTAGTGTCTAAAATGGATTCCCCTCAAACATAAGTTTAAAATTAGCTTTCCAATGTGCATTAGGAATTAATTGAAAATGGTATAAGAAGGGACCTTAGCCTAATGTTCACATAAGATGAAGATTTTTGGATTATGGTCCAATTAAGGCTCCAATTGGCCAATTGGATTAATCCAAGTGTTGGGATGAGATAAATACAAAGAATAAAAGAAAATACCCAAAAATGAGTAAATGTTCACATAAGATGAAGATTTGACTGAGTACAAGGTTTATTAGTTAAAAATTATGAGATATTACTAAAAAATGAGATATTTGGGAATAATGATGCATTTTTGACACCTTGGTAAGGAGAGGGGGACTCTTGAGGTAGGAACCTTTTTCACATGTGTGGAAGGATTTTTAATTCAAAAAAATTGTGATATTTTTATCTCTCCTCTCTCTTGGATCAAACCAAATAAATAAGGGAGCCAAACTGGTCCAAATCTTGTCCAAATTGAGTCAAACTAAACCTGGAAAATTCTAGAACCCAATTGGACTTGGTTAGTGTCCTTCCTCACCTATAAATATACCCTTATGCTTTTGTAAAAAAATATTGGAGCTATACCATGCCAGTATTATATTAAAATAATCATATTTTCTATTATCCCTTAAATTTTCCTCTCTCTTGGGAGCTTGGAGCTCTCTCTCTCTATGACAACTCTTGGAGTTTCTCTTCTCCTCTTGGTGGACCAATTGATTGTTTGGGGGCTTCACTTACGAATAGATAATCAAGCCAAACTTGGAGGTAAAATCAAATTTTATGGTTTTTTCCAATTTATCTCAATGACTTTCTTCTTCTCAACCCCTCTCAAGCTTGAGAAGCTTTCTAAATAATTGTTTTAATTAAAATCAAGCTTTACCTTAAAGTATTAATGCTTAATTAAGAGAAAGTTAATCTTTATGCTTATTTGTAATGCTTTCTTTAAGTAAATCTCTCGCTCTAAAAGAATAGCCATCTTTATGGTTCAATCCTTTGAAAAAGGATGCTTCTCAATGATAGTCTCTTAATTCAAAGCTAAACTCTAGGCTTGATAAGCTAGAGATTAAGAAAATGGTATTTTTATGATTTTGTGTTACCAAAATAATGGTTATTTCTTTTAGATTATTTATAAGTAGTTAAAAACTACTTTGATTGATTCTAAATCAGAAATAGATTATCCTATCAATTTTGGAAAAAGAGAAATAATGGAATTAGCTTAATCTAGTGAGATAATCATAATTAAGTTTATGATTATGGTTAAAATTATGATTTAAGTTTATAATTTTATTTTAAGCATAAAAGAGAAACTACTATCGTATTTTTCTTACAAGTTTTTGTTCTTTAGAAAAATTTAAGAATTATCAGTAATAGCAGCGAAGCTATGGTAAATTTTTCAGAAAATAATACATATCTTAATTTTATGCATAATGATAAAAGTGTACTTCCTACCATATTATAGGATTGGACATCTTATGCAAAAAGAATGAGTTTCATCATATTCATGAGAAGTATTTTTTTCTGTAATTATGCAAAATTAATTGATTATGAGAAAAGAGTAAATTTTGGTAAATTTATTTTTATGCAAAAAGAGGAATTCCCATGATATGTGAGATCGAAGTAATTAAATGGTAAAAGAGAAATTTTTGGTAAATTTATTTTTATGTAAAAAGAGGAATTCCCATGATATTTGAGATCCAAGTAATTAAATGGTAAAAGAGGACTTTTTGGTAAATTTTTTTTTATGCAAAAAAAGAAGAATTTCCATGATATTTGAGATCCAAGTAATTAAATGGTAAAATAGAAAATTTAGGTAAATTTATTTTTATGCAAAAGGAGGAATTCCCATGAAATTTGATATCCAAGTAATTAAATGGTAAAAGAGTAATTTTTGGCATAATTTAAATTATGAGTATTTATCAAAACTAGAATTTTTAGCATTATTAATTTTATTGTGAAATATGGGTAGAATTGATTTTTGTAAATCCCATGAATCTTTTACTCAAAAGAAGAATATTGAATATATTTCACTTGATAAATTTAAGAAAGAATATGAAAATATCCATCGAGAAAAAGTACCTTTAACTCGTCAGGCCTCTCTCTCACTGCTTCGCTTCACTGTTCGCCGCCGCCTCGCTATGTAGGCCCCGAGCAGGCCCCCCTCCCTCTCTGCTAGGCTCATTGGCAGAAACTTAGAAAAGTCCCATCGGGTATTGAAAGTAAAAATAGTACTAAAAATGTGATGTGATAAGATGTGAATGTGATGTGATAAGATGTGAATGCGATGTGATGAGATGTGGATGAGATGTGATATGATGTGATGTAAATGGATGTGGATGTGGATGTGGATGTGATGAGATGTGATGATATGTGAATGGGTGTGATAATGTAAATGGATGATAATGAGATGTGAAGTGATAGATGTGCATGTGAATGAATGGATGGATGTGGATAGATGTGAATTTGAATGAATGGATGGATGTGGATAGATGTGCATGTAAATGAATGGATGGATGTGGATAGATGTGCATGTGAATGGATGTACGGATGTGGAGAGATGTGCATGTGAACAAATAGATGGATGTGGATAGATGTGCATGTGAACAAATGGATGGATGTGCATGTGAATGAATGGATGGATGTGGATAGATGTGAATGTGAACGAATGGATGGATGTGGATAGATGTGAATCTGAATGAATGGATGGATGTGGATGAATGTGATGAGATGTGAATGGATGTGATGAGATATGGATGGATGTGATGAGATATGGATAGATGTGATGTGATGTAATGTGGATGGAATGAATGAGATGTGATGTGGAAAGATGGGGACGTGATGTAATGTGGATGGAATGAATGAGATGTGATGTGGATATATGTGGATGTGATGTAATGTGGATGGAATGAATGTGATGTGATATGGATGGAATGAATGTGATGTGATAAGAATAGATGTGGATGGAATGTATGTGATGTGACGTGGACGCGCAATGAATGTGATGGATATGAATGGGTGTGATGGATGTGAATGGGTGTGATGTGGTTGCAATGAATGTGATGGATATGAATGGGTGTGATGGATTTAAATGGGTATGATGGATGTGAATGGGTGTGATGAGATGTGAATGGGTGTGATGAGATATGAATGGATGTGATGAGATGTGAGTGGATGTGATGAGTTGTGAATGATACGATGAGATGTGAATGGATGTGAATGTGATATGATGATATCTGAATGGATGTGATGTAATGTGAATGGATAGATGTGATGTGGATCTAGGTAGATGTGAATTGATGTGAGATATGATGTGAATAGATATGATGTGATGTGATGTGGATCTGGTGGGTAGATGTGAATGGATGAGATGTGATGTGATGTGGATCTGGGTAGATGTGAATGGATGAGATGTGATGTGATGTGGATCTGGGTAGATGTGAATGGATGAGATGTGATGTGAATGGATGTGATGTTATGTGATGTGTGGATATGGGTAGATGTGAATGGATGAGATGTGATGAGGATGGATGTGACGTGATGTGATGAGGATCTGAATAGATGTAATTGGATGTGATGAGATGTGATGAGGATCTGAATAGATGTAATTGGATGTGATGAGATGTGATGTGGATGAATGTGATGTGATGTGGATAGATGTGATGAGATGTAATATGATATGATTGGATGAGAATGGATAAAGGATGATGGGAATAGATATGACTGGATGTGGAATAAGCAAAGTGAATTGATTTAGAAGAATAAGAAGAAATGATGTGGAATAATGTGGAAAGATGAGAGTTCGTTAGAAACTATATTTATGACCTATTTTTAAATGAATGTTTATTGTCAAGAATGCTAGGGAAGTATTTTGACCATCATGCATGATGTCGTGGAGACCTAAGTGATAAAGTTGCAACAGCTGACGGAGAGTCAACGGAGGACGTCTCGTGTAGCAAGGTCGGTCGAGGTCTTGACCACAGCCTCGGTTGGATTTAAATGATGAGTTTCCAGTACGGTGGATGAGGGACCAAGGAAACAGCCTATGAGTGAAGCGCTAGGTGACCTGCGACGAAGGAAGGAGCCTAGAGCGTGTTGATCATACGTTGCTCGGGCTCTGGGTGTTGGAGCTATATATAGCTAGCCCTAACTCACTCTAGGTCTTGCCTATATATATGTGACTTGTGACTAATATGATTCATTCTTGTGGAGCGTATGTGGTGTCTCTTGTCTCATCTCTCTCCCTCTCTCAACATGGTATCAGAGCGATTCTAATCATAAGGGAAGTATATACGTCTTCTTGTTCAATTTATGATTATGATTTCATGTCTTACAAGATTGATCTTTGGTAACAGTTTTGTGTAGGGTTGATTGGTTCTTTGATTATATGGTACCTACATGATTTTATAGCTCCACTTGTTGTAATTAGAACTGTTTCTTAATCGTGCTGGTGCGTAGATGGTAGAGTGCTAGTGAATCCTATCAAATTGGTTTGTCAATCGGAGTTCTGAGTCAAAAGCTAGGACAGTTCAAACAAATTGCATCTAAAATAGTAAAACAGGTTCTTTGTGAGCAAACAGGTAGCTGTCTCTGAGTCGTAAGCAGGATTTGATCATCAAAGCTTTCCCTGAAAGCTTCAGAAGACGGATGCTTGCTATACAAGCTACAATTAGATACAAAACTGGTTGTGCTAGTTGTGTCATAATGCGGTGCTTTTTCTTATTATTATTTTTGTCTTTTATGGACCTCTAAGTTTGCTTACGTGAATGAGACACGGGTCTCTACTTTTAGAGTTCTAATTTTGGTTCACGTTCTATTCTTTACACGATCACTTTATGCTCGTCGTCTGGTGCATGCCTATTTTTGGCTACGTTTCTCATATCTCGTATGGTCTGCAAGTTTTGCGATTCTATCTTGTACGTGTTCTCATAACCCGACATGGCAAACACCATACTTGTTAACGGATTTCCTTCTGAGCAGCATTCTGTTCCTCTTTTCCAAGGCCAAGGATTTCCTGGTTTGAAATACAAGTTGCTATTAATTTTGGAAGGACACGAATTGGCAGATATTGTTCTTGGTATTCTTGCATGCCCTGCTCAACCTATTGATCCACTTTAGAATGATGTTATTATTACCGAAGGTCCTATTTTTGAACAGTGGAAAATTGATCATGCGCACTGGATTCATCGCGTGATAAGGCTGCTGATAAGGCTGCTCGTTGGTATATACTTTCTTCCCTTAACGATTCACTCATGCTAGATGTTTACCTGTTATCCACGTCATATAAGTCAATATTAGTAAATTTGGGAAAAATCTCATATTTTGGGAATCAATTACTCCATATAGTTTTGGACATATCTTAAACATACTAACTCCAAATTTATCGGAGATCATAGATTTAGAGTCTACTCTTCAAGATCTTTCCGATGATATGTCACATGAGGAGGTTTTGACGAACTTTTTGACAAGTTCACCATGATCCCATGTTGCAAATGGGAATGGGATTTTTCCCAAATTATCTAATATGGTGTTATATGCTATATGGGACTATCTTATCACTATGTTTGAGAAGAAGACTGTTACAGAGATTCTGTATCTCCGTAATCTTCTGGGCAAGCTTCAATTCAAGGCAAGTACATCCATGTCTAATCACATTGAATCATTCAAAGGTATTATGAATCAACTTTCTGCCCTACAGGGGATCCTATTCCTCGAACTCAATTGGTTACACACCTTCTTGATACGCTGAAGGATCCTTTGTATGATAATATTGTCACTATATTATCAAGGATGGAATTGACTTTGAGTATACATGTATTTCTTTGATTGAATATTCTCAATGTCATGATCGTCAGACATCGGTAACTCATGAAACAGTCATGATTGCCCCAAGAGTACACACAATCAGAGACAGCCTTTGCTGTCCGGAGATGTCCATTTGAGCAACGCCCTTCTTTCTCCTCCCAATTTACATCTCGTGGCTTCCAAAGAGGAGGCAATTCTTCTCATTTGAGATTTCCTCAAAAGCGTTCTTCTTATTGTAACAAAATTGGTCACTTGGTATCTGAATGTTGGGCACGAGAGTACGATGAAGAACACGGTATTACAAATAAGCAATTCTCCAACCTGTGAATATTGTGGAAGCACAAGGCATTCATCCAGTCGATGCTTCAAGAGGCATTATGATGAAGCTCAAAATCAAGCTTATGCTACTCAACAAAATCCTCATGATGATGAAGACAATGTTCAAGAGACTAATTTGGTTCATTATAATGTCTCTCTAGAAAAGGTACTACATGTTCGTGATGGTTCTCTCTTTATTGTTGATTCCGGTGCTGCTGGCAACATGACATATCAATTGCAATGGTTACACAATCATCACCACTTCCTATCAATAAAGTGGTTTATCTTGCTGATAATACAACTTGCCAAGTAATGGGTATTGGGTGGCGACTTGTATTTGGGAACTTCTTCCTCAACCAAAATACTACGAGGAGTTTTATATATTCCTGATTTACAAAGAAACTTACTTTCTATTGCGCGGCTTGTGGATCTTGGTCTATTTGTTGGATTTGATAATACAAAGTGTCACATCGAAAAGGATGGCACCACTATTGCGGTTGCTCCTCGACATGGTAATCTCTTTGAACTGTCATTGAATGAGGATGTTGCAAATGTTGTTACAGCTCTAGGAGATCTGGATTGTAAGCTATGGCATCATCGGTTTGCTCACTCAAATTTCTCAAAGCTTCTTGATATTCATCGTCATGATCTTATGACAAGTATGGACCTCAAATCTCACCCACATATGGGGATATGTGAATATTGTGCTCTAGGCAAACATCATGGTAAACCATTTCCAATGTCTACAAATATTCATTCAAATAATCTTTTGGATCTCATTCATACTGATATTTGTGGACCCTTTCCTTCATCCAAGTCTTGCTACCGTTACTTCATCACAGTATACAAATGTCTTTTTGCTACTACGACATAAATCCGAAGCATTGGACACATTTAAGAGGTACCAAATATCTATGGAGAATCACACTGGTTGAAGAGTCAAAATTCCTCGAAGTGATAATGGTGGTGAATATATTTCCAACTTATTTCATGATCATTACATCAACCATGGCATCCACCATGAGTATACCATTCCATATTCTCCCCAACAGAATGGAGTTGCAGAGCGAAAGAATCGTATAATTTTGAATGCAATCAGATGCATGCTTATTCATTCTGGATTATCTCGCTCTTCTTGGGCAGTATTGACAGCCGTTTTTGCTCAAAATCATCTTCCAACTACTATTGCACCTTCTGGTAAGATTCCAATCATAGCTTGGATAGGCCAAACTCCTTCTATTGCACATTTCAAAGTCTTTGGGTGTATTGCTTATATTCATGTCCCAAAAGAGACACGACACAAGCTAGAACCTTCAGGTTTGAAGGTTATTTTTATTGGTTATTCTGACAACTCAAAGGGTTACAAGTTTTACAATCCAAGTTCTCAAAAGGTAATTGTTAGTCGAGATGTAATTGATGGGAGGTTCGTTGTCCACAAATGATGCTGATGATACAAAAACATTACTCACTTCTTTTTCTTTTCTACTTTTGGACAATGATTTGCATGATGACAACACTCTTTTGATGGATATTGGAGACAAGTCTATTGACGTTCATCCTATGATTTCAAAGGAGACTGCTACAGATCTTGATATCTATGTTGATCTTCCTATTGAACTTGAGCACGGTGCAAATCATGTATATGATGAGATGATCTGGAAACCTTTAGTCACGTATTGGTTGTTTGTGAAGATCCTTCAACTTATGCAGCTGTCCTCTCCACAAAAGGAACAATGGAAGGAAGCCATGGAAGCTGAATATAAGTCTTTGATCTCGAAAGGTACATGGGTTCGTACCAATGTATCAACCACACGGCATCCACCATGAGTATACCATTCCATATTCTCCCCAATAGAATGGAGTTGCAGAGCGAAAGAATCGTACAATTTTGAATGCAATCAGATGCATGCTTATTCATTCTGGATTATCTCGCTCTTCTTGGGCAGTATTGACAGCCGTTTTTGCTCAAAATCATCTTCCAACTACTATTGCACCTTCTGGTAAGATTCCAATCATAGCTTGGATAGGCCAAACTCCTTCTGTTGCACATTTCAAAGTCTTTGGGTGTATTGCTTATATTCATGTCCCAAAAGAGACACGACACAAGCTAGAACCTTCAGGTTTGAAGGTTATTTTTATTCGTTATTCTGACAACTCAAAGGGTTACAAGTTTTACAATCCAAGTTCTCAAAAGTTGTTAGTCGAGATGCTATATTCAATGAGCAATTGATGGGAGGTTCGTGGTCCACAGATGATGCTGATGATACAAAAACATTACTCACTTCTTTTCCTTTTCTACTTATGGACAATGATTTGCATGATGACAACACTCTTTTGGAGACAAGTCTATTGATGTTCATCCTACGATTTCAAAGACTGCTACAGAACTTGATATCTATGTTGATCTTCCTATTGAACTTGAGCACGGTGCAAATCATGTATATGATGAGATGATCTTGAAACCTTTAATCACGTATTGGCTGTTTGTGAAGATCCTTCAACTTATGCAGAAGCTATGTCCTCTCCACAAAAGGAACAATGGAAGGAAGCCATGGAAGCTGAATATGAGTCTTTGATCTCGAAAGGTACATGGGTTCTTACCAATCTACCTTCTAATCGTACTCCTATCAAATGTAAGTGGATTAACAAGACTAAAACAAAAGGCAGATGGATCATTTGATAAATTCAAATCTTGTTTAGTTGCAAAGGGATACTCACAAATTGCAGGGATTGAATATCATGACACTTTTTCACCCGTAGTTCGTAGTACAAGCATTCGAGTACTACTAGCTTTTACAACTCAGTTTGATTTGGAAATACATCAAATGGATGTTAAGACGGCTTTTCTTAATGTAGACTTAAAGGAGGAAATATATATGGAGCAACTTGAAGGATTTACAATTCCCGAAAAGGAACATCTTGTATGCCAACTCCACCGTGCTTTGTAAGGACTAAAACAAGCTTCACGATCATGGTACATCAAGATTGATCAATTTCTCACATCTCAGGGGTTTGTTTCTTGCTTCTCTAATCCAAATCTTTATATCAAGCGTAATGTGGATAACCATTTTGTGACATTGGCCCTTTATGTTGATGAGATTATACTTGTGTCTAATAATCTATCTTTCATGCAATAAGTAAAAAAGGTCTTATCCTCCGCCTTTGATATGGTGGATCTTGGCGACATCCATTCATGCCTTGGTATTCAAGTTCAAAGGTATCGTCACAATGGCATTTTGCTTCTTCGTTCGTCAAACAAAGTTTATCCAAGATATTGTTCAAAAGTTTGGATTGGCTACTGCACATTCGGCAAACACTCCTTGTCTTGCAAGCTCTACTAGGAGTACTTCTGCAAATATTGAGGCTGGATCATTAGCTTTAAATCAACCCTATGCTAATCTTGTTGGTTGTCTTTCAATTTGTGGGCATGAGCACTCATCCTGATATTCTGTTTGCAGCAAATCTGTTAGGACAATACTTGTCCTCTCCATCTACAAGACATTGGTCTCAAGCTAAACGTGTTTTGAAGTACTTGAAGGGCACTGTAGATTTCAGACTTGTATATCGCCATCAAGAAGACATATCTTCATCAACTTCTCTTAATCTTTTGGGTTATTCCGATGCTGATTGGGCAAGCTCTAACTTGTCCATGCGATCCACTAGTGGTAATTGCTTCTTTATCAATGGTTGTTTGGTATCTTGGGCTAGCAAGAAACAACGTTGTATTGCAGTTTCTACTACAGAGTGTGAATATGTAGCTACATCTTTAGCAGCTCATGAACTAGTTTTGGCTTCGACAATTGCTTGCTGATATTGGTCATTCTCCTTCCTCAAGCACTCCTCTTAGATGTGACAACCAAAGTGCTATTAGTCTAGCCAAGGACTACGTACAACATAGCAAGTACAAGCATATTGCAGTTTATTATCACTTTGTTCGACATGAAGTAAGGAAAGGAGCAATAATGGTAGAACATTGTCCAACTGATCAAATGATTGCAGACATTCTCACCAAAGGACTCCATGAAGGTCGGTTTACACTTTTACGATCAGAACTTGGAGTTACGATGGCCTCTCTTTTTGGAGATTAGCACATCTCACGTCATGTCAATTTTGTGTAGACTTGTACATAGCCTATAGACTTTAGGACACTTCACACATTACTTCACATCATGCACATTTATTCTTTGTACTTTGTATATAGAAGCACATTGCACATGGACTTTAAGGTGACATTGTACATTTATATGTACACTTCACACATTACTTCACATCATGCACATTTATTCTTTGTACTTTGTATATAGAAGCACATTGCACATGGACTTTAAGCTGACATTGTACATTTATATGTAGGAGCTCGGGTTTTTCCCTTGTGCTCCCAAGGGTTTTTTTACTCGCAGCTCGAGACCTTTATTTGAGTGGGGGTATTGGAGCTATATATAGCTAGCCCTAACTCACTCTAGGTCTTGCCTATATGTGACTTGTGACTAATATGATTCATTCTTGTGGAGTGTATGTGGTGTCTCTTGTCTCGTCTCTCTCCCTCTCTCAACAATGGGTTGCCTAATGTAGTCGACGTTTTAGTAGTAGCCCTCTCCCTAAAGTAGATCAACATCTTTACACGGTGTGGGAAGGAAAGGTCATTCTTGATGATGTTGGTCAGGAGATGCAGAGTAGTGTGAGGGAGCTATGTAAAATAGTATTTACTCGTGCAACGCTAACTGAATTCCTCCACCTCCTAGCATAGAAGAAAATAAGAATTTGTAATCAACTCAAGAGCAAGTTCAAGCCTACCCCAGGTAGCGAGGAAGTACCTAACAAGTGGATCTATGATCCCATGAGAGATTGTATGAAACACAGGAGGTCTAATGTCACCGAAGTGGTGAAAACAAGGGGAGAAAAGCCTTGGTTCATTGACCAAGAGAGATGGGATGAGGAGCTGAGGAAGCATGCTGAAAACCCTCGACAATACTCGCAACAACAAGAGAGAGCAGCGACGACAAAGCAAGAAGATCTCCCACCTTGGGAGCGGTGGATGGGACTCATTTTATGAGTATTTTGTAAGTATTCGTCGTGATTTTTTGTATTTCAACTAGTGTATAGTTTTATGTTTTTATTTATGTTTTGTTTTCATGTATGTAGGAGAGGGTGCTTGGATACCAGGATACCAAGTTGGAGGAGTGTTATATGCGCTCAATCATGGCACTTATGCCTTGCTTGAGCACATTGAGCATGATGGCAAAAATATAGATTAGATAGCTATGGTTTCGGTAAGTATGTCATACCATATGCCAATTTGAGGTTTTGCTAAGTTTGTATATGCTAATTCATGGGTATTGCATTGTTTTTGCTCTCATATTGCAGAGAGAAATACTAGAGCCTCCCCGTTGAGGCTAGCTCCTCGCAGACTGGACACCCACTTTAGCTGGCATAGTTTTGGAATTGTATAGATCTTTTTGGAGTTGTATAGATGAATTTTACACCCCTTTTGGGAATGTAAAGTTCACTCGCATATGCATCAGCTTTTTTGTATAAACATTTATTGTATAAGTATTGATATCATGCAATTTGGATCATGTCTCACTGTGGTTTGACATCAAGCAATGAAACTTGATTTTGTACATCAATGTATCTTTGTTTGTGTTGATTCTTTAAGTGTGTAAAATTTCACTTGAATGTAGTAAAATCTTTAGATATTTGGCATAATGGTGTATCCAAATATAGAACTGTACCTGTATGCACCGTTATGCCAAAAAATAAAGTAAACCTACAATCGTTGGTATTTTCATCGGTAAACCTATAACCGTCGGTATGAATATAAAAAATTCCATGCATCCCACGATATAAGCTTGAAAATTCCTTGTGTTCGTTGGTATTTTTGTCGGTAAATTCCTACGTCCATCAGTATTTCTATTGGTATAGTTGTCAATATATGCATTGAAAAAACGTGGGAAACAAGAGTAATACTGATGTAATTAGCGATGGTTTTTGCGACATCGTTATGGACGTTGTTATCGACAATATTATAGACAACAATTCCAACGTTTTGTAGCGATGGTTTTTTCGACGTGAATATAGATGATCGTTGATTTTACAATGCAATTGTTTTACATCAAAAGAAACATTGGTATTTTATTATCCTATAGTAGTGTGCAAATTTCATTTATGATTATAGCTTGTCACCACCATTACAAGTGCATGGTTGATAGAAATAGAAGAACATCTCAAAAATATTACTAGGTCGTCTATAAAAATTACTCTCTAACAAGCATGCACACATACATATGCGTATGTTCTTGCATGCATGGGAAAACATTCATCCTGTAGTAGTGTGTGAATTTCATTTATTATTATAGCTTGTCACCACCATTACAAGTGCATGGTTGATAGAAATAGCAGAACATCTCAAAAATATTACTAGGTTGTCTATAAAAATTACTCTCTAACAAGCATGCACACATACATATGCGTATGTTCTTGCATGCATGGGAAAACACACACACACACCCACATCACAAGGAGAGAGTTGATTGAGAAACAAGAACATCCAAGAAATAGTAAGAACTTGCTCTTACACACACACACACACATATGCATGCATGGGCATGTGTGCACAAACACACACAAGGTCACGTGCACACACACACACACACATACATAAATATTTTATCTATGTCTCTATCTCTTTCTCTTCTGCCCTGACATACATACACATTCACACAAACACACAAACAAATTTAATTTAAAGAAAAGAAATCATATAAAAGTGTCTTATTGTAATGATGAGAAAGTGGTGAATTTTCATAGAAAACCATCTTAATGGGGGTGGTGTGGGAGAAACAGATAGCATATGAGAAATAATGGCCATGGAGAAAAAGGAGAGATGTGATATTAGTGGCTAGATGTCTCTACTATAATTTCCAAGATGTTTACTTAGAGTTTTCGGTAACTAATGACAAGGTGTGTACTAATTTAAGATTAGCAATACTTTGTTTCCTATCAACTACTTCTGATAAATATTGATGGATATCAAGATGCTAGGTAGCATGCTAGCCACCAACAACAGAAAAGGACATGAGGACATGGCATAAAAATTCAGGACACTGCATGTGGCAAGACATGGTGAGGATGGGCACACAAGGTGTGCAAGTAGATAAGATGGGTGGCATGACGTGTTGGATCACTATGATGGTGCCTTGGGCGATTTAAAGGTACCTTAGGCACTATATAAACAAAAGAGGTAGGCTTATATAGTATCATTGCATAGGAATCAGACCAACCATTGGTTCTAGGTTATTTACAAGGATTGGGAATTCAAAAGAGGATATAATGTGCATGTAGGTAAGAACAATGCACAAGAAGTAGGATCTTTTATAGCGTAAAGGTTATAGTAAAGTTGCCAATAACAAATAATAAGTTGTATCAGTGATGATGCAATACAATATATGGCTAAGTTCCCTTTGCTTTCAGAATTGGGATGGATGCTCTAAATATACTTCATCCTTATGGTTCTTGCTGGAATCTAGGATATGTAATGAGTGGTGAAGCAGATAACTAATGAGAGCAAAGGCTTGAGAGAAATTGAGTCATTAGCCTATCTGTATTGCATACGATTAAAAAAAAAAGAATGACATTTTTGAATCACCATCATGTGGATCAACATGTGGTAGGTGTAAATTGGATTGAAATAATTGCTTTACGCACACCTTCCAATAATGCTAGTCAAAAGAGACCTGCAATATTGTTACAAGTTTTGAGCGCATCTTAAACCATTTGGGTGCCGTTTTGTCTTCACAACAACCTCTAAAGAGAGACTTTCTTTGAGTAAAGTTTCTTGGGCCCACGTGTGGACCACTATGAACATATTAATCTACATTCTAGAATGTTGCCTATTTGTCAATGTACCAAGATATCTCTACACCATATCTAAGCTATATCTACACCATCTCACCTCCTACAACAACACTATGTATGGAGTCTTCATTGTGCTCGTTAGTTTTTTTGCGTAAGCCAAAGGCCTCTCGTGCTAAAAAAAATGAGGCTGATTGATTCGGAGAGCCATCATGTGCCAAGGCTGATCTTACGAGAGGACTTAGGCTGGAGAGTGATTCACAAATCTTCCCTTTTATGAAGGTTTTTCGGAGTAATCCATAGATTTACCCATTCTATAAGATTGCTTTGAAGAACTCAAGGAGCTTAGTGGGCCCATTAGAATGCCATCATGAGCAATACCACAAAATGTGTAGTTATTAAACCTAGTGGAGGTTGCATAATCAATGCTATATGTAATTGATTACTCAAATGGATTGGAATTAAGTTGATAGGTAATCAACACACAATAAACATATACTTTAATTTGTGTCCCCCAACCAAGGGACATCAAGACAACCCTTGAAAGTGACTCAATGAGTGAGAATCAATCAAAGTGCCACTACATGTCACATATTTTATCCATGTCAATAAATATTAAATTCACTAAATGCTCTTGAGATATTCTATGCCCACAAGCGTACCATACTCCATCGGCTTTCAACCATTAGGTATATTCTAACAATGGGGTGGCATATTCTAGTACTATACTTTCAATCATTGACTTTTTTTCAAAACTCTTTCATACATTTTACATTCAAATTATAGATTTGGGTTACATGTAACTGTAAACATAGTGTCACATGTAAGCTTACAGTGTCAGTTGGAACTTCTCTCCTATATATTAGACATGCATATTTGTCTCTAGGATACCATATTAATGCAAGAGCATAGTTGGCCCATTAGAATGCCATCTTGACAAATACCTTAAATTCTGCAGTTATTAAAGTTAGTGGAGGTTGCATAATCAAATGTATATGTAATTGATTGCTAAAATGGATTGGAATTAAGTTTATAGGTCATCAACACACAATAAACATATACTTAAATTTGTGTCCCCCAAGCAAATGACCTAAATATAGCCTTTGAAAGTGACTCAATGAGTAAAAATCAATCAAAGTGCTACTACATGTCACATATTTTATCCATGTCAATAAATATGACCTCAAATTTGAGCCTACATGCTCTAATACTAGCCATTAATAAATTCACTAAATGCCATTGAGATATTCTAGCCCCACACGTGTACCATACTCCATCAGCTTTCAATCATCGAGTATATTCAATGGGGTAGCATATTCTAGTACTATGCTTTCAAGCATTGACTTTTTTTCAAAACTCTTGCATACATTTTAATTCAAATAATAGATTGGAGTTGCATCTAATGATAAACATAGTGTCACATGTAAGCTTACAATATCAGTTAGAACTTCTCTCATACAGATTATACATGCATATGTGTCTCTAAGAAACCATGTTAATTCATGCTATCTGTCTCCTTATTTAGTAGGAGAACTATCTTAATGCATGCATAACTTTTATCTCTAGGAGAACTTTGTTAATGCATACGGCCTGAAGGAAAATTATACATTCACATTATATATTGAAGTTGCATGTCTAATTGTAAACATAGTGTGGCATGTAGGCTTATAATGTCAATTGGAACTTCTCTCCTATAGATTAGACGTATATTTGTCTCTATGTGAGAACCATGTTAATGTATGCTCTCTCTCTCTCTCTCTCTCTCTCTCTCTCTCTCTCTCTCTCTCTCTCCCTCTCTCTCTCTCTCTCTCTCTCTCTCTCTCTCTCTCTCTTTGAATGTATATACCTCTCTCTGTTTTAGCAATGGGCACCTATTAAGATGTCCAACCACTTTAAAAAAAGTAGCACCTTTTGCATATTTAATACATGTGTTCAAATGACTTTAATCCATTATCCACATTTAATACTAGTTTCCATAGGTATCTATAAAAGCACCTGTTGCATATTTAATACACATGTTCCAATGACTTTAATCCATTATCCACATTTAATACTAGTTTCCATAGGTATCTATAAAAGCACCTGTTTTCCAATGACTTTAATCCATTATCCACATTTAATACTAGTTTCCATAGGTATCTATAAAAGCACATTCTTAGATATTTAACATTAGATCTCAAAACCTTCCAATACACTTATTTGCATTTTAATCTATTGATACCGAGTATGCTTGTTATGCCATTGAGACATTCTAGCCCCACGAGCGTACAATACTCCAGATCGGCTTTCAACCATTGAGTATATTCTGGCAATGGGGTAGCATATTCTAGTACTATGCTTTCAAGCATTGATTTTTTCTTTTCAAAACTTGTGCATACATTTTACATTCAAATTATAGATTGAGGTTGCATTTAACCGTAAACATAGTGTCACATGTAAGCTTACAATGTCAGTTGGAACTTCTCCTCCTATAGATTATACATTCATATTCGTCTCTAGGAAACCAGCTTAATGCATTCCTTGTCTCTCTTTCTTGATTAAGAGAACCTTGTTAATGAATGCAAAAATTTTGTTTCTTATAGGAGAACCATGTTAATGCATATGGCTCGAAGGACAATTATACATTCACATTATAGACTGAAATTACATGTCTAATTGTAAACATAGTGTGGCATGTAAGCTTATAATGTCAATTAAATCTTATCTCCTATAGATTAAGCATGCATATTTGTATCTATGTGTGAGAACCATGCTAATGTATGCTCCCTTTATCCGTCTCTCTCTCTCTCTCTCTATGTCAATGTATATATATCTCTCTCTTTTAGCGATGGGCACCTACTAAGGTGTCTAGCCACTCTAAAAAAGAGAGCACCCAATGCATATTTTAATAAACCTATTCCAAGGACTTTAACTCATTATCCACATTTGAAACTAGTTTCGATATGGTATCTATAAAAGTGCATTCTTAGATTTGTAACTTTAGATTTCAAAACCTCCCAAAAACCTTATTTGTGTTTTAATCTATTGATGTTGTGTATGCTTGTAATGTACTATCACACTATAACTTCTAAAGATTAAAAACAAACACTTTGCATAATAATGAATTTTTTCTTAATATAGAGATTGTTTCAAAATACTAACACGAGATCACTGAGGTTTGGATAGTCTTTTACCAGCATCACGAATGAACCCATTAAAATGTTTATTTATATGTTAATTTTAAAGTCATATACAGAATGCACTATGTGTGATCTACAATATAGGTGATAAAGTTGAAATAATATATATACTCTTGAGAAAGAAATTGAGAAACTTTAAATAGTTATGTATATATTTAAACTAAAAGTTTACTTGAGAAAGAACTTTATTGGCATGTGGAGCACACTCAATTATAATACGGTGCACAAATCCAACCTTTTGATAAAACATTTAAGGAGCTTATACTTTTTTCTATTCTCAAATGTATTCATAAATTATATGCTTTATCTATAGTTTTGTAATTTCTTTTTTCTATTGATGGTGACTAAGGGGGAACACCCTTTAAAGATGGAAAGCTCCATTAAAAATGATAAACATTTTTTTCTATCAAAATACTTTTTGACTCATACCAAGGGTAAGTACCTTGAATTCACCTAGATCAATACACAAACTAATCAGAACTTTTCCCACTTTATTATATGGCACATAAGAATATTTTCCTTGTTTAGGACAAGGATTCTTAAACCGTAAAACCACTTTCCATTTTAATCATTATCTTCTCATTATCTAGTAGTCAAAAGTCTAAAATTCATGTGTGTTGTAGGTATTTGAAATTACAATCTATTTCTAGTTGTTTCATGTTGCATGATGTAATTTTTAAAGTCCCATAAGGTTCAAAGCTAGATTCGAAGCTATCCTCATGAAGACTATACTCTTGTAAAACAAGTTTATTGGATAATGTTAAGGAGAATAAAGAATACATAATCTACCAAATATAAAATGCATAACTTTACTAAGATATCTTCTTAAAAAAGTCACATAACATTTGCTACGGCATCCTCTTTAAAAAGTCGCATATATCCATTTTGTCTAAAATTTAAAGTTGAACCTCCTAAAACAATATTATCCCTTAGTTTTTATTGAGCATATGCATGAATGTTGCGTTAATGTTACTAATCCCAAGGTTTATATGGATAGATCTTTTGAAACCTTCCCTTGGCTTGATTAATTAGTTATATGGCATGAAGGTTTGAACTATCAAAATATTATCTAGTAGAAAATTTTGCCCTTACAATAAGGCACCACACTATTAACGGTATTCACACCTTTTGTCCTTGTAATAAAGCCACACTATTAATGATATTCATACTTAGCAGCACATAATTATTGTTGAATACTCTTACATTTTAAACCAATAAATTTACTATTTTCATGTACAAGACATGAGACATAGGTTATACCTAAACATTAGTGATAGAATTAATTATTGCATTCACTTCACAACTAATCAAAAAGATAGTGGTCAAAGTTTGAGTTTTTGTCTGAAAGATAATATATAGAAAAAAACATTGAATGGTGTAACACAATTCACTTACGCACTATGAGGATCAAACAAAAATGATGCATAACTTACACAAGGGATGATAAAACTAAAAATTTATTTGCTTTTGATTCGGTTATAACTTTAATGGTACATAGAAGAAATATAACGTCGGCTAGCAACTAGTTGAGGAAATTTAAAATTTTTGAATGACCTAGTAGAGCCTTAGAATAACCCCCCATTGCAAAAAACAACAAAATCATGTAAAAGTTTACTCTTATCAATTTTATTGAAAAATTTCGCTAGATTTAAAGTATGTCATATACTTTGCGTGAAATTAATCTTATTAGAAAAAGATAAGCAAAGAATATCATAAATTATATCGATTTTTAAAATTTTAAAAACAAAAGATCGCATTAACAAAACAAAACAGAGAAAATGTTTCATATTTTATCCTAAAAAAAAATTTAAGGAAAAACATAGCCAAAATTAATGACATTTGTTTTCTATTTTTCCTTTCAAAATACTCAAATCTTGTTTTCATTTTTGATACTATAGAGTTAACTCATTAACTATAAATTAAACATCGTTTAGTTGTAGATGACTTTATTTCCCCTCCTTCAATCATATCTATATCCCATTTTTGCCACTAGAATAGTATGATATAGATGCACTATGATTACATTAGACCTATCTATATCCCATTTTTTGCACTATAGATGAGTTTATTTCCCCCCCCCCCCCTTCAATCATATCTATATCCCATTTCTTGCCACTAGAATATTATGATATAGATGCCCTATAATTACATTAGACAAATTATTCATTTTTGTATAGCAACATACAAGATCTTTGCTACCCCAAATGATGAGCTTTTTCATCATCTTAAGCCAACATTGAAATCATGGCTATTTTGTGTAAAATAAAACACAACCTTTGCCATCTAGATGATGAGTTTTTTCATCATCTCAAGTGAACACAATAATCGTGGCCTCCGACTTAAAAAGATCATGCATTTCCATCTCACATATCTTTCTCTTACTACTATGAACTTTTTAAAACCTTGAACGAGCATAGATATCCCCTATTTCTCTATGCACAAGGTTTTAGAAGAAACTTGGAAGGTTCACTTCCATTGTATGTTGCTAATTTTTGAAATTCAATATTTGATCCTCTCAATGTCAAAAAATATATATCTAGTATTTACGTTCATACTGAAGCCTAACTAGTTATAAGAAAAAAATCCCACCACTAGAATTTGTCTTACTTGAAAGTTTTTGGTGGATGTATTGCATATGTGTATGTGCTAGATGAGTTGCATACTAAGTTGGATCCAAAATAAGAAAATTGTGTGTCTATTGGGTATTCCCTTGAGCTAAGAAATATAGATGTTATAATCCTACTACATGTGAATTGAGGGTAAGTAGGGATGTTGTATTTGATGCGATGAGTAATTGGTATGTTGCTGAAAAATATGTTGTTGGGGCTGATGTAAGTCGAAATGTGGTTGCACAGAATGCAAGTTAGCAATCACAGTCATCCAATGGACCAGGAGCAATAGTTTTGTTAACAGACCATGGAGTGGCAGGCTGCACCGCCATAATACCAGTCCTGAAAATGTAGTTGGTACATCACATAAAGGCAAAGAGAAAGTAGTTGAGCCCCTTGGTATACCCGATATTTTTGTAGGGCATTCTCTTGTTGATGGAGATTCTAGTGGCTCAGAGATGAGCCTTGATGAGAGCATCTTGGAGTTCTAGCAATGAGGACACCTGGTGTGAAGAAGGCTATGGAAGCCATGAATGCAAAGTTACGAAGATCTGGAAGAGTCAAAAACCATGTGCAAAGGTTGACTTCTGATGGTTATGTGGCACATCACTATGCTTATATGGCAAAAGTTGTGCAGAGGTTGACTTTTGATAGTAATGTGGCACATCACTATGCTTATATGGCAAAAGTTGTGCAGGTTGTAGAACCCACATGTTTTAATGAGGCTATTGGAAATATGTGTTGGGAGAACGCTATAAATGAGGAGATGGATGCATTGTATGGAAATGAGACTTGGGATTTGGTGCCATTACTTGAAGGCAAGAAATGTATCGGCTATAAGTGGGTATATAAGGTGAAAAATAACAGTGATGGTAGCATAAGCAGGTACAAGGCTAGATTGGTAGACAAAGGATATGCGCAAAAACATGGGATTAATTATGAGGAGACATTTACCCCGGTTGCAAAGATGGAGACTATGAGAGTTGTGATTGTGGTGGTTACACAACTAAAGGTTGGTTTTTACATCAGATGGAGGTAAAAAATGTGTTCTTACACGGTGACTTGCAAGAAGAGGTGTATATGGATCAGCCACCAAGTTTTGAGGATACAGGTCACCCATGTAAGCTTCGTAAGGCTTTGTATGGGCTGAAGAAATCTCCACGAGCATGGCATGACAAGATTGCCGAGTATCTTGTCATTATTGGTTTTCATATGGCAGCAGATGCAGATCACTCTTTGTATGTGCGTAGGAGTGATTAGGGTATTGTGATCATCATCATATATGTAGATGATCTTATTGTTGGGGGTAATAACTTGGATGAGATTGAGCATGTGAAAAGTCTTCTTAAAAGGAAGTTTGAGATGAAGGATTTGGGGGATCTATGCTATTTTTTGGGAATTGAGATCATTCGCACACCTGAGGGTATTTGGTTTTCACAGAGAGAGTATGTGTTGGACATGTTGTCCAAGTATGGGATAGCTGATTGTAAACCAATCTTGGTGCCATTAGATCAAAATCTCAAGCTTAGTGTAGATGCAGGTTTTGTGTTGGAGGATCCCACTATGTACATGAGGATTGTAGAGAGTTGAATCTATGTCGCGGTCAGCAAAGGCCATATTTAAGTTACATTGTTGGCTTAGAGAGCCAGTTTATGGAGGTTCCACACACAAACCACATCTTGATAGTGTGTGACGCACGCTTCGGTATTTGAGGGACACTGTTTATTATGCATTCTTTTATGCAGCAGGTGTACCATTAGAGATAATGGGTACATAAATGCAGATTGGGCAGGTAACATCTTAGACATGAGATCTACGAGTGGATTTATGTTTTAATTGGGGAGTTCTCCTGTGACATGGAGCAGCAAGAAACAGCCCATAGTTGCCTTGTTGCGTACAGAGGTAGAGTATAGAGGAGCTGCGGCAGCCTCTATACTGGTAGCATGTGAGGTAGCTTGGTTACGCAAGCTACTTGATGATTTAGGGTTGCATGTGGAGAGAAAGATTGTAATATATTATGACAATCTTAGTAGTATATAGTTGGCTAGAAACCCAATTTTTCATACGTGGACGAAACACATTGAGGTAAATTACCATTTCATCACGGAGAGAGTCTTGGCAGACGACATCAACTTCGCCTCCATCAACACATAGGATCAGGTTGCTGACACCTTCACGAAGGCCTTGGGAGCTCAGAAGCTCAATAAATTTTGAGATATGCTTGTAATTCATGAGCTGGAGTTGAGCTTGAGTGGGAGTGTTGAGATGTCAACCTCAACATGATCTGATCCTCACAAGGCACCTGAATGACCATTCGACATTTACATCACTCGCGGGTTTGGTACCTAGTATCGACATATCTTCGCCAGAGATTCTACAGCTAGACTACATCAACTAGTCCACATCTACCCACTCCTCTTAGCGTGTTCACATTATGGATTGCTTGTATATACTCTATTATGTGTATTAGTCACTTTATCTTCTTTGTAGACCTCTTTCGTTGTGTGAAGAAGAAGAAGAATTTTATGCCTCTCACCTTGTGTGTTCTCTTCTCAGGTTTGTGTGAGTGTGTGTGTGCTTGCAAAAGAGCTCAAGCTCTCTTCCTCCCTACATCTTTTCAAAAATCACATTCTTTGGTACTATTGTAAGCTTGTTAAGATACAACTATATATGGAGCAGTCATATAAATATACATCATTCTCTACATAGAGTGACTTGCAACCAAATTCCTATTATAACTCTGCACCAAATAAAAAATTAGACAAATATAATCCATAACTTGCATTATCAAAATAGTGCCCACAATGGCCTTGAATTTGAATTCTAAAATTAAAAAGATCCTAAGAACAGATCCTACAAAATATAATCTCCCTTTTCTGCACCAGGAAGGGTGAATCAAGATGTAACACTACATCTTGTAGTTGTGCCTGCTTGTTTTTATCTTGCCTTCTAGTAGGCTACACGTAGAGAATTTCTTCTAAATAAAGGGGGAAAAAGTGAAATTACTAACCGTACCCATGTAGTGCTTGCTTCCTTTGCTTGCCTCTTGTTTTCCTCTTTCTTTCATCTTCAGCTCTTCACCCAAACTGGCACTCTTGAGAAGAATTCATGAGAGAGGGTGAGCTTGAGCTCCTTGCAAACACACACACACACAAGGGTGAAAAAGCACATAAGAGAGATGAATGGATGATTTTTCTTCTATATTATTCTCTTCTCTACAACGATAATATAAACATAAGAGTACATACTATTTGGGAAAGTACACTCCTACTATAACGCAGTTCAATCCATAGAGTGACCCTAACTACATGAGCTAGCACTATAACTCTAGGAAACTAACCTACTTGTAAAGCTTTGGCAACATGTCATGCATAAGCTCACCACCTATGCGAGTGGCATAAGTGTAGAGCTGGCATCCTTGTGTGCCACTCGTACTACCACTAGTTGACCTCGAATCTCGATATCTCAACACATATGACAAAGATGTTTTGAAAAATATAACCCTAACTTATGACACCAAAAAAATGAGTGAAATACACATAGTTCGAATATAATTTTGAAGTCTCATGGCATTTTCATAACAATGATGTTGTACCTATCATATCATATATCTTTATTAATGAGCTTTCATATTGTACTAAAGGAGAGGAAAATAAGTACTATACTAGCTCTAGTGTGTTTAGGGTTTTTATGCATCGTCGTGTGTTGAAACACTACAACATAATGAGGGTGGTCTAGTAGCAAAAATAGAAGCTTTTTTATAAATAGAAGCTCAGCTAGGTTTTGAGCCATTTTTGTTGTTATTAGAAACACTAAAACTTTTCCTACAATGGGTTTGGTGCTCAGCACAGCAGAGCAGTGAAAATATCGCTGCTCAGCAGCAATATTTCGCTCCTTAACAGCGACTAATATTTTTGTCTCAGCAACAACGAATGCTCTGCACAACAAAAAAAGAACTGGGCAAGACTGGGGAGTCTGTCCCCAATCTGCGCCAGCTCTTTAAAAAAAAACAATAGAGTCATAGATTCAAATTTTTAACACAAACACAAATACAAGAAACACATACATTGTTGAGAATACAATTGAGCTAAAAAAGTTATTATATTTCAGAAATGGTTGGGCCTTTAGCCATATATACAAAAAGTTATTACAAAAGACATATGAAGAGGTGGGTGTCTAACTCAAATCCTCATCGGATTCTGAGTGATCTTCATCATCTGATTCCTCGTCCTCTTCATTTGCTTCACGCTGATAATCTAGATCCTCCTCTTCTTCTTCCCCTTCATCTTGCATACATGCCATCAAGAGTAAGGGAAGGAAAACAAATACAATTAGATGTAGAAAAGAGAATGGTTTAGGCAACACATTACCTCATTAGATTGAGTCCCCAAAATGGACTCATCCAAGCGTAGACCTTGCGTACACATCCACGCCTACAATTGCGGATGGGGGGCTCTATACCCATAGGCATATTCCTCCTTTGTTGGGTCATGCCCAACAACCTCCCAACAACCCGGGTGCTTTCTCATAAAATTGCGTGTGTGCCACCACTCCTCGGACGTACACACGTGGGGTTTCTCCAAATTATTTTTCCTTGCTCTCTTGATATTTTCTCTCCTATTAGAGAGAAAAAGCTTGATGCACCAGCTCATCCACTCCTAACAGAAGCATAGACCCACATGTGGCACGGGGAACTGTAACTTAAGCACATCGATAACATATTTCTTAGAAAGTTCATGTTGTGCTTTCCGCTTTTTGAAGGAGTTCACGAACTCTAGGTTTGCAAGTACATGCATACAATTCATGACTTGTTTACCTCGTGCATCCATCATGATGGCACCATCCGTATCCACGGTGTATGGTAGGAGGCGTGGATTGAACGATGGAATGGGTCTCCTGGGGGCTGGCTCATAATGTATAGATGATGAGCTCCCCCATTGGGCGAGACACATTGCGAGACCTAGTGCTTCTTTTGCCAAAGAAAAAGCAACCAGCTTCCCCCGCACCTAGCACATCTACTATCCCCCCAGACTCCCTAATACAACATCATCATCGTGGTGAAGACATACATGAGGGAGTGGGGGTGGCTCTAGTAGAGGAAGGTGGTGTAGACTCATCACACCCATACCGTGATGGACCTGCACCACTCGGTCCCATGCCTATCAAAGGCATGGTCTGCCCCAACTAAGCAAGCAGGGTAGATTGCCCCCACGGTGTCGGCGGTTGTCCAAGTGGTGGTGGGCTAGTCTGCCCCCATAGCGTCGCGACTGGGCCACTTGCATATGAGATTAAAATATAAGACAAATAGAATGCATAAAAGATTAACTTTGTGTATGTGAAAAGGTATGATGGAATCATACGTGTGTCTATGTAAACTTCGACCAAGCGTGCTGCCCATATCACTCATTTATAATGGATAGCAGATTGGCCACATTGGGATCTTGACGGGTCGATCAACATTGCTGCTACATACATGCATAGGCAACAAAACACGATTGCTCTAACCCAAGACATACTTAAAGCTTAGACAAAGAATACAACATGTGATATTAGAACATTATTAAGACCTCCTACAATATTACTTAGACAAGCAGGGTGGACAGTGCCGCTTTTCGAATGATAGCTTCTGAGGAGAATCCACACGCTCCCCACTATTGAAGCCAAAGGTAACTCTTCTTTTGCAAGAGAAGGATAGTGAGAAGATCGAGGGCTCCGTCTCCACTATAACCACCTACTCATGGATAACCACTCCTGAATTGACATAAGCATCATTCTAGATGGCATGCCCCATATCTCTATGCATAAGTCCATTTCCTAAACCTGGCACCCAAGGGTGCAATAAACATCAGGTTGAATGAATAAGGCCACTTAATCTCACATATGTCAAGCCAACCAAGACAAAACAACAACACAAGCTTAGACAAAAAATACAACTTGTGATATTAGGACATTGTTACAACCTTCTACAATATTGCTTAGACAAGCCGAGTCGGCAGTGCCCCTTTTGGACGGATAGCTTCTGAGGACTTTCCACTATTAAAACCAAAGGCAACTTCTCTTTTGCAAGAGAAAGATAGTGAGAAGATTTAGGGCTCCCCCTCCACTATGACCACCTACTTGCAGATAACCACTCCTAACCTGACATACGTAGCATTCTAGATGGCATATAACAATGCCCCATATCTCTATGCATAGGCCGTATGTAGAAACCATATGTTGTATGCACATAAGGCCTATGCATACGGCATATAGCCTATGCATACGGCCTATGCATAAGCCGTATCCATAGGCTGTGTATGCATAAGCCATATGCCATATGCATAAGGCCTATACATAGGCCCTATGCATATGGCCTATGCATAAGCCGTATGCATATGGAATATGGCCTATGCATACGGCCTTGCATACGTAAACCCTAAACCTAATCCTTGGCACCCAAGGGTGCAAAAACAAAAATAGAAGAAGCATAAACAAAGAGGGCTTATCTCTACTAGCCGAATCTGTATGAACCATACGCGTGGCCTATGCCCTTGGAGGTGGTTCGCCTTGATAATAGACTTACAAAATATTTTTATATAAAATCAAAACATTAGTTCATTATGCATAATAGGGCTTATGCATAATAAGGCTATGCATAAGCTTATTGCATAAGAGGGCTATGTATAAGAGGCCTATTGCATAAGAGGGCTATGTATAAGAGGCCTATTGCATAAGAGGGCTATGCATAGCCTACCCCTTATGCATAGCGCTATGCATAGCCCTATGCATAAAGAGTGCTATGCATAAGCCCTATGCATAAAGAGGGCTATGCATAGCCTAGCCCTTATGCATAAGACCTATGAATAAAGAGGGCTATGCATAGCCTAGCCCTTATGCATAGCCTAGCCCTTATGCATAAGACCTATGAATAAAGAGGGCTATGCATAGCCTAGCCCTTATGCATAGCCCTATGCATAAAGAGGGATTCATAAAGAGGGCTATGCATAATGAGAGCTATGCATAGCCTAGCCCTATGCATAAGCCCTATGCATAAAGAGGGCTATGCATAGCCCTAGCCTATTGACCTAACCCTAATCCTTGGCACCCAAGGGTGCAAAAACACAAAGACAACAAGCACAAATCACAATGAAAGAGGGTTTACTGTATGAGAGGCTATGCCCAAAACCTTGCTCACTTAAATATGCCTACAAAAAAGAACCATAATAAATAAAAAAAGTTAGTCGTCTCATTAACACATTAGTAAGCAAGAAAAACAAGAGAAAAAATAGGTGAGTGCCCTAAACCCTACTCTTAATGTATAAGTGAATGGAAAAACTAGCTTATGTTAAGCCTAAACCTATGCATAATGCATAGAATGCTTAATAGAAAGCTTAAATGGAGAGCTCTCCATCAAATCTCTCTATTAGAGCTCTATGTATTAGGCTAGGGTTACGAAAAGGGAGAGGAAAGAGAGGGGAAGGGAGAAAAGGAGAGAGGGGGAAGGAAGAGAAGCTCACCTAAACCCTATTTCCAGGCTTTCCATGAAATCTTGGAAGAACACATAAAAGCATGAAAGAGGAAAGTAAGCAAGAAGAGAGCTTACCTTGGAGAGGGAGACTTGATTGATAGAAGACCCTTGAGGGATGAGTAGAGGTGGGAGGAAAACTCGCGCTGCAGGCGTAGCTTTGCATATGTGAGATCCCACTACCCCCTCTGCACACCGGTAGTTAGCTGGGAGCGGAAACTGCTCCCTCATACGCAGGGGCAAGGTTTCCCACTCGGGGCCTCTCCCTCAAATGTTTGGGCACGAGACTAAGCTAGTGGTCATTCCGAAAACCAAAACCGGGAAAATTTCCCATGCCCGAAAAATGGGGACGATTCCACCAATTTTATTTTCTTAACGAATTTTTCTAATGAAGTCAAGATATTGAACTAACCTTCATCTAAATAAACCAGATAGAAGGGAAACTATTATAGACTTAACTTGAAGGGATCAACGCTTTTTTCCTAATTGAATCAGGCACAACTGTTGATCTATTCATTAGAGAAGTCTTCAGGCTTTTATTTAACTACTCGAGTTCTAAACGTATTCTATGAATCAATTTTATTATTAAAACTCTACTGATTCTAGCCTAACCCCATCTGGCCCATGGGTTAGCCACTGCCCAACCACTGGAATTGGTAGAACCAGACAAGTACTCACCCACCCATAATTGAATGCCTTTCTTAACTTTTTCTTTAGAATAGAGATACGCACATACTCCTGTTTAAACTTTAACTTATAAAACAATCCATTGACAAACAATCATTGGTTACAGATGTCATAACTCAAAATTTCCATTCAATCCTTGTTTCTCACAAAAAAACAGTATCACTCTCTGGACTCTTCGTTTTGAGACAGCAACAAACGAGATCCAGTAAACAGATTACAATAAACATCGGTCCATCATATAATATATATCTTCCACGATATACGCATGGGTGTCCTAAGCACGGCGAGCCCGTGCATCGCCTGGTCAAAACCCTCCAGGATCCTCCTTAGGTGTCCTAGCACTTCACTAAGGGACTGCTTCATCGGCCCTCGCCCATCATACGGGAAGCACACCATTTTTCACTATACCAAGGCTAGGCAGGTTTTTGCCATGTGAGCCGTCCTTTGAACACTCCCCCCGCCAGCTATTGCAACCGGTTCCCTTAGAAAAACACATATACCAAATGCTCCCTCCCCCAGCATTCTGGCGTAAGACAGTCCTTTAAGAAATCAGGGTTTCTATGCAAGTTTCCAGTTTTGATTTTCTTTTAAATATAATGAGTATATCTTAAATCCGTATCCCAATACTTCTAGATCGTAGGTTTAAATTCCAACAGAATTCCCTGAATTCTGTAACCTTGATCCTCAGAACAAAATCAAAGGACAAAATCAAAGGGTCTTAACTTGATTTCAGATTCGGTGGGTGATTTGAGTGAATTTTTCTGAACTGGTCACATTGTCTTTTCTTGAAACTGACAAAGGAGTTATGTCTTGGTCATAGTATGATTCAAGGTTTGAGTCTGGAAAGATTCTCCCTGAACTATCTTTCTCGAAGGGTAATATTTTAATTACTACTTTACTGAATTTCATTCATTTAAAAATCAATTTTGATGAAAGTAACACTTTTATAATTAAAAAATTCCTTTATGCTTAAAAATCAATTTTGATGAAAGTAACACTTTTATAATAAAAAATTTCTTTTATGCATCTATTTATGCATAAAAATCAATTTCGATGAAAGTAACACTTTAAGAATAAAAAAAATTCTTTTATGCATCTATTTTTGTATAAAAATTAATTTTGATGAAAATAACACTTTTATATTTAAAAAATTCTTTTCTGCATCTATTTATGCATAAAAATTAATTTTGATGAAAGTAACACTTTTATAATAAAAAATATTTCTAATATGCATTTTTCTATGCAAAGAATGAAAATAACACTTTTAGAACGGTGGGGATTACTCTTTTTGAATAATAAAAGATAAAACTTATTTCACAAAATTTAAGAAAATTTTGCCATAACCTTCTTTGTATGGCTGACCATTTTTCAAATTTTTTCATTCTTAAATTACTTAAGGTGCAGATAACTTAGCCACTTCTTGGGTTCCCTGCCACAACATGACCGAAGTATATCTTCGATTACTTGGTTTACCCTCGCTGTTTGACCGTTGCTCTCGGGGTGGTAAGCTGTGCTGAGATCCAAGAAAGTTCCTACTGCTTCGAAAAATGCAGTGCAAAATCTTGACATGAATTTGGGGTCTCGATCACTTACTATTCTTCTAGGTAGGCTATGCAATCTAAAGACTTCCTTGAGGAACACTCTGGCCACATCCACTGCAGTAGTGTAGGTTTCTTTTACTAAATCAGATGGGCAACTTTGGTTAGTCTATCAACTACCACAAAGATGGAGTTGTAACCTAATTGTACGGAAGGTAATCTAGTAATAAAATCCATACTGATGCATTACCACTTCATCTGGGGGATGTCTAATGGATGTAACTTCCCAGGCATTTTTACTCTCTCGGCCTTGACTTTCTGACATGTCAGACATTGATGTACATGATTAAGTACATCCTTTTTTAGACCAGGCAAAAAGAAGCTTTTCTTTATAGACATGTAGGTTTTGATGAAACCTGGATGTCCTACAATAAGGGTGTCATGGGCTTCATTCAAAATTTGACCCTTAGTCTCCTCATCATTGGAAATGCATAGCCTGCAATTATAATACATAATTCCATCATCTAGATTGTACCCTTGAGCTCGGTTCAACTCCTGTGGAGTTTTGAAGTCCTTTGTCATTCTTAGTGCTTTGGCCATTGAGATAGGTTTGGCATTCTTTACTAAGGTGTCCAATGGCCATGAGCTAGTCTTCATCCAATTGTGGTGGAGAATATTTGAGGGGAAGGGCAAAAGCTTGATGGTAGTCTTCAATTGTCCGGCTAACCTGCTTTAGTTCTTCCAAGAAGTCATTCATTTTGGTTTCAAGAAAGCCGAGAGGAGAAAACCTCTTTCTGAGGTAAGCTTTAAGATCGGTCGAGGTCTGGGTATTCCGGTCGAGACGGTTAGTCTCACAGTGATTCCTCCAAGTGACCCTGGCCGTTTCCACAATCTTTAACCTGGGGAGAGACATCTTGCTTCTCTCATTGTATATCCAGTTACATCAAAGTATTATTCCATAGCCTCAATCCACTTTTCCACTACTTCACCTAACTGATCCCCTTCACCCTTGAAGGGACCAAGTTGGGATCTGTGTAGGGATTTTCGAACATCGAGATCTAACTCATCGGTTAGAGGATCCGGTTGCCTTGCACGAGCCGCACGCCTCATGACTCTGACAAAATGAGATTTTTGTCAGCTTAGCTTTGACAAAAGATTTATGATTATTTAATTTTTAAAATTTATCTTTAAACAGATAATTATTTCATCATACTTCTTGAACAAGATTAACCATATTCACAATCATGAAGGCAATTTGGATTTTTTTTATTTTTATTTTTTGCAAAACCTCATTTATTATCAAAAGTTTTCGATATATACATAGAGCATTACGGCTCCCAAAATCACTGCCTCAATCGCGTACACATAAAGAAGTGAAATTGCGAAGGAGACATGCCATGGTACACATGATTCATTACAGAAAAACCCTAGCCTTATCACAATCATGTGGCTAAGGAAATATTTTGCCTGAGCCTCTGACGCTGATTGGTACTGATATTAATACATCATCCTCCAAAGAACCACATATACCGACGTCGCTCTACAGGATCTCGAAAGTAAAGACTCTCAAAATGACATGCGAGTCTCACTCTACTTACTCGGGTCATAGTAGCAGAGTTGATGAGGTGCTCGAATGCAAAGGATATCATATCCTGACTCTGGGAGAGTTCAAGAATGCCAGATAGATTCGGGGTATCCATCTATAAATTTCCAATTCAATTTATGAATTTATTTTAAACATAATCTTAGCAAGTGAAAACTTTTTTTTTTGCAGATTGAATCAGGCACAGCCGTTGATCTATTCATTAGAGAAGTCTTCAAGCTTTTATTTAACTACTCGAGTTATAAAAGTATTCCTATTAATGAATTTTTTTATTAAAACTCTACTGATTCTAGCCTGCGGCCCATGGGTTAGCCATCGCCCCCCAACCACTGGAATTGGTAGAACCAGACAAATACTCACCCACCCATAATTGAATGCCTTTCTTAACTTTTGCTTTAGAATACAGATACGCACATACTCCTCTTTAAACTTTAACGTATAAAACAATCCATTGACAAACAATTATTGGTTACAGATGTCATAACTAAAAATTTCCATTCAATCCTTGTTTCTCACAAAAAACAGTATCACTCTGGACTCTCCATTGAGACCATGTGGTCAGCTCAATGAGATCCAATAACAGATTATAATAAACATTGGTCCATCATATACTATATATATTCCACGACATACGCATGGGTGTTCTAAGCAACGCGAGCCTGGTCAGAACCCTCCAGGATCCTCCTTAGGTGTCCTAGCACTTCACTCAGGGACCGCTTCGTCAACCCTCGTCCATCGTACTGGAAGCACACCATTTTTCACTATACCAAGGCTAGACAGGTTTTTGCCACGTGAGCCGTCCTTTGAACACTCCACGCCAACTGTTGCCGCCAACTGTTGCAACCAAACTTCCCTTAGAAAAACACATATACCAAATGCTCCCTCCAGCATTTTGGCGTAAAATACAGTCCTTTAAGAAAACAAGGTTTCTATGCAAGTTTTTAGTTTTGATCTTCTTTTGAATATAATGAGTATATCTTAAATCTGTATCCCAATACTTCTAGATCGCAGGTCTAAATTCCAACAAAATTTCCTGAATTTTGTAACCTTCATTCTCAGATCAGAATCAAAGGGTCTTAACTTGATTTCAGATTTGGTGGGTGATTTAAGTGAATTTTTCTGAACTGGTCACATCGTCTTTTCTTGAAACTAACGAAGGAGTTATGTCTTGGTCATAGTCTGATTCAGGGTTTGAGTTTGGAAAGGTTCTCCATGAACTATCTTTCTCAAAAGGTAATATTTCAATTACTACTTTACTGAATTTCATTCATTGAGTATTTGCTTAACTGAATTCAAAACTAATCACAAATTCCTATGAAGAATAAAATAATCATTCATCTAAAATTTCGACTTCGATAGTTTTTTTGAATTTTCTCATTACCATCCTAGAGAATATGAAACGGTAGAATTTTCTCTCACAGAGTATTTACTTATTCATTTATAATATTCATAGGATTTAAACATAGGATTAAAGAGAACTCTTATTTTGATAAAAAAAAATTTGTATGCATCTCTTTATGCATAAAATTTAACTTCTATGGAAATAACACTTTTATATAAAAGAAAATCCTTTTATGCTTCTATTTATGCATATAAAATCAATTTTGATGAAAGTAACACTTTTATAATAAAAAAAATCTGTTAAGCATCTATTTATGCATAAAAATCAATTTTGATGAAAGTAACACTTTTATAATAAAAAATTCTTTTATGTATCTATTTATGCATAAAAATCAATTTTGATGAAAGTAACACTTTTATAATGAAGAAAATTCTTTTATGCATCTATTTATGCATAAAAATCAAATTTGATGAAAGTAACACTTTTATAATTAAAAAAAATCTTTTATGCTTAAATGAATTTTTGTGATCTTTGCTTTGGCTTGATGGTTTGAGGGATCTACTCTTGTTTGCAACAAGAGTGACCACCAATTCTTTTGAAGAGGAAATGGTCAAAAACTAACGAATTATCAATAAATTTACTGGTTTAGAAACAAGATCTTTTATTAATCTGAAGAGGGGATTGATTACAAGGGAAGATACTGGACATCTTGAGGGGATGGGGAGAAATCTTACATCCTCTCCCACTTGAAAAACGGGAGATGTCCTCATCTCGCAAACTGGAAGTAAACCCGCAAAACAGTTCGGCTTCTTTCTCCCAGGTGGCATCTTCAAAAGGATAGAACTTCCATTTGACCAATAATTCTCTCAGAATTCTGTTCCTGAGAACCTTTTCTTGAACATCAAGGATTTCTTCAGGTTGGAGTTCCATCTTCGCTTGGGTTGAAGAAGTTAAGATTTCATCATCAAGCACATGATTCGGGCTTGGTACATACTTTTTAAGAAGGTTGACATGAAATACATTATGTACTTTGAGATGAGGAGCCAGAAGAAGCTCGTAGGCTAAGTCACCTACTTTCTTTGTAATCAAATATGGCCCACAATATCTGGGGGATAACTTCTTGTACTTCCCAAGAGATAGAGAACTTCTTTTGGGGCGGACTCGAATGAAGACCATATCTGCTTCTTTGAATTTTCTATCTATCCTCTTCTTATCTACATACTACTGTTGTCTATCTTGGGCAGTTTTTATATCTTTGCGAATTGACTGCATCTGCTGCTCCATGTCGTCAAGCATCTGTCTGGACATCTCGACCCTAATCAATGGGTCCTGGACCAAGTTAATGGAGTTAAGCAATCTTGTCCATACAGAGCTTTGAAAGGGCTCATCCCAATACTTCGGTGATAAGAAGCATTGTAGGCGAACTCGACTAGGTGCAGATAACTTAGCCACTTCCTGGGTACCCTGCCATAGCATGACCGAAGTATATCTTTGATTATTTGGTTTACCCTTTCTATTTGACCGTCAATCTCAGGATGGTAAGCTGTGCTGAGATTCAAGAAAGTTCCTACTACTTCAAAAAATGCAATCCAGAATCTTGACGTGAATTTGGGGTCTCGATCACTTACTATTTGTCTAGGTAGGCCATGCAATCTGAAGATTTCCTTGAGGAACACTCTGGCCACATCCACTGCACTGTAGGTTTCTTTTACTAGAATCGATCACTTACTATTTGTCTAGGTAGGCCATGCAATCTGAAGATTTCCTTGAGGAACACTCTAGCCACATCACTGCACTGTAGGTTTCTTTTACTAGAATCAGATGGGCAACTTTGGTTAGTCTATCAACTACCACGAAGATGGAGTTGTAACTTGATTGCAGTGAAGGTAATCCAGTAATAAAATCCATACTGATGCATTCCCACTTCATCTGGGGGATGTCTAATGGATGTAACTTCCCAGGCATTTTTACTCTCTCGGCCTTGACTTTCTAACATGTCAGACATTGACGTACATGATTAAGTACATCCTTTTTTAGACCACGCCAAAAGAAGCTTTTCTTTACAGACATGTAGGTTTTGATGAAACCAGGATGTCCTGCAATAAGGCTGTCATGGGATTCATTCAGAATTTGACCCTTAGTCCCCTCATCATTGGGAATGCATAGCCTGCGATTATAATGCATAATTCCATCATCCAGGCTGTACCCATGAACTTAGTTCAACTCCTGTGGAGTTTTGCTTTCCTGCATAAGTAGGGTAGCAATAGGGCCAAAGAATCTATCCTCCATGATGTTCTCTCTTGCTTCAATAATCAAAGGATTTGACACTATAGTGATTGCAAGCAAGGAGACTTTTCTGTTGAGGGCATCTGCTACCACATTTTATTTGCCTGGGCGGTACTTGATTTCAAAATCAAATTCCTTCAGGGTCTGCATCCACCTTCTTTGGCGCATGTTGAGATCCTTCTGAGTGAAGATCCACTTTAAGCTCTGATGATCTATCATCAAAGCGAATCTTTGACCCAGTAGGTAATGTCTTCACAACTTCAGGGCGGCATATACTATTGAAAGTAGTTCGAGGTCGTGGTGGACAGCATAATTCCTCTCATGCGTTTCAAATGAGTTTTCGGGATTCTTAGGCCACTGCATGACCTTCCTACATGAGTGCACCTCCCAGGGCAAAACCACTGACATCAAAGGGTAGAGAGAAATCTAGCAACTTCAGAATAGGATTGGTTACCAAGGTGGTCTTCAACTTATCAAAAGCACTCTGGCACACTTGGTAGACCATTGAAACGGGGTATTCTTCTTGAGAAGAATAGTCAAGGAGGAAGCTATGAGAGCATACTTAGGAATAAAATTTATATACCAACCAGTCAATCCCAAGAATCCACTGACTTCTTTTATTGTTTTTGGTTTAGGCTAATCTATGACTGCTTGGACTTTTGCAGAATCTAGAGAAATTCCATATTTGGATACCAGAAAGCCCAATTATTCAACATGGTTGGCAGAGAAAGTACATTTGCTCTTTTTTGCAAAGAGTTGGTGCTTCCTTAGAATCTCAAGAACTTTTTTGACATGAGCTTCATGGTCAGCTGCATTCTTTGAGTAAATCAGAATATCATCAAAGAAAACAGGAACAAAATTATCCAAGTATTCTCTGAGAATGTCTTGCGTTAGGCGATTGAATGTAGCTAGGGCATTTGTCAATCCAAACGGCATGAGAGTGAATTCATAATGCCCATACCGAGTATTGATGGCTGTCTTCAGGATATCTTGCTCATTAATCCTGATCTGAGAATACCTTGATTTGAGATCTATCTTTGTGAAGATCTGGGCTCCACTTAGCCTGTCTAGAAGCTCATCAATTCTGGGGATTAGATACTTATTCTTAACTATTAGCTGATTGAGACCTCTGTAGTCCACACAGAGTCTTAGCGTTCCATCTTTCTTTTTCTGAAAGAGAACTGGTGCACCCCAAGGTGAAACACCGGGTCTTACAAACCCTTGTTCTAAGCTGTCTAAGCTGTTCCTTGAGTTTGATGGCTTCAAGAACTGGCATTTTGTACATGCGCAGGGCTACTGGTTGAGCTCCGAGGGTCAATTCTATCACATGATCTACTTCCCGAATTGGAGGCGTCTCTGATAATTCTGGTGGGAATAAATCATCATAATCACTTAACCATTCAGGTTCTTTAGCTTTTAACTTTGTGTCTACTGGATTCATTTTGACAACATAAATGAGCTGCTTCTTTCTAAGTTCTTTTAGTAACTTCGAAGGCTTTACTAGTTGTAGATCTGGGGATCTGAAAATTTGAGTTCCTTGAACTTTGTTCCCATGAAGGTCATGGAAGGAAATGGTTCCATTGTGACAGGGTATGTCAGCTTGATTTTTGTGGAGCCAATCCATTCCAAGGATTCCGTGAAAAACTCCCAAAGGTAAGACTCTGAACAGATAGTCAGTTAAATTCCCATCTAGATTGAACTAAATATGATCTCTCTCAAGGTGAGTAAAAAAAATCTTCCCATTGGCCAATTCAACTTGCATAGGTCCCCCTGATTTCTGATCTAAGACTAGCTTACGCAAGCATCCAGGGGAAATAAATGAATGAGTACTGCTTGAATCAATCAAAAGCTTAAAAGGCTTACCCTAATACTCAACTGGAGTATGGATGACTAAGAATTGGCGATTTGGCCCTTGATTTTCAATTGCAGCATAAATCTGAGGCAGAACTCTTTCTCTTTGGTTCCCTAGTTCTGGGAAGGAGTTCTGAGGCTACTCTGGATAGAGGCAGATGGCTCAGCTCGAGTTCTCCTGGGATTTCCCTGATTTTGATGACATGGACCCTGATTTGACTGATAGGAAGGGGTTGGTCTATGCACTCTGGGTCCTTGACTTCCTTGTCTCCTTGACATGGCAGGAGTCGGGCAGTCTTTTAGCTGGTGACTAGAGCCCTGGCATCCAAAACATTGGTTCTCACTTCTGAGCTCGTCCTCTTGAATCCTTGAAAGAGATGGGGCTCTTGAGAAAGTGTTCTGGGGAAAGGGTCTTCCTTCACTTTGGAATCTTCCCACATCCTGATTCTGAATTGGGCCTTGCTACCTCTTTGGGGGTGGAAAGTTTGAAGTACTTCCTAGGGACCTTCGTTTAAAATTAGAGGGTGCAACTTCGGCGGGACCTTAACTACAAAGGCTTTGGCAAAGTCCTTTGCCATTCTTACTGCTTCGGCCCATTGAGATAGGTTTGGCATTTTTTACTAAGGTGTCCAATGGCTCATTCATTCCTCGAATGAACTTGGCCATTAGCTGGTCTTCATTCAATTGTGGAGAATATTTGAGGAGAAGGGCAAAATCTTGATTGTACTCTTCAATCGGCTAACTTGCTTTAGTTCCAAGAATTCATTCATTTTGGTTTCAAGGAAGCTCGAAGAACAAAACCTCTTTCTGAGGTAAGCTTTAAGATCGGTCCAGGGTCTGGGTATTCCGGTCGAGACGATTAGTCTCGCAGTGATTCCTCCAAGCGACCTTGGCTGTTTCCACAATCTTTAACCTGGCGAGAGCCATATTGCTTCTCTCATTGTAGCCAGTTACATCAAAGTATTCTTCCATAGCCTCAATCCATTTTCCACTACTTCACCTAAGTGCTCCCCTTCACCCTTGAAGGCACCACGTTGGGATCTGTGTAGGGCTTTTTGAACATTCTGATTAACTCTTCGTCATCAATTAGAGGATCCGATTGCCTTGCACGGGCTGCGCGCCTCATGACTCTGACAAAACGAGATTTTTGTCAGCTTAACTTTGATAATAGATTTATGATTATTTAATTTTTGAAATTTATCTTTAAACAGATAATTATTTCATCATACTTCTTGAACAAGATTAACCATATTCACAATCATGAAGGCAATTTGGATTTTTTTTTTTTACAAAACCTCATTTATTATCGAAAGTTTTCGATATATACATAGAGCATTACGGCTCCCAAAATCACTGCCTCAATCGCGTACGCATAAAGAAGCAAAAATGGGAAGGAGACATGCCATGGTACACACGATTCATTACAGAAAGAGGTGCTGTAATTCTACTTCCAGGAATAAAGCGGCTAAGAAGCTTAAAAACTCGGCATGAAATTCTGAAGTTCCTGGGTGAATGATTAAAGAGTTGTACAAGCTGAACAAACCCTAGCCTTATCACAATCATGGCTAAGGTAAAATTTTGCCTGAGCCTTTGACGCTGATTGGTACTGATATTAATACATCGTCCTCCAAAGAACCACATATACCGATGTCGCTCTACAGGATCTGAAAAGTAAAGACTCTCAAAACGACATGCGAGTCTCACTCTGCTTACTCGGGTCATAGCAGAGTTGATGAGGTGCTCGAATGCAAAGGCTATCTATCTTGACTCTGGGGAAAGTTCAGTAATGCTAGATAGATTCAAGGTATCCATCTATAAATTTCCAATTCAATTTATGAGTTTTCAATTTATGAATTTATTTTAAACATAATATTAGCAAGTGAAAACTTTTTTTTAAAATTTACAGATTTACTTTAGAATTTTAGACAGTTTCTACTGCTATCTCATAAATTTACAACAGTGCTCTGATACCAACTATGAGATCCCACTGCCCCCTCCGCACACCAGATTCCCGATAGCTGGCGCAGCGGAACCAGCTCCCTCATGTGCGGGACAAGGTTTCCCACTCAGAGCCTCCCCCTCGAATGTCTAGGCGCACGAGACTAAGCTCGTGGTCATTCCGAAAACCGAAACCGGGAAAATTTCCCATGCCCAAAAAACGGGGACGATTCCACCATTTTTATTTTCTTAATAAATTTTTCTAACGAAGTCAAGATACTGAACTAACCTTCATCTGAACAAACCAGATAGAAGGGAAACTATTACAGACTTAACTTGAAGGGATCAATGCTTTTTTCCTAATTGAATGAGGCACAGCTGTTGATCTATTCATTAGAGAGAAGTCTTCAGGCTTTTATTTAACTACTCGAGTTCTAAACGTATTCCTATTAATCAATTTTTTTATTAAAATTCTACTGATTCCAGCCTAACCCCATCCGGCCCATGGGTTAGCCACCACCGCCCAACCAGTGGAATTGGTAGAACCGGATAAGTACTCACCCACCCATAATTGAATGCCTTTCTTAACTTTTGCTTTAGAATACAGATACGCACACACTCCTCTTTAAACTTTAACTTATTAAATAATCCATTGACAAACAATTATTGATTACAGATGTCATAACTCAAAATTTCCATTCAATCCTTGTTTCTCACAAAAAATAGTATCACTCTGGACTCTCCGTTGAGACCAGCTGGTCACCTCAATAAGATCAGTTAACAGATTACAATAAACATTGGTCCATCATATAATATATATCTTCCACGACATACGCATGGGTGTCCTAAGCACCGCGAGCCCGTGCATCGCCTGGTCAGAACCCTCGAGGATCCTCCTTAGGTGTCCTGGCACTTCACTCAGGGATTACTTCATCGGCCCCGCCTATCGTACTGGAAGCACACCATTTTTCACCATACCAAGGTTGGTCAAGACCTGGGCAGGTTTTTGCCGCGTGAGCCATCCTTTGAACACTCCCCGCCAGCTCTTGCAATCAAACTTCCCTTAGAAAAACACATATACCAAATGCTTCCTCCCCAGCATTCTGGTGTAAGACAGTCCTTTAAGAAAACAAGGTTTCTATGCAAGTTTTCAGTTTTGATTTTCTTTTGAATATAATGAGTATATCTTAAATCCGTATCCCAATACTTCTAGATCGTAGATCTAAATTCCAACAAAAATTCTTGAATTCTGTAGCCTTGATCCTCATATCAGAATCAAAGGGTCTTAACTTGATTTCAGATTCGATGGGTGATTTGAGTGATTTTTTTTGAACTGGTCACATCGTCTTTTCTTGAAACTGACGAAATTATGTCTTGGTCATAGTCTGATTCTCAGGGTTTGACTCTGGAAAGGTTCTCCCTTAACTATCTTTCAACTCTCTCTCTCGAAGGGTAATATTTCAATTACTACTTTACTTAATTTCATTCATTGAGTATTTGCTTAACCGAATTCAAAACTAATCATGAATTCCTATGAGGAATAAATTAATCATTCATCTAAAATTCTGACCGATAGTTTTTTTGAATTTTCTCATTACCATCCTAGAGAATATGAAATGGTAGAATTTTCTCTCACAGAGTATTTACTTATTCATCTACCAATATTCATGGGATTTAAACACAGGATTAAAGAGAACTTATATTTTGATATAAAATTATGTATGCATCTCGTTATGCATAAAATCCAACTTCTATGAAAATAACACTTTTATATAAAAGAAAATCCTTTTATGCATCTATTTATGCATATAAAAGAAAATCCTTTTATATGCATCTATTTATGCATATAAAATCAATTTCGATGAAAGTAACACTTTTATAATAAAAGAAATTCTTTTATGCATCTATTTATGCATAAAAATCAATTTTGATAAAAGTAACACTTTTATAATAATAAAAATTCTTTTATGCATCTATTTATGCATAAAATCAATTTTGATGAAAGTAACACTTTTAGAATAAAAAAAATTCTTTTATGCATCTATTTATGCATAAAAAATAATTTTGATGAAAGTAACACTTTTATAATAAAAAAAATCTTTTATGCATCTATTTATGCATATAAAATCAATTTTGATGAAAGTAACACTTTTATAATAAAAAAAATTCTTTTATGCATCTATTTATGCATAAAAATCAATTTTGATGAAAGTAACACTTTTATAATAAAAAAAATCTTTTATGCATAAAAATAAATTTTGATGAAAGTAACTCTTTTAGAATAAAAAAATTCTTTCATGCATCTATTTATGCATAAAATTCAATTTTGATGAAATTAACACTTTTCTAATAAAAAAATTCTTTTATGCATCTATTTATGCATATAAAATCAATTTTGATGAAAGTAACACTTTTATAATAAAAAAAATTCTTTTATGCATCTATTTATGCATAAAAATCAATTTTGATGAAAGTAACACTTTTATAATAAAAAAAGTTCTTTTATGCATCTATTTATGCATAAAAATAAACTTTGATGAAAGTAACACTTTTATAGTTAAAAAAGTTCTTTTATGCATCTATTTATGCATATAAAATTAATTGTGATGAAAGTAACACTTTTATAATAATAAAAATTCTTTTATGCATCTATTTATGCCTAAAAATTATTTTTGATGAAAGTAACACTTTTATAATAATAAAAATTCTTTTATGCATCTATTTATGCATAAAAATTAATTTTGATGAAAGTAACACTTTTAGAATAAAAAGAATTCTTTTATGCATCTATTTATGCATAAAAATCAATTTCGATGAAAGTAACCCTTTTATAATTTAAAAATTCTTTTATGCATCTATTTATGCATGAAAATCAATTTTGATAAAAGTAATACTTTTATAATAAAAAATATTTCTAATATGCATAGAATGAAAATAGCAATTTTAGAGTATACAAACGGTGGGGATTACTCTTTTTGAATAATAAAAGATAAAACTTGTTTCACAAAATTTAAGAGAATTTTGCCATAACCTCCTAGGTCAATGGCAACAAAGGAAAGTAGAAGCCAAACTAATGGGCCCCTGTTATGAGTGCGGAGAACCCCATTGGGCTCGTGATTGTCCACATCGCCCAAGGCAAGCAGCTCGATCCAATACAACAGGACCACAGTTTCCACCAATTGAAAGATATTGTCTGGGGTGTTGTGTAGAACACTTTCCAAAGGATTGTTTTCTCAAACCACATGAGGAAGGTACCTCTCAACCAAAGGTCTCACTCAACTTTGTAGAGGCAGTTCCATCGCCACCTTCATTAGAGAATGAGAATGTCGTGCCACTTAGAGTCATGACTAGATCACAGATATACGAAATGCCGAAATGCAGACTCATGAGACACCTCGAACTAGGGATGCAAAGGTAAATCTAGTGGACAAGACCCTACATTCCAATAGCAATATGACCACTAGGAGGAAAAATAAGCACAACAAGCAAACTAAGAGTGCATCCACTAGTTCTCAAGAAGTCTCTAAACAAAACATGAAGGATCAAGCTTTTATATCCCAAGAAGTGCATGAGAAGCATCAACCTCAACCTGGGCCTAGTGCTAAACAAGATGAGGCTAGTACAACCGAGGATAGTTCAGGGGGTTCCGTTTTTGTGGATAAGGTGAACGAGACTCTAGATGCCATCATTGATGCTCATAGAAGTCACATTGCAGCTTTATCTCAGCTACCCAAGAAGCTTCAAGAACACCCAAACCCTCGTGTGAGGAGAAGATCAATCTAGCTGTACATCAGCAACTCATTAGGGAAGCTCAATCAATACTTGAGAGCCCACCTCCACCTATCCCCAGGTGCCAACTCTGCAGAGCCCCTGTGTGGCAACCAGCCACCACTCGAAAGCCGAGATCCTACGTGCCTGTTGCTAGCCCAGAGCCTAGTCTAAAAATCCTCCAAGAACTCCTGTGAGAGTCCCTATATAGCCGCCAATGCTCCGATGCAGCTGGAGAGACCGTCCTCCTTGCAGTCAAAATATGCCTCCCCAACCAAACAGTGTACTGGAAAAAGGTGATCTGTGTGGCCTCAGGGGACGCATAAGGATCATGCCACTTGTACTCGCCAGGGTCCCACTAGAGGGATGTGCAGCATATGCCCATATGCACCAATCAGACTCCACATCTACAGGGTCTGGATCAATATGCCACTTCCAAGAAGCGGCGGCCACTACCCGTATCCTCTAAAAGATGCACTCTACGACCAAAGGCGACTCCGCCTCTACTCTCTCTGAAGTCTGCCCTCATCCTGTATCTCATGGTAGAGGCATCTACCATCCTCAGTGCAAGCTTTGACAGCAATCAGGATCTCCAACTAAGTAGAGGCTCCCATCCACCATGGGGCCACTGGCTCAAAAGGCATGAACCACTCCTCAGTGAGATGAGAGCCTCTCTTGAATGTCATCCCTCATAATCAGCCCCCCTCTGAAGTGACTCAACCTCGTCGCCTGGATCTCCTCTCCGGGAGACTGCAAAAGGCCTACCAATCTCCGAAACTGCATGTTGGGCCTGCCGCCACTAATGGTCCCTAGGCTAGACGAGGCCGAGAACCCAGCATATGACCCTGCCCTGTGCATACTGCGGGGCTCCAGATGAGTGGTTGTCTGCATCACAAGTGGGAGGTCTCTGAGAAAGCCTCGGTCTCAAGGCAAATCTGTCCTTCCATCCTCTACTGAGGCCTGTCCTCCCTCATCTCATTGAAGATCCACCGTATCTCTGGTGCCCAAGTGCCCCCTGTTGGGGGAGCTCTAGCCTGCAGCCGAACAATAAGCTGCCCCAACAAGGCTCTACTCTCTGATCAGCTGGATCTATAATGCCCAAGCCCCCCTAGGCCAGCAAAAGAGTAATAACTGCCTAAACAGCCTTAGCCCGGGCCGGCTGACCATCCCACCCATACCAAAGAAAATTCCTGATTAGCCTCTGTACCTGGCTAATGCAAGAGCTCAAGAAAATCCAACAAGACGTGATATACCACATAGTCGCTAAAAGCACCTGATTTGTCACCACTACCCTCCCAGCCAAGGAAAGTCGAGCTGTACTCCAATATAAAAGCTTCTTCCGAATGCTCAGAAGAAGCGAGGCGATCTGCTGCTCAAGTGACAAATCAAGTCCAATCTGGCATCCCAGATACCTCACTACTGTGCCAGGAGGAATCCATCTAGAACTCGGGTGTCTGGGCTCCATGCTGGAGCAGGGGCGCTACTGATCCAAAAAGCCACTGTCTTGCGCCAATTGATCAATGCTCCCAAAGCCACACCAAAAACCTATAGAGATTGCTCTGCCCTCTGTAGATTGGCCTCCTAGCCATGCAAAAACAATCTCGTGTCATCAGCAAACTCAGAATCAAGCAAGACCTCACCCCGAACTGGAAGCTGGAGTCCTCTCAAACCAACCTCCTCTACTGTCAGATACATGCTCATAGCCTCTACAAAGAAAAGAAAAAGGAACGGAGCGAGAGGGCATCCCTGACACGGGTTGATTTGATCAACTCAAAACTCAGCCGCCGTCCTCCTGCCATCAACACCGGGCTACAAGCTATGGAATATAGAGCCGCCACCCCTCGAATCCAGTTTGGCTCAAAACCCAGGCAAAGCATAGTGCCCTTGAGAAAAACCTAGTCGACTCTATCGTATGCCTTCTCAAAATCGAGAAGCATAATGACCAAGTCCTCGCCACCGAGCAATCTAGCTCAGGCTGTCGCCTCCCAGAAGGTGAAAATGTTGTCAAGGATACTTTGCTCCTTGTGACAAATCTTGTTTGGGTAGCATGAATCAAATCCCCAAGGAAGGGCTAGATCCTCAAACTCAAGGCCTTGGCTAGGATCTTGTAGACAGTATTGAGGATCGTAAATAGGCCTCCAGTACCGAATATCATCTGACACTCCCTCCCCCTTGGGGATAAGAAAGATCAAGCCCTCTCAAAAACTATGTGGCATCACCCCAGTGTCCGAAAACCCCCGCGGAGTCCTGGCCCCAAAAGGTCCCAATAGCGCATAAAAAAGGCAGGCGTCAATCCGTCCTCCCTAGGGTAACTATGATGCAGGAGGGCCCTCAAAGCCTCACCAAGCTCATCCTCTGAAAAGGGGCTCACCCAAAGCTGTCCGCATACGATCTGTGACCCTCCTCTGCACATGGGCCCACACAGTCTATCTACAAGCATCATGTGCCTCCGTGGCTGGCTCCGTTGAATGCAGGTCTCTATAGAACTCAGTGGAAATAGCTCTAATCTCCTCGGGCTCAGTGGCTAATGATCCATCCTGCCTCCTGAGCTAGCGTACTCCTGCTCGAGCATGGCAGGGTCCGGTGATCTCAAAAAACCCCCCAGTCACTCTATCACCAAGATGAGTCCACTGAGAGGCCTGGCGATGATAGTAAAACTCGTGTCTCTGCTCCTCTACCTCTCTAACCTCCTGGCGTGCCTGGCTCAGCTGGGACGCCACCCACTCACATGTAGGCTGCTACTCCTGAAGAAGGCGCTGGAGCGAAGCAAGGCTACGTCTCAAGGCAACGCTCCCGCTCTCGTGTCTCTCCTAGCCGTGTCAAGGCTGTAGCGTGCAAAAAAGAGCTGAGCTCGATGAGCCCCTGGGCACACTGGCCTGCTGCATCCAGGTCGTCGGAGCTCTGGCTATCCTGCCATATCCTCTCAATGTCCTCAAAAAGACTAGGGTCTGTAAGTATCCTCTCTGGGATCCTCAACTGCAAGCTGGTCTCCCGTGTCCTCTCTTCAAGAGTCAAAATAACTGGCGCATGGTCTGAGAAAGAGGTGCCAGCAGGCGAGAATGCCAACGGAGCCACCACGCTCCCCAAACCTATCGCCCACATAGAAGCGATCAATCCGTGATAGATTAGTCCCTCCCTGCCGCCGCCGGCGATTCGATCGAGAAAAACTAGGACTGTCCTGAGAACGGGAGAAAACCTCATGCTGCCATGCATCAGTGATCCGCAGTGTCATACAAAATCGCTCCCAAGCTACAAGCTCTGTGTCGTGCACTGTAACATGATTGCCTCTCCCACCCTATCGGCCGGGTCCTCAAGCATGTTGAAGTCTCCCCCCCCAACACACTAATGTGCAGCCTCAGGCAATGCATCTGTAACAAGGGTCCAAAACCCTGCTCTGGCACCAGCATGATTGGGCGCATAGACATTGAGCACACCAATGTGCTCATCGTGCATCCTCAAAAAAACATACTGCGCTCTACCAGGCACAATGACCCTGTGATCCACAATGGCTTGCCGCCATGCATCCGCAATGACCATACATACTCCTCCCTGCCCACCCAAGGGGCCAAAACCTGCAGACCAAAAAGTGTCCCATCTACCAGGCATCACCGAACCATATCTCCAAATCCTGCTCTCACTCAAATGGTGCTCCTGCATCATCAAAATATCAATACTACCCCCAACGAGGCATCTCTGAAGCTCTTGCCTCAAGCAACCACGATAACGTACATAGTGTGCATCGCCAAGACCCTGTACATTCCATGAGATGATTCTCATGGATGACCTGCTGAGGTGGAGGCTGTCTCAGCCATACGACGGGCCTTCGCAAGCGGCTTGGATGGAGAGTAATCCCCATCTGAGCGACTACGAATCTGCTCACGGTGTGCTACAAGAGTCAGACCACGCGCTAGTGGGTGTGTCCCATAGCGATTGCCTCCTGCTCGGAGAAAGAATCCTCATGTATGCATACATAGCCAGGGTCTTGCGCTAGGTCTGCCACTATGCGAGCCACCAAGTGTCGATTCTCGGAGGCATCCGCACTCTCGGTATCAAAGAAATGTGCCAACTCCTAGAGTCGGCCTACCATGTCTGTAATCTCCAAGTCGTTCACATGGTGAGAAAAGCTAAAACTCAACTACCTGTGTCTGCAAAAATACTAACAGCAAGATCCAGAGTTCACTGTCGATCACGAGCGCCGCAAAAAGGGAAGGAGAAGGCCACCGCTAAATCAAGTTCCTCCTCCTCTCAGGAGGCCGGAAGTATCACCACATGAACTCTGATAGGTGCTGGCTCATGGGGGCCCTTCGCTCCAAATAGGCGTGTAAAGGAGTAGTCGAAAGCCTCCGAGCGCTGTATAGTGTCGAGACTACTCAACCGACTGCGGATAGAGGATATCCGTGAAGCACGAATCGGCATGGTAGGTCTCCTCTACTGCGGTACACGAGCAAGGTCGGTGCTCAGTGCCCGCCGGACTGTAGGTGAGTGCCAGGGCAATCCCACTGCCTCTCCCGGGGAGCTGAGACAAGCGGAGGGGGAGGCGGGGGGGAGAAGGGGGTGGGGAAGGAGACGCTGAAAATGCGGGAGCGGGAACGAGAGGAGGCCAGGGTGGAAGCAAGGCAAGAGGGGGGGACGGGGGAGGGGGGGTGGAGGTGGAGGTGGAGGTGGAGGTGCAGGTGGAGGTGAAGGGGGGGGCACTGGTATCTCCTAATCCTCAGTTTGTGTTGGGGTCTCCTCCTGGAGGGGAGCAAAGCTGTTCCTCACTGGAACCCAATGATGCTGAGGCTATGTCTGCTCTGCTCTGCTGCGTCGATCTCTGGGAATGCTGCTCTAGGAATGCTGCTGAGGCTGTGTCTGCTCTGCTGCGTCGGTCTCTGGGAATGCTGCTGTGGCTATCTCCCTCTGCGACACCCCTGTCGAGGCTGCCAATCAGAGGTCTTTGTGTGGGCTGAGCAGGTGTCCCAGAGGGTGCCTGCCGAGCCGCATTTGTGGATGGGCCATCGGAGGTCTGCTGTGGTGAAGGTCGGGGTCTCCTTTGCGAGAGCAACAAGCCTTGACCAGGTGGCCGACCTGCCTGCATATAAAACACTGGTTCGGGAGCCCCGAAAACTCCACTCTCTGATCGATCCATCCCCTCCCTATCCTAGGTAACTGAATGACCTTCGGAAGGGAGGAGATGTCAGGAACTAAAACTCTGACCGAAGGAAGGCCAGCTGCTCTAGCCACCATTGAAGTTGCTGTGGGGCTAGTCTCAAGCACCGAGCCCACCAATGATCCTATCCTGGAAAGGAGTAGAAGGTACTCACAGCGAAGTCCAGGAAAGCAAAGTGTGGCATGGAATAGGCACTCTCCCTGCTCGGCCGCCGCTGCTGGGTCGAAACCATGCTGCCAATGTATCTGAAGAAGGCCCGAGCGCCCTTGATGTCAAGGGGACTCATGGCTAGGACCTGGGCCACGCTCTGTGTTGTCTGGAACTCAATCTGGTAGTGTCCGCGGCCCAGTAACTAAACGTCGAGGATCTTGCCCACATTTGCAAGAAGGCAGGCCGCCTCGAGAAGATCCCGAATCTCCCCTCTGCTGGGGCGAGTGCCAACTATACGGCAGATGGTGGAATGTACCTGGAGGCGTTCCACCTCTACGGCGAGGCTTGCTTCCTCTTCTGGCAAATAAGAAAGCCTGATGGGGGTATCCTCAGGGGGCGGGCGAGAGGGGGCTGCGGAAGAGTCCCTCTGAGGTGAGGCGGGAGGGGCCTCCATCAGAGTCTGAAGCTGAGTCGAGGGTGAAGTGGAGAGGGAGGGTCCTGTAAGAACCAAGCTACACGAAAACAGGGGGAAGCGCGGAGCGGTGAGGGAAAGACCGAAAGCGAGGGGGGAGGGGCAGATGACAGAGGAGAGAAAAAGGGGGGGGAAGGCGAGGGGAAGCGGGGAGCGAGCGAGATCGGGAAGGGCGCGATAGGGGGCGGGAAGGAGGGCACGAAAGGGGGGAGAAGGGCGCGAAAGGGAGCAGGGGTAGGCGGGTAGGCGGGCGCAAAAGGGGGGCAAGGGGCGCGAAAGGAAGAAGGGGCAGGCGGGTAGGCGGGCAGGGGCGGAACGCGGAGGGAGGGGCGCGAGCACGCGGGGTCGAAGGAGAGGGTGAAGGGTGAGGGTGACGGGGAGGGCGAGGGCAAGGGCGCAGGCGAAGGCAGGTAGGCGGGGGGGCAAAGGTGAGGGTGAAGGCGATGGGCGAGGGCAAGGGCGTGGGCGAAGGCAGGTAGGCGGGGGGCGAAGGTGAGGGCGAAGGCGAGGGACGAAGGCGATGGCGATGGTGGCGAAGGCGAGGGCAAAGGCGGGCAGCATGCTCGAGCAGGGGGGCGAGAGCTTCAGCGAGCATAGACTTTGATACACACAAAATGATTGATTGGACTATCACGTTTGGAAGCAAACATTATGATACCAATATTTTGGATAAAGACTTTGACTAGGACCACATAGTTTTTTCAGATTTATCAATTTGGGATCCTGAGTCTCATGATGTTGAGATGTATGGGTTCTTTGTCACAGTAGATCCTACCAATATTATGGAGGGCATATCAGATGCAATTCAACAGGGTGCTTTTCATGATGATGGTGAAGTAGCTGCAACTAGGGGGAATGATACAGATCTTCATTATGGTCAAGAGAAGCATGCTTTTATTTGTCAAGATGATGAATTATTGGTCGGGGAGGTTGCATGTGTGTGGTAGCGAGAGAAGGATGGAGATGTCCAGAACGATGTCACTAGTGTATGCAGTTGGGGAAGTTTGGTGAATCCAACTTGCAGGATGATGAATTATTGGCTGGGGAGGTTGCATGTGCGTGGTAGCGAGAGAAGGATGGAGATGTCCAGACTACGATGTCACTAGTGTATGCAGGTGGGGAAGTTTGGAGAATCCAACTTGCAGGATAAGGTCAAGACTTGCCAGTATGGGGTCCCAAGCTCAGAGATGATGTGGATAATGTGGTCCTTAATTCCACAACCAATCTTACAATTCTAAATGTAATGTTTTCAGATGTTCTCTTCATTCATGATGTAGTTGTTGATGGTGTAGTCCCGAGGACAGCATGGCCAATTTGCAGATGCTTTCATCAGTGGTCACTATGGCAGACATGTTCACTGACCTTTGGGAATGCCTTGAGAATGTAGGCTATGAGCACTCATATCACACTTGCGAGATGATAATGAATGCCATTGCGAGTCTGGAGGGGCAGAGTGCCTACATGGCAGGAAAAGTGATGGAGGTCTCCATTCAGGGCTGTTGATACAGAAATGTTTCGTATATAGATATGTTTTTGCCTATTCCACCCACCGCGGTGGCTTGTAGACTAGATGCCTTCCGGTTCTTTTGACTGGTTATACGAGTATATTTGAGTATATAGGACAAGGAGTATAGCCAAGCTTCGACCACTAACACTTGGAGTGCAGTAGAATCGATGCAGAATTACAAAAAACTACAGTCAACATTATTGCCATGTTAGCGGCGCTGAGGCAAGCAGTAGTGGTTCTGCAAAGGTGCAAGTATGGGCAGCGGCTGGGTAGTTAGGGTACTGGACTTCGTACAACCATGGTAGCAATGTCGGATGAGGTGGAGGATGGAAATGATCATCAATGGCTGACGAAGATCGCACAGTAGGTGCAATACCCAACAAAAGTGATTGAATATAGTATGATGTTTTTTGCCATTTTATGCGTGCTGCTACATGTTGACGAAAAGTGGAGATCTCTTATTGTGGCTGTGATAAGCATGGATATCAATTGGCTTGTACCGGAGATGGTGCAGTGGGTATGGTTCAAGCAATGGTGGCTGGATAGCCGAGATGTGCTCGCAAGGCAACTGTGTAATATACACAACAGAGTCCAACAAATAGCTCGGGATTATGAGCAGATGGGGTATGTTGCCTCTAAGATTGCCATGATGGCAAAGAAAAGAAAAAAGTACAAAGACACACAGGGGAGAGAGTTCCAGGATGCTTTGATGGATAACCAAGTAGATCACCAGTATGTAGTTATTATCACAAACAAGGTGGAGTTTTGCTCTTTGTTTATCATTATGTGCGTGATGAGCCTTACTATTTCCAGCCAGTCGTGCTTCATGTGCATGATGGGCTTGCTGTACGCATTATTGTTGCTTTCTTCTACCATGGATGTGGTGAGGAGAAGAGGGCTTCTTCGGGTAAAAAGTGAGTGGCAATGAAAAGTAGTACCCAAAAATAGATGAAACGTGATATGCAATAGGAGAGTAACTCCAAAAATAGTTGGAGCACTGCTATTTTGAGACGTGGACTAGCCCAAAAATTGGCTATTTTTGGATTAAAACATGAAAAGCGTGTAGCACACGAAAAATGAGCAAAAGTCTGTTTCACGAAAAACACCATAACTTTCAACCGTGAACTCCGATGAAGCCGAGTATATACTCAAAATTTACCGCATGAACTGCACATTGCCAGTTTTCCCATTTTAAGTGCTATTCATCTAAAATGACATAACTTTTGATAGGAATATTATATTAACAAACCAATTGACTCTATAGAAAGCTTGCGACACCGTGCTTACACTGAAAAAAAATACCAATTGGATTTCTATAGCCCAAAAATTGGCTATTTTTAGATTAAAACATGAAAAGCGTGTAGCACACGAAAAATGAGCAAAAGTCTGTTTCACGAAAAACACCATAACTTTCAACCCTGAACTCCGATGAAGCCGAGTATATACTCAAAATTTACCGCATGAACTGCACATTGCCAGTTTTCTTGTTTTAAGTGCTATTTATCTAAAATGACATAACTTTTGATAGGAATATTATATTAACAAACCAATTGACTCTATAGAAAGCTTGCGACACCGTGCTTACACCAAAAAAAATACCAATTGGGTTTCTATAATACAATTCCAATTAGGATAAGATAGGGTGGTCCATATTGACAATCCAAGGACCTACATAAACGTGTTAACAGTGATTAATTACTTGAATTCTACAAAACATGAATAAGAGATTAAATGAAATATAGAACATGCACATGAATGAAATTTACACAATTGATACTTCCCTTCTCTTCTTTTCACAATAGCAAGATCGATGATACTCTGATTTCATTTTGGAAATACACGAACATGAAGAGATAGGAACATTGTGACTTAGAGAGAGAGAAGCAGAAAGATATTTACATCATATACGCTCCCAAAAGACTAGTTCATATTGATTATGAGTTTATATATATAGGTGAGATCTAGGTCAAGTTAGAGTGTGATATATATAGCTCCAATACTTTTAACCAAAGCCAAGGTGCGTTGTATGCTCGAAGGTCCTGTCGTGGTGCATCATGGCACTCAAATAGGTTCCTCAGTTTAAATTTTGGCATATCCGATACACAAACCTTATCATTTTGGAATAAAAGACCATTCCGAATAAAAAATTGGTTGGCTTTTCGTTGATTCACCAGGTTTTGATCTACCTCAAAGTTGGACCCTGATTTTTTCAAATATCAATATTTTCCAAATAAAATATCTATACTACATTTTTCCTTGAGCGAATCGTATAAGTTGGAAGTAACTTCCGTGAAGCTAAGCTCATTAACTTCACCAATTTGACTCAACGCATGAGCAATGCTAGCCAACCTACCTTTTCTATATTTAATCATGAAATCAAAGTCCTGCATCAATTCGGCCCATATGGCCTCCCTACCTTTCAAGTCCGGTTGATCACAAATGAGCTGCAAAGACTGAGGATCTGTCAAGACCATAAACTGAGATCTATAGAGATATTGTCTACATGCCTTTAAAAGCATAAATGATTGCATATAGCTTTTTCTCCTGAAGTGGGTACCTAGTCTGTGCATTGTTGAGTTTCTTACTCTCAAGGGCCATAGGCTTCTCATCCGGGAACAAAGTTGCGCCTACTGCAAAATCACTAGCATTAGTCTTAACAATGTAAGGCCTGCTAGGATCTAGTAGTAAGGCTAACAAAGAAGCATCTTGAACTTTATATTTCAAAGTATCGAAAGTTTCCTGTAGCTTCTCATTCCACTCAATCAGAGAATTAGACTTCTTATTTTTACCCTTAAGAAGGTTGGTAAAAGGCACTGTAAACTTTGAATAATCCTTAACAGATTTTCAAAGAAATACCATGAGACCTAAGAAAGATCTTAACTTCTTGATCGTGTGTGGAACTAGCCATCCCAAAACCTTTTGGATGCGATCCAAGTTTATACTTAAGCCATCTTAAAAGATCTTATGACCCAAGTATAACAATTACTTTTTAAAGAAATCACACTTAGATAATTTACAATACAGTTTCTCCTTCCTGAGCCTTTGTAGAACTTGTATGTAGGAGTACGAAACGATGAAATAACCCCCTTCACCCTTTTCTGTTCCTTTTTGGTAAGGATCCAAGAGACCTTAGGTAATTCAATCCTCCCATCTCCATGTACTCTTGCCCAATATCTTTCCTTGATGTTGGGTTCCCTAAGGTCTTCATGTGTAGATCTACTATCCTTCGCCCCAAAATGATGATCCCATATTAGACTCCCTACATTTTTGAAGATGTGCATGGGATCTAAGAGGTGATTAATCAATAAATCATCCCAATATGGTAGGTCGTGAAGAATAGAAAGCCTTTTCATACCAAATGGCAAATATGTACCCCTAACCTCTAACGATAGTGCTTTCCAATCGCTTGCTTTTATTGTCCTTGGTGGTCGTCCAAGCGATCCTTCTCTAAAGTAATGATCTAGTTAAGGGAGAAAGATTTTATGTCCTTGATATATCATCTTCTTTAAGGCTTTTGATCTCCTTGCATTCAACATTGGTCTGCAAATGGGAGAAGCATGTTATCCACTAGTCACAAGCCCTACGAATCATTGAGAAAATTTTGATTAGAACATACATTTTTATTAAGAAAACATATAGTTCTATTAAGAAAACGTACATTACCTGAGCGCTCTCCATCGCCATGAAAGTCATGCATTGTCCACATTAAAATTCCCTTAATGTATGCCTAATGTATATTTCGAGGCTTGGTCATATCATAAATGGGGATTCCATCCCATAAAACTTGAAGCTCATCCACAAGTGGTCATAAGAACACATCCATATTCTTAGCCTTGTACTTTTGCCACGGACTAACAAGGCCAATAGAAGATGTCCTTTTTTTGATTGATAGCCAAGGAGGAATATTATAATTTACCAAAACTATTGGCCATGTACTCCAAGATGTAGAGCGAAACCCAAATGGTTCTCTCTTAAATTCGTGCCATTAATCCTCTATATGATTCCAAGCAGCACAATCAACAGGAATGCGTAATACACGATCCGTGGAACGGTTATTTGAATGGCATGTCATTAGCTTAGAAATAGACTTGCACTTAAACATGTGTTGAATGTGAGGGATTATTGGAAAGTGTCTCAGTGTTTTCATTGGGGTAGTGGCTCCTTGTACATCTTATCGGTAGCTATCTGAACCACACTTGGAACACTTATCTAGTTCTGCATATTCATTTCGAAACAAGATGCAATCATTGGGACATACATGGATGCAATTTTAGTCCATTCCTAAGCTCCGTAAGATTTTCTTAGCCTCATCTCTTGAAGATGGCATCTTATTTCTCACTGGTAAAAAAGTATCCTTTAATAGTCTACAAAGACATTGAAGATCATGGTAAGAACACAACATTGTTTCAAATTACTTAGATAGGAGCATGAAATACATACCTAAACAATTTAGTAACATTTTTATCACTCCACCCATAAATGGATTGTAGATTCAATAATGCAAGATAGGTTTTAAGCTTTGATATTCGGGATCCATCATACAATGAAGTGCTGGCCTCTGCTTTCAATGCTTCTTCAATTGGGTCAGGTTGTCCGAAAAAAAAATACTCAATTTGCAATAAAATAATAATGTCCACAAAATTGGTTACAATGAGAGGTCTTATGCCTCTCGTGTTAAATCTTTCACTTTCTCTAGAAAAGATTTTTTGGTTTGTTCTCGTAGATGAACCAACTTTTTCAAGGTAAAACCATAAACAAGAACTTCCACATCCTCCATGCTTAGGCTATCCATGGGACGTTGACTACGATTTGCTTTCTTTCCCTTTTTATTTACTCGAATCATCTCTGGATAATATTTTCCTGATAATGCATCATCTCCATTGACCTTGTACCTTTGCCAACCAAAAAGGACATCCGATTTCATCATCTGTTGCTAACACTGCAATCATTGCACCTACAATGAGCTCCTCAATATTTCCTTCCCACATTTCCTTCTCTTGCACCCGTCATTGACTAGTCCTTCTAGCACCAACATACGCTTCAGGAGTCTCCCCATATACACCAATGTTTGAAATTCTTCAGGCAATTATGTTTGTTGATTTGGCATTTGAATATTATCATCACGGTCTTCAAGTTCTTGTATCCTCCAAAGAAAGGGCTCCAGGTTCATCAGTGATCTTGAATTGCTTTGAACTTCCTCAATCAAGATTTCTTGCTCATGAAAAAATGTATTCCACCATCCAAGTGAGCAAGTTAGAAAATACACATGTGCTGATTGTATGGTCTCTTTAATTTCTATCAAAACATTGATGATAATTAATGGCTCGCTTTTCTTTTTGAGCTTTTGTTGCTTCAATGCTTGATGCCAAAAGCATTTTTGCTGCCCGAAGAATTTGTCATTCTGGGACACTAAGTAAAAACTTCAAACCATACTGAGGATGCCATGCCTCTGAGTTAGAGTACTTCTTACACCACAAACGTGTTTCAGCTTTTTTTTCCTTTATTTTGAATTGATGTTGGAAACTATGGTCATTAAGCTGAGCGAATGCAGGGCTTGCAAAATCTCCACCTGTTTTGCAAACTCTCTAAAATCGTAGGTGCCTTTCAAAACATGAATTTCTGGCGCAAGATCATAAGCTTCTCTAAGAATTGTGCACACCTCTGGAAGGTCAAATGCACTTTTCTAAGCAAGTTTGACTGAAAACTTGCGAAACATCTGATTAATTTGATCATGAGTGTGACCCACCAACAAAAATCCAAGTTTGACCTTTTTGAAAACTTTCTACTACACCAACATACTCAATAAGAAAGCACTATTTGATTTTTGTTTTCCCTTGCCGTATTATCTAGCTACACATAAAGTGTGCCAGGTAATTCTCCTTGCCATTCACTTACTATTTTCTGAATTATGGTGATGGTCAAGTTAGGGTCGTCGTATAAATTTGGAAAGTTTATAAAAACTTTCGACGTCACTCATGATGCCGTTAAAGATGAGGGTTCCAACAATGTGTAGTTGTATGAAATTCTCTTCCTTCAAATTCTTTAGAGCACGCATAAAATGGGTATCAACGTCTTCTTTTGATCCATTCCATCTATGACTAATCCCAAATACATTTCTTTTTTCTCAAGGCACTTCTTTTGATGCTTTGCTAGCTTTTGACGCTCTGTACTTTGTTGTTCTCGATGAGCTTTAAGTGCTTGTAGAATAGGACCTGAAAACTCAAAACAATGTAAAGCTAGTTTAAATTATACTTGGTTCTCATTCATAAATTAAAACGTACAAAAAACACAAATCAAACATACCTTTTTCTTCAAATGTCTTTGCAACATCTCTTTTGGCTTTGAGCTCTGCATAAATTAACTAACCCCCATTCTAGTTTTCTTGGGAATTTTCACATCAGCAAAATATTACCTCCAAACTCGAAGAAATGAAGTTAATGAAAGAAATGACATGTTCCTTCCTTTCAACGTTTCCACGTAGAGGTTGTAAACTTCTCCCTTTGTAAAATTATCAGGCAAATGGGTGAATTTTGAATTTGGCATGCGCTCACCATTGTAAGTGACAAATCATTCCATCCAGCTCTTGAGAAAACACTGCTGTGAGGAGTGTCACGTTGTGTACTAAATGAGTACCGTGAATCTTCTTCCACCCGTTGCAACTGCTTTTTCTTTTACATCCGTTGATTGCTTAAACAAAACACTTGAAGAAAACACTTTCGAGACACAATCGTGCCAAAAATTGTATATTTTATTTTCTCTCCAGACCTTAATAAAAAACCATGTAATGCTATATTCTTTTGAGCACGTTTTAAAGCAAAGAAGTTTTCACGTTCCTGCTTAATTTTTCTGAATCCAAGTGTCCTCAAGCAGTTTTTTTTAAAACAATAAATCCTACATGTCTCTCTCAATGCATTGCGATGCAAAAACTTGTCTTTTCTTCTCAAGAAGGGAGCGGTTGTCTCCACACGAATAGGCTGAACTAATGATGGAGAAACTAGAACATCGGTATCAAAATTTGATAAATTAGCAAATAGTGGACTTGTAACATCATCATCACTGATAGATTGGCTTTGACTTTTAGGAGTGAGTACGGATATAGGCACTTGAAAAGAGCAAAACAAGCTTGAGAGAGAATTTTGTTGCCCTGCCATGACTAGGAACATCAAACCTCTAAGTTTCTCTACAAAACAATGGTCTAAGCTACAAAGTGGAGTGTAATCTCAAATCCAAATAACTTACTTTTAATGGTTGGATTCAAAAATAATAAAATTAATTTAAATATTAAAAATTATTAATTATTGTAAAAAATGAGACTTAAAAGATGAGAGGAAGTTCTTTTTAGACACACATTCCAAGGGTCTGCTGCCTGCTGCTAAGAGAGCCACAAGAGCATTTTTTTGAATTTGGAGCATTTTTCTTGAGTTTAATTCTGTAAGGTATGCATTTTCTTGATTACTTTGTTATTTGCTACAATTTTGAATTTTTCTTTCATCGTCATTTGGTTCAAAGTTTGCTATGAGGAAATTATGGCAAGGAAGAAAAACAAAAAAATTATCTAAGGAGGTAAGTGATTTTAAAAATAGACTTTTTTTTAAAATATATTTTTTTAAAAGAATTTTTTGTCTTTTAAATACACAAAAATACCAAAAAGAAGATTTCATATGTAAATAAAGAAAAAAAGAGATTGAAAAAATAATATTTTATAAAATCAAGATTTAGTCAATAATTTTTGAAAATTATAGTGACTTCATTTTAAAAAAAGCTAATTCTTGTGTTGTATTCTGGAATACAACACAAAAATTGATAAGTTGCCATGTTTCTTTTGTATTAAGTAGTTTGTATTCTAGATACAACGCTTGAAGTCACATTTTTTAAAATTTAACACATGCACTTTGAGGTTGTATTCCAGAATCCATTGCTTATACAAGTTGTATTTTGGAATACAACTTCTCTCAACACTTGAGTTGTATTCCAGAATAACAAGCTGTATTCAAAAATATAATTTTTCTCTATACTTGAGATTCTATTCCAGAATACACAGCTTCAACAAGCTACATTCTAGAATACAACTTCTCTCTGTGCACTTGAGTTTTTTTTCCAAAATACACAGCTTCACCAAGCTGTATACTGGAATACTTCTCTCTACACTTGAGTTGTATTCTAGAATACAGAGCTTCAATAAGCTATATTCTAGAATACAACTTCTTTCTACACTTGAGTTGTATTCCAGAATACACAGCTTCATCAAGTTATATTTTGGAATATAACTTCTGTCTACACTTGAGTTGTATTCCACAATACACGACTTTGGCAGGCTGTGTTCTACAATAACCCAAACTCAATGAAAACCATTAGAATAGACCTTCATGCAAAAAAGGATTTGCTTTTTATCTAATTTTAGAAGACATGAAAAGAAAGCAAAAGCTCTCGAGTTCGCGTGCCCTTCCTGCTGCCTGCTCTCACTCCCTCCCTGCTTCCCCTCGCCTTCCCCCCCCTTTTTCTCTCCTCTGTCATTCGCCCCTCCCCCCTCGCTTTCGGTCTTTCTCTCCCCGCTCCGCGCTTCCCCCGTTTTCGTGTAGCTTGGTTCTTGCAAGATCCTCCGTCTCCGCTTCGCCCTCGACTCGACTTTCTTCAGACTCTGATGGAGGCCCCTCCCGCCTCACCTCAGAGGGACTCTTCCATAGTCCCCTTGCCCGCCCCCCCTGAGGATACCCCCTTAAGGCTTTCTCTTTCGCCAGAAGAGGAAGCAAGCCTCGCCGTAGAGGTGGAACGCCTCCAAGTACATTCCACCATCTGCCGTATAGTTGGCACCCGCCCCAGCAAAGGGGAGATCCAGGATCTTCTCCAGGCCTGCCTTCTTGCAAATGTGGGCAAGATCCTCGGCGTCCAGTTACTGGGCCACGGACACTACCAGATTGAGTTCGAGACAACACACAGAGCATGGCCCAGGTCCTAGCCATGAGTCCCCTTGACATCAGGGGCGCTCGGGCCTTCTTCAGACATTGGTAGCATGGTGTCAACCCAGCAGTGGGGCCGAGCAGGGAGAGCGCCCATTCCATTCCACAGTTTGCTTTCTTGGACTTCGCTACTGTGAGTACCTTCTACTCCTTTCCAGGATAGGATCATTGGTGGGCTTGGTGCTTGAGACTGGCCCCACAGCAGCTTCAATGGTGGCTAGAGCAGCTGGCCTTCCTTCGGAGTTTTAGTTCCTGACATCTCCTCCCTTCCGAAGGTCATTCAGTTACCTAGGATAGGGAGGGGATGGATCAATCAGAGAGTGGAGTTTTCAAGGCTCCCGAACTAGTGTTTTATATGCAGGCAGGTCATCCACCTAGCCAAGGCCTATTGTTGCCCTCGCAGGAGACCTCGACCTTCACCGCAGCAGCAGACCTCTGATGGCCTGTCCACAGATGCAGCTCGGCAGGCAGCCTCCTGGACACCTGCTCAGCCCACACAGAGACCTCTGATTGGCAGTCTCGAGAGGGGTGCCGTAGAGGGAGACAGCCACAGCAGCATGCCCAGAGACCGACGTAGCAGCAGCCAACAGCAGACACAGCCTCAGTATCATTGGGTTCCAGTGAGGAACAGCTTTGCTCCCCTCCAGGAGGAGACCCCAGCATAGTCTGAGGATTAGGAGATGCCAGCGTCCCCCCTTCACCTCCACCTCCACCTCCACCTCCATCTCCACCTCCACCTCCACCTCCACCTCCACCCCCCCCTCCCCCGTCCCCCCCTCCCGCCTCGCTTCCACCCTTGCCTCCTCCCGTTCCTGCTCCCGCATTTTCAGCGTCTCCTTCCCCACCCCCTTCTCCCCCCCTCCTCCCCCTCCGCTTGTCTCAGCTCCCCGGGAGGCACTGGCAGTGCCCTCGCACTCACCTGCAGTACGACGGGCACTGAGCACCGACCTTGCTCGTGTACTGCAGTAGAGGAGACCTACCATGCCGATTCGTGCTTCACAGATATCCTCTATCCGCAGTTGGTTGAGTAGTCTCGACACTATACAACGCTCGGAGGCTTTTGACTACTCCTTTACACGCCTATTTGGAGCAGAGGGCCCCCATGAGCCAGCACCTATCAGAGTTCATGTGGTGATACTTCCGGCCTGAGGGGAGGAGGCACTTGATTCAGCGGTGGCCTTCTCCTTCCCTCTTTGCGGTACTCATGATCGGGAGTGGACTCTGGATCTTGCTCTTAGTATTTTGCATACACAGGCAGTTGAGTTTTCTCACCATGTGAGCGACTTGGAGATTACAAACATGGTAGGCCGACTCTGGGAGTTGGCACATTTCTTTGATACCGGGAGTGCGGATGCCTCCGAATCGACACTTGTTGGTGGCTCGCATAGTGGCAGACCTAGCGCAAGACCCTGGCTATGTATGCATACATGAGGATTCTTTCTCCGAGCGGGAGGTAGTCGCTATTGACACACCCACTGGCGCCTGGTCTGAGACTCTTGTAGCATACCAGGTGCGCAAATTCATAGTCGCTCGGATGGGGATTACTCTCCATCCAAGCCGCTTGCGAAGGCCCGCCGTATGGTTGAGGCGGCCTCCACCTCAGCAGGTCATCCATGAGGATCATCTCATGGAATGTACAAGGCCTTGGTGGTGCACACTATGTAGGTTATCGTGGTTGCTTGAGGCAAGAGCCTCAGAGATGCCTGGTTGGGGGTAGTATTGATATTTTGATGATGCAGGAGCACCATTTGAGTGAGAGCAGGATTTGGAGATATGGTTCGGTGATGCCTGGTAGATGGGACACTTTGTGGTCTGTAGGTTTTGGCCCCTTGGGTGGGCAGGGAGGAGTATGTATGGTCATTGCGGATGCATGGCGGCGGCACGCCGTTGTGGATCGCGGGGTCATTATGCCTGGTAGAGCGCATTATGTTTTTCTGAGGATGCAGGATGAGCACATTAGTGTGCTCAATGTCTATGCGCCCAATCATGCTGGTGCCAGAGCAGAGTTTTGGACCCTTGTTACAGATGCATTGCTCGAGGCCGCACATTGGTGTGTTGGGGGAGACTTCAACATGCTTGAGGACCCGGCCGATAGGGTGGGAGGCAGTCATGTTATAGTGCACAGCACGGAGCTTGTAGCTTGGGAGCGATTTTGTATGACACTGCGGATCACTGATGCATGGCAGCATGAGGCTTTCTCTCGTTCTCAGGACAGTCCTAGTTTTTCTCAGTCGAATTGCCGGTAGGGAGGGATGAATCTATCACAGCTTCTATGTGGGGGACAGGTTTGGGGGAGCGTGGTGGCTTCGTTGGCATTCTCGCCTGGCACCTCTTTCTCAGACCATGCGCTAGTTATTTTGACTCTTGAAGAGATGACACGGGAGACTAGCTTGCAGTTGAGGATCCCAGAGAGGATACTTACAGACCCCAGTCTTTTTGAGGACATTGAGAGGATATGGCAGGATAGCCAGAGCTCTGACGACCTATATGCAGCAGGCCAGTGAGCCCAGGGGCTCATCGAGCTCAGCTCTTTTTTGCCCGCTAGCCTTGACACGGCTACGAGAGACACGAGAGTGGGAGGTCACCTTGAGACGTAGCCTTGCTTCGCTCCAGTGCCTTCAGGAGCAGTAGCCTACATGTGAGTGGGTGACGTCCTAGCTGAGCCAGGAACGCCAGGAGGTTAGAGAGGCAGAGGAGCAGAGACACGAGTTTTACTATCATCGCCAGGCCTCTCAGTGGACTTAGCTTGGTGATAGAGTGACTGGGGGTTTTTTTGAGATCACCGGACCCCGCCATGCTCGAGTAGGAGTACGCCAGCTCAGGAGGCAGGACGAATCGTTAGCCAGCATTGAGCCCGAGGAGATTAGAGCTATTGCCCCTGAGTTCTACAGAGACCTGCTTTCAGCGGAGCCAGCCACAGAGGCACGTGATGCTTGCAGACAGACTGTGTGGGCCCATGTGCAGAGGAGGGTCACAGATCATATGCACACAGCTTTGGGTGAGCCCCTTTCAGAGGATGAGCTTGGTGAGGCTTTGAGGGCCCTCCCGCGTCATAGTTACCTTGGGGAGGATGGATTGACGCCTGCCTTTCTTATGCACTATTGGGACCTTTTGGGGCCAGGCCTCCGTAGGGGTTTTCAACATGTTCTCGACACTCGGGTGATGCCACAGAGTTTTTTAGAGGGCTTGATCTTTCCTATCCCCAAGGGGGAGGGAGTGTCAGATGATATTTGGTAGTGGAGGCCTATTTACGATCCTCAATACTGTCTACAAGGTCCTAGCCAAGTCCTTGAGTTTGAGGATCTAGCCCTTCCTTGGGGATTTGATTCATGCTACCCAAACAGGATTTGTCACAAGGAGCGTAGTATCCTTGACAACATTTTCACCTTCTGGGAGAGGTGACGGCCCGAGCTAGATTTCTCGGCGAGGACTTGGTCGTTATGCTTCTCGATTTTGAGAAGGCATACGATAGAGTCGACTAGGTTTTTCTGGAGGGCACTATGCTTCGCTTGGCTTTTGAGCCAGACTGGATTCGAGGGGTGGCGGCTCTATTCCATAGCTCGTAGCCTGGTGTTGATGGTAGGAGGACGGGGGCTGAGTTTTGAGTTGACCAGATCAGTCCGTCAGGGATGCCCTCTCGCTCCGTTCCTTTTTCTTTTCTTTGTAGAGGCTATGAGCATGTATCTGACAGTAGAGGAGGTTGGTTTGAGAGGACAGCTCCCAGTCTAGGGTGAGGACTTGCTTGATTCTGAGTTTGTTGATGACACGGGATTGTTTTTGCATGGCCAGGAGGCCAATCTACAGAGGTCAGAGCAATCTCTATAGGTTTTTGGTGTGGCTTTGGGAGCATTGATCAATTGGCGCAAGACAGTGGCTTTTTGGATCAGTAGCACCCCCGCCTTGGCATGGAGCCTAGACACCCGAGTTTTAGATGGATTCCTCCTGGCACAGCAGTGCGGTATGTGGGATGCCAAATTGGACTTGATTTGTCACCTGAGCAGTAGATCGCCCCGCTCCTTCTGAGCATTCGGAAGAAGCTTTTATATCGGAGTACAGCACGGCTTTCCTTGGCTGGGAGGGTAGTGGTGACAAATCAGGTGCTTTTAGCGACTATGTGGTATATCACGTCTTGGATTTTCTTGAGCTCTTGCATTAGCCAGGTACAAAGGTTGATCAGGAATTTTCTTTGGTCTGGGTGTGGGATGGTCAGCTGGCCCGGGCTAAGGTTGCTTGGGCAGTTATTACTCTTCCGCTGGCCCAGGGGGGCTTGGGCATTATAGATCCAGCTGATCATAGAGTAGAGCCTTGTTGGGGAAGCTTATTGTTCGGGGGTTGCTTCCAGGCGCTGAACCTTGGAAGGTGCTTCTTTTTCAGCGGCGGCTGCAGGCTAGAGCTCCCCCAACAGGGGGCACTTGGGCACTAGAGATACGGTGGATCTTCAATGAGATGAGGGAGGACAGGCCTCAGTAGTAGAGGATGGGAGGACAGATTTGCCTTGAGTATCCTGCGAGCTTGGGAGTTGCTGAGACCGGGGCTTTCTCAGAGACCTCCCACTTGTGATGAGGAGCGGGCCAGACAGCCGCTCATCTAGAGCCCCGCGGTACACACAAGGTAGGGTCATATGTTGGATTCGCGGCCTCATCTAGCCTGGGGACCACTAGCTACAGGCCCAGCACGCAGTTTTGGAGATTGGCAAGCCTTTTGCAGTCTCCCCCAGGCGGCGAGGCTGAGTCACTTCAGAGGGGGGCTGATTATGAGGGATGACATTCAGTAGGCTCTCATCTCACTGAGGGGTGGTTAACGCCTTTTGAGCCAGTGGCCCCATGGTGGATGGGAGCCTTTACTCAGTTGGAGATCCTGATTGCTGTCAGAGCTTGCACTGAGGATGGTAGATGCCTCTACCATGAGATACAGGATGAGGGTAGACTTCAGAGAGTAGAGTCGGGTCACCTTTGGTCTCGCAAAGTGCATCTTTCAGAGGATACGGGTAGTGGCCACCGCTTCTCAAAAGTGGCATATTGATCCAGACCCTGCAGATGTGGACTCTGATTGGTGCATATGGGCATATGCTGCATGTCCCTTGGCTCGGCTCCAGTGGGACCCTGGCGAGTACAAGTGGCATGATCCTTATGCGTCCCCTGAGGCCATAGAGATCACCTTTTTCTAGTACACTGTTTGGTTGGGGAGGCATATTTTGACTACAAGGAGGACGGTCTCCCCAGCTGCAAATCGGAGCATTGGCGGCCTATAGGGACTCTCACAGGAGTTCTTGGAGGATTTTTGGACTAGGCTCTGGGCTAACAGATAGGCATGCAGGATCTCGGCTTTCCAGTGGTGGTGGCTGGTTGCCCACAGGGGCTCTATAGTTGGCACGTGGCTTGTCTACAGTGGCCTTCCATCAGCCTGTGTCCGATGCCGCCACCCATTGGAGACATAGCGACATTGCCTATGGAACTATCCATAGGCGCAGCAGATTTGGCTGAGGATTTTGCGCATTTTGGCCCCCCTCTCTCCAGAGGGAATGTATACGTGGGGAGCCGCTGCTTGGTTGACTTCGTCAGGTCTAGCTCTGGGATACGAGGAGACGGAGTAGGCCAGCCAGGCCATCAGATTCATTGGGGGCCAGCCTCGTTCCTTCACCGAATTTCTTGACAGCCGGCTTGACACAGGAGAAGGATTTACGATGGGAGCTCCTCAGCAGCCTCACCATATGGTTCACCTGGAGAGCCCGTTGTTTCAGGGCCTTTGAGGGGAGGCTGGAGCCACCAGCAGAGATTGTTCGGGCTATCTGGCAGGAGTTGATTCATACCCTGCGAGGCCAATATGATCGCATTTGGGGCGACTCGGATCGAGCAATCTTGCGACGCTAGGCCCTCCACACCACTTGGCACAGCGGCCCTTTCTATACTCTACATGCGGGTACCCCCCACTGGCACTACAGGCCACTTCTTTGGATTTTCCCCCCTCCTATTGTATGATATAGCCTCTTAACTATTTGTACTTTTCTGCACCTAGGGAGAGTCTCCCTAGCTACCTTGATTGGATCTCTGCTCTGCCTTCTTATGAGCAGGAGAGGTTTTGTAGCCCATTGGGCTTTTTTCTTTTTATAACTAGTGAAAGGATCTTTTCATGTGGAAAAAAAAATGTTTGCTTCCAAGCTGACTTTCCCACACCTTCAGCAAATCATCAGTATTCTGGCCATGTACCAACCCATGAGAAACTTGGCGTATCAGGTCATGCATACCTAGGGAATCCTCTAGGACATCTATGTCTGTCTCTCCCTTCCATGTACTCGTAACCTGTATACTTTGTATCTCATCATTAAGCCCTGGAGCTGTTGTTTGCAACATAGGCATCTCTTTTACACTTCAATTCAGATATCTCACATCATCATCTTGAGACCAACCTACTACACGATTGAACAAGTCATGAACAACTAACCCATTTACACCACTGGAATATGTAGTAAGATATTCATCTTCAAGGTCATAAAACAACTCTGTCATGGACTTGACATAACTTGGAGACTTTCCAGAGTTACCCTCCCTCTCCTCGCTGGCCACAATTTGGGTTCCATGCTCCACATCATTCTCATGTTGAGCACTTGAGGACTGGTAGCCTGAAAACACCTCCACTAGGGCTAATTGGTCCCCCAAACCAGAGTGATCATAAGGATGTCGAAATGTGGGAGGTATGAAAGTTGCTGCTGGAAACGTCTCTATAAGATTGACCATCATCTTCACCACCCATTTGGGTGAGAACCTATGCCATACATCTAGCTCAACATGGCCTCCATTTATTTCCTCAGCCATAACATCCTCATCCCCTTCTTCTTCAGTTGTGGGTTGCTCATTCTCCTTGTGCCATCTACCATTGTTTATGTAGGGGACAAAGTCATATTTTTTCTCTAGTACATTCTCATTATGCTCCACTTGAACAACCTGTGCCAATTGATTTACTACTTCAACATAGGATTCTTCTTTACTAAGTTCGACAAAGGTAGGGTCTTCCAGTCTCATCTCTGCGCTGTGCTGCATGCTCAGTAGTACTGGACATCATGGCTGGTGACACAAAGCCTCCATCCAAATCGGCATCACACTCTTGAGACTCAATGTCAGAGTCATACTATGCCATCAGGTCACGGGCTGCTACTTGGAGGTCTTCAATCGTCAGAATCTGTGAGCAGCTTACAGAGATGCCTCTATTGTGTGAAAGATGCCATCGTCAAGCACACACCATTGCCTCCACCACTGCATGCAACTCCTCTCTCCCCTTTTTCAGTTTCCCATTATTACTACCGGTTGCCTTGTGTAATCCCCTCCGAACATCCTTCAGCTTTTCCTCCAAATCTCTTGCACAGAAGGTCTTTCGGTGGACTCGTTAAATAAACATTGCCGACACAAGTAGAATTGGCAGTCTTTGTCCTTGATGGTTGCACTCACCACAATAAACACAGGGCACACACTCCTTCGACCGATGCTTGTTGCTGCCACAGCACTTGCATGCTCTCCGGCCCATAAAAAACATTGCACGAGAGTCGAACTCGAGGATGATCTGACCGACGAATGCTCCGACCTCACATGGTCCAACTTCGGATTCTGACTATACCAACTCAAAGAAGAACCTCAAGCCCAAGAGAAATATGGCCGTCGAACTTGCCCAAGAGAAATATGGTTGTCGAACTTATTGTTTCCGTGTCATAGATAACTCTGCTCCTCCGGATTCGCTTGGCTTCGGATTTCCGCCTTGGCTCGGCCAAAACTACGGATTAGACTCGACATACACAAGAAGCTGCAGATTCCAAAACGGCTTGTATTTATCGTAAGCCTTCCTTCTCGTGCTTTACTCATGGTGGTCGCTCTTATCAAGGTGGCAATTCTTCTCGACTTTCCTAAATTGTGATAAGAATGGTCATACTGTCTCTAATTGTTGGGCATGTCAATATGATAAGGAACATGGCATTACCACCAAGCAACCTCATTCAAATTCCTCCAAAACTCATACTCCTTGTGACTATTGTGGGTGTACAAATCATCCATCTCATCATTGTTTCAAAAGGAGATATGATCAAGATCGCAATCGTGCATATGCTACTCAACATACAAGTAGTGGTGATGAACATAATCGTTAGGAGGTAAACTGTGTTCATCATGATATTTCTCCTGGAAGAGTACTTCTTGTTCAGAATGGTTCTCTTTTTATTATTGATTCTAGTGCTACTGATAATATGACTTACCAATCTCAATGGCTTCATAATTATCATGCTCTTCCAATAAATAAATTGGTGTATCTTGCTGATGACACTACTTGTCAAGTCATGGGTGTTGGTGATCTATATATTGGCACCCTTTCCTCTACAAGAATATTGCACCCTTTCCTCTACGAGAATATTGCAAGGCATTTTGCATGTTCCACATCTTCAAAGGAATCTTCTTTCTATTGCCCGGCTTGTTGATCTTGGTCCTTTTTTTGGTTTTGATCATACAAAGTGTCGAATTGAGAAGGATGGGCATACTATCGCAGTAGCTCCTCAACGTGGTAATTTTTTTGAGATCTCTTTAAATGATGATGTTGCAAATGTTGTTACTCCTCTAGGAGACCTTGATTGCAAGTTATGGCATCATCGATTTGTCCATTCGGATTTTGCAAAGATTCTTGATATTCATCCTTCGTGATCTCGTCAGAGGTATGGATCTTAAAGCTCGTTCTCATATGGGCATCTATGAGTATTGTGCTCTTGGCAAGCATCATCGAAAACCTTTTCATATCTCTACCTCTAAACATTCACATGTCCTTTTAGATCTCATTCATACAGATATTTGCGGACCTTTTCCTCCCTCCAAATCTCACTATCCTTATTTCATTACCTTCATTAATGATTTCTCTCGTTTCAAATATGTTTTTCTCTTAAGGCATAAGTCTAAAGCCTTATCCATATTCAAGCAATATCAGAAAGTAGTTGAACTTCATACTGGTAGCTCTATGAAGACTCTCCATAGTGACAATGGTGGAGAATATATTTCAAATCTCTTCAATGACTATTGTATTGAACAAGGAATTCATCATGAGTTCACTGTTTCATATTCTACTCATCACAACAAAATGGCATTGCAAAGCATAAGAATCGAACCATCCTTAATGCTATGAGATGTATGCTTATTCATTTTGGATTATCTAGGAGCTTTTAGACTGAAGCAGTTCATATAACAGTCTTTGTTCAAAATTATCTTTCCACAACTGCACCTACTGGTAAGATTCCCATTAAAAACTCGACAAGGAAAACTCCCTTTTTATCATATTTTTACACCTTTGGATGCATTGCTTATATTCACGTGCCAAAAGAAACACGTCAAAATTGGATCCTCCTAGTTTGAAAGTTATATTTACTAGATATTTTGATAATTCTAAAGGATACAAATTTTATGATCCTGCTTCTCATAAAGTCATCATTAGTCGTGATGCTATATTCGATGAACATTCAATGGGAGGTACATGGTCTAGTAAGGATTGTGATGATACAAAATCCTTACTCACTACTTTTCCTATACTGTTTGATAATCATTGTTTCTCTCAAGATGTTGTGCATCCTTCTTATCCTATGATGAATTTTGAAGACCCTACAAAGGAATCTAGTGATAATCTTGATAAATACATTGATCTTCCCATTGATATTAACATGGTTAAAATCATGTCTATGATGACGGTTTTGATGATGCTATGAATGTCCATGAAGATCTGGCAATTTCCATAAAAGGATCAATGGTAGGAGGCTATGCAAGCCGAATATGATTCTTTGATTTCAAAAGATACATGGGTCCTTACTGATTTACTTCCCAATTGTAAGATTCCTCCCCAGCCTCTCAAGATGTCCAGCATCTTCCCCTGTAATCAAATCCCTCTTTAGAATTATAAAAGATCTTGTTTTTACCAGTTTTGGCCTAGAGAGAGAAAATCTTCTAGAGAGTGGTAATTCAGTTTTTAAATATTTTTGGATAGAAAAATACCTCATCTTATTAAAATAAGTTCCCCTGAAACAGAAGTTCAAAAAGATTTTCAGAAGGTGCATTAGAAATTAAGAATAATCAATTCAAGAGGCATTATCCTCGGGGTCAAGATTTTTTTAAAATTTTAAACTAAGGTTCCTATGGACCAATAAGATTCATCCAAATGTAGGGAGGAGATAAATAGAAGAATAAAAGGAAAATCCTCCAAAAATGAGTAAATACTCACATAAGATGAAGAGTTGAATGAAGAGTTGACTAAGGACAAAGTTAATAGTTAAAAAAGAGAGATATTTAGATGAAATGATGCATTTTTAACACCTCAGTATGGGGGAGTTTCCCTCATGAAGGAGGCACCTAATTCACATGTGTGGGAGAGTTTTAAACTCCCTAAATAATGAGATATTTTTTACTCTCCTCTCTCTTGTTTCAACTAGATCCAAAAAGTGGACTAAACTGATCCAAAAATTTACCAAACTGCTCTGGAAAATTCTAGAATCAGTTGGCTTGGTTAGAAGCTCACTTTTTCCTATAAATAGAAGCCTTCCCCTTTGTTAAAACTTAATAGTGTTTTGCACTGTTACCCTGCCTCTCCCAAGTGCCAAAAATTGTGAATTTTACTCATAATTCATTAGTTTTTGACCTTCCCTCTTCTAAAATATTGGTGGCCACTCTTGTTTCAAACAAGAGTAGAACCCTCAAACCATCAAGCCAAAGGAAAGCTCTCAAATTATCCATGTAAGTTAGAGATTCTTCTCTTTTCTATTTCTTTTATGATTTTTTATGATTTTTGTCTTCTCTAAAATGAAATGATGTTATGCCTCATTGAAAAAAGGCATTCCCCTCTCTTCTTTAGTAAATCCAACCATTGTTTAACCTAGATGATTGATTATTGGATAAAATCAAGTTTTTCATAATGTTCTCCTCAATAAGTAGAAAATGTTTACACTAGAATGATTTAAATACTCTTGGTGAACTTCTAATTAATTTTAGTGAGTTAAAAATTGAAAAATGGTCAGCCATACAAAGGAGGTTATGGCAAATTTTTTTGAAAATTTGTGAAATAAATTTTATCTTTATTTATCAAAAAGAGTAATCCCCATCGTTAGAGTATTCTAAAAGTGACATTTTCATTCATGCATAGAAAGATGCATATTGATTAATTTTTATAAAAGAATGATTTTCAATAGAGTTAAATTCTATGTATAGAAAGATACATATTGATAATTTTTTATTATGAAAGTGTTACTTTCTTCATTATGGATTTTTATGCATAAAATAATGCATAAAAGTATATTTTTTTATAAAAGAGTTACTTTCATCATATTGATTTTTATGCATTAAAGTATGCATAAAAGAATATTTTTTTAATTATAAAAGTGTTACTTTTATCATTATTGATTTCTATGCATAAAAGTATGCATAAAAGAATATTTTTTTTATTATAAAAGTGTTACTTTTATCATTATTGATTTCTATGTGTAAAAGAATATTTTTATTATTATAAGAGTGTTACTTTTATCATTATTGATTTCTATGCATAAAAGTATGCATAAAAGAATATTTTTTTAATTATAAAAGTGTTACTTTTATCATTATTGATTTCTATGCATAAAAGTATGCATAAAAGAATATTTTTTTAATTATAAAAGTGTTACTTTTATCATTATTGATTTCTATGCAAAAAAGTATGCATAAAGAATATTTTCTTTATTCTAAAAGTATTAATTTTATCATAAATGATTTTTATGCATAAACATATGCAGCATAAAAGATATTTTTTTACATTAAAAGTGTGATTTTTATCATAAATAATTTTTATGCATAAACATATGCATAAAAAGACATTTTTTTAAATCAAAAGTGTGATTTTCATCATAAATGATTTTTATGCATAAAAGATATTTTTTTAAATCAAAAGTGTGATTTTTATGCATAAACATATGCATAAAAGATATATTTTTTTATATTAAAAGTGTGATTTTTGTCATAAATGATTTTTATGCATAAACATATGCATAAAAAAATATTTTTTTATATTAAAAGAGTGATTTTCATCATAAATAATTTTTATGATGATAAAAGTGTGACTTTCATCAGAATTAGATTTTATGCATAAATAGATGCATATAGAATGATTATATTTGAATAAGGGTTCTCATAATCCTCTGTTTAATTTGCGTAAAAATAAAAAAAATGAATAAATAGATAATCTGTGAGAAGAAATGCTACCGTTTCATATTCACTAAGATGGTAATGAGAAAATTCAATTAAACTATCGAAGTCGGAGATCGAGATAAATGATTATTTTATTCTTCATAAGAAATTCATGTTTTAGAAATTTGTAAGCAAATATTTGTCGAATGAAATTTAGAAAAAGAGAAATTGAAATAGTACCTCTCGAGAAAGATAGTTTAGGAAGAACCTTTCCAGACCCAAACTCTGATTTAGACTATCGACCAAGACCTAATTCCTTCGTCTCAACAATGACGATGTGCTCAGTTTAGGAAAAATGCACTCAAAACACCCACCGAATCCGAAACTAAGTTAAGACCTTTGATTTTGATCTGAGGATCAAGTTAACAGAATTTAAGGAATTTTATTTGGAATTCAGACCTGGACCTAGAAGTATTGGGATACGGATTTAAGATTTATTCATGGTATTCAATCAAAATCAAAAATGAAAACTTGCATAGAAATCCTATTTTCTTAAAGGACTGTCTTACGCCAGAATGCTGGAGGGAGCAATTGGCATATATATTTATCTAAGGAAAGTTCAGTTGCAACAGCTGGCGGGGAGTGTTCGAGGGACAGGTCACGCGACAAAAACCTACCCAGGTCTTGACCAGCCTGGGTATGGTGAAAAATGGTGTGCTTCCGCCGGTATGATGGGCGAGGGCCAACAAACCGGTCCCTGAGTGAAGTACCAGGACACCTAAGGGCTCGCGGTGCTTAGGACACCCATACGTATGCCGAGGAAGATATATATATGTATGTTGACGAAATGATTATTGTAATCTGTTACTGGATCTCGTTGCTGACCAGCTAGTCCCAAAACGGAGAGTCCAGATTGGTATTGTTTTTGTGAAACAAGGGATTGAATGGAAATTTTGAATTATGAAATCTGTGATCATATCTGTTTTGTCAATGGATTATTTTTATATTAAAGTTTTTAAAGAGGAGTATGTGCGTATCTGTTTTCTAAAGCTAAATTTAAGAAAGGCATTTCAATTATGGGTGGGTGAGTACTTGCTTGGATGTACCGATTCTAGTGGTGGGCAGGGTGGTGGCTAAGCCATGGGCCAAATGGGGTTAGGCTGGAATCAGTGGAGTTTTAATAATCAAACTGAAAAATCTTAGGATTACGCTAGGATTCGAGTAGCTAGTTAATTCCCTGATAAATTTCTCAATTGAGTGGATCAACGCCTGTGCTTGATCTTGATTAGGAAAAAAGCGTTGAAATTACTCAGATGATCAAAATATATGAGTGATAGTTTCCTTCTATCTGGTTTATTCAGGTGAAAGATAATTTAGAATTGATCTCGTTAGAAAAATTTGTTAAGAAATTCAAAAAGTTGGAATCATCCCGCTTTCCAAGCATGGGAAATTTTCTCGGTTTCGGTTTTCGGAGTGACCATTAGCCTAGTCTCGTGCCCGGACATTCGTGGGGCAAGGCCCCGAGTGAGAAACCCTGGCCTACGCATGAGGGGACTGCTTCCGCTGCTATCAGCCGCCGGGAGTCTGGTGCGCAGAGGGGGCAAAGGGATCTCACACCAATCCTGTTCCTATCAAGTGCAAATGGGTATATAAAACAAAGATAAAGATTGATGGATCTTTTGATAAGTTCAAAGCTTGTTAGGTTGTAAATGGATAATCACAAGTTGCAAGTGTTGATTATCATGATACATTTTCCCATGTTGTTCGCATGACTAGCATACGTGTCCTTTTGGCATTTGCTACTCATTTTGATTTGGAGATTCATCAGATGGATGTGAAAATTGCTTTTCTTGACGCTGATCTCAAAGAAAAGATTTATATGGAACAACCAAAAGGCTTTTCAATTCCTGGCTAGGAATATCTTCTGTGTCATCTTCATCGCACTCTTTATGGTTTAAAGCAGGCATCTGGTTCTTGGTATATAAAAATTGATCTGTTCCTCACATAGAAAGGGTTTATCTCTTGTTTCTTTTATTCTAATATATATGTTAAGCGCAAAGGTATTCTATTTGTTATTCTTTTTCTATACGTCGATGATACCATATTTGTTTCTAATAATCTTGACTTTATGCAAATCATAAAGAAGATTTTTTCATCGGCTTTTGAGATGGTGGATCTTGGTGAGATTTACTCTTGTCTTGGTATTCAAGTTCAGAGCTATGGCCAGAGAGATATCTTGTTTTTTCATTAATCAAAAGTCATTGACAATATTATTGAAAAGTTTGGTCTTGTCAATGCTCATTCTACAAATACTCCATGTCTTTTGTAAGCTCCACCAAGTATATAACATCAGCCCCACACTAATGTTATGCTAATCTCATTGGCTGTTTACAATTTGTTGGCTTAAACACCACACGAGATATTCTTTTTGCGGCTAATTTCTTGGGGCAACATCTTGCTTCTCCTTCTATTGGGCATTGGACTACCAAACGTGTTCTCAAATATTTGAAAGGCACTAAAGACTTTGGACTCATCTATCGCCGGTCAACAAAAATCCTCTCCCTTGGGTTCTTAATGTCTTCTTGGTTATTCAGATGTTGACTGGGTAAGCTCTCATTCATCTATGCGATCTACAAGTGGGTAAGCTCTCATTCAGATGTTGACTGGGTAAGCTCTCATTCATCTATGCGATCTACAAGTGGACATTTTTTCTTTGTTCATGGTTGCTTAATTTCTTGGGCCAGCAAGAAAAAACGTGTTATAGTCTCTACAACCGAATCTGAGTATGTAGGTGCATCTTTAGCAGCTCATGAATTGGTATGGCTTCGTGCAACTATGTTCCTCCTTCTCTCTCTTTGAGTCACTCTATCCCTATCTCTTCATGTACGTGTATTTCCAACATGGTATCAGGGCATCATCAATCTTGCTATTGTGAAGAGAAGAGAAAGGAAGTATTAATTGTGTGAATTCCATTCATGTGCATGTTCTAGGTTTCATCCAATCTCTTATTCATGTTTTGTAGAATTCCAATGATTAATCACTCTAAACAAGTTTATGCAGGTCCTTGGATGGTTGATCTAGAGCACCCTATCTTTTCTTAATTGGAATTGTATTATAGAAACCCTACACTCTTTTCATGTTTTAATCCAACAATAGCCAATTTTTAGGCTCATTCACGTCTCAAAATAGTAGTGCTCCAACTATTTTTGGAGTTACTCTCTTATTTCATATCACATTTTGTGTATTTTTGGGTACTACTTTTCATCCCCACTTACTTTTCGTAACTCGTAAATCATGTTCTATATTTGACGAGTTCATTGCCACTCCCTTTTTGTGCATGTATCTCATATAACTTTTAGGGTCTTCCTTGTTTAGGTTCTTGTTTCATGGTTTGCAAATTCTGTGATCTCGTTCTATACATATTCTCGCAATCTGAGATGGCAGCTTCTATTTTCGTTAATGGTTTTCCATCTGATTCAACGATCCATTTTTTTGTTTCAAGGCCAAGGATTTCTCAGAAGAAAGGCAAAGATGATGTTGATACTTGAAGGTGATAATCTTTTTGATATTATTTTGGGCAATCTTGTCTATCTATGTCAACCTATTTATGTAAAACAAGATACCTCACTTATTACTGTTGATCCTATTTTTGAGCAATGGCAAACTGATTACTTAAATTGGATCCGTTGTGATAAAGTTTCTTGTTGGTATATCTTATCTTCTCTTCATGATTCTCTTTGTTGGATGTACTCAATCTTCCTACTTCTCATGATATATGGCAGTATCTTCTTACTAGATTTGAGAAGAAATCTATTACATAGATTCTTTATCTTTGTAATCTCTTGATCAATTCACAATACAAAATTGGTACTCCTATGACTTCCCATATTGAATCCTTCAAAGACATCGTCAATCAACTTGCTTTAGTGCTTCTATTGCATGAAATTAATTGGTTACACATATTCTTCATACGATAAAGGATCATTCATACGATAATATTGTCACTATTCTGTCTAATAAACAATTGCATTGATTTTGACATTGCTTGTATTTCTCTAGTTGAATATTCTCAACGACATGAATGTCTATAGAGAATTTTGACGTTGTTTTGAATACACAAGAAGCTATAGATTCCAAAATGGCTTGTATCTCTCGTAAGCATTCCTTCTTGCATTTTAATCGTGGTGGTCACTGTTATCAAGGTGGAAATTCTTCTCGACTTTCCTATCCTAATAAACATTGTTCTTATTGTGATAAGAATGGTCATATTGTCTCTGATTTTTGGGCATGTCAATGTGATGAGGAACATGGCATTACCACCGAGCAACCTTGTTCGAATTCCTCCAAAACTCATATTGCTTGTGACTATTGTGGGCATATAGATCATCCGTCTCATCGTTGTTTCAAAAGAAGATATGATCAAGATCGCAATCGTGCATATGCTACTCAACATACAAGTAGTGGTGATGAACATAATCGTTAGGAGGTAAACTGTGTTCATCATGATATTTCTCCTGGAAGAGTACTTCTTGTTCGGGATGGTTCTCTTTTTATTTTTGATTTTGGTGCTACTGGTAATATGACTTACCAATCTCAATGGCTTCATAATTATCATGCTCTTCCAATAAAGAAATTGGTGTATCTTGCTGATGACACTACTTGCCAAGTCATGGGTGTTGGTGATCTATAACGTGGCACCCTTTCCTCTACCAGAATATTGGGAGGAGTTTTGCATGTTCTAGATCTTCAAAGGAATCTTCTTTCTACTTCTCGGCTTGTTGATCTTGGCCTTTTTGTTTGTTTTTTTCATACAAAGTGTCGAATTAAGAAGGATGGGCATACTATCGCAATACCTACTCGACGTGGTAATCTGTTTGAGCTCTCTTTGAATGTTGATGTTGCAAATGTTGTTACTACTCTTGGAGATCTTGATTGCAAGTTATGGCATCATCAATTTTTCCATTCAGATTTTTCAAGGCTTCTTGATATTCATCGTTGTGATCTTGTCAGAGGTATGGATCTTAAATCTCATCTTTATATGGGCATCTGTGAGTATTGTGCTCTTGGCAAGCATCATCGAAAACCTTTTCATATCTCTACCTCTACACATTCACATGCCCTTTTAGATCTCATTCATACGGATATTTGTGGAACTTTTCCTCCCTCCAAATCTCACTATCGTTATTTCATTACCTTCATTAATGATTTCTCTCATTTCACATATGTGTTTCTCTTGAGGCATCAGTCTAAAGCGTTATCCATATTCAAGCAATATCAGAAAGCAATTGAACTTCATACTGGTTGCTCTATCAAGACTCTCCATAGTGACAACGGTGGAGAATATATTTCAAATCTCTTCGATGATGACTATTGTATTGAACAAGGAATGAGTTCACTGTTCCATATTCTCCTCACAACAAAATGGCATTGTAGAGCATAAGAATCGAGCCATCCTTAATGCTATAAGATGTATGCTTATTCATTTTGGATTATCCAAGAGATTTTGGGCTAAATCAGTTCATATAACAGTCTTTGTTCAAATTCATAACTGCACCTGTTTTGGTAAGATTCCCATTACAATTTGGACAACAGGGAAAACTCCTTCTGTATCACATTTTCACACCTTTGGATGCATTTTTGATATTCACGTGCCAAAAGAAATGCGACAAAATTTGGCTTCTTGGTTTGAAACTTTTATTTATTAGATATTCCAATAATTCTAAAGGATACAAATTTTATGATCCTACTTCTTAGAAAGTCATCATCATTCGTGATGCTATATTCGATGAACGTTCGATGGGATGTACATGGTCTAGTAAGGATTATGATGATACACATCACTACTTTTCCTTTTTTGTTTAATAATCATTGTATCTATCAAGATGTTGTGCATCCTTCTTTTCCTACGAAGGATTCTGAAGACCCTACTACGAAGGATTCTAGTGATAATCTTGATATATACATTGATCTTCCCATTGATATTGAACATGGTTCAAATCATGTCTATGATGGCAGTTTTGATGATGCTATGAATATTCATGAAGATCTGGCAACTTATACAGAAGCTATCTCTTCTCCACAAAATGATCACTGGTAGGAGGCTATGCAATCCAAATATGATTCTTTAATTTCCAAAGGTAAATGGGTTCTTACTGATTTGCCTCCTGATCCTTTTCCTATTAAGTGCAAATGGGTATATAAAACAAAGACAAAGACTGATAGATCTTTTGATAAGTTCAAAGCTTGTTTTGGTTGCCAAAAAGGATACTCACAAGTTGCAGGTTTTTATTATCATGATACATTTTCCTCTCTTGTTTGCATGACTAGCATACGTGTCCTTTTGGCATTTGCTACTCATTTTTATTTGGAGATTCATGAGATGGATGTGAAAACTGCTTTTCATAACGGTGATCTCATAGAAGAGATTAATATGGAACAACCAAGATTTTCAATTCCTTGTGTGTCTTCTTCATCGCGCTCTTTATGGTTTAAAGCAGGCATCACATTCTTGGTATATCAAAATTGATCTCTTCCTCACATCGAAAGGGTTTATCACTTCTTTATCTGATCCTTATATATGTCAAGCGCAAAGGTATTCTATTTGTTATTCTTTATCACTTCTTTATCTGATCCTTATATATATGTCAAGCGCAAAGGTATTCTATTTGTTATTCTTTCTCTATACGTCGATGATACCATACTTGTTTCCAATAATCTTGACTTTATGCAACTTCATAAAGAAGATTTTTCCATCAGCTTTTGAGATGGTGGATCTTGGTGAGACTCACTCTTGTCTTGGTATTCAAGTTTAGCACTATCGCCAGAAATATATCTTGTTTCTTTAATCAGAATTCATTGACGATATTATTGAAAAGTTTGGTCTAGTCAATGCTCATTTTGCAAATACTCCATGTCTTGTAAGCTTCACCAAGTATACAACTATACGACTCAGGTTGAAGCATTAGCTCCACATTAAGCCCAGATATACCTATATATACAAACTCATAATCAATATGAGCTAATATTTTTAGAGCATATATGGTGTAACTCTCTTCCTCCTTCTCTCTCTCTAAGTCACTCTGTTCCTATCTCTTTGTGTTCGTGTATTTCAAACATATCTTTTGTATGTGATATGTATGTATAAGGGCTCTGATTTTACCCTTGTACTCCCAAAGGTTTTTGTTCCTCGCAGGTAGAGGCCTTTGTTTGAGTGGGGGTGTTGGAGCTATATATATCACACCGTAACTTGACCTAGACCTCACCTATATATACAAACTCACAATCAATATGAACTAGTCTTTTGGGAGCATATATGGTGTAACTCTCTTCCTCCTTCTCCCTATCTAAGTCACTCTGTCCCTATCTCTTTATGTTTGTGTATTTCCAACAAGAAAGACTTTTGTTGGAAAAAAATGAAGGATTTTGTGTAGAATTATGTGGTCAAGTGTCATCAGCGTCAGATTAATAAGGCAAAGCGCCTTAAATCTATTGGGTTATTACATTCTTTGGATATTCCATCTTGAAAGTGGGAAAGTATTTCCATGGATTTTATTACGGGACTTCCACGTAATAGCAGGGGCCAGGATGCCATTTGGGTAATCGAAGATAGATTGACAAAGAAGGCTAGGTTTTTAACCATAAAGACAACAGTTAAAGCGTTAGAATTGGCTTACCAATTTCTTGAGCAACTGTTTAGACTGTATGGTCTACCTTCTAATATTGTGAGTGATCGGGACTAAGTTTCTGGCTCATTTTTGGTAGTATTTTTTCAAGAAATTAGAAACTAATTTGAGTAAGAGTTCCTCTAATCACCCACAGTCTAATGGAAAAATAGAGCTTGTGAATTAGATTGTAGAGAATATGCTTCGTGCATATGTATTTGGAAACACTACAAGAGGCGAGGCCATTATCCATGCTTTTTTTGACACTTTAGAACTAAGCTTAAAATCCCCTAAACATCGAAATACCCATCAAAAAAAACATTGAAATGGAAACGTCAAAATAGGCACCGAAATAAGCGTCAAAACAAGAGTCGAAAAAAGTAAATTTACCACGTATTTTTCGATTATTTTGACTAACATTTCGACTCTATTTCGATGGTTATTTCGACTGGCATTTCGACACTTATTTTGACTATCATTTAGACGCTATTTTTGACGGATGCGAGAAACTTTTGACGCTATTTTCGACGGATGCAGGAAACTTTCGACCCTATTTTCGACGGATGCAGGAAACTTTCGACGCTTATTTCGACGCGTGCAGGTACTAATTTTTTTGTGGCATAATGGTGCATCGAGCTACAGTCTTGTAAATGGATGCACCATTATGCCAAATTTATGGAGTACCAAAGGCAACAGTACTCTGATGTGAAGAACAAAGTGAATTTGTTGAAAAAGTTAGAGAGAGTGCGATAACATTTTCGACATTACAAAGTAGGTACACAATTCACACAAGTGCAAACAATGGCCAAACTATATTGCAAGATGTGAAATTTACATATCAAGCTCTGATGAGATAAGCCAAAATTGAAATTTACATATGATGAGATAAGCCAAAATTTGCATACAATCTCTACAAGCTCAAACAAAGATGTGAGCTGACCAAAATGTGTATGTACAAGGGGAAAGACATGGGCAAGGCCACTCTATGCAGATCCCTCACTCAGGATCAGGCATTGGTCCCTACAAAAACCATACAAGACGCTTTTTTTGGTATACCAAAACAACGATCTAACATGACAAGGCAAAGCAAGTATACAAATCATAAGGTTAAGGCTTGTCGCCCTTACCATATCTACAATGCGCCCGTAATTAAGGTTGGCACCTTCTCGCTCAAGCTTCTCCAAAAGAAAGTATATGTTATGGCAGTGAGCAATGTCCTTCTCTTCTCCCGTTGTCGACCGACCAACCACTTGATTCTAAAAGTACCAAAACAACAAGATAAGCGTTGATACTTACAAAGTAGACATAACATCAAATGAAACATACAAGATTAATGTTGATATTTACAAAGAAGACATGGAATGCATCCCAACCGCCGCTACTGAGGTGAGAGCTTCCTACGCTCTCCATTCATGCTTTGGTTGCATCTTCTTACTGCTTGTAGTGTTGGGGATCTCGAGCATGCTTTTGCTTCTCCTCATTCCAATCCTCGGTGCTCATGTACCAAGGCTTCTCACCCCCTGCCTTTACTCTCCTAGTCACATCTCCCTGCCAATGTTTCATGATGTCCACCATGTGTTCCTTTATCCACCTTATGGGGATGACATAATCCAAGATATTATCAAGGTTTGATTCAAAAAGTTTGATATGTTCATTTTTGATGTGAAATGGTTCAAGTTGGTAACTCAAGGGGCGCAAAGACAAGGGTGGATTTCTTCAAGTAGACCGCACAAAGATATGGACTAACCAAAGGGACACATTTGTGCTACCGGAGCACTGTGAGCAAGTCATCTTTGTGGAAGACCTGACAGATCATAAATGGTTGTTTGTGATCCAAATAAATCCACGTCGAAAATAAATATTTGAAGAGGTGAAAATAGCAGTTGATGCCAGATGCTGACTCCCCCCAGATCATGTGATGGTTCAGCATACACCACTAGCACCTATTGAACAACAAGAAGAATAAGAAGAAGACATACTAGTTGAGGAAGTAGGTGAGGCTCACACAGGATTAGGATCGGGATGATGAAGGTGTACTCATTGAGCAAATACATCTTGAACGAGAAATAGACACTAGAGATAATCCAAAAGAAGAAGAGAATCAAGCTGAGTAGTATGATCATGATGCATCGATAGTTCTCATGCTAGAGCTAGAAGAGGATGACGACATGGATTAATCACCTTCTACTACTACAAGACAACCGGTTCCACCAATTCAATAATGATGGAGTATTTCTAGAAATAGATTTATTTGGATCCATGGATCTTGCTGAGGATGAGCAAGTTGATGATGAACTTTATTTTCATTGTAAAATAGAGCACTTTCTTAATTGCACCTTAGTGATGAGGAGGAGGAGCTAGCATTTTTTCTCCTTCAAAGAGCATGATGGAAGTTATACACTCCTCTCTCCCTCGGGGTCCATCTCCTCTCTCTCTCACTCGGCTCCCCACCCTCTCTCTCTCTCTCTCTTTATCTATCTCTTTCTCTCTGATCATCTCTCTCTCTCTCTCTCTCTCTCTCTCTCTCTCTCTCATAGACACATATGCTTGCAAAGAGGTAGAAAGAAAAGGCTAAAACACACCCCAAGATGGGAAATAGCAAATATTATATATAAATTTATTTTTTTTAAAAGAAAAATTTTGACTGTTATTTCGACGCTTATTCTGATGACTTTTTGCACGCATATTTTGACTGTTAATTTGACGCATTTTTCACGCATATTTCGATGCCTATTTCGACGCACATATCGACGACGTGACCAGGCGGCGTGGAAACTAAGCGTTGAAAAATAATAATTCTCTTGTAGTGAAAACCATCGAGTTGGGAAAAATATTTCCCAATGATGGAATTTTCTATAGCATCTCTAAGCATATGACTACTGGTTATAGTCCGTTCATGCTCATGTATGGGTATCAACCTAGGGAGCCTGTTGATGTCGGTCTTAAGGACATTGAGCTTGATGCATCGAGGGATTTCTTGCAAGATATGCAGGAAATGCTGACCCAAGCTCAAGATTATATCAAGAGTGCTTATGATAGAGCACTATTTTATGCTAATAGGGGACGCTCACCTTGGTATTTTGAGCCGGGATCGATGGTTTATTTGAAAGTTCTTAAAGATTCTCAAACTTTGTCAACAGGAAAGTGCTCAAAATGATCTCCTAGATATTGTGGTCCATTCCGAGTTTTACATCAAATTGTCATGGTTGCGTTTGAATTAAAACTACCTCCACATATCAGAGTTCATCCAGACTTTTATGTTAGTAGATTGAAAGAGAAGTTGGGAGGTAAGGATAAGATAGTTACTTCTCAAGAAATTGTTGAAGTTGAATATTTATCTTATGTTGCACATGAACCTAAAAAGGTACTTGAATTCAGCGAAAGAAACTTCACAGTCGCTTAATCCTTAAGGTTAAAATTAAGTGAAAAGACATGGAAATTGAGGATTTGAATTGAGATTCAGTTGAGAACGTTCATCATAATTTTTATTCTTTTCATTCTAAGAGTGTAATGTTTTGAGACAGGGAAAGTATGTTATGTGCACATTATATATATATATACTAGGAGGCTAACCCACCCTAGGCATGTGAGCATGGGAGGATGGGAACATGCTCTAGTGGGGCAAGGGTTAGGTCTAACCTTGGATTGAGGTTAGGGTCAGGCACCCAATGGTCACACATGGAAATGGAGAGTCAAAAGTCACTTGAGGGTCTTCCTATATAATAGGGGCATGGGGGACTCTCAACAAGGGATGTTCTCTTGTGTAGAGCATTGTGCCTACTCTCTTGCCATTTCATGCTAGAGCTATGTGTGCTACTAGAGTGAAGTCATATCTCTTGGTGGTAAGGGACACTAAGGTAAGGTATGTGGTACTTCATTGTATTTATGTGTTCACCCCCTAGGCTCGGGGGTGGTTGGGTGGATGAGTATATGCCTGGTATATGCATGTTTATGCATAGTTATTAGTGAGATATTTAGGGTTTTAATAGAGGAGGGATAAACTCATTAGATTTGCAATCTATAGATAGAAGATGCTTAATTTATAGTTAATGAGTTAACTCTATAGTAGCAAAAACAAAAGCAAGATTTGAATATTTTAATATGAAAAATAAAAAAAATGTCAATATTTATGGCTAGGTATTTTTTCTTGATTTTATTTCTTAGGATGAAATATGCAACATTTTCTCTATTTTGTTTTGTAAATGCGACCTTGTGTTTTAAAAGCTTTAAAATTGAATATAATTTATGATATTATTTGTTTACCTTTTTTTATTAAGATTAATTTTACGTAAAGTATATAACATACTTTAAATTTAGAGAGTTTTCAAGAAAATTGAAAAAAGTTATCTTTTGCATGATTTTGTTATTTTTTACGATGGTGGGGTGTTCTAAGCAGGGATTTAATATTCACGTGATCACAAGATTTTTTGTGATAATAACACATGTGAACAAGTTATTCACATGTTCTCATGTTACCGTTCACAAAATAACAGGTCACTTGCCATTTGGAAACCCCTTAAAAGCTTGGCTACACATGGGAATAAGCTATTTACATGTTCTCATGTTACCATCTTCACATAATAGCAGGTCAGTGGCCATCTAAGAAGATTTTTTATGCCCGACAAAGATAAATTTTTTAGGCCCTTGTGAAAGCTTTGTGAATATAACATGTGATCACAAGATTTTTTGTGTTATTAACATATGTTATTAACATGTTCACATGTTCTCGTTTACGTCAGGGAAATCCCAGGTTCTAAGACTCTACTAGGTCTTTTAAAATTTTACCATTTCCTCAACTAGTTGCTACCTATATTATAATTCTCTTATTTGCCATTAAAGTTCTTGCCTCTCATGAATGCATGACTTTAGAAAGGATTGGCCACCATATCTCTAACCAAATCAAAAGAAAATAAGTTTTTAGTTTTATCATCCCTTGTGCAAGCTATGTATCATTTATGTTTGATCCTGATGGTGCGTGAGTGAACTACGTTATGAACAAAAGAATGAGGGATTTCATGAGCCATCATCGATCCAAGGCTCATGATGCTTATAGGGAGGGAAAAGGAAAGCTGGATTGGCTAGAAAAAGAAGAGTGTAAGATTATGAAGAAGGAGTTCAGACACGAGCCCAAAACATGGAAGCAACAACTTGATGTCATCAATGTAGTCTCTTTCTCTTTATGATGTCATCAATAACTCTAGAGTCTTCAAGTATTGTTCAAATTTCCGCCAGATTTTTGCGGTCCACGGGGACGATGTCATGCATGACTAGTTTTGAAACAGGTTACGGTCTTATTGGCGATGATTTCATACATGACAGTATCCACAAGAGTGCCCGATGACAATCCAGCCCTACTCACCAATCTCCTTGCATACCTTTTGCTACTACTACTTACTGCCTGCCTCAATGCCCACTACCATCTGTGCTTAATACTAGCAGAGCAGTACTCTTGTAATAATAACTAGTTTTGTTGCCATGGCAGCACTGATAACTAACGATGCCACGGCCTTCAGCTGCTTCTCCACGACAGAGGATGTGACCAAGGGAATCAATGCCTCCGACAGGAAAGCCATCGTGACAGGTTATACGTCGATTAGTTCTTGTAATGAAATCCGAATACATTTGAGTAAGGTTTTCAATTTCTTTCTTATCCAACTTACCAGACTCCTCATTGGACACTTGACCTTTGACAGGACCAAGCCTCTTCTCTAATGCATTTTGAAATTGCACCTACACAGACCACATTATATACACTTTAAAAAAAGCACAACACTACATTAGCTATCCAACATGTGCATGAAAATCTACAATATAAACAAGCTTTCCAAGGTATCCCCATGTCAAGGGGAACCATGGCTCGACTCCCTTGGTGTTTCTACGATGGATGGCATCTATTTTCTTCACATCCGAGTCGGGAAACTCTCTCAAAAAATTGTGAGAGTTAGCCAAGCAAATATTTGTAGTGTTGACAATCTTGTCTGTGAGTGAGGGCACCACAAGGGCATGCACCGACATATAAAAATAGAAAAGGAAAGTTGATTTTTTTGACAAGCATCCCAATGACACACCACACTCTAAAAATATTACATGACATAAAAATATTATGCCGAGAGACTTACATATTCATTCTTTGAAGTCCTATCAATAAAGCAATCTCACTGACCTTCCTAGGATTAATGACGGTGCAAAACACTCACATGTCGACTCTTTGTGTCAAAGAACCTTGCTGTTATGATTAATGACCATGCCAATGTCCTATGATTTCCCTTCCAGACATAAAACATGTGTTCGGATAAGATTTTGAGCTTGTTACTATGTGCGATGTCATTTTCAAACTCTCCATATTGATAGCCCTTTAGTGCTTTTCCCGACTCACTCTGCTCAATGTCATCAGTGACCATGCTCTCCTCCCCAAGTGATCTAAACAAGGACACTATAAAAACTCCCTTCTCCTCCATGTAACCCTCATGTTGAAAGACGGCCTTTACAGAAGAAACATCATCTGGCAATCCATGGACTTTGGCATGTGGAATGAAATGACATAAAGGAATAGGTGGAGAGACTATAGAACTCATAATCTTTGTCCTTCTTATGATGTCCAGACCAGGAATCATGGTCATGTCACCTTCCTCACTGGTCCTTGGCTCATTCTCAAAGGTGGATACATATGGTACGATTTGAAGGGAAGCCTCCATTGCAATTTCAGTCTCTTAGCTAGAAGATTTAATCAACACATCAAGATAGCATGCATTAGGGAATAAGTCAAGCTCAAGTCAACCATGATGTTCAACATAAAACCATGAATGAGACAAGCCATTTGTTGCCAAGGCCACTACCATTGGGAAGTAGCCCATGTCGATGCAGGCTGCTTCCCAATGGTAGGACATTGATGCTTGACATCACTCACCACCTTTGCTTGGTACAATCAATACGTGGGAGCATTCACGAAGATGTTAAGATATCATTGAAGGAGCAAGAAATCGAAGGTCGAAGGCGCCAGCAGCACCCCTTGAGTGCAAGGCCACAGTACCATCGGAAAGTAGCCTACGTCGATGCTGGCTGCTTCCCAATGGTATTGGCACACCACCATTTTAAAACTTTAATTGAATTAAGGTTTAAATTAAACCTTATCTCTGCACAATGTCAATCCAGGGCGGTGTGTGGCCGTTATGAATCTTGATTCTTTGCTCAAGGTGATGTAGAAGGACTGCAGAGCTGGCAGACGGTTACGAATTTGCAGAAGGTGCAATTAATACGTGGGAGCATTCATGAAGATGTTAAGCATATGCAAGCTATAGACTACTACGTGTGTTACACGAGGATGATGTGGCTAGCTCTAATGAGTTCTTCCAGGCTCTGCCCGACGTGACTAGAAGCATCCTATGCTAGAGAAACATCGATGCGGGCTGCTTCCCAATGGTACTTGCCTTGGCCAACACATGGCATGGCTACCCACATTAAAAAACATGAAAGAATCAAGATCTAGATGACTCACTATAAGAGTGATTCATCTAATCCAAGGTATCCATTTAGATCCAATAAATGCATGGAATCCTTTGAAAATCTGAAGCCAAACACTAGGTTGGCCATGGTGATCCTATGGCCATGATTGGGCACACATGATTGGTCATGCATGATTGGGCATGCATGACATAATTGTTTGATGGATTGGGCATACATGACCTAGATAAAAAGGGGGCTGGAAGACATAAGAAGATATGAACAAACACCATGATTTCCATACCCAAAAACACAGAACCATAGAAAAAAATTAAAGGCAAGTTATGCCACACCACACAAGAGAGATTTTAGCAAACAAAACCTGACAAACATTACAAAAAAAAGGGGATGGAAGCGGCCCGTGCTGATGGGAGCTACTTCCAACCCTTTTTTTTAAGAATTGTTTCCATATCATATGCAGACATCATGATTCCATATAAGCAACCATTTTTTTTTTTAAGGCAAGTTGTGAAGATACCACGCAAGAGAGATTTTAGTAGCTCCATCTGGATCCGTCGTGCCTCCACATGCTGCCTGCTCTTCACGCCACCCTCTTCTCATTTCTTTGCCTCCTTCCACTCACGTTTGTGCACAGTGGGGCAGGTTTCTCGGTAGGATAGCCACCCACAGCTACATTTAGCCCATCATCGTATGCGAGTTTTTTAAGGTGAGATCTTTTATTACTTAAGATCTCCCTTATTCGCATCCTTCCCCATACATCCGAGAATGTAGCATGTGGGGGATTGGGGTACCGACTATGTACAGCCTCTGTCACCTCCCCAACTAATTGGCTATTTTGATCTTTAAATCTAATAAAACAATTTCTATACAAGTTTGATACTACCCCACGCATGTACTCCATTACCTCTTTCCCCCTCGCATCCATCACTATCCCGCCCCTATCCGTCACATCATAGTAGATCACTCCCTCCACCTGTCTCATCTCCTCCTCATCCGAACTGTCTCCTCTAACTCTTCTCCCTCTATCTCCTCTCTCACCGCGTGCCCTACTACCTCCCCCACCAAAGCACCCGCCGCATCCTCCACTCCCACTCTTCCTACTACTGTGGGTGGAGTCATGACTGGGGGATTGTCTACGTGAGACGGTGGCTGTGAGCCCTAACGTGACGGTGGCTCTGAGGGAGTACGTGATGGTGGCTGTGAGCCCTGACGTGACGGTGCTTGTTGGGAGGGTGTGCATGAGTGTGTCTGGGATGAGGTATGTCTCCTCGGTGGGTGTGGAAGAGGAGAAGCTGCATGCCGTCTCGTCAGACTCGTAGGCATAGACAGCAGTGGAGTGCCCTGGATACTCACGGTAGGGGTATAGACACCAGGCATGGAAGGAGGGGGATGGACATACATGTACTCTGTAAGCTCAACTGGACCAGGATGGTGCCCAAAATGATTTAGCATCTCCATCAGCCAATTGCTGTACGCAAATGGATCGGATGAAGAACCTGGATCCATAAAGAATCTGTAAAAATAAAAGTATATACATGATTGCATCATATGATTTTCCACCATCAAACTGACATCACTATCTAGAGAATGCACATATGAGCAAGCTAGCACATATGAATTTCCACCATCAAACTGACATCACTATCTAGAGAATGCACATCTTCAACAACACTCAGAAATATAGAGTTATCCTCCTACAACTCTTCAAAAACTACATCACTATCACCATAACATCCATCTTGTGTGGTTATCTTCAAAGGTTGCACACACATTATTACATGCATGACTATCACCATCCTCATGTACATCATGGATTGTCTCTTGACTCACACAAATACCATCATCCAAGCCACCTATCAGCTCTAAGACCATAGAATGGGGAAGCACAGTCACGTGTATACACCCGTCCAGAAACGCGTGTATATGCACATGAACTATCTATGCAGACAGGATACACGCGGACATACACGCGGCCTGTGAAATTTTTTTTTTGAAAGCGACCGACCTCTGACAAATCGTCCTTATAAAAGGCCCACTGTCGCCCCCTATCACAATCGTTCACCAGATGGCAACCAGAGAAGGAGAAAAACGGAGACAAACCCATAAAGGAAAGAGACAATAGCATAAACAAATCTGAGGAAAGAGACAGGGCAAAGGACAAACTGACTCACCTCTGAAAAAGTGAGTCTTCTTTTTGGTCAGTTTCCTTCACCCGTGTGTGTGCTCCTTGTCTGCTCCTTGCACTTAGGTTTAGTACTCTGTTGGAAGAGGCGACGACGAAGGAGAGCAGATCTATTTTTTGAAAATGTTTATTTGGGGAAGGCGGGTTATTTTTAGGTTGAACAGGTCGTCGCGTGTAAAAGTGCGTGTATTTTCATGTTTATAATAAATCAGCCGCATTTATACACGCGATTTTTAGGATGTAGCCGCGTTCTTACACGCGATTTTCAGGATGTAGCCGCATTGATACACGCGATTTTTAAATGTAGCGGCGTTAATACACGCAATTTTTAGGATCTAGCCGCGTCAATACACGTGATTTTTAGGATCTAGCCACGTTAATACACTCGATTTTTATACTTTCATTAAAAACTGATTATGATTTTGTGTTTTCTAGTTTGTGTTAGGATGTCATCAACCTCCTCAAAGCAATTCTGGTGAGGATGAGACAATGTGTCATCGTAACCGCGTCAATACACGTGATTTTTAGGATCTAGCCACGTTAATACACTCGATTTTTATACTTTCATTAAAAACTGATTATGATTTTGTGTTTTCTAGTTTGTGTTAGGATGTCATCAACCTCCTCAAAGCAGTTCTGGTGAGGATGAGACAATGTGTCATCGTAATCGCGATGTGTGGTTGGGACAAAGGATCAAGTGTATGTGTAATCGATGTCAAGGATGCATTGTACGAGCACGTCGAATTACCTTGAATCACATCTCCATGTATGGAGAATGGAATTAAATAGGTTTAGAGGTGAGTAGATGTAAATTGTACGAGCACGTCGAATTACCTTGAATCACATCTCCATGTATGGAGAATGGAATTAAATAGGTTTAGAGGTGAGTAGATGTAAATTGATAGTATTCAAATGACTCATGGTATCAAAATTAAATTAATGGAGTTGTAATATATATACTCTAATTGAAGCAAGATGCAGTACCACACCCTAACATGGTGCCCTACACGTGGCGAGAGCACGCAAAGCGTCGATGAGATGATGCTGGAGCTTCGGGACCTATTGTCAGAGATGAGTGGGAAAGGGATGACAATAGCCCTGCACCCCATGAAGTTGTGGAAGAGGAAGTGTTTGATGATATGGTGCAGTATCTTTTTAAGGATGATCCCAAAGGTATGGACGACGATGATATGGAACAAGAGCATCTTTACAAGGCTTCATCGACACCGGTTTTTGAAGGGTGCACATTCTCTATTTTACATGCTTCACTTGAACTACTCAATATACAAACAGTTTATGGATGGAGCAATGCAAGGCTTGACGCATTATTGAAGTAAGCATTCTAACTTGCAAATTTGAATTAGTGTTTTAGGGTATAAGGTTTAGGACTAATTGATGATATTGGATGCAGGCTATTATCAAACCAAAGGGAAATAGACTACCCACCTCAAGAGACATAGCGAGACGCTATGTGACATCTCTTGGAGGATTGGATTATGATCGCATACATGCATGCGTCAATGATTGCATTCTCTTTTGTGGGATGCATAAGGAGGCTCGACATTGTCCCACTTGTGGTGAAGCAAGGTATAGAACAGATGTGAAGAGTTTTGATGTATCTCGTAAAGTCTTGCGACACTTTCCTATAATTCCTCGCATCAAACACATGTTCAAGTGCAAATCCAGAGCTCATGTCATGGCATTCCTCACATCGATCGGATGATGGCATGTTGAGAATTCCCGTAGACACTCCTGCTTCGAAGCATATTGAAGATGAGTGGCCCAGCTTCAAAACAGAGCCCAGAAACTTGAGACTTGGCCTAGGTATGGATGGAGTGAATCCATTTGGTTTCAAAAGCACCACATATAGCGTGTGGCCAGTTGTGTTGGTGAATTACAACCTTCCACCATCAATGGCGATCAAGAAGTGACATCTTATGTTATCCCTTTTCTAATTCCAGGGAAACATAAAGTCAAGCATATGGATGTTTATCTCGAATCGTTGATTGATGAGTTGGAGGAACTATAGAGAGGTGTTGCGGTGGTGGACATTAGTAGGCCTCCCTCCTCTCGACACTTCGACTTAAAAGCAGTGTTGATGTGGACAATGTATGACTTTCCAGGATACAGCGATTGTTCTGGTAAGAATTCTAATTACCTCCCTACTCTAATACTATTGGCTATATTAATTATAAATATTGACTTTATTATTCAAACTTTTATTTATATTTTAACAGGTTTGAAAACATCGGGTAAACATGCATGTCCTGTTTGTGGCCCTTCGTTAGTACATGAGTATGCTGACGGTTTGTGTAAGACCATATTCGATAATCATCATCGATTTCTCCCGTCAGATCATCCTAAATATGTTGCTAGTAAGAGTAACATTCCTCCACAAACACTTCGTGCAAAAGATTAGAAGCGTATTTGGGAGTCTACAAATATTCTTTCTCCAGATGGCATGAACAGGTATAGTAATGTTTTTCAATCTTGTTTTGTGTAGTCTCTAATTGGATTAAAGGTCACATAGAGCAATCCCTTGTGTAGGTACTCCATTTTTTTTCGGCTACCATATTGGACCCATCTTAAGATCAACCATCTTCTTGATCCCATGCACATCTTCAAGAATGTGGGATCTGGTATTTGGGAACATGTTATTGGTAAATGAGACAATGTTAGCGTATGGAAGGACTTGCGGGTCGCAGGACGTATGCGTCAAGTTTGGCCACGAGAGGAGGGTGGGCACGTTCGTCTTCCGCCTGCACCATGGATTATATCAAAGAAAGAGGAGAAGCAGGTAAAGCAGGCCATCACCACTTTGCGTACTCCCACTGGATGCATGAGATCATTGAAGGGAGCCTTTACAACCACTAAGAAAAGAGGCGTTGAGCAACTATATGGGTTGAAGTCCCACGATTGGCACAAGATGCTCCAAGTAAGTGTTTTCCAAGTCTTGTACATTGAAATTAAATTTTGTAATGCCATAAACCATACATACATGTGCTCTTATGTGCGCAGTTCATACTACCTACTAGCATCGACCATTGTGCAAATAAGAGTTTGAAAAAATGTATTTATAAGATGGGCGAGCTTGTGAGGTATGTAAAACCCATGTCAGATCACCCTTCATTATACCTTGTAAAATGAATGTGCATGAGGTATAATGTACTATTTATTTATTTTTCAGATATGTTAGTTCCAAAGCAATTGATCCAGCCACGTTGGATGATGCGCGTGTTATGGCAGTGGAGGTGGTTTGTTTGGTAGAGGATACTTTTCCGTGAACCACTCTCACAAGTCAACTACATCTCATTATGCATTTAGTGGACAAAATTGCTTTATGTGGCACTGTGCATACACGTTGGATGTTCTTCCTAGGGCGCTTCATGAAGACCTTAAAAGACTTTGTGAGGCAAAGTGCAAGGCCCGAAGGAAGCATGGCCGAGGGTTGGTTGATACAAGAGTCTCTTGTATATATTTCAGAATTTCTTGGTCGGGTGGATAGCTCTTTGCCACCACGACTATGGAGCAATGAAGAGGACTTGAGGATGACCTCTATTGTGCCTCAAGGAAAAGGACAGAGTAAAGTAATTGACATAACATTGATTGATAATCTCAATTTCACTTGCATCCTTAATAGTGATGTGATGAGCAGATGGGTTACAAGATATGAGGATGCAAAGACAAAAAGGCAAGCAGAAAGAGCTCTCTTTCGGAGGCAACATGGCTCTTGTAAGACATACCATAAGCATCTAGCAACACTTTTGAATGATATCCATGTTGATTGGTTGCATGAGGAAATGGAGAGAGCAGAGAGCGACGAGGGGCTGCATATCACGGCGGAAGAATGGGAGTATGCACGAGGATGCATGTTAAAGGTACATAGAACTAATGTTTTGCATTAGTTGTAAGTGATTTGCTTTTAATATTTATTCACATTGCTTACACAAATATTGCTTCTATTTTGGTCCACAGTGCACTATGTTTAATGCTATATGGTGTGAAGACAAGCATTTTCGAACACAAAGAATTGATGAAAAGAGGAATACACAAGATTGCGGTGTCATTAGTAGCTTTGAGGGAGCTAATGGAAAAATGGATGATAATTGTGGCACAATCCAAGACATATTTAGGCTTGACTTTCGTCGCTTCTTTGTGTATGTTTTGGATGTCAAATGGCAAATGAACATGGTGAAAAAAGAGCCTAATGCAACGATAAAACGTCATGCAAGTGGCTATGTAACTATTGACTCTACAAAGTTTTGGCAAACAAAGAAAGATAGGCTCGTATTTCCACAACAATGTGAGCAGGTATGCATTTTTTTACTAATGTGTTTCATGTACATATCTAAGCTCGCATACCCCTTGACTTTTGATATGCTAATTAATTACTGCAGTATGTGTATTTGAGTAGGTTATCTATCTGCCAATGGTGCATGACATTAAATGGTGGTACGTCATCCCTATTGCACCACGTTCCAAAGTGATGTATAATACATTCACTGATATGGAGCATATGGAGGATGTAACAAGCCGCAATGAAGATGATGTCGAACATGCCAATGAAGATGTTGTGATCGATGATCAGGAAATAAGAGATGATCATGATAATGAGGATGAGCGTGCTATTTCTCATGATCATGAGAATGACCCTACCATTGAGGATGATGGTGATGTTGATGAGGATGATCAGGACATCGATACCATTATCAATGGACAGAATATTAATAGTGGAATAAATTTAATCGTAGCCTTACAAATTGATCAAATGGATATTGATGTTGATCGTTTGGTAAGGATGGATCTTATTGAAGATGAGATCGAACCCTAATCAATCCATCACTGTATCGTTCTAAATTGATGACATTTCTATTGTATATGTTGTCTTTTAATTATCTCATGATTTATTTTTGAATATATTTCATTGTTGTAAATGCATGTAGTGGGATTGTGTAATGATATATACTGTAATGTACTATGAGATGGTTTAAAGAAAATAGTTTTTAATTTTGTAAAGGAATTTAGTTTTTCTTAATAAAGCGTGTATTGATGCGTGTATTAATGCGTGTATATACACGCGCTTCTACACGCATTTCTGAAACTAGTATACACGCAAATTTAGATGCCAGTATACACACGTTGATAGATGCCAGTATACACACGTTGATAGATGCCAATATACACGCGAATTTAAATGCCAATATACACGCATCCGATACTATTCAAATACATGCGCGACCATACACGCACCCGTAATTTATCACATGTATGGAACGCGTGTATGGCAGCATTGTCTTGTAGTGTCACCTTAAGAAACTCGCGTATGATGATGGGCTAAATGTAGCTGCAGGTGGCTATCCTACCGAGATACCTGCCACTGCGCACAAACGTTAGTGGAAGGAGGCAAAGAAACGAGCAAAGGGTGGCGTGAAGAGCAGGTAGCATGTGGAGGCACAACGGATCCAGATGAAGACCATTGGATCTTTGCATTTTGGATCTGGCAGCGTTGAGTCATGGGAGGCAGAATTCGTAAGTATCTTGCCACTTTATTTGATTGTTTACTTAATTCATTGATTCTATGATTGGTTTAATCTTACAAATTGTGTTGATTATGATACAGCGAGACGGGTTATGGGGAGGAAGCCCACAGCCCACGATACTGGGTATGCTCGCCGGCATAGCCGACGTGACACGTGGGTCCTCTTCAGAGCCGAGGGACGTATTACAGACGCGCACTTTGAGATGGCCATGAGACCATATGGACAGGTACTTGAAAACTCTAAACGAATGATTTTGGTTTATTGAATTACATATATATATACTTATATACTATATATTACTTGAACAGGCACAAGCTGCTGCTGCTCCTGCTGGACGTGAGCACTACTCATCGGACATGTATACCGATGTGAGCTCATTTGATCATGGAGGGAGCAGCGAGTCATCATTTGGGTCTGAGTAGTACTCAGACTTATAGTATCACATTCCAAGGATAGTGCGAAGATTGAGGGGTCCCCCTCCACTATAACCACCTACTCGCATGGATAACCACTCCTAACCTGACATAAGTAGCATTCTAGATGGTATATAATAATGCCCCATATCTCTATGCATAAGTCCATTTCCTAAACCCAGCACCCAAGGGTGCAATAAACATGAGGTTGAATGAATAAGGCCACTTACCTCGCATATGTCAAGACAACCAAGAGAAAACAACAAAACAAGCCTAGACAAAAAAATATAACGTGTGATATTAGGACATTGTTTTTTACGACCTCCTACAATACTACTTAGACAAGCAGGGTGCACAATGTCCATTTCGAATGATAGCTTTTAAGGACTTTCCACATGCTCTCCACTATTTCGAATGATAGCTTTTAAGGACTTTCCAAACGCTCTCCACTATTAAAGCCAAAGGCAACTCCTCTTTTGCAAGAGAAGGATAGTGAGAAGATTGAGGGCTCCCCCTCCACTATAATCACCTATTCGTGGATAACCACTCCTAACCTGACATAAGCAGCATTCTAGATGGCATATAACAATTCTTTATATCTCTATGAATAGGCCGTATGCATAAGCTGTATGTAAATGACGTATGCATAAGCTGTATGTAAATGACGTATGCATATGGCCTTTGCATACATGCATATAGGCCATATGCATAAGTCATATGCATACAGCATACGGCCTTTGCATAAGGCCTATGCATAGTCCGTATGCATATGACATACGGCCTATATATAAGATGTAAGCATAAGCCATATGCATAGGCCGTATGCTGTATGCATAAGGCCTATGCATACGGCCTATGCATAAAGAGTATGCATAAGGCCTATGCATATGGCATACAGCCTATGCATAAGGCGTATGCCGTATGCATAAGGCCTACACATGCGGCCTGTTCATAAAGAGTATGCATAAGCCCTATGCATACGGCCTACGCATAAGGCCTATGTATACGGCCTATGCTAAGCCATATGCATAGGCCCTTTGCATAAGCCGTATTCCATATGCATAAGGCCTACGCATACGCCATATGCATAAAGAGGGTTTACGGCATACGGCCCCATAAGGCCTATGCATACCTAAACCCTAAACCTAGTTCCCGAAACCCAAGGGTACAAAAACACAAATAGAAGAAGAATAAATAGAGATGGCTTACTCTACTAGCCGAATTCATATGAAACGGATGCGTGGCTTATGCCCTTGGAGGTCGTTCTTGAATAGACCTACAGAAGATTATCATATAAAATCAAAACATCAGTTCATTATGTATAATAGGGCTTATGCATAATAAGGCTATGCATAAGCCCTATTGCATAAGCGGGCTAGCATAAGAGGCCTATTGCGTAAGAGGGCCACAGAGAGCCATGCATAAGCCCTATGCATAAGAGAGTGCATATATAAGCCCTCATGCATAAAGAGAGCTATGCATAAAGAGGGCTATGCATAAGCCCTTATGCATAAAGAGGGCTATGCATAGCCCTAGCCTATTGACCTAACCCTAATCCCGATCACCCAAGGGTGCCAAAACACAAAGATAAGAAGTACAAAGCGCAAAGTAAGAGGGCTTACCGTATATGAGAGGCTATGCCTAAAACCTTGCTCACTTGAATATGTCTACAAAAAAGAACCATAATAAATAAAACACATTAGTAAGCAAGAAGAACAAGAGAAAAAGGAGGTGAGTTCCCTAAACCCTACTCTTAATGCATAAGTGAATGGATTAGCTAGTGTATGTTAAGCCTAAACCTATGCATAGTTCATAGAATGCTTAATAGAAAGCTTTGATGGAGAGCTATCCAGCAAAGCTCTCTATTAAATCTCTGTGCACAGTAGGCTAGGGTTAGGGAAAGGTAGAGGAAAGAGAGGGGAAGGGAGAAAAGGAGAGAGTGGAAAAGAGAGAAACTTACCTAAACCCTATTTCCAAGCTTTCCATCAAATCTTGGAAGAACACATAAAAGCACGAAAGATGGAAGAAAGCAAGAAAAGAGCTTACCTTGGAGAGGGTAACTTGATTGAGTGAAGAGGCTTGAGGGATGAGTAGAGGTGGGAGGAAAACTCGCGCTACAGGCGTAGCTATTGAAACCCATCGGCGCCGATTTAGGTGAGAGTGATAGTTTCGCAGGTCGTGAGCAACAAAATTTGGTTGCTAGCTTCGCTGGTGAGCAGCAAAATTTTATTGCTAGGCATCGTATTTTCGCATGTGCAGTGAAAAAAGGCTGCTGTGGTCACTGTCTAAGCAGCAGTGAAAATCTGGGTAAATTTTTATTTGTAATATTGGATGTTGTTGTGTGTTTTGTATGATTCCTAAATCAATTTTGGCTAGGTTAAAGATGCCTGATAGTGATGATCAAGGGCTAGATATGGCATCATGAGGATCATAGGTGATTCAATGGCATGGCAACATGTGGAGCATCAAAGGCTAGAGTTTAAATATGAGTCTCGTCACTTACGTCTTGGCTTGGGCATGGATGATGTTAACCCACTGATCTTCAAGTCCACATCATGGTCTACTTGTCCTATTGTATTGGTGAATTACAACCTCCCTCCATGGGTGGCAATCAAGAAAGGTCATATCATGCTTGCTCTCCTTGTACTAGGAAAATATAAGGTGGCAAACATGGATGTGTACCTCGAGACTTTGATTGAGGAACTTGAGACACTATGGTGAGGTATCAAAGTACATGACATTTCAAGGCCAATAAATAGGCGTGAGGCGGAGGTGAAAGGAGTTTTGCTTTGAACGATGCATGACTATCCTAGGTTCTCAAAGAGTGATCGGGTACCTACTTGAACCTTATATGCATAAGTTTTAGCCTTTAAACTTTAAGTTTATATCTCTATCTAATTAAAATAGGTTTGGCAACCTCGGACATCATGCATGTTCGATTTGTGGACCATCACTTATTTCGGAAAAACCCTCTACACTTAAGAAGGTGGTGTATGATAAACATCATTGATTTCTCCCTCCTTCACATCCCAAGTTTGTGCCACATGATATCTCACTACTTGTGATGAGAGGTAGTGATTGGTTTGAGGTATGGAGAAGCACTCCCAATCCACCACCAAATGAGATGTCTAGACACTCAATCTTCTTTGGACTTCCATATTGGTGTGACATGAAGATCAATCATCTCTTAGATCCCATGCATATCTTCAAGAATGTGGCAATAAATATTTGGGACCATACCATCCCTCTACCATGCTTGCTTCTGGCCTTTCTCTTTGTCTCACAAAGTCCTTCAAGGTTTTCATGAACCTTTCAAGGAAAAGTATCCATCAAACATGAACAATGCCACTTCATCAACCAAATGCACCACAAGATACAATTGGCTAGTGTAAATTGTTCTAGGGAAGTTGTCCTTGATCATACACACTACCTTAATAGCATTGAAACGAGCCATCTCAATGGATGTAGGATCTATCTCCTTTAAGGATATGTAAATAGAGAAGATTGTAAATAGCCTCTCTCACCTTCTTGTCTCCACAACCAATTATAGCAATTGGAAGAATAAACTATGCATAGAAAAAAAGGGAAGTTAGTATATGAGCGCACAAATTGTGTACCACAAAGAGAAAATGAAAAAACTAATATTTATATACATGTGATATCTTGTGCCAATCATGTGTCTTAAGGCCATATAATTGTTCCTCTCCTTTCTTTATGGTTTTTGTGAAGGCACCCTTCAATGAATGCATTACTCGCGTTGGTGTACGAAAAGAGGCAATCACACTTTTCACCTTATTGTGCTCCCTCTTGGGGTTAATACCCATGGTGCCTTTGGTAGGACTATTTTACTACTCTCACTTTAAATTGGCCATGCACTTTGAAGGCATACAATGTTTTGTAAGTCATCCCTTGCAGCCTTTGTATCTCTTTTACCAATTAAATGGTCCCAAATATTTATTGCCACATTCTTGAAGATATGCATGGGATCTAAGAGATGATTGATCTTCATGTCACACCAATATGGAAGTCCAAAGAAGATTGAGTGTCTAGACATCTCATTTGGTGGTGGATTGGGAGTGCTTCTCCATACCTCAAACCAATCACTACCTCTCATCACAAGTAGTGAGATATCATGTGGCACAAACTTGGGATGTGAAGGAGGGAGAAATCAATGATGTTTATCATACACCACCTTCTTAAGTGTAGAGGGTTTTTCCGAAATAAGTGATGGTCCACAAATCGAACATGCATGATGTCCGAGGTTGCCAAACCTATTTTAATTGAGATGATTTAGATAGAGATATAAACTTAAAGTTTAAAGGCTAAAACTTATGCATATAAGGTTCAAGTAGGTACCTGATCACTCTTCGAGAACCTAGGATAGTCATGCATCGTCCAAAGCAAAACTCCTTTCACCTCCGCCTCACGCCTATTTATTGGCCTTGAAATGTCATGTACTTTGATACCTCACCATAGTGTCTCAAGCTCCTCAATCAAAGTCTCGAGGTACACATCCATGTTTGCCACCTTATATTTTCCTAGTAAACACTATATTTGTGAGTTTGGGAATTTTCCAACTCCCATTTTTTGAATACTAAAAATGTAGGACCTGGATAACATGCCTATAAGTTTCTCAAAACCATATCATGTGACCTATTGTTGCAAAGCGCTTGGAAAATGGAATCTAGTGAGCTATAGAGCGCTCAATTTGGAGTAATGGTGTTCAAGTTATGATTAATCCAAAGATTTGACCACGTGTCCCAAACTACTGGGAAATTCCCATATTCCCCAATATGGTGTTAGTACAAGGAGAGCAAGCATGATATGACCTTTCTTGATTGCCACCCATGGAGGGAGGTTGTAATTCACCAATACAATAGGACAAGTACACCATGATGTGGACTTGAAGATCAGTGGGTTAACATCATCCATGCCCAAGCCAAGACATAAGTGACGAGACTCATATTTAAACTCTAGCCTTTGATGCTCCACATGTTGCCATGCCATTGAATCACCTATGATCCTCATGATGCCATATCTAGCCCTTGATCATCACTATCAGGCATCTTTAACCTAGCCAAAATTGATTTAGGACTCATACAAAACACACAACAACATCCAATATTACAAATAAAAATTTGCCCAGATTTTCACTGCTGCTTAGACAGTGACCACAGCAGCCTTTTTTCACTGCACATGCGAAAATACGCTGCCTAGCAGTAAAATTTTGCTGCTCACCAGCGAAGCTAGCAACCAAATTTTGTTGCTCCCTGCGAATCTATCACTCTCACCTCCGATGGGTTTCAATAGCTACGCCTGTAGCGCGAGTTTTCCTCCCACCTCTACTCATCCCTCAAGCCTCTTCACTCAATCAAGTTACCCTCTCCAAGGTAAGCTCTCTTCTTGCTTTCTTCCATCTTTCGTGCTTTTATGTGTTCTTCCAAGATTTGATGGAAAGCTTGGAAATAGGGTTTAGGTAAGTTTCTCTCTTTTCCACTCTCTCCTTTTCTCCCTTCCCCTCTCTTTCCTCTACCTTTCGCTAACCCTAGCCTACTGTGCACAGAGATTTAATAGAGAGCTTTGCTGGATAGCTCTCCATCAAAGCTTTCTATTAAGCATTCTATGAACTATGCATAGGTTTAGGCTTAACATACACTAGCTAATCCATTCACTATTGCATTAAGAGTAGGGTTTAGGGAACTCACCTCCTTTTTCTCTTGTTCTTCTTGCTTACTAATGTGTTTTATTTATTATGGTTCTTTTTTGTAGACATATTCAAGTGAGCAAGGTTTTAGGCATAGCCTCTCATACGGTAAGCCCTCTTACTTTGCGCTTTGTACTTCTTATCTTTGTGTTTTGGCACCCTTGGGTGATCGGGATTAGGGTTAGGTCAATAGGCTAGGGCTATGCATAGCCCTCTTTATGCATAAGAGCTTATGCATAGCCCTCTTTATGCATGGCCCTCTTTATGCATATCTCTCTTTATGCATGAGGGCTTATATATGCACTCTCTTATGCATAGGGCTTATGCATGGCTCTCTGTGGCCCTCTTACGCAATAGGCCTCTTATGCTAGCCCGCTTATGCAATAGGGCTTATGCATAGCCTTATTATGCATAAGCCCTATTATACATAATGAACTGATGTTTTGATTTTATATGATAATCTTCTGTAGGTCTATTCAAGAACGACCTCCAAGGGCATAAGCCACACATCCGTTTCATACGAATTCGGCTAGTAGAGTAAGCCATCTCTATTTATTCTTCTTCTATTTGTGTTTTTGTACCCTTGGGTTTCGGGGACTAGGTTTAGGGTTTAGGTATGCATAGGCCTTATGCGGCCGTATGCCGTAAACCCTCTTTATGGATATGGCGTATGCATAGGCCTTATGCATATGGCATACGGCTTATGCAAAGGGCCTATGCATATGTCTTAGCATAGGCCGTATACATAGGCCTTATGCGTAGGCCGTATGCATAGGGCTTATTCATACTCTTTATGAACAGGCCGTTTGCATAGGCCTTATGCATACTCTTTATGCATAGGCCGTATGCATAGGCCTTATGCATACTCTTTATGCATAGGCCGTATGCACAGGCCTTATGCATACAGCATACGGCCTATGCATATGGCTTATGCTTACATCTTATATATAGGCCGTATGTCATATGCATACGGACTATGCATAGGCCTTATGCAAAGGCCGTATGCTGTATGCATACGACTTATGCATATGGCCTATATGCATGTATGCAAAGGCCATATGCATACGTCATTTACATACAGCTTATGCATACGTCATTTACATACAGCTTATGCATACGGCCTATTCATAGAGATATAAAGAATTGTTATATGCCATCTAGAATGCTGCTTATGTCAGGTTAGGAGTGGTTATCCACGAATAGGTGATTATAGTGGAGGGGGAGCCCTTAATCTTCTCACTATCCTTCTCTTGCAAAAGAGGAGTTGCCTTTGGCTTTAATAGTGGAGAGCGTGTGGAAAGTCCTTAAAAGCTATCATTCAAAATAGTGGAGAGCATGTGGAAAGTCCTTAAAAGCTATCATTCGAAACGGACATTGTGCACCCTGCTTGTCTAAGTAGTATTGTAGGAGGTCATAAAAAACAATGTCCTAATATCACACGTTATATTTTTTGTCTAGGCTTGTTTTGTTGTTTTCTCTTGGTTGTCTTGACATATGCGAGGTAAGTGGCCTTATTCATTCAACCTCATGTTTATTGCACCCTTGGGTGCCGGGTTTAGAAAATGGACTTATGCATAGAGATATGGGGCATTATTATATACCATCTAGAATGCTACTTATGTCAGGTTAGGAGTGGTTATCCACGCGAGTAGGTGGTTATAGTGGAGGGGGAGCCCTCAATCTTCTCACTATCCTTGGAATGTGATACTATAAGTCTGAGTACTACTCAGACCCAAATGATGACCCGTTGCTCCCTCCATGATCATATGAGCTCACATCGGTATACATGTCCGTGCTCACGTCCAGCAGGAGCAGTGGCGGGCGGGTGGATCATCAGTGGCAGGATCATCAGCAGGTGCAGCAGCAGCTTGTGCCTGTTCAAGTAATATATAGTATATAAGTATATATATATGTAATTCAATAAACCAAAATCATTCGTTTAGAGTTTTCAAGTACATATCCATATGGTCTCATGGCCATCTCAAAGTGCGCGTCTGTAATATGTCCCTCGGCTCTGAAGAGGATCCACGTGTCACGTCGGCTATGCCGGCGAGCATACCCAGTATCGTGGGCTGTGGGCTTCCTCCCCATAACCTGTCTCACTGTATCATAATCAACACAATTTGTAATATTAAACCAATCATAGAATCAATGAATTAAGTAAACAATCAAATAAAGTGGCAAGATACTTACGAACTCTGCCTCCCATGACTCAACGCCACCAGATCCGAAATGCAAAGATCCAATGGTCTTCATCTGGATCTGTTGTGCCTCCACATGCTGCCTACTCTTCATGCCACTCTCTGCTCATTTCTTTGCCTCCTTCCACTCACGTTTGTGCGCAGTGGTGGCAGGTATCTCGGTAGGATAGCCACCCGCAGCTACATTTAGCCCATCATCGTACGCGAGTTTCTTAAGATGACACTACAAGACAATGCTACCATACACGCGTTCCATACATGCGATAAATTACGGGTGCATGTATGGTCGCGCATGTATTTGAATAGTATTGGATGCGTGTATATTGGCATTTAAATTCATGTGTATATTGGCATCTATCAACGTGTGTATACTGGCATCTAAATTTGCGTGTATACTAGTTTCAGAAACGCGTGTAGAAGCCCATGTATGGTCACGCATGTATTTGAATAGTATCGGATGCGTGTATATATGGTCGTTCCATACATGCGATAAATTACGGGCGCGTGTATAGTCGCACATGTATTTGAATAGTATCGGATGCGTGTATATTGGCATTTAAATTCGTGTGTATATTGGCATCTATCAACGTGTGTATACTGGCATCTAAATTTACGTGTATACTAGTTTCAGAAACGCGTGTAGAAGCGCGTGTATATACACGCAATTATACACGCATCAATACACGCTTTATTAAGAAAAACTAAATTCCTTTACAAAATTAAAAACTATTTTCTTTAAACCATCTCATAGTACATTACAGTATATATCATTACACAATCCCACTACATGCATTTACAACAATGAAATATATTCAAAAATAAATCATGAGATAATTAAAAGACAACATATACAATAGAAATGTCATCAATTTAGAACGATACAGTGATGGATTGGTTCGGGTTCGATCTCATCTTCAATAAGATCCATCCTTACCAAACGATCAGCATCAATATCCATTTGATCAATTTGTAAGGCTACGATTAAATTTATTCCACTATCAATATTCTGTCCATTGATAATGGTATCGATGTCCTGATCATCCTCATCAACATCACCATCATCCTCAATGGTAGGGTCATTCTCATGATCATGAGAAATAGCACGCTCATCCTCATTATCATGATCATCTCTTATTTCCTGATCATCGATCACAACATCTTCATTGGCATGTTCGACATCATCTTCATTGCGGCTTGTTACATCCTCCATATGCTCCATATCAGTGAATGTATTATACATCACTTTGGAACGTGGTGCAATAGGGATGACGTACCACCATTTAATGTCATGCACCATTGGCAGATAGATAACCTACTCAAATACACATACTGCAGTAATTAATTAGCATATCAAAAGTCAAGGGATATGCGAGCTAAGATATGTACATGAAACACGTTAGTAAAAAAATGCATACCTGCTCACATTGTTGTGGCAATACGAGCCTATCTTTCTTTGTTTGCCAAAACTTTGTAGAGTCAATAGTTACATAGCCACTTGCATGACGTTTTATCGTTGCATTAGGCTCTTTTTTCACCATGTTCATTTGCCATTTGACATCCAAAACATACACAAAGAAGCGACGAAAGTCAAAGCCTAAATATTTGTTGGATTGTGCCACAATAATCATCCATTTTTCCATTAGCTCCCTCAAAGCTACTAATGACACCGCAATCTTGTGTATTCCTCTTTTCATCAATTCTTTGTGTTCGAAAATGCTTGTCTTCACACCATATAGCATTGAACATAGTGCACTGGACCAAAATAGAAGCAATATTTGTGTAAGCAATGTGAATAAATATTAAAAGCAAATCACTTACAACTAATGCAAAACATTAGTTCTATGTACCTTTAACATGCATCCTCGTGCATACTCCCATTCTTCCGCCGTGATATGCAGCCCCTCGTTGCTCTCTGCTCTCTGCATTTCCTCATGAAACCAATCAACATGGATATCATTCAAAAGTGTTGCTAGATGCTTAGGGTATGTCTTACAAGAGCCATGTTGCCTCCGAAAGAGAGCTCTTTCTGCTTGCCTTTTTGTCTTTGCATCCTCATATCTTGTAACCCATCTGCTCATCACATCACTATTAAGGATGCAAGTGAAATTGAGATTATCAATCAATGTTATGTCAATTACTTTACTCTGTCCTTTTCCTTGAGGCACAATAGAGGTCATCCTCAAGTCCTCTTCATTGCTCCATAGTCGTGGTGTCAAAGAGCTATCCACCTGACCAAGAAATTCTGAAATATATACAAGAGACTCTTGTATCAACCAACCCTCGGCCATGCTTCCTTCGGGCCTTGCACTTTGCCTCACAAAGTCTTTTAAGGTCTTCATGAAGCGCCCTAGGAAGAACATCCAACGTGTATGCACAGTGCCACATAAAGCAATTTTGTCAACTAAATGCACAATGAGATGTAGTTGACTTGTGAGAATGGTTCGCGGAAAAGTATCCTCTACCAAACAAACCACCTCCACTGCCATAACACGCATCATCCAACGTGGCTGGATCAATTGCTTTGGAACTAACATATCTGAAAAACAAATAAATAGTACGTTATACCTCATGCACATTCATTTTACAAGGTATAATGAAGGGTGATCTGACATGGGTTTTACATACCTCACAAGCTCGCCCATCTTATAAATACATTTTTTCAAACTCTTATTTGCACAATGGTCGATGCTAGTAGGTAGTATGAACTGTGCACATAAGAGCACATGTATGTATGGTTTATGGCATTACAAAATTTAATTTCAACGTACAAGACTTGGAAAACACTTACTTGGAGCATCTTGTGCCAATCGTGGGACTTCAACCCATATAGTTGCTCAACGCCTCTTTTCTTAGTGGTTGTAAAGGCTCCCTTCAATGATCTCATGCATCCAGTGGGAGTACGCAAAGTGGTGATGGCCTGCTTTACCTGCTTCTCCTCTTTCTTTGATATAATCCATGGTGCAGGCGAAAGACAAACGTGTCCACCCTCCTCTCGTGGCCAAACTTGATGCATACGTCCTGCGACCCGCAAGTCCTTCCATACGCTAACATTGTCTCATTTACTAATAACATGTTCCCAAATACCAGATCCCACATTCTTGAAGATGTGCATGGGATCAAGAAGATGGTTGATCTTAAGATGGGTCCAATATGGTAGCCGAAAAAAAAATAGAGTACCTACACAAGGGATTGCTCTATGTGACCTTTAATCCAATTAGAGACTACACAAAACAAGATTGAAAAACATTACTATACCTGTTCATGCCATCTAGAGGAAGAATATTTGTAGACTCCCAAATATGCTTCTAATCTTTTGCACGAAGTGTTTGTGGAGGAATGTTACTCTTACTAGCAACATATTTAGGATGATCTGACGGGAGAAATCGATGATGATTATCGAATATGGTCTTACACAAACCGTCAGCATACTCATGTACTAACGAAGGGCCACAAATAGGACATGCATGTTTACCCGATGTTTTCAAACCTGTTAAAATATAAATAAAAGTTAGAATAATAAAGTCAATATTTATAATTAATATAGCCAATAGTGGAGGTAATTAGAATTCTTACCAGAACAATCGTTGTATCCTGGAAAGTCATACATTGTCCACATCAACACTGCTTTTAAGTCGAAGTGTCGAGAGGAGGGAGGCCTACTAATGTCCACCACCGCAACATCTCTCTATAGTTCCTCCAACTCATCAATCAACGATTCGAGATAAACATCCATATGCTTGACTTTATGTTTCCCTGGAATTAGAAAAGGGATAACATAAGATGTCTCTTCTTGATCGCCATTGATGGTGGAAGGTTGTAATTCACCAACACAACTGGCCACACGCTATATGTGGTGCTTTTGAAACCAAATGGATTCACTCCATCCATACCTAGGCCAAGTCTCAAGTTTCTGGGCTCCGTTTTAAAGCTGGGCGACTCATCTTCAATATGCTTCCAGCAGGAGTGTCTGCGGGAATTCTCAACATGCCATCATCCGATCGATGTGAGGAATGCCATGACATGAGCTCTGCTATGGATTTGCACTTGAACATGTGTTTGATGCGAGGAATTATAGGAAAGTGTCGCAAGACTTTACGAGGTACATCAAAACTCTTCACATCTATTCTATACCTTGCTTCACCACAAGTGGGACAATGTCGAGCCTCCTTATGCGTCCCACAAAAGAGAATGCAATCATTGATGCATGCATGTATGCGATCATAATCCAATCCTCCAAGAGATGTCACATAGCGTCTCGCTATGTCTCTTGAGGTGGGTAGTCTATTTCCCTTTGGAAGCATGTTTGATAATAGCCTGCATCCAATATCATCAATTAGTCCTAAACCTTATACCCTAAAACACTAATTCAAATTTGCAAGTTAGAATGCTTACTTCAATAATGCGTCAAGACTTGCATTGCTCCATCCATAAACTATTTGTATATTGAGTAGTTCAAGTGAAGCACGTAAAATAGAGAATGTGCACCCTTCAAAATTCGGTGTTGATGAAGCCTTGTAAAGATGCTCTTGTTCCATATCATCGTCGTCCATACCTTTGGGATCATCCTTAAAAAGATACTGCACCATATCATCAAACACTTCCTCTTCCACAACTTCATGGGGTGCAGGGCTATTGTTATCCCTTTCCCACTCATCTCTGACAATAGATCCCGAAGCTCCAGCATCATCTCGTCGACGCTTTGCGTGCTCTCGCCGCGCGTAGGGCACCATGTTAGGGTGTGGTACTGCATCTTGCTTCAATTAGAGTATATATATTACAACTCCATTAATTTAATTTGGATACCATGAGTCATTTGAATACTATCAATTTACATCTACTCACCTCTAAACCTGTTTAATTCCATTCTCCATACATGGAGATGTGATTCAAGGTAATTCGACGTGCTTGTACAATGCATCCTTGACATCGATTACACATACACTTGATCCTTTGTCCCAACCACACATCGCGATTACGATGACGCATTGTCTCATCCTCACCAGAACTGCTTGAGGAGGTTGATGACATCCTAACACAAACTAGAAAACACAAAATCATAATCAATTTTTAATGAAAGTATAAAAATTGCGTGTATTAACGTGGCTAGATCCTAAAAATCACGTGTATTGATGCGGCTAGATCCTAAAAATTACGTGTATTAATGCGGCTACATTTAAAAATCGCGTGTATCAATGCGGCTACATCCTCAAAATCGCGTGTAAGAACGTGGCTACATCCTAAAAATCGCGTGTATAAATGCGGTTGATTTATTATAAACATGAAAATACACGCATTTTTACACGCGACGACCTGTTCAACCTAAAAATAACCCGCCTTCCCCAAATAAACATTTTCAAAAAATAGATCTGCTCTCCTTCGTCGTCGCCTCTTCCAACAGAGCACTAAACCTAAGTGCAAGGAGCAGACAAGGAGTACACACACGGGTGAAGGAAACTGACCAAAAAGAAGACTCACTTTTTCAGAGGTGAGTCAGTTTGTCCTTTACCCTGTCTCTTTCCTCAGATTTGTTTATGCTATTGTCTCTTTCCTTTATGGGTTTGTCTCCGTCCTTCTCCTTCTCTGGTTGCCATCTGGTAAACGATTGTGACAGGGGGCGACAGTGGGCCTTTTATAAGGACGATTTGTCAGAGGTCAGTCGCTTTCAAAAAAACTTTTCGCAGGCCGCGTGTATGTCTGCGTGTATCCTGTCTGCACAGACAGTTCACGCTCATATACACGCATTTCTGGACGGGTGTATACACGCGACTGTGCTTCCCCATTCTATGGTCTTAGAGCTGATAGGTGGCTTGGATGATGGTATTTGTGTGAGTCAAGAGACAGTCCATGATGTACATGAGGATGGTGATAGTCATGCATGCAATAATGTGTGTGCAACCTTTGAAGATAACCACACAAGATGGATGTTGTGGTGATAGTGATGTAGTTTTTGAAGAGTTGTAGGAGGATAACTCTATAGTTCTGAGTGTTGTTGAAGATGTGCATTCTTTAGATAGTGATGTCAGTTTGATGGTGGAAAATCATATGTGCTAGCTTGCTCATATGTGCATTCTCTAGATAGTGATGTTAGTTTGATGGTGGAAAATCATATGATGCAATCATGTATATACTTTTATTTTTACAGATTCTTTATGGATCCAGGTTCTTCATCCGATCCATTTGCGTACAGCAATTGGCTGATGGAGATGCTAAATCATTTTGGGCGCCATCCTGGTCCAGTTGAGCTTACAGAGTACATGTATGTCCATCCCCCTCCTTCCATGCCTCGTGTCTATACCCCTACCGTGAGTATCCAGGGCACTCCACTGCCGTCTATGCCTACGAGTCCGATGAGATGGCATGCAGCTTCTCCTCTTCCACGCCCACCGAGGAGACATACCTCATCCCAGACACACTGCACACCCTCCCAACAAGCACCGTCATGTCAGGGCTCACAGCCACCATCACGTACTCCCTCAGAGCCACCGTCACGTCAGGGCTCACAGCCACCGTCTCACGTAGACAATCCCCCAGTCGTGACTCCACCCGCAGCAGTAGGAAGAGTGGGAGTGGAGGATGCAGCGGGTGCTTCGGTGGGGGAGGTAGTAGGGCACGCGGTGAGAGAGGAGATAGAGGGAGAAGAGTTAGAGGAGACAGTTCGGATGAGGAGGAGATGAGACAGGTGGAGGGAGTGATCTACTATGATGTGATGGATAGGGGCGGGATAGTGATGGATGCGAGGGGGAAAGAGGTAATGGAGTACATGCGTGGGGTAGTATCAAGCTTGTATAGAAATTATTTTATTAGATTTAAAGATCAAAATAGCCAATTAGTTGGGGAGGTGACAGAGGCTGTACATAGTCGGTACCCCAATCCCCCACATGCTACATTCTCGGATGTATGGGGAAGGACGCGAATAAGGGAGATCTTAAGTAATAAAAGATCTCACCTTAAAAAGCTCGCATACGATGATGGGCTAAATGTAGCTGCGGGTGGCTATCCTGCCGAGAAACCTGCCCCACTGCGCACAAACGCGAGTGGAAGGAGGCAAAGAAATGAGAAGAGGGTGGCGTGAAGAGCAGGCAGCATGTGGAGGCACGACGGATCCAGATGGAGCTACTAAAATCTCTCTTGCGTGGTATCTTCACAACTTGCCTTTTTAAAAAAAAAATGGTTGCTTATATGGAATCATGATGTCTGCATATGATATGGAAACAATTCTTTAAAAAAAGGGTTGGAAGTAGCCCCCATCAGCACGGGCCGCTTCCATCCCCTTTTTTTTGTAATGTTTGTCAGGTTTTGTTTGCTAAAATCTCTCTTGTGTGCCTTTGATTTTTTTCTATGGTTCTGTGTTTTTGGGTATGGAAATCATGGTGTTTGTTCATATCTTCTTATGTCTTCCAGCCCCCTTTTTATTTAGGTCATGTATGCCCAATCCATCAAACAATTATGTCATGCATGCCCAATCATGCATGACCAATCATGTGTGCCCAATCATGGCCATAGGATCACCATGGCCAACCTAGTGTTTGGCTTCAGATTTTCAAAGGATTCCATGCATTTATTGGATCTAAATGGATACCTTGGATTAAAGGAATCACTCTTATAGTGAGTCATGTAGATCTTGATTCTTTCATGTTTTTTAATGTGGGTAGCCATGCCATGTGTTGGCCAAGGCAAGTACCATTGGGAAGCAGCCCGCATCGATGTTTCTCTAGCATAGGATGCTTCTAGTCACGTCGGGCAGAGCCTGGAAGAACTCGTTAGAGCTAGCCACATCATCCTCGTGTAACACACGTAGTAGTCTATAGCTTGCATATGCTTAACATCTTCATGAATGCTCCCACGTATTAATTGCACCTTCTGCAAATTCGTAACCGTCTGCCAGCTCTGCAGTCCTTCTACATCACCTTGAGCAAAGAATCAAGATTCATAACGGCCACACACCGCCCTGGATTGACATTGTGCAGAGATAAGGTTTAATTTAAACCTTAATTCAATTAAAGTTTTAAAATGGTGGTGTGCCAATACCATTGGGAAGCAGCCAGCATCGACGTAGGCTACTTTCCGATGGTACTGTGGCCTTGCACTCAAGGGGTGCTGCTGGCGCCTTCGACCTTCGATTTCTTGCTCCTTCAATGATATCTTAACATCTTCGTGAATGCTCCCACGTATTAATTGTACCTTTTGTAGATTCGTAACCATCCGCCAGCACTGCAGTCCTGCTAGATCACCTTGAGCACAAAGAAGCAAGATTCATAATGGCCACACACCACTGTCGATTGACATTGTGAAGAGATAAGGTTTAACTTAAACCTTAATTCAACTAAAGTTTTAAAATGGTGGTGTGCCAGTACCATTGGGAAGCAATCCGCGTGGACACGGGCTGCTTCCCAATGGCACTGTGGCTGTGGCCTTGCACTCAAGGGTTGTTGGTGGCGCCTTCAATCTTCGATTTCTTTCTCCTTCAGTGCTTCTCATTTGTAGACACTATGCTCTGCCGTTGTTGGCGACAGCCTTGTAGGTTACATATTACAGTGCTTTTGTGGCTGCTGCTTGCTGGCAACCCACGTCAAATACATTAATAAAGCATACAACTAAAAGGAATAAAACGATTACAGTGACGACATATTACAGTGCTTTGGCGGTTGCTGCTTTTCAGTGACGGCAGCGCAGAAAAACTGAAAATGATTTAGTGAGAGGAAAAATCGACGTTGCACCAAAGTCGAAATCCACATCTTGGGTGGCCGACAATCCATGGAGATGAAAAAAGTTGAAGCTTTTGCATATAACACCGAGTGGTTTGAAAATCTCAAATCTTCTGGCAGGATCACCAACAACTGTATATACCTTAAGATCCAACCCACCTATAAGGCCTCTACTCGCACTTTAGCACCGCCACCTTTAGCCCACCTTAGACTGAAAGGGTAGCTAATATTGACAACATGGCCACACGTCTGGTTTTTGCAACAACCATACGAGAAGGTGGGCTGAGAAAATACATTGAAGATGATACAAATAGTATAGAGTATGATCAACGTCTTTGTGCAAGCGAAGAGGCTGCATGGTATTCGTAAGGGAAGCATCAATGCCCTACCATTGGGAAGCCATGTGTTGGTGCATGAATATATGTGGCTAGGCAACCCATATGTTGGCCAACGCTACTACCATTGGGAAGCATCCCGCGTCGACGTGGGTTGCTTTCCAATGGTAGTGGCCTTGGACAACAAATGGCTTGGGTACCAAGGAGTTTCACTAATATCACTTTGAGCTTTGATTATGGACCAGCTAGCATAATTGCACCAAACCTACTCCTAGTGGGGTTAATAGTTCAACCCTAGCAAAGGTGGCATTACTCAACCCAAGCAAAGGTGGCAAGTGATGGCCTTATTCAACCCAAGCAAAGGTGGTGAGTGATGTCAAGCATCAATGTCCTACCATTGGGAAGCAGCCTGCATCGACATGGGCTACTTCCCAATGGTAGTGGCCTTAGCAATAAATGGCTTGTCTCATTCATGGTTTTATGTTGAACATCATGGTTGACTTGAGCTTGACTTATTCCCTAATGCATGCTATTTTGAAGTGTTGATTAAATCTTCTAGCTAAGAGACTGAAATTGCAATCGAGGCTTCCCTTCAAATCGTACCATATGTATCCACCTTTGAGAATGAGCCAAGGACCAGTGAGGAAGGTGACATGACCATGATTCCTGATCTGGACATCATAAGAAGGACAAAGATTATGAGTTCTTTAGTCTCTCCACCTATTCCTTTATGTCATTTCATTCCACATGCCAAAGTCCATGGATTGCCAGATGATGTTTCTTCTGTAAAGGCCGTCTTTCAACATGAGGGTTACATGGAGGAGAAGGGAGGTTTTATAGTGTCCTTGTTTAGATCACTTGTTGGGGAGGAGAGCATGGTCACTGATGACATTGAGCAGAGTGAGTCGGGAAAAGCACTAAAGGGTTATCAATATGGAGAGTTTGAAAATGACATCGCACATAGTAACATGCTCAAAATCTTATCCGAACACATGTTTTATGTCTGGAAGGGAAATCATAGGACATTGGCATGGTCATTAATCATAACAGCGAGGTTCTTTGACACAAAGAGTCGACATGTGAGCGTTTTGCACAGTCATTAATCCTAGGAAGGTCAGTGAGATTGCTTTATTGATAGGACTTCAAAGAATGAATATGTAAGTCTCTCGGCATAATATTTTTATGTCATGTAATATTTTTAGAGTGTGGTGTGTCATTGGGATGCTTGTCAAAAAAATCAACCTTCCTTTTCTATTTTTATATGTCGGTGCATGCCCTTGTGGTGCCCTCACTCAAAGACAAGATTGTCAACACTACAAATATTTGCTTGGCTAACTCTCACAATTTTTTGAGAGAGTTTCCCGACTCGGATGTGAAGAAAATAGATGCCATCCATCGTAGAAACACCAAGGGAGTCGAGCCATGGTTCCCCTTGACATAGGAATACCTTGGAAAGCTTGTTTATATTGTAGATTTTCATGCACATGTTGGATAGCTAATGTAGTGTTGTGCTTTTTTTAAAGTGTATATAATGTGGTCTGTGTAGGTGCAATTTCAAAATGCATTAGAGAAGAGGCTTGGTCTTGTCAAAGGTCAAGTGTCCAATGAGGAGTCTGGTAAGTTGGATAAGAAAGAGATTGAAAACCTTACTCAAATGTATTCGGATTTCATTACAAGAACTAATCGACGTATAACCTGTCACGATGGCTTTCCTGTCGGAGGCATTGATTCCCTTGGTCACATCCTCTGTCGTGGAGAAGCAGCTGAAGGCCGTGGCATCGTTAGTTATCAGCGCTGTCATGGCAACAAAACTAGTTATTATTACAAGAGTACTGCTCCGCTAGTATTAAGCACAGATGGTAGTGGGCACTGAGGCAGGCAGTAAGTAGTAGTAGCAAAAGGTATGCAAGGAGATTGGTGAGTAGGGCTGGATTGTCGTCGGGCACTCTTGTGGATACTGTCATGTATGAAATCATCGCCAATAAGACCGTAACCTGTTTCAAAACTAGTCATGCATGACATCGTCCCCGTGGACCGCAAAAATTCGGCGGAAATTTGAACAATACTTGCAGACTCTAGAGTTATCGATGACATCATAAAGAGAAAGAGACTACATTGATGACATCAAGTTGTTGCTTCCATGTTTTGGGCTCGTGTCTGAACTCCTTCTTCATAATCTTACACTCTTCTTTTTCTAGCCAATCCAGCTTCCCTTTTCCCTCCCTATAAGCATCATGAGCCTTGGATCGACGATGGCTCATGAAATCCCTCATTCTTTTGTTCATAACGCAATTCACTCACGCACCATCAGGATCAAACATAAATGATACATAGCTTGCACAAGGGATGATAAAACTAAAAACTTATTTTCTTTTGATTTGGTTAGAGATATGGTGGCCAATCCTTTAGTCATGCATTCATGAGAGGCAAGAACTTTAATGGCAAATAAGAGAATTATAATGTAGGTAGCAACTAGTTGAGGAAATGGTAAAATTTTAAAAGACCTAGTAGAGTCTTAGAACACCCCACCATCGTAAAAAATAACAAAATCATGCAAAAGATAACTTTTTTCAATTTTCTTGAAAACTCTCTAAATTTAAAGTATGTTATATACTTTATGTAAAATTAATCTTAATAAAAAAAGGTAAACAAATAATATCATAAATTATATTCAATTTTAAAGCTTTTAAAACACAAGGTCGCATTTACAAAACAAAATAGAGAAAATGTTGCATATTTCATCCTAAGAAATAAAATCAAGGAAAAAAATCTAGCCATAAATATTGACATTTTTTTATTTTTTATATTAAAATATTCAAATCTTGCTTTTGTTTTTGCTACTATAGAGTTAACTCATTAACTATAAATTAAGCATCTTCTATCTATAGATTGCAAATCTAATGAGTTTATCCCTCCTCTATTAAAACCCTAAATATCTCTCTAATAACTATGCATAAACATGCATATACCAGGCATATACTCATCCACCCAACCACCCCCGAGCCTAGGGGGGTGAACACATAAATACAATGAAGTACCACATACCTTACCTTAGTGTCCCTTACCACCAAGAGATATGACTTCACTCTAGCAGCACACATAGCTCTAGCATGAAATGGCAAGAGAGTAGGCACAATGCTCTACACAAGAGAACATCCTTTGTTGAGAGTCCCCCATGCCCCTATTATATAGGAAGACCCTCAAGTGACTTTTGACTCTCCATTTCCATGTGTGACCATTGGGTGCCTGACCCTAACCTCAATCCAAGGTTAGACCTAACCCTTGCCCCACTAGAGCATGTTCCCATCCTCCCATGCTCACATGCCTAGGGTGGGTTAGCCTCCTAGTATATATATATATAATGTGCACATAACATACTTTCCCTGTCACAAAACATTACACTCTTAGAATGAAAAGAATAAAAATTATGATGAACGTTCTCAACTGAATCCCAATTCAAATCCTCAATTTCCATGTCTTTTCACTTAATTTTAACCTTAAGGATTAAGCAACTGTGAAGTTTCTTTCCTTGAATTCAAGTACCTTTTTAGGTTCATGTGGAACATAAGATAAATATTCAACTTCAACAATTTCTTGAGAAGTAACTATCTTATCCTTACCTCCCAACTTCTCTTTCAATCTACTAACATAAAAGTCTGGATGAACTCTGATATGTGGAGGTAGTTTTACGCAACCATGACAATTTGATGTAAAACTCAGAATGGACCACAATATCTAGGAGATAATTTTGAGCACTTTCCTGTTGACAAAGTTTGAGAATCTTTAAGAACTTTCAAATAAACCATCGATCCCAGCTCAAAATACCAAGGTGAGTGTCCCCTATTAGCATAAAATAGTGCTCTATCATAAGCACTCTTGATATAATCTTGAGCTTGGGTCAGCATTTCCTACATATCTTGCAAGAAATCCCTCGATGCATCAAGCTCAATGTCCTTAAGACCGACATCAACAGGCTCCCTAGGTTGATACCCATACATGAGCATGAACGGACTATAACCAGTAGTCATATGCTTAGAGCTGCTATAGAAAATTCCATCATTGGGAAATATCTTTCCCAACTCGATGGTTTTCACTACAAGAGAATTATTATTTTTCAATGCTTAGTTTCCACGCCTGGTCACGTCGTCGATATGTGCGTCGAAATAGGCATCGAAATATGCATGAAAAATGCGTCAAAATAGGCATCGAAATATGCGTGAAAAATGCGTCGTCGATATGTGCGTCGAAATAGGCATCGAAATATGCGTGAAAAATGCGTCGAATTAACAGTCAAAATATGCGTGCAAAAGTCATCAGAATAAGCGTCGAAATAACAGTCAAAATTTTTCTTTTTAAAAAAATAAATTTATATATAATATTTGCTATTTCCCATCTTGGGGTGTGTTTTAGCCTTTTCTTTCTACCTCTTTGCAAGCATATGTGTCTATGAGAGAGAGAGAGAGAGAGATGATCAGAGAGAAAGAGATAGATAAAGAGAGAGAGAGAGAGAGGGTGGGGAGCCGAGTGAGAGAGAGAGAGGAGGAGGACTCGAGGGAGAGAGGAGAGGAGTGTATAACTTCCATCATGCTCTTTGAAGGAGAAAAATGATAGCTCCTCCTCCTCATCACTAAGGTGCAATTAAGAAAGTGCTCTATTTTACAATGAAAATAAAGTTCATCATCAACTTGCTCATCCTCAGCAAGATCCATGGCTCCAAATAAATCTATTTCTAGAAATACTCCATCATTGTTGAATTGGTGGAACCGGTTGTCTTGTAGTAGTAGAAGGTAATTCATCCATGTCGTCATCCTCTTCTAGCTCTAACATGAGAACTGTCGATGCATCATGATTATACTACTCAGCTTGAATCTCTTCTTCTTCTGGATTATCTCTAGTATCTGTTTCTCGTTCAAGATGTATTTGCTCAATGAGTACACCTTCATCATCCTGATCCTAATCCCGTGTGAGCCTCACCTACTTCCTCAACTAGTATGTCTTCTTCTTATTCTTCTTGTTGTTCAATAGCTGCTAGTGGTGTATGCTGAACCATCACATGATCTGGGGGGAGTCAGCATCTGGCATCAACTGCTATTTTCACCTCTTCAAATATTTGTTTTCGACGTGGATTTATTTGGATCACAAACAACCATTTATGATCTGTCAGGTCTTCCACAAAGATGACTTGCTCACAGTGCTCTGGTAGCACAAATGTGTCCCTTTGGTTAGTCCATATCTTTGTGCGGTCTACTTGAAGAAATCCACCCTTGTCTTTGCGCCCCTTGAGTTACCAACTTGAACCATTTCACATCAAAAATGAACATATCAAACTTTTTGAATCAAACCTTGATAATATCTTGGATTATGTCATCCCCATAAGGTGGATAAAGGAACACATGGTGGACATCATGAAACATTGGTAGGGAGATATGACTAGGAGAGTAAAGGTAGGGGGTGAGAAGCCTTGGTACATGAGCACCGAGGATTGGAATGAGGAGAAGCAAAAGCATGCTCGAGATCCCCAACACTACAAGCAGCAAGAAAATGCAACCAAAGCGTGAATGGAGAGCGTAGGAAGCTCTCACATTAGTAGCGGCGGTTGGGATGCATTCCATGTCTTCTTTGTAAGTATCAACATTAATCTTGTATGTTTCATTTGATGTTATGTCTACTTTGTAAGTATCAACGCTTATCTTGTTGTTTTGGTACTTTTAGAATCAAGTGGTTGGTCAGCCAACAATAGGAGAAGAGAAGGACATTGCTCGCTGCCATAACATATACTTTCTTTTGGAGAAGCTTGAGCGAGAAGGTGCCAACCTTAATTACGGGCGCATTGTAGATATGGTAAGGGCGACAAGCCTTAACCTTATGATTTGTATACTTGCTTTGCCTTGTCATGTTAGATCGTTGTTTTGGTATACCAAAAAAAGCATCTTGTATGGTTTTTGCAGGGACCAATGCCTGATCCTGAGTGAGGGATCTACATAGAGTGGCCTTGCCCATGTCTTTTCCCTTGTACATACACATTTTGGTCAGCTCACATCTTTGTTTGAGCTTGTACAGATTGTATGCAAATTTTGGCTTATCTCATCATATGTAAATTTCAATTTTGGCTTATCTCGTCAGAGCTAGATATGTAAATTTCACATCTTGCAATGTAGTTTGGCCATTGTTTGCACTTGTGTGAATTGTGTACCTACTTTGTAATGTCGAAAATGTTATCGCACTCTCTCTAACTTTTTCAACAAATTCACTTTGTTCTTCACATCAGAGTACTGTTGCCTTTGGTACTCCATAAATTTGGCATAATGGTGCATCCATTTACAAGACTGTAGCTCGATGCACCATTATGCCACAAAAAAATTAGTACTTGCACGCATCGAAATAAGCGTCGAAAGTTTCCTGCATCCGTCGAAAATAGGGTCGAAAGTTTCCTGCATCCGTCAAAAATAGCGTTAAAAGTTTCTCGCATCCGTCAAAAATAGCATCTAAATGATAGTCAAAATAAGTGTCGAAATGCCAGTCGAAATAACCATCGAAATAGAGTCAAAATGTTAGTCAAAATAATCAAAAAATACGTGGTAAATTTACTTTTTTCGACTCTTGTTTTGATGCTTATTTCGGTGCCTATTTTGACGTTTCCATTTCAATGCTTTTTTTGATGGGTATTTCGATGTTTAGGGGATTTTAAGCTTAGTTCTAAAGTGTCAAAAAAGCATGGATAATGGCCTCGCCTCTTGTAGTGTTTCCAAATACATATGCACGAAGCATATTCTCTACAATCTAATTCACACGCTCTATTTTCCCATTAGACTGTGGGTGATTAGAGGAACTCTTACTCAAATTAGTTTCTAATTTCTTGAAAAAAATACTACCAAAATGAGCCAGAAACTTAGTCCTGATCACTCACAATATTAGAAGGTAGACCATACAGTCTAAACAGTTGCTCAAGAAATTGGTAAACCAATTCTAACGCTTTAACTGTTCTCTTTATGGTTAAAAACCTAGCCTTCTTTGTCAATCTATCTTCGATTACCCAAATGGAATCCTGGCCCCTGCTATTACGTGGAAGTCCCGTAATAAAATCCATGGAAATACTTTCCCACTTTCAAGATGGAATATCCAAAGAATGTACTAACCCAATAGATTTAAGGCGCTTTGCCTTATTAATCTGACGCTGATGACACTTGACCACATAATTCTACACAAAATCCTTCATTTTTTTCCAATAAAAGTCTTTCTTGTTGGAAATACACAAACATAAAGAGATAGAGACAAAGTCGCTTAGATAGGGAGAAGGAGGAAGAGAGTTACACCATATATGCTCCCAAAAGACTAGTTCATATTGATTGTGAGTTTGTATATATAGGTGAGGTCTAGGTCAAGTTACGGTGTGATATATATAGCTCCAACACCCCCACTCAAACAAAGGCCTCTACCTGCGAGGAACAAAAACCTTTGGGAGTACAAGGGTAAAATCAGAGCCCTTATACATACATATCATATACAAAAGATATGTTTGAAATACACGAACACAAAGAGATAGGAACAGAGTGACTTAGAGAGAGAGAGAAGGAGGAAGAGAGTTACACCATATATGCTCTAAAAATATTAGCTCATATTGATTATGAGTTTGTATATATAGGTATATCTGGGTTAATGTGGAGCTAATGCTTCAACCTGAGTCGTATAGTTGTATACTTGGTGAAGCTTACAAGACATGGAGTATTTGCAAAATGAGCATTGACCAGACCAAAATTTTCAATAATATCATCAATGAATTCTGATTAAAGAAACAAGATATATTTCTAGCGATAGTGCTAAACTTGAATACCAAGACAAGAGTGAATCTCACCAAGATCCACTATCTCAAAATCTGATGACAAAATCTTCTTTATGAGTTACATAAAGTCAAGATTATTGGAAACAAGTATGGTATCATCGACGTATAGAGAAAGAATAACAAATAGAATACCTTTGCGCTTGACATATATATAAGGATCAGATAAAGAAGTGATAAAGAATAACAAATAGAATACCTTTGCGCTTGACATATATAAGGATCAGATAAAGAAGTGATAAACCCTTTCGATGTGAGGAAGAGATCAATTTTGATATACCAAGAATGTGATGCCTGCTTTAAACCATAAAGAGCGTGATGAAGAAGACACACAAGGAATTGAAAATCTTGGTTGTTCCATATTAATCTCTTCTATGAGATCACCGTTATGAAAAGCAGTTTTCACATCCATCTCATGAATCTCCAAATAAAAATGAGTAGCAAATGCCAAAAGGACACGTATGCTAGTCATGCAAACAAGAGAGGAAAATGTATCATGATAATAAAAACCTGCAACTTGTGAGTATCCTTTTTTGCAACCAAAACAAGCTTTGAACTTATCAAAAGATGTATCAACCTTTGTCTTTGTTTTATATACGCATTTACACTTAATAGGAAAAGGATCAGGAGGCAAATCAGTAAGAACCCATTTACCTTTGGAAATTAAAGAATCATATTTGGCTTGCATAGCCTCCTGCCAGTGATCATTTTGTGGAGAAGAGATAGCTTCTGTATAAGTTGCTAGATCTTCATGAATATTCATAGCATCATCAAAACTGCCATCATAGACATGATTTGAACCATGTTCAATATCAATGGGAAGATCAATGTATATATCAAGATTATCACTAGAATCCTTCGTAGTAGGGTCTTCAGAATCCTTCGTAGGAAAAGAAGGATGCACAACATCTTGATAGATACAATGATTATTAAACAAAAAAGGAAAAGTAGTGATGTGTATCATCATAATCCTTACTAGACCATGTACATCCCATCGAACGTTCATCGAATATAGCATCACGAATGATGATGACTTTCTAAGAAGTAGGATCATAAAATTTGTATCCTTTAGAATTATTGGAATATCTAATAAATAAAAGTTTCAAACCAAGAAGCCAAATTTTGTCGTGTTTCTTTTGGCACGTGAATATCAAAAATGCATCCAAAGGTGTGAAAATGTGATACAGAAGGAGTTTTCCCTGTTGTCCAAATTGTAATGGGAATCTTACCAAAACAGGTGCAGTTATGAATTTGAACAAAGACTGTTATATGAACTGCTTTAGCCCAAAAGCTCTTGGATAATCCAAAATGAATAAGCATACATCTTATAGCATTAAGGATGGCTCGATTCTTATGCTCTACAATGCCATTTTGTTGTGAGGAGAATATGGAACAGTGAACTCATTCCTTGTTCAATACAATAGTCATCATCGAAGAGATTTGAAATATATTCTCCACCGTTGTCACTATGGAGAGTCTTGATAGAGCAACCAGTATGAAGTTCAATTGCTTTCTGATATTGCTTGAATATGGATAACGCTTTAGACTGATGCCTCAAGAGAAACACATATGTGAAATGAGAGAAATCATTAATGAAGGTAATGAAATAACGATAGTGAGATTTGGAGGGAGGAAAAGTTCCACAAATATCCGTATGAATGAGATCTAAAAGGGCATGTGAATGTGTAGAGGTAGAGATATGAAAAGGTTTTCGATGATGCTTGCCAAGAGCACAATACTCACAGATGCCCATATAAAGATGAGATTTAAGATCCATACCTCTGACAAGATCACAACGATGAATATCAAGAAGCCTTGAAAAATCTGAATGGAAAAATCGATGATGCCATAACTTGCAATCAAGATCTCCAAGAGCAGTAACAACATTCAAAGAGAGCTCGAACAGATTTCCATGTCGAGTAGGTATTGCGATAGTATGCCCATCCTTCTTAATTCGAGACTTTGTTTGAAAAAAACAAACAAAAAGGCCAAGATCAACAAGCCGGGAAGTAGAAAGAAGATTCCTTTGTGAAGATCTAGAACATGCAAAACTCCTCCCAATATTCTGGTAGAGGAAAGGGTGCCACGTTATAGATCACCAACACCCATGACTTGGCAAGTAGTGTCATCAGCAAGATACACCAATTTCTTTATTGGAAGAGCATGATAATTATGAAGCCATTGAGATTGGTAAGTCGTATTACCAGTAGCACCAAAATCAAAAATAAAAAGAGAACCATCCCGAACAAGAAGTACTCTTCCAGGAGAAATATCATGAGATGAACATAGTTTACCTCCTAATGATTATGTTCATCACTACTTGTATGTTGAGCATCATATGCGCGATTGCAATCTTGATCATATCTTCTTTTGAAACAACGATGAGATGGATGATCTATACGCCCATAATAGTCACAAGCAATATGAGTTTTGGAGGAATTCGAACAAGGTTGCTCGGTGGTAATGCCATGTTCCTCATCACATTGACATGCCCAACAATCACAGACAATATGACCATTCTTATCACAATAAGAACAATGTTTATTAGGATAGGAAAGTCGAGAAGAATTTCCACCTTGATAACAGTGACCACCACGATTAAAATGCAAGAAGGAACGCTTACGAGAGATACAAGCCATTTTGGAATCTATAGCTTCTTGTGTATTCAAAACAACGTCAAAATTCTCTATAGACATTCATGTCGTTGAGATTATTCAACTAGAGAAATACAAGCAATGTCAAAATCAATGCAATTGTTTGTTAGACAGAATAGTGACAATATTATCATATGAATGATCCTTTATCGTATGAAGAATATGTGTAACCAATTAATTTCATGCAATAGAAGCACTAAAGCAAGTTGATTGACGATGTCTTTGAAGGATTCAATATGGGAAGTCATAGGAGTACCAATTTTGTATTGTGAATTGATCAGGAGATTACAAAGATAAAGAATCTATGTAATAGATTTCTTCTCAAATCTAGTAAGAAGATACTGCCATATATCATGAGAAGTAGGAAGATTGAGTACATCCAACAAAGAGAATCATGAAGAGAAGATAAGATATACCAACAAGAAACTTTATCACAATGGATCCAATTTAAGTAATCAATTTGCCATTGCTCAAAAATAGGATCAATAGTAATAAGTGAGTTATCTTGTTTTACATAAATAGGTTGACATGGATAGACAAGATTGCCCAAAATAATATCAAAAAGATTATCACCTTCAAGTATCAACATCATCTTTGCCTTTCTTCTAAGAAATCCTTGGCCTTGAAACAAGAAAACGGATCATTGATCAGATGGAAAACCATTAACGAAAATAGAAGCTGCCATCTCAGATTGCGAGAATATGTATAGAACGAGATCACAGAATTTGCAAACCATGAAACAAGAACCTAAACAAGGAAGACCCTAAAAGTTATATGAGATACGTGCACAAAAAGGGAGTGGCAATGAACTCGTCAAATATAGAACATGATTTACGAGTTACGAAAAGTAAGTGGGGATGAAAAGTAGTACCCAAAAATACACAAAACGTGATATGAAATAAGAGAGTAACTCCAAAAATAGTTGGAGCACTACTATTTTGAGACGTGAACGAGCCTAAAAATTGGCTATTGCCAATTAAGAAAAGATAGGGTGCTCTAGATCAACCATCCAAGGACCTGCATAAACTTGTTTAGAGTGATTAATCATTGGAATTCTACAAAACATGAATAAGAGATTGGATGAAACCTAGAATATGCACATGAATGGAATTCACACAATTAATACTTCCTTTCTCTTCTCTTCACAATAGCAAGATCGATGATGCCCTGATACCATGTTGGAAATACACGTACATGAAGAGATAGGGATAGAGTGACTCAAAGAGAGAGAAGGAGGAACATAGTTGCACGAAGCCATACCGATTCATGAGCTGCTAAAGATGCACCTACATACTCAGATTCGATTGTAGAGACTGCAACACAACGTTTTTTCTTGCTGGCCCAAGAAATTAAGCAACCATGAACAAAGAAAAAATGTCCACTTGTAGATCGCATAGATGAATGAGAGCTTACCCAGTCAACATCTGAATAACCAAGAAGACATTAAGAACCCAAGGGAGAGGATTTTTGTTGACCGGCGATAGATGAGTCCAAAGTCTTTAGTGCCTTTCAAATATTTGAGAACACGTTTGGTAGTCCAATGCCCAATAGAAGGAGAAGCAAGATGTTGCCCCAAGAAATTAGCCGCAAAAAGAATATCTCGTGTGGTGTTTAAGCCAACAAATTGTAAACAGCCAATGAGATTAGCATAACATTAGTGTGGGGCTGATGTTGTATACTTGGTGGAGCTTACAAAAGACATGGAGTATTTGCAGAATGAGCATTGACAAGACCAAACTTTTCAATAATATTGTCAATGACTTTTGATTAATGAAAAAACAAGATATCTCTCTGGCCATACCTCTGAACTTGAATACGAAGACAAGAGTAAATCTCACCAAGATCCACCATCTCAAAAGCCGATGAAAAAATCTTCTTTATGATTTGCATAAAGTCAAGATTATTAGAAACAAGTATGGTATCATCGACGTATAGAAAAAGAATAACAAATAGAATACCTTTGCGCTTAACATATATATTAGAATAAAAGAAACAAGAGATAAACCCTTTCTATGTGAGGAACAGATCAATTTTTATATACCAAGAACCAGATGCCTGCTTTAAACCATAAAGAGTGCAATGAAGATGACACAGAAGATATTCCTAGCCAGGAATTGAAAAGCCTTTTGGTTGTTCCATATAAATCTTTTCTTTGAGATCAGCGTCAAGAAAAGTAATTTTCACATCCATCTGATGAATCTCCAAATCAAAATGAGTAGCAAATGCCAAAAGGACACGTATGCTAGTCATGCGAACAACATGGGAAAATGTATCATGATAATCAACACTTGCAACTTGTGATTATCCTTTTACAACCTAACAAGCTTTGAACTTATCAAAAGATCCATCAACCTTTATCTTTGTTTTATATACCCATTTGCACTTGATAGGAACAGGATTGGTGTGAGATCCCTTTGCCCCCTCCACGCACCAGACTCCCGGTAGCTGATAGTAGCGGAAGCAGCCCCCTCATGCGCGGGCCAGGGTTTCTCACTCGGGGCCTTGCCCCACGAATGTCTGGGCATGAGACTAGGCTAATGGTGACTCCAAAAACCGAAACCGAGAAAATTTCCCATGCTTGGAAAGCGGGATGATTCCAACTTTTTGAATTTCTTAACAAATTTTTCTAACGAGATCAATTCTAAATTATCTTTCACCTGAATAAACCAGATAGAAGGAAACTATCACTCATATATTTTGATCATCTGAGTAATTTCAACGCTTTTTTCCTAATCAAGATCAAGCACACGCGTTGATCCACTCAATTGAGAAATTTATCAGGGAATTAACTAGCTACTCGAATCCTAGCGTAATCCTAAGATTTTTCAGTTTGATTATTAAAACTCCACTGATTCTAACCTAACCCCATTCGGCCCATGGCTTAGCCACCACCCTGCCCACCACTAGAATCGGTACATCCAAGCAAGTACTCACCCACCCATAATTGAAATGCCTTTCTTAAATTTAGCTTTAGAAAATAGATACGCACATACTCCTCTTTAAAAACTTTAATATAAAAATAATCCATTGACAAAACAGATATGATCATAGATTTCATAATTCAAAATTTCCATTCAATCCCTTGTTTCACAAAAATAATACCAATCTGGACTCTTCGTTTTGGGACTAACTGGTCAGCAACGAGATCCAGTAACAGATTACAATAATCATTTAGTCAACATACATATATATATCTTCCTCGGCATACGTATGGGTGTCCTAAGCACCGCGAGCCCTTAGGTGTCCTGGTACTTCACTCAGGGACCGGTTTGTCGGCTCTCGCCCATCATACCGGAAGCACGCCATTTTTCACCACACCCAGGCTGGTCAAGAACTGGGTAGGTTTTTGTCGCGTGAGCTGTCCCTCGAACACTCCCCGCCAGCTGTTGCAACTGAACTTCCCTTAGATAAACATATATGCCAATTGCTCCCTCCAGCATTCTGGCGTAAGACAGTCCTTTAAGAAAATAGAGTTTCTATGCAAGTTTTCATTTTTTTTTATTTTTGCGCAAATTAAACAGAGGATTATGAGAACCCTTATTCAAATATAATCATTCTATATGCATCTATTTATGCATAAAATCTAATTCTGATGAAAGTCACACTTTTATCATCATAAAAATCATTTATGATGACAATCACTCTTTTAATATAAAAAAACATCTTTTATGCATAAAAATCATTTATGATAAAAATCACACTTTTAATATAAAAAAATATATTTTTTATGCATATGTTTATGCATAAAAATCACACTTTTGATTTAAAAAATATCTTTTATGCATATGTTTATGCATAAAAATCATTTATGATGAAAATCACACTTTTGATTAAAAAAAATATCTTTTATGCATATGTTTATGCATAAAAATTATTTATGATAAAAATCACACTTTTAATGTAAAAAAATATCTTTTATGCTGCATATGTTTATGCATAAAAATCATTTATGATAAAAGTAACACTTTTAGAATAAAGAAAATATTCTTTATGCATACTTTTCTATATAGAAATCAATAATGATAAAAGTAACACTTTTATAATTAAAAAAATATTCTTTTATGCATAGAAATCAATAATGATAAAAGTAACACTTTTATAAAGAAGAGAGGGGAATGCCTTTTTTCAATGAGGCATAACATCATTTCATTTTAGAGAAGACAAAAATCATAAAAAACCATAAAAGAAATAGAAAAGAGAAGAATCTCCAACTTACATGGATAATTTGAGAGCTTTCCTTTGGCTTGATGGTTTGAGGGTTCTACTCTTGTTTGAAACAAGAGTGGCCACCAATCTTTTAGAAGAGGGAAGGTCAAAAACTAATGAATTATGAGTAAAATTCACAGTTTTTGGCATTTGGGAGAGGCAGGGCAACAGTGCAAAACACTATTAAGTTTTAATAAAGGAGAAGGCTTCTATTTATAGGAAAAAGTGAGCTTCTAACCAAGCCAACTGATTCTAGAATTTTCCAGATCAGTTTGGTAAATTTTTGGATCAGTTTAGTCCACTTTTTGGATCTAGTTGAAACAAGAGAGAGGAGAGTAAAAAATATCTCATTATTTAGGGAGTTTAAAACTCTCCCACACATGTGAATTAGGTGCCTCCTTCATGAGGGAAACTCCCCCATACTGAGGTGTTAAAAATGCATCATTTCATCTAAATATCTCTCTTTTTTAACTATTAACCTTGTCCTTAGTCAACTCTTCATTCAACTCTTCATCTTATGTGAGTATTTACTCATTTTTAGGGAATTTTTCTTTTATTCTTCTATTTATCTTCTCCCTACATTTGGATGAATCTTATTGGTCCATAGGAACCTTAGTTTAAAATTTCGAAAAAATCTTGACCCCGAGGATAATGCCTCTTGAACTGATTATACTTAATTTCTAATGCACCTTCTGAAAATCTTTTTGAAATTCTATTTCAGGGGAACTTATTTTAATAAGATGAGGTATTTTTCTATCCAAAAATATTTAAAAACTGAATTACCACTCTCTAGAAGATTTTCTCTCTCTAGGCCAAAACTGCTGGTAGAAACAAGATCTTTTATAATTCTAAAGAGGGATTTGATTACAGGGGAAGATGCTGGACATCTTGAGAGGCTGGGGAGGAATCTTACAATTGGGAAGTAAATCAGTAAGGACCCATGTATCTTTTGAAATCAAAGAATCATATTCGGCTTGCATAGCCTCCTACCATTGATCCTTTTATGGAAATTGCCAGATCTTCATGGACATTCATAGCATCATCAAAATCGTCATCATAGACATTATTTTAACCATGTTAATATCAATGGAGAGATCAATGTATTTATCAAGATTATCACTAGATTCCTTTGTAGGGTCTTCAAAATCCATCATAGGATAAGAAGGATGCACAACATCTTGAGAGAGACAATGATTATCAAACAGTATAGGAAAAGTAGTGAGTAAGGATTTTGTATCGTCACAATCCTTACTAGACCATGTACCTCCCATTGAATGTTCATCGAATATAGCATCACGACTAATGATGACTTTATGAGAAGCAAGATCATAAAATTTGTATCCTTTAGAATTATCAAAATATCTAGTAAATATAACTTTCAAACTAGGAGGATCCAATTTTGACGTGTTTCTTTTGGCACGTGAATATAAGCAATGCATCCAAAGGTGTAAAAATATGATAAAAAAGGAGTTTCCCTTGTCGAGTTTTTAATGGGAATCTTACCAGTAGGTGCAGTTGTGGAAAGATAATTTTGAACAAAGACTGTTATATGAACTGCTTCAGCCTAAAAGCTCCTGGATAATCCAAAATGAATAAGCATACATCTCATAGCATTAAGGATGGTTCGATTCTTATGCTTTGCAATGCCATTTTGTTGTGATGAGTAGAATATGGAACAGTGAACTCATGATGAATTCCTTGTTCAATACAATAGTCATTGAAGAGATTTGAAATATATTCTCCACCATTGTCACTATGGAGAGTCTTCATAGAGCTACCAGTATGAAGTTCAACTACTTTCTGATATTGCTTGAATATAGATAAGGCTTTAGACTTATGCCTTAAGAGAAAAACATATTTGAAACGAGAGAAATCATTAATGAAGGTAATGAAATAAGGATAGTGAGATTTGGAGGGAGGAAAAGGTCCGCAAATATCTGTATGAATGAGATCTAAAAGGACATGTGAATGTTTAGAGGTAGAGATATGAAAAGGTTTTCGATGATGCTTGCCAAGAGCACAATACTCATAGGTGCCCATATGAGAACGAGCTTTAAGATCCATACCTCTGACGAGATCACGAAGGATGAATATCAAGAATCTTTGCAAAATCTGAATGGACAAATCGATGATGCCATAACTTGCAATCAAGGTCTACTGCGATAGTATGCCCATCCTTCTCAATTCGACACTTTGTATGATCAAAACCAAAAAAAGGACCAAGATCAACAAGCCGGGCAATAGAAAGAAGATTCCTTTGAAGATGTGGAACATGCAAAATGCCTTGCAATATTCTCGTAGAGGAAAGGGTGCAATATTCTTGTAGAGGAAAGGGTGCCAATATATAGATCACCAACACCCATGACTTGACAAGTAGTGTCATCAGCAAGATACACCAATTTATTTATTGGAAGAGCATGATAATTATGAAGCCATTGAGATTGGTAAGTCATATTACCAGTAGCACTAGAATCAATAATAAATAGAGAACCATCCTGAACAAGAAGTACTCTTCCAGGAGAAATATCATGATGAACACAGTTTACCTCCTAACGATTATGTTCATCACCACTACTTGTATGTTGAGTAGCATATGCACGATTGCGATCTTGATCATATCTCCTTTTGAAACAATGATGAGATGGATGATTTGTACACCCACAATAGTCACAAGGAGTATGAGTTTTGGAGGAATTTGAATGAGGTTGCTTGGTGGTAATGCCATGTTCCTTATCATATTGACATGCCCAACAATTAGAGACAGTATGACCATTCTTATCACAATTTAGGAAAGTCTAGAAGAATTGCCACCTTGATAAGAGCGACCACCATGAGTAAAGCACGAGAAGGAAGGCTTACGATAAATACAAGCCGTTTTGGAATCTGCAGCTTCTTGTGTATGTCGAGTCTAATCCGTAGTTTTGGCCGAGCCAAGGCGGAAATCCGAAGCCAAGCGAATCCGGAGGAGCAGAGTTATCTATGACACGGAAACAATAAGTTCGGCAACCATATTTCTCTTGGGCAAGTTCGACGGCCATATTTCTCTTGGGCTTGAGGTTCTTCTTTGAGTTGGTATAGTCAGAATCCGAAGTTGGACCATGTGAGGTCGGATCATTCGTCGGTCAGATCATCCTCGAGTTCGACTCTCCTGCAATGTTTTTTATGGGCCGGAGAGCATGCAAGTGCTGTGGCAGCAACAAGCATCGGTCGAAGGAGTGTGTGCCCTGTGTTTATTGTGGTGAGTGCAACCATCAAGGACAAAGACTGCCAATTCTACTTGTGTCGGCAATGTTTATTTAACGAGTCCACCGAAAGACCTTCTGTGCAAGAGATTTGGAGGAAAAGCTGAAGGATGTTCGGAGGGGATTACACAAGGCAACCGGTAGTAATAATGGGAAACTGAAAAAGGGGAGAGAGGAGTTGCATGCAGCGGTGGAGGCAATGGTGTGTGCTTGACGATGGCATCTTTCACACAATAGAGGCATCTCTGTAAGCTGCTCACAGATTCTGACGATTGAAGACCTCCAAGTAGCAGCCCGTGACCTGATGGCATAGTATGACTCTGACATTGAGTCTCAAGAGTGTGATGCCGATTTGGATGGAGGCTTTGTGTCACCAGCCATGATGTCCAGTACTACTGAGCATGCAGCACAGCGCAGAGATGAGACTGGAAGACCCTACCTTTGTCGAACTTAGTAAAGAAGAATCCTATGTTGAAGTAGTAAATCAATTGGCACAGGTTGTTCAAGTGGAGCATAATGAGAATGTACTAGAGAAAAAATATGACTTTGTCCCCTACATAAACAATGGTAGATGGCACAAGGAGAATGAGCAACCCACAACTGAAGAAGAAGGGGATGAGGATGTTATGGCTGAGGAAATAAATGGAGGCCATGTTGAGCTAGATGTATGGCACAGGTTCTCACCCAGATGGGTGGTGAAGATGATGGTCAATCTTATAGAGACGTTTCCAGCAGCAACTTTCATACCTCCCACATTTCGACATCCTTATGATCACTCTGGTTTGGGGGACCAATTAGCCCTAGTGGAGGTGTTTTCAGGCTACCAGTCCTCAAGTGCTCAACATGAGAATGATGTGGAGCATGGAACCCAAATTGTGGCCAGCGAGGAGAGGGAGGGTAACTCTGGAAAGTCTCCAAGTTATGTCAAGTCCATGACAGAGTTGTTTTATGACCTTGAAGATGAATATCTTACTACATATTCCAGTGGTGTAAATGGGCTAGTTGTTCATGACTTGTTCAATCGTGTAGTAGGTTGGTCTCAAGATGATGATGTGAGATATCTGAATTGAAGTGTAAAAGAGATGCCTATGTTGCAAACAACAACTCCAGGGCTTAATGATGAGATACAAAGTATGCAGGTTACGAGTACATGGAAGGGAGAGACAGACATAGATGTTCTGGAGGATTCCCTAGGTATGCATGACCTGATACGCCAAGTTTCTCATGGGTTGGTACATGGCCAGAATACTGATGATTTGCTGAAGGTGTGGGAAAGTCAGCTTGGAAGCAAACATTTTTTTTTCCACATGAAAAGATCCTTTCACTAGTTATAAAAAGAAAAAATCCCAATGGGCTACAAAACCTCTCTTGCTCATAAGAAGGCAGAGCAGAGATCCAATCAAGGCAGCTAGGGAGACTCTCCCTAGGTGCAGAAAAGTACAAATAGTTGAGAGGCTATATCATACAATAGGAGGGGGGAAAATCCAAAGAAGTGGCCTGTAGTGCCAGTGGGGGGTACCTGCGTGTAGAGTATAGAAAGGGCCACTGTGCCAAGTGGTGTGGAGGGCCTAGCGTCGCAAGATTGCTCAATCCGAGTCGCCCCAAATGCGATCATATTGGCCTCGCAGGGTGTGAATCAACTCCTGCCAGATAGCCCGAACAATCTCTGCTGGTGGCTCCAGCCTCCCCTCAAAGGCCCTAAAACAACAGGCTCTCCAGGTGAACCATTTGGTGAGGCTACTGAGGAGCTCCCATCGTAAATCCTTCTCCTGTGTCAAGCCGGCTGTCAAGAAATTCGGTGAAGGAACGAGGCTGGCCCCCAATGAATCTGATGGCCTGGCTGGCCTACTCCGTCTCCTCGTATCCCAGAGCTAGCCCTGACGAAGTCAACCAAGCAGCGGCTCCCCACGTATACATTCCCTCTGGAGAGAGGGGGGCCAAAATGCGCAAAATCCTCAGCCAAATCTGTTGCGCCTATGGATAGTTCCATAGACAATGTCGCTTTGTCTCCAATGGGTGGCGGCATCGGACACAGGCTGACGGAAGGCCACTATAGACAAGCCACGTGCCACGTGCCAACTGTAGACAAGCCACGTGCCAACTGTAGAGCCCCTGTGGGCAACCAGCCACCACCACTGTAGACAAGCCACGTGCCAACTGTAGAGCCCCTGTGGGCAACCAGCCACAACCACTGGAAAGCCGAGATCCTGCGTGCCTATCTGTTAGCCTAGAGCCTAGTCCAAAAATCCTCCAAGAACTCCTGTGAGAGTCCCTGTAGCCGCCAATGCTCCGATTTGCAGCTGGGGAGACCATCCTCCTTGTAGTCAAAATATGCCTCCCCAACCAAACAGTGTACTAGAAAAATATGCCTCCCCAACCAAACAGTGTACTAGAAAAAGGTGATCTCTGTGGCCTCAGGGGACGCATAAGGATCATGCCACTTGTACTCGCCAGGGTCCCACTGGAGCCGAGCCAAGGGACATGCAGCATATGCCCATATGCACCAATCAGAGTCCACATCTGCAAGGTCTGGATCAATATGCCACTTTCGAGAAGCGGTGGCCACTACCCGTATCCTCTGAAAGATGCACTTTGTGAGACCAAAGGTGACTCGGACTCTACTCTCTGAAGTCTGCCCTCATCCTGTATCTCATGGTAGAGGCATCTACCATCCTCAGTGCAAGCTCTTACAGCAATCAGGATCTCCAACTGAGTAAAGGCTCCCATCCACCATGGGGCCACTGGCTCAAAAGGCGTTAACCACCCCTCAGTGAGATGAGAGCCTACTGAATGTCATCCCTCATAATCAGCCCCCCTCTGAAGTGACTCAGCCTCGCCGCCTGGATCTCCTCCGGGAGACTGCAAAAGGCCTGCCAATCTCCAAAACTACGTGCTGGGCCTGTAGCTAGTGGTCCCCAGGCTAGATAAGGCCGCGAATCCAGCATATGACCCTGCCTTGTGCGTACTGCGGGGCTCTAGATGAGCGGCTGTCTGGCCCGCTCCTCATCACAAGTGGGAGGTCTCTAAGAAAGCCCCGGTCTTAGCAACTCCCAAGCTCGCAGGATACTCAAGATAAATCTGTCCTCCCATCCTCTACTACTGAGGCCTGTCCTCCCTCATCTCATTGAAGATCCACCGTATCTCTCGTGCCCAAGTGCCCCCTGTTGGGGGAGCTCTAGCCTGCAGCAGCCGTCGTCGCCGCTGAAAAAGAAGCACCTTCCAAGGCTCAGTGCCTGGAAGCAACCCCCGAACAATAAGCTTCCCCAACAAGGCTCTACTCTGTGATCAGCTGGATCTATAATGCCCAAGCCCCCCTGGGCCAGCGGAAGAGTAATAACTGCCCAAGCAACCTTAGCCCGGACCGGCTGACCATCCCACACCCAGACCAAAGAAAATTCATGATCAACCTTTGTACCTGGCTAATGCAAGAGCTCAAGAAAATCCAAGACGTGATATACCACATAGTCGCTAAAAGCACCTGATTTGTCACCACTACCCTCCCAGCCAAGGAAAGCCGTGCTGTACTCCGATATAAAAGCTTCTTCCGAATGCTCAGAAGAAGCGGGGCGATCTGCTGCTCAGGTGACAAATCAAGTCCAATCTGGCATCCCACATACCGCACTGCTGTGCCAGGAGGAATCCATCTAAAACTCGGGTGTCTGGGCTCCATGCCAAGGCGGGGGTGCTACTGATCCAAAAAGCCACTGTCTTGCACCAATTGATCAATGCTCCCAAAGCCACACCAAAAACCTATAGAGATTGCTCTGCCCTCTGTAGATTGGCCTCCTGGCCATGCAAAAACAATCCCGTGTCATCAACAAACTCAGAATCAAGCAAGTCCTCACCCTAGACTCGGAGCTAGAGTCCTCTCAAACCAACCTCCTCTACTGTCAGATACATGCTCATAGCCTCTACAAAGAAAAGAAAAAGGAACGGAGCGAGAGGGCATCCCTGACGGACTGATCTGGTCAACTCAAATCTCAGCCCCCGTCCTCCTGCCATCAACACTGGGCTACGAGCTATGGAATATAGAGCCGCCACCCCTCGAATCCAGTCTGGCTCAAAAGCCAAGCGAAGCATAGTGCCCTCCAGAAAAACCTAGTCGACTCTATCGTATGCCTTCTCAAAATCAAGAAGCATAACGACCAAGTCCTCGCCGAGAAATCTAGCTCGGGCCATCACCTCTCCCAGAAGGTGAAAATGTTGTCAAGGATACTGCGCTCCTTGTGACAAATCCTGTTTGGGTAGCATGAATCAAATCCCCAAGGAAGGGCTAGATCCTCAAACTCAAGGCCTTGGCTAGGACCTTGTAGAGAGTATTGAGGATCGTAAATAGGTCTCCACTACCAAATATCATCTGACACTCCCTCCCCCTTGGGGATAAGAAACATCAAGCCCTCTAAAAAACTCTGTGGCATCACCCGAGTGTCGAGAACATGTTGAAAACCCCTCTACGGAGGCCTGGCCCCAAAAGGTCCCAATAGCGCATAAGAAAGGCAGGCGTCAATCCATCCTCCCCAAGGTAACTATGACGCGGGAGGGCCCTCAAAGCCTCACCAAGCTCATCCTCTCAAAGGGGCTCACCCAAAGCTGTGTGCATATGATCTGTGACCCTCCTCTGCACATGGGCCCACACAGTCTGTCTGCAAGCATCATGTGCCTCCGTGGGGCTGGCTCCGCTGAAAGCAGGTCTCTGTAGAACTCAGTGGCAATAGCTCTAATCTCCTTGGGCTCAGTGCTAGCTAACGATCCGTCCTGCCTCCTGAGCTGGCGTACTCCTACTCGAGCATGGAGGGGTCCGGTGATCTCAAAAAAACCCCCAGTCACTCTATCACCAAGCTGAGTCCACTGAGAGGCCTGGCGATGATAGTAAAACTCGTGTCTCTGCTCCTCTGCCTCTCTAACCTCCTGGCATTCCTGGCTCAGCTAGGACGTCACCCACTCACATGTAGGCTACTGCTCCTGAAGGCACTGGAGCGAAGCAAGGCTACGTCTCAAGGTGACGCTCCCACTCTCGTGTCTCTCGTAGCCATGTCAAGGCTGTAGCGTGCAAAAAAGAGCTGAGCTCGATGAGCCCCTGGGCTCACTGGCCTGCTGCATCCAGGTCGTCAGAGCTCTGGCTATCCTACCATATCCTCTCAATGTCCTCAAAAACACTAGGGTCTGTAAGTATCCTCTTTGGGATCCTCAACTGCAAGCTAGTCTCCCGTGTCATCTCTTCAAGAGTCAAAATAACTAGCGCATGGTCTGAGAAAGAGGTGCCAGGCGAGAATGCCAACGAAGCCACCACGCTCCCCCGAACCTGTCGCCCACATAGAAGCTGTGATAGATTCATCCCTCCCTACCGGCGATTCGACCGAGAAAAACTAGGACTGTCTTGAGAACGAGAGAAAGCCTCATGTTGCCATGCATCAGTGATCCGCAGTGTCATATAAAATCGCTCCCAAGCTACAAGCTCCGTGCTGTGCACTGTAACATGACTGCCTCCCACCCTATCGGCCGGGTCCTCAAGCATGTTGAAGTATCCCCCAACACACCAATGTGCGGCCTCGGGCAATGCATCTGAACAAGGGTCCAAAACTCTGCTCTGGCACCAGCATGATTGGGCGCATAAACATTGAGCACACTAATGTGCTCATCGTGCATCCTCAGAAAAACATAATGCGCTCTACCAGGCATAATGACCCCGCGATCCACAATGGCCTGCCGACCGCCATGCATCCGCAATGACCATACATACTCCTCCCTGCCCACCCAAGGGGCCAAAACCTACAGACCAAAAAGTGTCCCATCTACCAGGCATCACCGAACCATATCTCCAAATCCTGCTCTCACTCAAATGGTGCTCCTGCATCATCAAAATATCAATACTACCCCCAACCAGGTATCTCTGAGGCTCTTGCCTCAAGCAACCACGATAACCTACATAGTGTGCACCACCAAGGCCTTGTACATTCCATGAGATGATCCTCATGGATGACCTGCTGAGGTGGAGGCTGCCTCAACCATATGGCAGGCCTTCGCAAGCGGCTTGGATGGAGAGTAATCCCCATCCGAGCGACTACGAATTTGCCCACCCGCAAGAGTCTCAGACCGGGCGCCAGTGGGTGTGTCCCATAGCGACTACCTCCCGCTCGGAGAAAGAATCCTCATGTATGCATACATAGCGAGGGTCTTGCGCTAGGTCTGCCACTATGCGAGCCACCAACAAGTGTCGATTCGGAGGCATCCGCACTCCTGGTATCAAAGAAATGTGCCAACTCCCAGAGTTGGCCTACCATGTTTGTAATCTCCAAGTCGCTCACATGGTGAGAAAACTCAACTGCCTGTGTCTACAAAATACTAAGTGCAAGATCCAGAGTCCACTCCCGATCACGAGTACCGCAAAGAGGGAAGGAGAAGGCCACCACTGAATCAAGTGCCTCCTCCCCTCATCAGGCCGGAAGTATCACCACATGAACTTTGATAGGTGCTGGCTCATGGGGGCCCTCCGCTCCAAATAGGCGTGTAAAGGAGTAGTCAAAAGCCTCCGAGGGTTGTATAGTGTCGAGACTACTCAACCAACTGCAGATAGAGGATATCCGTGAAGCACGAATCGGCATGGTAGGTCTCCTCTGCTGCAGTACACGAGCAAGGTCGGTGCTCAGTGCCCGTTGGACTGCAGGTGAGTGCCAGGGCACTGCCAGTGTCTCCCGGGGAGCTGAGACAAGCGGAGGGGGAGGAGGGGGGGAGAAGGGGGTGGGGAAGGAGACGCTGAAAATGCGGGAGCAGGAACGGGAGGAGGCAAGGGTGGAAGCGAGGCGGGAGGGGGGGACGGGGGAGGGGGGGTGGAGGTGGAGGTGGAGGTGGAGGTGAAGGGGGGGGTGAAGGGGGGACGCTCGCATCTCCTGATCCTCAGACTATGCTGGGGTCTCCTCCTGGAGGGGAGCAAAGCTGTTCCTCACTGGAACCCAATGATACTGAGGCTGTGTCTGCTGTTGGCTGCTGCTACGTCGGTCTCTGGGCATGCTGCTATGGCTGTCTCCCTCTACGGCACCCCTCTCGAGGCTGCCAATTAGAGGTCTCTGTGTGGGCTGAGCAGGTGTCCCGGAGGCTGCCTACCGAGCTGCATCTGTGGACAGGCCATCGGAGGTCTGCTGCTGCGGTGAAGGTCGAGGTCTCCTGCGAGGGCAACAACAGGCCTTGGCCAGGTGGATGACCTACCTGCATATAAAACACTAGTTTGGGAGCCTCGAAAACTCCACTCTCTGATCGATCCATCCCCTCCCTATCCTAGGTAACTGAATGACCTTCGGAAGGGAGGAGATGTCAGGAACTAAAACTCCGAAGGAAGGCCAGCTGCTCTAGCCACCATTGAAGCTGCTGTGGGGCCAGTCTCAAGCACCGAGCCCACCAATGATCCTATCCTGGAAAGGAGTAGAAGGTACTCACAGCAGCAAAGTCCAAGAAAGCAAACTGTGGAATGGAATAGGCGCTCTCCCTGCTCGGCCCCACTGCTGGGTTGAAACCATGCTGCCAATGTCTGAAGAAGGCCCGATCCCCCCCGCCGATGTCAAGGGAACTCGTGGCTAGGACCTGGGCCATGCTCTGTGTGTTGTCTCGAACTCAATCTGGTAGTGTCCGTGGCCCAGTAAGGATCTTGCCCACATTTGCAAGAAGGTAGGCCTGGAGAAAGATCTTGGATCTCCCCTCTGCTGGGGCGGGTACCAACTATACGGCAGATGGTGGAATGTACTTGGAGGCGTTCCACCTCTACGGCGAGGCTTGCTTCCTCTTCTGGCGAAAGAGAAAGCCTTAAGGGGGTATCCTCAGGGGGGGCGGGCAAGGGGGCTACGGAAGAGTCCCTCTGTGGTGAGGCGGGAGGGGCCTCCATCAGAGTCTGAAGAAAGCCGAGTCGAGACGGAGGATCCTACAAGAACCAAGCTACACAAAAACGGGGGGAGCGCGGAGCGGGGAGAGAAAGACCGAAAGCGAGGGGGGAGGGGCGAATGACAGAGGAGAGAAAAAGGGGGGGGGAAGGCGAGGGGAAGCAGGGAGGGAGCGGGAGCAGGCAGCAGGAAGGGCACGCGAACTCGAGAGCTTTTGCTTTCTTTGCATGTCTTCTAAAATTAGATAAAAAGCAAATCCTTTTTTGCATGAAGGTCTATTCTAATGGTTTTCATTGAGTTTGGGTTATTGTAGAACACAACCTGCCAAAGTCGTGTATTGTGGAATACAACTCAAGTGTAGACAGAAGTTATATTCCAAAATATAACTTGATGAAGCTGTGTATTCTGGAATACAACTTAAGTGTAGAAAGAAGTTGTATTCTAGAATATAGCTTATTGAAGCTCTGTATTCTAGAATACAACTCAAGTGTAGAGAGAAGTATTCCAGTATACAGCTTGGTGAAGCTGTGTATTTTGGAAAAAAAACTCAAGTGCACAGAGAGAAGTTCTATTCTAGAATGTAGCTTGTTGAAGCTGTGTATTCTGGAATAGAATCTCAAGTATAGAGAAAAATTGTATTTTTGAATACAGCTTGTTATTCTGGAATACAACTCAAGTGTTGAGAGAAGTTGTATTCCAAAATACAACTTGTATAAGCAATGGATTCTGGAATACAACCTCAAAGTACATGTGTTAAATTTTAAAAAATGTGACTTCAAGCGTTGTATTCTAGAATACAAACTACTTAATACCAAAGAAACATGGCAACTTATCAATTTTTGTGTTGTATTCCAGAATACAACACAAGAATTAGCTTTTTTTTAAATGAAGTCATTATAATTTTCAAAAATTATTGACTAAATCTTGATTTTATAAAATATTATTTTTTCAATCTCTTTTTTTCTTTATTTACATATGAAATCTTCTTTTTGGTATTTTTGTGTATTTAAAAGACAAACAATTCTTTCAAAAAAATATCTTTTAAAAAAAAGTATATTTTTAAAATCACTTACCTCCTTAGATAATTTTTTTGTTTTTCTTCCTAGCCATAATTTCCTCATAGCAAACTTTGAACCAAATGACAATGAAAGAAAATTTCAAAATTGTAGCAAATAACAAAGTAATCAAGAAAATGCATACCTTACAGAATTAAACTCAAGAAAAATACTCCAAATTCAAAAAAATGCTCTTGTGGCTCTCTTAGCAGCAGACCCTTGGAATGTGTGTCTAAAAAGAACTTCCTCTCATCTTTTAAGTCTCATTTTTTACAATAATTAATAATTTTTAATATTTAAATTAATTTTATTTTTTTTGAATCCAACCATTAAAAGTAAGTTATTTGGATTTGAGATTACACTCCACTTTGTAGCTTAGACCATTGTTTTGTAGAGAAACTTAGAGGTTTGATGTTCCTAGTCATGGCAGGGCAACAAAATTCTCTCTCAAGCTCGTTTTGCTCTTTTCAAGTGCCTATATCCGTACTCACTCCTAAAAGTCAAAGCCAATCTATTAGTGATGATGATGTTACAAGCCCACTATTTGCTAATTTATCAAATTTTGATACCGATGTTCCAGTTTCTCCATCATTAGTTCAGCCTATTCGTGTGGAGACAACCGCTCCCTTCTTGAGAAGAAAAGACAAGTTTTTGCATCGCAATGCATTGAGAGAGACATGTAGGATTTATTGTTTTAAAAAAAACTGCTTGAGGACACTTGGATTCAGAAAAATTAAGCAGGAACGTGAAAACTTCTTTGCTTTAAAACGTGCTCAAAAGAATATAGCATTACATGGTTTTTTATTAAGGTCTGGAGAGAAAATAAAATATACAATTTTTGGCACGATTGTGTCTCGAAAGTGTTTTCTTCAAGTGTTTTGTTTAAGCAATCAACGGATGTAAAAGAAAAAGCAGTTGCAACGAGTGGAAGAAGATTCACGGTACTCATTTAGTACACAACATGGCACTCCTCACACAGCAGTGTTTTCTCAAGAGCTGGATGGAATGATTTGTCACTTACAATGGTGAGCGCATGCCAAATTCAAAATTCACCCATTTGCCTGATAATTTTACAAAGGGAGAAGTTTACAACCTCTATGTGGAAACGTTGAAAGGAAGGAACATGTCATTTCTTTCATTAACTTCATTTCTTCGAGTTTGGAGACAATATTTTGCTGATGTGAAAATTCCCAAGAAAACTAGAATGGGGGTTAGTTAATTTATGCAGAGCTCAAAGCCAAAAGAGATGTTGCAAAGACATTTGAAGAAAAAGGTATGTTTGATTTGTGTTTTTTGTACGTTTTAATTTATGAATGAGAATTCCAAGTATAATTTAAACTAGCTTTACATTGTTTTGAGTTTTCAGGTCCTATTCTACAAGCACTTAAAGCTCATCGAGAACAACAAAGTACAGAGCATCAAAAGCTAGCAAAGCATCAAAAGAAGTGCCTTGAGAAAAAAGAAATGTATTTGGGATTAGTCATAGATGAAATGGATCAAAAGAAGACGTTGATACCCATTTTATGCGTGCTCTAAAGAATTTGAAGGAAGAGAATTTCATACAACTACACATTGTTGGAACCCTCATCTTTAACGGCATCATGAGTGACATCGAAAGTTTTTATAAACTTTCCAAATTTATACGACGACCCTAACTTGACCATCACCATAATTCAGAAAATAGTAAGTGAATGGCAAGGAGAATTACCTGGCACACTTTATGTGTAGCTAGATAATACGGCAAGGGAAAACAAAAATGAAATAGTGCTTTCTTATTTGAGTATGTTGGTGCAGTAGAAAGTTTTCAAAAAGGTCAAACTTGGATTTTTGTTGGTGGGTCACACTCATGATCAAATTAATCAGATGTTTCGCAAGTTTTCAGTCAAACTTGCTTAGAAAAGTGCATTTGACCTTCCAGAGGTGTGCACAATTCTTAGAGAAGCTTATGATCCTGCGCGCCAGAAATTCATGTTTTGAAAGGCACCTACGATTTTAGAGAGTTTGCAAAACAGGTGGAGATTTTGCAAGCCCTGCATTCGCTCAGCTTAATGACCATAGTTTCCAACATCAATTCAAAATAAAAGAAAAAGAAGCTGAAACACGTTTGTGGTGTAAGAAGTACTCTAACTCAGAGGCATGACATCCTCAGTATGGTTTGAAGTTTTTACTCAGTGTCCCAGAATGAAAAATTCTTTGGGCAGCAAAAATGCTTTTGGCATCAAGCATTGAAGCAACAAAAGCTCAAAAAGAAAAGCGAGCCATTAATTATCAGCAATGTTTTGATAGAAATTAAAGAGACCATACAATCAGCACATGTGTATTTTCTAGCTTGCTCACTTGGATGGTGGAATACATTTTTTCATGCGCAAGAAATCTTGATTGAGGAAGTTCAAAGCAATTCAAGATCACTGATGAACCTGGAGCCCTTTCTTTGGAGGATACAAGAACTTGAAGACCGTGATGATAATATTCAAATGCCAAATCAACAAATATAATTGCCTGAAGAATTTCAAACATTGGTGTATATGGGGAGACTCCTGAAGCGTATGTTGGTGCTAGAAGGACTAGTCAATGACGGGTGCAAGAGAAGGAAATGTGGGAAGGAAATATTGAGGAGCTCATTGTAGGTGCAATGATTGCAGTGTTAGCAACAGATGATGAAAGCGGATGTCCTTTTTGGCCCTATTGCTACCCTACTTATGCAGGAAAGCAAAACTCCACAAGAGTTGAACTAAGTTCATGGGTACAGCCTGGATGATGGAATTATGCATTATAATCGCAGGCTATGCATTCCCAATGATGAGGGGACTAAGGGTCAAATTCTGAATGAAGCCCATGACAGCCTTATTGTTGCAGGACATCCTGGTTTCATCAAAACCTACATGTTTGTAAAGAAAAGCTTCTTTTGGCGTGGTCTAAAAAAGGATGTACTTAATCATGTACGTCAATGTCTGACATGTCAGAAAGTCAAGGCCGAGAGAGTAAAAATGCCTAGGAAGTTACATCCATTAGACATCCCCCAGATGAAGTGGGAATGCATCAGTATGGATTTTATTACTGGATTACCTTCACTGCAATCAAGTTACAACTCCATCTTTGTGGTAGTTGATAGACTAACCAAAGTTGCCCATCTGATTCTAGTAAAAGAAACCTACAGTGCAGTGGATGTGGCCAGAGTGTTCCTCAAGGAAATCTTCAGATTGCATGGCCTACCTAGACGAATAGTAAGTGATCGAGACCCCAAATTCACGTCAAGATTCTGGATTGCATTTTTTGAAGTAGTAGGAACTTTCTTGGATCTCAGCACAGCTTACCATCCTGAGATCGACGGTCAAATAGAAAGGGTAAACCAAGTAATCAAAGATATACTTCGGTCATGCTATGGCAGGGTACCCAGGAAGTGGCTAAGTTATCTGCACCTAGTCGAGTTCGCCTACAATGCTTCTTATCACCGAAGTATTGGGATGAGCCCTTTCAAAGCTCTGTATGGACAAGATTGCTTAACTCCATTAACTTGGTCCAGGACCCATTGATTAGGGTTGAGATGTCCAGACTGATGCTTGACGACATGGAGCAGCAGATGCAGTCAATTCGCAAAGATATAGAAACTGCCCAAGATAGACAACAGTAGTATGTAGATAAGAAGAGGATAGATAGAAAATTCAAAGAAGCAGATATGGTCTTCATTCGAGTCCATCCCAAAAGAAGTTCTCTATCTCTTGGGAAGTACAAGAAGTTATCCCCCAGATATTGTGGGCCATATTTGATTACAAAGAAAGTAGGTGACTTAGCCTACGAGCTTCTTCTGGCTCCTCATCTCAAAGTACATAATGTATTTCATGTCAACCTTCTTAAAAAGTATGTACCAAGCCCGAATCATGTGCTTGATGATGAAATCTTAACTTCTTCAATCCAAGGGCAGATGGAACTCCAACCTGAAGAAATCCTTGATGTTCAAGAAAAGGTTCTCAGGAACAGAATTCTGAGAGAATTATTGGTCAAATGGAAGTTCTATCCTTTTGAAGATGCCACCTGGGAGAAAGAAGCCGAACTGTTGCGGATTTACTTCCAGTTTGCGAGATGAGGACATCTCCCGTTTTTCAAGTGGAAGAGGATGTAAGATTTCTCCCCATCCCCTCAAGATGTCCAGTATCTTCCCTTGTAATCAATCCCCTCAAGATGTCCAGTATCTTCCCTTGTAATCAATCCCCTCTTCAGATTAATAAAAGATCTTGTTTCTAAACCAGTAAATTTATTGATAATTCGTTAGTTTTTGACCATTTCCTCTTCAAAAGAATTGGTGGTCACTCTTGTTGCAAACAAGAGTAGATCCCTCAAACCATCAAGCCAAAGCAAAGATCACAAAAATTCATGTAAGCTAGAAATCCTACTTTTTCTTTATTCCATTTAATGGTTTTCTAATTTTTGTTTTCTTTAAAATGAAAAATGATGTTATGCCTTGTTGGAAAGGCTTTCCCCCTCTCTTCATTATTGAATTCAGCCTTTCTTTATCCTAGATATGTAATCAAATTGTTAGAATTAAACTTTTCATATTATTTCTCTTTAAAAAGTGAAATTTGATTAGTTTTGAATGCTTTAAACCATTTTGGATAATTTCTAAGTAATTTGAGAATGAAAAAAATTAAAAAATAGTTAGCCATACAAAGGAGGTTATGGCAAAATTTTCTTAAATTTTATGAAATAAGATTTATCTTTTATTATTCAAAAATATTAATCCCCACCATTTGTGTATTCTAAAACTATTATTTTCATTCTATGCATATTAGAATTATTTTTTATTATAAAAGTGTGACTTTCATCAAAATTTATTTTTATACATAAATAGATGCATAAGAGAATTTTTTTATTATAAAAGTGTTACTTTCATCAAAATTGATTTTTATGCATAAAAGAATTTTTTTTATTCTAAAAGTGTTACTTTCATCAAAAATTGATTTTTATGCATAAATAGATGCATAAAAGAAATTTCTTATTATAAAAGTGTTACTTTCATCAAAATTGATTTTTATGCATAAATAGATGCATAAAATATATTTTTTAATTATAAAAGTGTTACTTTCATCAAATTTGATTTTTATGCATAAATAGATGCATAAAAGAATTTTCTTCATTATAAAAGTGTTACTTTCATCAAAAATTGATTTTTATGCATAAATAGATACATAAAGAAATTTTTTTATTATAAAAGTGTTACTTTCATCAAAATTGACTTTTATGCATAAATAGATGCATAAAAGAATTTTTTTTATTATAAAAGTGTTACTTTCATCAAAAATTGATTTTTATGCATAAATAGATACATAAAGGAATTTTTTTATTATAAAAGTGTTACTTTCATCAAAATTGACTTTTATGCATAAAAGAATTTTTTTTATTATAAAAGTGTTACTTTCATCAAAATTGATTTTATATGCATAAATAGAAGCATAAAAGGATTTTCTTTTATATAAAAGTGTTATTTCCATAGAAGTTAAATTTTATGCATAAAGAGATGCATACAAAATTTTTATATCAAAATAAGAGTTCTCTTTAATCCTATGTTTAAATCCTATGAATATTATAAATGAATAAGTAAATACTCTGTGAGAGAAAATTCTACCGTTTCATATTCTCTAGGATGGTAATGAGAAAATTCAAAAAAACTATCGAAGTCGAAATTTTAGATGAATGATTAATTTATTCATCATAGGAATTTGTGATTAGTTTTGAATTCAGTTAAGCAAATACTCATATGAAATTCAGTAAAGTAGTAATTGAAATATTACCTTTTGAGAAAGATAGTTCATGGAGAACCTTTCCAAACTCAAACCCTGAATCAGACTATGACCAAGGCTTTGTCAATGGATTGTTTTATACGTTAAAGTTTAAAGAGGAGTATGTGCGTATCTGTATTCTAAAGCAAAAGTTAAGAAAGGCATTCAATTATGGGTGGGTGAGTACTTGTCTGGTTCTACCAATTCCAGTGGTTGGGGAGCGATGGCTAACCCATGGGCCGCAGGCTAGAATCAGTAGAGTTTTAATAAAAAAATTCATTAATAGGAATACGTTTATAACTCGAGTAGTTAAATAAAAGCCTGAAGACTTCTCTAATGAATAGATCAACGGCTGTGCCTGATTCAATCTGCAAAAAAAAAAGTTTTCACTTGCTAAGATTATGTTTAAAATAAATTCATAAATTGAATTGGAAATTTATAGATGGATACCCCGAATCTATCTGGCATTCTTGAACTCTCCGAGAGTCAGGATATGATATCCTTTGCATTCGAGCACCTCATCAACTCTACTACTATGACCCGAGTAAGCAGAGTGAGACTCGCATGTCATTTTGAGAGTATTTACTTTCAAGATCCTGAAGAGCGACGTCGGTATATGTGGTTCTTTGGAGGACGATGTATTAATATCAGTACCAATCAGTGTCAGGCTCAGGCAAAATATTTCCTTAGCCACATGATTGTGATAAGGCTAGGGTTTTTCTGTAATGAATCATGTGTACCATGGCATGTCTCCTTCGCAATTTCACTTCTTTATGTGTACGCGATTGAGGCAGTGATTTTGGGAGCCGTAATGCTCTATGTATATATCGAAAACTTTTGATAATAAATGAGGTTTTGCAAAAAATAAAAATAAAAAAAATCCAAATTGCCTTCATGATTGTGAATATGGTTAATCTTGTTCAAGAAGTATGATGAAATAATTATCTGCTTAAAGATAAATTTTAAAAATTAAATAATCATAAATCTTTTGTCAAAGCTAAGCTGACAAAAATCTCATTTTGTCAGAGTCATGAGGCGTGCGGCTCGTGCAAGGCAACCGGATCCTCTAACCGATGAGTTAGATCTCGATGTTCGAAAATCCCTACACAGATCCCAACTTGGTCCCTTCAAGGGTGAAGGGGATCAGTTAGGTGAAGTAGTGGAAAAGTGGATTGAGGCTATGGAATAATACTTTGATGTAACTGGATATACAATGAGAGAAGCAAGATGTCTCTCCCCAGGTTAAAGATTATGGAAACGGCGAGGGTCGCTTGGAGGAATCACTGTGAGACTAACCGTCTCGACCAGAATACCTAGACCTCGACCGATCTTAAAGCTTACCTCAGAAAGAGGTTTTCTCCTCCGGGCTTTCTTGAAACCAAAATGAATGACTTCTTGGAAGAAATCTCGTTTGTTGCTGTCTCAAAACGAAGAGTCCAGAGAGTGATACTGTTTTTTGTGAGAAACAAGCATTGAATGGAAATTTCGAGTTATGACATCTGTAACCAATGATTGTTTGTCAATGGATTGTTTTATAAGTTAAAGTTTAAACAGGAGTGTGTGCGTATCTCTATTCTAAAGAAAAAGTTAAGAAAGGCATTCAATTATGGGTGGGTGAGTACTTGTCTGGTTCTACCAATTCCAGTGGTTGGGCAGTGGCTAACCCATGGGCCAGATGGGGTTAGGCTAGAATCAGTAGAGTTTTAATAATAAAATTGATTCATAGAATACGTTTAGAACTCGAGTAGTTAAATAAAAGCCTGAAGACTTCTCTAATGAATAGATCAACAGTTGTGCCTGATTCAATTAGGAAAAAAGCGTTGATCCCTTCAAGTTAAGTCTATAATAGTTTCCCTTCTATCTGGTTTATTTAGATGAAGGTTAGTTCAATATCTTGACTTCATTAGAAAAATTTGTTAAGAAAATAAAATTGGTGGAATCGTCCCCATTTTTCGGGCATGGGAAATTTTCCCGGTTTTGGTTTTCGAAATGACCACTAGCTTAGTCTCGTGCCCAGACATTTGAGGGCGAGGCCCCGAGTGGGAAACCTTGCCCCTGCGTATGAGGGAGCAGTTTCTGCTCCCAGCTACCGGGAATCCGGTGTGCAGAGGGGGTAGTGGGATCTCACATATGCAAAGCTACGCCTACAGCGCGAGTTTTCCTCCCACCTCTACTCATCCCTCAAGGGTCTTCTATCAATCAAGTCTCCCTCTCCAAGGTAAGCTCTCTTCTTGCTTACTTTCCTCTTTCATGCTTTTATGTGTTCTTCCAAGATTTCATGGAAAGCCTGGAAATAGGGTTTAGGTGAGCTTCTCTTCCTTCCCCCTCTCTCCTTTTCTCCCTTCCCCTCTCTTTCCTCTCCCTTTTCGTAACCCTAGCCTAATACATAGAGCTCTAATAGAGAGATTTGATGGAGAGCTCTCCATTTAAGCTTTCTATTAAGCATTCTATGCATTATGCATAGGTTTAGGCTTAACATAAGCTAGTTTTTCCATTCACTTATACATTAAGAGTAGGGTTTAGGGAACTCACCTATTTTTTCTCTTGTTTTTCTTGCTTACTAATGTGTTAATGAGACGACTAAATTTTTTTATTTATTATGGTTCTTTTTTGTAGGCATATTTAAGTGAGCAAGGTTTTGGGCATAGCCTCTCATACAGTAAACCCTCTTTCATTGTGATTTGTGCTTGTTGTCTTTGTGTTTTTGCACCCTTGGGTGCCGAGGATTAGGGTTAGGTCAATAGGCTAGGGCTATGCATATCCCTCTTTATGCATAGCTCTCATTATGCATAGGGCTTATGCATAATGAGAGCCCTCTTTATGAATCCCTCTTTATGCATAGGGCTTATGCATAGGGCTTATGCATAATGAGAGCCCTCTTTATGAATCCCTCTTTATGAATCCCTCTTTATGCATAGGGCTTATGCATAGGGCTAGGCTATGCATAGCCCTCTTTATGAATCCCTCTTTATGCATAGGGCTTATGCATAGGGCTAGGCTATGCATAGCCCTCTTTATGCATAGGGCTTATGCATAGGGCTAGGCTACGCATAGCTCTCATTATGCATAGCCCTCTTTATGAATCCCTCTTTATGCATAGGGCTATGCATAAGGGCTAGGCTATGCATAGCCCTCTTTATTCATAGGTCTTATGCATTAGGGCTAGGCTATGCATAGCCCTCTTTATGCATAGGGCTTATGCATAGCACTCTTTATGCATAGGGCTATGCATAGCGCTATGCATAAGGGGTAGGCTATACATAGCCCTCTTATGCAATAGGCCTATGCAATAGCCCTCTTATGCAATAGGCCTCTTATACATAGCCCTCTTATGCAATAAGCTTATGCATAGCCTTATTATGCATAAGCCCTATTATGCATAATGAACTAATGTTTTGATTTTATATGAAAATATTTTGTAGGTCTATTCAAGGCGAACCACCTCCAAGGGCATAGGCCACGCGTATGGTTCATACAGATTCGGCTAGTAGAGATAACCCCTCTTTGTTTATGCTTCTTCTATTTTTGTTTTTGCACCCTTGGGTGCCAAGGATTAGGTTTAGGGTTTACGTACGCAAGGCCGTATGCATAGGCCATATTCCATATGCATATGGCTTATGCATAGGCCATATGCATACGGCTTATGCATAGGCCATATGCATAGGGCCTATGTATAGGCCTTATGCATATGGCATATGGCTTATGCATACATAGCCTATGGATACGGCTTCTGCATAGGCCGTATGCATAGGCCTTATGTGCATACAACATATGGTTTCTACATACGGCCTATGCATAGAGATATGGGGCATTGTTATATGCCATCTAGAATGCTACGTATGTCAGGTTAGGAGTGGTTATCTGCAAGTAGGTGGTCATAGTGGAGGGGGATCCCTCAATCTTCTCACTATCTTTCTCTTGCAAAAGAGAAGTTGCCTTTGGTTTTAATAGTGGGGAGTTTGTGGAAAGTCCTCAGAAGCTATCCGTCCGAAAGGGGCACTGCGGACTCGGCTTGTCTAAGCAATATTGTAGAAGGTTGTAACAATGTCCTAATATCACAAGTTGTATTTTTTGTCTAAGCTTGTGTTGTTGTGTTCTCTTGGTTGGCTTGACATATGTGAGATTAAGTGGCCTTATTCATTCAACTTGATGTTTATTGCACCCTTGGGTGCCAGGTTTAGGAAATGGACTTATGCATAGAGATATGGGGCATGCCATCTAGAATGATGCTTATGTCAAGTCAGGAGTGGTTATCCATGAGTAGGTGGTTATAGTGGAGACGGAGCCCTTGATCTTCTCACTATCCTTCTCTTGCAAAAGAAGAGTTGCCTTTGGCTTCAATAGTGGGGAGCGTGTGGAAACTCCTCAGAAGCTATCATCCGAAAAGCGGCACTGTCCACCCTGCTTGTCTAAGTAATATTGTAGGAGGTCTTAATAATGTTCTAATATCACATGTTGTATTCTTTGTCTAAGCTTTAAGTATGTCTTGGGTTAGAGCAATCGTGTTTTGTTGCCTATGCATGTATGTAGTAGCAATGTTGATAAACCCGTCAAGATCCCAATGTGGCCAATCTGCTATCCATTATAAATGAGTGATATGGGCAGCACGCTTGGTCGAAGTTTACATAGACACACGTATGGTTCCATCAAACCTTTTCACATACACAAAGTTAATCTTTTATGCATTCTATTTGTCTTATATTTTAATCTCATATGCAAGTGGCCCAGTCGACGCTATGGGGGCAGACTAGCCCACCACTTGGACAACCGACACCGTGGGGGCAATCTACCCTGCTTGCTTAATTGGGGCAGACCATGCCTTTGATAGGCATGGGGCCGAGTGGTGCAGGCCCATCACGGTATGGGTGTGATGAGTCTACACCACCTTCCTCTACTAGAGCCACCCCCACTCCCTCATGTATGTCTTCACCACGATGATGATGTTGTAGTAGGGAGTCTGGGGGGGTAGTAGATGTGCTAGGTGGGGGGGAAGCTGGTTGCTTTTTCTTTGGAAAAAGAAGCACTAGGTCTCGCAATGTGTCTCGCCCAATAGGGGAGCTCATCATCTACACATTATGAGCCAGCCCCCAGGAGACCCATTCCATCGTTCAATCCATGCCTCCTACCATACACCGTGGATACGGATGGTGCCATCATGATGGATGCACGAGGTAAGCAAGTCATGAATTGTATGCATGTACTTGCAAACCTAGAGTTCGTGAACTCCTTCAAAAAGCGGAAAGCACAACATGAACTTTCTAAGAAATATGTTATCGATGCGCTTAAGTTACAGTTCCCCGTGCCACATGTGGGTCTATGCTTCTGTTAGGAGTGGATGACCTGGTGCATCAAGCTTTTTCTCTCTAATAGGAGAGAAAATATCAAGAGAGCAAGGAAAAATAATTTGGAGAAGCCCCACGTGTGTACGTCCAAGGAGTGGAGGCACACACGCAATTTTGTGAGAAAGCAGCCGGGTTGTTGGGAGGTTGTTGGGCATGACCCAACAAAGGAGTAATATGCCTATGGGTATAGAGCCCCCCATCCGCAATTGTAGGCGTGGATGTGTATGCAAGGTCTACGCTTGGATGAGTCCATTTTGGGGACTCAATCTAATGAGGTAATGTGTTGCCTAAACCATTCTCTTTTCTACATCTAATTGTATTTGCTTTCCTTCCCTTACTCTTGATGGCATGTATGCAAGATGAAGGGGAAGAAGAAGAGGAGGATCTAGATTATCAGCGTGAAGCAAATGAAGAGGACGAGGAATCAGATGATGAAGATCACTCAGAATCCGATGAGGATTTGAGTTAGACACCCACCTCTTCATATGTCTTTTGTAATAACTTTTTGTATATATGGCTAAAGGCCCAACCATTTCTGAAATATAATAACTTTTTTAGCTCAATTGCATTCTCAACAATGTATGTGTTTCTTGTATTTGTGTTTGTGTTAAAAATTTGAATCTATGACTCTATTGTTTTTTTTTAAGAGCTGGCGCAGATTGGGGACAGACTCCCCAGTCTTGCCCAGTTCTTTTTTTGTTGTGCAGAGCGTTCGTTGTTGCTGAGACAAAAATATTAGTCGCTGCTAAGGAGCGAAATATTACTGCTGAGCAGCGATATTTTCACTGCTCTGCTGCTGAGCACCAATTGTAGGAAAAGTTTTAGTGTTTCTAATAACAACAAAAATGGCTCAAAACCTAGCTGAGCTTCTATTTATAAAAAAGCTTCTGTTTTTGCTACTAGACCACCCTCATTATGTTGTAGTGTTTCAACACACGACAATGCATAAAAACCCTAAACACACTAGAGCTAGTATAGTACTTATTTTCCTCTCCTTTAGTACAATATGAAAGCTCATTAATAAAGATATATGATATGATAGGTGCAACATCATTGTTATGAAAATGCCATGAGACTTCAAAATTATATTCAAACTATGTGTATTTCACTCATTTTTTTGGTGTCATAAGTTAGGGTTATATTTTTCAAAACATCTTTGTCATATGTGTTGAAATATCGAGATTCGAGGTCAACTAGTGGTAGTATGAGTGGCACACAAGGATGCCAGCTCTACACTTATGCCACTGGCATAGGTGGTGAGCTTATGCATGACATGTTGCCAAAGCTTTACAAGTAGGTTAGTTTCCTAGAGTTATAGTGCTAGCTCATGTAGTTAGGGTCACACTATGGATTGAACTGCGTTATAGTAGGAGTGTACTTTCCCAAATAGTATGTACTCTTATGTTTATATTATCGTTGTAGACAAGAGAATAATATAGAAGAAAAATCATCCATTCATCTCTCTTATGTGCTTTTTCACCCTTGTGTGTGTGTGTGTTTGCAAGGAGCTCAAGCTCACCCTCTCTCATGAATTCTTCTCAAGAGTGCCAGTTTGGGTGAAGAGCTGAAGAGGAAAGAAAGAGGAAAACAAGAGGCAAGCAAAGGAAGCAAGCACTACATGGGTACGGTTAGTAATTTCACTTTTTCTCCCTTTATTTAGAAGAAATTCTCTACGTGTAGCCTACTAGAAGGCAAGATAAAAACACGCAGGCACAACTACAAGATGTAGTGTTACATCTTGAGTCACCCTTCCTGGTGCAGAAAAGGGAGATTATATTTTGCAGGATCTGTTCTTAGGATCTTTTTAATTTTAGAATTCAAATTCAAGGCCACTGTGGGCACTATTTTGATAATGCAAGTTATTGATTATATTTGTCTAATTTTTTATTTGGTGCAGAGTTATAATAGGAATTTGGTTGCAAGTCACTCTATGTAGAGAATGATGTATATTTATATGACTGCTCCATATATAGTTGTAGCTTAACAAGCTTACAATAGTACCAAAGAATGTGATTTTTGAAAAGATGTAGGGGGGAAGAGAGCTTGAGCTCTTTTGCAAGCACACACACACTCACACAAACCTGAGAAGAGAACACACAAGGTGAGAGGCATAAAATTCTTCTTCTTCTTCACACAACGAAAGAGGTCTACAAAGAAGATAAAGTGACTAATACACATAATAGAGTATATACAAGCAATCCATAATGTGAACACGCTAAGAGGAGTGGGTAGATGTGGACTAGTTGATGTTGTCTAGCTGTAGAATCTCTGGCGAAGATATGTCGATGCTAGGTACCAAACCCACGAGTGATATAAATGCCGAATGGTCATTCAGGTGCCTTGTGAGGATTAGATCATGTTGAGGTTGACATCTCAACACTCCCACTCAAGCTCAACTCCAGCTCATGAACTACAAGCATATCTCAAAATTTATTGAGCTTCTGAGCTCCCAAGGCCTTCGTGAAGGTGTCAGCAACCTGATCCTATGTGTTGGCGAAGTTGATGTCGTCTGCCAAGACTCTCTCCGTGTGATGAAATGGTAATTTACCTCAATGTGTTTCGTCCACGTATGAAAAATTGGGTTTCTAGCCAACTATATACTACTAAGATTGTCATAATATATTACAACCTTTCTCTCCACATGCAACCCTAAATCATCAAGTAGCTTGCGTAACCAAGCTACCTCACATGCTACCAGTATAGAGGAGCTGCCACCGCAGCTCCTCTATACTCTACCTCTGTACGCAACAAGGCAACTATGGGCTGTTTCTTGCCACATCACACCCATTCACATCCATCACACCCATTCATATCCATCACATTCATTGCGCGTCCACGTCACATCACATACATTTCATCCACATCTATTCTTATCACATCACATTCATTCCATCCACATTACATCACATCCACATATATCCACATCACATCTCATTCATTCCATCCACATTACATCACGTCCCCATCTTTCCACATCACATCTCATTCATTCCATCCACATTACATCACATCACATCTATCTATATCTCATCACATCCATCCATATCTCATCACATCCATTCACATCTCATCACATTCATCCACATCCATCCATTCATTCAGATTCACATCTATCCACATCCATCCATTCATTCACATTCACATCTATCCACATCCATCCATTCATTCACATGCACATCCATCCATTTGTTCACATGCACATCTATCCACATCCATCCATTTGTTCACATGCACATCTCTCCACATCCGTACATCCATTCACATGCACATCTATCCACATCCATCCATTCATTTACATGCACATCTATCCACATCCATCCATTCATTCAAATTCACATCTATCCACATCCATCCATTCATTCACATGCACATCTATCACTTCACATCTCATTATCATCCATTTACATTATCACACCCATTCACATATCATCACATCTCATCACATCCACATCCACATCCATTTACATCACATCACATCACATCTCATCCACATCTCATCACATCGCATTCACATCTTATCACATCACATTTTTAGTACTATTTTTACTTTCAATACCCGATGGGACTTTTCTAAGTTTCTGCCAATGAGCCTGGCGGAGAGGGAGGGGGGCCTGCTCGGGGGGGGGGGGGGGGGGGGGGTCACTCACAAAAAAATGTGAATATCACGTGCGTTCAACAGAAGCATAATTTTAATTTATGAAACTTACAGAAATATATCTACATAAGGGTATGATTTAAATTTTTTTCAAAAAAAATTACAGATTCATAAAGAAAAGGAGATATTATATAGATTAAAAAATTCACAAATAAGGGATTTAAAATATAGGCCTTGAACGCACGCGATAGGGATATTTTACATATAGTTACCCCCCCGAGGGGGCTTGCATAGCGAGGCGGCGGCGAACAGTGAAGCGAAGTAGTGAGAGAGAGGCCTGACGAGTTAAAGGTACTTTTTCTCGATGGATATTTTCATATTCTTTCTTAAATTTATCAAGTGAAATATATTCAATATTCTTCTTTTGAGTAAAAGATTCATGGGATTTACAAAAATCAATTCTACCCATATTTCACAGTAAAATTAATAATGCTAAAAATTCTAGTTTTGATAAATACTCATAATTTGAATTATGCCAAAAATTACTCTTTTACCATTTAATTACTTGGATATCAAATTTCATGGGAATTCCTGCTTTTGCATAAAAATAAATTTACCTAAATTTTCTATTTTACCATTTAATTACTTGGATCTCAAATATCATGGAAATTCTTCTTTTTTTGCATAAAAATAAATTTACCAAAAAGTCCTCTTTTACCATTTAATTACTTGGATCTCAAATATCATGGAAATCCTCTTTTTACATAAAAATAAATTTACCAAAAATTTCTCTTTTACCATTTAATTACTTCGATCTCACATATCATGGGAATTCCTCTTTTTGCATAAAAATAAATTTACCAAAATTTACTCTTTTCTCATAATCAATTAATTCTGCATAATTACAGAAAAAAATATTTCTCATGAATATGATGAAAATCATTCTTTTTGCATAAGATGTCCAATCCTATAATATGGTAGGAAGTACACTTTTATCATTATGCATAAAATTAAGATATGTATTATTTTTTGAAAATTTTACCATAGCTTCGCTGCTATTACTGATAATTCTCAAATTTTTCTAAAGAACAAAAACTTGTAAGGAAAATATGATAGTAGTTCCTCTTTTATGCTTAAAATAAAATTATAAACTTAAATCATAATTTTAACCATAATCATAAACTTAATTATGATTATCCCACTAGATTAAGCTAAGTCCATTATTTCTCTTTTCCCAAAATTGATAGGATAATCTATTTCTGATTTAGAATCAATCAAAGTAGTTTTTAACTACTTATAAATAATCTAAAAGAAATAACCATTATTTTGGTAACACAAAATCATAAAAATACCATTTTCTTAATCTCTAGCTTATCAAGCCTAGAGTTTAGCTTTGAATTAAGAGACTATCATTGAGAAGCATCCTTTTTCAAAGGATTGAACCATAAAGATGGCTATTCTTTTAGAGAGAGAGATTTACTTAAAGAAAGCATTACAAATAAGCATAAAGATTAACTTTCTCTTAATTAAGCATTAATACTTTAAGGTAAAGCTTGATTTGAATTAAAATAATTATTTAGAAAGCTTCTCAAGCTTGAGAGGGGTTGAGAAGAAGAAAGTCATTGAGATAAATTGGAAAAAACCATAAAATTTGATTTTACCTCCAAGTTTGGCTTGATTATCTATTCGTAAGTGAAGCCCCCAAACAATAAATTGGTCCACCAAGAGGAGAAGAGAAACTCCAAGAGTTGTCATAGAGAGAGAGAGCTCCAAGCTCCCAAGAGAGAGGAAAATTTAAGGGATAATAGAAAATATGATTATTTTAATATAATACTGGCATGGTATAGCTCCAATATTTTTTTACAAAAGACTAAGGGTATATTTATAGGTGAGGGAGGCCACTAACCAAGTCCAATTGGGTTCTAGAATTTTCCAGGTTTAGTTTGACTCAATTTGGACAAGATTTGGACCAGTTTGGCTCCCTTATTTATTTGGTTTGATCCAAGAGAGAGGAGAGATAAAAATATCACAATTTTTTTGAATTAAAAATCCTTCCACACATGTGAAAAAGGTTCCTACCTCAAGAGTCCCCCTCTCCTTACCAAGGTGTCAAAAATGCATCATTATTCCCAAATATCTCATTTTTTTAGTAATATCTCATAATTTTTAACTAATAAACCTTGTACTCAGTCAAATGTTCATCTTATGTGAACATTTACTCATTTTTGGGTATTTTCTTTTATTCTTTGTATTTATCTCATCCCAACACTTGGATTAATCCAATTGGCCAATTGGAGCCTTAATTGGACCATAATCCAAAAATCTTCATCTTATGTGAACATTAGGCTAAGGTCCCTTCTTATACCATTTTCAATTAATTCCTAATGCACATTGGAAAGCTAATTTTAAACTCATGTTTGAGGGGAATCCATTTTAGACACTAGGAGGATATTTATATCCAAAGATATCTAAATTTTGGATTATCTCTCTCTAGGCCAAAATAGGGTAAAACAAGATCTTTCTTCTATTTCAGAGAGGGGAATAATTTCAAGAATAGAAGGGGAGGTTCTTACACCTTTACACCTCAAAAGCTGGAGGGAGGAATCATACAATAACAATGATGTTGTACCTGTCATATCATATATCTTTATTGCTTACATATTGTGCTATAGGAGAGGGAAATAAGTATTACTAGCTCTAGTGTGTTTAGGGTTTTTTTGCATCGTGTGTTGAAACTAGAAATTTTGAGGAGTAAGGATGTTAAGAGCTCAAATAATTTAGCATCATGGGATCATAACAAGTATTTTGTTGAGCTTTTTAAAATAACCAAAACATGTGAAGCATGAAATTGGTAGAGAAATTTGGCACATATAAAAAATTCATTAGCATCTTTAATTTAAAGCTACATTCTAGGAAAAAAAGTAAAATTTGGGGAGATTGCATTCATGTCTAGTACTTAGCATAATGTAGGTAAATAATCATCATGACACATTTTAACCATAATATTTTAACCATAATGTGAATTTCAAACTAGCACTACAATTTTAATCATAGCTACTTGTATTCTATCATCATAACATTGTACGTAATTGAATTCTATCATCAAAACATATCATCATAGCCTTTTTTATGGTATATTTATTTGTGTTCACAATATATTATCTTGTGTTTTATGGGTTGTACATTTCATTTATCCTTATAGATTGTTACCACCATTACTAATGCATGGTTGTTGATAGAAATAGAACAACATCTAAGAAATATTATTCGGTAGTATATATAAATTACTCTTTGACAAGCATGCACACATACATGTGCATATGTGCCTGCATGCATGGGAAAACACACACACACACACCCCTAATCACAAGGAGATGGTTGATAGAGAAACAAGAAAATCCAAGAAATATTACTAGCTATTAAGTCCTTGCTCATGTGCACACACACACACACACACACACACACACACCTACACAAAAATACATAAATAGTTTATCTCTATCTTTGTCTCTCTCTCTCTCTCTCTCTCTCTCTCTCTCTCTCTCTCTCTCTCATGCCCTCTCTCTCTCTCTCACACACACACACACAAACAGACACAAAAAATTAACCTAAAGAAAAGAAATCATAAAAAGGTGGCCCATTGTACTGATGGGAAACTCATGAAGTTTCACAGAAAACCATCTTAATGGTAGTGATGTGGGAGAAACAAAGGTTCACTATAGCATGTGAGAAATAATGGCAATGGAGAACAAGGTGATATTAGTGACTAGATGTCTCTACTATATTTTCTAAGAATTTTATTAAGATTCTTGGGCAACCAATGACAACGTGTGTACTAAAGATTGACAATACTCTCTTTTCTATCAAATATTGATAGAAACCATAAAGACCTTAATAAAGGTTGGGAATAGTCTAACTTCTAACAGATCTTGATGCATATAAAGAAGTTAAATGACATGCTAGCCACTAATGGAAAAGGAGATGAGGACATGGCATAAAAATTGAGCACAGTGCATGCAACAAGACATGGTGAGGATGGGCATACAAGGTGTGCAAGTAGATAGATGGGTGGTGCGATATGCTACATGGATATGATGGTGCCTTGGGTGGGTTTCAAGGTACCTTGGGCATTATATAGACACAAGATGTTGGCTAATAGAATATCCATGCATATCCATTAAACCAAGCATTGGTTCTAGGTCATTTACAAAGATTGGGAATTCAAACAAGGATATATTGTGAGTGTACATAAGAAACACTCAGAAGAAATAGGATCTTTAACAGAGCAAAGCTTATAATGAAGTTACACAATAACAAATCTAGAGAAAAAATTTGTATCGCTCGCGATGCGATACAATATATGGCTAAGTTCCCCTTGCTTTCAAAATTGGAAATCTTAAATCATGATGGATGCTCTACATATACTTCATCCTTATGGTTCTTGTTTGAATCTATGATGCAATGAGTGGTGAAGCAAATAACTAGTGAGAGCAAAGGCTTGAGGGCAATTAAGTCATTAGCCTATTCGTATTTCATCTGATCCAAAAGCCGGAATGACATTTTCAAATCACCATCATGTGGATCAATATGTAGTAGGTGTAAACTGGATTGACATAATTGTTTTGCGTACACCTCCCAATAATAGTCAAAAGAAGGGACCTACAATATTGTTACAAATTTTGAGCGCATCTTAGACCATTTGGGTGCCCAGTTTGGCTTCACAACCTCTAAAGAGAGACTTTCCTAGAGTAAAGTTTATTGACCCCATGTGTGGACCATTATGAAGATAATCTACATTCTAGCAAGTTGCCTATTGGTCAATGTATCAGCTATCTCTACACCATTTCTAAGCTATCTCTACACCATCTTGCCTCTTAGAACACCATCTTGTCATTTGAATATAAGGGCACTAAGCATCCGAGAGACGATCAACCATTTCTACTTCTCATAATGAAGGTTGTATATAAAACAACTAGCCAATGCCCAATCATTGAAGGAATTCAAGAGTGATAACTGACAATTTATTATTTGTAGTATGGAGGGGTCTTTTCCATATTTGGTTCAATCAAGGACATCTTCCATCTCAGCTTGATTACACACATAACTTCAAGATAATTATTAAGTCTCATGGTATTTGCAATAACAATGATGTTGCACCTATCATATTATATATCTTTATTGATGAGATTTCATATTATGCTAAAGGAGAGGGAAATTATAAGTAGTACTAGCTCTAGTGTGTTTAGGCTTTTTGTGTGCAGTTGAAACTAGAAAGTTTGAGGAGTAATGATGCTAAGAGCTCAAATAATTTAGCATCATTGTATCATTACAAAAGTATTTTGATGCAATTTTTCAAATAACCAAAACATGTGAAGCATAAAATTGGTAGAGAAATTTTTTACATATAAACAATTCATTAGCATCTTAAATTTACACCTACATTCAACATACTTACATCGTAGGGAAAAAAAGCAAAACTTGGGGAGCATTCACACAATTACTTTCATGTGTAGTACTTAGATTTTCAAAGGAAAAAAACATCTCCATCTGAAGTGACATTTTATTGACAAGCAAACAATCACACATTGTAACTACAACATGACACATTTTAACCATAATGTGAATTTCAAACTAGTACTATGGTTTGAATCATAGATACTTGCATTCTATCATCATAACATCATAGCATAACATCATAGGTAATTGCATTCTATCATCATAACATCATAGGTAATTGCATTATATCATCATAACATCATAGGTAATTGCATTATATCATCATAACATCATAGGTAATTGCATTATATCATCAAAACATATCATCATAGCCTTTTTGGTGGGGTATATATGTTTGTGTTTACAATGTTTTATATTGTTTTTGATGTGTTTTACATTTCATTTGTCATTATAGCTTATCACCACCATTACAAGCACATGGTTGATAAAAATAGAAGAACATCTAAGAAATATTACTTGGTAGTATATATAAATTACGCTGTGCAAGCATGCACAAATACGTGTTCCAAGAAAAATTATAAGGTAGTAAGTCTTTGATTACACACATGCACATACATGCATGGGTGCGTGCACACACACACACACACACACACACACATTCACACAAACAGACACACAAAGTTAACTTCTCTCACACACACAACACACATTCACACAAAGTTAACTTATCTCACATAAATGTAACTTAAAGAAAATAAATCATACAAAGGTGGCACGTTGTAATTATGGTAAGGTGGTCACGTTCAACAAAAAAACATCTTAATGGTGGTAAAGTGGTGAAGTTTCACAGAAGACCATCTTAATGGTGGTGGTGTAGGGGAAACAAAGATGCACTATAGCAAATAAGAAAATGGCAATGTAGAAGAGGGTGAGCTATGATATTAGTGGCTAGATGTCTCTACTATAATTTCCAAGACTTTTATTAAGATTTTTGGGCAACCAATGACAAGGTGTGTACTAAAGTTTGGAAACAATCTCTTTTCTATTAGCTATTAATAGAAACCATAGTCCCTTTTCTACCAACTTCTAATGGATCTTGATGGATATCAAGATGTTAGATGGCCTGCTAGCCACGAATAGAAAAGCAGAGACGAGGACGACATAAAAATTGAGGACATTGCATGTGAGAAGGCATGGTGAGGATGGGCATACAAGGTGTGCAAGCAGATAAGATGGGTGGCATGACATGTTGGATGGATATGATGGTGCCTTGGGTGTTTTTCAAGGTACCTCACTATATAGACACAAGAGGTAGGGTAATTAGTGAGAGCAAAGGCTTGAGGGCAATTAAGTCATTAGCCTATTCGTATTGCATCCGATCAAAAAACCAGAATGACATTTTCAAATCACCATCATGTGGATCATGTAGTACGTGTAAATTGGATTGACATAATTGTTTAATGTACACCTCCCAATAATGCTAGTCAGAAGAGACCTACAATATTCTTACAAGTTTTGAGCGAATCTTAGACCATTTGGGTGCCCATTTTGGCTTCACAACCTCTAAAGAGAGAATTTCCTAGAGTAAAGTTTATTGACCCCATGTGTGGACCATTGTGAAAATAATCTACATTCTAGCAAGCTACCTATTTGTCAATGCACCAGCTATCTCTACACCATCTTGCCTTCTAAAACACCATCTTGTCATCATACAGCAACTAGCCAATGCCCAAACATTGATGCAATTCAAGAGTGATAAACCGACAATTTATTATTTTTAGTTATAATATGGAGGGGTCTTTTCCATGTTTGATTCAATTAAGGACATATACAATTTCAACTCAAGTATAATAATTTTCTATGGACCCACTTCCCATTGATTTCAACAACAGTACATATGATTATATAGAAGCCTTAAGTTTCTCAAGTACAATTACATAATATCATCCCTTGGAAAACAAGGAAAGCCTTTACTCACATGAGGATTCTTCTGCATCATCCCTGCTTTGCTCCAAAGCCTTATACCACGTGTAAAATCAAGCAAAATTTGGAAATTAGACAAATTTGGGTGAAAATTTAGAAATTAGACAAATTGGTGACACGTGTAAACAACAAGAAAGATCTCATTACCTCTTAAGGCCATCTCAGAAGATCCTGCACAAATACACCTCACCACATGAGATGCACATGAGAAACCGTTTTTGCCGTATTTCAGAAACTTGTTAGTGCAAAAGGAATCATAATCAATATGTAGGCTGTTAGAGAAGAGGAGGAGTCCTCATTGTGCTCACTAGTTCTGTTGCTGCAGAATCACGAGGCTGATTGATTCAGAGAACCATTAGGCTGGAGAGTGTTGCACAAATCTTCCCTTTTATTAAGGTTTTTGGAGTGATCCATAGATTTACCCATTCTATAAGAGTACTTTGAAGAATGCAAAGAGCTTAGTGGGCCCATTAGAATGCCATCATGAGCAATACCTCAAATTGTGCAGTTATTAAAGTTGGTGGAGGTTGCATAATCAATGCTATATGTAATTGATTACTAAAATGAATTTGAATTAAGTTTATAGGTCATCAACACACACAATATTAACATATACTTAAATTTGTGTCCCCCAACCAAATGACATAAAGACAGCCCTTGAAACTGACTTAATGAGTGACAATCAATCAAAGTGCTACTACATTCACTTATTTTATCCATGTCAATAAATATGACCTCAATTTTGAGACTACATGTCATGATACTAGCCATTAATAAATTCACTAAATGCCATTGAGATATTCTAGCCCCACGGGCATACCATACTCTATCGGCTTTCAACCATCGAGTATATTCTAGAATGGGGTAGCATATTCTAGTACTATGCTTTCAAGCTTTGACTTTTTTTCAAAACTCTTGCATAAATTTTACATTTAAATTACGGATTGGAGCTGCATCTAACTGTAAACATAGTGTCACATGATGTAAGCTTACAGTGTCAGTTTTGGAAGTTCTCTCCTATAGACTAGACATGCATATTTGTCTCTAGGAAACCATGTTAATGCACACACTTTCTCTCTTTCTCTAGTAGGAGAACCTTGTTAATACATGCATAACTTTTGTCTCTATGAGAACCATGTTAATGCATATGGCCTCCTAAAGGAAAATTATACATTTGCATTATAGACTAAAGTTGCATGTCTAATTGTAAACATAGTGTGGCATGTAAGCTTATAATGTCGATTGAAACTTACCTCCTATAGATTATACATGCATATTCATCTCTATGTGAGAACCATGTAAATGTATGCTCTCTCTCTCTCTCTCTCTCTCTCTCTCTCTCTCTCTCTCTCTCTCTCTCTCTCTCTCTCTCTCTCAACGATCTCTCTCTTTTAGCGATGGGCGGCTGCTAAGATGTCTAGCAACTCGAAAAATGAGAACACCAAATGCATATTTTAATACACCTATTCCCAATGAATTTATTCCATTATCCACATTTAATACTAGTTTTGATATGGTATCTATAAAAGTGCATTCTTAGATATTTAACTTTAGATTTCAAAACCTTCCAATAAACTTATTTGTATTTTAATCTATTGATGATGTGTATGCTTGTAATGTATTATCAAGCTTAATAATATTTGTAATGTATTATTAAGCTAAAACTTCTAAAGATTCAAAACAAACAGCTTGCAGAATATTATTTTTATTCTTAGTATAGATATTGTTTCAAAATACTAACATGAGAACATCGAGCTTGGACAGTCTTTTACGAACATCATGAATGAACCCATTAAAAGGTATATTTATATGTTACATTTAAAGTCATATACAGAATGCACTATGTGTGATCTGCAATATAGGTGATAAAGTTTAAAAAATATATATACGCTTGAGAAAGAACTTGGGAAACTTCAAAAGTTATGTATACATTCAAACTGCATAATTAACTTGAGAAAAACTTTACTGGCATGCGGAGCACACTTAATTACAATAGGGTGCACAAATCCAACCTTTTGATAAAACATTTAAGAAGCTTATACTTTTCTCTATCCTCAAATGCATTCATGAATTATACGCTTTATATGTAATTACGTAATTTGTTTTGTCTATTGATGGTGACTAAGGAGGAACACCCTTTAAAATGGAAACATCCATGAAAAATGATAAACATTTTTTTCTATCAAAATACTTTTTGTCATACCAAGGGTAAGTCCCTTGAACTTTACCTAGATCAATACACAAACTAATAAGCACTTTTCTCGCTTTTTTATATGGAACATAACAATATTTTCCTTCTTTAGGACAAGGATTCTTACACCGTAAAACCACTTTCCATTTTAATCATTATCTAGTACTAGTCTAAAGTCTAAAATTCATGGATGTTGTAGGTATTTGAAATTACAATCTATTTCTAGTTGTTTCATGTTGCATGATGTAAGTTTTAAAGTCTCATAAGTTTCAAAGCTAGATTGGAGGCTATCCTCATTAAGAATATACTCTTGTTAAACAAGTTTATTGGAGAGTGTTAAGGAGAATAAAGGATACATGATCTACCAAATATGAAATGCATAACTTTTGCTAAGATATATTCTCAAAAAAGTCACATAACTTTTGCTAAGGTATCCTCTTTAAAAAGTAACATATGGGTGTGCTATCAACAGATGAGAGCGAAGGACGACGCTCATGTGGTGGTGGTGTCACAGCATCTGTGGCACTACCACCACAACAACCTCCCCCTAAAGACCTACTACGTGAGCGACGTCTATGTGAAGAGGTGGTAGATCGAGCTATAAGAGGAGTGGAAGGCTGTGTGGTATGAGGTGTGGGAACTACTGTCGTACCTACAGGTGTGGGAACTGCCATCGTGAAGCCAGATGGTGAGGCAGATGTCCCTGCTCCTCCAGAACCCCAATAAGTCTGAGCCATGGCTCTCTTCTCTAGAGTCATGGACGAGAAAAAACCATATAACTGCTCGGGACTCATGCCCTAAGGTGTAGGGTTAAATGAGAAATCAGGACTATAGTTGAGCGGCGGTGAGTCATCACCCATGGCCTGTTGGACAAAAAACCATATGACAAACTTGTGCGAAATGAAAATTACATGGTAAACAATGAAAGAACCATATGACAAACATTAACAATGATAAACAACAATGGTAAACCATATCACTTTGCACCTGCACTAGTGATTATGATGGTAAACATTAACAATGGTAATACAATCATTATCTATTCTATCATCCTCATTAAGATCAGTAGCCCCAAAGAGATCTATTTCTATGTACATTTCAGCATCCTCATCATTAAAAGTCCCTTGATGAAGGCTGTCCTCATCATCTATGTCTTCTTCCTCAACAGGTTTTCCAGCTTCATTAATTTGCACCTCTTCATTTGGATCTTCCTCTTCATTTGCTTGATATTGGCTTGTTCTTGTTGCTCCCCACCACCCTGTGAATCCACATCACCCTGTTGTAGCTCTAATTCTTCACAAATTTGCTTACTGTGCGTGGGGCGACTTGAACCACAAATAGCCAGCGTGGATCTTTTGGATCCGCTTTAAAGACAACCTGCTCACAATGCTCTGGGCGCACAAAAGTATCTTGCTGATCGGTCCATACCTTTGTGGAGCCCACTTGGATGAGGCCACTCTTGTCTCTACGTACAGTTGCATGTGGCTCATTTGTGATTACCTTGAACCACTTCACATCAAAGATAAACAACTCAAAACTTCTAAAGCCAACCTTTAATATATCTTGAATGGTTCCAAAGTAATCAAGCATTCCACTAATTGTGTTATCATCACTTGCACTTGCTCGACTTTCTTGAACAAATTGTGCTGTGACACCACAATCAAAGGTTGCTCTTCTTTGGTCTATTCATTCTACTCGAAAATGACATCCATGTGACCAAAACGCCCCATATTTGTGATACTACAAATAGCACATAAATATTGTTGATGGACAAATAATAACTGAGACATGTAAAGAAAAAAAAGAGAGACATGTAGAACTTAAACACTTACATGCCAATTGCATCCTTTTGTAAGCTCCTCCTCCTCCTCTGTTATAGTTAACCTAGCACGTTTGGCTTCTAAAATTGTAGCTTCTAGCCATCTACCCGTGGGAAAGTCCGAAAGAGCTTACAGACCTTCTGGATATGGGAGATTTCTTGTAGTGCAATTCCTTTTAAAGAAATCCAACGCACCAATGTGCTAATCTTATAGATAGTAGCTCTAATGTCTTCAGTGAGGCAATCCTTTATTGCTATGGGGAGCACAAATTATAAAAACTTGTGCCAATCATGACTCTTGAGGCCACTAAGATCATCATCCTTTGTAAATGCACTTTTCAAGCAATGCATACAACCTGTAGGAGTCCGAAGCTCTAAAATTGTCCTCTTCACTTGTTGTTCCTCCATCTTACTAAAAACCCATGGGACTCTTGGAAGTAGCACCTTTCCATTGGGTCTAGTGTGAGCCCACAACTCTTGCATGCAACCTATCTCTTCTAAGTCATCCCTTTGGCCTTTAGTCTCCTTTTTTCCTGTCATGGTCTTCCACAAGATGTCACCTACATTCTTGAAAATATGCATCGGGTCAAGCAAATGGTTTATAAGAAGATCACCCCAATAGGGGAGTTGGTGAGTGAAAGATAGAGAGCCTCTTCATCCCCCAGGACATGCCAAGTTGCCACATTCCTCCCATTTAAGCTTCCAATCGCTTGCCTTCAGTGCACTTGGAGAAGGTCTTCCTAGATTACCATCCCGCAATTCATGATTTTCTGGATACCTAACATGTCCTTGGTAGACATTCTTTCGTAATGCTTTTGAGTATCTTGAATCAAGTCGAGGACTACATAGAGGACATGCATCTCCATAGCCACGCCAATCATGCATTGTCCACATGAGAATACCTTGCACAGTTGTAAGTCTTTGGCCACTCTGCTGCTTTGACATGTCCTTCACTTCAATTCTGTTCCACAAGGTGCGTAACTCATCTCAATAAGTGGTGCCAAATATACATCCATGTTCTTCATCTTGTACTTTCCTGGAACTATTAATGAGAGCAACAAATGACCTTTCTTTATTGTTGCTAACCATGGCAGAAGATTATAATTCACAAGGCAAACATGCCATGTGCTCCATGAAGAGCTCCATAAACCAAAAGGGTTTACACCATCCATTGCTAGGCCAAGACGGAGGTTACGAGGATCTTCCCTAAAAGCCGGCCATTTCTCTTCAATCAGTAGGCACACGCATCACTTCATTTGTGGATCGAGTTGGCTTGCTATAGATTTGCACCTGAACATGATTTTTATTCTTGGGATGATTGGAAAGTGCCTAAGAACCTTTACTGGGACAGCTTCCCCCCTTGAACATCTTCTCTATTGTTAGAGCCACAATGGGGACATTCTTGCAAATGCTCGTATTCATTTGGCGGAAGAGAATACAATCATTGCGACAAGCATGAATATTATTGTAATCCATGCCTATGGATTTCAATAACTTCTTGGCATATGCATGAGATGGAGGCATCTCGTTGCCGTATGGCAATATTTGGTCTTTCACAAGTATGGCAATATCTGATCATTTTACTATTCAGATTTAGTCAAATATAGGTTGAAAATTTATCATTTCAACATTAGGTGTAATCTCCATAAATCCCTTACTTGAAGAGTTCAGTGACACTTGTATTAGACCATCTTGTAAATTTAGCATCGTAAGAGATGCACGCAATACAGATATCTTCGCATCATTGTATAGTGGAAGGCATGCAAGTTTACGCATGGCCTCTTCCTCTGGTTCATAATTTGATCGTTGAGAATGTCGTGGGGTTGATGATCTTCATGTTCATGCTCCTCGAAGACACCTTCTTGTTGCTCGAGAAAGGCATCCAACATTTCCTCCATTGGACCTTCTTCCATTCCCTGACCTTCTTCCATTCCCTCAGGTGCTGTTAATTGAGCTCCATCTATCACTCCCTCCTTTATAATAGATAGCAGATTTGCCACATTTGGGTCTTGCGATGGGTCAATTGGAATTGCCTATACATACATGCATAAGAGTAAATTTCTTGAAGCATAAAACATAAATGCCTTATGCATAGAGCCCTCAACCTTATGTATAAATCTCTATGCATAGAGCCTACGCATAGAATCTTATGCATAGAGCCTTATGCATAAAGCCTACACATAGAGCCTTATGAATAAATCTTTATGCATAGAGCCTTATGCATAAATATTTATGCATGGAGCCTTATGCATAGAGCTATGTATATAGACTTATGCATAAAGCTCAACACATATAGCCTTATGCATCGATCTATGCATAGAGCCGTATACATAAAGCTATATGCATAAAGATTTATGCATGGAGCCTTATGCATAGAGCTATGTATATAGACTTATGCATAAAGCTCAACACATATAGCCTTATGCATCGATCTATGCATAGAGCCGTATACATAAAGCTCTATGCATAGAACCTTATGCTTGTAGCCTACGCATAGAAGCTTTATGCATAGAGCTTGCAAGAACCTATGCATAGAGGCAAACCTAAGATAAACCTAAACTCAACATCCAAGGGTGAAATAAAGGAAAAACATGCTATAAGAAATCAAAAGAAGAAGAGAGCTTACCGCTTTTATGTGAATCCAAAAGAGAGGATTAGTGCAGGAGATGCAAAACAAAAGAGGTAACAACACAAGGTTGCTCTAACAGAAGAATGCATAAGGGCTTATACAAAAAAGGTAACATGTGATATTAGAACATTGTCGAGACCTTCTACAATACTACTTAGACAAGTAGGGTGGACAATCCCTTTCTTGCTTTAGATTTTTTTTGTATGCGTGTCATGTTAACATGCTGTGTTTTTGTTTGTTTTCCATGTTGTATTCTCTCCCCCAAATTTGTGCAAGTTTTCTCCTCTCACCTTCCCCATTCCTAAACCCTAAACTTGAGCCCTTCCCCATCCGTTTCTTGCTTCAAATTTTTTTTATGTGTGTGGGCTAACATGCTGTGTTTTTTGTTTATTTTGAAGTTTCTAATTGGACTCATGTTGCACCTTTGAGATTCCAAGTAGCCCTTCTACTTTTCTCTTGTTTTGAATAGACTTTTCTAGGGACCAGTGCCAAATCTTGAGGGTAATCACGATGATTAGGTTCTATGTACATGACTCTGGCCTCTAAATACATTTTTGTCGACTCTATGTATAAGCATATTTTGTGTACAATTGTTTGTCAGCTCCATGAGCTATGTAACTTCCTATACTTAATAAAAATTTAAGTTTTGTGATCTTTGAGTACAGAACAGGGAAGTACTCTGTAAAACTTGTATACTGGTACATTCAGGTATAGGAGTGCACTTGGGTGTACCAGTATTCAAAAAAAAAATTAAATTTTGTGACCTTTGAGTACAGAACAGGGAAGTACTCTGTAAAACTTGTATACTGGTACATTCAGGTATAGGAGTGCACTTGGGTGTACCAGTATTCAAAAAAAAAAACACATACATCCGTTGATATAGACGTTGCTACTATAAGCGTCAAAATATAGTCATTGTAACGGTCATTGTCAGCATCGAAAAGAGTGTCGTAATAAGCATCAAAAACAAAGTCGTAAAATAAGTTCTACTTTCAACATTTTTTACGACATGTATTTCGATGCATATATACACGTGTATATCGACATTTTCATATCCACGCTTGTATAAATGTGCATATCGACGCTTTCGCTGATTTTTTACATCTTCATTTTCATCGAAAATCAACCTGCCTGTAATAGTGTGACTATGATATCATTTCTTGAGCTCATGCTTCTATGGCCGATTCATGGCAGTCTTTCCATGTTTAGGTCGCTACTCTCTATGATCAGGAGCACATGTGTGTACTCCATGCCAATGATTGCAACCCTATATTCCCTTATTTCAATGAGAATTCTTAACCATTTTCTATATTGTCTCTCCTCTTGAAGTGATTTCCTCCTGTGATGAGAGATTCTCGCTTCCCTTCCTCTTACTGCTCTTTTACTCTGGTAAGCTACTCTATGCAACCAAAGTGATTTCCCATTCCTCCTGCTGGTCTTTCACTCTAGTAGGCTAGGGGTGATGTAATGCCCAATGCCAATCTTTCTATATTTCTTGCCTTCTCAACAAGTCTTTGGGGTATAGGTGTTGCTTTCCTCATTACCGCATGATAAGGTGGACTTAAAACTTGTGTCCTTGACAATGGTTTACAACTGGTTGTGAAACATTTTTATGTAGAGTCAGAGAATTAAAACATGGTTGTTTAATCTTGTTTCACATTTATTATATCTCAAAGTCACCAGATAAATTGCTAAATACATCTTATGATGATATTAAATCCACTAATATTGGTTGTCTTCAAGTCTGGTAGCAACCAATGAAACTGGTAGAAAGTGTATCACCTTATCGTGCTTTCACCCTAGCATATGTCGTTTGATCTCAGTGGTGTGTTGGGTAACACTTTCTCGCTAGTGGTGCATCTAGGAATCGAAATGATCCTTGAATGTCTCTAGGAATAAAATCCAGTCAAACCAATAGGTCCAATTCACTACTAGGAACTTTGAATGATGAGAGCCACAACTAGAGGGCCTAAAGTGTACCAATAGCTCCTATAGTACTGGTATATGGATACCCAATGATGGCATATTCATGCTTTATACCACATGAATAACTAAGGGAATCATCTTTTATGGTTCCAACCTATGAATATGTGGGACTATATTGTACTCAAGTACCTCCAAGAGAATGGAACCTAGGCACATGGGCACAATGGCTATTGGGAGAGAATCATGATTGGAACTAGGTTCAAAAATGCGATGTAGGCACATGGCCATAATAGTTGTTGAGCCAGTGCAAATAATGAAGATTGAGACCTCACATAACCCAAGAATAAACATGGATGTCATCCTAGGAGACCATAACCAGGGGATTGAGGGAGGAAATGGAATATGGTCATCCCAAGATAAGACCCTCTCTTATAGGTAAGATAATTTTGAAGTTCGATGGAATGGGAGATACCTAATAGCCATCTTACTTCTTTCAAGCAAGTATACACTACAAAATGGTGACAAATCCTTCAACAACAAAGATAACTAATTTTGGCTAACTTTAGAGAAGAAAACTTTTATCGAGTTTTAATTATTGAAATATTCCTAAAGAGAAACCATGGAAGACTTGGAGCTATCTTTTTTACTACAGGTTTTTTCTAAGAGGGGTTTCAATAAGCATAGCCTAGAAATTCTCAACTTTATCAATATCAAGTAGCTTGAACACAAAACCATACTTGAGACTATGTCAATCACCTCAAGAACTTGAACAACTGATGCCTAAGGAGAAATGAAGCCAAACTAGGTTGATTAATTCACTCTTCTTGGAAGGACTAAATGAGCAAGAAACTACATGATGCATGATGATAAAGGCATTAAAAACACTAGTGAAGTGTCTCTTAGATATCATAGACTTTGATGACAAATTTAGTGACATCCTAATCATAGAGAGTTCAAAGTCAGAATCATTGATCACACCTAGTGTTAAGAGACAAGATTCAAAGAAGGCTGAGGCACCCATTAAGAGTGCCAAAGACATAGTATGAAAACAATATGATCAAAGGACTCGAAGGAGTACTCAAAGACCAAACCTAAAGAGTCAATCCATTCTCATTTATCTACTAGATGAGAAATGATGTGGCATGTTGTTTTAGAATCAGCTAGCCCATGAATGCCTAGTCCTCGAAGCGAGAGAGAATCAATGGTATGATTATGGGTATTGTAGAAGATATGAAAATCATGAATCCCCACCAATTTCTAAACATGCCAACGAATGATGAGGATATCTAGAGTGCCAACATTTCCACCACCCCCATGACCAAAGCTTTTAAAGTGCCACCTCCGAGTGGTGCAAAGCAACTCACTCAAGAAGGAACCGAATTATTGTTGAGAATTCTTATACAGACAAGGAGATTCACCTCCACTATTTACTCCTCAATTTACCCCACAAGAAACCACTCCTTTGATGAGACTAGGCAAATTATTGATACACCTCCACTATTTACTCCTCAATTTACCCCACGAGAAACCACTCCTTTGATGAGACTAGGCAAATTATTGATACACCTCCTAACATTCTATGTTAAATATATCTAGACTCAATGGTTGGAAGCTCACCACCAAAGTTGTCCATCTGATTCCAGTAAAAGAAACCTACATTGCAGTGGATGTGGCCAGAGTGTTCCTCAAGGAAATCTTCAGATTGCATGGGCTACCCAGAAGAATAGTAAGTGATCGAGACCCCAAATTCACGTCAAGATTCTGGACTGCATTTTTCGAAGCAGTAGAAACTTTCTTGGATCTCAACACAGCTTACCACCCCGAGATCGACGGTCAATTAGAAAGGGTAAACCAAGTAATCGAAGATATACTTCGGTCATGGTGTGGCAGGGAACCCAAGAAGTGGCTAAGTTATCTGCACCTAGTCGAGTTTGCCTACAATGCTTCTTATCACCGAAGTATTGGGATGAGCCCTTTCAAAGCTCTGTATGGACAAGATTGCTTAACTCCATTAACTTGATCCGACCCATTGATTAGGGTCGAGATGTCCAGACAGATGCTTGACGATGTGGAGCAGTAGATGCAATCAATTCACAAAGATATAAAAGTTGCCCAGGATAGACATAAGTAGTAGTATGTAGATAAGAAGAGGACAGACATGATAAGAAGAGGACAGACATAAAATTCAAAGAAGCTGATATGGTCTTCATTCGAGTATGCCCCAAAAGAAGTTCTCTATCTCTTGGGAAGTACAAGAAGTTATCCCCCAGATATTGTGGGCCATATCTCATTACAAAGAAAGTAGGTGACTTAGCCTACGAACTTCTTTTGCCTCCTCATCTCAAAGTACATAATGTATTATATGTCAGCCTACTTAAAAAGTATATACCAACAAAGCCCGAATCATGTGCTTGATGATGAAATCTTAACTTTTTCAACCCAAGGGCACATGGAACTCCAACCTAAAGAAATCCTTGATGTTTGAGAGAATATTCTCAAGAATAGAATTTTGACAGAATTATTGGTTAAATGAAAGTTCTATCTTTTTGAAGATGCCACCTGGGAGAAAGAAGCCGAACTATTGCGGGATTACCCCCAGTTTGTGAGATGAGGACATCTTGCATTTTTCAAATGGGAGAGAATGTAAGATTCCTCCCCAGCCTCTCAAGAAGTCCAGTATCTTCCCCTGTAATAAAATCCCTCTTGAGAAATATAAAAGATCTTGTTTCTACCTGTTTTGGCCTAGAGAGAGAAAATCTTCTAGAGAGAGGTGATTCAGTTTTTAAATATTTTTGGATGGAAAAATATCTCATCTTATTAAAATAAATTTTCCCAAAATAGAAGTTCAAAAAGAATTTCAGAAGGTGAATTAGAAATAAATTATAATATGTTCAAAAGGCCTTATCCTAAGGGTCCAGATTTTCTGAAAGTTTTAAATTAAGGTTTCTATGGACCAATAAGATTAATCCAAATGTAGGGAGGAGGTAAATTGAAGAAATAAAGAAAATCCCCCCAAAAAAGAGTAAATACTCACATGAGATGAAGAGTGGACTAAGGACCAAAGGAAATACTAAAAAAATGAATTTTTGGCGCCTTTTTTCCATCATTGCTTTTGAACTTTAAATCAATAATATTAGATATTTCATCTCTCCTCTCTCCTAATTCAAAACTGGATCCAAAAAGTGAACTAAACTGACCCAAAAATAGTAAAAAATTGACCAAACTGATCTGGAAAATTCTAGAATCAGTTTGCTTGGTTAGAAGCTCACTTTTTCCTATAAATAGAAGCCTCCCCCTTTGTAGAAGCTTAATAGTGTTTTATGCACTGTTACTCTACTCCTCCCCAGAGCCAAAATAGTGAATTTATTGATAATTCATTAGTTTTTGACCATTTCTTCTTCAAAAGAATTGATGGCCACTCTTGTTGCAAACAAGAGTAGATCCCTCAAACCATCAAGCCAAATGAAAGCTCACAAAAATTCATGTAAGCTAAAAATCCTACTTTTTCTTTATTCCATTTAATGGTTTTCTAATTTTTGTTTTCTTTAAAATGAAAAATGATGTTATGCCTTGTTGGAAAGGCTTTCCCCCTCTCTTCATTCTTGAATTCAGCCTTTCTTTATCCTAGATATGTAATCAAATTCTTAGAATTAAACTTTTCATATTGTTTCTCTTTAAAAAGTGGAATTTGATTAGTTTAGAATGCTTTATACCATTTGGGATAATTTCTAAGTAACTTGAGAATGAAAAAAATTGAAAAATGGTAAGCCATACAAAGGAGGTTATGGCAAAATTTTCTTGAATTTTTTGAAATAAGTTTTATCTTTTATTATTCAAAAAGAGTAATCCCCACCGTTTGTGTATTCTTAAAGTGTTATTTTCATTCTATGCATATTAGAAATATTTTTATTATAAAAGTGTTATTTCCATTAGAATGAATTTCTATGCATAGAAAGATGCATATTGGAGATTTTTTATTATAAAAGTGTGATTTTCATTAGATTTAAATTCTATGCATAGAAAGATGCATATTTGGAAATATTTTTATTATAAAAGTGTTACTTTCACCAAAATTGATTTTTATGCATAAAATGATGCATTAATTTTTTTTTATAAAAGTGTTACTTTAATCAATATTGATTTTTATGCATAAACAGATGCATAAAGACTTTTTTCTATTCTAAAAGTGTTACTTTCATCAAAATTGATTTATATGCATAAATAGATGCATAAAAGAAAAATTTTTATTGTAAAAGTGTTACTTTCATCAAAATTGATTTTTATGCATAAATAGATGCATAAAAGTTTTTTTTAATTATATAAAAGTGTTACTTTCATCAAAATTGATTTTGATGCATAAATAGATGCATAAAATAAATTTTTTATTATAAAAGTGTTACTTTCATTAAAATTGACTTTATTTCATAAAAGAATTTTTTTTTATTATAAAAGTGTACTTTCATCAAAATTGATTTTTATGCATAAACAGATGCCTAAAAGATTTTTTTTAATTATAAAAGTGTTACTTTCATCAAAATTGATTTTTATACATAAATAGATGCATAAAAGAATTATTTTATTATAAAAGTGTTACTTTCATCAAAATTGATTTTTATGCATAAATAGATGCATAAAAGGATTTTCTTTTATATAAAAGTGTTATTTCCATAGAAGTTAGATTTTATGTATAAATAGATGCATATAGAATTTTTATATCAAAATAAGAGTTCTCTTTAATCCTATGTTTAAATCCCATGAATATTGGTAAATGAATAAGTAAATACTCTATGAGAGAAAATTCTACTATTTCATATTCTCTAGGATGGTAATGAGAAAACTCAAAAAAACTATCAAAATCGGAATTTTAGATAAATAATTAATTTATTTCTCATAGGAATTCGTAATTAGTTTTAAATTCAGTCAAGCAAATACTCAATGAATGAAATTGAGTAAAGTAGTAATTGAAATATTACCCTTCGAGAAAGATAGTTCAGGAGAACCTTTTCAGACTCAAACCCTGAATCAAACTATGACCAAGACATAACTCCTTCGTCAGTTTCAAGAAAAGACGATGTGACCAGTTCAGAAAAACTCACTCAAATCACCCATTGAATCTGAAACTAAGTTGAGACCCTTTAATTTTGATCTGAGGATCAAGGTTACAGAATTCAAGGAATTCTGTTTGGAATTCAGACCTGCGATCAGAAAGTCTTGGGATATGGATTTAAGATATACTCATTATATTCAAAAGAAGATCAAAAATGAAAACTTGCATAGAAACCCTGTTTTCTTAAAGGACTGTCTTACGCCAGAATGCCGGAGGGAGCATTTGGTATATGTGTTTTTCTAAGGAAAGTTCGGTTGCAAACAACAACTGGCAGGGAGTGTTCAAAGGACGGCTCATGTGGCAAAAACCTACCATACCAAGGTCTTGACCAACCTTGGTATGGTGAAAAACAAAGAACTGGATGGAAATTTTGAGTTATGATATCTATAACCAATAATTGTTTGTCAGTGGATTGTTTTATAAGTTAAAGTTTAAAGAGGAGTGTGTGCGTATTTGTATTCTAAAGCAAAAGTTAAGAAAGGCATTCAATTATGGGTGGGTGAGTACTTGTCTAGTTCTACCAATTCCAGTGGTTGGGCGGTGGCTAAAAACCCATATGCCAGATGGATCAATAGAGTTTTAATAATAAAATTGATTAATAGGAATACGCTTAGAACTAGAATAGTTAAATAATAACCTGAAGACTTCTCAAATGAATAGATCACGGCTGTGCCTGATTCAATTAGGAAAAAAGTGTTGATTCCTTCTAAAGTCTATAATAGTTTTCCTTCCATCTGTTCTAATTAGATGAAGGTTAGTTCAGTATCTTGACCTTGTTAGAAAAATTCGTTAAGAAATTTAAAATGGTGGAATCGTCCCCGTTTTCCGGGCATGGAAAATTTTTCCGGTTTCGGTTTTCGGAATGACCACCAGCTTAGTCTCGTGCCCAGACATTTGAGGGTGAGGCCTCGAGTGGGAAACCCTGCCCCGCGCATGAGGGAGCTGCTTCCGCTACTAGCTACTACCGGTGTGCGGAGGGGGTAGTGGGATCTCACAAGCACCTATAGCAACGAGAAAATGTTGCTATATTGTAAAAATATCTCGCTTTTTTTTCGCTTCTTTTGCTGCCCGCCGTGTAGTTTTATCTTTTGAATATAATAAACTTACACTCTAAGTTTTGTTTTTGCCTTGTCTATCACTTTTACCTCTCCTACCCTATCCTCCTCAAGCTCAAGCAAGGTATGTCTATTGTTTTCCTTCACTTCCTATGCAAACAAGATTTCCATGAAATCTTTCTTCTAAGTATTTCCCTTCTCTTTCCTCTCTTTTAAGATTTTCTTTTCTTCTTTTTTTCTTCTCATTGAAGCTTGACCCTAACCCTAGATTCTACATAGAAACCCTAATAAAGAGATTTGATGGAGAGCTCTCCATCAAAGCCCTCTATTATGTTTTGTATTTAGAAGCTAGGGTTAGGGTAACCTATAATGAGAAAGAAAAAAGAAAGATTCAATAAGTTTTCTACGTTATGTAAAATCTTTCATTAAGATTTTTATTAAGATTAGGCTTTTGTATATGCTTTCTATTAGGGTTAAGATTAGGATTACTAATACTTTTTTTCTTTATTTGGTTTGATTTGGTAGGTTATCCACACATACAAGCCTCATAAGGTAAGACATCTCTTCCTTTTATGTTTCCTCTCTTATGCTTTTATATGTTATAGGGTTTGTAAGTTTTAGGATCTGTTATTTTTTTCCCTTATATGGATAGCATAGCTCCTCTCTAGAAGTGGCCATATGCCTTAGCCTCATGTATGAGACTAGTGCATAAAGCTTTTGCATAAGCCTCATACATAAGGGTTGTGCATAAACCTAATGCATAAGACATGCATTACCAAATGTATAAGCCTCATGCATGAGGCTTATACATAAGGTTTGTACATGAGACTTTTGCATAAAGCCTCACACATAAGCCTTTGTATAAAGCTTATGTGTTAGCCACATGCATGAGCATCATATGCATAAGCCCTATATAAAGCCATATGTGTCGGTAGCTTCCTGTGCATGATGCCGGTAGCTTCCTATGTATGTCGATAGCTTCCTATGTATGCCGGTAGTAACCAACGCACGCCAGTAGCTTCCAATGCATGTCGGTAGCTTCATATATATGGTGGTAGCAACCAACGCATGGTGGTAGCAACCAATCCATGCTAGTAGCTTCCAACGCATGCCGGTAGCAACCAACACCCGGTAGCTTTTTATGCATGCCAGTAGCTTCCTATGCATAAGAATTTTAAGTATTTATGTTTTTTCTTGGATAGATGGCAAATAACTTTAGGCGTGATGTTAGACGTGAAGGAGGAGTCGATATCCCAACAATATTAGCCTCAAATTGTATCTTATCTTTTAATTAAAGAAGGTTATCTTAAATAACAACTTTCTAAAATGTTCATTTGTTTGTATGTCTATAACTTGAAGCAGTGGACTGTCCCCTAGGCAAGAGGAATATAGTTTTGCATTACAACGGGGTTTGTAAGCTCTATTTGATAGGGTGCAAGATGAAGGATATATTTTTATTACTAGAGGAGATGCTTGGCAAGTATGGCAAGTAAGTACATTCCTAAACCCTAAACCTCTTTTTTTTTACAAAACTGTTTCTCACTTGTGTTAGTTTTATTGTGTTTTAGGATCATGTAACTAGAAACGGTGGTGCAAATGTCCATGCCAGTAGTAATGGAAATGTGAGAAACGAAGGGGCTAGAGCCGCAAGGAACAATACCAATTGCACAGCATGAGATCTAGATAGTCCCTAGCTCCATAGGTTTTTATTACACTTTATTTTGTATATGAGGTTTTTGGAAACATACACTTATGTAATTCCGCTAAGTATTGTAATTGAATTTTAACATTCCTAAAACCATGGTTTGCAAATGTCTTTTGTTTTTGGTATTTGTAAATTTTACTTTACACTTGTCCATGATGATGTGAAGTTATGTTAGTTTTACTGTGTCTACATTGGAAAAAAAAGAGCTGGGGCAGACAGGGGATTCCTGTGAAGACTTCCCAGTCTGCCCGAGCTTTTTTTTATTATGCCGTATGTTCGTTGCTCATCAGTAGTGAAATAGTGCTGCTAGTGTCACTGCTGAGCAGCAAAAATAATAGCATGTTTAGTAGCGATATTAGGCCCGACATCTCTACACCCTTCTAGTTATAAAAGCACTACTATTTTTGCTACTAAACCCTCATTCTGTTGTAGTGTTTGGGAGAGGTGCATGATCACCTTCACCTATGACAACAAGTGACGTGCCTGGGGAGGGTGGGATGATTTACTATACCCTAGATGAGGAGGGTGAGCCCTATATGGATGACACGGGATGGAGGGTTTATTATACCTTCATCACTTAGTAACCAAACATATAAGAACGGCGGCTTCACACCATGGGGAGAACAAAATGACAAAGACTTCATATATGTAGTTCATATATGTAGTTCAGTGCATGCATGAGCGGTTTTTAAACCCACCGAGCACACCTTTTTTCGATGACTGGTCAAGAAATCACATTATAAAGATCCTCAATAATAGGAGGTCTGGCTCAAGGCAGTCCGCAAAAGACGGAAAACAAAGCCAACTATACCATTAAGGAATGGAAGAAGTCGAAGAAGGAAGTGAGGGAGGGTACTCAACAAAAGGCGGCGCACACAAGTCAATTGCTGAAGTATGGTATGAACATATGGATCTGGAGAAAACGAAGGCTAGCTCGCATGATTTGTAAGTATTTTCTTTGCCATTTTTCACTAAGTTTACTTCATGTGTCATTGTGATTTTCATATCTCAAGCATGTTGAAATTTATTGTATGTGGGAAATGATAACAGGTTGCCCCCCAATGTCTGGGAAGAATAGATACCGCAAAGCACCACAACAAAGCCAACACTTGGGAATGGCTCAAAAGCCATGGAGTGGTCACTGAAATGGATATCCAACGAGCTGGGCAAGGCAACTTGGTGAGTCTCTAAACTTGATTTTTAATTATCACCCAACTTGTTTTTCTTGTATCACTAAAGTGAATGTAGGAAGACAAGGACGAGGAGGATGCTGAAAGTGATGGTGATGGATGATGAAGGTGGTGGTGTGCATGGTGAAGATGAAGATGAATATGAAGATGCACCACAATGAATTAATTTAATTAGTGCCTTCCTTTTTTTGGAACATCATCACTTAATGTATTTTACAACTTTGTATATATTTTACAAGTAATAAAGACCATGACATTGTTGTTTTGCAAATCTTCTAGTGTTTTAAGTGTTTTTTTGTGATTTTACGTGTTTGTCTTTAAAAAAAGTTTAAATTATGTGATTTTAAAAAAATGGAGTCAAAACGGGTGAGATATGTGGGGACACATGTCCCCACATATCTCATTGATTCTATCCCCGTTTTTTTGAAGACAGTACGCGGCTATAGTTGCACACAGCTATATGCATGGCTATACGTGCTATGGATAGCCCGGCTATGTACATGGCTATAGGTGCTACTGTAGCCCGGCTATTAGGGTGGTTATCAACGCGATGATTTGCACGGCTATAGCCGCGTGCATAGCCACATATATAGCCATGGAAATGTTTCTTTCCATTTTTAGATTCTTTGATATTTATGTAGCTCTTCATGCGGCTGTACTCTTCGTTTTGTTGTAGTGATTATGCATGAAATAAATCCCCACCAAGATATGGATGAAAAAGGAAAACATATTTCCATCTCACACATGGTTTGGATACACTTTAATTCACCATGTTTGTTCACCACCATCACTCACACAAAGTGTTTACATACACATATAAATGTCCTTTATAAGTAAGGACTACAAGGAGCTTGATATGATGTGCACAAAGGGTTGAGAATACACTAATTTTTACATGACACCACACAAAGTTTTCTTTACCACACTTAACTCACAAAAGGAGAAGTATCCCTTTATGTCAAGAGGCATTACATCAAGGGTGTAACAAAGTAAATGCCTACACAAGGATTAAGAGCTTTTAAAGGTTTTAAATCTCCACAAGTAAGAGTGGTGTCCCCCTCTTTTCAAAAAAAATAAGGGGGATTACTCTCTTTCAAAATTAGCACGCAACTTATGTTCTCCTAGTGCACTGAGGAAGGAGAGTGGCTACTGTCAATTTTGTATAATTTTGGCATTGGACACCACCACCTAAATGTCTCTGGAATTTTAGTCCGTTCATGCAGCTTATGTATGGGTATCAACCCAGAGCACCTATTGATGTCGGCCTTAAGGACATTGAGCTTGATGTTCTCCTAGTGCACTGAATGCGAGAAGGAAGGAGAGTGGCTACTGTCAATTTTGTATAATTTTGGCATTGGACACCACCACCTAAATATGTCTCTGGAATTTTAGTCCGTTCATGCAGCTTATGTATGGGTATCAACCCAGAGCACCTATTGATGTCGGCCTTAAGGACATTGAGCTTGATGCATCGAGGGATTTCTTGCGTGATATGCAAGAAATGTTGATTGAAGCTCGGGATTCTATCAGGAGTGCTCACGATAGAGCACGGTTTTATGCTGATAGAGGACTCTCATCTCCATCTTTTGAACTAGGAGCATTGGTTTATTTAAAAGTTCCTAAAGACTCTCAGACTTTATCAATGGAAAAATGCTCGATATTATCTCCTAGATATTGTGGTCCATTTCGAGTTATACGTCGAATTGGCACGGTTGCGTATGAACTAAAACTACCTCCACATGTTAGAGTTCATCCAGTCTTTCATGTCAGCAGATTGAAAGAGAAGCTGGGAGGTGAGGATAACACAGTAACTCCTCAAGAACTCGTTCAAGTCAAAGATTTATCTTATGTTTCACACAAACTTGAAAAGGTACTTGAATTCAAGGAAAGGAAACTTCGTAGTCGACTAATCCCTGAGGTTAAAATTTTGTGGAAAGATAGGGAAATAGAGGATTCAACTTGGGAGTCAGTTGAGAATGTTTAGTGCAGATTTCCTTCTTTTCATTGTTGCAAGAGTGCAATGTTTTGAGACAGGGGAAGTATGTTATGTGCACATTATATGTGCATTGGTGGAGGCTAACCCACATTAGGCTTGTGAGCATGGGAGCATGGGAACAAGCTCTAGTGGAGCATGGGTAAGGACTAACCTTAAGGGTTAAGGTTAGGGTAAGGCATCCAAGGGTCAGGCATGGGAAATGGAGAGTCAAGAGTGTGTGATTCCTGTTCCCACCGCGCAACGGATTCAGGGTACTAGCAGCGGAAGTAGCACTTCTTGCACGAGGCAGGGTCCCACACTCAGAGCCTCGTCCACGGATATCCGGACAAAAGACTAATCCGTCAGTTTTTCCAAAACCGAACCCGGAAAAACTTCCCTTATCCGGAAAGCACGGGCGATTCCTCCAGGATAACTTTTTACTCTAACGTAGTCAAGATCATTAGTGATCAAACTAATCCAACTGCACCTATAAAGATACTCGGTCAGATCAAGGAAGAAACTTGCACTTGGATCATTGGGATCAACGCTTTTTTCCCCATCAAGAGGCACAGTCGTTGATTCCTATCCATAGAACAATTACTATCCGGGACTTACTTCATCTATCGTAATAACAGAAATTGAGTCTCGATTTACGGATCCATCAGTCCAGCCTAACCCCATCTGATCCCATGGGTTAGCCAACCGCCCAACCACTGTAGTGATGGGATCCAATTTGGAATTTTGTTAGGTTTTGTCCCGGGTACCAAGGAAAAGAGTTCCAAGGCCCCCTAGCCGAAAGTTCATGCAAACATAAAACTAGCCACACCACTTACACACCCAATATGAAATTGCCTTTTTCTTAGCATCATTGGCAACTAGAACGCTCACCACCTGTCCACTCATCAGGGGCCTTTTCAATAGTTCCTAGTCCATAATACTCAGCAATATAATCACTTATAAAAATCAAGATGGACTCTCGTTGAAGATCAGCAAGATCAACCAACAGATCCATAAAAAGAGCCATGGACTCATCCATTGAAGACCAGCAAGGTCAATCAACCAGATCCATGCCCGGTTTCAGAAAAGAACTCTTACTCCTTTTCCAATATCTTCCTCGACGCACGTGTGGGTATCCTAGGCGACCCAGAGCCCGAGCACCGTATGGTCAGCACCCTCTAGGATCCTTCGCAGGTGACCTAGCGCTTCACTCATAGGCCGCTTCCTTGGTCCCTCATCCACCGTACCGGAAGCTCACCATTTTAATCGAACCGAGGCTGGTCAAGACCTCGGCCGACCTTGCTACGCGAGACGTCCTCCATTGACTTTCCGTCTCAGTAGTTGAAACTTTATCAGTTAGGTCTCCACGACCTTAATCACAAGACGGTCAAAATGCTTCCCCAGCATTCTTGACATAAAACAGCCATTACAAACAGCATTTACAAACAATTTACAAATACAATTTCTATATTAACTCTCATTTTTCCACATTAATCCACATTACTTATTCCACATTCCATTTATATGTGTACTCATCCAATCACATCATTTTCCATCTCTTCACTTCAGATTTCTTCACATCACATATCATATATTCACATCCATACACATCTATACATCCACATCTGCATCCACATTCACATACATCCACATCCGTATTCCCATACATCCACATCCACATTCCCATTCACATCTATACATCCACATCCACATTCACATACATCCATATCCACATTCCCATTCACATCTATACATCCACATCTACATCCACATACATACATACATCCACATCCACATTCCACATTCACATCTATACAACCACATCTACATCCACATTCACATCTATGCATATACATCTTCATGCATACATCCATTTTCACATTCATACATCCACACTCTCATCTCCACATCCACACATCCACATACATACATCCATTTCCACATTCCCATTCATATAACCCCATATGCCTTCACATCTAATCTTTTACATTACATCCATTCTCGCCCTATCACAATCCATATACATCTTATCCTATCACATACACTTCTTACCTCATCCCATACACATCTTATCACATCTTAATTCATCTTATCACCTCCTAACTTATTTCATAAGCATCTTATCACCTCTTATCACATACTATACACCTCTTATCACATCCTATCACATCTCATATCTATTTATAGAATACAAGAGAATTCTTATATTCGATATAAGATTTCTTTACACATTTATTTATGCATAAATTCTATTTAAGGAGATTAATACTTTTGAAGTAAAAATCAATCTTTTATGCATCTTCCTATGCATAAATTCATTTTAAATGAAAATAACTCTTTTGAATTAAAGTTCAATCTTTTATGCATTTTCCTATGCATAAATTCAATTTAGATGAGAATGACACTTTTGAATTAAAAATCAATCTTTATGCATCTTCTTATGCATAAATTCAATTTGGTAGGAATTACACTTTTAGAATAAAAGAATTTCTCTTATGCATCTAAGTTATGCATAAAATCCATTTATGATGAAAAATCACACTTTTAGTATAAAAAGAATATCTTTTATGCATACCTCTATGCATGAAATCCAATATGATAAAAGTAACACTTTTACAATAAAATAATCAACTTTTATGCATACCTCTATGCATGAAATTCAATTATGATAAAAGTAACACTTTTATATTAAAATAATAATCTTTTATGCATACCTCTATGCATGAAATCTAATTATGATAAAAGTAATACTTTTATGTTAAAATAATAATCTTTTATGCATACCTCTATGCATGAAAATCAATTATGCATAATATAAATATCAATTTCTCTAGGATTACAATGAATATCTTTCAATTAATCTAGGATGATAATTCCTAGAATATGGTAGGAAGTCCTCTTTTTATACTTTGAATGAAATTATTTTATGCGTAATTTTTATAAAAATTTTGCCATAGCTCCGCTGCTATGACTGATAAATCTCAATTTTTCTAAGGGATAAAGCTTATCATTAAGGAAATAATTAGAATGATCCCTAAATGGATCATTAATCCATAATGGATTGAATAATCAATATACATAAACTAAAAGCATAGAAAAAAGCCATTAATTTGGCCTCAAGCATAGATTAATCTTGGATTAAGGAAAAGCTTTATGAAAAGCTTCATTTGGATTGAGAATGGGTCATGAGTATGACCATTTCTTGAGTGAGAGAGAATTTACATAAAAACCATTTGAATTAAGCATAAATGAAAATTTATATAATTCTTAACTATCATTAATCAATTAACTTCAATAGCATTCATCAAATTATGTAACTCTTCACTACCATTCATCAATTAACTTCAATAGCATTCAAAAACCATTCCAATTAAGCTTCTCAAGCTTGAGAGGGGTTGAGAAGAGAGAAGCATTGATAAGTTATAGAAAAGATCAAAATTCACCATTTATCTTACAATTTGCTTGATTCTTTGTTCACGATAGAGGCCCCCAACCAATCAATTGGTTAAGTATATTGATGGAGCCACCAATGGGGATTGAAGAAAGAGGGAAGCTCCAATTTCTTCAATTTGGAGAGAATTTTAGAGAATAGTAGAAATTAGCATTATTTCAGCATAACTCTAGTATAGTAAAATTCTTCTATATTTTTTTCAAAGGACTCATGTTCTATGTATAGGAGAGGGAAGCTCTAACCAAAGCTAACTGAATTCTAGAATTTTTCAAATTCAGTTTGGTTAAATTTGGACTAGATTTGGACCTAGTTTGGCTACTTTTTGATTCGGTTTGGTTCCATTTTGATTTGGTTTGGTTCAAGAGAGAGGAGAGATAAAAATATCACATTATTTTTTGAGTTTAAAACTCATTCAAGCATGTGAAATATGCACCTCCTTTAAAAAACTCCCCTTCCTTACATATGTGTCAAAATGGAATCATTATACCCAAAATATCTCATATTTTTAATATTGCTCATAGTTTTTTACTAATAAACCTTGTACATTTTCAACTCTTCATCTTGTGTGAGCATTTACTCATTTTTGGATACCCAAAATATCTCATATATTTTAATATTGCTCATAGTTTTTTACTAATAAATCTTATACATTTTCAACTCTTCATCTTATGTGAGCATTTACTCCTTTTTGGATACCCAAAATATCTCATGTTTTTAATATTGCTCATAGTTTTTTACTAATAAACCTTGTACACTTTCAACTCTTCATCTTATGTGAGCATTTACTCATTTTTGGATACCCAAAATATCTCATATTTTTAATATTGCTCATAGTTTTTTACTAATAAAGCTTATACATTTTCAACTCTTCATCTTATGTGAGCATTTACTCATTTTTGGGTATCTTCTTTTACAAATTGGATTTATCTCCTCCCTACACATGGATTGATGCTATTGGCCCATAGGAACCTTAATTGGACCATAATCCAAAAATTTCTGAAAATCTAGACCCTTAGGCTAAGGTCCTTTATACCCATTTCCAATTAATTCCAATTGCACATTGGAAAGTTCTTTTTGAATTTCTGTTTCAGGGGAACTTATTTTAATAAGATGAGATAATTTTCTATCCAAAAATATTAAAAATCTGAATATTCTCTCTCTAGAATATTTTCTTTCTCTAGGTTAAAACAGTTAGAAACAAGGTCTTTTATATTTCTGAAGAGGGATTGATTACAGGGGAAGATGCTGGACATTTTGAGAGGCTGGGGAGGAATCTTACATTCTCTCCCACTTGAAAAACGCGAGATGCCCTCATCTCGCAAACTGGGGACAATTTCGCAAGATGCACAAATATGAGACTGAGAGAAAATTTTTAATTAAGATTAACCACCAAAAAAACTCTCAAAGAGAGCAAGACTCAAGACAAGAACAAAGATTTCAACTTTATTCATTCTTGGAACATATACAGTAAAGATAGAAGAACTCTTTACACTTCCATAAGCCCGTCCATCATATGGTCACAAAAGCAGTACTCACAAGCTGCACACGTATAAGGTAACTCATCTATGGGAATAATTCGGCTGGTTATTGCAGCACCTACCTCAGTGGTATGAGGTGATCTAACAAAAGGACCTCTAAGAGGCAAGCCGAAAACGGGATAAAGGCATATCTTCTGGTAAGGAAGAAGGCACGCTAGTAAGAAGACCTGCTCAGAAAATCCACCATGCCTTGATCTCATCACGCAGTAGTATCGGGGACCCAAACCCAAAGCTTCAATAACCATAGCCAAGCGGACATTGTTACGGAAGTGCTGTCGCTCCCACGGTGTTACCCTAGTTATATCTCGACAGGTCTGCCATTTGGTCTGAGCTACAGAAGTTTCCAAGTGAGGGAAAAGTGAGCACTCATACAGTTCTATAAAATCCTTCTTCACAGACTCGCTTGCATCTTGAAGGTGAGAAATCATCATGGATAAAACCAATTCCTGCTGCCAAGCCATAAAGGAGATTAAGAAAGAAATGAGATCGATGGAAGTAAGATTACTGTGAGTGACAAGTAAGCATTACGACTTATATAAAGGAAGGAGCTAGCGTAACCTAGAAGCCAACGGGGTATCTTGCCATTGAAGTTTTACCATCTTTCCATGATTTGGTTTTGGCACATATTCCTATAGAAGGCTTACATGAGATACATTATGAACTTTGAGATGAGCAGATAAAAGAAGTTCGTAGGCTAAGTCACCTACTTTCTTTGAGTTCAAATAAGGTCCACAATATCTGGGGGATAATTTCTTATACTTCCTAAGAGATAAAGAACTTCTTTTGGGCCGTACTCGAATGAAGACCAAAACCTTGATATCCAAAACACCGATTTTTACTTCTGAACTCATTGTTCTAAATCCCTAAAATAGGTGGGACTCCTGAGAAGTATTCTAGGGAAAGGGTCTTCCTTTTTTAAACAGAATCTTTCTTTTATTTTAGAGAGGGAATAATTATAAGATCAAAAAGGGAGATTCTTACTCCTGTATACCTCGAAGGCTGGAGAGGAATCTTACATTCTATCCCACTTAAAAAAGTGCGAGATGTCCTCATCTCACAAGGTAGAGGACAACTCTTTTTCTTAAGATCCAATTTTATTCTGGGGTTCCTTATATTCTGGTCAACCCAACAGAATACTGGGATAAATATCCCTCATATAGAACTCATCATTAAATAACAATTCATTCAGATCATATCATTCATATCTTTAACATGATAATGGTCCATTAGACCGAAAAATTTCCTTTTGAACATTCCTCCACGAGAATTTCAGTCAAGCAAGTTCTCAATTTGTCATCCCTTAATTTGATCTACCGTGACAAGTGTTAACAGTAGCAATTTGACAACACAATCCACTAATCTCATAGTGATTTGCTGAAATCATTATCATCATTCTAGTTATGAGTATCATCACAGGACTCGTCCCATTCATCCTCATTGAGGTTTCGCTCAGCTTATTACATTTCAACCAAATTTCAGGGATCAACATTTTTCAATCAGAATCCAAATCAATTCATCAGTTCTCAAACAGAATTAAAAATCATATCAACCACATTCGAAATCATCATCTAGATAGCATTAATGCTTATAATTTTAAGTCTTAGATTTACTCGTATATACTGCCGGTAAAGAGCTGCAGTTATACCCTAGGTATATACAGGTAGTCATGATACTTGGAACTATAAGGTAAATACCATCATGTCTAGGCCTCAAGCAAGTCAGGGTTCCATACAATTGCGGTACTTCCATTTGAAGACCCAATTTCTAATTTACGAATTCTCAGTTTGAATATCAATTTGTATGAATTATATCACACGATTACAACCTTTTTGTGATTCTACATAAATTTTTGATATATTTGGCTTCTCGGTTGATCCTCCTTAACCAAATGCTCTGATACCAACTGTGTGATCCCTGTTTCCACCGCGCAACGGATTCAGGGTACTAGCAGCGGAAGTAGCACTTCTTGCGCGAGGCAGGGTCCCACACTTGGAGCCTCGTCCACGGATATCCGGACAAAAGACTAATCCGTCGGTTTTTCCAAAACCAAACCCGAAAAAACTTTCCTTATCCGGAAAGCACGGGCGATTCCTCCAGGATAACTTTTTACTCTAACGTAGTCAAGACCATTAGTGATCAAACTGATCCAACTGCACCTATAAAGATACTCGGTCAGATCAAGGAAGAAACTTGCACTTGGATCATTGGGATCAATGCTTTTTTCCCCATCAAGAGGCACAGCCGTTGATTCCTATCCATAGAACAATTACTATCCGGGAATTACTTCATCTATCGTAATAATAGAAATTGAGTCTCGATTTATGGATCCATCAGTCCAGCCTAACCCCATCCGATCCCATGGGTTAGAGCCAACCGCCCAACCAGGGATTTTATATTCACGTGATCACAAGATTTTTTTTGTTAATAACACTTGTGAACATGTTATTCACATGTTCACATGTTTTCATGTTCTCAAAATAGCAGGTTACCAGTGACGTGGTAACCTGCCGAAGCCCGCCGGGCTTTTTGTTTTCCCGGCGGGCCCGCCGGGAAAATCCATTTTCTCGGCGAGAAAAAAAGTTTAAAAAAATGGTCAAAATATATTCATGTTCACAGTCATTCCTACCATTTTTGGGCCTTCTGGACTCATTTATGATGTCAAAAGTTCAAAATTCTTTGTACAAAAAAAGTTATCTCTAAATTTATCACCTTAAGCTTGATTATCATCAATTAGATCTTATTATACTTCCAATTGAGTCTAATTGACATCAATTAATATCCAATTGAGTCCAATTGATATCAATTAAGTCTAATTGGGTGTCAATTGATCGATTGGGCTCAATTGACATCAATTGACATCCCATTGGACTCAATTGGGCTTAATTGGACTTAATTGGATTCAATCAATTGACACCCAATTGGACACAACTGGGCTTAATTGGACTCAATTGACATCGATTAACACCCAATTGATGTCAATTGAGCTCAATTGACATCAATCCTAGTCAATTGATATCCAATTGATGCCAATTGAGCCGAATTGACACCAATTGCACTCAATTGGTACCCAATTGATGTCAATTGAGTCCTCAATTAACATCAATTAACACCCAATTGAGTCCAATTGACATCAACTAATACCCAATTGAGTCAAATTGATATCAATTAAGTATAATTGGGTGTCAATTAATCAATTCGACTCAACTGATATCAATTGACATCCAATTGGACTCAATTGACATCAATTGGGTGCCAATTGAGTCCAAGTGACACCCAATTGATATCAATTGCATCCAATTGGGCTTAATTGACATCAATTCACACCTAATTGATGTCAATTGAGTCCAATCTGGTTCAATTCACACCCAATTGATGTCAATTGGGCTCAATTGACATCCAATTGATGTTAATTGGACTCAATTGACATCAATTAACACCCAATTGATGTCAATTGAGCTCAATTGACATCAATCGTAGTCAATTGACACCCAATTGATGCCAATTGAGCCGAATTGAGCTTAATTGATATTAATTGCACTCAATTGGCACCCAATTGATATCAATTGAGTCCGATTAGACTCAATTAACATCAATTAATATCCAATTAAGTCTAATTGATATCAATTAATACCTAATTGAGTCAAAATGATATCAATTAAGTCTAATTGGATGTCAATTGATCAATTGGGCTCAATTGGTATCAATTGACATCCAATTGGACTCAATTGACATCAATTGGGTGCCAATTGAGTCCAAGTGACACCCAATTGATATCCATTGCATCCAATTGGGCTCAATTGACATCAATTCACACCTACTTAATGTCAATTGAGTCCAATCACGTTCAATTCACACCCAATTGATGTCAATTGGGCTCAATTGACACCCAATTAACTCAGCCCAATTGATATCAATTGAGTCTAATTCAAACCCAATTGAGTCTAATTACATCTAATTGGACTCAAGTGACATCAATTAACACCCAATTGATGTCAATTAAACTCAATTAACATCAATTAACACCCAATTGATGTCAATTCAGCTCAATTGACATCAAACGTAGTTAATTGACACCCAATTGATATTAATTGAGCCAAATTGGGCTTAATTGACATCAATTGCACTCAATTGGCACCCAATTGATGTCAATTGAGACTCAATTAACATCAATTAACATCCAATTGAGTTTAATTGACATCAATTAATACCCAATTGAGTCAAATTGATATCAATTAAGTCTAATTGGGTGTCAATTGATCAATTGGGCTCAATTGATATCAATTGACATCCAAGTGGACTCAATTGACATCAATTGGCTGCCAATTGAGTCGAATTGACACCAAATTGATATCAATTGCATCCAAGTGGGGTCAATTGACATCAATTTACACCTAATTGATGTTAATTGAGTCCAATTAGGTTCAATTTACACCCAATTGATGTGAATTGGGCTCAATTGACACCCAATTGATATCAATTTGGCTTAATTGATACCTAATTGATATTAATTAGACTCGATTGACATTAATTAACACCCAATTGATGTCAATTGAGCTCAATTGACATCAATTGTAGTCAATTGATACCCAATTGATGTCAATTAAGCCAAATTGGGCTTAATGGACATCAGTTACACTCAATTAGTACCTAATTGATATCAATTGAGTCTAATTGAGCTTAATTAACATTAATTAGCATCCAATTGAGTCTAATTGATATCAATTAATACCTAATTGAGTTGAATTGATATCAATTAAGTCTAATTGGGTGTCAATTGATCAATTGGGCTCAATTGATATCAATTGACATCCACTTGGACTCAATTGACATCAATTGGGTGCCAATTGAGTCTAATTGACACCCAAGTGATATCAATTGCATCGAATTGGGCTCAATTGACATCAATTCACACCTAATTGATATCAATTGAGCCCAATTGATATTAATTGAGTCTAATTCACACCCAATTGAGTCCAATTACATCTAATTGGACTCGATTGACATCAATAAACACCCAATTGATGTCAATTAAACTCAATTAATATCAATAAACACCCAATTGATATCAATTGACTTCAATTGGGTTTAATTGACACCCAATTGATGTCAATTAAGTCCAAATAGATACAATTAGGCTCAATTGACACCTAACTGATGTCAATTGAGTCCAATTGGATTCAATTGCCAATTGGGTTAAATTAGATGCAATTAGGCTTAATTGATGTCAATTGAATTAAATTGGATGCAATTTGCCCAATTGATGTCAATTGAGTTCAATTGGATGCAATTAGGCTCCATTGACACCTAATTGATATCAATTGAGTTCAATTCATACCCAATTATTGTTAATTGTATCCAATTGAGCTCAATTAACACCCAATTGATGTCAATTGGGCTCAATTAACATCAGTTAACACCCTTTTGAGTTCAATTGATGTCAATTGAGTCCAATTGGGTGTCAATTGATATCAATTGAGCCCAATTGATCAATTAATATCCAATTAGACTTAATTGATATCAATTGGACTCAATTCATTCAATTTAGCATCAATTATAATCAATTGATACCCAATTGATATTAATTGACATCCTTTGATGTCAATTGAGCCCATGTGACATCAATTGTGTGTCAATTGAATCCAATTGATGTCAATTAAGCCCAATTGACATCAATTGTGTGTCAATTGATACACAATTAGCTTCAATTGGACTCAATTGACATCAATTGACACCCAATTGATGTCAATTAGACTCCATTGACACCCAATTAGACTCAATTTGACTCAATTGACATCAATTGACACCCAATTAGACTCAATTTGACTTAATTAAGTCTAATTGGACTCAATTAGACTCAATTTGGCTCAATTGATATCAATTGACACCCAATTATACTCAATTTGACTCAATTGACACCCAATTAGACTCAATTTTACTCAATTGACATCAATTGACACCCAATTGATGTGAACTGATGTGAATTGAACTCAATTGCATCGAATTAGGCTCAATTGACATCAATTGACACCCAATTAATATCAATTGATGTGAATTGATATCAATTGAGCTCAATTGCATGGAATTAGGTTTAACTGACACCCAATTAATATCAATTGAGTGCAATTGAGCCCAATTCAGCTCAGTTGTAATCAATTGACACCCAATTGATGTCAGTTGCATCCAATTTGGCTCAATTGAAACCCAACTGATGTCAATTGAGTCCAATTGATGTTAATTGGCACCCAATTGATGTCAATAAGGTTCAATTGATGTTAATTGACCCCCAATTGATGTCATTTACGTCCAATTGAGCTCAATTGACACCCAAATTATCCAATTGAAGTCAATTAGACTTAATTGACTTCAATTGTGTTAATTGGATATTAATTGATATCAATTAACACCCAATTGCTATCAATTGAGTCTAATTCGGCTCAATTGACACTCAATTTACATCCAATTGGGTGTGAATTGAGCTCAATTGTATCATATTAGGCTCAATTGACATCAATTGACACACAATCGATCACACAATTGAGTGCAATTGAGCCCAATTGATATCAATTGTGATCAATTGACACCCGATTGATGTTAATTGCATCCTATTGGGCTCAATTGAGCACAATAGGATGCAATTAACACCCAATTGAGTGTCAATTGAGTGCAATTGAGCCCAATTGAGCTCAATTGATATCAATTGTCAACTGAGCTCAATTGAGCTTAATTGATATCAATTGACATCCAATTGATGTCAACTGAGCTCAATTGAGCTTAATTGACATTAATTGTAATAAATTAACACCCAATTGAAGTCAATTGGGCTTAATTAATATCAATTAACATCCAATTATTATCAATTGAGTCCAATTCGACTCAATTGATACTTAGTTTACACCCAATTTATGCAAATTGGGTGTAAATTGGGCTCAATTGCGTCGAATTAGGCACAATTGACATCAATTGACACCCAATTAATATCAATTGAGTGTAAATCAAGTGTAATTGAGTCCAATTGGGATCAATTGAGTGCAATGATGTCATGGACAATTGAGTCAATTGATGTAAGTATAGTTAGATTTAATTGGTGTGTCAATTGAACTTAAGGCCAGCAAATTATACAAAACTTTTTTTGTGCCAAGAATTTTGAACTTTTGACATCATAAATGAGTCCAAAAGGCCCAAAAATGGTAAGAATGACTGTGAACATGATTTTTATTTTTTTTATTTTTTTTATTTTTTTATTTTTTTATTTTTTTATTTTTTTAATTTGCCCGCCGGGAAAATGGGTTTTCCCGGCGGGCCCGTCGGGAAATGTACATTTCCCCGGTGGGATTACTGGCAGAGAAGGTTTTTGCAGGTCATAAAAAATACCCATGAATATACATTGTGATCACAAGAATTTTTATGTTAACAACAGGTTTTGTTAACGTGATCACGAAATTGTGAAGACGTTAATGAAATCCCTGCGCCCAACCACTGTAGTGATGGGATCCAATTTGGAATTTAGTTAGGTTTTGTCCCGGGTACCAAGGAAAAGAGTTCCAAGGCCCCCTAGCCGGAAGTTTATGCAAACATAAAACTAGCCACTCCACTTACACACCCAATATGAAATTGCCTTTTTCTTAGCATCAGCTAACTTTAAAACAATCCTTTAATGAAATCATAGTACCACTGATCACAATCTTCCAAATTGTCCGGTTGATTCTTAATTTTCCATCATTCCTTCATCAGAGTATCTATGGCATCATTGGCAACTAGAACGCTCACCACCTGTCCACTCAGGGGCCTTTTCAATAGTTCCTAGCCCATAATACTCGGTAATATAATCACTTATAAAAATCAAGATGGACTCTCGTTGAAGATCAGCAAGATCAACCAACAGATCCATAAAAAGAGCCATGGACTCATCCATTGAAGACCAGCAAGGTCAATCAACCAGATCCATGCCCGGTTTCAGAAAACAACTCTTACTCCTTGTTCCAATATCTTCCTCGATGCACGTGTGGGTATCCTAGGTGACCTAGAGCCCGAGCACCGTATGGTTAGCACCCTCTAGGATCCTTCGCAGGTGACCTAGCGCTTCACTCATAGGCCGCTTCCTTGGTCCCTCATCCACCGTACCGGAAGCTCACCATTTTAATCGAACCGAGGCTGGTCAAGACCTCGGCCGACCTTGCTACGCGAGACGTCCTCCATTGACTCTCCGTCGAGCAGTTGCAACTTTATCAGCTAGGTCTCCATGACCTTAATCACAAGACGGTCAAAATGCTTCCTCAGCATTCTTGACATAAAACAACCATTTACAACAAACAGCATTTACAAACAGTTTACAAATACAATTTCTATATTAACTCTCATTTTTCCACATTATCCCTCATTAATCCACATTACTTATTCCACATTCCATTTATATGTGTACTCATCCAATCACATCATTTTCCATCTCTTCACTTCAGATTCCTTCACATCACATATCATACATCACATATCATATATTCACATCCATATCCACATCCATACATCCACATCCACATCCATATTCACATTCATACATCCACATCTACATGCTTACCTCCATTTTCACATCCTCATTTATATATCCACATCCCATATCCACATTCATACATACACATCCATATCCACATCCATACATCCACATCCACATACATACATCCACTATCATGTCCTCATTCATACATCCACATCCACATACATACATACATCCACATCCACATTCCCATTCACATCTATACATCCACATCTACATCCACATACATACATACATTCACATACACATTTCACATTCACATCTATACATCTACATCCACATTCACATCTATACATCCACATCTACATCCACATTCACATACATCCATATCCACATTCCCATTCACATCTATACATCCACATCTACATCCACATACATACATACATCCACATCCACATTCCACATTCACATCTATACAGCCACATCTACATCCACATTCACATCTATGCATATACATCTTCATGCATACATCCATTTTCACATTCATACATCCACACTCCCATCTCCACATCCACACATCCACATACATACATCCATTTCCACATTCCCATTCATATAACCCCATATGCCTTCACATCTAATCTTTTACATCACATCCATTCTCGCCCTATCACAACCCATATACATCTTATCCTATCACATACACTTCTTACCTCATCCCATACACATCTTATCACATCTTAATTCATATTATCACCTCCTAACTTATTTCATAAGCATCTTATCACATCTTATCACATCTTATACACCTCTTATCACATCCTATCACATCTCATATCTATTTATAGAATACAAGAGAATTCTTATATTTGATATAAGATTTCTTTACACATTTATTTATGTATAAATTCTATTTAAGGAGATTAATACTTTCAAAGTAAAAATCAATCTTTTATGCATCTTCCTATGCATAAATTCATTTTAAGTGAAAATGACTCTTTTGAATTAAATTTCAATCTTTTATGCATTTTCCTATGCATAAATTCAATTTAGATGAGAATGACATGTTAAAATTATAATCTTTTATGCATACCTCTATGCATACCTCTATGCATGAAAATCAATTATGCATAATATAAATATCAATTTCTCTACGATTACAATGAATATCTTTCAATTAATCTAGGATGATAATTCCTAGAATATGGTAGGAAGTCCTCTTTTTATGCTTTGAATGAAATTATTTTATGTGTAGTTTTTATAAAAATTTTGCCATAGCTCCGCTGCTATGACTGATAAATCTCAATTTTTCTAAGGGATAAAGCCTATCATTAAGGAAAATATTAGAATGATCCCTAATTGGATCGTTAATCCATAATGGATTGAATCATCAATATACATAAACTAAAAGCATAGAAAAAACTATTAGAATGATCCATAATTGGATCATTAATCCATAATGGATTGAATCATCAATATACATAAACTATTAGAATGATCCCTAATTGGATCATTAATCCATAATGGATTGAATCATCAATATACATAAACTAAAAGCATAGAAAAAAGCCATTAATTTGGCCTCAAGCATAGATTAATCTTGGATTAAGGAAAAGCTTTATGAAAAGCTTCATTTGGATTGAGAATGGGTCATGAGTATGACCATTTCTTGAGTGAGAGAGAGAATTTACATAAAAACCATTTGAATTAAGCATAAATGGAAATTTATGTAATTCTTAACTATCATTAATCAATTAACTTCAATAGCATTCATCAAATTATGTAACTCTTCACTACCATTCATCAATTAACTTCAATAGCATTCAAAAACCATTCCAATTAAGCTTCTCAAGCTTGAGAGGGGTTGAGAAGAGAGAAGCATTGAGAAGTTGTAGAAAAGATCAAAATTCACCATTTACCTTACAATTTGCTTGATTCTTTGTTCACGGTAGAGGCCCCCAACCAATCAATTGGTTAAGTATGTTGATAGAGCCACCAATGGGGATTGAAGAAAGCGGGAAGCTCCAATTTCTTCAATTTGGAGAGAATTTTAGAGAATAGTAGAAATTAGCATTATTTCAGCATAACTCTAGTATAGTAAAATTCTTTTATATTTTTTTCAAAGAACTCATGTTCTATTTATAGGAGAGGGAAGCTCCAACCAAAGCTAACTGAATTCTAGAATTTTTTAAATTTAATTTGGTTAAATTTGGACTAGATTTGGATCTAGTTTGGTTACTTTTTGATTCGGTTTGGTTCCATTTTGATTTGGTTTGGTTCAAGAGAGAGGAGAGATAAAAATATCACATTATTTTTGAGTTTAAAACTCATTCAAGCATGTGAAATATGCACCTCCTTTAAAAAACTCCCCTTCCTTACATATGTGTCAAAATGGAATCATTATACCCAAAATATCTCATATTTTTAATATTGCTCATAGTTTTTTACAAATAAACCTTGTACATTTTCAACTCTTCATCTTGTGTGAGCATTTACTCATTTTTGGATACCCAAAATATCTCATATTTTTAATATTGCTCATAGTTTTTTACTAATAAACCTTGTACATTTTCAACTCTTCATCTTATGTGAGCATTTACTCCTTTTTGGATACCCAAAATATCTCGTGTTTTTAATATTGCTCATAGTTTTTTACTAATAAACCTTGTACATTTTCAACTCTTCATCTTATGTGAGCATTTACTCATTTTTGGATACCCAAAATATCTCATATTTTTAATATTGCTCATAGTTTTTTATTAATAAACCTTGTACATTTTCAACTCTTTATCTTATGTGAGCATTTACTCATTTTTGGGTATCTTCTTTTACAAATTGGATTTATCTCCTCCCTACACATGGATTGATGCTATTGGCCCATTGGAACCTTAATTGGACCATAATCCAAATTTTTTTGAAAATCTAGACCCTTAGGCTAAGGTCCTTTATACCCATTTCCAATTAATTCCAATTGCACATTGGAAAGTTCTTTTTGAATTTCTATTTCAGGGAAACTTATTTTAATAAGATGAGATAATTTTCTATCCAAAAATATTAAAAATCTGAATATTCTTTCTCTAGAATATTTTCTCTCTCTAGGTTAAAACAGTTAGAAACAAGGTCTTTTATATTTCTGAAGAGAGATTGATTACAGGGAAAGATGCTGGACATTTTGAGAGGCTGGAGAGGAATCTTACAAAGAGTCACTTGAGGGCCCTCCTATATAATAGGGGCATGGGGCACACTCAAGGGATGTTCTCTTGTGTAGAGGATTGTATCTACATTCTTGCCATTTCACTATAGAGCTGAGTGCTGTTGTATTGGAGTTATACCTCTTGGTGGTATGGGAAACTAAGGTTAAGGTATGTGGTACTCCATTATATTTCATGTGTGCAACCCTTGGGCTGGTGGTAGAGTTTATGCCTGATTTATGCATGTTTATGCATGTTGATTATCTAGACAGATCTTAGGATTTTAACAAGTAGCAGCATAATTTCGTAGCTATACTGTGATTTCACTTGCTGAAAAGAGAGGATAGCAATGAAGTTACACTGCTATTTTCGTTGCATTCCAAAGAGTTCTTGGATGTCACAGGCACACAAAAAAGGATATATAGTTTTAAAAAACCATCCATTAAACCCTTGGGGCCATGTTTCTTCACAGTTGGTGGAATCAATTTGAAAGAACCCATTTGGATGTTTCTTCACGGTTGCTTGAGCACCTCTATATATCACCTTGAACCATTTGACATCAAAGATGAATAGACTAAATGCTCTAAATCCAACCTCAAGAATATTCTGAATAGTTCCACAATACTTAAGATTTTCCTCTATGACATTGGTATCATGTCTATTGGCTTGACTTTCTTGCTTAAAAGTTGCCATCACACCACAATAAAATGTGTTTCTTTTAGAATCCACACGCTCCCTGCAAAAGTGCCTTCCCTCTAACCATATTGCATTATATAGTTTGTACTAACATTAAACCAAAGCATGACATTTAGTATATATAGTGCATTAAACAAGTTATATACATGAGATAGACATGAAGAATGTACTTACTTGAGGGTCACATCCTCTTGTATACTCATGCTCTTCTCTTGTGATCATCTCTCTATTTTGCGATGCCATTGATATTGCAATACAAAGCCATTCTATATTGATTACATTTGGAAGAGGTTCCAAGCTAGGTGGGAATGGCTAGTGTCTATTTTCCCTTCTAAAAGCTCTTCTCTCATCCTTTCATCTATTGATTACATCCTTGTATCTCCCAATCCACTTCTCCATGATGGGACTCTTTAGAATGCAGAATGTATTCACCTTGTGGCGTAATGCTTCATCCAGCCTTCATTGCCTTCCTTTTCCCTTAGGCACATTAGTGATTAATCAGTCATCCTCCTCATTGCTCCATAATTGTGGCATGGAAGGATCTATGCAAGATAGATGTTTTTAGATATACACAGGAGACTCTTGCATCAACCATCCCTCTACCATGCTTGCTTCTGGCCTTTCTCTTTGTCTCACAAAGTCCTTCAAGGTTTTCATGAACCTTTCAAGGAAAAGTGTCCATCGAACATGAACAATGCCACTTCATCAACCAAATGCACCACAAGATACAATTGGCTAGTGTAAATTGTTCTAGGGAAGTTGTCCTTGATCATACACACTACCTTAATAGCATTGAAACGAGCCATCTCAATGGATGTAGGATCTATCTCCTTTAAGGATATGTAAATAGAGAAGATTGTAAATAGCCTCTCTCACCTTCTTGTCTCCACAACCAATTATAGCAATTGGAAGAATAAACTATGCATAGAAAAAAAGGGAAGTTAGTATATGAGCGCACAAATTGTGTACCACAAAGAGAAAATGAAAAAACTAATATTTATATACATGTGATATCTTGTGCCAATCATGTGTCTTAAGGCCATATAATTGTTCCTCTCCTTTCTTTATGGTCTTTGTGAAGGCACCCTTCAATGAATGCATTACTCGCGTTGGTGTACGGAAAGAGGCAATCACACTTTGCACCTTATTGTGCTTCCTCTTGGGGTTAATACCCATAGTGCCTTTGGTAGGACTATTTTACTACTCTCACTTTAAATTGGCCATGCACTTTGAAGGCATACAATGTTTTGTAAGTCATCCCTTGCAGCCTTTGTATCTCTTTTACCAATTAATCACTAATGTGCCTCAGGGAAAAGGAAGGCAATGAAGGCTGGATGAAGCATTACGCCATAAGGTGAATACATTCTGCATTCTAAAGAGTCCCATCATGGAGAAGTGGATTGGGAGATACAAGGATGTAATCAAAAGATGAAAGGATGAGAGAAGAGCTTTTAGAAGGGAAAATAGACACTAGCCATTCCCACCTAGCTTGGAACCTCTTCCAAATGTAATCAATATAGAATGGCTTTGTATTGCAATATCAATGGCATCGCAAAATAGAGAGATGATCACAAGAGAAGAGCATGAGTATACAAGAGGATGTGACCCTCAAGCAAGTACATTCTTCATGTCTGTCTCATGTATATAACTTGTTTAATGCACTATATATACTAAATGTCATGCTTTGGTTTAATGTTAGTACAAACTATATAATGCAATATGGTTAGAGGGAAGGCACTTTTGCAGGGAGCGTGTGGATTCTAAAAGAAACACACTTGATTGTGGTGTGATGGCAACTTTTAAGCAAGAAAGTCAAGCCAATAGACATGATACCAATGTCATAGAGGAAAATCTTAAGTATTGTGGAACTATTCAGAATATTCTTGAGGTTGGATTTAGAGCATTTAGTCTATTCATCTTTGATGTCAAATGGTTCAAGGTGATATATAGAGGTGCTCAAGCAACCGTGAAGAAACATCCAAATGGATTCTTTCAAATTGATTCCACCAACTGTGAAGAAACATGGCCCCAAGGGTTTAATGGATGGTTTTTTAAAACTATATATCCTTTTTTGTGTGCCTGTGACATCCAAGAACTCTTTGGAATGCAACAAAAATAGCAGTGTAACTTCATTGCTATCCTCTCTTTTCAGCAAGTGAAATCACAGTATAGCTACGAAATTATGCTGCTACTTGTTAAAACCCTAAGATCTGTCTAGATAATTAACATGCATAAACATGCATAAATCAGGCATAAACTCTACCACCAGCCCAAGGGTTGCACACATGAAATATAATGGAGTACCACATACCTTAACCTTAGTGTCCCATACCACCAAGAGGTATAACTCCAATACAACAGCACTCAGCTCTATAGTGAAATGGCAAGAATGTAGATACAATCCTCTACACAAGAGAACATCCCTTGAGTGTGCCCCATGCCCCTATTATATAGGAGGACCCTCAAGTGACTCTTTGTAAGATTCCTCTCCAGCCTCTCAAAATGTCCAGCATCTTCCCCTGTAATCAATCCCTCTTCAGAAATATAAAAGACCTTGTTTCTAACTGTTTTAACCTAGAGAAAGAAAATATTCTAGAGAGAGAATATTTAGATTTTTAATATTTTTGGATAGAAAATTATCTCATCTTATTAAAATAAGTTTCCCTGAAACAGAAATTCAAAAAGAACTTTCCAATGTGCAATTGGAATTAATTGGAAATGGGTATAAAGGACCTTACCCTAAGGGTCTAGATTTTCAGAAATTTTTGGATTATGGTCCAATTAAGATTCCTATGGGCCAATAGCATCAATCCATGTGTAGGGAGGAGATAAATCCAATTTGTAAAAGAAGATACCCAAAAATGAGTAAATGCTCACATAAGATGAAGAGTTGAAAATGTATAAGGTTTATTAGTAAAAAACTATGAGCAATATTAAAAATATGAGATATTTTGGGTATCCAAAAATGAGTAAATGCTCACATAAGATGAAGAGTTGAAAATGTACAAGGTTTATTAGTAAAAAACTATGAACAATATTAAAAACATGAGATATTTTGGGTATCCAAAAAGGAGTAAATGCTCACATAAGATGAAGAGTTGAAAATGTACAAGGTTTATTAGTAAAAAACTATGAGAAATATTAAAAATATGAGATATTTTGGGTATCCAAAAATGAGTAAATGCTCACACAAGATGAAGAGTTGAAAATGTACAAGGTTTATTAGTAAAAAACTATGGGCAATATTAAAAATATGAGATATTTTGGGTATAATGATTCCATTTTGACACATATGTAAGGAAGGGGAGTTTTTTAAAGGAGGCGCATATTTCACATGCTTGAATGAGTTTTAAACTAAAAAATAATGTGATATTTTTATCTCTCCTCTCTCTTGAACCAAACCAAATCAAAATGGAACCAAACCGAATCAAAAAGTAGTCAAACTAGGTCCAAATCTAGTCCAAATTTAACCAAACTGAATTTGGAAAATTCTAGAATTTAGTTAGCTTTGGTTAGAGCTTCCCTCTTCTATAAATAGAACATGAGTCCTTTGAAAAAAATATAGAATAATTTTACTATACTAGAGTTATGCTGAAATAATGCTAATTTCTACTATTCTCTAAAATTCTCTCCAAATTGAAGAAATTGGAGCTTCCCTCTTTCTTCAATCCCCATTGGTGGCTCCATCAACAGACTTAATCAATTGATTGGTTGGGGGCCTCTACCGTGAACAAAGAATCAAGCAAATTGTAAGATAAATGGTGAATTTTGATCTTTTCTATAACTTTTCAATGCTTCTCTCTTCTCAACCCCTCTCAAGCTTGAGAAGGTTAATTGGAATGGTTTTTGAATGCTATTGAAGTTAATTGATGAATGGTAGTGAAGAGTTACATAATTTGATCAATGCTATTGAAGTTAATTGATTAATGATAGTTAAGAATTACATAAATTTCCATTTATGCTTAATTCAAATGGTTTTTATGTAAATTCTCTCTCTCACTCAAGAAATGGTCATACTCATGACCCATTCTCAATCCAAATGAAGCTTTTCATAAAGCTTTTCCATAATCCAAGATTAATCTATGCTTGAGGCCAAATTAATGGCTTTTTTCTATGCTTTTAGTTTATGTATATTGATGATTCAATCCATTATGGATTAATGATCCAATTAGGGATCATTCTAATTATTTCCTTAATGATAAGCTTTATCCCTTAGAAAAATTGAGATTTATCAGTCATAGCAGCGGAGCTATGGTAAAATTTTTATAAAAATTACGCATAAAATAATTTCATTCAAAGCATAAAAAGAGGACTTCCTACCATATTCTAGGAATTATCATCCTAGATTAATTGAAAGATATTCATTGTAATCCTAGAGAAATTGATATTTATATTATGCATAATTGATTTTCATGCATAGAGGTATGCATAAAAGATTATTATTTTAACATAAAAGTGTTACTTTTATCATAATTAGATTTCATGCATAGAGGTATGCATAAAAGATTATTATTTTAATATAAAAGTGTTACTTTTATCATAATTGAATTTCATGCATAGAGGTATGCATAAAAGTTGATTATTTATTGTAAAAGTGTTACTTTTATCATATTGGATTTCATGCATAGAGGTATGCATAAAAGATATTCTTTTTATACTAAAAGTGTGATTTTTCATCATAAATGGATTTTATGCATAACTTAGATGCATAAGAGAAATTCTTTTATTCTAAAAGTGTAATTCCTACCAAATTGAATTTATGCATAAGAAGATGCATAAAGATTGATTTTTAATTCAAAAGTGTCATTCTCATCTAAATTGAATTTATGCATAGGAAAATGCATAAAAGATTGAAATTTAATTCAAAAGAGTCATTTTCACTTAAAATGAATTTATGCATAGGAAGATGCATAAAAGATTGATTTTTACTTCGAAAGTATTAATCTCCTTAAATAGAATTTATGCATAAATAAATGTGTAAAGAAATCTTATATCAAATATAAGAATTCTCTTGTATTCTATAAATAGATATGAGATGTGATAGGATGTGATAAGAGGTGTATAAGATGTGATAAGAGGTGATAAGATGCTTATGAAATAAGCTAGGAGGTGATAAGATGAATTAAGATGTGATAAGATGTGTATGGGATGAGATAAGAAGTGTATGTGATAGGATAAGATGTATATGGGTTGTGATAGGGCGAGAATGGATGTGATGTAAAAGATTAGATGTGAAGGCATATGGGGTTATATGAATGGGAATCTGGAAATGGATGTATGTATGTGGATGTGTGGATGTGGAGATGGGAGTGTGGATGTATGAATGTGAAAATGGATGTATGCATGAAGATGTATATGCATAGATGTGAATGTGAATGTAGATGTGGCTCTATAGATGTGAATGTGGAATGTGGATGTGGATGTATGTATGTATGTGGATGTAGATGTGGATGTATAGATGTGAATGGGAATGTGGATGTGGATGTATGTGAATGTGGATGTAGATGTGGATGTAGATGTGGATATATAGATGTGAATGGGAATGTGGATGTGGATGTATGGGAATGTGGATGTGGATATATGTGAATGTGGATGTAGATGTAGATGTATAGATGTGAATGTGGAATGTGGATGTGAATGTATGTATGTATGTGGATGTAGATGTGGATGTATAGATGTGTATGGATGTGAATATATGATATGTGATGTGAAGAAATCTGAAGTGAAGAGATGGAAAATGATGTGATTGGATGAGTACACATATAAATGGAATGTGGAATAAGTAATGTGGATTAATGAGGGATAATGTGGAAAAATGAGAGTTAATATAGAAATTGTATTTGTAAATTGTTTGTAAATGCTGTTTGTAATGGCTGTTTTATGTCAAAAATGCTGGGGAAGCATTTTGACCGTCTTGTGATTAAGGTCGTGGAGACCTAACTGATAAAGTTTCAACTGCTGAGATGGAGAGTCAAGGGAGGACGTCTCGCGTAGCAAGGTCGGCCGAGGTCTTGACCAGCCTCGGTTCGATTAAAATGGTGAGCTTCCGGTACGGTGGATGAGGGACCAAGGAAGCGGCCTATGAGTGAAGCGCTAGGTCACCTACGAAGGATCCTAGAGGGTGCTGACCATACGGTGCTCGGGCTCTAGGTCGCCTAGGATACCCACACGTGCGTCGAGGAAGATATTGGAACAAGGAGTAAGAGTTGTTTTCTGAAACTGGGCATGGCTCTGGTTGATTGACCTTGCTCGTCTTCAATGGATGAGTCCATGGCTCTTTTTATGGATCTGTTGGTTGATCTTGCTGATCTTCAACGAGAGTCCATCTTGATTTTTATAAGTGATTATATTGCCGAGTATTATGGACTAGGAACTATTGAAAAGGCCCTTGAGTGGACAGGTGGTGAGCGTTCTAGTTGCCAATGATGCCATAGATACTCTGATGAAGAAATGATGGAAAATTAAGAATCAACCGGATAATTTGGAAGATTGTGATCAGTGGTACTATGGTTTCATTAAAGGATTGTCTGATGCTAAGAAAAAGGCAATTTCATATTGGGTGTGTAAGTGGTGTGGCTAGTTTTATGTTTGCATGAACTTCCGGCTAGGGGGCCTTGGAACTCTTTTCCTTGGTACCCGGGACAAAACCTAACCAAATTCCAAATTGGATCCCATCACTACAGTGGTTGGGCGGTTGGCTAATCCATGGGATCGGATGGGGTTAGGCTGGACTGATGGATCCATAAATGGAGACTCAATTTCTGTTATTACGATAGATGAAGTAAGTCCAACACCATATTAGTGAATTTGGAAATTTTCCAATTCCCATTTTTGAATACTTAAAAAAGGGGACATGGATAACATGTTTGTAAGTTTCTCAAAACCCTATCATATGACCTATCGTTGGAAAGCGCTTGAAAAATGGAATCTAAAGAGCTATAAAGTGCTCATTTTGGATTAGTGGTGTTCAAGTTATGGTTAATCCAAACTTTTGACCACGTGTCCCAAACTTGTGAGAAATTCCCATATTTCCCAATATAGTGTTGTCCCGGATAGTAATTGTTCTATGGATAGGAATCAACGGCTGTGCCTCTTGATGGGGAAAAAAGCGTTGATCCCAATGATCCAAGTGCAAGTTTCTTCCTTGATCTGACTGAGTATCTTTATAGGTACAGTCGGATCAGTTTGATCACTAATGGTCTTGACTACGTTAGAGTAAAAAGTTATCCTGGAGGAATCGCACGTGCTTTCCGGATAAGGGAAGTTTTTCCAGGTTCAGTTTTGGAAAAACCGACGGATTAGTCTTTTGTCCAGATATCCGTGGTGGACGAGGCTCTGAGTGTGGGACCCTGCCTCGTGCAAGAAGTGCTACTTCCGCTGCTAGTACCCTGAATCCGTTGCGTGGTGGGAACAGGAATCACACACTCTTGACTCTCGATTTCCCATGCCTGACCCTTGGATGCCTTACCCTAACCTTAACCCTTAAGGTTAGTCCTAACCCATGCTCCACTAGAGCTTGTTCCCATGCTCACAAGCCTAATGTGGGTTAGCCTCCAATGCACATATAATGTGCACATAACATACTTCCCCTCTCTCAAAACATTGCACTCTTGCAACAATGAAAAGAAGGAAATCTGCACTGAACATTCTCAACTGACTCCCAAGTTGAATCCTCTATTTTCCTATCTTTCCACAAAATTTTAACCTCAGGGATTAGTCGACTACGAAGTTTCCTTTCCTTGAATTCAAGTACCTTTTCAAGTTCGTGTGGAACATAAGATAAATCTTTGACTGGAACGAGTTCTTGAGGAGTAACTGTGTTATCCTCACCTCCCAGCTTCTCTTTCAATCTGCTGACATGAAAGACTGGATGAACTCTAACATGTGGAGGTAGTTTTAGTTCATACGCAACCATGCCAATTCGACATATAACTCGAAATGGACCACAATATCTAGGAGATAATATCGAGCATTTTTCCATTGATAAAGTCTGAGAGTCTTTAGGAACTTTTAAATAAACCAATGCTCCTGGTTCAAAAGACCGAGATGAGAGTCCTCTATCAGCATAAAACCGTGCTCTATCGTGAGCACTCCTGATAGAATCCCGAGCTTCGATCAGCATTTCTTGCATATCATGCAAGAAATCCCTCGATGCATCAAGCTCAATGTCCTTAAGGCCGACATCAATAGGTGCTCTGGGTTGATACCCATACATAAGCATGAACGGACTAAAATTCCAGAGACATATTTAGGTGGTGGTGTCCGATGCCAAAATTATACAAAATTGACAGTAGCCACCCTCCTTCCTTCTCGCATTCAGTGCACTAGGAGAACATAAGTTGCGTGCTAATTTTGAAAGAGAGTAATCCCCCTTATTTTTTTTGAAAAGAGGGGGACACCACTCTTACTTGTGGAGATTTAAAACCTTTAAAAGCTCTTAATCCTTGTGTAGGCATTTACTTTGTTACACCCTTGATGTAATGCCCTCTTGACATAAAGGGATACTTCTCCTTTTGTGAGTTAAGTGTGGTAAAGAAAACTTTGTGTGGTGTCATGTAAAAATTAGTGTATTCTCAACCCTTTGTGCACATCATATCAAGCTCCTTGTAGTCCTTACTTATAAAGGACATTTATATGTGTATGTAAACACTTCGTGTGAGTGATGGTGGTGAACAGACATGGTGAATTAAAGTGTATCCAAACCATGTGTGAGATGGAAATATGTTTTCCTTTTTCATCCATATCTTGGTGGGGATTTATTTCATGCATAATCACTACAACAAAATGAAGAGTACAGCCGCATGAAGAGCTACATAAATATCAAAGGATCTAAAAATGGAAAGAAACATTTCCATGGCTATATAGGTGGCTATGCACGTGGCTATAGCCGTGCAAATCATCGCGTTGATAACCACCCTAATAGCCGGGCTATAGCAGCACCTATAGCCATGTACATAGCCGGGCTATCCATAGCACGTATAGCCATGCATATAGCTGTGTGCAACTATAGCCGCGTACTGTCTTCAAAAAAACGGGGATAGAATCGATGAGATATGTGGGGACATGTGTCCCCACATATCTCACCCGTTTTGACTCCATTTTTTTAAAATCACATAATTTAAACTTTTTTTAAAGACAAACACGTAAAATCACAAAAAAAACACTTAAAACACTAGAAGATTTGCAAAACAACAATGTCATGGTCTTTATTACTTGTAAAATATATACAAAGCTGTAAAATACATTAAGTGATGATGTTCCAAAAAAAGGAAGGCACTAATTAAATTAATTCATTGTGGTGCATCTTCATATTCATCTTCATCTTCACCATGCACACCACCACCTTCATCATCCATCACCATCACTTTCAGCATCCTCCTCGTCCTTGTCTTCCTACGTTCACTTTAGTGATACAAGAAAAACAAGTTGGGTGATAATTAAAAATCAAGTTTAGAGACTCACCAAGTTGCCTTGCCCAGCTCATTGGATATCCATTTCAGTGACCACTCCATGGCTTTTGAGCCATTCCCAAGTGTTGGCTTTGTTGTGGTGCTTTGCGGTATCTATTCTTCCTAGACATTGGGGGGCAACCTGTTATCATTTCCCACATACAATAAATTTCAACATGCTTGAGATATGAAAATCACGATGACACATGAAGTAAACTTAGTGAAAAATGGCAAAGAAAAAACTTACAAATCATGCGAGCTAGCCTTCGTTTCCTCTAGATCCATATGTTCATACCATACTTTAGCAATTGACTTGTGTGCGCCGCCTTTTGTTGAGTACCCTCCCTCACTTCCTTCTTCGACTTCTTCCATTCCTTAATGGTATAGTTGGCTTTGTTTTCCGTCTTTTGCGGACTGCCTTGAGCCAGACCTCCTATTATTGAGGATCTTTATAATGTGATTTCTTGACCAGTCATCGAAAAAAGGTGTGCTCGGTGGGTTTAAAAACCGCTCATGCATGCACTGAACTACATATATGAACTACATATATGAAGTCTTTGTCATTTTGTTCTCCCCATGGTGTGAAGCCATTCTTATATGTTTGGTTACTAAGTGAGGAAGGTATAATAAACCCTCCATCCCGTGTCATCCATATAGGGCTCACCCTCCTCATCTAGGGTATAGTAAATCATCCCACCCTCCCCAGGCACGTCACTTGTTGTCATAGGTGAAGGTGATCATGCACCTCTCCCAAACACTACAACAGAATGAGGGTTTAGTAGGAAAAATAGTAGTGCTTTTATAACTAGAAGGGTGCAGAGATGTCGGGCCTATATCGCTACTAAACATGCTATTATTTTTGCTGCTCAGCAGTGACACTAGCAGCACTATTTCACTACTGATGAGCAACGAACATACGGCATAATAAAAAAAAGCTCGGGCAGACTGGGAAGTCTTCACAAGAATCCCCTGTCTGCCCCAGCTCTTTTTTTTCTAATGTAGACACAGTAAAACTAACATAACTTCACATCATCATGGACAAGTGTAAAGTAAAATTAATACCAAAAAGAAAAGACATTTGCAAACCATGGTTTTAGGAATGTTAAAATTCAATTACAATACTTAGCGGAATTACATAAGTGTATGTTTCCAAAAACCTCATATACAAAATAAAGTGTAATAAAAACCTATGGAGCTAGGGACTATCTAGATCTCATGCTGTGCAATTGGTATTGTTCCTTGCGGCTCCAGCCCCTTCGTTTCTCACATTTTCATTACTACTGGCATGGACATTTGCACCACCGTTTCTAGTTACATGATCCTAAAACACAATAAAACTAACACAAGTGAGAAACAGTTTTGTAAAAAAAAAGAGGTTTAGGGTTTAGGAATGTACTTACTTGCCATACTTGCCAAGCATCTCCTCTAGTAATAAAAATATATCCTTCATCTTGCACCCTATCAAATAGAGCTTACAAACCCCGTTGTAATGCAAAACTATATTCCTCTTGCCTAGGGGGCAGTCCACTGCTTCAAGTTATAGACATACAAACAAATGAACATTTTAGAAAGTTGTTATTTAAGATAACCTTCTTTAATTAAAAGATAAGATACAATTTGAGACTAATATTGTTGGGATATCGACTCCTCCTTCACGTCTAACATCACGCCTAAAGTTATTTGCCATCTATCCAAGAAAAAACATAAATACTTAAAATTCTTATGCATAGGAAGCTACTGGCATGCATAGAAAGCTACCGGGTGTTGGTTGCTACCGGCATGCGTTGGAAGCTACTAGCATGGATTGGTTGCTACCACCATGCGTTGGTTGCTACCACCATGTATATGAAGCTACCGACATGCGTTGGAAGCTACTAGCATGCGTTGGTTACTACCGGCATACATAGGAAGCTATCGACATACATAGGAAGCTACCGGCATCATGCACAGGAAGCTACCGGCCGACACATATGGCTTTATATAGGGCTTATGCAGATGATGCTCATGCATGTGGCTAATACATAAGCTTTATACAAAGGCTTATGCGTGAGGCTTTATGCAAAAGTCTCATGTACAAACCTTATGTATAAGCCTCATGCATGAGGCTTATACATTTGGTAATGCATGTCTTATGCATTAGGTTTATGCACTACCCTTATGTATGAGGCTTATCAAAAGCTTTATGCACTAGTCTCATACATGAGGCTAAGGCATATGGCCACTTCTAGAGAGGAGCTATGCTATCCATATAGGGGAAAAAAATAACAGATCCTAAAACTTACAAACCCTATAACATATAAAAGCATAAGAGAGGAAACATAAAAGGAAGAGATGTCTTACCTTATGAGGCTTGTATGTGTGGATAACCTACCAAATCAAACCAAATAAAGAAAAAAAGTATTAGTAATCCTAATCTTAACCCTAACAGAAAGCATATACAAAAGCCTAATCTTAATAAAAATCTTAATGAAAGATTTTACATAACGTAGAAAACTTATTGAATCTTTCTTTTTTCTTTCTCATTATAGCTTACCCTAACCCTAGCTTCTAAATACAAAACATAATAGAGGGCTTTGATGGAGAGCTCTCCATCAAATGTCTTTATTAGGGTTTCTATGTAAAATCTAGGGTTAGGGTCAAGCTTCAATGAGAAGAAAAAAAGAAGAAAAGAAAATCTTAAAAGAGAGGAAAGAGAAGGGAAATACTTAGAAGAAAGATTTCATGGAAATCTTGTTTGCATAGGAAGTGAAGGAAAACAATAGACATACCTTGCTTGAGCTTGAGGAGGATAGGGTAGGAGAGGTAAAAGTGATAGACAAGGCAAAAACAAAACTTAGAGTGTAAGTTTATTGTATTCAAAAGATAAAACTACACGGCGGGCAGCAAAAGAAGCAAAAAAAAGCGAGATATTTTTACAATATAGCAACATTTTCTCGTTGCTATAGGTGCTTGTGAGATCCCACTACCCCCTCCGCACACGAGATTCCCAGTAGTAGCTGGCAGAGCGGAAGCAGCTCCCTCATGCGCGGGGCAGGGTTTCCCACTCGAGGCCTCGCCCTCGAATGTCTGGGCACGAGACTAAGCTGGTGGTCATTCCGAAAACCGAAACCGAAAAAATTTTCCATGCCCGAAAAACGGGGACGATTCCACCATTTTAAATTTCTTAACGAATTTTTCTAACAAGGTCAAGATACTGAACTAACCTTCATCTGATTAGAACAGATGGAAGGAAAACTATTATAGACTTTAGAAGAAATCAACTCTTTTTTCCTAATTGAATCAAGCACAGCCGTGATCTATTCATTTGAGAAGTCTTCAGGTTATTATTTAACTATTCTAGTTCTAAGCGTATTCCTATTAATCAATTTTATTATTAAAACTCTATTGATCCATCTGGCATATGGGTTTTTAGCCACCGCCCAACCACTGGAATTGGTAGAACTAGACAAGTACTCACCCACCCCTAATTGAATGCCTTTCTTAACTTTTGCTTTAGAATACAAATACGCACACACTCCTCTTTAAACTTTAACTTATAAAACAATCCATTGACAAACAATTATTGGTTATAGATATCATAACTCAAAATTTCCATCCAGTTCTTTGTTTTTCACCATAACAAGGTTGGTCAAGACCTTGGTATGGTAGGTTTTTGCCACATGAGCCGTCCTTTGAACACTCCCCGCCAGTTGTTGTTTGCAACCGAACTTTCCTTAGAAAAACACATATACCAAATGCTCCCTCCGGCATTCTGGCGTAAGACAGTCCTTTAAGAAAACAGGTTTTCTATGCAAGTTTTCATTTTTTATCTTCTTTTGAATATAATGAGTATATCTTAAATCCATATCCCAAGACTTTCTGATCGCAGGTCTGAATTCCAAATAGAATTTCTCGAATTCTGTAACCTTGATCCTCAGATCAAAATCAAAGGGTCTCAACTTAGTTTCAGATTCGATGGGTGATTTGAGTGAGTTTTTCTGAACTGGTCACATCGTCTTTTCTTGAAACTGACGAAGGAGTTATGTCTTGGTCATAGTTTGATTCAGGGTTTGAGTCTGAAAAGGTTCTCGTGAACTATCTTTCTCGAAGGGTAATATTTCAATTACTACTTTACTCAATTTCATTCATTGAGTATTTGCTTAATTGAATTTAAAACTAATCACGAATTCCTATGAGAAATAAATTAATCATTTATCTAAAATTCCGACTTTGATAATTTTTTTGAGTTTTCTCATTACCATCCTAGAGAATATGAAATAGTAGAATTTTCTCTCATAGAGTATTTACTTATTCATTTACCAATATTCATGGGATTTAAACATAGGATTAAAGAGAACTCCTATTTTGATATAAAAATTCTATATGCATCTATTTATACATAAAATCTAACTTCTATGGAAATAACACTTTTATATAAAAGAAAATCCTTTTATGCATCTATTTATGCATAAAAATCAATTTTGATGAAAGTAACACTTTTATAATAAAATAATTCTTTTATGCATCTATTTATGTATAAAAATCAATTTTGATGAAAGTAACACTTTTATAATTAAAAAAAATCTTTTAGGCATCTGTTTATGCATAAAAATCAATTTTGATGAAAGTACACTTTTATAATTAAAAAAAATTCTTTTATGCAATAAAGTCAGTTTTAATGAAAGTAACACTTTTATAATAAAAAATTTATTTTATGCATCAAAATCAATTTTGATGAAAGTAACACTTTTATATAATTAAAAAAAACTTTTATGCATCTATTTATGCATAAAAATCAATTTTGATGAAAGTAACACTTTTACAATAAAAAATTTTCTTTTATGCATCTATTTATGCATATAAATCAATTTTGATGAAAGTAACACTTTTAGAATAGAAAAAAGTCTTTTATGCATCTGTTTATGCATAAAAATCAATATTGGTTAAAGTAACACTTTTATAAAAAAAATTAATGCATCATTTTATGCATAAAAATTAATTTTGGTGAAAGTAACACTTTTATAATAAAAATATTTCCAAATATGCATCTTTCTATGCATAGAATTTAAATCTAATGAAAATCACACTTTTATAATAAAAAATCTCCAATATGCATCTTTCTATGCATAGAAATTCATTCTAATGGAAATAACACTTTTATAATAAAAATATTTCTAATATGTATAGAATGAAAATAACACTTTTAGAATACACAAACGGTGGGGATTACTCTTTTTGAATAATAAAAGATAAAACTTATTTCACAAAATTCAAGAAAATTTTACCATAACCTCCTTTGTATGGCTTATCATTTTTTAATTTTTTTCATTCTCAAGTTACTTACAAATTATCCCAAATGGTATAAAGCATTCTAAACTAATCAAATTTCACTTTTTAAAGAGAAACAATATGAAAAGTTTAATTCTAAGAATTTGATTACATATCTAGGATAAAGAAAGGCTGAATTCAAGAATGAAGAGAGGGGGAAAGCCTTTCCAACAAGGCATAACATCATTTTTCATTTTAAAGAAAACAAAAATTAGAAAACCATTAAATGAAATAAAGAAAAAGTAGGATTTTTAGCTTCCATGAATTTTTGTGAGCTTTCCTTTGGCTTGATGGTTTGAGGGATCTACTCTTGTTTGCAACAAGAGTGGCCATCAATTCTTTTGAAGAAGAAATGGTCAAAAACTAATGAATTATCAATAAATTCACTATTTTGGCTCTGGGGAGGAGTAGAGTAACAGTGCATAAAACACTATTAAGCTTCTACAAAGGGGGAGGCTTCTATTTATAGGAAAAAGTGAGCTTCTAACCAAGCAAACTGATTCTAGAATTTTCCAGATCAGTTTGGTCAATTTTTTACCATTTTTGGGTCAGTTTAGTTCACTTTTTGGATCCAGTTTTGAATTAGGAGAGAGGAGAGATGAAATATCTAATATTATTGATTTAAATTTCAAAAGCAATGATGAAAAAAAGGCGCCAAAAATTTATTTTTTTAGTATTTCCTTTGGTCCTTAGTCCACTCTCCATCTCATGTGAGTATTTACTCCTTTTTGGGGGGATTTTCTTTATTTCTTCAATTTACCTCCTCCCTACATTTGGATTAATCTTATTGGTCCATAGAAACCTTAATTTAAAACTTTCAGAAAATCTGGACCCTTAGGATAAGGCCTTTTGAACATATTATAATTTATTTCTAATTCACCTTCTGAAATTCTTTTTGAACTTCTATTTTGGGAAAATTTATTTTAATAAGATGAGATATTTTTCCATCCAAAAATATTTAAAAACTGATCATCTCTCTCTAGAAGATTTTCTCTCTCTAGGCCAAAACAGGTAGAAACCAGATCTTTTATATTTCTCAAGAGGGATTTTATTAACAGGGGAAGATACTGGACTTCTTCAGAGGCTAGGGAGGAATCTTACATTCTCTACCATTTGAAAAATGCGAGATGTCCTCATCTCACAAACTGGGGGTAATCCCGCAATAGTTCGGCTTCTTTCTCCCAGGTGGCATCTTCAAAAAGATAGAACTTCCATTTAACCAATAATTCTCTCAAAATTCTATTCTTGAGAATCTTCTCTCAAACATCAAGGATTTCTTTAGGTTGGAGTTCCATGTGCCCTTGGGTTGAAAAAGTTAAGATTTCATCATCAAGCACATGATTCGGGCTTGGTATATACTTTTTAAGTAGGCTGACATATAATACATTATGTACTTTGAGATGAGGAGGCAGAAGAAGTTTGTAGGCTAAGTCACCTACTTTCTTTGTAATGAGATATGGCCCACAATATCTGGGGGATAACTTCTTGTACTTCCCAAGAGATAGAGAACTTCTTTTGGGGCATACTCGAATGAAGACCATATCAGCTTCTTTGAATTTTATGTCTGTCCTCTTCTTATCTGCATACTACTACTTATGTCTATCCTGGGTAACTTTTATATCTTTGTGAATTGACTGCATCTGCTGCTCCATATCGTCAAGCATCTGTCTGGACATCTCGACCCTAATCAATGGGTCGGATCAAGTTAATGGAGTTAAGCAATCTTGTCCATACAAAGCTTTGAAAGGGCTCATCCCAATACTTCGGTGATAAGAAGCATTGTAGGCGAACTCGACTAGGTACAGATAACTTAGCCACTTCTTGGGTTCCCTGCCACACCATGACCGAAGTATATCTTCGATTACTTGGTTTACCCTTTCTAATTGACCATCGATTTCGGGGTGGTAAGCTGTGTTGAGATCCAAGAAAGTTTCTACTGCTTCAAAAAATGCAGTCCAGAATCTTGACATGAATTTGGGGTCTCGATCACTTACTATTCTTCTGGGTAGCCCATGCAATCTGAAGATTTCCTTGAGGAACACTCTGGCCACATCCACTGCAATGTAGGTTTCTTTTACTGGAATCAGATGGACAACTTTGGTGGTGAGCTTCCAACCATTGAGTCTAGATATGTTTAACATAGAATGTTAGGAGGTGTATCAATAATTTGCCTAGTCTCTAACTAGCATCAAAGGAGTGGTTTCTCGTGGGGTAAATTGAGGAGTAAATAGTGGAGGTGAATCTCCTTGTCTGTATAAGGATTCTCAACAATAATTCGGTTCCTTCTTGAGTGAGTTGCTTTGCACCACTCGGAGGTGGCACTTTAAAAGTTTTGGTCATGGGGGTGGTGGAAATGTTGGCACTCTAGATATCCTCATTCGTTGGCATGTTTAGAAATTGGTGGGGATTCATGATTTTCATATCTTCTACAATACCCATAATCATACCATTGATTCTCTCTCGCTTCGAGGACTAGGCATTCATGGGCTAGCTGATTCTACAAACAACATGCCACATCATTTCTCATCATCTAGTAGATAAATGAGAATGGATTGACTCTTTAGGTTTGGTCTTTGAGTACTCCTTCGAGTCCTTTGATCATATTGTTTTCATACTATGTCTTTGGCACTCTTAGTGGGTGCCTCAGCCTTCTTTGAATCTTGTCTCTTAACACTAGGTGTGATCAATGATTCTGACTTTGAACTCTCTATGATTAGGATGTCACTAAATTTTTCATCAAAGTCTATGATATCTAAGAGACACTTCACTAGTGTTTTTAATGCCTTTTATCATCATGCATCATGTAGTTTCTTGCTCATTTAGTCCTTCCAAGAAGAGTGAATTAATCAACCTAGTTTGGCTTCATTTCTCCTTAGTAGGGCATCACTTGTTCAAGTTCTTGAGGTGATTGACATAGTCTCAAGTATGGTTTTGTGTTCAAGCTACTTGATATTGATAAAGTTGAGAATTTCTAGGCTAACACCATATTGGGGAATATGGGAATTTTCCACAAGTTTGGGACACGTGGTCAAAAGTTTGGATTAACCATAACTTGAACACCACTAATCCAAAATGAGCGCTTTATAGCTCTTTAGATTCCATTTTTCAAGCGCTTTCCAACGATAGGTCATATGATAGGGTTTTGAGAAACTTACAAATATGTTATCCATGTCCCCTTTTTTAAGTATTCAAAAATGGGAATTGGGAAATTCCCAAATTCACTAATATGGTGTTGGCTATGCTTATTGAAACCCCTCTTAGAAAAAACCTGTAGTAAAAAAGATAGCTCCAAGTCTTCCATGGTTTCTCTTTAGGAATATTTCAATAATTAAAACTCGATAAAAGTTTTCTTCTCTAAAGTTAGCCAAAATTAGTTATCTTTGTTGTTGAAGGATTTGTCACCATTTTGTAGTGTATACTTGCTTGAAAGAAGTAAGATGGCTATTAGGTATCTCCCATTCCATCGAACTTCAAAATTATCTTACCTATAAGAGAGGGTCTTATCTTGGGATGACCATATTCCATTTCCTCCCTCAATCCCCTGGTTATGGTCTCCTAGGATGACATCCATGTTTATTCTTGGGTTATGTGAGGTCTCAATCTTCATTATTTGCACTGGCTCAACAACTATTATGGCCATGTGCCTACATCGCATTTTTGAACCTAGTTCCAATCATGATTCTCTCCCAATAGCCATTGTGCCCATGTGCCTAGGTTCCATTCTCTTGGAGGTATTTGAGTACAATATAGTCCCACATATTCATAGGTTGGAACCATAAAAGATGATTCCCTTAGTTATTCATGTGGTATAAAGCATGAATATGCCATCATTGGGTATCCATATACCAGTACTATAGGAGCTATTGGTACACTTTAGGCCCTCTAGTTGTGGCTCTCATCATTCACAGTTCCCCATCCTAGTAGTGAATTGGACCTATTGGTTTAACTGGATTTTATTCCTAGAGACATTCAAGGATCATTTCGATTCCTAGATGCACCACTAGCGAGAAAGTGTTACCCAACACACCACAGAGATCAAACGACATATGCTAGGGTGAAAGCACGATAAGGTGATACACTTTCTACCAGTTTCATTGGTTGCTACCACACTTGAAGACAACCAATATTAGTGGATTTAATATCATCATAAGATGTATTTAGCAATTTATCTGGTGAATTTGAGATATAATAAATGTGAAACAAGATTAAACAACCATGTTTTAATTCTCTGACTCTACATAAAAATGTTTCACAACCAGTTGTAAACCATTGTCAAGGACACAATTTTTAAGTCCACCTTATCATGCTTTCACTTGGTAATGAGGAAAGCAACACCTATACCCCAAGACTTGCTGAGAAGGCAAGAAATATGGAAAGATTGGCATTGGGCATTACATCACCCCTAGCCTACTAGAGTGAAAGACCAACAGGAGGAATGGGAAATCACTTTGGTTGCATAGAGTAGCTTACCAGAGTAAAAGAGCAGCAAGAGGAAGGGAAGCGAGAATCTCTCATCAGGAGGAAATCACTTCAAGAGGAGAGACAATATAGAAAATGGTTAAGAATTCTCATTGAAATAAGGGAATATAGGGTTGCAATCATTGGCATGGAGTACACACATGTGCTCCTGATCATAGAGAGTAGCGACCTAAACATGGAAAGACTGCCATGAATCAGCCATAGAAGCATGAGCTCAAGAAATGATATCATAGTCACACTATTACAGGCGGGTTGATTTTCGATGAAAATGAAGATGTAAAAAATCAGTGAAAGCGTCGATATGCACATTTATACAAGCGTGGATATGAAAACGTCGATATACACGTGTATATATGCATCGAAATACATGTCGTAAAAAATGTTGAAAGTAGAACTTATTTTACGACTTTGTTTTCGATGCTTATTACGACACTCTTTTCGACGCTGACAATGACCGTTACAATGACTATATTTCGACGCTTATAGTAGCAACGTCTATATCAACGGATGTATGTGTTTTTTTTTGAATACTGGTACACCCAAGTGCACTCCTATACCTGAATGTACCAGTATTTTTTTACAGAGTACTTCCCTGTTCTGTACTCAAAGGTCACAAAACTTAAATTTTTTTTTGAATACTGGTACACCCAAGTGCACTCCTATACCTGAATGTACCAGTATACAAGTTTTACAGAGTACTTCCCTGTTCTGTACTCAAAGATCACAAAACTTAAATATTTATTAAGTATAGAAAGTTACATAGCTCATGGAGCTGACAAACAATTGTACACAAAATATGCTCATACATAGAGTCGACAAAAATGTATTTAGAGGCCAGAGTCATGTACATAGAACCTAATCATCGTGATTACCCTCAAGATTTGGCACTGGTCCCTAGAAAAGTCTATTCAAAACAAGAGAAAAGTAGAAGGGCTACTTGGAATCTCAAAGGTGCAACATGAGTCCAATTAGAAACTTCAAAATAAACAAAAAACACAGCATGTTAGCCCACACACATACAAAAAATTTGAAGCAAGAGACAGATGGGGAAGGGCTCAAGTTTAGGGTTTAGGAATGGGGAAGGTGAGAGGAGAAAACTTGCACAAATTTGGGGGAGAGAATACAACATGGAAAACAAACAAAAACACAGCATGTTAACGTGACACGCATACAAAAAAAATCTAAAGCAAGAAAGGGATGGGGAAAGGGCTTCGGTTTAGGGTTTAGGAATGGGGGAGGTGAGAGCAAAGAGCTCACATATTTTTGGGGAGAGAGGTGAACCTGCTTTAGTTTTTAAAAACTCTTATAGTTAGGTGCCACGATTCTGTTAAAAATTTTTCAGAGTCGAAATAGATGTCAAAATATGCGTCGATACAAGATTTGAAATAAGAATCAAAATAAGCATCCAAAAAGAACTATTTTTGACACTTGTTTTGACAATTATTTTTTACACTTGTTTTGTCGGTTATTTCGACGCCCACTTTAGTTCACTTTTTTATGCAAATTCTCATTCAAATTTTGGTTTTTTTGGCGGCCCGACGCTCTTTCCATTAAAAATTAGAATATACTACCTACGCCATGCATGAACTATAAAAGAAGCTCCACCTTCCCCTCATTTAAACCCAAACTCACATGCGTATTCAACATACATGGAGCCTGTGTGCTATGAACCTTTCAAATTTTGTCAACTTAGAGGAGAAATCGATGTGCCCATGTAGTCATTGTAAGTACGAAGTCACTCGACGTCAAAGAATTTACAATGAGCATTCCAAAAAATGGGGCGTATTTCAAATGGAGCACTTGCAACATCTACTTATTGGCCTCAATGTTCACCCAGACAATAATGAACCAATTGATCACGCGGATATCCAACTTGAAAGATCCCTGCCCCCTCTGCGCAATGAATTTAGGGGTCCTAGCAGTGGAAGTAGCACTTGTTATGCGGGGCAGAGCCTCTCACTTGGGGCCTTGCCCACCACGGATATCCGAACAAGTGACTAATCCCTCAATTCTTCCAAAACCGAACTCGGAAAAACTTCCCTCGCCCAACAAACATAGGCGATTCCTCCAGGATATATTTTATTCTAACGTAGTCAAGGTCTTCATTAACTAAACTGATCCGACCGAACCCGTAAGTTTCATGGTCAGATCAAGGAAGAGACTTGCACTTGGATCATAGAGTCTAACGCTTTTTTTCTCATCAAGAGGCACAGCCGTTAATTCTTTTCCATAGAACAAGGGCTATCCGAGATTTTACTTCAACTATTGTAACTTAAGAGAAATTAATCTCATTTTAGGGATCCATCAGTCTAGCCTAACCCCATCCAATCCCATGGGTTAGCCAACCACCTAGCCAACCGCCCAACCACTGTAGTAATAGGATCCATTTAGTAATTTGTTTATGTTTTGCCCCGAGTACCAGGGAAAAGAGTTCCCAAGCCCCCTAGCCGGCACTTCAAGCAAACTTCAAGATAGTCACACCACTTACACACCCAATATGAAATTGCATGTTTCACAGAGTCAGTTGTCTTTAAAACTATCTTCTAATGAAACCATAGTATCACTTATCATAATCCTCCAAAATATCTAACTTGAGTTCCAATTTGCAATCATTCCTTCATCAGTGTACCTATGGCATCATTGGAAACCAGAACGCTCACCACCTGTCCACTCAGGGACCTTTTCAATAGTTCCTAGCTCATAGTACCCGAAAACATATTCACTTGAAGAAAATCCATATGGACTCTCCGTTGAAGATCAGCAAGATCAACCAACAGATCCATATAAAAGAGCCATGGACTCATCTGTTGAGGACCAGCAAGGCCAATCAACCAGATCCATGCCCGAGTTCAGAAAACAACTCTAACATCTTGTTCCATTTTCTTCCCTGACGCACACGTGGGTATCTTCGAGACGACCCAGAGCCCGAGCACCGTATGGTCAGCACCCTCTAGGCTCCTTTTTTGGAGGTCACCTAGTGCTTCACTCATAGGCCACTTCCTTGGTCCCTTATCCAGCGTACTGGAAGCTCACCATTTAGATTGAACTGAGACTGGTCAAGACCTCGGCCGACCTTGCTACGCGAGACGTCCTCCATTGACCCTCCCTGAGCTGTTGCAACTTTATCACTTAAGTGTCCACGACTCATTCACAAGATGGTCAAAATGCTTCCCCAGCATTCTTGACATAAAACAATCATTTAAAAAACAAGTCATAAATACAGTTTCTAACAAACTCTCATCTTTCCACATTGTTCCACATCATTTCTCGTTATTCCACATTCTTTTACATCAATTCACATTGCTTATTCCACATCCACTCATATGTATTCCCATTGTCTCATTCATTCTCATCCAATCATATCATATTACATCTCATCACTTCTATCCACTTCTATCCTTATCCAATCTCATCCATTCACGTCTCATCACATCATAATCACATCCATTTACATCTCATCATATCATATTCACATTCATTTACATCTCATCATATCATATTCACATCACATCACATCCATTCAGATATCATCACATCACATTCACATCCATTCACATCTCATCGCATCCATTCACATATCATCACATCACATTCACATCCAAACACATCTCATCGCATCCATTCAGATATCATCACATCACATTCACATCCATTTACATCTCATCGCATCCATTCACATCTTATCACATCCACTCACATCTCATCACATCTACTCACAGCTCATCACATCCATTCATATTTCATCACACCTGTTCACATCTCATCACACCCATTTACATCCATTACACCCATTCACATCCATCACGCCCATTCACATCCATCACACCCATTCACATTCATTGCATCCACATCATATCACATACATTCCATCCACATCTGTCCTTATTACATCACATTCATTCCATCCAGATCTATCCATATCTCATCACATCCATCCACATCTCATCACATTCATCCACATCCATCCATTCATTCATCACATCTACTCACATCTCCTCACATCACATTCACATCTTATCACATCTTATCACGTTCACATCCACATCCATTTACATCGCATCACATCTTATCCACATCTCATCACATCCACTCACATCTCCTCACATCACATTCACATCTCATCACATCCACTCACATCTCCTCACATCACATTCACATCTTATCACATCACATTCACATATTATCACATCATATTATTTTACATTCCTTAAGCTTCATTAATGAGAACTAATTCTAAACTTTCATTTACTCATTGGATCCTCGATCCTTCCAGAGATTCTAGATTCCCTTTTTTGAATAAGAATTATCCAAGTTCTCTTGATGGATATTTTCATATTCTTTCTTAAATTTCTCAAGTAAAATATATTCAATATTCTTCTTTTCGAGTAAAAGATTCATTGGATTTACAAAAATCAATTCTACCCATGTTTCCCAATCAAAATAATAATACTCAAAATTTTACTTTTGATAAATACTCATAATTTGAATTATGGCAAAAATTCCTCTTTTACCATTTAATTTCTTGGATCTCAATTATCATGGGAGTTCCTCTTTTTGCATAAAATAAACTTACCAAAATTTACTCTTTTCTCATAATCAATTAATTATGCATAATTACAAAAAATTTATTTCTATCATTTTCTTAATCTCTAGCTTATCAAGCCTAGAGTTTAGCTTTGAATTAAGAGACTATCATTGAGAAGCATCCTTTTTAAAGGGATTTAGCCATAAAGATGGCTATTCTTTTACAGAGAGAGATTTACCTAAAGAAAGCATTACAAATAAGCATAAAGATTAACTTTCTCTTAATTAAGCATTAATACTTTAAGGAAAATCTTGATTTGAATTAAAATAATTATTTCGAAAGATTCTCAAGCTTGAGAGGGGTTGAGAAGAAGAAAGTCATTGAGATAAATTGGAACAAACCATAAAGATTGATTTTACCTCCAAGTTTGGCTTGATTCTCTATTAGCACTAAAGCCCCCGACCAATCAATTGGTCCACCAAGAGGAGAAGAGCAACTCAAAGAGCTGTTGTAGAGAGAGAGAGAGCTCCAAGCTCCAAAGAGAGGAAAATTTAAGGGATAATAGAAAATATGATTATTTTAATATAAAGTATAGCTCCAATATTTTTTACAAATGATTGAAGTTCTATTTATAGGTGAGGGAGGCCACTTAACAAGTCCAACTGGGTTCTAGAATTTTCCAGGTTTAGTTTGACTCAATTTGGACAAAGTTCGGACCAGTTTGGCTCGCTTTTTGATTTCGTTTGATCCAAGAGAGAGGAGAGATAAAAATATCACAATTTTTTTGAATTAAAAACCCTTCCACACATGTGAAAGAGGCGCCTACCTCAAGAGTCCCTCTTTCCTTACCAAGGTGTCAAAAATGCATCATTATTCCAAAATATCTCATTTTTTTAGTAATATCTCATGATTTTTAACTAATAAACCTTGTACTCAGTCAACTCTTCATCTTATGTGAGCATTTACTCATTTTTGGGTATTTTCTTTTATTCTTTTGGATTTATCTCATCCCAACACTTGGATTAATCCAATTTGTAAGATTCCTCCCCCACCCCCTTTTTGATGTCTAGTATCTTTCCCTGTAATCAATCCCTCTTCAGAAATATAAAGACCTTGTTTCTATCTGTTTTAGCCTAGAGAGAGAAAAATATTCTAGAGAGAGAATATTCAGATTTTGAATATTTTTGGATAGAAAAATATCTCTTCTAATTCAGATGAGTTCCCCTGAAACAGAAATTCAAAAAGAATTTTCCAATGTGCAATTAGAATTAATTGAAAATAGGTATAAAGAACCTTAGCCTAAGGGTCTAGATTTTCAGAAATCTTTAGACTATGGTCCAATTAAGGTTCCTATGGACCAATAGCATCAATCCATGTGTAGGGAGGAGATAAATCCAACTTGTAAAAAGAAAATACCCAAAAATGAGTAAATGCTCACATGAGGTGAAGAGTTGAAAATGTACAAGGTTTATTAGTAAAAAACTATGTGCAATATTAAAAATATGAGATATTTTGGGTATAATGATTTTATTATGACACATATGTAAGGAAGGGGAGTCCCTTAAATGCTCACATAAGATGAAGAGTTGAAAATGTACAAGGTTTATTAGTAAAAAACTATGTGCAATATTAAAAATATGAGATATTTTGGGTATAATGATTCCATTATGACACATATGTAAGGAAGGGGAGTTCTTTAAAGGAGGTGCATATTTCACATGCTTGAATGAGTTTTAAACTCATAAAAATTGAGATATTTCATCTCTCCTCTCTCCTCATTCAAGTCTAGTTCCAAAAAGTTAGCTTAACTGACCTAAAAATGGTCAAATATTGACCAAACTGATTTAGAAAATTCTAGAATCAGTTTGTTTGGTTAGGAGCTCAATTTTTCCTATAAATAGAAGCCTCCCCCTTGTTGAAAAATAGTTAGTGTTTATGCATCGTTACTCTACTCCACCTAAGCCAAGAACTGTGAATTCATTTAATAATTCACTAGTTTTTGGAGCTTCCCTCTTTCTTCAATCCCCATTAGTGGCTCCATCAACATACTTAACCAATTGATTGGTTGGGGGCCTCTACCGTGAACAAAGAATCAAGCAAGTTGTAAGGTAATTAGTGAATATTGATCTTTCTATAATTTCTCAATGTTTCTCTCTTCTCAACCCCTCTCAAGCTTGAGAAGTTTAATTGGTATGGTTTTTTTTTTAAATACTATTGAAGTTTGAATAGTAGTGAAGAGTTACATAAGTTAATAAATGCTATTGAAGTTAATTTTCATTTATGTTTAAATTCTAATGATTTTTATGTAAATTCTCTCTCTCACTCAAGAAATGGTCATACTCATGACCCGTTCTCAATCCAAATCAAGCTTTTCATAAAGCTTTTCCTTAACCCAAGCTTAAGCTATGCTTGAGGCCAATTTAATAGCTTTTTTCTATGCTTTTAGTTTATGCATATTGATGATTCAATCCACTATAGATTAATGATCCAATTAGAGATCATTTTAATTATTTCCTTAATGATAAGCTTTATCCCTTAGAAAAAATTGAGATTTATCAGTCATAGCAGCGGAGCTATGGCAAAATTTTTATAAAAATTATGCATAAAATAATTTCATTCAAAGCATAAAAAGAGGACTTCCTACCATATTCTAGGAATTATCATCCTAGATTAATTGAAAGAATTTCATTATAATCATGGAGAAATTGAATTTTAATATCATGCATAAAGGATAATTTTTTTTATATCAAAAGTGTTACTTTTATCATTTTTAATTTTCATGCATAGAAGTATGCATAAAGGAAAAAAATTTTATATCAAAAGTGTTACTTTTATCATTTTTAATTTTCATGCATAGAAGTATGCATAAAGGATAATTTTTTTTATATCAAAAGTGTTACTTTTATCATATTGGATTTCATGCATAGAGGTATGCATAAAAGTTGAATATTTTATTATAAAAGTGTTACTTTTAGCATAATTGAATTTCATGCATAGAGGTATGCATAAAAGATATGGGAAGTGATAAGATATGATAAGATGCATGTGGATGTGGATGTGGATGTATGAATGTGGATGTATGGATGTGGATGTGGATGTATGAATGTGGATGTATGGATGTGAATGTGGATGTGGATGTGGATGTATGAATGTGGATGTATGGATGTATGAATGTGGATGTATGGACGTGAATGAGGATGTAGATGTGGATGCATGGATGTAAATGTGGATGTGGATGTATGGATGTATGCATGTAGATGTGGATGCATGAATGTGGATGTATGGATGTGAACGAGGATATAGATGTGGATGTATGTATGTATGTATGTGGATGTGGATGTATGAATGAGGACGTGATAATGAATGTATGCATGTGGATGTGGATATGGATGTGTATGTATGAATGCGGATATGGATGTGGATATGGATGTGTATGTATGAATGTGGATATGGGATGTGGATGTATAAATGAGGATGTGAAAATGGAGATAAGCATGTAGATGTGGATGTATGGATGTGAATGTGGATGTGGATGTGGATGTATGGATGTGGATATGGATGTGAATATATGATATGTGATGTGAAGGAATCTGAAGTGAAGAGATGGAAAATGATATGATTGGATGAGTACACATATAAATGAAATGTGGAATAAGTAATGTGGATTGCATGAGGGATAATGTGGAAAAATGAGAGTTAATATAGAAATTGTATTTGTAAACTGTTTGTAAATGCTGTTTGTAAATGGCTGTTTTATGTCAAGAATGCTGGGAAAGCATTTTGACCGTCTTGTGATTAAGGTCGTGGAGACCTAACTGATAAAGTTGCAACTGCTGAACGGAGAGTCAATGGAGGACGTCTCGCGTAGCAAGGTCGGCCGAGGTCTTGACCAGCCTCGGTTCGATTAAAATGGTGAGCTTCCGGTACGGTGGATGAGGGACCAAGGAAGCGGCCTATGAGTGAAGCGCTAGGTCACCTGCGAAGGATCCTAGAGGGTGCTGACCATACGGTGCTCGGGCTCTGGGTCGCCCAGGATACCCACGCGTGCGTCGAGGAAGATATTGGAACAAGGAGTAAGAGTTGTTTTGTGAAACCGGGCATGGATCTGGTTGATTGACCTTGCTGGTCTTCAATGGATGAGTCCATGGCTCTTTATATGGATCTGTTGGTTGATCTTGCTGATCTTCAACGAGAGTCCATCTTGATTTTTATAAGTGATTATATTGCCGAGTATTATGGGCTAGGAACTATTGAAAAGGCCCCTGTGTGGACAGGTGGTGAGCGTTCTAGTTGCCAATGATGCCATAGATACTCTGATGAAGGAATGATGGAAAATTATGAATCAACTAGATAAATTGGAAGATTGTGAACAGTGGTACTATGGTTTCATTAAAGGATTGTTTTAAAGTTAGCTGATGCTAAGAAAAAGGCAATTTTCATATTGGGTGTGTAAGTGGTGTGGCTAGTTTTATGTTTGCATGAACTTCCGGCTAGGGGGCCTTGGAACTCTTTTCCTTGGTACCCGGGACAAAACCTAACCAAATTCCAAATTGGATCCCATCAATACAGTGGTTGGGCGGTTGGCTAACCCATGGGATCGGATGGGGTTAGGCTGGACTGATGGATCCGTAAATCGAGATTTAATTTCTATTATTACGATAGATGAAGTAAATCCCGGATAGAAATTGTTCTATGGATAGGAATCAACGGCTGTGCCTCTTGATGGGGAAAAAAGCGTTGATCCCAATGATCCAAGTGCAAGTTTCTTCCTTGATTTGACCAAGTACCGTTAAAGGTGCAGTCAGATCAGTTGATCTGTAATGATCTTGACTGCGTTAGAGTAAGAGTTATCCTGGTGGAATCGCCCATGCTTTCCGGGTAAAGGAAGTTTTTTCGGGTTCGGTTTTGGAAAAACCGACGGATTAGTCTCTTGTCCGGATATCCGTGGACGAGGCCCCGAGTGTGGGTCCGTGCCCCGCGCATGAAGTGCTACTTCCGCTGCTAGTACCCCGAATCTGTTGCACGGTGGGAACAGGGATCTCACAGTTGGTATCAGAGCATTTGGTTAATAAAGATCAACTGAGAAGACAAATATGTCAAAAATTTATCAAGAAGCACAAAAAGGTTGTAATTGTGTGATATAATTCATACAATTTGATATTCAAACTGAAATTCGTAATTTGGTAATTGGGTCTTCAGATGGAAGTACCGCAATTATATAGAATCCCTGACTTGCTTGAGGCCTAGACATGATGGTATTTACCTTATAATTCCAAGAGCCACGACTACCCGTATATACCGAGAGTATACTGCAGCTCTTTACTGACAGTATATACGAGTAAATCTAAGACTTGAAATTATAAGCGTTAATGCTATCCAGATGATGAATTCGAATGTGGTTGATATGATTTTTAATTCTGTTTGAGAATTGATGAATTGAATTGGATTCTGATTGAAAATTCTGATTGAAAAATGATGATTTCTGAAATTAGTTGAAATATAAAAATCTGAACAAAACCACAATGAGGATGAATGGGACGAGTCCCAGTGATGATATTCATAACTGGAATGATGATAATGAATTCAGCAAATCACTATGAGATTAGTGGGTTGTGCTGTCAAATTGTTACTGTTAACACTTGATCAGTAGATCAAGTTAAGGGATGACAAATTGAGAACTTGCTTGACTGAAATTCCCGTGGAGGAATGTTCAGAAGGAAATTTTTCGGTCTAATGGACCATTATCATGTTAAAGATATGAATGATATGATCTGAATATTAATGATGAGTTCTATATAAGGGATATTTATCCCAGTGTTCTGCTGGGTTGACCAGAATATAAGGAACCCCAAAATAAAATTGGATGTTAAGAAAAAGAGTTGTCCTCTACCTTGCGAGATGAGGACATCTCGCACTTTTTAAGTGGGGTAGAATGTAAGATTCCTCCCCAGCCTTCGAGGTATACAGGAGTAAGAATCTCCCTTTCTGATCTTATAATTATTCCCTCTCTAAAATAAAAGAAAGTTCTGTTTAACAAAGGAAGACCCTTTTCCTAGAATACTTCTCAAGAGTCCCACCTGTTTTAAGGATTCAGAACAATGAGTTCAGAAGTGAGAATCGATGTTTTGGATATCAAGGTTTTGGTCTTCATTCGAGTACGGCCCAAAAGAAGTTCTTTATCTCTTGGGGAGTATATGAAGTTATCCCCCAGATATTGTGAGCCTTATATCTGAATTCAATGAAAGTAGGTGACTTAGCCTACAAGCTTCTTTTATCTCTTCATCTCAAAATTCTTAATGCCTTCTATAGAAAAATGTGTCAAACCCAAATCATGGAAAGACAGTAAAACTTCAGTGGCAAGTTATCGTTGGCTTCTAAGTTACGCTAGCTCCTTCCTTTATATAAGTCGTAACTTTTACTTGTCGCTCACAGTAATCTTACTTCCATTGATCTCCTTTCTTTCTTAATCTCCTTCATGGCTTGGCAACAAGAACTAGTTTTATCCATAATGATTCCTCACCTTCAAGACGCAAGTGAATCTGTGAAGAAGGATTTTATAGAGCAGTATGAGCGCTCACTTTTCCCTCACTTGGGAACTTCTGTAGCGCAAACCAAATGGCGGACCTATCAAAACATAACTAGGGTAACACCCTGGGGTCAGCAGCACTTTCGTAACAATGTCCGCTTGGCCATGGTTATTGAAGCTTTGGGTTTGGGTCCCCGATACTACTGTGTCATGAGATCAAGGCATCTTGGGTTTTCTGAGCGGGTCTTCTTACTGGCATGTTTTCTTCCTCATGAGAAGATATGCCTTTATCCCGTTTTTGGCTTGCCTCTCAAAGGTCCTTTTGTTAGATCACCTCATACCACTGAGATAGGTGCAGCAATAACCAACAGAATTATTCCCATAGATGAGTTACCTTATACTTGTGCAGCTTGTGAGGACTGCTTTTGTGATCATATGATGGACGGGCTTATGGAAGTGTAAAGAGTTCTTCTATCTTTACTGTATAAGTTCCGAGAATGAATAAAGTTTAAATCTTGTTCAGCATGTTTGGGTTACTATTTAGTGCCCACTGTGGATTTTTCAAGTCTCTTGGGGCTTAAGAGGCCATCGAAAATGCGTACTCCATACCATCGTACCCAAACATGCTCTGACGGGGACCAATATTTTCAAGAATGTGGGGGGGCCCAGGCCCAATGCTTGCAAAGTTTGGTCATGATTGAAGCATGTATAGGTTAGTAATTAGCACCCAGTGTGGATTTTTCAAGTCTCTCGGTGCTTAAGAGGCCATGGAAAACCCGGGCCTTTCCCATACCATCGTACCCAAACATGCTCCGATGGGGACCAAACTTTGCCAACATGTGGGGAGGAGCCACCCCCACATGCTTGCAAAGTTTGGTACCACAATCGGAGCATGTTTAGATTATTAGTTAGTGCCCAGTGCGAATTTTTCAAGTCTTTTGGTGCTTAAGAAGCCATGGAAAACTCGGGCCTTTCCCATACCATAGTACCCAGACATGCTCCAATGGGAGTACACTTTGCAAACATGTGGGAAGGACCCACCCCCACATGCTAACAAAGTTTGGTCATAATCGAAGCATGTTTAGATTAGTAATTAGCGCCCAGTGCGGATTTTTCAAGTCTCTTGGTGCTTAAGAGGCCATGGAAAATCCAGGCCTTCCCCATACCATCGTACACAAACATGCTCCGATGGGGACCAAACTTTGCAAGCATGTGGGAGCCACCCATCTCCACATGCTTGCAAAGTTAGTAATTAGCGCCCAGTGTGGATTTTTCAAGTCTGTTGGTGCTTAAGAGGCCATGGAAAATCCGGGCCTTCCCCATACCATCCTACCCAAACATGCTCAGATGGGGACCAAACTTTGCAAGCATGTGGGGGGGCCACCCCAAATGTTTGCAAAGTTTGGTCTCAGTCAGAGCATGTTTGGGTTAGTAAAATTAGCGCCTTGTGCGGATTTTTCGAGTCTCTTGGTGCTTTGCAAGCATGTGGGGGGGCCCACCCCCACATGCTTGCAAAGTTTGGTCATGGATTGCAGCATGTTTGGGTAAGTAATTAGCACCCAATGTTGATTTTTCAAGTCTCTTGGTGCTCAAGAGGACATGGAAAATCCGGGCCTTCCCCATACCATCGTACCCAACACATGCTCAGATGGGGACGAAACTTTGCAAGCATATGGGGGGAACCCACCGCCACATGCTTGCAAAGTTTAGTCATGATCGGAGCATGTTTAGGTTAGTAATTAGCGCCCAGTGTGGATTCTTGCGGATTTTTAAAGTCTCTTGTGGTGGTTAAGAGGCCATGGAAAATCCAGGCCTTCACCATACCATCGTACCCAAACATGCTCCGATGGGGGGACCAAACATGCAAGCATGTGGGGGGGGCACACCCCCACATGCTTGCAAAGTTTGGTCATGATCAGAGCATGTTTGGGTTACTAATTAGCACCCACCGTGGATTTTGCAAGTTTGTTGGGGCTTTAAAGGCCATCGAAAATGCAGGCGTTCCCCATACCATCATACCCAAACATGCTCTGATGGGGAGACCAATCTTTTCAAGAATGTGGAGGGGGGCCACGCCCAAATGCTTGCAAAGTTTGGTCATGATCGGAGCATGTTTAGGTTAGTAATTAGCGCCCAGTGCGGATTTTTCAAGTCTCGTGGTCTTAAGAGGCCATGGAAAATCCAGGCCTTCCCCATACCATCATACCAAAACATGTCTGTGGAGGGGACCCACCCCCACATGCTTTCAAAATTTGGTCATCATCAGAGTGTATTTAGGTTAGTAATTAGCGCCCAGTGCGGATTTTTCAAGTCTCTTGGTGCTTAAGAGGCCATGGAAAACCCGGGCCTTCCCCATACCATCGTACCCAAACATGCTCGGATGGTGGGGACCAAACTTTGCAAACATGTGGGGAGGAGCCACCCCCACATGCTTGCAAAGTTTGGTCACAATCTGAGCATGTTTGGATTAGTAATTAGCGTCCAGTGCATTTTTTTCAAGTCTCTTGGTGCTTAAGAGGCCATGGAAAATCCGGGTCTTCCCTATACCATCGCACCCAAACATGCTCCGATGGGGACCAAACTTTGCAAGCATATGGGGCGGGCCCACCCCACATGCTTGCAAAGTTTGGTCATGATAGGAGCATTTTTGGGTTAGTAGTTAGCGCCTAGTGAGGATTTTTCAAGTCTCTTGGTGCTTAAGAGGCTATGGAAAATCCGGGTCTTTCTCATATCATCGTACCCAAAAATGCTCCGGTGGGGAGGACCAATCTTTTCAAGCATGTGGGAGCAGCCCACGCCCACATGTTTGCAAAGTTTGGTCATGATCGGAGAATGTTTGGGTTAGTAATTAGCGCCCAGTGCGGATTTTTCAAGTCTCTTGGTGCTTAAGAGGCCATGGAAAATCCGGGCCTTTCCCATACCAGCATACTCACATATGCTCCGATGGGGACCAAACTTTGCAATCACGTGGGGGGGACCTACCCCAAATGCTTGCAAAGTTTGGTCATGATTCGAGCATGTTTGGGTTAGTAATTAGCGCCCAGTGTGGATTTTTCAAGTCTTAAGAGGCAATGGTGGAGAATCTGGGCTTCCCCATACCATAGTACCCAAACATGCTCCGATGGGGACCAAACTTTGCAAGCATGTGAGTGGGGCCCACATGCTTTAGTCATGATGATAGGATGTTTGGGTTAGTAATTAGCGATGGCCAGTGTGGATTTTTCAAGTCTCTTGGTGCTTAAAAGGTTTGCGAAGTTTAGTCATGATGATAGGAGCATGTTTGGGTTAGTAATTAGCGAGGGCCAGTGTGGATTTTTCAAGTCTCTTGGTGTTTAAGAGGCCATGGAAAATCGGGGCCTTCCCCATACCATCATATCCAAACATGCTCCGATGGGGACCAAACTTTGGAAGCATGTGGAGGGGACCCACACCCACATGCTTGCAAAGTTTGGTTCATGATCAGAGCATACTTGGGTTAGTAATTAGCGCCCAGTGTTGTGCGAATTTTTCAAGTCTCTGGTGCTTAAGAGGCCATGGAAAATCCGGGCCTTCCCTATACCATCGTACCCAAACATACTCCGATGTGGACCAAGCTTTGCAATCATGTGGGGGGGGCCCACCACCACATGCTTGCAAAGTTTGGTCATGAGATCGGAGCATGTTTAGGTTAGTAATTAGCACCCAGTGCGGATTTTTCAAGTCTCTTGGTGCTTAAGAGGCCATGGAAAATCCGAGCTTTCCGCATACCATCATACTCACGCATGCTTCGATAGGGACCAAACTTTGCAAGCATGTGGGGGGGACCACCCCCAAACATGCTCCGATGGGACCAAACTTTGCAAGCATGTTGGGAGGACCCCCCCAGATGCTTGCAAAGTTTGGTCATAATCCGAGCATGTTTGGATTAGTAATTAGCACCTAGTGCCGATTTTTCATGTCTCTTGGTGCTTAAGAGGCCATGGAAAATCCGGGGCCTTCCCCATACTATCGTACCCAAACATACTCCGATGGGAACCAGACTTTGCAAGCATGTGGGGAGGACCCACCCCCACATGCTTTTAAAGTTTGGACACAATCGGAGTATGTTTGGATTAGTAATTAGCGCCCAGTGAGGATTTTTCAAGTCTCTTGGTTAAGAGGCCATGGAAAATCGGGAACTTCTTCATACCATTGTACCCAAACATGCTCGGATGCCCCCCCAAACTTTGCAAGCATATGGTGGGGGGCCCACATGCTTGCAAAGTTTGGTCATGATCGCAGCATGTTTGGGTTGGAAATTAGCGCCCAGTGCGCATTTTTAAAGTCTCTTGGTGCTTAAGAGGCAATGGAAAATCCGGGTCTTCCCCATACCATTGTACCCAACACATGCTCGGATGGGGACCAAACTTTGCAAGCATTTAAGGGGGGCCCACCACCACATGCTTGCAAAGTTTGGTCATGATCAGAGCATGTTTAGGTTAGTAATTAGTGCCCAGTGCAGATTTTTAAAGTCTCGGTGCTTAAGAGGCCATGGAAAATCTAGGCCTTTCCCTTACCGTCATACCCAAACATGCTCCGATGGAGACCAAACCTTGAAAGCATGTGGCGGGGGCACACCCTCAGATGCTTGCAATGTTTGGTCATGATCGGAGCATGTGTGGGTTAGCAATTAGCCATTGCAAAGTTTTCAAGTCTCTTTGGGCTTAGGAGGCCATCGAAAATGTGGGCGTTCCCCATACCATCGTACCCAAACATGCTCCGATGGGGACCAATCTTTTCAAGAATGTGGGGGGGGGCCACGCCCACATGCTTGCAAAGTTTGGGCATTATCGGAGCATGTTTAGGTTAGTAATTAGCACCTAGTGCGGATTTTTCAAACCTCGTGATACTTAAGAGGCCATGGAAAATCCGGGCCTTCCCCATACCATCATACCCAAACATGCTCCGATGGGGACCAAACTTTACAAGCATGTGGAGGGGACCCACCCCCACATGCTTGCAAAGTTTGGTCATGTGATCAGAGCATATTTGGGTTAGTACTTAGCGCCCAGCGTGGATTTTTCAAGTCTCTTGGTGCTTAAGAGGCCATGTAAAATCCGGGCCTTCCCCATACCATCGTACCCAAAAATGCTGCGATGGGGACCAAACTTTGCAAGCATGTGGGGAGAAGCCACCCCCATATGCTTGCAAAGTTTGGTTACAATCGGAGCATCTTTGGATTAGTAGTTAGTGCCCAGTGCGGATTTTTCGAGTCTCTTGGTGCTTAAGAGGCCATGGAAAATCCGGGCCTTTCCCATACCATCGTACCCAAACATGCACCGATGGGGACTAGACTTTGCAAGCATGTGGGGAGGACCCACCCCCATACCATCGTACCCAAACATGCTCCGATGGGGACCAAACTTTGCAAACATGTAGGGAGGAGCCACCCCCACATGCTTGCAAAGTTTGGTCACAATCGGAGCATGTTTGGATTAGTAGTTAGCGCCTAGTGCCAATTTCTCAAGTCTCTTGGTGCTTAAGAGGCCATGGAAAATGCGGGCCTTCCCCATACCATCGCCAAACATGCTTCGATGGGGACTAGAGTTTGCAAGCATGTGGGGAGGACCTACACCCACATGCTAACAAATTTTGGTCACAATCAAAGCATGTTTGGATTAGTAATTAGCGCCCAGTGCGGATTTTTCAAGGCTCTTGGTGCTTAAAAGACCATGGAAAATCCGGGATTCCACATACCATCGTACCTAAACATGCTCTGATGGGGACCAAACTTTGCAAGCATGTGGGGGGGGCCCAACCCCACATTCTTGCAAAGTTTAGTTGATTGGGTTAGTAATTAGCACCCAGTGTGGATTTTTCAAGCCTTTTGGTGCTTAATGTTGAAATTAGAGCAGTGTGATGAGCTATGGTGGATCAAATACTAGAACCAACATCATTAACAAAGTGATTAGCAAATAATTAAGACGTGATTAGTAAGAGTAATTAACAAATAGCTTAATGTAGGCATGGATAATCAAAAACCAGCGTGATTAGTGAGTAATTAACAAATAGCTTAATGTAGGCATGGATAATAAAAAACCAGCAAATTCTCATTAGGCCAATGCCTCAATTTATACAGTTTACATCCAAGCATCAAATCCCACTGATTTCTCCTTGATTCACTCCACTGTTACCATATTATAGTAGTGATGTGTGTGAACACACTTAGGACCGCCGGGGCACTTTTTCCCTCACTAGGAGGTTTTTTCCCCCGTGCATTGTATATACGCCCATTATCTTCTAGGGCTTGTTATCTTTCATTTTTGGCACTCATAATACACTACTGTGTTGTGCTCAAGCTTCCTCATCTTCTTGAAGTTGTGTGTGCATTCTTGCAACCCTAATTCCAACAATTGGTATCAGAGCAGGCTTCCTCCTCCCGGGCAGCATCACCGGCACCTGCCGCTTCATCTCCTCCGATTGCAACGAGGTTTCACGAGCGTCTGCAGGTTAGTATATGCCGTGGGTGAGCCCGTAGGGCTCGATGTTTTCAGAATTTTGATCTGAGGTCATTTCGCCCTCCGTTTTTGCATTCCAAGTACTGCGCAGGCAAAATCGTCCTACTGTGCAGATTTTCTGTCAAGATTAAAATCTGCAGGACAGGTGCCCATTCGTCTGTTTTGGGCTGTGCTATATAGCACAGGTCGATTTTATACAGGTTTACCTCTTGCAGACAGCATTTACATCTAGTAGTACAGTCATTGGCCATGGCTGACAACAATGATGTATTCCGCATGTTGGCTGCTGAGGATAAGTTGGATGGCACCAACTATCCATTGTGGGCATATATGATGCGACATGTATTGGTAGCAAAGGGGTTATGGAACATTGTGCAGGGTATTGATGCACGTCCTATTGTGGCTGGGAATGCTGCAAACACATCAGAAACAGGTACTGTTGATGATGGTGCAGGCACAAGTGCTGTTGCAGCTGTTCGAGAACCACCACTTTCAGCAGAGCAGATTCGTTGGGATGGTAGAGATGCGCAGGCTCATGCCTTGATTGCGCTGTCTGTCAAACGTACCATTATCCCACATATTCGCTCCTGCAGGACTTCTAAGGATGCTTGGGATGTACTTGCCACATTGTATCAGGCAAGAAATGAGGCTCGTGTTGCTTATCTCCGAAAACAGTTGGAGAATGAGCATATGAACGAAGGTGATTCTATGGATAGCTTTTTGACAAAGATCAAGGATTTCAAAGAGCAGCTCATTTCTGCAGATGAAATCCTGTCAGACAGTTCACTTGTGCAGACTGTTTTGAATGGTCTACCAGATTCTTATCAGGGTTTTGCTTCCACTCTTCGCTTGATGATGAAAGGCAATCCCAATGCCTTATCATTTGAGGAGTTAGTTTCTGTTTTGCTGCAAGAAGACCAGTCAAGGCAAAACAGGAATAATATGCGTGTCGCAGATCAAGCTTTCGTTGCTAGTCAGAGAAGCGGGAAAGGTAAAGCTGGCTTTTCTTCTAGTAAGCAGAAATCTGCAAATGCTGCGCAACCAAAGAAGGAAGACAAAGATGAGAAGAAGGGTGACAAACAGAAGACATTTTGCAAGTACTGTAAGGGAAATGATCATGTCATCAAAGCGTGTCCTAAGCTGGCTGCGAAAGAGGCTAAGAAGAAAGAGGCTGGTATGGCTGTTGCAGATGCCTCTCCTTCTAACAATGAATCTGCTAATGTTGTGCTAGATACAGAATGGGCATTCAATGCGCAGTGCAGTTATGACCCATCTTTGCATGACACATGTATGTCTGCAGTAGATTCAGATGTATGGTACTTTGACAGTGGTGCCACTAAGCATATCACCTCGCAGCGCAGTTTATTCACTTTCCTTGAGTCTGCTCCCACAGGGAATACTGTCACTTGTGCCAATAACTCCTCTTATCCCGTTAAAGGAGTTGGACAGATTATGCTGAATGTTGCAAATGGCAACACCTTTACACTTTTTGATGCATTGTATGTGCCAGGGATCAAAAAGAATCTGCTGTCAGTCTCCGCATTTGCCAAAACAGGTTTGGTTGTAAAATTTGTGGATGACAGATGCACTGTTCATGATCTCTCTTGTGGTGACATCATTGTAGCATCTGGTTCACTATGTCGAGGGCTGTATAAGCTCAATATGGATGGCAAATGTGTAGAGGATTCAGCATGTGCTATTATGGATACGCAGGCTATTTCAAATGCAAAACTGTGGCATGCACGTTTTGGTCATCTGAATTTTGCAAGTTTGCTGCGCCTGCAGAAATCTGAAATGGTGTCTTCTTTGCCTAAGCTTGAGGCACCTGTCAAGCATGTTTGTGAGGGCTGCATATTGGGTAAAATGCAGCGTGCTTCCTTTCCCAAAGATGGATCAGTGAGAGCTGAACGCAGATTGCAGCTTGTTCACAGTGATGTTTGTGGTCCCATGCAAACTCCATCATTTGGAAACTATCTTTACTTCGTGACTTTCATTGATGATTTTACCAGGCATGCATGGGTATATCCTTTGAAGGCAAAGTCCGAAGTGTTTTTGTGCTTCAAACAGTTTTTGGTTATGGCTGAAAATGTGTCAGAAAGTAAGATGGGCACCCTCCGTTCAGATCGAGGGGGGGAGTATATGTCTTCAGAATTTAATGCATTTCTGGCTGAGCATGGGATAAAACACCAATGTACAGTGCCGTATACACCACAGCAAAATGGTGTGGCTGAGAGAAAAAACAGGTCTCTCATGGAAATGGCAAGATGTATGGTTAAGAGTCAAAGTCTACCACATGGTTTTTGGCTTGAGGCTGTCATGTGTGCCACTTATGTACTGAACAGGTGTCCCACCAAAGCATTACAGGTTGTCACTCCATATGAGGCTTGGCATGGCCGCAAGCCATCTGTTGGCCATTTACGTGTTTTTGGTTGCCTGGCATATGCATTAGTGCCTGTGCAACATCGCAGAAAATTGGATGACAAAGCTGTCAAATGTATTTTTGTTGGATATAGTGCTGAGAGCAAAGGCTATCGTTTGTATCATCCACAGACAAAGCGCATTTTGGTTAGCCGTGATGTTGTATTTGTGGAAGATGCAGTTCAGCCCTTGGTTTCATGTACTAAGGAGACAGATATCAGCTCACGTGATGTCTATGATACATTGTTGCCTCTTTTCAGTGGTGCACAGTCAAGTGCAATACCTCATGAGGCAGTTTTTCAGCCTATGCAGGTTTTAAATGATGGCACAGATCAGCCTATATCTGATGCAGATGTGCATGATGCACTTGAGGATGAGAGACAAGAGATTGAGGGCTCTAGGAATATGCCTAGATGGCTGGTGCAGACTTTGCGTGACAGCAAGTTGGATGCCCCTTTGTCTAGTCGCACTCGTTCTGGCTCTCATGGAGCCTCTTATGCGTCAGATTGTTATGCATTGGCTGTTTCTAGTATGTGCGATGAAAGTGAGCCTGTTTCATTTGATGAGGCACAAAGTTCAGAAAATTGGATGGCTGCTATGCAAGCAGAATACGATGCTATTATGAAGAATGGTACATGGTCTTTATGTGACTTGCCCCCTGGCAAGAAGGCCATTGGCACTAAGTGGGTATACAAATTGAAGCGTAAGCCTGATGGCACAGTGGATCGCCATAAGGCTAGGCTTGTTGCAAAAGGTTATGCTCAAGAGAAGGGCATTGATTTTGATGAGACTTTTGCTCCCACATGTCGTATGACCACTGTTCGTAGCATCTGTGCATTAGCAGCTCATAATGGTTGGAATGTACATCAGCTGGACATAAAGACTGCGTTCTTAAATGGAGATTTGCATGAGGAGGTGTATGTATCGCAGCCTCGTGGTTTTGTTCAAAGAGGGCAGGAAAACAAAGTGTGCAGGTTAAAAAAGGCTTTATATGGTTTAAAGCAAGCTCCACGAGCTTGGTATGAAAAAATACATGCATATTTGACTGCACATGGGTTTCAGAATAGTCCAACAGAAAGCACTTTGTATGCTAAACGTGTGGATAGTGTACATCTAATCATTGCTCTCTATGTCGATGACATGCTGCTCACAGGACCAAATGAGAGTCATATTGCTGATTTTAAGGCTGATTTGAATGCCTCTTTTGAGATGTCAGATTTGGGGCATTTGCATCATTATTTGGGGATACAATTTAAGCAGTGTGATGGAGGTATTGCTTTGTGTCAGACAAAGTATATTGAAACATTGTTGCGGAGATTTGGCCTTGAAGACTGCAAGCCTATTGCTACTCCAATGGAGACAGGTTTGAAGTTGAGTCTTCATGATGCTGGAGATCACTTTGATGTCACACTCTATCAGACAGCTGTTGGTTGCCTCATTTATGTATGCATTACGAGGCCAGACATTCAGTTTGCAGTCTCACAGGTGAGCAGATTTATGCATAGCCCAGGCATTAAGCATTGGCAGGCAGTGAAGCGTATCTTTCGCTATTTGAGTGGTACTCGGCATCTTGGGTTGTTTTATCCCAAGGGGGGATCATTGCCGCCAGATTTACATGCTTTTTCAGATTCTGACTGGGCTGGTTGTTATGACACACGCGTGTCCACGAGTGGTTTTTGCTTCATGCTTGGAAGCTCATGCATATCATGGTTGAGCAAGAAGCAGCCTACTGTGGCCACTTCTAGTTGTGAAGCTGAGTACAGGGCAGCTTTCACAGCTACGGTTGAGTGTGTGTGGCTCAGACGCCTTATGGCTGATTTGGGTGTTGGGCAGTCATCTGCCACCACCATCTTCACTGACAGTCAGAGCGCATTGGCAGTTGCGCGGAACCCAGTGTTCCATGCTCGTACGAAGCACATTGAGGTGCACTACCATTATGTCAGGGAGAGACTCTCTGCAGGAGAGATCAGTTTGGCTTATGTGCCAACACAGGATAACCTTGCAGACCTTTTCACAAAGGCTCTGCCTCGTGAGAAGTTCGAAGCTTTTCGCAAAGCTTTGGGCTTACTCCCTTTTGTGGATTCGTCCACATAGCTAGACACTTCCCTATACATGAGTGCTAGCTCTTGTTCACCGCATCACTCCAGGGGGGATTTGTTACCATATTATAGTAGTGATGTGTGTGAACACACTTAGGACCGCCGGGGCACTTTTTCCCTCACTAGGAGGTTTTTTCCCCCGTGCATTGTATATACGCCCATTATCTTCTAGGGCTTGTTATCTTTCATTTTTGGCACTCATAATACACTACTGTGTTGTGCTCAAGCTTCCTCATCTTCTTGAAGTTGTGTGTGCATTCTTGCAACCCTAATTCCAACATCCACCTCTCCCAAAACATCTCCATCTCTTTTTCTGGATTCTCTCCACCTCTCCCAGAATGTCTCCACACTTCCCAGAATATCTCCACACTTCCTAAATCTTCTCATGCTACCCTTTATTCTGTCCCAATAGATTCTTCTCACCTTTTCACAGGTTCTTTCACATTTACACATTCTCTTTTACAGTCTCTAACCAAGGGCTTGTTCTTGCACACACCCTATTCACTTATATATTTCAACATTTAAGAGGCCATGGAAAATTCGGGCCTTCCGCATACCATCGTACCCAAACATGATTCGATGGAGACCAAACTTTGCAAGCATGTGGGGGGGGCCCAACGCCACATGCTCACAAAGTTTGGTCATGAGATCGAAGCATGTTTGGGTTAGTTATTAGCGCCCAGTGTGGATTTTCAAGTCTCTTGGTGCTAGGTTTAGTCATGATCGTAGCATGTTTGGGTTAGTAATTAGTGCCTAGTGCGAATTTTTCAAGTCTCTTAGTGCTTAAGAGGCCATGGAAAATTGGGGCCTTTCCCATACCATCGTACCCAAACATGCTCTGATGGGGACCAAACTTTGCAAACATGTGGGGAGGAGCCACACGGGCGCCCACCCCCACATGCTTGCAAAGTTTAGTCATGATAGGAGCATGTTTTGGGTTAGTAATTAGCACCCAGTGTGGATTTTTGAAGTCTGTTGGTGCTTAAGAGGCCATGGAAAATCCGGGGCTTCCCCATACCATTGTACCCAAACATGCTTCGATGGGGACCAAACTTTTCAAGCATGTGGGGGGGGGCACTGCCACATGCTTACAAAGTCTGGTCATGATCAAAGCATGTTTGGGTTAGTAATTAGCGCCTTGTGTGGATTTTTCAAGTCTCTAGGTGCTTAAGAGGCCATGGAAAATCCAAGCCTTCCACATACCATCGTACCAAAACATGCTCTGATGGGGACAAAACTTTGCAAGCATGTGGGGGGGGCCCATCCCCACATTCTTGCAAAGTTTGGTCATGATTGGAGCATGTTTGGGTTAGTTATTAGCGCCTAGTGCGGATTTTTCAAGTCTCTTGGTGCTTAAGAGGCCATGGAAAATCCGGGCCTTCCCCATACCATCGTACCCAAACATGCTCCGATGGGGACCAAACTTTGCAAGCATCTGGGGGAACCCACCCCCACATGCTTGCAAAGTTTGTTCATGATGGAAGCATTTTTGGGTTAGTAATTAGCGCCCAGTGTATGGATTTTTCAAGTCTGTTGGTGCTTAAGATGCCATGGAAGATCTGGACCTTCCCCATACCATCGTACCTAAACATGCTCCGATGGAGACCAAACTTTGCAAGCATGTGGGGAGGACCCACCCCCACATGATTGAAGAGTTTGGTCACAATCGGAGAATGTTTGGACTAGTAATTAGCACCCAGCGGTGGATTTTTCAACTTTGTTGGTACTTAAGAGGATATTGAAAATCCGGGCCTTCCCCATACCATCGTACTTAAACATGACTCTAGGGTAAACTTTTGGTTTTGCCTCAGTAGAGGAAAACATGTTGGGATGTTCTTCATGTTTTGGCTATACCATATGTAGGTACTTGTTTTTTTAATTTTGAATACCGAGTACACATGATACACTACTTTCTAATTTTTTTAATACACTTGTTACATTATTGGCCCTCTATGGTCTATTGGGGACACCCATCCAACCATGGTGCCATGCTTGCAATTAGTATCATGAGTGATGTCATATTAAATACTACATTGTAAGTGCCATGGCATATGCTTTGCGGGTCTCTGCTATGTATGTTGTGATTGGGTAACGCCATGTGTATGCATGCTAGTGTTGATATTGGTGTTTGATTGCCTCACCTAACATGTTGACTTGTTGAGTATAGGTGATAAGTAAGAGGATGCCGAATGAGGCATCGTACTTGTGCAAGGGTCACCGAATGAGGTGTCGCACATGCATGAGTGTGCAAGGGTCACCGAACGAGGTGTTGCATGCGCGAGGGTCACCGAACAAGGTGTCGCGCAGGTTTTGTCATGTGCATGGGCGTTTACATCGCCTTGACATTTATGAGTTATACTTCATTATGCTTTACGGGTCTATGCTATCTATGCTATGATTGGGTGATGTCATGTGTGTACGCATGCTAGTGTTGTTAATATTGGTGTTTGATTACCTCACCTAACATGTTGACTTGTTGAGTATAGGTGATGCATACGAGGATGCCGAATGAGGCGTCGTACTTGTGCGAGGGTCACCGAACGAGGTGTCGCACATGCATGAGCTCCTCCCTGACCACCCTTCCCCTATTTCATCCCCCCACATGTCACCCCACCTTGTGTACCCTCACCACCCCCTTCTCCGATGCCACCCTCGCCACCTTCCTCCCTTTATCTTGGATTGGGCCCTCTGCTACTCCCCCATGACCAACCTTCTTCATCAGCATAACCAAACACCCTCCTTATGGCCTTTCTTGGCACCACACCCTCTACATCGCAAACCCCTTCGCACCAGGTACCCCAATCCTCCCCACTCCCTACCCATATTTCCCTCAAGGAAGGCAAAATTCCTCACTAGCCCCCTAGGAAAAGGACAAGGTGGATCCTCCCATCAATCCCCTCAATAGGCGTGACCCTTTGGATCACACAGAATCTGAATCTTGTTTGACTACTAAATCCAAAAGATATCTTTAATGAAAGTTACTGATTACATGGACATTCATGTCCTTAGACTTTATATTGACGCTAAGAAGGATGCTTGGAAAAGGCAACACCAACACCGATAGTGCAGAGGATACATGCAGCCCAACCCAGAGGCCCGGGCTATCACATTCGATCTTATGGGTGAACAAATTTTTTGATGGAACCCTTTCCTCCTCATGTTGAAATATTCATGTGAATGGGTATGTGTGGGAACAAGCCCTTAGCTAGAGATTGTAAAAGGGAGTCCGTAATTGAGTGGGTAGTAGTGAAAAGGTGAGAAGAATCTATTGAATGAGAGAATTAAGGGTAGCATGAGTGAATATAGGGGTGTGGAAAGATTCTAGGAAAAGGTGCCCCTAAATGTAGGGGAGGTGGCACAAATCAAGGGGAGAAATTAGTGGAGTGGGTGCTTGGCACCTTGTGGATGTTAAAGCAATAAATTGAGGCATTGGCCTAATGAGAATTTGTTGGTTTTTGAGTATCCACGCCTACATTATACTATTAGATTAATCATGCACTAATCTTGCTTTAATTGCTCTAATTGCTAATCATGTTAATTCTTGAATTTGATCCACCATAGCCTATCAAATTGTTGCAAATTCAACTTGGTATCAGAGCCACGTTAGCATTCAGCTATTGTTTTAAGCCTAATCACCTTCTTAATTACTAATTAGGTGCTAATGGCTTTATAAGAAATTTTTTCACCTTATGTAGCACCCATACTCACTGGAGCTTAGATCTCTCCCTCCACATAGCTCCATTGCCTACAAAACTAACACACCTTCTTGCCAACACACTAGCACCTGAGCGTGGCACTTAAGAAGGTCAACCGCTGTCGGATACAGTTGAGGGAATTGTTGATTTGCTGGTGCCTTTATTTCTGAGAAAACCTGCCTTTATTTCTGAATTGGAAGCATTGGAGCTAGCCCAAGAGGCTTTTGGGTGTGCTTTTCCATAGAACAAGGATTAGCCGTGATTTACTTCAACTATCGTAACTTGAACAGAATTGAATTTTAGTTATAGGGATCCTTTAGTCCAACCGAACCCCATCCAACCCCATGGGTTAGCAAGGATTAGCCGTGATTTACTTCAACTATCGTAACTTGAACAGAATTGAATTTTAATTATAGGGATCCTTTAGTCCAGCTGAACCCCATCCAACCACTATATTGATAGAATCCAATTTAGAAATTTGGTTATGTTTTGTCCCAAGTACCAGGGAAAAGAGTTCCTAGGCCCCCTAGCCAGCAAAATACAATTTAGACACACCGCTTACACATCCAATATGAAATTGCCTTTTACAGATTCAGCTATCTTTACAGCAAACTTGAAATGAAACCATAGTATTACTGATCATAATTATCCAAAATATCCAGATCCAATTCTCAACTTTTTCCACTTTCCAATAAAAAAACCATTTTCAGTCATTTCTTCCTCGACGTACCTATGGCATCATTGGCAACCAGAACGCTCACCCTCTGCTCACTCAAGGGCTTTTTTAATAGTTCTTAGCCCATAGTACCCAGGAATATAATCAAGTATTCCATTTATCCCTTCCTCAGTGTACCTATGGCATGGCAACGAGAACGCTCACCACCTGCTCACTCAGGGGCCTTTTCAATAGTTCCTAGCCCATAGTACCTAGGAATATAATCACATAAAAATCATATGGACTCTCAGTTGAAGATCAGCAAGATCAACCAACAAGATCCATGTAAAAGAGCCATGAACTCATCCGAAGACCAGCAAGGTGAATCAACCAAATCCATGCCTGTGTTCAGAAAACAACTCCAACTCATATTCTTCCCCGACGCATGCATGGGTATCCTGGGCGACCTAGAGCCTGAGCACCGTATGGTCAGCACCCTCTAGGTTCCTTCGCAAGTGGTTACCTAGCACTTCACTCATAGACCGCTTGCTTGGTCCCTCATCCACCGCACCGGAAGCTCACCATTTTAATCGAACCAAGGCTAGTCAAGACCTCGACATCAATTCACATTATTTCACATCCATTCACATCATTTCAAATCCATCATTCCCACATCAACTCACATCCAATCACATCAATTCACATCCATTGACATCCATTCACATCCATTCACATCATTTCACATCCATTCACATCCATTCACATCAACTCACATCCACTCACATCCATTCACATGCATTCACATCATGTCACATCCATTCACGTCATATCACATCCATTCACATTCATTCACATCATTTCACATCATATCACATCCATTCACATTTATTCACATCCATTCACATCCATCCACATCCATTTACCTCCATTCACCTCCATTCACATCCATTCACATCCATCCACATCCATTCACATCCATCCACATTCATTTACCTCCATTCACATCATTTCACATCCATTCACATCATTTCACATCATTTCACATCCATTCAGTGATTCTAAATAGTTTATGCATAACCTTCTTTATTTTTCTGACTATTGAATAATGTTCAAAACTCCACTTTTAACATAAAATGTATTTTGCATAAATTCATTCTCTAATGATATAAATTTTACCATAACTTTCCTGTATTTTCTATGAAATGATAATGATTAAAATTCCACTTTTAATATAAAAATTATTATCCATAAATTCATTTTCTAAGGCTATAAATTTTGCCATAGCTTCCCCACATTTTCTATGAACTGATAATACTCAAAGTTCCTCTTTTAGAATAAAATTATTTATGTATAAACCTTCATTTTCTAAAGGCAAGGTAGAGAGATAATAGTATTATACTAAACTGAAAATTACACTAGCATAAAGTTACTCCATATGAAAATACAAAGGAATGGTGGTCTATTTATAGGTGAGGAAGGCCAATTGGTTCTAGAGGTTTCCAGCTTCAGTTGGACCCAATTTGGACAAGATTTGGATCAGTTTGGCTCCCTTTTTGATCTAGTTTGCATCAGGAGAGAGGAGAGATGAAATATCTTGATTTTTTTGAATTAAAAATGTCAAGCAATGGTGATAAAAAAGATGCCTACCTCAAGTGGATTTTCCTCCTTATACTGAGGTGTCAAAAATGCATCATTTTATCAAAATATCCCATTTTTTAAAAAACTAATATACCTTAATTTTTAACTAATAAACCCTGTACTCAGTCAACTCTTCGTCTTATGTGAGCATCCAATGCCAAGTATGAATAAGTGCCCGACTCCTTGACATCATCACCATCTGCTTCTTCAACGTGATCATCACCCTCTTGGCACAATTCCCTACATGGCACCACTATGCCAAGTATGAATAAGTGCCCGACTCCTTGACATCATCACCATCTGCTTCTTCAACGTGATCATCACCCTCTTGGCACAATTCCCTACATGGCACCACTATGACAAGGGATCCCAAGGCCTCACCTTTGACATCAACAAATTCCCCAAACTTAAGAAACTATTTGGGTACTACGAGTCCATACAGTGACATGGTGCCTCCAAACTTTTGAACACCTGATGGAGACAATCTTCTTGACAAGCTACAAAGATTTCCACTCGGGGGTGCACTACTAAGAAACCCCATGTATTATGTGCATTAAAAGGGTATTTAAAAAACCCCTTACCTACTATGAGTTTTTCATGAATAAAATGAACCCTTTTTCTTAATGGAATTGTGGTTTTTTTTTTCAAATTGATTAAAAACACATTTTTGTAAATGCATTTATGTGAATTTACCTTTAAATTTTGAATTAAAAAACCCCTTCATTTGAACTCACGTGCTGTACTTACATATTTGTAGGTGGACCCCCTGAGGCTTTCCATCACTCCCACCACCAATGCCCCAAATTCTCGTACAATTGTTTCTACACCTACTACCTTGTTGCTCTGCCACACTGAAATTTCTTGCCAATTCCAAGGATGGATTCGAATTACGGTGGGGGGTATGTTAACCACAATGGTTAACATTACTCAGGCTACTATTTTTGATCAAATTAAGGTTACATTTCATGTAATTTATTGTTATGTAAAACTGCACTCAACTCTTCATATAAATGATATGGGATGACCGATCTTACGACATGTATATGTTGACCATTAGCTACAAATCCTAGATGTACATAAAGCTAGAGAACCAATTTTGGGTCCCCAATTCTTAATGGGAAACCGACCATTGTAAAAAAAGCTCATGTATACACACAACACCCATGCATAGTAGCTACCCACTTTGAGGAATGTACCCTAGTTATTGTATGGATCCCTATGGAGCATACATTGGCCCACCACTAAGGCACAATCCATAGATGAGATATTACCCTCTAGGCTTTGCTTCATCGCCTATCATACCTCCACCTACACTAGCTCCAACTGTTGTAGGTTGACACATGAAATGTTTAGGTTAGCCATGAAAATAGAGAGGGGATACCTTCACAAATTGTACCACCAATTCCCACATAGTTGATGCCATGTCCAAGATCAGAAAGGAGAAAACCACTCCATATCTCCATACTTATTACTAAGTTTGAGTGGTCAGGGGATCCTGTACCTCGTTTGGAGATGCTTAACCAGATCTATGAAGCATTCGGCCATGTGGAAGATTAGGTTAAGGTGAGTGCCTCTAGCCTCACCCTCGATGGAAAAGTAGGACAGCGGTTCCAATCACTACAAACATAGGACAAGGCTACCTTTGATGGCTTGAAAGAGGCCTTCAAAGTAGGGTATTCTAGATAGGGAACTCAATGGATTCTGGTCAAATAGTTGCATAATGTGAAGCAGAATGAGGGAGAATCCATCTGGGACAACCGGGTGAGATATCTTCAATCTCACTATAATGATAGGGACAAGATCCTGATGAAGGATTGATCAGTCAATTCCTAGAGACTTGAAGATGTTGCCTTGCATAATTCCATATATTGTCTTGGACACACCTCCTTTCAACAATACTCTAGAAGCATCATGGATTTTGAAGACAATTTTAAGGGAACTTGTTCCCAAGAATTGCATAGGGGCACTTCTGAAGCTTCCTTTAAAAAAATCTGATGGGAAAGGGAAAGAATCCTCTTTAAGATAATAGGTAGAGCAGCTAGCAATTGCATTAATGCAACAAATGGCCCAACAATGGAGAACAGGTCAAGGTCACGATCAAGTCGGTCAACCGCATCTTTAGCCCAAGAGAGAACTAGTGTGGTGCCCGATTTGTAGAGTGAACCACACTAGTATGGAGTGTCCACATTTCAGACCTATACCAACTCCCTATTAATGCTTACTATCAGAGATGCAAAAATCATGAAACATCAAACTGCTACCACCAAAGAGTTGCTCAAGACAAGCCTCCAGGGAATTCACTTTCCATAGAAAGGGGATGCTACTTGCGTACATAAAACTCATAAAAACCCTCTATTTAAGTTTCTCTAAAAAAATAAACTATACCCCTTTCTAAGCATATGAATCCCACTAATGAAGTTCAAGTACCTCCTATTTAAGGTTTTAAAATGAATTAGTAGATATTAATGTTATACATGACAATTGTAACCCATGTAAGTAGCATGGATGTAAGTGCTAGAAGCAAGCACAAAGACTTACATGTACTCTCCAAAAATTGTTCCAAGTATGGTTAGCTTAAAATATTAATAAACTAATCAAGTTTTTAAACTACACCACTAGATCACATATTGTAAATAAGAAGAAATAAAACCCCTACTTTCATTCTCCCCTCCTCCCTTATCTCCCCCTGGTGCTACCATAAATCCCCCTCACCCCTCAACTTATAAGCTTAAGCCCCCCTCCCTCACACTCACATGCTACCATAAGATATGGCTTGTGAGTCCCTTGGGGCCAACCCCCTACCATAGGCCTTATCGAGACTGGCTTTACTAGCACTAGCACAACATAATGCACCTTAACCTAGCCATGAAGTGGCCCAATGAGAGGAATCATCAGGGTACCCAATGTACCCTTTCCACCTCCAAAACTCCACCATAACCTCCATTACCTCAAGTGACCCTAGTTCACCAAAGTTAACCTTGACATAATTTTTCAAAGAATGTGAGGAGGGAGAGGTGAGGAATAACACTGCCTTTGAGTGCGCTGAACAAATAGCCCACAGCCAGATCCTAAATCATTATTTGATGGAGGGTGAGCACATGTACCGTGTCTACCTAGTAGCCACAACACCGTGAGGGCAAGACTTGAACAATATGTCTAAACGACCATCTATGCAATGCTATCACTACACTTGACCTCACCAAATGGCCAAATGTCCAATTAAGAAAGAGTTGGCGAGTACTCCTGTGAGTACCCCCACCTTAGCTCCCTTATGTATAAGCTATAGGATAGACCACATGTACAAGAATTGCCCATTGAGAATAGGTGTACTTGGAAAATGAAATGAAGCTAAACCAAGCACCAACATTAACTTGTTGAGCACGGGAGATGGCTTTATCCACACACTGCCTATCAATGTAGTCACAAAAATGCAAAGCAGGAGGAGAGCTACTATTCATGCTACTACCACTAAAGCATCTATGTAGCAGAAGTAGGGAGCCTTGGGAAGACAAGAAGATTGTTAATCCAATTCTAGGAGATTAAAAAGAGCTACCGCCATTATCTTACATCAAGGAGTCACGGTAGATACACCAAAGGGTCATACATTCAAGATATGAAGCAATAGTGTCCAAAGCTACAACGGACGGGTGCTCGTAATGGTGTGACAAAGTATTTATGGCAATTCTTGCTTCAAGAGCATGTGGTAGAAGCAAGTTAGGATGAATCCTAAGTGATGTACTTCATGGATATATTATGAGAGTAGTCATTGTAATAGCATTAGGCCTCTTATGAGCCTAAAGTTCCCGACCGACCACAGTTTAAGTGAGTATGAACACTTATGGCCATGTATATAGGTGAAATTCTCTCATAATACAACATACACTCCCATTGTGCAATTGAGTCTTGCTTGTAACCACAGACCTAATTATGTATCTATCATTGTTGATCCTGTTGATGCATAGAGCATGGCAGCAAAGAAAGATAAGGGGGATACTAGAGTTGTCAATACCCTAGAGGCAGATGTCCCTAGAGGCAGATGTCCATGACACCAAACGGGCTATAAGATGAGTACCAGTGTGTGTAGTAGATTAAAATTCTAGCATTGGTTGTCTAGAAAGAAGAGTGATTCTCCTTTCAAAGTTGGAGATGTGGTCCCATGTTTCTCAAGTGATTTCCAGCTAGGGCAGTGGAGGAGAGAAAAGATGTGGTTTTTTTGCAAGAGCGATGTGTGTCACACATACTATCCATGCAAGAAGACATTACATAAACCAACAAATGTCCCTCCAATAGAGAGTGTTGCAAATTGTAGCCACAGAGAATGTTGCAGCACAGAGAATGTTGCAAATTGTAGCCATAGACCTAATTATGTATCTGTCATTGTTGATCGTGTTGATGCACAGAGCACGACAACAAAGAAAGATAAGGGGGATATTAGAGTTGTCATTTCCCTAGAGGCAGATGTCCATGACACCAAATGGGCTATAAGATGAGTACCAGTGGGTAGTAGAGTAAAATGCCAGCATTGGTGGTTGTCTAGAAAGAAGAGTGATTTTCCTTTAAAAGCTGGAGATGTGGTCCCATGTTTCTCAAGTGATTTCCAGCTAGGGCAGTGGAGGAGAGAAGATGTGGTTTTTTTGCAACAACGATGTGTATCACACATACTATCCATGCAAGAAGATATTACATAAACCAACAGATGGCCGATAGCATTGGGCAATACTTTATCTGCTAGGGAGGTAATAGGTCTAGTGAAGGCAAGCTTTGACATTAGCATGAATTTGGAAGAGTTAAAGAGACTAGAGAAAAGCGAGATAAACTCAAATGCCACACTGACTAATGTTGAAGAGGGTACTAGTAGGAAACAACCTTATCCACAAGGGTATTTCAAATGCAGCATATGAACAAATACAAGCAGCACTGAAGTTGAAGAAAAGAGTTGTCTGCCAACATATGTACAAAGAAGGTGCTAAAGAACTCTTCTATTTGAAAGATGAGGAGAAACAGGCTTATTCATCCAAGGACAACCATCATGTTCTTGCCTTGGAAAGAACAAGTAACAAGAAGAAGTATCTACCATGCAATCATATATACTATGTGTTTTTGATGGTTCTTGGGCAAGATGTGAACAATAGCATGCACATCCACTAGCCTAGAATAGCTCAACATATCTTGAAAGACATGCTTTACGAAGGTTGTGCAATTTGTCAATTAGCAACCCAATAACGAGTGACTGACTTTTGTCTCCATGTTGTATATAGTCTTTGCCAAGTTATGTTTCACATTGTACACATCTTTGTCAAGTTATGTTTCACATTGTACATAGATTTTGTCTAATTATGTTTCGACTTCCCTAAACCCTTTTTGTTCCACATTGTACACATCTTTTATCTAATTATGTTTCGCATTGTCTACACCCTTTTTAATTTGATGGTGGTAAAATCTTGGGCATATTTGTGGATTTCTGAACCTTCCTATCATCAACCACCCAGTAAGTACCTTTCTGCTCCCCACAAACCACATCCAAAATAAAATGATACTCGCTGCTCTTTCACTTGTGCGCACTCCCCAAATGCACCCACAGCACCAAAGAAGTAAGGTTGGAGGAAATCCACCCATAATACCCCTAGAACAAGTGGTTTCAAGGGAAAGGCATCTTATATCTTCCCAATAGAATTAAAAGAGCATTGGCCAAGCTATGTAGAGGCTATTAATGTACATTTTGACTTCTTCGAGGTCTAGAAAACGGAGCTTGTTACGTTTCTAATTCTGATTACAAGTTAACCACTAAAAGGGACGAGTCACCTCACTCACAATCAAAACCCCCAAAAATCTGTCGCTTCACTTGTAGGACACGAAACAAAAAGTTGGCACAAGCTGAGCGACATGCCAAGAAAAGAATGGATGAGGAAAGCGCTAAGGCGCAAGAGACCAAACAGATCCTTGAACACTTCAAAGGCTACAAGGTGGAAGACCACTTTGTACAATATGAGAAAGCCCAAAGAATCCATGATGGAAAGCTTGGAACGTCTTGGGATGGTCTAACCAAGGCTGAGGAGATCAATCAGGCAAGTCTAGGGGAAGATCTGAAACCTATCCATATTGAGGAAGACCTCTCTGCAGAAGAAGATAGAGACCTTACTACCCTCCTCACTGAATTCCAAGAGTGCTTCACCTAGAAATACACTAATATGAAGGGTGTACCTCTTGAAGTGTTCAAACACACCATCCCCACGGTGGAAGGGGCAAGGCCAATAAATAAAAGATCATATCCTACGAACCGAAGGACTCCAAGGTGGTCCTTGAAGAGATCGATCATCGACTCATAGATGCCAAATTCATCTACGAAATAGAGCACACCGAATGGGTCTCACCCATCATGATGATACCCCAAAAAAACGGAAAGGTAAGAGTGTGTGTGGACCTCAAAAAGGTCAATGCTTCCACAATATGAGATCACTATTTATTACCTTTCACAAAACATGTGTTGGAGTGTGTCATAGGAAAGGAGGCTTACAACTTCCTTGATGGGTTTTCCGACTACACAACCAAGTGTTGATAGACCCAAAAGATCAACATAAAATGGCTTTTGCCACCACTGAATAGGGCACATATGCATACCTTTTGATGCCATTTGATTTGACCAATGCCCTAAGAACCTTCTAATGCCTAATGTGCATAGTCTATAAGGAGTATCTATGAAAATTCCTTGCAGTTTTTATGGACAACCTCTGTGTCAATTCTACATGGTAAGCACATATAGGGTGCTTGAGAACAATACTAGAGAGATTCAAACTTTACAAAATCTCTCTTAACCCTTTGAAATGCTACTTTTGGGTCCGACATCGTGGAGTGATCTCAGACTCCATGAAATCTCCACAGATGATAGTAAGGTGCAACTCTTTCTTATGTTATCGCTCCCTACCAAATTTAAGGGAGTCCAATGATTTATGGGGCACATTTGTTATAAACTATGTTTCATCTTTATGTATGTTGAGATAGCTCCTCCCCCTTACGGGCTCTTGTTTATTTTTGAAGAGGTCATTTATGAAGACCTCCAAGAATTTTTATAGGAAATCCTTGTATGTGTTGGCACATCAGTTGTTAAAACATAGCCTAGCATGTCAATTGTGAGTCTAAGAACAATTCCTTTGTATGCAAATGTCCCATCCTCTATGAAGGTGGCCTTATGTTTGTCTTTGTGTCTATAGACACCTAATTGTATCCTGAAAATCTACTAAGAAGCAGCAATAAACTTCTTTTTTTTCCCACCCTTTCAAGCACATGTGATAATGGGTAATGATCCCTCACCATGGTTGTATTTACCTTTTTCAAGTTCACACATACATGGATTTTAACATTCTTTTTTGGTCCTCTGACCACTAGGGATATCCAATTTGTGTGATGGTCTTGGAAAAGGTTTCATTGTAGCTTTAAGACTTTTGTTTAACTTGTCTTGCACTGTCTCAATGCCCCTTGGCATGGCACCCTCTGTGCATGTTCTAAATGCCCCTATCCCCTATTTATTTGATGAATCCCTTTCATTGTTTCTCTGGCAGTTTGTGCCAATACAGTGTGCGGGGGGCCTTAGGCTCCCTTCCGCTGGCTGCTCACAACCAACCTACTTTTGATATGGTGGTAGACTTTTGGAGGGACTCCCTTGAGAGATCCAAGTAACTACTCCTCGAGGGTTAAGTCAATAGAGATCCAAACCTTTTTGGGCTTTTCCCCACACTATTAGGTCAATTTGTTTGGCACCTTAGGTCCTTCATAAGATACCCCTATTTCTTTAAGTTTATTCCTTTTTGGTGTTGGTGCACACACCTTTATGTTCTCAACCTAATAATTCCTTTAATGGGAAGGGGCTTGTCTTCTTCAGTCCTCTTCTTGTTTGGTAACTATCATTGGAACTTACTTATTTGAGATTCTTCCTTGATTCATCCCTCTTGTGTACATAGCTTGTTTCATCTTCTCCATCATAACTCGGAAGTCTTAGTCAACTGGAGGTTGAATCTATGGGATTTTACTTTGCTAAAGTTTTAGCAATTTTAGAATCTATTTTCAAAACATTATAACTTAGTTTCTTTTATAAGATCATTCTCGTTAGCCTCACTAGCTAATGCACTTAGTGTTCTTCATCTTTGAGGCTAGTGGGAACTCTCGTTCTGACATGCATTGATTTTTTTAGCTTCTTCAAAGAAGATTCTCTAACTCAAGGAATTCTTTGAGGACTGTCTGGTGTTCTTCTGACACCTCCTTGTCCTCATCATCAAAACTTGAGGTATAACTTGGATTGAAGCTTGCAATAACACCTTTGAGTGGTACGAATTTACATTTCCTAGGAGTTATTTCTTCACGGATTTCAATTGGTTCAACTCCTTTTGGTCCATTTCATCAAAGAACTAAGTTTTCATTGGTCTAGGACATGTACATGTATCCATTGTAGCCACCAGTAGATGTATCCAGTTCTCCTCCTCTCCTCTTAAGGGTCCTAGGAGTGAAGCAATAGAATTTTTTGCATCATGCGAATACCTTTTATAGCTATTCTGCATCATGCGAATACCTTTTATAGCTATTCTCATTCACATGACATAAATTTATGCTTGCGGATCATGATTTTATATGAAATCCTAATTCATTGTGTCTTGGTTACATCTCTATAGGAATGGTTTTTTAGGTCCACCTTAATCCTCCTATCAGGGGTAGATGTAATCTCTTCCCCAATGGCATATAAGGGTGTCTAAGAATCACATCATAATTGGTGGTCCTTCTGAAGTTAATAATAGCAAATGTATACTCATAGGCTAGGCCACATGATGTCTCTTTTATATTGTTTATGGATTTTAGATACTAATTTTTGCACTTCCAATGAGTTTTTTTGATATATTTGAGCAGATTAAAGTATTAGCATCTATTTTAGTTAGCTTAATCATCAAAGAAAGTCCAAAAAAATATAAGACTCTTAATTTTCATTAATTTCACTAATTGGGCTGGTTTTTTACATTAAAAAAAGTGAGTAGTGAAGAGAAAGAGTTGAACCCCCCCCCAAAAAAATAGTGGTTTTAGTGGTTTTTTGGTTAATGTGAGGCTAGAAAGAGAGATTAGTATGCATAGAGTACATGTTGATACATTATTGCACCAAATTAACACACAAAACTCACAAAATTAAGGATTCTAGCTCTCTATACATAAGAGAAGAGCCCATTATTTAGGAGCTTAATTAATCATTTATTATTTATTAATTCACACGTTAGACAATTCTTGCCTTGGAAATTCATTGCTCAATCCAAAGGTGTGCTTAGTTGTATGAAATAATTAGAAATAAGTGGTTAATTAAGACTCCTTAATCAATCTCAAAAGGAGAAAAATAGGTAAATGGTTAATCTTTGCTTAACTCCTAATCATTTTTTCCAAAACTCAAAAAAGAAAAGATAATCACAACCATAGTGGCATGAAAAACCATAGAAATTCACATCAAAAAAGTATTGTGCAAATCACTGTGATTTGAGGAATTACCTCACTAAGTTTGTCATTCACTGGGGGAATTACCTCACTAAGTTTGTGATTCACTATGATTTAAGAAATTACCTCGCTAACTCTGAGAAATCTTATCTTGAAAACCTCATCCTAAATTTTTGAAAAACAAACTGGTGAAAAACCTATGTGGTTTTTCACAACCATGAATTTCTTGAGAAATTCACTTTGAAAAACATGAAAATTTGGGGTTGGAAAGGAATACACAAACTTACATCCAAAGTCTTTTGAAAGCTTGTATCCGGAAGCAAAACATTTTGGCTATTGTTCGTGACCCCAGTTTATAGGAGATTTTGTGATGTTTTCACGAAATAAATTATGAAGAACATTGAAGGGATTTTGAGTACAAATGATATTTAAAGTGCTTGTGATGATGAAGTAGGTATCGCAAGGCCTATGAGTCCATCCATGATATCACAAATGAGGCTCTTCACAAGCGAGGGATCAAAAGCCACTTTCTTCCACCTCCATACAAAGTTGCATTGGCAAAGAAGAAAAACAATGCACATGTAAGATCACTTGTTGTTGGTGAGTATTTCCATGTAGAGGGAACAAAAGTATTGAAGGACAAATCAAAGGGTGATATCAAAGTAGATTACGATGCCTGTTAACAATCCTAAAATGGGATTGATCATGGTGATAGACATAGATTAAGCAACATAATTAAGGTGGATTAAACCACACTAAGAACTCCATGAGAGAGAGAGAGAGAATGCACACTCAACACTAAGAACTCCATAAGAGAGAGAGAGAGAGAATGCACACTCAACACTTGATCTCTTCTATTGCATATCACAATGAACCATACAATGATATAGGCCCTCTAGCCTTATCCCACTTTACACATCATCATCATCCATGTGGCAAGTCTCCCTTTTCCACTCTTTTGGTCACACTCACACACCATACAATATTACATATGGCATTCCTATCTCACCACAATATCTTGCACCTCTAGGGTGCTCTCCCACATACACACAACACCATGGTTACATCTTTCAACACCCCCTCTTAATCGAGGTGTTCCACAACTCACCCATCACCCATATCAATGTAGCATTGCACAACCGCAATCGCTACCTCTCAGCACTCCCTCTCGGTGTTCCACAACTCACCCATCACCCATATCAATATAGCATTGCACAACCGCAATCGCTACCTCTCAGCACTCCCTCTCGGTGTACATTGAAGTGTCCATCAACCAAAGTGCCATGCTTGAAAAATGATGTTAATCGGAGTGGTTAACATACCCCCCTCCCTTATTTAGGTCCATCCTTGGAGCTGTCGCACGGATCTAACAGTAGTAGATTGAGTAGGCCCTGACAAAGTCACGGCGCAAGGTAGATTGTGGGGGGCTTGATGGAAGACACGATAGCGTGTCCAAAAAGTTGTCTTCATCATGTTTGAAAATGTTTAGAGGCACCAAAAAGGCATCCACTAGACACGCTCATAGTAGCCAAATATCTGCTTCAATGTTGGCCCTTCGATGATGTTGAAGGACAATCCTTGAGTGCCTTCATGATAATGGTTCCATTCAAGGAACATCTCTAGCAGGGTGATGATCAGATTGAAGAATCTAATGGTGGCGACCACCGTGCGGGATCCACTATCAAGAGGGCCTACCCTGTGTTTGTTTGTTAGTGTTGTTAGGAGGGTTAGTGTGGTTAGTTTTTTTGGGGGGGTGAGCAGTAGTGGTGGCTTTTGAGAGTTCGGATTGGATTTGTGCCCAAGTGGGACAGTGGAGAGGATGTGAGAGGCAGTGGTGTGCTTAGAGTGGGGAGTGGCCTCTTTGTGAGAGCAGTATGGATCTGTGTGGATTGGAGGGTGGAGGGATGGCGGTGAGTGGCCTGGTAACTTTTTGGCATGAGGGAGTAGTGGGTATGGGTTCTATCATGAGGACTTTAAGTAGTGTGACTGTGCCTAAATAGTGAACTACTTGACATGCCATTGCTGTAACCTTGGCATGAGTGTCTTTCAAAGGGGGTTCCCTAAAGGAAATCCATGTCTCATGAGACATTAAGTTGTAATTAGCCCATGTATCTACAAGAGCTAATTTCTGGGAAAAGCTCATCGGGGTGGTCATTCCTAACCATAACCAAGAAGGCTTCAACTCTCAATCTTCTTCTTTGAGGTCTACAACTTGTGCCATGTTGACCATTATATTGTTTTGCCTAATTTGGCTTGCCTTGCTTTAGCCTCTTATTGGGATGCTTGTTTCATTTCTTTGTGGTCTTTTTTTCTTTGTTTTTTGTCATGTGAATGGCCCTTAGGGTGGTTTCATTAGTGGGCCATAGTAGCATTTTAATATTCTACCTTTGAAATATCCCACCATTTCAACACGATCGAGTGTCTCTATGCACACAATGCCTTGCGGAAGTGACTAGGAAAGGTCCTAAGCCGCCTATGAGCTTAAGTTTATTTTTATGTGTTTTTGTGCTAAAGAGGAGGACCACGAACTCCATTTGCATAACCGCTTCACTACCATAGGTCAAACTAAAGGGTGTCGCATTGGTAGCAACCTTGTAGGAAGTTTGATATGCCTAGAGTGCTGCTAACAACTTTTTTCCCCAATTGTTGCAGCAGCTGGCCTTAATAGTTTTGGTGAGAATGGCACATAGAACTTTGTTGGTACTTTTTTCTTGGCCATTAGCTTGGGGGTAATATGGGGAAAATTTTCTATGAGTGAAGGAATTCTTGTAAAGGAATTAGATTACCTCATTAATAAAGTGTGTTCCATTGTTGCTCACAATTTCAAGGGAGAAACCAAAGTGTGTGATTACTGCCTCATATAGGAATTTTATGGAGCGTACATGTCAACATTACATGTAGCTCGACCTTCAACCCATTTCATGAAATAGTCTGTGGTGGCAGTGATTATATACCAGGTTGAGTGTATTTGGACACGAGACAAATGGGCCCAATGAAATCAATGCCCCAGTTTTTTAATGGTTGCAAGACACAATAGGGTTCAAGGACATGTTGTACTTAAAGCAGGGGATTCTTACTCGTTGGCATTTATCGCACTACTACTTGACGTATTCTACTACATGAGACATTAAGGTGCGCCACCATAACCCAGCCAAGGACTTTGTGTGCAGTTATATCTTGGCGATGTGCCCCCCCAACACAGGTAGAGTGAGCCTATTCTAAGAGGAAGACTTGACGTATTCTACTGCATGAGACATTAAGGTGCGCCACCATAACCCAGCCAAGGACTTTGTGTGCAGTTATATCTTGGCGATGTGCCCCCCCAACACAGGTAGAGTGAGCCTATTCTAAGAGGAAGACATATTCTTCTTCATGGACATAGTGTTTGATAATCTTTTCTTTCCCCTACTTGTAGAGTTGTCTTGCGATTAATGGTAGGGGGTGCTTGTTTAATGAGGCATCGGGCACGGTCCTTGTTTAGGAGGGGGTCAGCTGGTAAGCCATTGGCTAGAAAGTGTCAAAATCCTCGGCCCATTTAGGAATTAAACATAATTGGTATCGGTGTTTCATTTTTATGTATGCTAATATAGCTCGACCCCTTTATGGACTCTTGATCTTTTTTAAGTGGATGGAAAAATACCAACAGGCTTACACCACCCTCAAGAAATCCTTGGCAAGTGCTCATATTCTAAGGTCCCCTAACTAGAACATTATCTTTCATGTTCACATTGACACCTCCACCTTTTCTATTATATGTGTGCTGGCCCAACCTAGTGAACACAAGATGGATTTTCCCATCAGCTTTGCCAGCCACCACCAACTAAACAAGGCCAAAAGAAATTATACCACGACTAAAAGGAAAGGGTTAGCCATGGTTCACTATTAAGAAGTTTCACCATTATCTTCTGGCGACCAAATTTATCTTCTTCATAAACCATCAAGCTCTTCTATACGTGGTAAACAACTGTCTACAACAAGAAGAATCACCAGATGGGTGCTAATCTTGCTTAAGTTTGACTTCACTGTCACAGTGTGCGGAAGAAGTGTGCGAAAGAACTCATAGCATGTCTTGATAGACCACATGTCAAGAATCCCCAACGGCATGCCGCCCGTGGGAGTTGATGATGATTTAATAGATGCCGCCCTCTAGCCACATCCAAGTATCGCTTGATAGGGGCCTACATAAATTTTGTGGGGGTGGGCCCCCCCACATGCTTGCAAAGCACCAAGAGACTTGAAAAATCCGCACAAGGCGCTAATTAAAAACCCAAACATGCTCTGATCATGACCAAACTTTGCAAGCATTTGTGGGTGGGCCCCCCACATGCTTGCAAAGTTTGGTCCCCATCTGAGCATGTTTGGGTACGATGGTATGGGGAAGGCCCTGATTTTCCATGGCTTCTTAAGCACCAAGAGACTTGAAAAACATGCTAATTACTAACCCAAACATGCTCCGATCATGACCGAACTTTGCAAACATGTGGGCGTGGGCCCTCCCACATGCTTGAAAAGATTGGTCCCCATCATAGCATGTTTTGGTACGATGGTATAGGGAAGGCCGAGATTTTTCATGGCCTCTTAAGCCCCAAGAGACTTGAAAAATCCGCACACTTAGAGCTAATTACTAACCCAAACATGCTCCTATCATAAGCAGACTTTACAAGCATACTGGGGTGGGCCCCCCCATATGCTTGCATAGTTTGGTCCCTATCGCAGTATGTTTGGGTACAATGGTATAGGGAAGACCCGGATTTTCCATGGCCTCTTAAGCACCAAGAGACTTGAGAAATACGCACTGGATGCTAATTACTAATCCAAACATGCTCCGATTGTGACCAAACTTTGCAAGCATGTGGACGTGGTCCTCCCCAAATGTTTGCAAAGTTTGGTCCCCATCAGAGCATGTTTGGATATGATGTTATGGGGAAGGCTCGGATTTTCAATGGCCTCTAAGCAAAAAGAGACTTGAAAAATCCGCACACTGGACGCTAATTACTAACCCAAACATGCTCCGATCATGACCAAACATTGTAAGCATGTGGGGGGGTGGGTCCCCCCCACATGCTTGCAAAGTTTGGTCTTCATCAGAGCATGTTTGGGTACGATGGTATGGGGAAAGCCCGGATTTTCCATGGCCTCTTAAGTACCAACAGACTTAAAAAATCTGCACTAGCTGCTAAATATAACTAACCCAAACATGCTCTGATCATGACCAAACTTTGCAAGCATGTGGGAATGCCTCCCCACATGCTCCCAAAGTTTGGTCCCCATCAGAGCATGTTTGGGTACAATGGCATGGGGAAGACCGGGATTTTCCATGGTCTCTTAAGCACCAAGAGACTTAGAACATCCGCACTGGGCACTAACTACTAATCAGAACATGCTCCGATTGTGACCAAACTTTGCAAGAATGTGGTGGTGGGTCCTCTCCACATGCTTGCAAAGTTTAGTCCCCATCGGAGCATGTTTGGGTACGATTGTATGGGGAAAGCCCGGATTTTCCATGGCCTCTTAAGCACCAACAGACTTGAAAAATCTGCACTGGCCATTAATAACTAACCCAAACATGCTCCGATCATGACCAAACTTTGCAAGCATGTGGGGGTGCAATGGTATGAGGAAGGCCCGGATTTTTCATGGCCTCTTAAGTACTAAGAGACTTGAAAAATCTGCATTGGGCGATAATTACCAATCCAAACATACTCCGATTGTGTGGGTCCCCATCAGAGCATGTTTGGGTACGATGGTATGGGGAAGCCCGGATTTTCCATGGCCTCTTAAGCACCAAGAGACTTGAAAAATCCGCACTGGGTGCTAATTACTAACCCAAACATTCTCCCATTGTGACCAAACTTTGTTAGCATGTGGGGGTGGGTCCTTCCCACATGCTTGCAAAGTGTAGTCCCCATCGGAGCATGTTTGGGTACGATGGTATGGGGAAGGCCCAGATTTTCCATGGCCTCTTAAGCACCAAGAGACTTGAAAAATCTGCACTGGGCACTAACTACTAATCCAAACATGCTCCAATTGTGACCACACTTTGCAAGCATGTGGGAGTGTCTCCTGCCCATATGCCTCCAAAGTTTGGTCACCATCAGAGAATGTTTTCGTACAATGGTATATGGAAGGCCCAGATTTTCCATGGCCTCTTAAGCACCAAGAGACTTGAAAAATCCTCACTAGGCGCTAATTTCTAACCCAAATAAGCTCTGATCATGACCAAACTTTGCAAGCATGTGGGAGTGGGTCCCCTCCTCATGCTTTGCGAAGTTTGGCCCCCATCGGAGCATGTTTGGGTATGATGGTATGGGGAAGGCCCTGATTTTCCATGGCCTCTTAAGCACCACGAGACTTGAAAAATCCGCACTGGGCGCTAATTACTAACCTAAACATGCTCTAATCATGACCAAACTTTGCAAGCATGTGGACGTGCCCCCCGCCCCCGGCAACATTCTTGAAAAAATTGGTCCCCCTTGGAGCATGTTTGGGTAGTACGATGGTATGGGGAACGCCCACATTTTCGATGGCCTCTTAAGCCCCAAGAGACTTGAAAAATCCGCAGTCGGCGCTAATTAGTAACCCAAACATGCTTCGATCATGACCAAAAATTTCAAGCATGTGGGAGTGTGCCCCCCCCTCCCCCCCCACATGCTTGCAAAGTTTAGTCTTCATGGGAGCATGTTTGGGTACGATGGTATGGTGAAGGCCTGGATTTTCCATGGCCTCTTAACCACCACAAGAGACTTTAAAATCCGCAATGTGTGCTAATTACTAGCCTAAACATGCTTCGATCATGACCAAACTTTACAAGCATGTGGGGGTGGCCCTTCGATCATGACCAAACTTTGCAAGCATATGGGTGCCCCCCCCCCCATATGCTTGAAAAGTTGGTCTCTATCGGAGTGTGTTTGGGTATGATGGTATGGGGAAGGCCTGGATTTTCCATCGCCTCTCAAGAGACCTGAAACATCCACACTGGGCGCTAATTACTAACCCAAACATGCTGCAATTATGACCAAACTTTGCAAGCATGTGGTGGTGGTCCCCCCCCACATGCTTGAAAAGTTGGTCACTATCGGAGTGTGTTTGGGTATGATGGTATGGGGAAGACCCGCATTCTCCATGGCCTCTTACACACCAAGAGACTTGAAAAATCCGCAGTGGGCACTAACTACTAATCCAAACATGCTCCGACTGTAACCAAACTTTGCAAGCATGTGGGGGCGGCTCCTCCCCACATACTTACAAGCATGTGAGGGCGGCTCCTCCCCACATGCTTACAAAGTTTGGACCCCATCGCAGCATGTTTGGGTATGATGGTATGGGGAAGGCCCGGATTTTCCATGGCCTCTTAAGAACCAAAAGACTTGAAAAAGCTGTATACTAGGCCCTAATTACTAACCCAAATATGCTCCGATCATGAGACCAAACTTTGCAAGCAATTACAAGTGGGTCCCCACCACATGCTTTCAAAGTTCGGTCCCCATCGGAGCATGTTTGGGTATGATGGTATGGGGAAGGCCCGGATTTTCCATGGCCTCTTAAGCACCACGAGACTTGAAAAATCTGCACTAGATGCTAATTACTAACCTAAACATGCTCCGATCATGACCAAACTTTGCAAGCATATGGGGGTGGGTCCCCCCACATACTTGCAAAGTTTGGTCCCCATCGGAGCATGTTTGGGTATGATGGTATGGGGAAGGCCCAGATTTTCCATGGCCTCTTAAGCACCAAGAGACTTGAAAAATCTGCACACTGGGCGCTAATTACTAACCCAAATATGCTCTGATCATGACCAAACTTTGCAAGCATGTGGATGTGGGTGCCCTCCACATGCTTCCAAAGTTTGGTCCCCATCGGTGGATATGATGGTATGGGGAAGGCCCAGATTTTCCATGGCCTCTTAAGCACCAAGAGACTTTAAAAATCCTTACTGGGCGGCGCTAATTACTAACCCAAACATGCTCCTATCATGACTAAACTTTGCAAACCTGTGGGGGTGGGCCTCTTAAGCACCAAGAGACTTTAAAAATCCACACTGGGCGCTAATTACTAACCCAAACATGCTCCTATCATGACTAAACTTTGAAAACCCGTGGGGCTAGGCCCCCCCACATGCTTGCAAAGTTTAGTCCCTACGGAGCATGTTTGGGTACAAATGGTATGGGGAAGCCCGGATTTTCCATGCCCTCTTAAGCACCATAAAACTTGAAAAGTTGGCACACTGGGCACTAATTACTAACCCAATTATGCTCTGATCATGACCAAACTTTGCAAGCATATGGACGTGGGTCCCCTCCACATGCTTGCAAAGTTTGGTCCCCATCAGAGCATGTGTGAGTATGATGGTATGGGGAAGGCCCGGATTTTCCATGGCCCCTTAAACACCAAGAGACTTGAAAAATCGGCACTAGGCAGTAATAACTAACCCAAACATTCTCCGATCATGACCAAACTTGGCAAACATGTGGGCGTGGGCTCCTCCCACGTGCTTGAAAAGATTGGTCCCGAGCGGAGCATTTTTGGGTATGATGGTATAGGGAAGAACCGGATTTTCCATGGCCTCTTAAGTAGCAAGAGACTTAAAAAATCCGCACTGGGTGCTAATTACTAATCCAAACATGCTCCCATTCTGACCAATATTTGTTAGCATGTGGGGTGGGTCCTCCCCGCATGCTTGCAAAGTCTAGTCCCCATCAGAGCATGTTTGGGTACGATGGTATGGGGAAGGCCCGGATTTTCCATGGCCTCTTAAGCACCAAGAGACTTGAAAAATCCGCGCTGGATGCTTGTTCTACTAATCCAAACATGCTCCGATTGTGACCAAACTTTGCAAGCATGTGGGAGTGACTCATCCCCACATTCTTGCAAAGCTTGGTCCCCATCGGAGAATGTTTTGGTACGATGGTATGGGGAAGGCCCAAATTTTCCATGGCCTCTTAAGCACCAAGAGACTTGAAAAATCTGCACTGGGCGCTAATTACTAACCCAAATATGCTCAATCATGACCAAATTTTGCAAGCATGTGGGGGTGGGTCCCCTTCACATGCTTGCAAAGTTTGGTCCCCATCTGAGCATGTTTGGGTATGATGGTATGGGGAAGGCCTGGATTTTGCAAGGCCTTTTAAGTACCACGAGACTTGAAAAATCCACACTGGGCACTAAGTACTAACCTAAACATGCTCCAATCATAACCAAACTTTGCAAGCATGTGGGCGTGCCTCCCCCCCACATTCTTGAAAAGATTGGTCCCTGTTGGAGCATGTTTGGGAACGCCCACATTTTCAATGGCTTCTTAAGCCCCAAGAGACTTGAAAACTCGGTAGTAGCCGCCAATTAGTAACCCAAACATGCTCCGATCATGACCAAACATGCTTGCAAAGTTTGGCCCCCATCAGAGCATGTTTGGGTATGATGGTATGGTGAAGGCCTGGATTTTCCATGGCCTCATAACCACCACAAGAGACTTTAAAAATCCACACTGGGCGCTAATTACTAACCCAAACATGCTCCGATCCTGACAAAACTTTGCAAGCATGTGGAGGTGGGACCCCCCATATCCTTGTAAATTTTAGTCCCCATCGGAGCATGTGTTGGGTACGATGGAATGGGGAAGGCCCGGATCTTCCATGGCCTCTTAAGCACCAAGAGACTTGAAAAATCCACACTAGGCTAACCCAAACATGTGGGGGTGGTTCCTCCCCACATGCTTGCAAAGTTTGGTCCCCATCAGCAGTGGGTATGATGGTATGGGGAAGGCCCGGATCTTCCATGGCCTCTTAAGCACCAAGAGACTTGAAAAACCTACACACTGGGCCCTAATTACTAACCCAAATATGCTCCGATCAAGACCAAACTTCACAAGCATGTGGGCGTGGGTCCCCTCCACATGCCTTCAAAGTTTGGTCCCCATCGGAGCATGTTTCAGTATGATGGTATGGGGAAGGCCCGGATTTTCCATGGCCTCTTAGGCACCATGAGACTTGAAAATTCCACACTAGGCGCTAATTACTAACCCAAACATACTCCTATCATGACTAATTACTAACCCCCCACATGCTTGCAAAGTTTGGTCCCCATCGGAGTATGTTTGGGTACGATGGTCTGGGGAAGGCCCGGATTTTCCATGGCCTCTTAGGCACCAAAAGACTTAAAAAATCCACACTGGGCGCTAATTACTAACCCAAACATGCTTTGATCATAACAAAAATTTGCAAGCATTTGGGGTGGGTCCCCCCACATGCTTGCAAAGCTTGGTCGCCATCGGAGCATGTGTGAGTATGATGGCATGGGGAAGGCTTGGATTTCCCATGGCCTCTTAAGCACCAAGAGACTTGAAAAATCCGCACTGGGCGCTAATTACTAATGCAAACATTCTTCGATCATGACCAAACTTTGCAAACATGTGGACATGGGCTCCTCCCACATGCTTGAAAAGATTGGTCCCCATCGGAGCATTTTTGGGTACGATGGCATGGGGAGGGCCCGAATTTTCTATCACCTCTTACCCCAAGACACTTGAAAAATCTGCACTGGGTGCTAATTACTAACCCAAGCATCCTCATATCATAAGCAAACTATGCAAGCATATGAGGGTGGGCCCCCTCTCATATGCTTGTAAATTTTGGTCCATATCGGAGCATGTTTGGGTACGATGGTATGGGGAAGCCCCGAATTTTCCATGGCCTCTTAAGCACCAAGAGACTTGAAACATCCGCACTGGGCACTATTTACTAATCCAAACATGCTCCCATTCTCACCAAACTTTGCAAGAATGTGGGGGCTCTCACATGCTTGCAAAGTTTGGTCCCTATCGGAGCATGTTTGGGTATGATACTATGAGGAAGTCCCGGATTTTCCATGGCCTCTCAAGCACCAAGAGACTTGAAAAATCTACACTGGGCGCTAATTACTAATCCAAACATGCTCCAATCACTCATGACCAAAATTTGCAAGCATGTGGGGGAGGGTCCCCCCCACATGATTGCAAAGTTTGGTCCCCATTGGAGCATGTTTGGGTATGATGGTATGCGAAAGGCCTGGATTTTCCATGGCCTCTTAAGCACCAAGAGACTTAAGAAATCCACACTGGGCACTAATTACTAACCCAAACATGCTCCTATCAAGACCAAACTTTGTAAGTATGTGGGGGTGGGACCCTCGCACATGCTTACAAAGTTTGGCTTTCTCCGGAGCATGTATGGGTACGATGGTATAGGGAAACCCGGATTTTCCATGGCCTCTTAAGCACCAAGAGACTTTAAAAATCCACACTGGGCGCTAATTACTAACCTAAACATGCTCGGATAATGACCAAACTTTGTAAGCATGTGGTGGTGGGCCGCCCCATATGCTTGCAAAGTTTGGTCCCCATCGGCGCATGTGTTAGGTACGATGGTATGGGAAAGGCCCAGATTTTCCATGGCCTCTTAAGCACCAAGACTTGAAAAATCCACACTGGGCACTAATTACTAACCCAAATATGCTGCGATCATCACCAAACTTTGTAACAAGCATGTGGGGGTGGGTCCTCCCACATGATTGCAAAGTTTGGTCCCTATCAAAGCATGTTTGGGTATGACGGTATGGGGAAGACCCGGATTTTCCATGGCCTCTTAACCACCAAGAGACTTGAAAAATCCGCACTGGGCACTAACTACTAATACAAACATACTCCGATTGTGACCAAACTTTGCAAGCATGTGAAGGTGGTTCCTCCCCATCTTCTTGCAAAGTTTGGTCCCCATCGCAGCATGTTTGGGTATGATGGTATGGGGAAAGCCCGGATTTTCCATGGCCTCTTAAGCACCAAGACAATTGAAAAATCCATACACTAGGCGCTAATTACTAACCACACATGCTGCGATCATGACCAAACTTTGTAAGCATGTGGGGGTGGGCCCCCACATGCTTACAAAGTTTGTAAGCAAATGGGCCCCCTCCCACTTGCTTGCAAAGTTTCATCCCCCTATCGAAGCGTGTTTGGGTACGATGGTATGGGGAAGACCCGGATTTTCCATGGCCTCTCAAGCACCAAGACTTGAAAAATTCACAGTGGGGCACTAACTACTAATCTAGACATACTCCGATTCTGACCAAACTTTGCAAGCATGTGCGGGTGGCTCCTCCCCACATGCATGCAAAATTCACAGTGGGGCACTAACTACTAATCCAAACATACTCTGATATTGTGACCAAACTTTGCAAGCATGTGGGGGTGGCTCCTCCCCACATGCGTGCAAAGTTTGGTCCCCATCGGAGCATGTTTGCATATGATGGTATGGGGAAGGCCCGGATTTTTCATGGCCTCTTAAGCACCAAGAGACTTGAAAAACCCACACACTGGGCACTAATTACTAACCCAAATATGCCCCGATCAAGACCAAACTTTACAAGCATGTGGGGGTAGGTCCCCTTCACATGCTTGCAAAGTTTGGTCCCCATCAGAGCATGTTTCGGTATGATGGTACCCGGACTTTCCATGGCCTCTTATGCACCACGAGACATGAAAATTCCACACTGGGCGCTAATTACATGTTTGGGTACGATGGTGTGGGGAAGGCCCGGATTTTCCATGGCCTCTCATGCACTAAGAGACTTGAAAAATCTGCACTGGACGGTAATTACTTGTAAGGTTCCCCCCTTTTCAAAAATGGGAGAAACGCTTAAGATAGTCCACTAAGTCTTATCTTAGAGAAAATTTCCTACTCATCGATACCTTGACCATACAGAGATTCAAGGATACGATTCATAGGTAAGACCTAGTTCTATCCCGCAGGAGGAGCGTGGTCTTCTAAAAATCAAATCACCCATAGGGTAATTGATCATAATTTGGGCAACTACTAGTCTTGATTCCTAGAGACAACGCTTTTTTCCTCATCCATGTAAGGCACAGCCGTTGGCTCGAGAACCTATTTATCTAACGTAGGGCTTTCACTTAATATGTTGGAAAGCTACCCGACTAATCGGGTCCACCCGTCCGTAGGATGGTGCCGTCGGGGCATTCCATCCTCCCACTTTCCACCCTACTCACGCGTCAATTTGTTTTCTAATTAATCCTACCACACTGTTTGATATAAACAAACATGTTCCTTAATTCAGGCCCTTTCACAAGGTTTATTAAAACAGCCTTTGCCTTTTTCCACAATACAATAATGCCAAAGATAAGATTTATAAAAACAAAGTTTAAACATGAATCAATTTCATATAAGCCAAACTGGCTCTCTTATTCTTTTCCTTTATACCGCCGATGATCTAGAATTCGGCCTTCCAGCCTCCACATGCTGGGCAAAACCCTACGGGACCATACACCTCATGATCGGCCGCTGGCGAGGACTCAAGCCAGCCTGTCGCCCTCTCAGGCTCCATCGCTCGATCCTCCCGCCCCTCAGAGGGATGTCTGCGCACTAGGGTGGGCTAATTCACCGCACTAGCCTGGGCCCTCAGAACTAGGCAGCATCACAATCACTCACCTCAATCGGCGAACCTCATTCTCCCAATGGTATGAGGGATACCATGGGCCAACTCCAAGCCTTACTAACGTCTCCGCCGTCTGGCTATACAAGCACAAGAACGGGGCAGCGTCAAGGCAGGGAGAGTTGTACCTGTATCTTAATTTAACCAAGATAACAATCCATTTACTCACTAAACCATAGGACCACAATCCATGTTACTTTCTTAAGAAAACAATCCTTTTCTCACACAGATTTTAGCATTTCAACTTGAGATTGCGATAAGACATTCTTTATTAAGGCATATGCTGTTGTTTAAAAGAATACAAACTTTAAATGGTAAATCAATCAAATAGATCACTGTAACAATCAATAGAGAAGCTAGGGCCATACCTCAACCCCTAAGAATGATATATAATTGAAAAACAAAAAATGTATATACCTTATAGAAATTTATCGTTGCCTTTGCTCGTTTATCGTTGCCTTTGCTCGTTAACAAGAGCTTTAGAACATAGAGTCTTCTAATACCTTCTCTTACGATTGAAATCATCCAATCATCTCCAAGCTTTATCTCCTCTTACTCATACTGTAACTCTTCTCTCTTTCTAAGATCTATGGTGGCAAAATAGCCTTCTCTTTTACAGGGCTATGGCATACTATTCTTTCTCTAAAAGAAAAGCTATAGAGTTTTGGTCTCTTCCTCCGAAAGACTATAGCACTCTAAGCTTCTTTTCTGAGATATTAGATAAGAATGAAGGGATATATGCATCTCAAACTCTAGGATTACCTTGAGGCTACTTGCTGTCTTCTCACAGTTTTCTCTATGTAGAGACCCTGACAGAAACAGCAAACTGTTTCGGTCATAACTCTCTGATAAAAACTCAGAATATGGTCATGTAGCCAGTCAAAAGAACGGGAAGGCATTTGGTCTACAAGCCAACGCAGGCAGAATAGGCAAAAACGTCTGTATATAGCTGCAAACGCACTATCTTTAGAAACGCGTTGTTTTTCCACATTTTTAGTATGCATGGACTCTAAATGTGTAAAAGTACTCTAAATATGGTCTCTTATCACCTAAAATCGAAATTCTATTTTTGGGGATACTTATCTCTTAATAGAACTATTCTTATGTTCTTATTTCTTTTAGGATTTTTGAAGCTAATATTTTTATTCTAACACTTTTCTAATGTTTCTAGCCTTATTGTCTCACTCTTTCTAATTACACTCTCTTTTCTTATTGAAATCTATATTAAAAGAGACAGATACATACATGGCTTGGAAGGGACGTTACAATCTCCCCCACTTAAAAGATTCGAGATGTCCTCATCTCGCGAGCTGGGGTAGTATCTAAGTGAATCCTCTTGTCTCTTTCAAAGTGGTGTCTCCACACTAGGTAAAAATTCTCTTTTATCTAAACATTGTTCTTAAAGAGTCTTTTATTTCATGTGCTTGGCTCGTTTTATTGTGCCTCCAAAAGGTCTTTATTATTCTAAAATTAATTGGCCTTATTATCCTAATTTCATGCATCATATACCTCTCATATGATATGAACCTTCGAAATCCTTATTCTATACCTCCATGTAATATGGTACTTAATAAATTATCCTAGAAAAACGTAAGGAAATCAATCTATTACGCAATCTAACCTATGATAACAATTTCATAATCTTAGTATCGTCTTGTAGAATACCTCTATTCATCATGCACACTACTTCACATGAATCTTGCACCAATCCTCTTCTATTTACTCATAGAAATACTTGTTGAATTCGGTTAACTTTAACCCTACTATCCCTATTTCTTGACCTAATTTTTGCTCTAGCTCATGATTCCTTGTAGCCAAGGGTGGGCTTGACGTTCCTCTTGAATTAGGGGACCTCTTCTTGATTAACATGGAAGGACTCATGTTCTTCTCGACACTTTCTATATATATATATATATAACTTTATCACAGTCTCTGGCTATAATTATGGCTTCTGAAATAGAGGATGGTTTTACATTCTTGATGAGGTTATTCAAAGGTAGATTAAGCTTCCAAATGAATCAATGGAGAAGAGTTACCTCATCCATCTCTGGAGCAAATTGGAGAAGTTTAGGTGGTATTCTTTTAGGGTCTTCCTTTCTTGGGTTAGCTCCAAAAATTCATTCATTTTATCCTCTTGAAATCCTAGAGGACAAAACCTTTCACGAAGGTGTACTTTCATGGCATCTCATATAACTGATTCTAGCTCCAGTGGTTAGATTGACAACAATGCTTCTAACTTTCTAGCTCCAATGGTTAGATTGATAACAATGCTTCCAACTAATTTGGCATTTCGTACGATTTTTAGACGCGAGCAAGGGTGAGCTTGCTTCTTTCATTGTATCCATTAAAAGTTCAAAACTATCAAATACTTATCATAGCACCACATCTAAAGGCATTCTGGATTAATATATGTGAGTTCTTCATTTTTTGAGAATTTCACATTTGGTGCCTTGGGGTTGACACATCTGGTGCCTTGGGATTGACACATCCAAAGATTATCAGGATTGACACATCTAAGATGATTGGTTTTCTGAAAATTACACATCTAGTATCTTGGGATTAACACATGTAAGAGCATGATCCTCTAGGAATTACACATCCGAGACCCATGTTTGTCTGAGATGGGTTCAAAATCTTGGATGATTGTCCTAGTCTAAAGCATCCAATGGATGGCATTCACATGACAACTATTCAAACCTTAATGGAGTTATAATCTTAATAATTTATAATATGCAAGTTAATGAGATATATCTTGAAAATTTTTCTAAACAAGTTTCGGTCTATCCTTCTAGTCATTCAGTCTCTCACTAGTTTCTTAATTTGATCACCCTGTGTTTTTTTTCTCATAAAAGGTTTTCTCCCCAATCTTATTTCTCAAATTTATTGTACAAATATCTTGCATGTGCACCCCCAAGATACAAGCACAAATTAATAGGATGATTGTCTCAACATGTGAGGATATTCAAATCACTTCTATGGCCAGTAGAGATGATTGATTCGTCGTCATATGATAAACAATCACTTGTTTTAATCCCTTGATAGTTAACCTTTGAAAAACAAATCCTAGGAACTAAGATCGGCTCTGATACCACTTGTAAGGTTCCCCCCTTTTCAAAAATGGGAGAAACGCGTAAGATAGTCCACTAAGTCTTATCTTAGAGAAAATTTCCTACTCATCGATACCTTGACCATACAGAGATTCAAGGATACGATTCATAGGTAAGACCTAGTTCTATCCCGCAGGGGGAGCGTGGTCTTCTAAAAATCAAATCACCCATAGGGTAATTGATCATAATTTGGGCAACTACTAGTCTTGATTCCTAGAGACAACGCTTTTTTCCTCATCCATGTAAGGCACAGCCGTTGGCTCGAGAACCTATTTATCTAACGTAGGGCTTTCACTTAATATGTTGGAAAGCTACCCGACTAATCGGGTCCACCCGTCCGTAGGATGGTGCCGTCGGGGCATTCCATCCTCCCACTTTCCACCCTACTCACGCGTCAATTTGTTTTCTAATTAATCCTACCACACTGTTTGATATAAACAATTCAGGCCCTTTCACAAGGTTTATTAAAACAGCCTTTGCCTTTTTCCACAATACAATAATGCCAAAGATAAGATTTATAAAAACAAAGTTTAAACATGAATCAATTTCATATAAGCCAAACTGGCTCTCTTATTCTTTTCCTTTATACCGCCGATGATCTAGAATTCGGCCTTCCAGCCTCCACATGCTGGGCAAAACCCTACGGGACCATACACCTCATCGTCGGCCGCTGGCGAGGACTCAAGCCGGCCTGTCGCCCTCTCAGGCTCCATCGCTCGATCCTCCCGCCCCTCAGAGGGATGTTTGTGCACTAGGGTGGGCTAATTCACCGCACTAGCCTGGGCCCTCAGAACTAGGCAGCATCACAATCACTCGCCTCAATCGGCGAACCCCTGATACCACTTGTAAGGTTCCCCCCTTCTAAAATGGGGGAAACACTTAAGATAGTCCGCTAAGTCTTATCTTGGAAAAAATTTCCTATTCATCGACACCTTGACCCTGTAGAGATTCAAGGATACGATTCATAGGTATGACCTAGCTCTATCCCGTAGGGGGAGCGTGATTTCCTAAACATCAAATCACCCATAGGACAATTGATCAAAAATTGGGCAACTACTGGACTTGATGTCTAGAGACAACGCTTTTTTCCTCATCTTATGCAAGGCACAGCCGCCGCTGACCTAGTTTTCTAGAATAGAGTTGCCCAAGAACCTAACTATCTAACGTAGGGCTTTCACTTAATCTATTGGAAAGCTACCCGACTAATCGGGTCCACCCATCCGTAGGATGGTGCCGTCAGGGCATTCCATCCTCCCACTTTCCACCCTACTCACGCATCAATTTGTTTTCTAATTAATACTACCACACTGTTTGACATAAATAAGCATATTCCTTAATTAGGGCCCTTCTTCACAAGGTTCGTTATAATAGCCTTCTTACACAATACAATCATACCAAAGACAAGATGCAATTATATAAAAAGTTTATACATGAATCCATTTCCATACAAGCCAATCCAGCTCTCTTATTCTTATTCTGCCGATGATCTAGAATTCGGCCTTCCAGCCTCTACATGCTGGGCAAAACCCTACGGGACCATACACCTCATCGTCGGCCGCTGGCGAGGACTCAAGCCGGCCTGTCGCCCTCTCAGGATCCATCGCTCGATCCTCCCGTCCCTCAGAGGGATGTCTGCGCACTAGGGTGGGCTAATTCACCGCACTAGCCTGGGCCCTCAGAACTAGGCAGCATCATCACAATCACTTGCCTCAATCGGCAAACCTCATTCTCCCAATGGTATGAGGGATACCATGGGCCAACTCCGGGCCTTACTAACGTCTCCGCCGTCCGGCTACACAAGCAAAAAGAACGGGGCAGCGTCAAGGCAGGGAGAAGTTGTACCTGTACCTTAATTTAACCAAGATAACAATCCATTTACTCACTAAACCATAGGACTAGGATCCATATCACCTTCTTTAAGAAAACAATCCTTTTCACAAAGATTTTAGCATTTCAACTTGAGATTGCGATAAGACATTCTTTATTAAGGCATATGCTATTGTTTAAAAGAATACAAACTTTAAATAGTAAATCAATCAAATAAATCACTATTAATTAATAGAGAAGCCGGGGCCATACCTCAACCCCTAAGAATGATATGTAAATGAAAAACAAAATATGTATATACCTTATAGAAATTTGTCGTCTATCGTTGTCTTTGCTCGTATTAACAAGAGCTTTAGAAAATAGAGTCTTCTAATATCTTCTATTATGATTGAAATCATCCAATCATCTCCAAGCTTTATCTCCTCTTACTTATAATGTGACTCTTCTCTCTTTCTAAGATCTATGGCAAAATAGCCTTCTCCTACAGGGCTACGGCATACTATTCTTTCTCTAAAAGAAAAGCTATGGAGTTTTGGTCTCTTCCTCCGAAAGACTATAGCAATCTAAGCTTCTTTTCTGAGATATTAGATAAGAATGAAGAGATATATGCATCTCAAACTCTAGGATTACCTTGAGGCTACTTGCTGTCTTCTCACAGTTTTCTCTATGTAGAGACCCTGACAGAAATAGCAAACTGTTTCGGTCATAACTCTCTGATAAAAACTCAGAATATGGTCATGTAGCCAGTCAAAAGAACGGGAAGGCATCTGGTCTACAAGTCAGCGCAAGCAGAATAGGCAAAAACGTCTGTATATAGCCACAAATGCACCATCTTTAGAAACGCATTGTTTTTTTACATTTTTAGTATGCATGGACTCTAAATGTGTAAAAGTACTCTAAATATGACCTCTTATCACCTAAATTCGAAATTCTATTTTTGGGGATACTTATCTCTTAATAAAACTATTCTTATGTTCTTATTTCTTTTAAGATTTTTGGAGCTAATATTTTTATTTTAACACTTTCCTAATGTTTCTAGCCTTATTGTCTCACTCTTCTCTAAGTACACTCTCTTTCCTTATTGAAATCTATATTACAAGAGACACATACATACATGGCTTGGGAGGGACATTACATTCTCCCCCACTTAAAAGATTCGAGATGTCCTCATCTCGCGAGCTGGGGTAGTATCTAAGTAAATCTTCCAGTCTCTTTCAAATTGGTATCCCCACCACTAGGTAAAAATCTTCTTTTATCTAAACATTGTTTTTAAAGATTCATTTATTTCATGTGCTTGGCTCATTTTGTTGTGCCTCCAAAAGGTCTTTATTATTCTAAAATTAATTGGCCTTATTATCCTAAATTCATGCATCCATATACCTCTCAAATGCTATGAACCTTCGAATTCCTTATTCTATACCCCCCATGTAATATGGTACTTAACAAATTGTCATGGAAAAACGTAAGGGAATCAATCCTTTATGCAATCTAACCTATGATAGCAATTTCATAATCTTAGTATCGTCTTGTAGAATAGCTCTATTCATCATGCACATTACTTCACATGAATCTTGCACCAATCCTCTTCTATTTACTCATAGAAATACTTGTTGAATTCGGTTATCTTTAACCCAGCTATCCCAAATTCTTGACCTAATTTTTGCTCTAGCTCATGCTTCCTTGTAACCAGGGATGGGCTTGACGTTCCTCTTGAATTAGGAGACCTCCTCTTGATTATCATGGAAGGACTCATGTCCTTCTCGACACTTCCTATACAAAAAAACTTTATCACAGTCTCTGGCTATAATTATGGCTTCTGAAATAGAGGATGGTTTCACATTCTTGATGAGGTTATTCAAAGATAGATTAAGCTTCCAAATGAATCGATGGAGAAGAGTTACCTCATCCATCTCTAGAGCAAATCGGAGAAGTTTAACAAAAGTTTGGTGATATTCTTTTAGGGTCTTCCCTTCTTGGGTTAGCTCCAAAAATTCATTCATTTTATCCTCTCGAAATCCTAGAAGACAAAACCTTTCACAAAGGTGTAATTTCATGGCGTCTAATTCTAGCTCCAGTGGTTAGATTGACAACAGTGCTTCCAAATAATTTGGCATTTCTTACGATTTTTAGACGCGAGCAAGAGTGAGCTTGCTTCTTTCATTATATCCATTAAAAGTTCAAAACTATCAAATACTTATTATAGCACCACATTTGAAGGCAGTCAGGATTAATACATCTGAGATCTTCATTTTCTTGAGAATTACACATCTGGTGCCTTGGGATTGACACATCCAAAGATTATTAGGATTGACATATCTGAGATGATTAGTTTTCTAGTATCTTGGGATTAACACATCTAAGAGCATGATCCTCTGGGAATTACACATCCGAAGTTTGTCTGAGATGGGTTCTGGATCTTGGATGATCATCCTAGTGTAAAGCATCCAATGGATGGCATTCACACGTCAACTATTCAAATCTTAATGGAGTTATAACCTTAATAATTTATAATATGCAAGTTAATGAGATATCCTAAAAATTTCTCTAAACAAAGTTTCGGTCTATCCTTCTATTCAGTCTCTCACTAGTTTCTTAATTTGATCACCCTATGTTTTCCTCACAAAAGGTTTTCTCCCCAATCTCATTTCTCAAATTTATTGTACAAATATCTTGCGTGTGCACCCCCAAGAGACAAGCACAATTTCATAAGATGATTGTCTCAACATGTGAGGATATTCAAATCACTTCTATGGCCAGTAGAGATGATTGATTCGTCCTCATATGATAAACTATCACTTGTTTTAATCCCTTGACAGTTAACCTTTGAAAAACAAATCCTAGGAACTAAGATCGGCTCCGATACCACTTGTAAGGTTCCCCCCTTTTCAAAAATGGGAGAAACGCTTAAGATAGTCCACTAAGTCTTATCTTAGAGAAAATTTCCTACTCATCGATACCTTGACCATACAGAGATTCAAGGATACGATTCATAGGTAAGACCTAGTTCTATCCCGCAGGGGGAGCGTGGTCTTCTAAAAATCAAATCACCCATAGGGTAATTGATCATAATTTGGGCAACTACTAGTCTTGATTCCTAGAGACAACGCTTTTTTCCTCATCCATGTAAGGCACAGCCGTTGGCTCGAGAACCTATTTATCTAACGTAGGGCTTTCACTTAATATGTTGGAAAGCTACCCGACTAATCGGGTCCACCCGTCCGTAGGATGGTGCCGTCGGGGCATTCCATCCTCCCACTTTCCACTCTACTCACGCGTCAATTTGTTTTCTAATTAATCCTACCACACTGTTTGATATAAACAAACATGTTCCTTAATTCAGGCCCTTTCACAAGGTTTATTAAAACAGCCTTTGCCTTTTTCCACAATACAATAATGCCAAAGATAAGATTTATAAAAACAAAGTTTAAACATGAATCAATTTCATATAAGCCAAACTGGCTCTCTTATTCTTTTCCTTTATACCGCCGATGATCTAGAATTCGGCCTTCCAGCCTCCACATGCTGGGCAAAACCCTACGGGACCATACACCTCATCGTCGGCCGCTGGCGAGGACTCAAGCCGGCCTGTCGCCCTCTTAGGCTCCATCGCTCGATCCTCCCGTCCCTCAGAGGGATGTCTGCGCACTAGGGTGGGCTAATTCACCGCACTAGCCTGGGCCCTCAGAACTAGGCAGCATCACAATCACTCGCCTCAATCGGCGAACCTCATTCTCCCAATGGTATGAGGGATACCATGGGCCAACTCCAAGCCTTACTAACGTCTCCGCCGTCCGGCTATACAAGCACAAGAACGGGGCAGCGTCAAGGCAGGGAGAGTTGTACCTGTATCTTAATTTAACCAAGATAACAATCCATTTACTCACTAAACCATAGGACTACAATCCATGTTACTTTCTTAAGAAAACAATCCTTTTCTCACACAGATTTTAGCATTTCAACTTGAGATTGCGATAAGACATTCTTTATTAAGGCATATGCTGTTGTTTAAAAGAATACAAACTTTAAATGGTAAATCAATCAAATAGATCACTGTAACAATCAATAGAGAAGCCAGGGCCATACCTCAACCCCTAAGAATGATATATAATTGAAAAACAAAAAATGTATATACCTTATAGAAATTTATCGTTGCCTTTGCTCGTTTATCGTTGCCTTTGCTCGTTAACAAGAGCTTTAGAACATAGAGTCTTCTAATACCTTCTCTTACGATTGAAATCATCCAATCATCTCCAAGCTTTATCTCCTCTTACTCATACTGTAAATCTTCTCTCTTTCTAAGATCTATGGTGGCAAAATAGCCTTCTCTTTTACAGGGCTATGGCATACTATTCTTTCTCTAAAAGAAAAGCTATAGAGTTTTGGTCTCTTCCTTCGAAAGACTATAGCAATCTAAGCTTCTTTTCTGAGATATTAGATAAGAATGAAGGGATATATGCATCTCAAACTCTAGGATTACCTTGAGGCTACTTGCTGTCTTCTCACAGTTTTCTCTATGTAGAGACCCTGACAGAAACAGCAAACTGTTTCGGTCATAACTCTCTGATAAAAACTCAGAATATGGTCATGTAACCAGTCAAAAGAACGGGAAGGCATCTGGTCTACAAGCTAGCACGGGCAGAATAGGCAAAAACGTCTGTATATAGCTGCAAACGCACTATCTTTAGAAACGCGTTGTTTTTCCACATTTTTAGTATGCATGGACTCTAAATGTGTAAAAGTACTCTAAATATGACCTCTTATCACCTAAAATCGAAATTCTATTTTTGGGGATACTTATCTCTTAATAGAACTATTCTTATGTTCTTATTTCTTTTAGGATTTTTGAAGCTAATATTTTTATTCTAACACTTTTCTAATGTTTCTAGCCTTATTGTCTCACTCTTTCTAATTACACTCTCTTTTCTTATTGAAATCTATATTAAAAGAGACACATACATACATGGCTTGGGAGGGACGTTACATTACTAATCCAAACATGCTTCGATCATGACAAAACTTTGCAAGCATTTGGGGTGGGTCCCCCCCACATGCTTGCAAAGTTTGGTCCCCATCGGAGCATGTGTGAGTATGATGGCATAGGGAAGGCTTGGATTTCCCATGGCCTCTTAAGCACCAAGAGACTTGAAAAATCCTCACACTGGGTGCTAATTACTAACGTAAAAATTCTTCGATCATGAACAAACTGTGCAAACATGTGGGCGTGGGCTCCTCCCTTATGCTTGAAATGATTGGTCCCGGATGGCTATTTTAGGTACGATGGCATCGGGAGGGCCCGGATTTTCTATCGCCTCTTACCCCAAGAGACTTGAAAAATCCGCACTGGCTATACTAGCCCAAACATGCTCCTATTCATAAGCAAACTATGCAAGCATGTGGGGGTGCTCCCCCCCCCTGGCAATATGCTTGCAAAGTTTGGTCCACATCGGAGTATGTTTGGGTACGATGTGGCCTCTTAAGCACCAAGACTTGAAAAATCCACACTGGGCGCTAATTTACTAACCCAAACATACTACGATAATCACCAGACTTTGTAAGCATGTCGGGGTGGCCCCCCCCCACATGCTTGCAAAGTTTAGTCCCTATCAGAGCGTGTTTGAATATGACGGTATGGGGAAGACCCAGATTTTCCATGGCCTCTTAAGCATCAAGAGACTTGAAAAATCTGCACTGGGCACTAACTACTAATACAAACATACTCCGATTGTGATCGAACTTTGTAAGCATGTAAGGGTGGTTCCTTCCCACATGCTTGCAAAGTTTGGTCCCCATCGGAGCATGTTTGGGTATGATGGTATGGGGAAGGCCGCCCGGATTTTCCATGGCCTCTTAAAAGCACCAAGAGACTTGAAAAATCCACACACTGGGTGCTAATTACTAACCCACACATGCTGCGATCATGACCAAACTTTGTAAGCATGTGGGGGTGGCCCCCCCACCATGCTTGCAAAGTTTGGTCCCTAACGAAGCGTGTTTGGGTATGATGGTATGGGGAAGACCCGGATTTTCCATGCCCTCAAGCACCAAGAGACTTGAAAAATCCACACTGGGCACTAACTACTAATCCAAACATACTCCGATTGTGACCAAACTTTGCAAGCATCTGGGGGTGGCTCCTCCCCACATGCTTGCAAAGTTTGGTCCCCATTGGTGGGTATGATGGTATGGGAAAGGCTCGGATCTTCCATGGCCTCTTAAGCACCAAGAGACTTGAAAAATCCACACATTGGGCCCTAATTACTAACCCAAATATGCTCTGATCAAGACCAAACTTCACAAGCATGTGGGGGTGGGTCCCCTCCTCCAGCGTATATTGCAAGATCAAGGTGTCCAGTTTTACTGGGACAATGCTTGGAGAGCAAATTTTGGGGGGCAAGGTACTTAAAATGAGATCAAGCAAATAATAGAAAATACGCTTGTCCTTAAATTAATCCAATATAACTTAAATTAATATAAATTAGTCTAATTAATCAAAATTAATCAAAAATATGATGAAATGATAAACAAATGATCTTACCATACTTAGAGTGATCCAATTTATTTTTCCATAGATGCACCATTACAAGTACACTATTCCCATAGGTTTTAGATGATTCACATCAAAAATGTAATTTTACTAATTATATTATTAATATTTACAGGCCTTCTGATAGTGGAGAGCCTCCATATTCTTGCAAAGTTTGGTCAGAATTGGAGCATGTTTGGATTAGTAATTAGCGCCCAGTGCGGATGTTTCAAGTCTCTTGGTGCTTAAGAGGCCATGGAAAATCCACGGCTTCCCCATACTATTGTACCCAAACATGCTCTGATGGGGACCAATATTTTCAAGCATGTGGGAGGAGTCACATCCACATGTTCGTAAATTTTGGTCATGAATGGAGAATGTTTGGGTTAGTAATTAGCGCCCACTACTGCGGATTTTTCAAGTCTCTTGGTGCTTAAGAGGCCATGGAAAATCCAAGCCTTCTCCAGCATACTCACACATGCTCCGATGGGGACCAAACTTTGCAAGCATGTGGGGGGCACCCACCCCAAATGCTTGCAAAGTTTTGTCATGATCCAAGCATATTTGGGTTAATAATTAGTGCCCAGTGCGATTTTTTCAAGTCTCTTAGTGCTTAAGAGGCCATGGAAAATCCGGGCCTTCTCTACACCATCGTACCCAAGCATGCTTCTATGGGGACCAAACTGCAAGCCTTTGGGGGGTCCGAGCCCCATAGGGTTACAAAGTTTAGTCATGATGGGAGCATGTTTGGGTTAGTAATTAGGGCCAGTGTGGATTTTTCAAGTCTCGTGGTGCTACAGAGGCCATGGAAAATCCCGGCCTTCCCCATACCATCATACCCAAACATGCTCCGATGGGGACCAAACTTTGGAAGCATGTGGAGGGGATCAAACCCCACATAATTGTAAAGTTTGGTCCTGATCGCGCAGCATTTTTGGGTTAGTAATTAGCGCCCAGTGTGAGGATTTTTCAAGTCTCTTGAGGCCATGGAAAATCCGGGCCTTCCCCATACCATCATACCCAAACATGCTCCGATGGTGGGGACCAAACTTTGCAAGCATCTGGGGAGGAGCCACCCCCACATGCTTGCAAAGTTTGGTCATAATCGAAGTATGTTTGGATTAGTAGTTAGTGCCCAGTGCGGATTTTTCAAGTCTCTTGGTGATTAAGAGGCCATGGAAAATCCAGGCTTCCCCATACCGTCATACCCAAACACGCTCTGATATGGACCAAACTTTGGAAGCATGTGGGGAGGGCACACCCCCACATGCTTACAAAGTTTGTTCATGATCGCAGCATATTTGGTGGGTTAGTAATTAGCACCCAGTGTGGATTTTTCAAGTCTCTCAGTGCTTAAGAGGCCATGGAAAATCCGGGCCTTCCCCATACCATCGTACCCAACACAAGCTCCAATGAGGACCAAACTTTGCAAGAATATGGGGAGGGCCCACGGCCACATGCTTGCAAAGTTTGGTCATCATCGGAGCATGTTTAGGTTAGTAATTAGCGCCCAGTGCGGATTTTTCAAGTCTCTTGGTGCTTAAGAGGCCATGGAAAATTTGGGCTTCCCCATACCATCGTAACCAAACATGCTCCGATGGGGACCAAACTTTGCAAGCATGTGGGGGACCAAACTTTGCAAGCATGTGGGGGGGCCCCAACCCCACATACTTGCAAAGTTTGGTCATGATAGGAGCATGTTTGGGTTAGTAGTTAATGCCCAATGTGGATTTTTCAAGTCTCTTGGTGCTTAAGAGGCCATGGAAAATCTAGGCCTTCCACATACCATCATACCCAAACATCGTACCATCATACCCAAACATGCTCCGATGGGGACCAAACTTTGCAAGCATGTGGGGGGACCCTACCCCACATGCTTGCAAATTTTGGTCATGATTGGAGTATGTTTGGGTTATAGTAATTAGCACCCAGTGTAGATTTCTCAAGTCTATTGGTGCTTGAGAGGCCATGGAAAATCCGGGCCTTCCCTATACTATCATACCCAAACAGCTCCGATAGGGGACCAAACTTTGCAAGCATATGGAGAGCCCCCATATTCTTGCAAAGTTTGGTCAGAATCGGAGCATGTTTGGATGCGGATGTTTCAAGTCTCTTGGTGCTTATTAAGAGGCCATGGAAAATCCGGGGCTTCTCCATACCATCGTACCCAAACATGCTCCGATGTGGACCAAACTTTGCAAGCATATCAGGGGGGCCCACCCCCACATGCTTGCATAGTTTGGTTATGATAGGAGCATGTTTGGGTTAGAAATTAGCACCCAATGTGGATTTTTCAAGTCTCTTGGAGTAAGAGGCGATAGAAAATCGGGTCCCCTTTCTATGCCATAGTACCAAAAAGTGCTCCGATGGGGACCAATCTTTATAAGCATAAGGGAGGAGCCCACGTCCACATGTTTGTAAAGTTTGGTCATGATCAAAGAATGTTTAAGTTAGTAATTAGCGCCGAGTGCGGATTTTTCAAGTCTCTTGGTGCTTAAGAGGCCATGGAAAATCCAAGCCTTCCCCCCATGACATCATACTCACACATGCTCCGATGGGGACCAAACTTTGCAAGCATGTGGGGGGACCCACCCCAAATGCTTGCAAAGTTTTGTCATGATCGAAGCATGTTTGGGTTAGTAATTAGCGCCCAGTGCGGATTTTTCAAGTCTCTTGGTGCTTAAGAGGCCATGGAAAATTCGGGCCTTCCCCACACCATCGTACCCAAACATGCTCCGATGGGGTGGGGGGTTAGTAATTAGTCATGATAGGAGCATGTTTGGGCTAGTAATTAGCGCCCAGTGTGGAATTTTCATGTCTCGTGGTGCATGAGGCCATGGAAAATCCGAGCCTTCCCCATACCATCATACCGAAACATGTTCCCAAACATTACAAGCATGTGAAGGGGACCTACCCCCACATGCTTGTAAAGTTTGGTCTTGATCGGAATATATTTTGGTTAGTAATTAGTGCCCAGTGTGTGGGTTTTTCAAGTCTCTTGGTGCTTAAAAGGCCATGAAAGATCCGGGCCTTCTCCATACCATCATACACAAACATGCTCCGATGGGGACCAAACTTTGCAAGCATGTGGGGAGGAGCCACTCCCACATGCTTGCAAAGATTGGTCACAATCGGAGTATGTTTGGATTAGTAGTTAGTGCCGAGTGTGGATTTTTCAAGTCTCGGTGTGCTTGCCCAAACACGCTTTGTTAGAGGGACCAAACTTTGCAAGCATGTGGGGGGGGGGGGCACCCCCACATGCTTACAAAGTTTGGTCATGATCGCAGCATGTGTGGGTTAGTAATTAGCGCCCAGTGTGTGGATTTTTCAAGTCTCCGGAAAATCCGGGCCTTCCCCATACCATCATACCCAAACATGCTCTGATGGGGACCAAAATTTGCAAGCATGTGAGGAGGAACCACCCTCATATGCTTGCAAAGTTTGATCACAATCGGAGTATGTTTGTATTAGTAGTTAGTGCCCAGTGTAGATTTTTCAAGTCTCTTGGTGCTTGAAGCCATGGAAAATCTGGGTCTTCCCATACCGTCATACCCAAACACGCTCTGAAAGGGACCAAACTTTGCAAGTATGTGGGGAGGGGCCACCCCCACATGCTTACAAAGTTTGGTGATGATCGCAGCATGTTTGGGTTAGTAATTAGCCAGTGTGGATTTTTCAAGTCTTGGTGCTTAAGAGGCCATGGAAAATCCGGGCCTTCCCCATACCATCATACCCAACACATGCTTCGATGGGGACTAAACTTTGCAAGCATATGGGGGGACCAACCGCCACATGCTTGCAAAGTTTGGTCATCATTGGAGCATGTTCAGGTTAGTAATTAGCACCCAGTGCGGATTTTTAAAGTCTCTTGGTGCTTAAGAGGCCATGGAAAATTTGGGCTTCCCTATACTATCGTACCCAAACATGCTCTGATGGGGACCAAACTTTGCAAGCATGTGCGGGGGTCCCACCCCCACATACTTACAAAGTTTGGTCATGATAGGAGCATGTTTGGGTTAGTAGTTAATGCCCAGTGTGGATTTTTCAAGTCTCTTAGTGCTTAAGAGGCCATGGAAAATCCAGGCCTTCCACATACCATCATACCCAAACATGCTCTGATGGGGACAAAACTTTGCAAGCATGTGGGGGGGACAAAACTTTGCAAGCAGGTGGGGGAGACCTTCCCCCACACGCTTGCAAATTTTGGTCATGATTGGAGTATGCTTGGGTTAGTAATTAGCACCCAGTGCAGATTTTTCAAGTCTCTTGGTGCTTGAGAGGCCATGGAAAATCCAGGCCTTTCCCATACTATCATACCCAAATAGCTCCGATAAGGACCAAAATTTGCAAGCATGTGGAGAGCCCCCACATTCTTGCAAAATTTGGTTAGAATCGAAGCATGTTTGGATTAGTAATTAGCGCCAGTGCGGATGTTTCAAGTCTCTTGGTGCTTAAGAGGCCATGGAAAATCCGGGGCTTCCCCATACCATCGTACCCAAACATGCTCCGCCGATGTGGACCAAACTTTGCAAGCATATCAGGAGGGCCCACCCCCACATGCTTACATAGTTTGCTTATAATAGGAGCATGTTTGGGTTAGTAATTAGCACACAGTGTGGATTTTTCAAGTCTCTTGGGGTAAGAGGCGATAGAAAATCCGGGCCCTCCCTATGCCATCGTACCCAAAAATGTTCCGATGGTGGTGGGGACCAATCTTTTCAAGGATAAGGGAGGAGCCCACGCCCACCATTAGGACCTCAATGAAAGGCTTCTTGGGCCCTTTTATTTGGCAGTTTAAGGGAGTCAAACCTTTTCTCTTAAGAAGAAACGTTTTTTAATTAGAAGCTTCAAAACGGCTACTTTATTCGAATTTGAATTTTGAAAAAAAAATGGAATTTAAAATCTAGCGGATAAAACCATATCATGTAACATATCTATGGAAAGCTCTTGATGCGTAGATCACGGATCTGTAATCTCCGCTCAAATCGGAGCTTGTATGTAGAAGTTATGGAGGTCCAAAAATTGTAAAATTGTCCCCCCTCCCTTTTTGGGAAAAAAGTGCACCCTTTGACCACTCTTACACCTCTCTTAAAAACCCAACATTTCAGTCCACATGGCAACCCCCCATTTGGCTATTCCTTAATCACCTTGATTAGGCTTGGGCAAATTAAAGGGCCCAAGAAGACCCCATTCACTTCCTAATGATGTTTGCAAAGTTTAATCATGATCGAAGAATGTTTAAGTTAGTAATTAGCGCCCAGTGCGGATTTTTCAAGTCTCTTAGTGCTTAAGAGGCCATGGAAAATCCAAGCCTTTCCCATGCCATCATACTCACACATGCTCCGATGGGGACCAAATTTCGCAAGCATGTGGGGGGACCCACCCCAAATGCTTGCAAAGTTTTGTCATGATCGAAGCATGTTTGGGTTAGTAATTAGTGCCCAGTGCGGATTTTTCAAGTCTCTTGGTGCTTAAGAGGCCATGGAAAATCCGGGCCTTCCCCACACCATCGTACCCAAACATGCTCCGATGGGGTGGGGGGTTAGTAATTAGTCATGATAGGAGCATGTTTTGGCTAGTAATTAGCGCCCAGTGTGAAATTTTCATGTCTCGTGGTGCATAAGAGGCCATGGAGAATCCAAGCCTTCCCCATACCATCATACCGAAACATGTTCCTGAACTTTGCAAGCATGTGAAGGGGACCTACCCCCCCACGTGCTTGTAAAGTTTTTTCTTGATCGGAACATATTTGGGTTAGTAATTAGTGCCCAGTGTTTGGGTTTTTCAAGTCTCTTGGTGCTTAAGAGGCCATGAAAGATCCGGGCCTTCCCCATACCATCATACTCAAACATGCTCCGATGGGGACCAAACTTTGCAAGCATGTGGGGAGGAGCCACCCCCACATGCTTGCAAAGTTTGGTCATGATCGGAGCATGTTTGGGTTAGTTATTAGCGCCTTGTGTAGATTTTTCAAGTCTCTTGGTGCTTAAGAGGTCATGGAAAATATGGGCCTTCCCTATACCATCGTACCCAAATATGCTCCGATGACTACCAAGGTTTGCAAGCATGTGGGGGGGGGCCCACCTCCACATGCTTGCAAAGTTTTGTCATGATCAGAGCATGTTTGTGTTAGTATTTAGCAGCCAGTGTGCAGATTTTTCAAGTATCTTGGTGCTTAAGAGGCCATGGAAAATCCGGGCTTCCCAATACAATCGTACCCAAACATGCTCGGATGGAGACCAAACTTTGCAAGCATGTGGGGGGGCCCCACCCCCACATACTTGTAAAGTTTGGTCATGATAGGCATGTTTGGGTTAGTAATTAGCGCCTAGTGTGGATTTTTCAAATCTCTTGGTGCTTAAGAGGCCATGGAAAATCCAGGGCTTCACCGTACCATCATATCCAAACATGCTCCGATGGAGAACAAACTTTGCAAGCATGTGGGGGGGATGCACCCCCACAAGCTTGCAAATTATGGTCATGATTAGAGCATATGATTGGAGCATATTTGGGTTACTAATTAGCGCCAAGTGCAAATTTTTCAAGTCTCTTGGTGCTTAAGAGGCCATGGAAAATCTGGGTCTTCCCCATACCATCATACCCAAACATGCTCCGATGGGGACCAAACTTTGCAAGCATGTGGAGAGCCCCCACATTCTTGTAAATTTTGGTCAGAATCGGAGCATTTTTGGATTAGTATGTAGCACCGAGTGTGGATGTTTAAAGTCTCTTGGTGCTTAAGAGGCCATGGAAAATCCGGGTCTTCCACATACCATCATACCCAAACATGCTGCGATGGGGACCAAACGTTTTTGAGCACATTTGGGGAGGCTCAGCCCCACATGCTTGCAAAGTTTAGTCATGATCGGAGCATGTTTGGGTTAGTAATTAATGCCCAGTGTAGATGTCTCAAGTCTCTTGGTGCTTAAGAGGCCATGTTAGATCTGGGCCTTCTCCATACCATTGTACCAACACATGCTTTGATGGGGACCAAACTTTGCAAGCATGTGGGGGGCCCCACCCCCACATGCTTGCAAAGTTTGGTCCCCATCAAAGCATGTGTTGGTACAATGGTATGGGGAAGGCCCAGATCTAACATGGTCGGAGTATGATTGGGTTAGTAATTAGCACCCAGTCCGGATTTTTAAAGTCTCTTGGTGCTTAAGAGGCCATGAAAAATCGGGGCCTTCCCTATACCATCGTACCCAACCATGCTCAGATGGGGACCAAACTTTGCAAGCATGCAGGGGCGCCCACCCCCACATGCTTGAAAACTTTGTTCATCATCAGAGGACATTTGGGTTAGCAATTACTGCCCTGTGTGGATTTTTCAAGTCTCTTGGTGCTTAAGAGGCCATGGAAATATCCAGGCCTTCCCCATATCATCATACCCAAACATGCTCCGATGGGGGGACCAAACTTTGCAAGTATGTGGGGGGGACCCACCCCCACATTCTTGCAAATTTGGGTCATGATTGGAGCATGTTTGGGTTAGTAATTAGCGCCCAGTGTAGATTTCTCAGTGACCAAACTTTGTAAGAATGAGGGTGGGGTCCACACATACACACTTGCAAAGTTAGCTCACCATAATCAAAGCATATATGATAGCAAAATGTGCATTCTATATGCTTTGTTTACAATGTGTCATGACCTTAGAGAGCCCCCTCCGAATTGGGTTGGTCCATCTTTGCAACTAAATATGCTCCGATGGTGACCAAAATTTTGGGACAGTGAGGGTGGGGTAGTGAGGGTGGGGTCTACATATACACCCTAACCATTGGAGCACATTTGATTGTAATGTGTGATCCATTTTCTTAGTTTTCAATGTGGCATGGTCTTAGAGAGCCTCCTTGAAATTTGGCCTTTAGCTCGTACATTGCATTCAGATATGATCAAATGGTAAGACCAAACTTTGGATGAGTGAGGGTGGGGACTACATATATACACTTGCAAAGTCTGGTCACCATATTGCAGTGTGTATTCTATTTGCTTGGTTTCTAATGTGTCAGACCTTAGAGAGTTCCCTCAAAGTTGGGACTTTAGCCCACACTTTGTAACTAAATGTGCTCTGATGGGTGATCAAACTTTGCAAGAGTGAGATTGGGGTCCACGTTTACGTAGTTGCAAAGTTTGGTCACCATGGAAGTACATTTGTTTGCAATGTGTGTACCATTCGTCCGGTTTTCAATGTGTCATGGTGTTAGAGAGCCTCCTCAAAATTGAATCTTTAGCTCACATATTTCATTCAAATATGTTCCGATGGTGGTGACCAAAATTTACAAGAGTAAGGTTGGGGTCCACATATACACACTTGCAAAGTTTGGTCCACCATCAAAGCACATTTGGTTGGTGACCAAAATTTGCAAGAGTGAGGTTTGGGTCCATATATACAAACTTTGCAAGAGTGAGGTTCGGGTCCATATATACAAACTTGAAAAGTTTGATCACTATCAGAGCACATTTGATTGCAATGTGCATTCCATTTTCTTGGTTTCCAATGTGGCATAACCTTAGAGAGACCCCTAAAAATTAGGCCTTTGGCTAGCACTTCGCATCTAAATGTGCTTTGATGGTGATGAACAAACTTTTCAAGAGTGAGGATATCATGCACATATACACACTTGCAAAGTTTGGTCACCATCGTAGTACATTTGGTTTCAATGTCCATGCCATTTTCTCGGTCTTCAATGTGTCATGGCCTAAGAGAGCTCCCTCCAAATTAGGCCTTTGGCCCACACATTGCATTCAAATGTGTTGTAATGGTGACCAAACTACTTTGCAAGAGTGAGGGTGGGGTCTAACATATACCCACTAGTACATTTGATTGCAATGTGTATTCTATTTGCCTAATTTCCGATGTGTCGTGACCTTCACTTTGCAACCCAATGTGCTTGTATGGTGATCAATCTTTATTAGAGTGAGATTGGGGTCTAAGTTTACACACTCGCAAAGTTTGTGTATGGTGATCAATCTTTATTAGAGTGAGATTGGGGTCTAAGTTTACACACTCGCAAAGTTTGTTCACCATCAAAGTACATTTGGTTGCAATGTGCATACCATTCGTTTGGTTTTTAACATGTCATGGTGTTAGAGATCCCCCTTGAAATTGAGCCTTTGGCCCGCACATTACATTCAAATATTCTCCAATGGTGTGACCAAACTTTGCAAGAGTGAGGGTGGGGTCCACATATACACACGTGTAAAGTTTGGTCACACCATTAGAGCACATTCGGTTACAATGTGCATTCTATTTGCTTGGTTTTTCAATGTGTTGTGACCTTATAGAGTGCCCTTGAAATTGGGCCTTTGGCTTGCAATTTGCAACTAAGGTGTGTAATACATTGGTACACTCACTTGATATGATAAGTTTTCTAAGAATGAATCCATCGAGCCCTCTTCCTCCAAAGCCAAATCTCCTTCAATAAACCCACAATCCTCTTCACCCTCCCCATCCATCCTCTCACTACCAACCTCTACACTTGGGCCACCTCCTGGAACATGGACAAGCCACAAACATTGATGCATCCACCATGGAGCTCGCCATACCCCTTGGCCTATGTTCGTATCCATATGCTTCCTCCAAGTCACTTACTTCCCTCCTCTATATGTAATGGCAAGGATGGCTTGACATCTACATGGCCTAGAAAGCTCTTTATCGTTGGCATGCCATCACACCATACCCCCCCAAGGCATCCTTGTACTACCACAAACTAGAAATTGTTAGAGCTACTTCCAACATCCAATTTGATGACTCACATGTGGATTTCCCCTAAGACTTCATCATCATAGAGGCTCATTGGGCGAAGGTCTTCTTCTTCTCCAAAAGACCTATTGCTACACTCGCATGGGGGAGATGTGAGGATGATGATGATGCAAGCATAAATTCTCCCACCCACATGACCAGCAATCTTTCCCCTACTAGCCTCATTACCTCCCTTGCTTACACGACCATGCAGCTTCCCCCTCTCAATAGCCACCCTAACCACTACCCACCATTGGTGCCCACCAGCATCCACTCAACCCCCCACCCTCCATGCCAAACTCCTCTCTGGCACATGCTTCCCCCACCCAACCTCCTCCCTGACCACCACCCTTCCCCTATTTTCTTCACCACATGCCACCCTACCTCACATACCCTCGTCACCCCCTTCCCCGATGCCACACTCTGACATGCATTGATTTTTTTAGCTTCTTCAAAGAAGATTCTCTAATCTCAAGGAATTTTTCGAGGACTGTCTGGTGTTCTTCTGACACCTCCTTGTCCTCATCATCAAAACTTGAGGTATAACTTGGATTGAAGCTTGCAATAACACCTTTGAGTGGTACGAATTTACATTTCCTAGGAGTTATTTCTTCACGGATTTCAATTGGTTCAACTCCTTTTGGTCCATTTCATCAAAGAACTAAGTTTTCATCGGTCTAGGACATGTATCCATTGTAGCCACTAGTAGATGTATCCAGTTCTCCTCCTCTCCTCTTAAGGGTCCTAGGAGTGAAGCAATAGAATTTTCCGCATCATGCGAATACCTTTTATAGCTATTCTCATTTACATGACATAAATTTATGCTCGCGGATCATGTTTTTATATGAAATCCTAATTCATTGTGTCTTGGTCACATCTCTATAGGAATGGTTTTTTAGGTCCACCTTCAGGGGTAGATGTAATCTCTTCCCCAATGGCATATAAGGGTGTCTAAGAATCACATCATAATTGGTGGTCCTTCCGAAGTTAATAATAGCAAATGTATACTCAGAGGCTAGGCCACACGATGTCCCTAAATTGAAATGGCTAATTTGAAAATAATTTTTATAGGGTTTGGGGGATTACTTTCCCATCTTTGCAACATGTTTTCAGTGGCTATGTTCATTCCTTCTCCTTCATCTAGGATTTCAGTCGTGGTCAGTTCCTCCAGTTTGATTGGTGGAATTCATGTCATCATTTTTGAAGTATTTACTCACTACACTGATATGCATATATTTTTATACCTTTAATGGGTTTTTCTCACTTTCATAGTTAGCCTCACTCTCTTCTCCTAATGGCTTGAGCTGATTTCTCATCCATTGATGGGCCTCATTCCAAGATTTTGGTTACCTTTTTTAAGTATTCAGCCATGGAAATAGTAACACGGATTGCTTTCAAGGCTCTCATTTCTTCATTAATTTCTCCCGTTATTGAAGGAACGTTGGCTATGGTTATTGACTCTTCTTCTAAGCCAATGTATGGAGACACGGTCCTTAAGAAGTTTCCTTTTGACTAGTGTGACACCCACACCCACTCTTTGACTCATTTCCTTGAATGTTTTCTCTTATCATAGATTCTCCAAGTGCAAGCTACCTCTCATGTTCTCCCTGATCATACATTCTCTGAGCACAATCTATCTCTCATAACCTCCATTTTCTCTGTGATCATGTAGTGCTCTCAAGTTTCCTATGTCTTCAAGCTCTAAATACTCATTATAGATTCCTCTTTGGTTCCAAGCTCTTTTAGCACTTCACTATCTTCCCATCGTTGTTTTGATTGGTCCTTTGATTTTTGATCTTCTTGAAATTCCTGGCTTGAGATAATACCTTTATGAGATGTTTCTAGGAATTGCTCTAGAGGCCCTAGTATAGGAATCTTTTATGAAAATGGCATGATAGGTTCCACGAGACCCTCTATTTCTAGTTGGGTCCACTATATCAAGTCTTGTGCTTTGATTAACCTTGAGATCTCCGCTCTCAAGTTCGATTACTCTTATAGATTTTTGGGAGAGCGGATTCCTCATATTTTGGTCTCAGTTTATATTGCCCTTCCCCACACAACTTCCTTGGCCATTTCCAGGAGTTTGTCCATTGTTTCCATTAGTCTTGATCCATCACTATCTTTTTCCCTCATTCTCATCCAAAATGATTATATGACGTCTTGAAACATCTTTAATATCAATATATCTTAGATCATCATCCCTTGGGATTAATGGCTTGTTTGTGCCTCTTTTCCCTATAGGATTGTGATGCTCCTTGGGCTTTCTCCCTAAGTTCTTATGTTCTACCTCTTAGGATCATTAAGGTTTCCCACTCCTTGCTTTTGTTCTAAGGTGATTTGGGTGGAGGAACAATGGAGCATCCTCAATCTTAAAATGACCTAGTAGGTCCCTTGGGTTGTTTCTCTTTTGCCTTGTTTACCATCTTAAAACTTTGGAAAGTTCTTGGCTTGAAGGGTTCTATTATAGGCTCATTTGGCAAGGTTTGTGTCTGTGACAATATAGTCATTAAGGGATTTAGATTTGTTACGGGAAGTCTCACTAATTAAATGATTAATGCCACAAACACTTAGGGCCAAGCATGTTTGCCTTAGTGTTTTGATATCTCTTGGTCGATAAGCTCCTAATGCTATTTACATTAAGGTGTTCACAGCAGCTGGTATGTGTCTAGCATCAAATGTCTAGGCTAGGCCAAGTGGTGTTTACCCCTTGATGGGATTCTATTTTGCTGAGTCTAGATATTCAACATAGAAGTTAGGTTTATTAGGAGGTTCATCAATAATTGGATCAGTCTTGATGACTAGCCTCATAGGAGTGGTTCCTAGTAGGGCTGGTTGAGGAGGTAACATTGGAGGTGGAATCTATGTCTCTATAAGGACTCCTAGCAACGATTACACAATTAGATTCTTACTTGGGTAAGCTTCTTATGCACCACTAGGAGGAAGTGGCATTGGTAAAGATAATGGTTATGGGGTGCTAGTAATTTTGGCACTCCAGTCATTCTCATCATTATGGTAGTAGTTTGGTAGATTCCTGATTTCAATATCTTCTCTAATACCAACACCAGTGATTCACTTTTTCTCAAATAAGGACTCGGAATTCATGAGCTTATTGGTTTCTTATACAAACAACACACCACATCATTTCTTATCTAGGAGCTAAATGAGAATGGCCCAACTCTCTCCTAGTCTAGTTCTGGTCTAGCTTTGAGTACTACTTCAAGCCATTTCACTAGAGCATCCATGCTATGTCTTTGGCACTCTTCGGTGCCTCTAGATTCTTTGAATCCCAACTCTTAACATTTGGCTATGATTTAGCCCATGACTATGACCTTTAACTATTTGTGATTGGGGTGCAAGTAAAGTTGTCAGTGAAGTCTATGGCATCCAAGCAACACTTTAGTGGCTGATGCCTTTTGGCATATAGCACATCATGTAATTGCTTACTCCTCAATCCTTTCGGTGTCTTCTAATGAATTTTTGCATATAATGCATCATGTAATTGCTAACTCCTCAATACTTACAATAATAGAAAAATCAATCTTGTTTGGCTCAGGTTTTCATCAGTAGGGTATTCAAATTCTTGAGATGGTTAATGCAGTCTTATTGTTTTGTTTTCAAGATTCTTTAACTGGTGTTATTGAGCTATGCTTGACACCCATCTTAGATAATTCTATTGTAAATGCTAACTCCAAAGTCTTTCATGGTTTCTCTTTGGGAATATTTTAATGTTTAAAACTAGAGCAAAGCATTATTCTCTAAAGTTAAGCCAAAATCATCTATCTTAGTTCGAGGATCAGTCACCCTTTTTATGGTATAGACAAGCTTAAAAGCAACTAGGTGGCTATATGTAAGTTAGTCTTTCATGGTTTCTCTTTGGGAATATTTTAATGTTTAAAACTAGAGCAAAGCATTATTCTCTAAAGTTAAGCCAAAATCATCTATCTTAGTTCGAGGATCAGTCACCCTTTTTATGGTATAGACAAGCTTAAAAGCAACTAGGTGGCTATATGTAAGTTAGGGTTTATGCAAGTGTTATTTATACACTCTCAAAGCATAGGTTACTCTAACATTGAAATGGAAACCCTAAGCTTTAAGTGGTTAGACATTAAACCCTAAGCTTTAAGTGGTTAGACATTAAAGCTATAAAGGTCATCATTAGAGCTATGAAGCACCATTGGAGTGGAAATCTAAAGTAAATCATAGATCTTGTCTAGAGGTGAGTTAAAAAAACCTTTTCCTTATGGATTACACGTATTTGGAAGCCAAAGAAAGAAAAGCTGAAGCTCTCTATTGAAGCTTACAAGTGGAAATATATGCAAATTCATTATGCCGATTTATAAACCTATGAAGAAAACATTGTAGATTACCTAAACCTCGAATAACCTTTTTCGTGCTACTTATAAGCTAATTGTAATGTGCAATACATAGAAAGCTTAGTTTTCTTAAATGTGTTTAGAGTAATCAAACATTGGATTTAGAGTTATGTAGCTCAAGTTATAAAAAGAAGTATGTTGCTTCTACTACAGATTTGGAATGCTTGTTATAACATTTAGTTGAAGTGTTGATGTATGTGAAGTTTGCCCATAAGCTTGGTTGAAGCTTACTTGTAGGTTGAACTTAATGTGTGTGCATTGTGATTTGTAAAATAATTTTCTATTGTTACATGGTATTGGAAGTCTCTTGAGAACATATTGTGTAGCACCATGAAAGGTACCTTACATATGCCATATCCTATTAGGGCACCAAAGCTAGAGTGGGAAGAGCTCATGCTGATGGGTAGGGGATGGCACTTTATGGGAAAATGTGATAGAAAGCACAAAGGTGGCCAACCCTAGGGTTTTAAGACTTTCTAGAAATCAGAGTGGTAACATACATGAAATCATATAACTAGTGCATGTGGAAGAAACAAGATTCACTCCATACACAGGGAGGATAAACTAACATAGAGATATATGGTGAAAGCCCCCGGATGGAAATTTTAGAATATAACCAGAGTGGTAGAAAGAGTTCTTGAATATCAAGGAGTACAATCAAATATACAGGTGGGGTGTCACCAAGCTTCGAGTGGACCAAACATATATGCCAATCCAAAGAAGAGTCTTTTTTTAAAGAAAGAATTAATGAGACTTGGACGAAGCCAAGATAAAAGTGTTGTACATGAAGTGGAAGCACTAGATAATGGCACTCCATAGATATCAACCATGTCTATTTTGAGGAGAATGGAATAACTATAAAGAAGCAATTTTAAGTGCTTTGATACAATAGGGTACATCAATCGCATAGTAAGATGTTATACATGAAGTGGAAGCATTGGATAATGGCAATTCATAGATATCAACCATGTCTATTATGAGGAGAATGGAATAGCCTAGAGAAGCAATTTTAAGCTCTTCGATATAGTAGGGTACATCGATCACATAGTAAGAAGGCCCTTACTTGGCTTATGATAACTAAAGTGGCCCAGAGTAGCTACAGAATCATATTGAATCCAACAATCTGAATCAAGGTCAGCACAGGTGAGAGGATATGAAGGCATCCCTCGGAGAGAGATTAAGTGGGAAGATATGAAATCATATTGAATCCAACTATCTAAATCAAGTTCAGCTCAGGTTGGAAGATATGAAGTCATCCCTCTAAAATAAATTTTGTCCTCTAGGATTATAGGAGGAAAAGATATGAAATCATATTGAATCCAACCATCTGAATAAAGACCAGATTAGGGGTGAAGATATGAACGAGTACCTCTATCCCGTTCAAGTCTCTTGGTGCTTAAGAGGCCATGGGAAATCCGGGTCTTCCCCATACCATGGTACCAAACATGCTGTGATGTGGACCAAACTTTGTGAGCATGTGGGGGGGGGGGGGCTTACCCCCACATGCTTGCAAACTTTAGTCATGATCGGAGTATGTTTGGGTTAGTAATTAGCACCCAGTGTGGATTGTTTAAGTCTTTTGGTGCTTAAGAGGCCATGCAAAATCTAGGCCTTCCCCATACCATTGTATGCAACACTTGCTCCGATGGGAACCAAACTTTACAAGCATGTGGGGGGACCCACCCCCACATGCTTGCAAAGTTTGGTCATGATCGGAGTATGTTTGGGTTAGTAATTAGCGCCCAAGGCAGATTTCTAAAGTCTCTTGGTGCTTGAGAGGGCATGGAAAATTGGGGCCTTCCCCATACCATCATACCCAACCATGCTCCGATGGGGACCAATGCGGGGGGCGCCCACCCCCACATGATTACAAACTTTGTTCATCATCGGAGGATGTTTAGGTTAGTAATTAGCGCCACGTGTGGATTTCTAAAGTCTCTTCGTGCTTAAGAGGCCATGGAAATATCCTGACCTTCCCCATACCATCATACCCAAACATTCTCTCCAATGAGGACCAAACTTTGCAAGCATGTGAGGGGGACCCACCGCCACATGCTTGCAAATTTTGGTCATGATTAGAGCATGTTTGGGTTAGTAATTAGCGCCCACTACAAAGTTTTGTCTCCATCGAAGCATGGTTGGATATACGATGGTATGGGGAAGGCCCAAATTTGGTCAGAATCTGAGCATGTTTGGATTAGTAATTAGCACCTAGTGCAGATGTTTCAAGTCTCTTGGTGCTTAAGAGGCCATGGGAAATCCGGGTCTTTCCCATACCATCGTACCCAAACATGCTGCGATGGGGACCAAACTTTGCGAGCATGGGGGGGGCTCACCCCCACATTCTTGCAAAGTTTGGTCAGAATCGGAGCATGTTTGGAATAGTAATTAGCTCCCAGTGCGGATGTTTCAAGTCTCTTGGTGCTTAAGAGGCCATGGGAAATTCGGGTCTTCCCCATACCATCGTACCCAAACATGCTGCAATGATGACCAAACTTTGCGAGCATGTGGGGGGGGCTCACCTCCACATGCTTGCAAAGTTTAGTCATGATGGAAGAAAGTTTGGGGTTAGTAATTAGCGCCCAAAGCAGATTTTTCAAGTCTCTTGGTGCTTAAGAGGCCATGCAAAATCCGGGCCTTCCCCATACCATTGTACCCAACACATGCTCCGATGGGGACCAAACTTTACAATCTTGTGTGGGGGCCCACCCCCACATGCTTGCAAAGTTTGGTCCCTATCGGAGCGTGTTTGGGTACGATGGTATAGGGAAGACTCGGATTTTCCATGGCCTCTTAAGCACCAAGAGACTTGAAAAATCCGCACAGTGGGCGCCAATTACTAACCCAAATCTGTTGCGATCAAGACTAAACTTTATAAGCATGTGGGGATGGATTGCCTCCATATTCTTTCAAAATTTGGTCCCCATCGGAGCATGTTTGGATATGATGGTATGGGGATGGCCCGGATTCTCCATGGCCTCTTAAGCACCACGAGACTTGAAAAATCGACACTGGGGACGCTAATTACTAACCCAAGCAAGCTCCTATCATGACTAAACTTTGCAACCCTGTGGGGCAGGGACCCCCCACATGCTTGAAAAAGTTTGGTCCCTATCGGAGCATGTTTGGATACGATGGTGTGGGGAAGGCACGGATTTTGCATGGCGTCTTAAGCACCAAGAGGCTTGAAAAATCCACATTAGGTGCTAATTACTAACCCAAACATGCTCCGATCATGATAACTTTGCGAGCATGTGGGGTAAGCCCCCCCCACATGCTCGCAAAGTTTAGTCATGATCGGAGGATGTTTGGGTTAGTAATTAGTACCCAAAGCGGATTTTTCAAGTCTCTTGGTGCTTAAGATGCCATGCAAAATCTGGGCCTTCCCCACACCATTGAACCCAGCCCCCCCTACATGCTCGCAAAGTTTTGTCCCCATCACAGCATGTTTGGGTACGATGGTATGGGGAAGACCTGGATTTCCCATGGCCTCTTAAGCACCAAGAGACTTGAAACATCCGCACTGGGTGTGCTAATTACTAATCCAAACATGCTCCGATTCTGACCAAACTTTGCAACAATGTAAGGGCTCTCCACATGCTTGTAAAGTTTGGTCCCCCCATCGGAGCACGTTTGGGTATGATGGTATTGAGAAGACCCGGATTTTCTATGGCCTCTTAAGCACCAAGAGAATTGAAAAATCCGCACTGGGCGCTAATTACTAATCCAAACATGCTCTGATCATGTGACCAGACTTTGCAAGCTTGTGGGGGTGCATCCCCCCTACATGCTTGCAAAGTTTGGTCCCCATCAGAGCATCTTTGGGTATGATGGTATGGGGAAGGCCTGGATTTTCCATGCCCTCTTAAGCACCAAGAGACTTGAAAAATCCACATTGGGCGCTAATTACTAACCCAAACATGCTCCTATCATTGACGACCAAACTTTGCAGGTATGTGGGGGTGGGGCCCTCCCACATGCTTGCAATGTTTGGTCCCCGTCGGAGCATGTTTGGGTACGATGGTATGGGGAAGCCTGGATTTTCCATGGCCTCTTAAGAACCAAGAGACTTGAAAAATCCGCACTAGGCACACTATCTACTAATCCAAACATGCTCCGATTGTGACCAAACTTTGCAAGCATTTGGGAGTGACTCCTCTTCCCCACATGCTTGCATAGTTTGGTCCCCATCGGAGTATGTTTGGGTACGATGGTATGGGGAAGGCCCGGATTTTCCATGGCCTCTAAACACCAAGAGACTTGAAAAATCTGCACATTGGGCGCTACTTGCTAATCCAAATATGCTCTGATCAAGACCAAACTTTGCAAGCATGTGGAGGTTAGTCCCCTCCATATGCTTCCAAAGTTTGGTCCCCATCGAAGCATGTTTGGGTATGATGGTATTGGGAAGGCCCAAATTTTCCATGGCCTCTTAAGCACCACGAGACTCGAAAAATCCACACTAGGCGCGGTAATTACTAACCCAAACATGCTCCTATCATGACTAAACTTTGCAACCTTGTGGGGCTAGGACCCCACACATGCTTACAAAGTTTGGTCCCCATTGGAGCATGTTTGGGTATACGAGGGTGTGGAGAAGGCCCGGATTCTCCATGGCCTCTTAAGCACCAAGAGACTTGAAGAATCTGCACTGGGCGCTAATTACATCCCCCCCACATGCTTGCAAATTTTAGTCCCCATCGGAACATGTGTGAGTATGATGGTACGGGGAAGGCCCGGATTTTCCATGGCCTCTTAAGCACCAAGAGACTTGAAAAATCCACACTGGGCTAACCCTAACATTCTCCGATCATGACCAAACTTTGGAAACATGTGGGCGTGGGCTCCTCCCACATGCTTGAAAAGATTGGTCCCCACCCATCGGAGCATTTTTGGGTACGATAGCACACAGGGAAAGCCCGGAGTTTCCATCGCCTCTTACCCCAAGAGACTTGAGGAATCCACACTAGGCTCTAATTACTAACCCAAACATGCTCCTATCTCATAAGCAAACTTTGCAAGCATGTGGGGGTGGGCCCTCCCATATGCTTGCAAAGTTTTGGGTACGATGGTATGAAGAAGATCCGAATTTCCCATGGTCTCTTAAGCACCAAGAGACTTGAAACATCCGCACTTGGCGCTGATTTCTAATCCAAAAATGCTTCGATTCGGACCAAACTTTGCAAGAATGTAGGTGCTCTCCACATGCTTGCAAAGTTTAATCCCCATCGGAGCATGTTTAGGTACGATGGTATGGGGAAGACCTGGATTTTCCATGGCCTCTTAAGCACCAAGAGACTTGAAAAATCCACACTGGGTGCTAATTACTAATCCAAACATGCTCTCATCATAACCAGACTTTGCAAGCTTGTGGGAGTGCGTCCCCGCACATGCTTGCAAACTTTGGTCCCCCCATCGGAGCATGTTTGGGTATGATGGTATGTGGAAGACTTGGATTTTCCATGTCCTCTTAAGCACCAAGAGACTTGAAAAATCCACACTCGGGTGCACTAATTACTAACCCAAACATGCTCCTATCATGAACAAACTTTGCAAGTCGGGCCCCCCACATGCGTGCAAAGTTTGGTCCCCATCGGAGCATGTTTGGGTACGATTATATGGGGAAGCCCATATTTTCCATGGCCTCTTAAGCACCAAGAGACTTGAAAAATCTGCACACTAGCCGCTAAATACTAACCCAAACATGCTGTGATCATGACCAAACTTTGCAACAAGCATGTGGAGGTCCCCCCCCACCCGCATGCTTACAAACTTTGGTCCCCATCGAAGGATATTTGGGTTGGGGAAGGCCTATATTTTCCATGGCCTCTTAAGTACCAAGAGACATGAAAAATCCACACTGGGCGCTAATTACTAACCCAAACATGCTCCTATTGTGGACTAAGCTTTGCAAACCTATGGGGTTGGGATCCCCCACATGCTTACAAAGTTTGGTCCCCATTGGAGCATGTTTAGGTAGTGGAGTGGGGAAGGCCCGGATTTTCCATGGCCTCTTAAGCACCAAGAGACTTGAAAAATCTGCACTGGGCGCTAATTACTAACCCAAACATGCTCCGATCATGACTAAACTTTGCAAGCATGTGGGGGTGAGCCTCCCCCCACATGCTCGCAAATTTTGGGACCTGGATTTCCCATGGCCTCTTAAGCACCAAGAGACTTGAAACATCCGCACTGTGGGTGCTAATTACTAATCCAAAAATGCTCCGATTCTGATCAAAATTTGCAAGAATGTGGGGGCTCTCCACATGCTTGCAAAGTTTGGTCCCCATTGGAGCATGTTTAGGTACGATGGTATGGGGAAGACTCGGATTTACCATGGCCTCTTAAGCACCAAGAGACTTGAAAAATCCGCACTAGGTGCTAATTACTAACCCAAACATGCTTTGATCATCATGACCAGACTTTGGAAGCATGTGGGGGTGCGTCCCCCCCACATGCTTGCAAAGTTTGGTCCCATCGGAGCATGTTTGTGTATGATGTTATGGGGAAGGCCTGGATTTTCCATGCCCTCTTAAGCACCAAGAGACTTGAAGAATATACACTGGGCACTAGTTACTAACCCAAACATGCTGCTATCATGACCAAACTTTGCAAGTATGTGGGAGTGGGGGCTCCCCACATGCTTGCAAAGTTTGGTCCCCATCGGAGCATGTTTGGGTACGATGGTATGGGGAAGCCCGGATCTTAAGCACCAAGAGACTTGAAAAATCTGCACTGGCCGCTAATTACTAACCCAAACATGCTGCGATCATGACCAAACTTTGTAAGGATGTGATGGTAGCCCCCCCCCCACATTCTTACAAAGTTTGGTCTCTATCGGAGTGTGTTTGGGTACGGGTATGGGGAAGACCTAGATTTTCCATGACCTCTTAAGCACCAAGAGACTTGAAAAATCCGCACACTGGGCGCTAGTTACTAACCCAAATATACTGCGATTAAGACTAAACTTTACAAGCATGTGGGGGTGGGTCCCCTCCACATGCTTCCAAAGTTTGGTGGGTATGATGGTATGGGGAAGGCCCGGATTTTCCATGGGCTCTTAAGCATCACGAGACTTGAAAAAACCACACTGGGTGCTAATTACTAACCCAAACATGCTCCTATCATGACTAAACTTTGCAACCCTATGGGGCTAGGACCCCCCACATGCTTGCAAAGTTTGGTCCCCATTGGAGCATGTTTGGGTACAATGGTGTAAGGAAGGCCCAGATTTTCCATGGCCTCTTAAGCACCAAGAGACTTGAAAAATCCCCACTGGGTGGTAACTACTAACCCAAACATGCTTCGATCATGACAAAACTTTGCAAGCATTTGGGGTGGGTCCCCCCCCATGCTTGCAAATTTTGGTCCCCATTGAGTATGATGGTATGGGAAAGGCTTGGATTTTCCATGGCCTCTTAAGCACCAACAAGAGACTTGAAAAATCCACACTGGGCACTAATCACTAACCTAAAAATTCTCCGATCATGACCAAACTTTGCAAACATGTGGGCGTGGGCTCCTCCCACATGCTTGAAAAGATTGGTCACTTCGGAGCAATTTTGGGTACGATGGTATGGGGAAGGCACGGATTTTCCATGGCCTCTTATCCCAAGAGACTTGAAAAATCCACACTAGACGCTAATTACTAACCCAAACATGCTCCTATCATCATGAGCAAACTTTTCAAGCATGTGGAGGTGGCCCCCCCATATGCTTGCAAACTTTGGTCCCCATCGGAGCATGTTTGGGTATGATGGTATGGGGAAGCCCCGGATTTTCCATGGCCTCTTAAGCACCCAGAGACTCAAGAAACATCTACACTGCATACTAATTACTAATCCAAACATGCTCTGATTCTGACCAAACTTTGCAAGAATGTCGAGGCTCTCCACATGTGCGGATTCTTCAAGTCTCTTGGTGTTAAGAGGCCATGCAAAATCCGGACCTTCCCCATACCATCGTACCCAAACATGCTACGATGGGGACCAAACTTTACGAGCATGTGGTGGGGGCCCACCCCCACATGCTTGCAAATTTTAGTCATGATCGGAGCATGTTTGGGTTAGTAATTAGCGCGCCCAGTGCTGGATTTTTCAAGTCTCTTGGTGCTTAAGAGGCCATGCAAAATCTAGGCCTTCCCCATACCATTGTACCCAACACATGCTCCGATGGGGACCAAAATTTACAGGCATGTGGGGGGGGCCCACCCCCACATGCTTGCAAAGTTTGGTCATGATCGGAGTATGTTTGGGTTAGTAATTAGTGCCTAGTGTGGATTTTTAAAGTCTCCATGCTTGCAAAGTTTGGTCCCCATCAGAGCATGTGTGAGTATGCTGGTATGGGGACGGCTTGGATTTTCCATGGCCTCTTAAGCACCAAGAGACTTGAAAAATCCGCAGTGGGCGCTAATTACTAATCCAAAAATTCTCCATTCATGACCAAAATATACAAACATGTGGGCGTGGGCTCCTTCCACATGCTTGAAAATATTCGTCCCCATCGGAGCATGTTTGGGTACGATGGTGTGGGGAAGCCCCGGATTTTCATGGCCTCTTAAGCACCAAGAGACTTGAAACATCCACACTGGGCGCTAATTTACTAATCCAAACATGCTCTAATTCTGACAAAACTTTGCAAGAATATGGGGGCTCTCCACATGCTTGCAAAGTTTGGTCCCTATCGAGCATGTTTGGGTATGATAGTATGGGGAAGGCCCGGATTTTCCATGGCCTCTTAAGCACCAAGAGACTTGAGAAATCAGTAGTTACTAACCCAAACATGCTCCAATCATGACCCAAATTTGCAAGAATGTAGGGGTGGGTCCTCCCCACATACTTGCAAAGTTTGGTCCCCATCGGAGCATGTTTGGGTATGATGGTATGGGGAAGGCCCGGATATTTCCATGGCCTCTTAAGCACCAAGAGACTTGAAAAATCCACACAGGGCGGTAATTACTAACCCAAATGTCCTCCGATGATAAACAAAGTTTTCAAGCATGTGGGGGTGGGCGCCCCCGCATGCTTGCAAAGTTTGGTCCGCATCTGAGCATGGTTGGGTACGATGGTATAGGGAAGGTGCCGATTTTTCATTGCCTCTTAAGCACCAAGATACTTTAAAAATCTGCACTGGGCGCTAATTACTAACCCAATCATACTCCGATCATGACCAAACTTTGCAAGCATGTGAAGCATGTGGGGGTGGGCCCCCCCACATGCTTGTAAAGTTTGGTCCCCATCAAAGCATGTGTTGGTACAATGGTATGGGAAAGGCCTAGATTTACAATGGCCTCTTAAGCACCAAGAGACTTGGAAAATCCACACTGGGCGCTAATTACTAACCCAAACATGCTCTGATCATGACTAAACTTTGCAAGCATGTGGGGGTGAGCCCCCCCAAACGTGCTCAAAAAAGTTTGGTCCCCAATCGCAGCATGTTTGGGTATGATGGTATGTGGAAGACCCGCATTTCCCATGGCCTCTTAAGCACCAAGAGACTTTAAACATCCGCACTCGTTCGGTGCTACATACTAATCCAAAAATGCTCTGATTCTGACCAAAATTTGCAAGAATATGGGGGCTCTCCACATGCTTGCAAAGTTTGGTCCCCATCGAAGCATGTTAGGGTACGATGGTATGGGGAAGACTCGGATTTTCCATGGCCTCTTAAGCACCAAGAGACTTGAAAAATCTGGTTGGCGCTAATTACTAACCCAAATATGCTCCAATCATGACCAAAATTTGCAAGCATGTGGGGGTGCATACTCCCCACATGCTTGCAAAGTTTGGTCCCCATGGGAGCATGTTTGGGTATGATGGTATGGGAAAGCCCTGGATTTTCCATGGCCTCTTAAGCACCAAGAGACTTGAAAAATCCACACTAGGCGCTAATTACTAACCCAAACATGCCTATCATGACCAAACTTTGCAACTTTGTGGGGGTGGGGCCCCCCCACATGCTTGCAAAGTTTGGTCCCCATCTGAGCATGTTTGGGTACAATTGTATTGGAAAGCCCGGATTTTCCATGGCCTCTTAAGCACCAAGAGACTTAAAAAATCCGCACACTCGCCGCTAAATACTAACACAAGCATGTTTCGATCATGACAAAACTTTGGAAGCATGTGGAGGTGGGCCCCCCCACATGCTTGCAAGCTTTGGTAGTCATCGGAGCATATTTGGGTACAATGGTATGGGGAAGGCCCAGATCTTCCATGACCTCTTAAACACCAAGAAACTTGAAAAATCTACACAAGGCGCTAATAACTAACCCAAACATGCTCCGATCATGACCAAACTTTGCAAGCATGTGGAGGTGGCCCCCCTACATGCTTGCAAAGTTTGGTCCCCATGGGAGCATGTTTGGGTACGTTAAGCACCAAGAGACTTGAAAAATCCGCACACTCGCCGCTAAATACTAACACAAACATGTTCCGATCATGACAAAACTTTGGAAGCATGTGGAGGTGGGCCCCCCCACATGCTTGCAAACTTTGGTAGTCATCGGAGCATATTTGGGTACAATGGTATGGGGAAGGCCCAGATCTTCCATGACCTCTTAAACACCAAGAGACTTGAAAAATCTACACAAGGCGCTAATAACTAACCCAAACATGCTCCGATCATGACCAAACTTTGCAAGCATGTGGAGGTGGCCCCCCCACATGCTTGCAAAGTTTGGTCCCCATGGGAGCATGTTTGGGTACGATGGTATGTGGAAGGCTGAATTTTCCATGGCCTCTTAAGCACCAAGAGACTTAAAAATCCACACTGGGCACTAATAACTAACCCAAACATCCTCCGATCTGATGAAAGAAGTTTGCAAGCATGTGGGGGTGGGCGCCCCCCACATGCTTACAAAGTTTGGTCCCCATCGGAGCATGGTTGGGTAGGATGGTATGGGGAAGGCTTGGATTTTCCATGGCCTTGTAAGCACCAAGAGAAATCTGCACTGGGCGCACTAATTACTAACCCAAACATGCTCCGATCATGACCAAACTTTGCAAGCATTTGGGAGTGCGTTCCTTCCACATTCTTGCAAAGTTTGGTTCCCATCGGAGCATGTGTGGGTATGATGGTATGGGGAAGGCTTGGATTTTCCATGGCCTCTTAAGTACCAAGAGACTTGAAAAATCCGCACTGGGCGCTAGTTACTAACCCAAACATTCTTTGATCATCATAACCAAACTTTGCGAACATGTGGGCGTGGGCTCCTTCCACATGCTTGAAAATATTGGTCCCCATTGGAGCATTTTTGGGTACGATGGCATGGGGAAGGCAGGATTTTCCATCGCCTCTTACCCCACCAAGAGACTTGAAAATCAGCACTGGGCGGCACTAATTACTAACCCAAACAAGCTCCTATCATAAGCAAACTTTGCAAGCATGTGGGGGTGGGCCCCCCCATATGCTTGCAAAGTTTGGTCCCCCATCGCAGCATGTTTGGGTACGATGGTATGGGGAAGGCCCAGATTTTCCATGGCCTCTTAAGCACCAAGAGACTTGTGAAAAATCTGCACTGGGCGCTAATTACTAACCCAAACATGCTCCAATCATTACCAAACTTTGCAAGCATGTGGCGGTGGGCCCCCCATATGCTTGCAAAGTTTGTGGTCCCCATCGGAGCATGTATTGGGTACGATGGTATGGGCCAGGCCCGGATTTTTCATGGCCTCTTAAGCACCAAGAGACTTGAAAAATCCACACTGGATGCTAATTACTAACCCAAACATGCTCCTATCACATGACCAAACTTTGCAAGTATGTGGAGGTGGGGCCCCCCACATGCTTGCAAAGTTTGGTCCCCAAGTATATTTGGGTACGATTATATGGGGAAGCTCGGATTTTCCATGGCCTCTAAAGCACCAAGAGACTTGAGAAATCCGCACACTGGACGCTAAATACTAACCCAAACATGCTCCGATCATGACCAAACTTTTCAAGCATGTGAAGGTGCCCCCCCTGGCATGCTTGAAAACTTTGGTCCCCATCGGAGCATATTTGGGTATGATGGTATGGGGAAGGCCAAGATTTTCCATCGCCTCTTACCCCAAGAAACGTGACCAAACTTTGCAAGCATGTGGGGGTGGCCCCCCCACATGCTTGCAAAGTTTGGTCCCCATCGGAGCATGTTTGGGTACGATGGTATGTGGAAGACCTAGATTTTCCATGGCCTCTTAAGCACCAAGAGACTTGAAAAATCCACACTGGGCACTACATTCTAACCCAAACATCCTCCAATGATGAACAAAGTTTGCAAGCATGTGGGGGTAGGCGCCCTTCACATGCTTGCAAAGTTTGGTCCCCATCAGAGCATGCTTGGGTATGATGGTATGGGGAAGGCCCGGATTTTCCATGTGCTCTTAAGCACCAAAAGACTTTAAAAATCCACACTGGGTGCTAAATACTAACATGCTCGGATCATGATCAAATTTTGTAAAGCAGGGATGTTATATTTGATGAGATGAGTAGCTCGTATGCTACTGAAAAAGATGTTGTTGGGGAAGATGTAAATGGAAATGTGGCTGCATAGAATGCAAGTCAGCAATCACATTCATTGAGTGAACCACGAGAGTCCTCATCCAGCGGTTCTATTGATAGTCCATGGAGTGGCATGCTTTGTCATAATACCAGCCTTGAAAATGTAGTTGGTACATCATGTAAAGGCAAAGAGAAAGTGGTTGAGCCCCTTGGTATGCCTGATATTTCTGCACGGCATTCTCTTGCCACTAGATATTCTAGTGGCTCAGAGATGAGCCTTGATGTGAGAAGCTTGGGATTCCAGTAAATGAGGACACCTGATGTGAATAAGTCTATGGAAGCCATGAATACAAAGTTACGAAGATCTAGAAGAGTCAAAAACCCTGTGGTGGCAGAGATTGACTTATGATGGTTATGTGGCACATCACTATGCTTATATGGCAAAAGTTGTGTGCAGGTTGTTTACCCCCACATGTTTTGATGAGGCTACTGGAAATGTGTTGTAAGGTCCCTCCCAAGCCATGTATGTATGTAAAGTTTGGTCCCCATCGGAGCATGTGTTGGGTACAATGGTATGGGGAAGGTCCGGATTTTGCATGACCTCTTAAGAACCAAGAGACTTGAAAAATGGCCCTAATTACTTACCCAAACATTCTTCGATCATGACTAAACTTTGGAAGCATGTGGGGATGAGCCCCCCCCACATGCTCGCAAAGTTTGGTCCCCATCGTAGCATGTTTGGGTATGATGGTATGAAGAAGACCTGGATTTCCCATGGCCTCTTAAGCACCAAGAGACTTGAAACATCCACACTTGGCGCTAATTACTAATCCAAAAATGCTTTGATTCGGACCAAACTTTGCAAGAATGTAGGGGCTCTCCACATGCTTGCAAAGTTTGGTCCCCATCGGAGCATGTTTAGGTACGATGGTATGGGGAAGACCTGGATTTTCCATGGCCTCTTAAGCACCAAGAGACTTGAAAAATCCACACTGGGCGCTAATTACTAATCCAAACATGCTCTCATCATGACCAGACTTTGCAAGCCTGTGGGAGTGCGTCCCCCCACATGCTTTGCAAAGTTTGGTCCCCATCGGAGCATGTTTGGGTATGTTGGTATGTGGAAGGCTTGGATTTTCCATGCCCTCTTAAGCACCAAGAGACTTGAAAAATCCACACTGGGCGCTAATTACTAACCCAAATATGCTCCTATCATGAACAAAGTTTGCAAGTGGGACCCCCCATGCTTGCAAAGTTTGGTCCCTATCGGAGCATGTTTGGGTACGATTATATGGGGAAGCCCATATTTTCCATGACCTCTTAAGCACCAAGAGACTTGAAAAATCTGCACACTGGGCCGCTAAATACTAACCCAAACATGCTGTGATCATGACCAAACTTTGCAAGCATGTGGAGGTCCCCCCCTCGCCCGCATGCTTGAAAACTTTGGTCCCCACCCATCGAAGGATATTTGGGTACGATGGTATGGGGAAGGCCCAGATTTTCCATGGCTTCTTAAGCACTAAGAGACTTGAAAAATCTACACTGGGCACAAATAACTATCCCAAATATGCTCAGATCATGACCAAACTTTGCAAGCATGTGGGGGTGGGCCCCCCAACATGGTTGCAAAGTTTGGTCCCCATCAAAGCATGTTTGGGTACGATGGTATGTGGAAGACCTCGATTTTCCATGGCCTTTTAAGCACCAAGAGACTTGAAAAATCCACACTGGGGTGCTAATTTCTAACCCAAACATCCTCCGATGGATGAACAAAGTTTGCAAGCATGTGGGGGTAGGCGTCCCCCACCTGCTTGCAATGTTTGGTCCCCATCAGAGCATGGTTTGGGTACGATGGTATGGGCAAGGCCCAGATTTTCTATGGCCTCTTAAGCACCAAGAGACTTGAAAGATCCGCACTAGGTGCTAATTACTAACCCAAACATGCTCCGATCATGACTAAACTTTGCAAGCATGTCGGGGTGAGCCCCCTCCACATGCTCGCAAAGTTTGGTCCCCATCGCAGCATGTTTGGGTACGATGGTATGGGGAAGACCCAGATTTCCCATGGCCTCTTAAGCACCAAGAGACTTGAAACATCCACACTGGGCGCTAATTACTAATCCAAACATGCTCCGATTTTGACCAAACTTTGCAAGAATGTAAGGGCTCTCCACATGCTTTGCAAGGTTTGGTCCCCATCGGAGCATGTTTGAGTACGATGGTATAGGGAGGAAGACCCAGATTTTCCAATGCCTCTTAAGCACCAAGAGACTTGAAAAATCCACACACTAGCCGCTAAATACTAACGCAAACACGCTCTGATCATGACTAAACTTTGCAAGCATGTGGAGGTGGGCCCCCCCCACATGCTTGCAAACTTTGGTTTCCATCGGAGCATATCTGGGTACGATGGTATGGGGAAGGCCCGGATTTTTCCATGGCCTCTTAAGCACCAAGAGACTTGACAAATCTGCACTGGACGCTAACAACAAACCGGAACATGCTTCGATCATGACCAAATTTCACAAGCATGTGGGGGTGGGCCCCCCCATATGCTTGCAAAGCTTGGTCCCCATCGGAGCATGTTTGGGTACAATGGTATGTGGAAGGCCTGGATTTTCCATGGCCTCTAAAGCACCAAGAGACTTGAAAAATCTACAGTGGGCGCTAATTACTAACCCAAACATCCTCGAATGATGAACAAGTTTACAAGTATATGGGGGTAGGCACCCCCCACATGCTTGCAAAGTTTGGTCCCCATCGGAGCATGGTTGGGTACGTTGGTATGGGGAAGGCCCGCACCAAGACTTTAAAAACCCGCACTCGGCGCTACTTACTAACCCAAACATGCTCTGATCATGACCAAACTTTGCAAGCATGTCAGGGTGGGCCTACCACATGCTTATGAAGTCTAGTCCCCATCAGGGTATGTGTTGGGTACAATGGTATGGGGAAGGCCCGGATTTTGCATGGCCTCGTAAGTACCAAGAGACTTGAAAAATCCGCAGTGGGCACTAATTACTAACCTAAACATGCTCCGATCTGACGAAACTTTGCAAGCATATGGCGGTGGGCCTCCCATATGCTTGCAAAGTTTGGTCCCCATTGAAACATAATTGGGTACGATGGTATGGGGAAGGCCCGGATTTTCCATGGCCTCCTAAGCATCAAGAGACTTAAAAAATCCACACTGGGTGCTAATTACTAATGCAAACATGCTGCGAACATGACCAAACTTTGTAAATCATGTGGGGGTAGGCACCCCAAACATGATTGCAAAGTTTGGTCCCTATCGGAGCATATAATTGGGTACCATGGTATGGGGAAGACCCGGATTTTCCATGGCCTCTTAAGCACCAAGAGACTTGAAAAATCCGCACTCGGCACTAACTACTAATCTAAACATGCCGGGATTATGACCAAATTTTGTAAGCATACGGGGGTGGCTCCTCCCCACATGCTGCAAAGTTTGGTCTCCATCGGAGCATGTTTGGGTTTGATGGGGAAGGCCCGGATTTTCCATGGCCTCTTAAGCACCAAGAGAGTTGAAAAATCCGCACACTGGGTGCTAATTACTAACCCAAATATACTATGATCAAAACCAAACTTTGCAAGCATGTGGGCGTGGGTCCCCTGCACTTGCTTCCAAAGTTTGGTCCCCATCGGAGCATGTTTGTGTATGATGGTTTGAGGAAGGCCCATATTTTAAGCACAAAGAGACATGAAAAATCCACACTGGGTGCTAATACTAACCCAAACATGCTCCTATTGTGACTAAGCTTTGCAAACCTGTGGGGTTGGGACCCCCCATATGCTTGCAAAGTTTGGTCCCCATTGAAGCATGTTTAGGTAGTGGTGTGGGGAAGGCCCGGATTTTCCATGGCCTCTTAAGCACCAAGAGACTTGAAAAATCCGCACTGGGCGCTAATTACTAACCCAAACATGCTCCGATCATGACTAAACTTTGCAAGCATGTGGGGGTGAGCCCCCCCCACATGCTCGCAAATTTTGGTCCCCCATGGCAGCATGTTTGGGTATGATAGTATGGGGAAGACATGGCCTCTTAAGCACCAAGAGGCTTGAAACATCTGCACTGTGGGTGCTAATTACTAATCCAAACATGCTCAAATTTTGACAAAACTTTGCTAGAATGTGGGGGCTCTCTACATGCTTGCAAAGTTTGGCCCCCATCGGAGCATGTTTAGGTACGATGGTATGGGGAAGACCTGGATTTTCCATGGCCTCTTAAGCACCAAGAGACTTGAAAAATCTACACTAGGCGCTAATTACTAACCCAAACATGCTTTGATCATGACCAGACTTTGGAAGCATGTGGGGGTGCATCCCCCCACATGCTTGCAAAGTTTGGTCCCCATCAGAGCATGTTTGTGTATGATGGTATGGGGAAGGCCTGGATTTTCCATGCCCTCTTAAGCACCAAGAGACTTGAAGAATATACACTGGGCACTAATTACTAACCCAAACATGCTGCTATCATGACCAAACTTTGCAAGTATGTGGGAGTGGGCCCTCCCCACATGCTTGCAAAGTTTGGTCCCCATCGGAATTTGTTTGGGTACGATGGTATGGGAAAGCCCGGATTTTCCATGGCCTCTTAAGCACCAAGAGACTTGAAAAATCTGCACTGGCCACTAGTTACTAACCCGAACATGCTGCGATCATGACCAAACTTTGTAAGGATGTGATGGTATGCCCCCCCCCACATTCTTACAAAGTTTGGTCTCTATTGGAGTGTGTTTGGGTACGAGGTATGGGGAAGACTCGGATTTTCCATGGCCTCTTAAGCACCAAGAGACTTGAAAAATCCGCACACTGGGCGCTAATTACTAACCCAAATATACTGCGATCAAGACTAAACTTTACAAGCATGTGGGGGTGGGTCCCTTCCACATGCTTCCAAAGTTTGGTCCCCATCGGAGCATGTTTGGGTATGTTGGTATGGAGAAGGCTCGGATTTTCCATGGCCTCTTAAGCACCACGAGACTTGAAAAATCGACACTGGGCGCTAATTACTAACCCAAACATGCTCCTATCATGACTAAACTTTGCAACCCTGTGGGGCTAGGACCCCCCACATGCTTGCAAAGTTTGGTCCCCATCGGAGCATGTTTGGGTACAATGGTGTAAGGAAGGCCCAGATTTTCCATGGCCTCTTAAGCACCAAGAGACTTGAAAAATCCCCACTGGGCGGTAACTACTAACCCAAACATGCTTCGATCATGACAAAACTTTTCAAGCATTTGGGGTGGGTCCCCCCCCCATGCTTGCAAAGTTTGGTCCCCATCGAAGCATGTGAGAGTTTGATGGTATGGGGAAGGCTTGGATTTTCCATGGCCTCTTAAGCACCAACAAGAGACTTGAAAAATCCACACTGGGTGCTAATTACTAACCCAAACATTCTCCGATCATGACCAAACTTTGCAAACATGTGGGCGTGGGCTCCTCCCACATGCTTGAAAAGATTGGTCCCTTCGGAGCAATTTTGGGTACGATGGTATGGGGAAGGCCCGGATTTTCCATCGCCTCTTACCCCAAGAGACTTGAAAAATCCACAGTGGGTGCTAATTACTAACCCAAACATGCTCTTATCATCATGAGCAAACTTTGCAAACATGTGGAGGTGGCCCCCGCATATGCTTGCAAAGTTTGGTCCCCATCGGAGCATGTTTGGGTACGATGGTATGGGGAAGCCCCAGCTTTTCCATGTCCTCTTAAGCACCAAGAGACTTGAAACATCTACACTGGAGGCTAATTACTAATCCAAACATGCTCTGATTCTGACCACACCTTGCAAGAATGTCAAGACTCTCCATATGTGCGGATTCTTCAAGTCTCTTGGTGTTAAAAGGCCATGCAAAATTCGGGCCTTCCCCATACCATCGTACCCAAACATGCTGCGATGGATCCGGGCCTTTCCCATGCCATCGTACCCAGCCCCCCCCACATGCTTGCAAAGTTTTGTCCCCATCGCAGCATGTTTGGGTATGATGGTATGGGAAAGACCCGGATTTCCCATGGCCTCTTAAGCACCAAGAGACTTGAAACATCCGCATTGGGTGCTAATTACTAATCCAAACATGCTCCGATTCTGACTAAACTTTGTAACAATGTAAGGGATCTCCACATGCTTGTAAAGTTTGGTCCCCACATCGGAGCACATTTGGGTACGATGGTATGGGGAAGACCCAGATTTTCCATAGCCTCTTAAGCACCAAGAGAGTTGAAAAATCCGCACTGGGCACTAATTACTAACCCAAAGATGCTCTGATCATGTGACCAGACTTTGCAAGCTTGTGGGGGTGCATCCCCCCCACATGCTTGCAAAGTTTGGTCCCCATTAGAGCATGTTTTGGTATGATGGTATGGGGAAGGCCTGGATTTTCCATGCCCTCTTAAGCACCAAGAGACTTGAAAAATCCACACTGGGCGCTAATTACTAACCCAAACATGCTCCTATCACTCATGATGACCAAACTTTGCAGGTATGTGGGGGTGGGGCCCCTCCACATGCTTGCAATGTTTGGTCCCCATCGGAGCGTGTTTGGGTACGATGGTATGGGGAAGCCTGGATTTTCCATGGCCTCTTAAGCACCAAGAGACTTGAAAAATTCGCACTGGGCACTATCTACTAATCCAAACATGCTCCGATTGTGACCAAATTCTGCAAGCATTTGGGGGTGGCTCCTCCTTTCCCACATGCTTGCATAGTTTGGTCTCCATCGGAGCATGTTTGGATACGATGGTATGGGGAAGGCCCGGATTTTCCATGGCCTTTAAACACCAAGAGACTTGAAAAATCCGCACACACTGGGCGCTACTTGCTAATCCAAATATGCTCCGATCAAGACCAAACTTTGCAAGCATGTGGGGGTTAGTCCCCTCCATATGCTTCCAAAGTTTGGTCCCCATCGGAGCATGTTTGGGTATGATGGTATTGGGAAGGCCCAAATTTTCCATGGCCTCTTAAGCACCATGAGACTTAAAAAATCCACACTAGGCGCGCTAATTACTAACCCAAACATGCTCCTATCATGACTAAACTTTGCAACCTTGTGGGGTTGGGACCCCACACATGCTTGCAAAGTTTGGTCCCCATTGGAGCATGTTTGGGTATAAGATGGTGTGGGGAAGGCCCGGATTCTCCATGGCCTCTTAAGCACTAAGAGACTTGAAAAATCTACACTGGGCCCTAATTACGTCCCCCCCACATGCTTGCAGAGTTTAGTCCCCATCAGAACATGTGTGAGTATGATGGTATGGGGAAGGCCCGGATTTTCCATGTTTGCATGGCCTCTTAAGCACCAAGAGACTTGAAAAATCCGCACTGGGCCCTAATTACTTACCCAAACATGCTCCGATCATGACTAAACTTTGCAAGCATGTGGAGGTGAGCCCCCCCCACATGCTCGCAAATTTTGGTCCCCATCGTAGCATGTTTGGGTACGATGGTATGAAGAAAACCCGGATTTCCCATGGCCTCTTAAGCACCAAGAGACTTGAAACATCCGCACTTGGCGCTAATTACTCATCTAAAAATGCTTCGATTTGGACCAAACTTTGCAAGAATGTAGGGGCTCTCCACATGCTTGCAAAGTTTTGTCCTCATCAATCGGAGCATGTTTAGGTACGATGGTATGGGGAAGACTTGGATTTTCCATGGCCTCTTAAGCACCAAGAGACTTGAAAAATCCACACTGGGCGCTAATTACTAATCCAAACATGCTCTCATCATAACCAGACTTTGCAAGCCTATGGGGGTGCGTCCCCCCCACATGCTTGCAAAGTTTGGTCCCCATCGGAGCATGTTTGGGTATGATGGTATGTGGAAGGCTTGGATTTTCCATGCCCTCTTAAGCACCAAGAGACTTGTTGCAAAATCCACACAAGGCGCTAATTACTAACCCAAACATCCTCCTATCATGAACAAACTTTGCAAGTGGGACTCCCCACATGCTTGCAAAGTTTGGTCCCCATCGGAGCATGTTTGGGTACGATTATATGGGGAAGCCCATATTTTCCATGGCCTCTTAAGCACCAAGAGATGACTCTTTTTTATGGATCTATTGGTTGATCTTGTTGATCTTCAATGGAGAGTCCATCACCTGACTTCACTCACACACACTCAAACTAGCATGCATTAGAGAGAGAGATTAGCAAGAGCAAGACTCAATTGCACAATGGGAGAGTATGTTGTATTATGAGAGAAATTCACTTATATACATGGCCATAAGTGTTCACACTCACTTAAACTATGATCGGTCGGGTAGTTTGACTCATAAGAGGCCTAATGCTATTACAATGACTACTCTCATAATATATCCATGAAATACATCACTTAGAAATTCATCCTATCTTTCTACCACATGCTCTTGAAGCGAGAATCGCCATAAATACTCCGTCACACCATTACGGGCGTGCGTCCAAGTTGTAGCTTTGGACACTATTGCTTCATATCATGACTGTATGACCCTTTGGTATATCTACCGTGACTCCTTAATATAAGACAATGGTGGTAGCTCTTGTTAATCCTAGAATTGGACTAACACTCTTCAAACAAGATTGATTTTGGTTTTTCCCACATAGATAGAGTGAAAGAGTGTGGAAGTTCAAGTAGGTTTCTAGCAAAGATGAGAGTGTCATGGAAACCAACTCCTTTTCGGAAATGACCTCATCAATATTGAGTAGATGCTCTTGAAGATCTTGGATCCTTGTAAGATAATCAGCCATACTATCACCTTCATTCATGCCTAAGTTCTCAAGCTCTTTCTTGAGAAATGCAACCCTGGCCTCATTCTTTGCACCTCATACATGGTTTCAAGTACATCCCGCATAGCGAGTATCCCATCTCTTCTGCTCCTGTGAGGGAAGAGTGGGTACTGTAGCTTGTTGAGAACCACGGCTAGGCATGTTATGTGTATGTCAATAGAGCGTACATCTTTACCTTACACATAACTCCATAATTCTTTGGCCACAAGTAGATTTTAGACCATGAAACTCCATAGGGAGTAATTACTACCATCCAATTTGGCCTCTTGGGACAAAACGCTGAATATATCGGTCGTATTTCAAGCCATGTGCTGAAATCTCTTGCAAGAGAGATGCAAATACGTGAAACTAAATATGATGTAAACAGTGCATGCGTGCAAAATTCCAAATGCACCAGAGTGCAATGCCACGTAACCACAATGTCCTGTGCTGGAGAACATTCTCCTATGTTGTAGTTCACCAGATACCAGCATTATTTTTTTCTAAAACATTCTACAAAAATGATATATACCCTCGATGAAGTAAGGTATCTATTTGGAGCATACATAATGGATTGGTGTAGAGAAAATATCTGGAAGCAACACTTCAAGAGTAATCCATTTAGATCCAATACAATAGTCAACATTGCTCTCTTAGATGTGTTTTTTATTGAACAAATCTCCTTCTCAAGTGGAATTGACTCCACAACTTCAATGGCAATTTCATTCATGCTAGGATCCGCGATGCTTGATGTTATAGTGATTTCATACGGATCATAAGAGGCTCTTGTGCAAAATAACTTTAATGATAACATTTTTAAGCATGATATGGCCTAGACAATGGTGTACCCATATGCATATTAAACAAATATGTTATTTTTTAAGCAAATATTTTCTCAAGGAAATATATATCTACTTAAAAGTAATAAAGCTCCTAGATAGAACTTCTGATATATTTGTTGCTGTAGCAGAATGGCTTCAATTCTACTACAGTAGAACTTTGCAACGACTTGGTAGCATCCAATTCATCATGAGAATCTCAACAAGCTAAAAGGATGCACAAAACTAAAATACAAGTAAACAGTTCTCAAACAAACAGATGTGGTAGCCAATTTAATTCTCTAACTTGCACAAAATTTAAACTATGATAACCTTGCTCTAGGGGCATTATTTCCATGCACAATAGCATTACGAATGGCCCTAGGGCCATTCTTGCATGACCCCAAGGCCAAATGTTTTGCTCCAAATACATGGTTGTAGATAAGCAATGCTGAAAATTCCCAAATTTCTAAGCACCAATGGGCTGATTTATGTCTCAATTTCACATAATTCATAAAATCCCCAAAAATTTATATACCAATTAGCTTTAATTGTGCAATTAAGCACTGATTTTAAATGATCCCCAAAATTATATGTGTCCTGTAACTGCAATTGTGCAATTAAACACAAATTTTGAAAAATCTCCAAATCTTCTCTGTGTCTTGCACCCTAATGCTACCCTGCACTGCTGTTTGCACCTGGTTTTTGCACTGAAGCAAGAAATGTACAAAAGCCCCTTCTTGAAATGAACCCAAAAAAAAAAATGTTACCTGTTGGAACCCTGATTTTGTAGAGATGCCTATTGAAGAAGCTGTGTGTAGACAGCCTCTGGCCAGTAGACTTGGTGACCGTAGAGGCAGAAAAGGCGAGAGATGCAGCATGTGCCGGCGGGAGCAGTCCCCTAGTCCAATGGTATGGAGTCGATGTGCTGCAGTCCGGAGGGTTGTGCAGACGTGTTGTGTGAATGCAGGGGCTTCTGCAGGTGGGCTATGTGATGGCGGGAGGACTGCTGCTGCAGGCAGCGTGGGTGATTGCAGAGGCGACGGGCTACTGAGGGTGTAGATGACGAGTTGCTCTGCAGGAGTTGCAGGAGATGACGACGGCGGTCACGGGTGCAGGCGAGAAAGAGATGATGGTTGGAATGCGTGACGACGATGGAGTGCAAGATATAACTCGGACGTCGACGGAACCTTGATGTCATTTTTTTACCAAATTGTGGCCTGTTCCACGTAAGCCACAACCGTGGTAGAGCTCAGCCGAGTGCCGCCCACTATGATGCGAACTCTACTTGTGGGCTGAGTGGTGGTGGAGCCCTCCCCACTACTACCGTCCCAACTGGTGGCTGAAATGGGCGATGGAGGTGAGGAGAGTGGGCTGACGGGCGACGTTGGAGGGCAGTCAAAAATTGGGGGGCGACGACCAGAACGGACAGCAACGAACGGACTGTGTAGGATGGAAAGCCATAGTTGCTGACGGATGGAAGGTCATCACGCGTTGGGAACTACACAACTAGAGGGCTGCAACCCGCTTTGATACCATTGTTGGGTTAGGGTTTCACAACAATAGAGACACAGAAAACACAATAGCAATCACACTCAAGAGTGAGTGATGGTGATTGATGCTCACCCAAAGAAGAAGAGATACAATGTGTGGAGCAAGAGAGTTGACTCCACAATATCAAAGTACAAAATAAGTGTGGTGTCCTCAAGGGAGAAAAGTACACTTTGGTTAGCCCATGTTCACATGTGGCACTACTCATAGCATATGTGGCATAACGCATAGCATATATGCCAATATTTCATGGCTGGTTATTTAGGATAACTCTACTGCTAGAGGGTGTAATCACGTACTAGAGTATAGTTGTGCCCAAAGGACCCTTGTAAGACTGAGATCGAAGTCTTGTACAGGAACACGCTGTTGGTAATAAAGATACCTCAAGGGGGATTGCCCCAACTTTAGCCCCTAGTGTAGTGTCTTGTGGAGGCTTTTCTCTCTTTTTTTTTCAGTGGTTTTAAAGCATGTTCATGTGTTGTCAGATACCTTTGTATCTTTGCATGATGATGTGTATAGGTTAAGTTTTTCTGTGCACACGTTTTCAGATTGTGATGTGGTATCCGTTCTCTAGTTTGTGGTAAATCCTATCATCAAGGATAGCAGATAGAGCATTCTGGGTGTAGAAATTATTGTGTTGGCATATATTTCTAGGTGTAAATCCTAAGAATATGAAGAAGGAATTGGATTGGCTTAAGCATGAAGAGGGTGAGTCTGTGCAGACTTGTGGTGAGATTTTGGAAGGTACTGTTGAAAGGAAGTCTGAGGTAGGGTTACAGTCCGTCATGCAAGACAACCTTGAGGTGTATCCGAATCCAACACTTCATAAACTCATTCATTCGACTACTATGGCAGAATGGTTGCATGTTTTGCCCAAAAACACGCCCTTTTCAGATTCATACAAGGGCAAAAAGAGGGCTGGTTATGACCAGAGAAAGGGGGGACATTCCCATAAAAGTGACCATAAAAGGTCCCTTGGACAAAGGAAGGCTCACTTAAGAAGCAGGGAAAAATTCTTTGATCATGGGTTGTCCAAACACTAGAGACCCGATTACATACGAGATGGGAAATGTTTTGGATGTAGCAATAAGGAACACTAGTATCTTTAATGTCCAAATAATCCCAAGAATGTAGGGGACAATGCAGAGAAGCCTAATGTGAATGTGATTCCCAATGTGCAGGGTAATACTGGACAACCTGATGACAGTAGAACCCTATGCAAGGCTTGGGGACAATCAAAGGATTAGCCTGCTCTCTTTATTTTTGATGATGCATCTACAGATAACTTTATCTCTGAGGAGATGGCTACAGCTATTGGGTTGGATGTATCTGATTATGGTATGCAAATAAATGCAGATGCTACTTTTGCTCGTAAAGGGGTTAATGTAATTCCTATCAATGGGAAACTTTGCATTCATATCCAAGGCTATCTAGATCATGAGAGCTTCTTGGTTGCTTGGAGATCCACTCACGAGATGTGATCTATTTTTGGAAATGCCCTGGCATGCTCGTATGGAGCCAAAGGACTACAAGTCCAAGAAAATCACCTTGTTGCATAGAGGTATGGAAGTGGTCATAGATGCTGGTACTCCACAAAGCACCATACCTGTTGTCAGTCATGTACAAATTTGCAAAGTAATGAAAAAGTCTACTTGTTCTTACTCTTTTTTTTTTGTAAGAGATGAAGTTGAACATGCTCAAGCTAATGTGAATGTGGATCATTTGACGCAAGAAAGGTTAAAGTTCTTACATGGTTTTAGCGATTTTTTTCATAATGCTTTGCCTGGTGAATTACCACCAGAGAGACTGAAAATCATTAAATTCACCTAATTTTGGGTAGTTCTCCTTCTAATAGCCTCCCTTATAGGGTAAGTGCCAATCAACAAGAGGAGATTATGACACAAGTTAATGACTTGCTTGAGAAAGGGCTAGTATGTCCTAGCTCTTCTCTATATTGTTTGCCAATTTTATTGGTACAAAAGGATGGTTTGTATCGCAGGTGTGTGGATTATCGTGCCTTGAATAAGATCACCATTAAGAATAGGTTTCCTATTCCACGCATCGATGATATTTTGGATAAACTGGGAGGAGCTGCTTATTTTAGTCGCATTGATCTTAAAAGTGGCTATCACCAGATTAGAGTTTCACCTCAGAATCTCCATAAAATGGCTTTTTAAATCACTTTTGGGCTCTATGAGTTCTTGGTAGAGCCTTGTGGCCTTACCAATGCTCTTGTCACTTTTAATCGAATGATGAACAACATATTCATGAAACACAGGAAGTTTAGTGGCACATTCTTTGATGACATCATTATCTTCTCAAAGAATGAGGAAGAACATAGAGAACATTTGGCGACACTTTTTGAAGAGCTTAGGCATCATAAGCTCTACATAATTGGTAACAAGAGTGAATTCTTCTTATTTGAGATTCATTATCTTGGTCATATCGTATCCAAGGAATGGGGTACGCATGGATCCGAACAAGATACATGCTATCCAAGATTGGCCAGAGTTAAAGTTTTTTCATGAAGTGAGAAGCTTTCTTGGGTTATGTGTATATTATAGGAGGTTTATCAAAAACAATTTTTTGAGATTGCCTCACCTTTGCATGATCTCACAAAGAAGCAAGCTGTCTTTAAGTGGGATTATGAAGAAAAGGAAACTTTCCATAAGTTGAAAGCTTGTATTATATCGGGGCCGATACTGATTATTCCGGATTTACATGAAAACTTTTTGATTGAGTTTGATGCATGTGGAGGCAACATTGGAGCTGTTTTGAATCAGAAGGGTCACGCTATAGCTTTTGAAAGTAGGTGTCTTCAACATGCATTGTTACACTTGCAAGTTTATTAGAAAGAGTTATTGGCAGCAGTGAGTAATGCCCTTATTCTATGGAAGCGTTACCTTCTTGGGACAAAATTTGCTGTCGAAACGGATCATCAGAGTTTGCAGTACATTTTGACGTAAACTAAATTATCAGACAAACATATGAAATGGGAAAATTTTCTCTAGGCTATGTTTTATTTTTGGATTTTGCATACACCTAGTATCTCTAGTGTATGTTTCTCATTCAAGATGTATTTGCTCAACGAGTACACCTTCATCCGATCCTAATCCAGTTGAGCCTCACCTACTTCTTCAACTATTATGTCTTCTTCTTGTTCTTCTTGTTGTTCAATAGGTGCTAGTGGTGTATGCTCAACCATCACATGATCTGGGGGGAGTTCCTCAGCATCTGGCAATTCATCAACTGCTATTTTCACCTCTTCAAATATTTGTTTACCACGTGGATTTATTTGGATCACAAACAACCATTTATGATCTATCAGGTCTTCCACACAAAGATGACTTGCTCACAGTGCTCTGGTAGCACAAATGTGTCCCTTTGGTCAGTCCATATCTTTGTGCGATCTACTTGAAGAAATCCACACTTGTCTTTGCGTACAGTTACTTGCACCCCTTGAGTTACCAACTTAAACCATTTCACATAAAAAATGAACATATCAAACTTTCTGAATCCAACCTTGATAATATCTTGGATTGTTCCACAATAAAGCATGCCTACTTCAGTATTGCCATCACTTGCACTTGAACGACTTTCTTGCATGAAATTAGCCTTCACTTATGTTGTTCTCTTTTTATCTATTCCTTCTACTCAAAAGTGATGTCCGCGTGACCAAATTGCCCCAAACTTATGATACTGCAAGCATAATAAATAAACTTCTTTTGTTGTATAAATTCACGAAAGCACAACATAAAAGACAATGTGTAGATATCTCAAACTCACATATATGAAAATCACAACCATAAGCAAGCTCCTCCTCCTCATCACTTATTGATTCACCATTGCGTTTAGCTTGCAATATGGTTTACTCGAGCCATTTATAGAAGGAAAGTCTAGAAGAAGTGCAAGTTCTGTTGGTACAGTAGTGTGCAGGTTTTTCGACTCCTTCTAAAACTTAAACGGGCTTGGTCCCTTTCAACCTTCACCAAGTTATATCTCTCGATCCATTTCTCCATAGCATGTGAGTTTAAGATGCAAAATTTATTGATCTTCTCATGTAATGCTACATCCATTTTTCTCACAATGCCTTTCCCTTGGGGCTCTTCGTCAAACTAGTCAATCGTCTTCTTCTTGTGTCCATAATCTTGGCATATCGAGATCAAACGTACTAAGAAATTCAGTTATATATACAAGTGATTCTTGAACAAGCCATCCCGCTGCCATACTACCTTCAAAATGAGCTCTTTGATGAACAAATCCTTTAAGTGTCTTCATATAAATCTCTCCCAATAAAAACATCCATAGGGTATGGACAACCCCAGCCCCACCACAACAACTTCATCAACCACATGAACTAGCAAGTGCAATTGAATGGTTAAATTACTTGTTGCAAAAAGTATTTCTTAGCCATTGTAAATAGCCTCGATGGAGTTTAACCGTGCTACTTCCAATGTGTCTCTACTAATCTCTTTCATTGATATCCAACACACCACTACACCAATTTTGTAAATTTTGCTCTAATGTCATCGTTGAGGTAATCCTTGATGGCTATAGAAAGGACAAATTATAAGAATTTATGGCAATCATGACTCTTCAAGCCACTAAGCTCATCGTCCTTTGTAAATGCTCCCTTCAAGCAATGCATGCATCCTATAGGGGTACGAAACTCACTAATACACCTATTTACACGCCGTTGCTCTTCCTTTGTCATGACCCAAGGTGCTTTTCGTAGCTTCACCTTCTATCTGCTCTATTTTGGGCCCATAAGTGTTGCAGGCGTTGAACCTCTTGTAAATCATCTCATTGTGCCGCCTCGCTCTCCTTTGCTCCTGTGATGGTTTTCCTCCAAAAAAGCACCTCAACTATATTCTTAAAAATGTGCATTGGGTCAAGAAGATGGTTCACTAGAAGGTCATCAGTATGGAAGTTGATGGAAAACGGATAGATGCTTCATTCCTGGAGGTGTGTATGTTGGATCCACCTCCCATAATAAGGACCTCCAATCGCTGCTCTTCCATATGCGAGGAGACCTCCCTAGAAATCCTTCATGCAAAGGATGGTTGCCAGGGAGATACTTCTTGTGGCCCTCGTATACTATCTTCTTCTCATGGACTTTGAGTACCGAGCAACATAAAAAAATATTGTAGGTAGCATGTAAGTTTTGATGACAATCATGACTTAACATGATATGTTAACAAGCTACAGTATTACGAGAGCACTCTCCATAGCCAGGCCAATCATGCATAGTCCACATAAGTATTCCTCTCAATAATAGTGCACGTTGTGCAAACCTCTTGGAAATATCATGAACTTCAATGCCCTCTCATAAAACATGAAGCTTGTCAACTAAAGGGACTAAATACACATCCGTGTTCTTCACCTTGTACTTTCTAGGAACTATCAAAGACAATAAAAGATGCCCTTTTTTTTATCGTCGATAGCCATGGTTGAAGATTATAGTTAACTAAACAAATAGGCCATGCACTCCATGAGATGAACTTCGTAGACCAAATGGATTTACTCCATCCATCGCTAGTCCAAGTCGAATACGGCGAGCCTCCTCCTAAAAGGCTACCCACTTCTCTTCAATGTGCTTCCATGTAGGGGAATCTATGGCACACGCATAAAACCATCTGTGGACCTAGTGTTACGGTGCCAAGTCATCAATCCTGCAATGGATTTGCACTTGAACATTGTTTTAATGTGAGGGATGATGGGAAAGTGTCATAAAACTTTTGCTGGTACCCTTTCTCCTTGCACATCTTGTCTATATCTCCATGTACCACAATGTGGACATTGTACTGCGTTGTTATATTCTCATTAGGAAGTGAATGGGGTCTTCTTGGGCCCTTTAATTTGCCCAAGCCTAATCAAGGTGATTAAGGAATAGCCAAATGGGGGGTTGCCATGTGGACTGAAATGTTGGGTTTTTAAGAGAGGTGTAAGAGTGGTCAAAGGGTGCACTTTTTCTCCCAAAAAGAAGGGGGGTAATTTTACGTTTTTTGGACCTCCATAACTTCTATATACAAGCTCCGATTTGAGCGCAGATTACAGATCCATGATATACGCATCAAGAGCTTTCCATAAATATGTTACATGATATGGTTTTATCCGCTAGATTTTAAATTCCATTTTTCCTCCAAAATTCAAATTCGAATAAAGTAGCCGTTTTGAAGCTTCTAATTAGAAAACGTTTCTTCTTAAGAGAAAAGGTTTGACTCCCTTAAACTGCCAAATAAAAGGGCCCAAGAAGCCTTCCATTGCGGTCCTAATGTGTCGATAAAGAATAAAAAACAAGCATGGTGTGTGTTGTAGTCTATGCCAATCGAGTGCAACATTGTTTTTGCTTGACTACGGTCCACTAGCATCTCATTATCTTCTGGGAATATTCGATGTTTCAATAAACTGTTACACAAAATAGACAGGCTAAGAAAATGCATATAAAGGTACATAACTCACTAGTTGCATATGATATCATCACTCACATAAAAAGTTTTGATACGCTCGTTATTAGACCATCCAAAAATCGATTTTGCAAGTTCAATATAAATAGGCAAGCGCATAAAACAGACACATGTGCTCCATGATATAGTGGAAGACGAGCAAGCCTGCGTAGCTCTTTCTCTTCTTGGGAAGCGTATTCCATACATCATGTGATTTCTTCTACCCCTTCATGATCCAAACCACGATCTTCTGTTCCATCATGTAAGGCATTTATCGTGTCATCCATGTCATGTTCTAGTATTTTCTCCGACTCCACCTCAAGTTCCTCGGGTTGTTGGATCACCTCATTTGTGGCTACTCTTGTTGGTCTCCATTGTTCAGGCTGCTGGATATCCACTGGTTTGTCATTGTTGAAGCACACATTGCCACTAATTAGATGTTCCAATTTCTCCACCAAAAATATTCCTAATTTTTTTGTATGATCATTGCAAATTCGTCGACATTGAGCCACTTGGTATTTGCAGCGAGTACATGGGCAAAGTGTCTTCTCCAATTTGAGGGTGTGGCATCATCCACGGTTTCAATATTGATTTGCAATGGGAACCAATGCTTATTTTTGGAGGGAAATTCTCCCTTTAGTATATATGGAAGGTGGAAGATGGTAATATGGAATTTGCAATGTTGGGGGCACACAAGATCTAGAAAGATTTTGAATTTGAATGAAAAGTAGCGACCGTCAAAATAAGCGTCGAAAAGGTGGCCAAAATAATCGTCGAAATAAGCGTGGAAAACTATTTTTTCGACACTTATTTCCACGTTTGGGGTATGTACTCATTATTACTTTTCGACGTTTTTTTTGACACATTTCGATGCTTTTTTTGACACTTATTTCCATGGTTATTTCGCAGACTCACATTTTTAGAGTTTAACATAGCCTCGCTTTTTACTCATTTTTTTGCACGTGTGCATTTATTTCTCCCTCGAGCAGGTTCGTGGCTCTCTCCCAAAATCGATCGCTCTCTTCTTTACCCTCCCTCCCCTCTCCTCTTGGTTGCATGTGTGTGTGTTGTGAGATTTGTGTGTGTGTGATTAGGGATAATGTTTTTTCTTTGCGTTGTTCTTTGTTTTGCATGTTCTCTCTCTCTCTCCCAAGCTATACTCCATTGGCTCTCCACTTCCTTACCACTCCTCAGTGCCTAGATCTCACCCCGATAGGTGCTCTAACATCTAGCTTTGCATGGTTTTTTCATGTGTATGCTCTTGTCCAAGTGTGTTGTTCTTTGTTTTTGCAGGTTCTCTCTCTCTCTCTCCCAAGCTCTTCTCCATTGGCTCTCCACTTCCTTACCACTCCTCGGTGCTTTGACCTCACGTCGGTAGGTGCTCTAACATCCAGCTTTGCATGGTTTTTTCATGTGTATGCTCTTGTTCAAGTACCCATGTGGGCTTTATTATGTGTGTGTAGAGACGTGTCCCACACTCCAGATGAGACACCGGCTTACTCTCCATCCCTCTCTCCATACACCATGTTGCTTGACCAATTTATGGGTTTTCTAGCATAAGCCACGCCCGAGCAAAGGCAGCCTATGCAACAGGCACCCCTTTACCCATCAGGTCCATAGCGCAATAGAGTCCCTTTCCAGGCACCTTACCCTTGCCAGGCACTTCACCTGCCTTTACATTCACCCCTCATCCGTCAGCCCCAGTTAATGCTACAGCATCTCCTACACCTCAACCTTCAGGAGATGTGACACCTCACAGTTATCGTGGCTCTCATGAGAGTGGCAGTTGTTGTCGTGGGGAGGATAGTCGTGGAGATAGTGACGGTCATACCTCATGCCGCACTAGCCGCTGAGAGTGGAGGTAGAGGAGATAGAGGAGATAGAGGATGCCTAGGGCAGTGCTTTGGGGGTGGGGATAGTTCTTCAAAGTCACCACCACATCATGGTGATATATCATATTATGATATCACACATGTGGGTGTGGCATAGTTGATGACTCTCATGGAAGGCGGTGGTAAGCTACTTGTGCGCCAAGTAGTTTTTGCACACTATAAAGACTGCTTTATACATTTTAAGCAGCAAAGGGAGAGCTTAGTGGTTGATTGCATTAAAGCTATCCATAAGAAGTATCCTAATCCTCATGACCAAAGGTTTAACAATAGATGGGCACGACACAAAATCAAAGACATACTTAAGAATAGGAGGTCTCTAGTAAGGAGACATGCAAAGGAGGAGAAAGCCGGAATAGATGCCGATCAAAATGGACATAGTAAGCCATCTACTGCTCATAAGGGCAAGTGGAAGAAAGTCAAGAAGGAGCTCTTAGAAGGAGTAGTGAACCAGCAACAAAGAGAAGCGCGGTGAATACAAATGGAGCGATATGGATCGTCGCACTTTGGATCTGGAGGTCGTGCATCACGGGAGGTTGAGTTTGTATGTATAGTGCAACTTCATATCTTTTCTTTGTATTCTCTCTATTTGAGTTGTGTTATAATGTTTTTCTTTTGATGTAGCATGACATTGTGGGTAGAGATCCTACCCCAGCAGAGACTGGCTACCATCGTCTCGCCACAGCAGAGGAGATACATGGGATTACCTTCACGAGATGAAGGGATCATCTCCAACGAACAATACAATCGAGCAAGGAGAACACCAAGCGGTAGGTAATACTTTTTATTGTTATTTACAAAACATGTTTCGACCTTTATAATAATTTCTATTTTTATTTATATATATATTCACTTTGTGTAGGCACAAGGTGGACAAGGAGGACAAGATGACTCGGAGAGTGATGACTCCTCCGAGTAGTCGCCCGCTAGTTTTTCTTCATGTATAGTTTTGGTTTATGCAACTATGTTTCTTTTTCAAGCCTCATGTGGCTACCATCATGTATGGACACCTTCTTAGATATAAGATGAAATTTTTCATCGTCTTTATGTATCTATGTTTTTATTCAAGCCTTATGTGGCTACAATCATGTATGGACAAATTTTTGGATATAAAATGTAATTTCTCATCTTCTTTAATCAATATTCGAAGTGTATTCCCAAATTTTTTTGCGCATATATATCTTTAATTTAAGTTTTTATGTTGATATTTTTGTTTATCTTGATTCGTCTATGTAGAAGTAAGCAAAACCTTAAACCAGAGAGCTGCATGTGCAGAAAATGCAGTTGTACGTGCAGAAAATGCAGATGTACATCTGCACAGGTAGCTCTCTAGAAAATTTTTTGAATTCCAGAACGCGTCTATAATGTAGGCTATAAGCGCATCTATAGGCATGTCTATAAGCGCATCTATACTGATATAGATGCACTTATAGATGCCTGTCGGTAGATGCAATTTTAAACACGCTTATAAATGCGTCTGCAACATTTTAAACCACGTGAAAACGCACCTACGGTTGCTTTTCCTTCTAGTGATGGTTGGTATCTTGGCGGCAGGCACCGTCTTCTTTGATCATGCTCTGGTTATTTTGTCCTTGGAGGACCCTTGGAGCCACGATAGGCATACAAGCACTAGGATCCCAAACAGCCTCATTTAGGACTGAGAGATTTGTAGCAAGATAGAGCAGATATGGGAGGGACTTGATTTTATCTCAGGTTCTGCCGCACGTACCTTGGATGATGGCCTTGGAGAGATTAGCAGTTTTTTGTAGAAGGCAACACAGAGTAGATTGCAAAGATTTTACAAGCAAGAGAGGAGTATTCAAAGGGGTCTAGCTTCTCTCCAGCATCTTTAGGGCAATGGAGTGGATCTATAGTGTTTTAGGACTTTACTCAGCTTCTCATAGTCAAATTCTCATTTAGGGAGCCCGAGGTGATAAATTCCCCCTTTCTTTCTCGGTCCAGTAGGGCTGTCCATTGGCACCTTACCTTTTCCTATTCATCGCCGAGGCCATGAGCAGTTTCGTCTCTCTGAGGAGATGGGACTGTAGGGATTGTGTCTTCCCCTCCGTACTCAAGAGGAGCTGCTGGATTGAGAGTTTGTAGATGACACAACAACATGCCTATCCGGAGATGTGGGGAATCTCAAGAGATTCATTGTGGTGATTGAGATCTTTCATCACGCATCAGGAGTGCCGATCAACTTGAACACGTGTGGTTTTTGGTGGGTAGGCTCCTCACCCACCTTGACTTGGCCACCGGTTGGGGCTTTCGAGTAGATCCCGAGGGGCATGCCAGTCCACTATTTGGGATGCCAAGTGGGCATCAATATCTCTCTGGAAGCAAAAACTCACCTCTCTTCTTTTAAGTTCAATGGAAAGCTTCACAGCTTTTCTTCACATCTTCTTCTCCCTCTTCTCTCACTCACTCATAAACCCTAATAGAGAGCACCAGGCTCTGATACCATGTTGAAAAATAGGTAGAGGTAGAGGAGACACACACACAGGAGCAAACCCTAATGTATATTACAAACCCTAACCAGTCCACTGTTTGGGATGCCAAGTGGGCATCAATATCTCTCTAGAAGCAGAAGCTCACCCCTCTTCTTTTAAGTTCAATGGCAAGCTTCACAGCTTTTCTTCACAGCTTCTTCTCCCTCTTCTCTCACTCACTCATAAACCCTAATAGAGAGCACCAGGCTCTGATACCATGTTGAAAAATAGGTAGAGGTAGAGGAGACACACACACAGAAGCAAACCCTAATATATATTACAAACCCTAACCATAGAGGGAAGCCATCTCACTTCTCACACAATGCATAAAGCCATAATCCATAATACACTAGACACACTATGTGTTGTGTCCACACACATCTAACCCTAGCTAATGTCCACACACTATGACCAGCTGGATGCAGTCATTTATGTCTCACACATGCTGCTACCTAACATGCCAGCACATAGTATAGTTGGCACACACTGACACAAGCTATCATCAAAAGAAGCCCCAAAATACCATGAATATGTGTAAACCACCTCTTCCCGTGAGGGCGGGGAACAAACAATCAAAAGGTGGAGAAATATGCATTTCTCTTCTGGCTGGCCACTTTATAAGGAGAAGGCTATACCATATAGGGGGAATAACCACACAGGTGGTCTGTAATGTCAAGTGGGATCACCACCTTTGTCAGTGAAAAAAGGTCCAGGCTGCCAGAGCCTCAAGAAAGCTTCTCCAATGTACCACATGGTGGCAAGAAGAACCTGGTTCACTAACTAGCTAAGGAGAGCCTTGAAAAGCTCAAGTACAAAACTCTTCCCTGACTTTCACGGTGTGAAAAGGGTTCATGAAGCAACAAAAAAAAAGAGTATAAAAAACAACCCTATTTAGAGGCTTATATCTCCTAAACCATGGGTCTAATGAATGTGTATTAGAGCTTATCAAAAAACCTACATCGAGCTCTTCAAAATTGGTCTTGAGTGTCTGAGGAAAAAATCCATCGTTTTGGCCTTTGATCAGAAGCCTTAAAATTTGACCCTCAAATCAAGGCAAAAAATGGGCTTAAAAGCGCTAAAAATTACCCAAAATACCCCGAAAAAGATCGTGCACCATATTCGGGCTACTTTTTGAGTGTCTAAAAAATGACAAAATCACAAAACAGTCAGAGAGACAAAATTGTAGTACTCCAAAAATACTACAACTCTCTCATACAACATTTTTTCCAATTTTGGAACACATTCAAAAACAGGCTGTAAAACAGTCCTTCTGGAAAAAAAACTTCATCTTGAGACAGTGATGGAAAATAGGTTTTGAGACCTCCTCTTTCATCTAGGATGCTACTAGCATGCACTCTTTCTAGAAAAGTTAATCCTAAAGGCATTCACATGCCCTATTGAGACATTGTCTTCCATCCTAGATACCAGTGGCATGTACTTTTTTCATAAAAATATCTCTAAGAGGTCATTCACATTGCCTAAGAAGCCAATTAAGGCAAATGGCCTTGTTTGACCCAGGAAAGGTGTGCCAGGCCTTCTGAGGTTGTAACATGCTGTAAAGAAAACCTAAAAAGAAAAAAGCACGTGTGCTTTCTCATCAAGGAGCAATTGGCAACGTCACAATATGGCAACAATAAAGGGATTATGTGGGCCCACACCCCAACTAAACCCAATGGATGAAATCTACAAGCCATTGAGATCCTTGCCCCAAATGCACCTCCCAATACCATTTGCCATGCTGATAATAAGCATGTTATTGGGTTTTTGGTCCCCTTCCTACTAGCACTACCACAATACCTAAAACTTTTGAAGTGCTAGATGCCTTGACTCTTTGGCACATTAAGCATTTTCGCACATGATCAAGTACATCCTTTTTGATACCTGGCCAGAAGAAGCTTTCCTTCACAGACATATAGGTTTTAATAAACCCTGGATGTCCAGCTATCAGGCTATCATGGGATTCTCTTGGAATTCTTCCCTTTATTCCCTCATCATTAGGGATACATTGCCGATTATTATAATACATGCATCCTTCATCCAGTTTGTATCCAAGAACTTGACTCATTTTCTTTTTAATGAAAATACTCTTCTTCCATTTAATCTAATTTTGGGCAAATACCAATTTGGTGATTTAACCACACAAATATCTAAAGATATTCTTTCTACCACTTAATTTCTCAACCTTAATTCCCTAGGTGGAATTATGGTGAAAATTCCTCTTTTGTCACCAAAAAATAATTCAAATCTTTCTCTACATAGATATCATAAAATTCTAGTTTTTAGATTTGGGGGGGAGTTTTGAGTGTATTTTTCTAAACTGGTCACACCTTCATCACCCCCTTTGGATCATTTATCCCCATTCGGCATTTGGATCCCTTTAGTCTCCCTTTAGTGGTGTGGCCTAATTCTGAGTATAATGTGACCTATTAGCAATGTCATCCCGGTGTGAACCTTGTGTGATCTTGATGTGAACGGGTCGGCTTCTGGTTTAAACGATGATGGGATTTTTTTAGTAAACTAGTGCAAGGTTAAAGTTTTCAACTATTCAAGGAGTGTGTTATGGCATCTTTCTTTGCAAGCAGTGATCTTGACAGACCAGTGTGGTCATTTGAGGATTGGCTATGGTGTGAATCAAGTGAGTATGATTCTGACTTCTCTACATCCAATGATAGTATTATCTATATCCAAGGACAATATCATTGAAACAAGCTCCAATGAAGGCCGTTCATGCAAAGCCCAAAGACCACCTCTCGACTTGGAGATCAACTCAAGTATTTTTTTTCCGCTTGATCCACATTGGTATGTTTCTCAACAATACATAATGGAGTTTTTCATCAAGGAAGATTTACAATCCATAAAGACATTATGTTTGCTAAAAAATGGTCCATGACCACTCACAATTAAAATTAGCATAAGGGACTTCTCATTCACAACATAATGGAGTTTTCCATCAAGGAAGATTTACAATCCATAAAGACATTGTGTTTGCTAAAAAATGGTCCACGACCACTCACAATTAAAATTAGCATAAGGGACTTCTCATTCACATCACAATAGACTTCACATTCACAACATAGAATAGTTATTCATGAAAAACAAGAGAAGATAAGAAACAATGCAAATTATAATTGCCAAAATATTAGTCAAAGACAACCAAGTTTGTCAATAAGTTTGCCCGCGATACAAACTAACTTTGCAATAATGCAAAGTATCATTCCCAAAATCGTTGCCACAATACAAAATGAGTATCATGTGAAGCCAAAACTATGCCGACACAAAGAAGGTGAACTCATTGTATCTCCAAGATCTTTTGATACACCCATGCGGCCAAATCTAGCTTCAACTGCTCCTCCACCACGGCCTCATGTTTGAACCAGGTCGTCCTAGTCAACTGCACACATAAGAGAAAATAAAATCGAATGAGTACAACTCCTTAATGTGAAACTTAGAGATAAGACTCAAGAGAAGCATCTTACATAGCTTCGATCGTTTGCCATATGCCCCCTCAATCATTCGTTTCATGTAGGCCATGACATAGAATCCACAATCTATAGCATTAGGCTGCGGCACCTGCCACCAAAGAATCAAAGAATGAGTGAACCAATACAAATTTTCATGGTTAGTGATCACAAGGGTGCCAGGATTAGTACATGTGGTTTCTCCAAGGTATCCAAGGACTTCCTTGGCCTCTCCATAAACTCCCTCAATGAGTTGTTAGAGCAATGTGAAGCCATGATTTGCAAAGCCCTAAAAGCATAGTTGGTGTAGATGGTTTAAAAAAAGGTCTTTTTTGTTCTAAGATAACAAAACAAGTAGCCAATATGTACCTGTAAACAGATGACAAATGAGTTGGAGACACTACCCTTGAGAGTGGATCAAGATATAGTAATCCATGAGTCTCCCATGGACAACACACTAGCCTTTTATGGATATTGTTGTACAACACAAAAAGTTGCCAATGATGTCTGTAGAATGAGAAGCAACAAGAATACATTAATCCATTAAGCATCCTACCTCTCCAAAGTAACTATCAAGCTTTTTTGTCTCTTCATTTCGACATGCCTTCATAAAGGCATACCAAAGGCTGTCACAAAACCAAGCTTTTTTGAAGACATGGCTTGGCATTGTGTTCTCAAACCACCTATAAATTAAGCGATTCATTGATGTCACACCCGTGCAATATACATATGCATATGGAAAAGATCAAGCCTTTTTTTAAAAATAGACTTACATATGACACATATTCATTGTCCGTGTGTCGATGCTTTTTGAGACACAATTGACTCCAAAAGGATACCATCAACTTCAACAACTTGATTCGATGCATGAGACACAAATTGAATAGCAAGACCACTCTCAAACCTACATAGTGTAAAAGACGTATGATCATACATGCAAGTAGAAAATGATTCACACATGAAAGATAAAAGACTTCTATTAAATAGCCTTACCTCTTAATGAAATCATCACATTTCAAAGGTTGACTTAAGTTAGCATCTATAGTTGTGCTTCCATTCGCAATGACCACGGTAGAGCCACGGTAATGGGAGCACTTGTGCTAGATAGAGGGGAGTCACTAATAATAGTAGGAGACCCAAGCCTTGTGGATATGCCAACCTATGCAAAATTAGAGAAACATTTGATACATATCCATTCTACACTTTATGAAAGCAACGTTTACATAAAGGAATTTATTTTTAACACACCTTCGCTTTTTTGGCCATTTCCACACGAGTTGCAAGGGAAGTTCCCATTGGCTCACCGATTTGCAATGAGCACAAGATTCGGCTTCCTCGAAGAACGTACGAGCGCTATCCTCTTTCATAGGAGCTAAAAGTGGCCCTTGATCATCAAAGCTCGCCAACTTCTCCTACAAAAGAGAATGCGCAATATAAATTTAATGACAATAAAATAACCTCTACCACGTTGTAAAAAAGAATGAGAAAAAAGCATTAAGCCTCTGTCAAGAGAGTATTACCGGAGTGACTACTTCGTCACGTACTTCATGTGATCCATCATTTAAAGGATTGGTGGTGGGTGTGGATGTCGTTGCATTATCCTTCGCTATTAAGCGCCTCTAAATTAAGAAAACACTACTCAAAATGATGCAAACACACATGAATATAATGCACTACAAACCAAAGCAATTATTCTATACTCACATGTTTCTCATAGCCTTCAGCAATCCGCTTGTTGATGCGACTCAAGCGAACATCCTTTCCCGCGAGGTATTTTTGCATTGCACTCTCGACCTTCTCTCTAATGTAAGTATCCTTGCTTTCAAAGCACGATCTTTCATCATCACCCATTGCATCCCAATCCTCTTCCAGCCCTCTTTTTAAGTCGAGCTTCTTGAGTCCTTGTGTTTTTGTTGAGCTTCCCGTCCGGATTTTCAAAGCGCGCATGACATTGCTTTGTGTACAAAGCTCTTGGGGCCTCTTGAGTGTAATGACCTAGAGGACGACCACCCTTTCGCATAGGAATATCTACTTTGATATGATGCTTTTTTGCGCAAATGGTCCATCATATCACCTCGCCTGAGGTATCGTACATTCAACCTACGACACTCCTCTGTAGCAATGCACAAATGAGCGGTACGACCGTCGTCAAGCAAAACATCTTCAAACAATTGTGTTTCATCGGTGGCCATCGACCTTATGAAAAAAACACCATACATTAGTTGACTTTTCTTAAGCATGTGAAGCTCATCCACAACTCAAGTATGACTCATTGACTCAAGGCAAAGGTAATTAAGCGACTCGATGCAAAGACGCACACACACAACTCTCTCCTCTCTCACTTATCAAGAGCAGTTTCTATTTGATGCGCTTTTACTTTTTTTCGCTTTTTCTTAGTGTCATTTATAGCATCTGAAAGTGTGCAATGTACTGCCAATAATGTATCTAATTTGTCTTATAGGCCAACTTCGGCCTCAAAAGGTCATTAATGTGACTTTCTTACTTCCATTCTTTATATACCAGGATGAATCCAAGATAAGCCCAAATTCACCTTTAAACGAAAGTGCAAGGTATAGACTCATGGTAGCCATCCACAAGACCATATAACCATTAGCTCCATCATGCATAGTATTGACTAAATACTACAACATCCCTACTAACACCGTGAGTGCCTAATAGCACCATGGATGTTGAACATTATATAGATCAAGGCTTAATATTTTATACATGTAGTAGCATGCATAATTGCAAGCCCCTAAAAAGAATCATAGTTTCTAACTTACCCTTACTATACATATGTACACAAACAACATTATATAATGTCATCATGCACGTTTAGAAATAAAACATGTATTACATGGAATTTTTGTGATTCTTCTTTAATAATTGGGTGTTTAAAAACACTTTTTTCATTTCAATGATTTGGTTATATTTTCACCTTAATGGAATTGATATATATCAAGGTTTTGAAATGAAAAAGTCGAGACCTGACCTTTCGCAGTAGCGCTGGAAGCAGCCGGTTCGCAAGGCGATTGCAAGGAGCAGTAGCGCTCGATCAAGATAATGATGGAGGTGATGGAGGTGACCTTCGCAGTAGCACAAGAGGCAGCCGAGATTGCAGGGAGCAGCTGGAAGCATCTGGTTTGCAAGGTGATTAGTTGTGACAGATAGAGAGAAGAAACATTAAATCACATTTTTAATGTTTTTGGGAGTTCCTAAAGAGAAAAATAATGTATTGTTTTAATTTTTAAGTAAATAGAGGGAGAAAAAAGAAATTATTAAGAATTATGTATATTTTAAGAGAAAGAAAAAAAATCATTATCTACACATCTATCGTGTTGTGAAGTGAATCATGAGAGAGATAGAGAAAGAGTTGTGAAGTGTATCATGAGAGAGAGGGGGGTAAGAAAAGAGAGATTCATATTTTTCGAGTTACGAATCACGATATTATAAAATAAAACGGTTAGACAATATGATGTAAACTTTGATCCATGAAATACTAATGCCGCGTTAGCAACCAAGTATCGCATGGATCAAACACAATAAAAACAATACAAGTCAAATCAAACAAAGATTGCAAGGAGCCTGTAGAGCTAGTTCGCAGTATACCTGCCTTATCAAGATAATGATGGAGGCGCTAAAAGTAGCTGGTTTGCAAGGCGCTGGAAGCAACTGGTTTTGCTTGATTTTTGAAAAAAAAAACAGTACCGTCGATCGCGCGCGCGCCAGCTGGTGTTGCTTGATTTTTGAAAAAAAATAGTAGCGCTCGATCAAGATAATGATGGAGGCGCTGGAAGCAGCTGGTTTTGCTTGGTTTTGCTTGATTTTTGAAAAAAAAAACAGTAGCGCTCGATCAAGATAATGATGGAGGCGCTGGAAGCAGCTGGTTCACAAGGCGCTGGAAGCAGCTGGTTCACAAGGCGCTGGAAGCAGTTGGTTTTGCTTCATTTTTAAAAAAAATAGTAGCGTCGCGCACGGGCCATTAATTGGATTTTAATCCACTGACCCCTTCATTAATTAACTTTTAATCCACAATGGCCCCTCCTCTTTATGATCGAGAATCTAATGCCTCCACTTTCTATCCGTTGAGAACCTTTAGATTCGAAACCCCAATCCAACGGCCGGAGAAACCATGGCCCTTGATCCCTCTTGGAGGTGGGGTGTCAAATAGTCCCGAGGCAGGCGGCTAGCATAAGATCGAGTTGGCCTGAATGGGCAGCAAAGCAGCAATTTTAGCAGGCGCATCACATTGTGAAGGTGGCAATAGTTAATGCTGATTTTTAGCAGACAGTCGTTTGAGCATTCAAGAACTGGCCGACAAATAGTTATGGCACCGATCTCAACAGCAAAACATCATATATAATAAAGCCCTCAGCCATTGCCTTAAATAATCTCATTCCTCATAGAATTCAGCAAATAACCTCATTCCACGTGGAATTTAGTACTCAAGCATTATAGAGGTATCTGTGCTTAAGACTTTGGTCTTGTGCATACATCTATTCAACCAAGCACTCTTGTGCTATAGACACAAGGCAACCCAAAGTTGTCTTCAGCATTTAGCCTTCAATATTGCATCTCCCTTAGTAGAGTGTGCATAAGGCTTTCCGAACTGAATTCACAGTTGTCTGCAACCCATTTGATGGTCCAACAGACGTTTGGTCTACATCGTCCTTGCATTTGGCAATTCTTGATCAATCATCTTCAGTAAGTTTTCTGCATTGTAAAAGAAGTTCTACAAAGTAATAAAGCAAATACTCCTGCTGCTTGCACCAAGAGGGGATTCTTAAGTGGGTAGATTGGGACACAATCTGGTGTCATCTCTTCATTCTCTCTCTCTTCAGCTCTATCTCCTATGAAAAAAAAAGATTAAAGTGGATTGCTTCATGCTCACTAACATAAAGGTATAAACAAGGTCTTGCTGTGTGTTACTTGATCGTACTAGTTACATGCTACAAAATTCCTAAGATCTAATGTGCTGATGGCAATTGGTAACTCACAACATGATCAGTATCATCCACAAGGTAACAATTGTGCAGTCTGCATAAGTAGGGCCATGTGACATCCGCACACATACACGAACTTTGTATTTGCATCAATTATGTATATTGCATCGTGTGCTTTTTCTCTCAATCAAGTGAATATTAAGATCTACGAGGTCAACCCCATTATAGGAATATAGCATAGCGGAACAATAGATAGCGAAACAAAGTGCAATGGACAATGCAATAGATAGAGAATTTAAAAAAACTATGAAACAAGTACAATGTGATGGTGCTGTCCACCTGTGCGCTCTCAAGTAGAGCTTAGATGGTGATCTAGAGAGACTCTGGATGGAGGAAGTACTAACTGTAGAGAGTGTGGATGCTCGCAAGCATTGGATACCTTATCTCATGATGTGGATGTAGGTGGTGTGGTAGATGCGTATCACTACTACATATTAGCCTAATACCGGGGCTTGTACCGGCGCTATTTAACGGGGTCTAAAAAAGTTTCGTCATCGGTATAAGCACCGGTATAAGCGCCGGTATCGCAGCGTCGGTATACCTGTCGGGTATTAATACCGGCGCATATAACGGCGCCTATACCGACGTTAACCGGGGGTAATACCGACGCTTAAACCGGGGCAAATACCGACTTATATACCGACGGATAAACCGGCCTCTATACCGGATTATGTATCGAGACTGATACCGGGGCAAATACCGACGCTGATACCAGGGCAAATACCGACGCTGTAGCAGAAATTTTTTTTTGGGCAGAATAGTGCTGCCTAGCTGTTGCCTAGCTGCCTGCAATGAGCAGGATCAACAACAGCAAACAGACAGCACCATTCTGTCTACAATAGAGCACAAAAACAACCGTGCTCGTTTGCATATTTTCCTGATCGACAAACAAGAAATTAAATTAAACATCAATACTCAAGAATGTTTTGATCATATTTCATTAGTTTGAAGGTCATCTTACATCATGGTAATGCCTCCCAATTGACGGTCTCTCCTTCTTCTTCAAGCATCTCAAACAAGGCCACAAGGCCATGTTTGTGAGCGTACTTCTCCTCTCGCCTGCTTGGTGGGCGATTCATGGCCAACTCCTGCACACACGATTAACAATTATAACTTTTAAAAAATCAACATTTAGCCCACATACATACATTTAAATAAATAAAATTGCTACAAACACTTACGAATTCATGGCGCATGGTTTCGTAACCACCACTCCCGAGATGAGAAGCCCCTACTGTTTGGAGTCTTGCCCTTGCCGCCTCTCTTTGTTGTTGAAACCTGTCTGGTGTCTCGGTGAGCTCCTGAGCAATGGCTGCCCACTCCCTGTCATCTAGCCAAACAGGTTTCTCCTTCCCCTCTCTGAATGCGTCCCTCGCCTCTGACCTACGATGCCCCATCAAAATGCGAGCTGTATACTGTATCCACTCATTAGAGACGACATTCATAGGGTCAGATGGCTGGAACTCTTGCTTTATCTTTGTGTTTATATAATTTTTCTTCCCCTTGTCTTGCTGATCCCATTTAGTCATGACAGAGTCATGAAACTGTATAGTGCACAATTGTCGAATGCGTGTCTTCATTGCCTTCCCTGCACTATCCATTATTGGTGCCCCATCCCTAATTGTGTAAATCTTGCTGTTGTCATGGTCATGTGCACCCCAGGGAGTGGAAAGTGACCCTATGGGTGTGCTATCAACAGATGAGAGCGAAGGACGACGCTCACGTGGTGGTGGTGTCACAGCATCTGTGGCACTACCACCACAACAACCTCCCCCTGAAGACCTACTACGTGAGCGCCGTCTATGTGAAGAGGTGGTAGATCGAGCTGTAACAGGAGTGGAAGGCTGTGTGGTACGAGGTGTGGGAGCTGCTGTCGTACCCACGGGTGTGGGAACTTGCGTCGGGAATCCAGATGGTGAGGCAGATGTCCCTGCTCCAGAACCCCAATAACTCTGAGCCATGGCTCTCTGCTCTGGAGTCATGGACGAAAGAAAACCATATAACTGCTGGGGACTCATGCCCTGCGGTGTAGGATTAAATGAGAAATCTGGACTGTAGTCGTAGGGCGGTGAGTCACCCATGGCCTGTTGGACAAAAAACCATATGACAAACTTGTACGGAATGAAAATTACACGGTAAACAATGAATGAAAGAACCATAAGATAAACATTAATAATGATAAACAACATTGGTAAAACTATATCAACTTGCTCCTACAGTAGTGATTATGATGGTAAACATTAACAATGGTAAACAATGAATGGACCTTCAATGTCATAAAACCATTACAAATATGTCATAACTATTTGCATAATCATTAAGATACATCATTTTATAAATCATTATCTATTCTATCATCCTCATTAAGATCAGTAGCCCCAAAGAGATCTATGTCTATGCACATTTCAGCATCCTCATCATTAAAAGTCCCTTGATGAAGGATGTCTTCATCATCTATGTCTTCTTCCTCAACTTGTTTTTCAGCTTCCTTGGTTTGCACCTCTTCATTTGGATCTTGCTCTAGTTCCTTCTCTTCATTTGCTTGCTCCTCTTCATTGTTGATATCGTCTTGTTCTTGCTGCTCTCCATTACCCTGTGCATCCACATCACCTTGCTGTAGCTCAAATTCTTCAAAAATTTGCTTACTGCGGGGGGCGACTTGAACCACAAACAGCCAGCGTGGATCTTCAAAAGCCGGCCATTTCTCTTCAATGTGTCTCCATGCGGGTGAGTCTGCAGGCACACGCATCACTTCATCTGTGGATCGAGTTGTGGCATGCCATGTCATCAAGCTTGCTATTGATTTGCACCTGAACATGCTTTTTATCCTTGGAATGATTGGAAAGTGCCTGAGAACCTTTACCGGGACAGCTTCCCCCTGAACATCTTCTCTATATCTGTTAGAGCCACAATGGGGACATTCTTGCAAATGCTCAAATTCATGGCGGAAGAGGCAAAAATCATTGCGACAAGCATGAATATTATTGTAATCCATGCCTATGGATTTCAATAACTTCTTCGCATCTGCACGAGATGGAGGCATCTCGTTGCCAGGGGGCAATATTTGATCTTTCAAAAGCCTGCAAGTATGGCAATATCTGATCGTTACTATTAAGATTTTCTCAAATACAAGTTGATAATTTAACATTTCAACAGTAGGTGTAATCTCCAAAAAAAGACCTTACTTGAATAGTTCAGTGACACTTGTATTAGACCATCCAAAAACTGACTGCAAATTTAGCATCGTAAGAGATGCACGCAATACAGATATGTTGGCACCATTGTATAATGGAAGGCGTGCAAGTTTACGCATGGCCTCTTCCTCTGGTTCATAATTTGACCGTTGAGAATGTCGTGGTTGATGATCTTCATGTTCATGCTCCTCGAAGAGAGCTTCTTGTTGCTCAATGAAGGCATCCAACATTTCTTCCATTGGACCTTCTTCCATTTCCTGACCTTCTTCCATTCCCTCGGGTGCTGTTAATTGAGCTCCATCTGTCACTCCCTCCTGCGATATCCTCATCCTTTGTTGGGGACGAGAATTCACAGGCGCAATGTTATCAAGATGCGGCTGCACACTTGCTTGGTTGTACGATTGAAACCGTAAATTTTGCAAGCGCTCCATTGGAAATATTCCAGCGTCATGAACATGCTCGTTGCAAATCCTTCGTTTTCGAAAGATTTGGTACTTACATCGCATGCATGGACACGCTATTCTCTCTTCAAGATTGAGAGGCTCCATCTAGCAGGATAACATGTATATGCAGCTCGTTAAACACAAATCAGCTTATCTCCTCTCCATACAAAATTAAATAGAATTTGCACAAGGATGGAGAGAGAAGCTATCTCTATTCATAAATAGCTGTTTATATATAAAGGCCTTATGCAATAATCTAAATGCATATTATAAGTATAAGCTTGCATAATAAGGCTGCAAGACTTATGCATAAGCTCTATGCATAAGCCTTATGCATAAGCCTTATGCATAAGCTCTATGCATAAGCCATATGCATAAGTCTTATGCACACGCTCTATGCATAAGTCTTATGCATAAGCTATATGCACACGCTCTATGCACAAGTCTTATGCATAAGCCATAAGCTCGAACCTAATCCCAAAAACCCTAGGACTGAATTACGGTTTTGTAAATTCCGCCAGAGTCTCCTTTGTAATTGGAACCAAATCTCAATTGAAAATGCAACTTCTTAAAACTTGTACGCAATACTCTTTGCATCCCATAATGTCATGAAAGATCATATGCATTTGCAATATCCACACAATATGACAGAAAAGGGGCCCCATTGCCCAAATGCATCCACAAAGTCGATGGTGAGGATTGTTGAGGACGCGCGTTGAAGCTTGCCGATCTCCCGGCCAAGCTCTTCTCACCCCTTCACTGAGTTTTCCTCCAAGGTGAAGGTTGAGGCCATTTCTTCACACCGATGTACCTAATCCCCCTTCGTACCGCTTTACCAAGCAATCACGGCACAAAGAGTTCAAGCCATTCTCCCCTTGGCCTCTCCAACCAATGCCAAGGTACCCTCACACATTGCTAGATTCTATAGAAACTTGAAGTGGTTGCAATGGTGAGTGTAGGTACAAAATGATGTGGATAATATCAAATGATAGAACAAGTTTGTTGGCTTACAAGTATTGAGCATGACTCATGCCCTTTTACAATTTAGAACTCAGCAATAAAGCATGGACTCATGCCTCAATCCATCATCCAAAAGCTCCAACACAAACCAACAATTCACAATGTCCTCACCATGGCATTTGCATAAGCATTTGTTAACCATAATCAAGGCATTTGCAATTGCATTTTAACAATCCCTTTCATATAAGCCATATGCATAAGTCTACCTGCGTACGCTCTATGCATAAGCCATATGCATAAGTCATATGCATAAGCCTTATGCATACGCTCTATGCATAAGTCTTATGCATACGCTCTATGCAAGACTTATGCATAAGCTCTATGCATAAGCTCTATGCTATATGCCTTATGCACTATTATGCTAACCCTTAATCCCTTTCACATAAGCCTTATGCACACGCTCTATGCAATTACGCTCTATGCATAAGCCTTATGCACACGCTCTATGCATAAGCCTTATGCATAAGCTCTATGCATAAGCCATATGCATAAGTCTACCTGCGTACGCTCTATGCATAAGCCATATGCATAAGTCATATGCATAAGTCTTATGCATACGCTCTATGCATAAGTCTTATGCATACGCTCTATGCAAGACTTATGCATAAGCTCTATGCATAAGCTCTATGCTATATGCCTTATGCACTATTATGCTAACCCTTAATCCCTTTCACATAAGCCTCATGCACACGCTTTATGCAATTACGCTCTATGCATAAGCCTTATGCACACGCTCTATGCATAAGCCTTATGCATAAGCTCTATGCATAAGCCATATGCATAAGTCTTATGCGTACGCTCTATGCATAAGCCATATGCATAAACTCTATGCATAAGTCTTATGCATACGCTCTATGCATAAGTCTCTTGCATACGCTCTATGCAAGACTTATGCATAAGCTCTATGCATAAGCTCTATGCTATATGCCTTATGCACTATGCTAACCCTTAATCCCATCACCCAATGGTGTAATAAACATGATCTTGTTTTACGTACATGGATAATAGAGATTGCAAGCTTATTATAGGTTTTATGCATAGATATTAAATTAATCCTATGTGTTGTAAGCTTACAAGAACCCAAAACTAACCCTAAACCATAAAACAAGGATGCAAAAATTCATATAAAATAGCATAAACAAGAAAAATCAAAAGAGGATCTACCTCTTTTTTGCAAAGCTGAAGGAGAGCTCGAGGATTGGTGAAAGATTGGTGAGGTGAAAGAGCTGCAAAACAAAATATTAAACAAACTAATTAGTAAATTAAACACAAGAAAAAGAACTAATACAAAACCCTAAAATCTCTATGCATGCATTAGGAGATCTATGCATACATAGAGAGCTCTAGATCTCAACATGCATAGAGAGCCAAAAAAACACAAAACCCTAAAAATCTTAATTTTTCAATTAAAAACTAAAAGCAATTGCAATAACATGTTAGGAGAAGGAGAAGAGGAGAAAAGAAGAATGAAGGAGAAAAGAGGAGAGAGGGAAAAAGAGGAGAGAGAGGGAGAGAAAGCACCTCTTTCGCTTGATTACTTGCGCATCTTCTGAGAAAAACCAGAAAATAGGCTCTCGGCTGTGAAAAACTTACGAGCGCCGGTATAAGCGACGGAATATGTGTCGGAATATTCGTCGGTATATGCTACGGAATATGCGTCGGTATCGGCGTCGGTATCGGCATCGGTATAGGCGTCGGTATACGCGACGGGAAATGAAAATTTAAAAAAACCCCGCCATACTTGTCTCCTCCAACATGACGACGGACATACCGACGTTCGACATTTGCGTCGGTATTTTGGCGTCGGTATGTCCTCAACCTCTTGTAGTGTATACAACATGGACGCTTACGTGGTATGAATGCCGTTATCGCCTTCATATCAAGAATACGGCCAATCGTCCACCACTGCCCACTAATAATGAACTTTGGTATCCTAGGAAATATTCCAAGAATGTTCTCTATACCATCGGCAAGAGTAAGATAAGATTTTCATATGGTCACAATAACGACCCCATCGACACGTGGTTCCCACCCCCACAGACCTATGCACCAATGGTGTCTCCTCATAATGGGAGGGCCTTTACAAATGTGCATGAAACATAGATGTGAGATACATGTTGAGAGGCGAGCATTGAGTGTGTGTATACTAACACCCCTCCTCCAAAGAGATTATGTTCTTGGCCCGAGGCCAAGTCGATGAAGATGCCTAGTGAGTTGATCCTTCCCAAGAGCCTTGGTAAAGATGTTTGTGCAGTTTTGGTCCGTAGAACAATACTACACCTTCATTATCTCATCCTCAATCAGCTTTCACACATAATGATATTGAATCTCAATGTGCTATGTTCCAGTATGAAACACAAGATTCTTGGCACAAAAGCCATGCAACTTTGGTTGTCACATTGCAAGGCTTAGGGTATTACCTGCACTATAAGTAATGTACTCAAGAGTACCTCTGATGTACCTAGGTACTCTCATCCCTTGCTTTCAATGACTCTCCCGTGGCTTGTTGGAAAACTTGCTTGAAACATAAACTGAGAGAAAGCTTCACATTCACTTCCATAGGTATTGACACATGTTAGGTTTGCAATCAGTCATCCCAAATGCTATGAGAATCTTCCAAGCATACTTCTAGTGTGATATGAAGATCATTGCGGACTCATGCGAGCGAGACCTCAATCCCCAAACAAAAATGCATGACCCAAGTCTGTCATCTCTAACTCACGGCTCAATATATCCATTGTTTGCTGGATCATTTCTTCATTATCACCTATGATGTTTAATTCATCACAAGCACTTCTAGTAAACTCAATCTTTTTGAACAATTGGTCTATCGTGTGATACCATGCCCTTGAGGCCTATTTCAATCCATATAATGCCTTCTTTAGCCTGCAAGCTTTGTTTTCTGATCCATGCATCTTAAAACCTAGTGTCTAAGCTACATATACCTCCTCCTTGAGATGTCCATTCAAAAATGCTAATTTGAGATCCATGTGAAAAACTAGCCACTGTTTATGAGCAGCCAAGGCAAGTACCGCCTTGATAGCTGTCATGCGAGCTGTGGGGGGGAAAAATTTTCAGCAAAGTCGAAACCCTTCACTTGTGAAAATCCCTATCCAACCAACCTAGATTTGTATTTTTCAAGTGAGTTATCAGCCTTATAATGAGCTTCCGAACCCATTGGTACCAATTAACTTTCTGTTTTGTGGTCGGTCAACTAGCGCCTAGGTGTTTTTCTTTATGATGTTATCATACTCAGACTGTGTCATGGCTCTCCACTTTGGATATGCTAAGGCTTCGTCCAAGGTGGTTAGCTTCTTCACTGTTCCCATTATTTCAACCACCATCAAGGCCATGTTGATAATGAGATGAGATGCTCTTCTCTGCTCATTTTATTCTCCTTGATCTAGGTGATCCATCTCCTGCTAAAGATTTTGGCATCTTAGGTATTGGGTTGCACTCCAAAATCCATGAATCATCAGTAATTGAAGCCTGATTAGGTGAGCATACCTCTTCAATGGTGACCCAAAGGTCAAGCTTGGTCTCACCATTGTTAATTGATTCCTTTCCCTTCCATGAAGACTTCAAGGTGCCATTCTTCTCCTCAGCTTGCTTCTTTCTACAGTCTTTAACATCATGACCTTTTTTGTCATAGTAATAACAACTCCCTTGAAACTTGTTCTTCTTTGGATTCTTCTTCTTGTCATCAGAAGATGATGTGCCTTTGCCTTAAGCATTGGCCAAAAATGCAGTATCACCGCCATCACGGTTCTTCAACCGCATATCCTCCTTAAGCAACTAAATTCTTCAAATGATAGAGGTAGAACTCTAACCTAAGTGTTTAATGATGTAACCAAGCCATCATCCTTCTATGGGGGAATTTGGATGTAGTTCTTCATTGATATTTGTAATCCTCATGGCCGCCATTGATCCCACAGATTTTTGATCTGTGTGATAAATACTTTAGCAACTTCTCGTTTAACAAACTTCTCAGCGGTAAGCTAATTCTCCAGGTTCTAAATCTTGGTCTGATTCTGGGTCTCCTACTAATTCCTCAGTGTGGTCCAAGCCTCTGATGTTGTGTTTTGAATCAGAGTAAGAACACAATCACTTACGTTGGTGATGATGGCACAAAGTGTATCAGCATTGCATCTCTTCCATGCTCGAACAAGTGTAGCAATCTAGTGGAAGTATGTTTCTATTGTTATTGGGGTTCTGCATTCGTTCCCTGAACAGTTTCTAGAAGCTCATAAGAGTCTAGAATGGCATTGATTTTTTAATTTTCAGAGAGTAGTTTATCCCATCAAGCTTAACTTCTGTGAAGGCTGGTGGACGAATGCGAAGGATTGCAACAACAACAGAGGTAGAAGCTATCCCTCTTAGTATTTTATGTAAAGAAAGACTAGAATTTATGCACATTTCTGCTAAGAGTACCTAAGCTCTGACACCATATCAAAATATAGCACAACGGAAAGATAGATAGTAAAACAAACTGCAATGGACAATGCAATAGATAGAGAATTTAAAAATTTTTAAGAAAAGTACAATGAATGGAGTATAGACATGAGATACATTCCGAGAGGCAGGCATTGAGTGTATACTAACACCTATTACAGGGAGGCACATGCCTAGGAGTGTTCATCGGTTTGACTGTTTGCGTGGAAATGTATTTGAAACTAGCTTTGGAAGATAGGAGATTGTCCCAGGCAACTATGCATGTGTACATGTCGTGTTTGCTTACTACCTGGGAAATGATTTGAGCATGTGGAACTTTTTTTGATGTGGACATTGCTTGGATTTTATTGCCTGTGAAATGTCCATGGGGCCTAGGGGTTGCTTGGGAATCCCATATATGTGTGTGCATCGCCCTGTTTGGGACCAACAGGTGGTCTCTTATGGCTTTTGTAGATGGGAAGTGTAAACATGAACCTTTTATTCTTTTTAATGTGAAAATCTTGACGAAGTTTGGCGGACACTTCAATAAATTGGGCGCTCGTCACACTGGCCACCACTTGACCTGCTCAAGAGTGCTATTCTTGCCATGCTTCTCTTCCCATCCTTTACGGCCAGCAGCTCCACTTTTTCCTGTGGCGGGATACCTTGTGCTCGGCCTATACAAGGGCAAGTCCCTTCATCGCCAGCTTCTGTACGGTCTGTATCAGGGCAGCCAAAGCAGGCCAGCTTCTCCTTGCCTGCATACACTATTTGCGCCATCAAAGAGAACGGAATCGATCCGTTGCTCTGTACGCAATCAACCCGCTGCTGTATAGCCCTGTTGCGACCTGTGTGGCTTGCGAGTGCTGCTATCTGAATAGCCGTTCCTTGATCACCATCTTCAATGTCAAGGTCCTTGGGACTGCTCCAGCTGCAGCCTTGAATTTCATAGTTTGTTGCAAAGAATAGCATGCATCTACTCACCACCGGCATTGTTATTGGGACTACTAAGAAGATTTGACAGTGGCGCGTGAGATTGTGGGAGGAGAAGCCTTGAACCTCCTCATCGCCCTAAAGATGAGAAAATGAAGCATGAACATTCTTGCTATAAGAAGCGGCTTTAAGAGTTCAACACTGGTGGATAGACGTGAAGTTTATCCAAATAAAGCTCTCTCTTTCATAAGACAATTTGAAATTGCATTTTGTGATGAACTTTGCAGACAAATCAAAGCTTTCCCATGTCGGGATGCACATAAAAGATACGACAAGTGATAATTTAGTGGTTTGTCAAGAATCTTGTTGCAACACCACATGAGCTGATTTTAAAGTCCTATGTACAATTTTTGCATGTGAACGTTGAGCCTTTGAGAAGTATGTTCACAGTGAGATTGGTTGTCCCAAGAAGAGGGCGAGTTAGTTGTCTCATACGTTGCCAAGTGTTTGAGAGTGCTTTACACTAATTGCTCACTCACACAATAGAGGAAAGGAGAAGATGGTGATAAACCATGTGATCAAGCCCTAGTGGTAGGCAATCTAAGTGACTAGGAATGTTTTCTTGTATGAATTGCCTTACTATTAGTGGTTCCTTGATTAAATCCCCTTGATTAGCAGAGTATGAAATCACACTTGCGGTGTCATACCGTTGGATGTCAATGTTGCACATAGTGGGAAAACTATATAAGCTTGGTAAAGATGATATTTTGTGGAGGTGTGTCCAAGAGAATGAAGTCATACATGTTCTGCAGGATGCACACTCTAGAATTGCATGAGGCCGTTACATCATAGTAGCCACAAATGCAGGTAGGGCTACCATGAAAGATGATGCTTGTACTATTTTAAAATTCTTATATGAGCAAGTTATTTGTAGGGTTAGGTGCCCATTGGAGCTTGTGAGTGACCAAGAGTCTCAATTTATCAATAAGGTGATTCACTAACTCATGAAGGACTTCATGATAGTACATGGTTTTTGTCATTCTACCCACAGACTAATGGCGAGGCAAAGAGCTCCAACAAAACTTATGTGGCATTTTAACCAAAAAATTTAGGCCAACCAAACTAATTGGGAGCAGAAGCTTAAGTTGCACTTTGGGCTTATTAAACATCTTAGAAAGTGGATACACCTTTCTAGTTGACCTATGGAGTTTGGAGTTGATGTCGTAATGCCTATGAAGTGTATAGTACCAAGCTTGAGGATCACAAGTAGTGAGAGAATAAATAAGAATACAATGGCTAAGTGATTGATTGACCTTGAGGAATTGGAAGAAACTGGACTATTGGCCATGCATGGTTTGTCAATGGTAGAAAAGTTTGAAAGAAACAATGGTTTGATCAAAAAGTTATAGATAATGAACTTAAATAAGGAAACCTAGTACTTCTATTTGGAACGGAAAGCAAGAAAAGAAAAAGGTTGGAACTTTGGGGTATGGGACTATTTAGGATCACAAGGATCATCCCACAAGGGTCTCTCAATTGAAGCACTTGATGGTGTGGAGGCTAATGGGTATATCAGTGGGATTAAACTTAAAAACTACTATAGACTCTTGACGCGAGAAATTATTCCCAAGATCCATAGAAAAAGAAAGAGGAAAAGGTGAATAGACAAGCCTAAGAGAAGGTAAAGCCAGTATAACTAAAAACTACTCTTTAAGGACAAACATGGCTGCACTAGTCTCCCTTGATGACTTGGATATTAATCATGTAGGGGTCCAAATTCAAGTGTCTGTTTGCTTGAGTATGAGAATACTTCTGACATAAGTAACTATGTAACTTCAAGTACAACATGGAATTCAAAGATGTTGATTGGAAAAAGTGGCCTTTTTAAAAAATAACTCAAATATAGCTTGAAGAAAACCTAGTATTTTGAAAGTTTTTTTGTCCAACGCATATAAACACGCTTAAGTTCTGTTGGAATTAGGGTTGCAGGAATGCACACACAACTTCAAGAAGATGAGGAAGCTTGAGCACAACACAGTAGTGTATTATGAGTGCCAAAAATGAAAGATAACAAGCCCTAGAAGATAATGGGCGTATATACAATGCACGGGGGAAAAAAACTCCTAGTGAGGGAAAAAGTGCCCCGGCGGTCCTAAGTGTGTTCACACACATCACTACTATAATATGGTAACAAATCCCCCCTGGAGTGATGCGGTGAACAAGGGCTAGCACTCATGTATAGGGAAGTGCCTAGCTATGTGGACGAATCCACAAAAGGGAGTAAGCCCAAAGCTTTGCGAAAAGCTTCGAACTTCTCACGAGGCAGAGCCTTTGTGAAAAGGTCTGCAAGGTTATCCTGTGTTGGCACATAAGCCAAACTGATCTCTCCTGCAGAGAGTCTCTCCCTGACATAATGGTAGTGCACCTCAATGTGCTTCGTACGAGCATGGAACACTGGGTTCCGCGCAACTGCCAATGCGCTCTGACTGTCAGTGAAGATGGTGGTGGCAGATGGCTGCCCAACACCCAAATCAGCCATAAGGCGTCTGAGCCACACACACTCAACCGTAGCTGTGAAAGCTGCCCTGCACTCAGCTTCACAACTAGAAGTGGCCACAGTAGGCTGCTTCTTGCTCAACCATGATATGCATGAGCTTCCAAGCATGAAGCAAAAACCACTCGTGGACACGCGTGTGTCATAACAACCAGCCCAGTCAGAATCTGAAAAAGCATGTAAATCTGGCGGCAATGATCCCCCCTTGGGATAAAACAACCCAAGATGCCGAGTACCACTCAAATAGCGAAAGATACGCTTCACTGCCTGCCAATGCTTAATGCCTGGGCTATGCATAAATCTGCTCACCTGTGAGACTGCAAACTGAATGTCTGGCCTCGTAATGCATACATAAATGAGGCAACCAACAGCTGTCTGATAGAGTGTGACATCAAAGTGATCTCCAGCATCATGAAGACTCAACTTCAAACCTGTCTCCATTGGAGTAGCAATAGGCTTGCAGTCTTCAAGGCCAAATCTCCGCAACAATGTTTCAATATACTTTGTCTGACACAAAGCAATACCTCCATCACACTGCTTAAATTGCACCCCCAAATAATGATGCAAATGCCCCAAATCTGACATCTCAAAAGAGGCATTCAAATCAGCCTTAAAATCAGCAATATGACTCTCATTTGGTCCTGTGAGCAGCATGTCATCGACATAGAGAGCAATGATTAGATGTACACCATCCACACGTTTAACATACAAAGTGCTTTCTGTTGGACTATTCTGAAACCCATGTGCAGTCAAATATGCATGTATTTTTTCATACCAAGCTCGTGGAGCTTGCTTTAAACCATATAAAGCCTTTTTTAACCTGCACACTTTGTTTTCCTGCCCTCTTTGAACAAAACCACGAGGCTGCGATACATACACCTCCTCATGCAAATCTCCATTTAAGAACGCAGTCTTTATGTCCAGCTGATGTACATTCCAACCATTATGAGCTGCTAATGCACAGATGCTACGAACAGTGGTCATACGACATGTGGGAGCAAAAGTCTCATCAAAATCAATGCCCTTCTCTTGAGCATAACCTTTTGCAACAAGCCTAGCCTTATGGCGATCCACTGTGCCATCAGGTTTACGCTTCAATTTGTATACCCACTTAGTGCCAATGGCCTTCTTGCCAGGGGGCAAGTCACATAAAGACCATGTACCATTCTTCATAATAGCATCGTATTCTGCTTGCATAGCAGCCATCCAATTTTCTGAACTTTGTGCCTCATCAAATGAAACAGGCTCACTTTCATCGCACATACTAGAAACAGCCAATGCATAACAATCTGACGCATAAGAGGCACCATGAGAGCCAGAACGAGTGCGACTAGACAAAGGGGCATCCAACTTGCTGTCACACAAAGTCTGCACCAGCCATCTAGGCATGTTCCTAGAGCCCTCAATCTCTTGTCTCTCATCCTCAAGTGCATCATGCACATCTGCATCAGATATAGGCTGATCTGTGCCATCATTTAAAACCTGCATAGGCTGAAAAACTGCCTCATGAGGTATTGCACTTGACTGTGCACCACTGAAAAGAGGCAACAATGTATCATAGACATCACGTGAGCTGATATCTGTCTCCTTAGTACATGAAACCAAGGGCTGAACTGCATCTTCCACAAATACAACATCACGGCTAACCAAAATGCGCTTTGTCTGTGGATGATACAAACGATAGCCTTTGCTCTCAGCACTATATCCAACAAAAATACATTTGACAGCTTTGTCATCCAATTTTCTGCGATGTTGCACAGGCACTAATGCATATGCCAGGCAACCAAAAACACGTAAATGGCCAACAGATGGCTTGCGGCTATGCCAAGCCTCATATGGAGTGACAACCTGTAATGCTTTGGTGGGACACCTGTTTAGTACATAAGTGGCACACATGACAGCCTCAAGCCAAAAACCATGTGGTAGACTTTGACTCTTAACCATACATCTTGCCATTTCCATGAGAGACCTGTTTTTTCTCTCAGCCACACCATTTTGCTGTGGTGTATACGGCACTGTACATTGGTGTTTTATCCCACGCTCAGCCAGAAATGCATTAAATTCTGAAGACATATACTCCCCCCCTCGATCTGAACGGAGGGTGCCCATCTTACTTTCTGACACATTTTCAGCCATAACCAAAAACTGTTTGAAGCACAAAAACACTTCGGACTTTGCCTTCAAAGGATATACCCATGCATGCCTGGTAAAATCATCAATGAAAGTCACGAAGTAAAGGTAGTTTCCAAATGATGGAGTTTGCATGGGACCACAAACATCACTGTGAACAAGCTGCAATCTGCGTTCAGCTCTCACTGATCCATCTTTGGGAAAGGAAGCACGCTGCATTTTACCCAATATGCAGCCCTCACAAACATGCTTGACAGGTGCCTCAAGCTTAGGCAAAGAAGACACCATTTCAGATTTCTGCAGGCGCAGCAAACTTGCAAAATTCAGATGACCAAAATGTGCATGCCACAGTTTTGCATTTGAAATAGCCTGCGTATCCATAATAGCACATGCTGAATCCTCTACACATTTGCCATCCATATTGAGCTTATACAGCCCTCGACATAGTGAACCAGATGCTACAATGATGTCACCACAAGAGAGATCATGAACAGTACATCTGTCATCCACAAATTTTACAACCAAACCTGTTTTGGCAAATGCGGAGACCGACAGCAGATTCTTTTTGATCCCTGGCACATACAATGCATCAAAAAGTGTAAAGGTGTTGCCATTTGCAACATTCAGCACAATCTGTCCAACTCCTTCAACGGGATAAGAGGAGTTATTGGCACAAGTGACAGTATTCCCTGTGGGAGCAGACTCAAGGAAAGTGAATAAACTGCGCTGCGAGGTGATATGCTTAGTGGCACCACTGTCAAAGTACCATACATCTGAATCTACTGCAGACATACATGTGTCATGCAAAGATGGGTCATAACTGCACTGCGCATTGAATGCCCATTCTGTATCTAGCACAACATTAGCAGATTCATTGTTAGAAGGAGAGGCATCTGCAACAGCCATACCAGCCTCTTTCTTCTTAGCCTCTTTCGCAGCCAGCTTAGGACACGCTTTGATGACATGATCATTTCCCTTACAGTACTTGCAAAATGTCTTCTGTTTGTCACCCTTCTTCTCATCTTTGTCTTCCTTCTTTGGTTGCGCAGCATTTGCAGATTTCTGCTTACTAGAAGAAAAGCCAGCTTTACCTTTCCCGCTTCTCTGACTAGCAACGAAAGCTTGATCTGCGACACGCATAATATTCCTGTTTTGCCTTGACTGGTCTTCTTGCAGCAAAACAGAAACTAACTCCTCAAATGATAAGGCATTGGGATTGCCTTTCATCATCAAGCGAAGAGTGGAAGCAAAACCCTGATAAGAATCTGGTAGACCATTCAAAACAGTCTGCACAAGTGAACTGTCTGACAGGATTTCATCTGCAGAAATGAGCTGCTCTTTGAAATCCTTGATCTTTGTCAAAAAGCTATCCATAGAATCACCTTCGTTCATATGCTCACTCTCCAACTGTTTTCGGAGATAAGCAACACGAGCCTCATTTCTTGCCTGATACAATGTGGCAAGTACATCCCAAGCATCCTTAGAAGTCCTGCAGGAGCGAATATGTGGGATAATGGTACGTTTGACAGACAGCGCAATCAAGGCATGAGCCTGCGCATCTCTACCATCCCAACGAATCTGCTCTGCTGAAAGTGGTGGTTCTCGAACAGCTGCTACAGCACTTGTGCCTGCACCATCATCAACAGTACCTGTTTCTGATGTGTTTGCAGCATTCCCAGCCACAATAGGACGTGCATCAATACCCTGCACAATGTTCCATAACCCCTTTGCTACCAATACATGTCGCATCATATATGCCCACAATGGATAGTTGGTGCCATCCAACTTATCCTCAGCAGCCAACATGCGGAACACATCATTGTTGTCAGCCATGGCCAATGACTGTACTACTAGATGTAAATGCTGTCTGTAAGAGGTAAACCTGTACAAAATCGACCTGTACTATGCAGCACAGCCCAAAACAGACGAATGGGCACCTGTCCTGCAGATTTTAATCTTGACAGAAAATCTGCACAGTAGGACGATTTTGCCTGCGCAGTACTTGGAATGCAAAAACGGAGGGCAAAATGACTTCAGATCAAAATTCTGAAATGACCCAGCCCTTCGGGCCTTCCCACGGCATATACTAACCTGCAGACGCTCGTGAAACCTCGTCGCAATCGGAGGAGATGAAGCGGCAGGTGCCGGTGATGCTGCCCGGGAGGAGGAAGCCTGCTCTGATACCAATTGTTGGAATTAGGGTTGCAGGAATGCACACACAACTTCAAGAAGATGAGGAAGCTTGAGCACAACACAGTAGTGTATTATGAGTGCCAAAAATGAAAGATAACAAGCCCTAGAAGATAATGGGCGTATATACAATGCACGGGGGAAAAAAACTCCTAGTGAGGGAAAAAGTGCCCCGGCGGTCCTAAGTGTGTTCACACACATCACTACTATAATATGGTAACAAGTTCTATTCTAGTACATTTTCATGAAGTTATGGTAGTAGTTGTTGGGTTAGTTTTCCTCATTCAATAGCCGCTCTTCTAGCCCAGCCTTCATTTGAATTTTCCTTCATTCAAATCTTCAATCTGTCAAGCAAGGCTCAAAGCTTTCACCTGGATCTCTCAAGCAAGCCTCTTAAGCTTTCACCTAAATCTCCTCTTTCCTCACATACTATTTATGCATAGACAACAATGAAGAGATTTGATTTTCTCGTGTCATTACTTGGAACCAAAAAAGTTATATTTGCCTTCATTGATTTTTTATACCCAAATCCTCTAATGCTAGGAAGTGTTTTTGCATCAAAAAGTGTTACTACAGTGCTCAATGGAGGTATGGATATGTTTGGAGGGTATTAATTTCATGTTATTTGAAATGCACTTGTGTCTGAAATTAATGACAATTTTTTGCTACACTTATATTGTTGCAAAGAAAGGAGTTAATCAGAATTGTTTTATGGTTTGTAGGACATTAGAAAATATTCTAAGAAACTGTTTGTAGGACATGTGGACGTGAATGATGAGTATGCGCCTCTTTATAAGAAAACAAAGGCTTCTAAGGTCAACACTTATATAATGCAACAAGCCAGGGTATTAGGGAAAAAATATGTTGATATATGGGTAAACGGATCAATTTACCCACTTGATCCCTCAACCCAATCACCACCTAAAATTTCATGAATAGCAACTAATAGGGTTTTTTAATGTAGAAGGTCCATTGGAATGAGGGGGCTGGAGGAACAGGGGGTTGAGGTTTCCCCAACCATGCTTAAGAACGACAGGCTTATTGCCAGCTTGAAAAGGAGTCTTAGGTTGAAGGTGTAGCTCAAGAAGCCAATGCAGTCACGACGACAGTAAAGGAGAAAGAGTGGAAGATGCAAAGATTATGTCAAATTGGCATGGAGACAAGACACAAGCTAGAGGCCAGAGTTCAGGAGAAACTTGTATTACTGACTTGAGAGGTTGTGTCAATTTTGAGTGAACGGATACCTTAAGTGGTTGCTAGGTCATCTAAGGATGATCAATTTACAAAAGGACATGTAGGACATGGTGAGCATGATGAATAATATGAGCATAAACATGGTTGGTGGTAGTGGTGGTGGAGGAAGAGGAAGAGGAAGAGTTTATGGTAAAGGATCTTATATGGGGTTAGGGGTCTATCCATTTGAGAGCCATGAGTGGAATTCAAGAGGAGGCAGAGGCATGTATGGTGGAAGAGGGATGGAATAATATCAATGTTATAATTGTAAGGTTTTAGAAAATTTCTTCTACAACTAAGACACAAAGTTCAAACCTCCACAAACTTCTTCTTGAAAGCTTTTCAAGTGGTTGGATCTCAACTAGTCATCTTCAATCCCATCCACTAGTTCGCATGACTTCTTTACAAAGTTGAATATGAGATACAAAAGGGATTGAGTTTCCTTCAATGCCAGTATGTACTTCAAACTTCAAGTGTGTTCCTTTCTTTTTGCAAGAACCTAGCAATGTTTAATGGGTTTTGAGGCATAAATATTTATACTTACTCAAAAAAACATGTTTTAGGGTCTCCTCTAAGATAGTGATCCCTCAACCTCTCACGCATAGATTCCCAACTTTTTATTCCTATTAAGTTAAGCTTGAATTCATTTTTGGATAGAGCATGAAAAATCAAGCACTTTTACTTTTTATAGCTTATCAATCCGAGTTACAGATCAAAAGTTATAGTGATTTCTTTGACACCCTTGAGAACGTCACTATAAAGACATTTGGGACATCCAACAAGATTGTGACCATCTACTCGCCTTGTAGTGATTTTATTTTATTTTTACACATAATTTCTCCATAATGTAATATGACACCATTTCTTTGACACCCTTGAGAGCGATTTGGGACATCCAACAATATTGTGACCATCTACTCACCTTGTAGTGATTCTACTTTAGTTTTACACATAAGTTCTCCATAATATAATATGACACCATTTCTTTAACACACTTGTTATGAAAGTCACTATAAAGAGATTTGGGACATCCAACAAGACTGTGACCATCTAATCGCCTTGTAGTGATTCTACTTTATTTTCACATAGAAGTTTTCCATAATGTAATATGACACCATTTCGTTGACAACCTTGAGAAAGGTGCTCCAAAGCGATTTGAGATATCCAATAAGATTGTGACCATATAATCGCCTTGTAGTGATTTTACTTTATTTTCATAAATAAGTTTGGATTTTACTATTTTATTCACATATCTCACTAGTAAAAGTCGTTTCTTTGACATAGCTCTAGAATTATTGGGTAGAAAGTGCAAATGAGTAAATGAGTTGATAATACTCTAGTTGAGTCCACCTGTATCCTAATGCTTCTCCTTGTGTTGTAATGATTTGGAAACTTTATCAAATCACTATAATGCGATAGGAGTCATCATGTCCAACCGTTGGACCCTTATCGCATTGTAGGAATTTTGTTTCCTAGTCTTTTGGCAACATTATGCACCTAATACTTCTACCACTATTATATTGATTTGGAAACTTTGGAGTCTCATTCTCCCCTAATGTTTTCACTAGTATTGTAGTGATGTAGAAACTTTTTTAAAGCACTATAACGCAATAGGGGTAGTTATGTCCAATTGTTGGACCCTTGTTGTGTTGTTGGTAGTGATTTGGCAAACTTTGCGAAATCACTCCAACGCGATATGGGTTGTCATGTCCAATTATAGGACCTTTATCCAATTGTAGTGATTTGGAAAGTTTTCCAAAACATTACAATGCAATAGGGGTTATCATGTCCAATTGTTGGACCCTTGTCACGTTGTAATGATTTTGCTTTCCTAGGGCTCTCTTTCTGATGATCCAAACTCTCTCTAGAAAAAAAGGCCCGAAATTGATTCCAATTCAATCCTAATGCTTACGTCAGTGTTGTAGTATTTAAAAACTTTTCCAAATCACTCTACAACGCAATAGGAGACATTATGTCTAATTATTGGCCCCTTATCGATTGTAATGATTTTGTTCTCCTAGTCTTTTGCCAAACATTATGCACCTAATGCTTTTGCTAATACTGTAGAGATCTGGAAACTTTGGAGTCTAATTCTCTCCTAATGCTTCCACTAGTGTTGTTATGATTTGGAAACTTTGCCAAATCACTATAATGTGATAAGGGTCCAACAATTGGACATAACGACCCCTATCGTGTTGTAGTGATTTGGCAAACCCTTACACGTTGTACTGATTTGGAAACTTTGCCAATCCACTACAACGCGATAGGGGTCGTGATGTACATTTGTTGGACCCTTATCCCATTATTGTAGGGATTTCTCTTTCCTAGGGTTCTCTTCTTTTTGTTGGTCCAAACTCTCTCCAAAGAAAAAATTCCCAAAGTTGAGTCTAATTCTCTTTCACAATGTGGTAGTGATTTGGAAACTTTGATAAATCAGTACAATGCGATAGGTATTTTCATGTCCAATTGTTCGATCCTCATCGCGTTGTAGTGATTTTGTTTTCCTCGTTTTTTGGCAACATTGGAGTCTATAATTCTCCCTTAATTCTTTCGCTAGTGTTGTTGTGACTTCAAGGAAACTTTGCCAACTCACTAAAATGCAATAGGGGCCGTTATATCCAATTGTTGGATCCTTATCGCATTGTAGTGATTTTACAAACTTTGCCAAATCACTATAACACCGATAGGGATTGTCATGTCCGATTGTTAGACCCTTATAAAGTTGTAGTGATTTGGAAACTTTGCCAAATCACTACAACATGATAGGGGTCGTCATGTCTAATCATTACAATCTTATCGCATTGTAGTGATTTTGTTTTTCTCGGTCTCTCTTCCTGTCAGTGCATACTCTCTCTCTAGAGAAAAAATACCCTAAATTGTTGGATCCTTATTGCATTGTAGTGATTTTATATTCCTAGTCTTTTGGTGGAAACATTATGCACCTAATGCTTTTGCCATTGTTATAGTAATTTGGAAACTTTGGAGTCTAATTCTCTCCTAATGCTTCTGTTATTGTTGTAGTGATTTGAAAACTTTGCCAAATCACCACAATGCGACAGGGGTCGCTATGTCCAATTGCCATTGGAGACTATTGCCATCAAAGACTATGCAAAGATGCTCAAAGATGGGTACTGCAACCCTTCATTCAACATACACTCGTATACTTTCACTTCTAGTGTACCCTTACGTTCTCAATGCATAGAGTTTCGGTCTCTGTAGCCTTTTTGAAGATGTCATTGAAGATCTTATAATAAGAGCACATGGGTGGAAGCAGAAGCCCTCTGTTGTAGTTACCTTTCGCAGCAGTAAATCAATATTATTCTGCATCTCTTTTCATTTGCATGTGTTGGGCCTATTCTTGAGACAGATTGATTTCAGGATGCACGTATTTCATCGTATTTTCTCTCAATGATAAAACCCGAATAATAATCTTAACAATTTTTTTGGGGGGGATATCAAGGCCTGATTAAAACCTCTTTTTGCTCTCGAATACATGTGATCAGCAATTTTTTTTGGGGGGATATCAAGGCCTGATTAAAACCTCTTTTTGCTCTCGAATACATGTGATCAGCAATTATGTAACCGCAAACTTTTAATGGAGTTCGTCTTTACAAGCTTATTTCTTCCTCTATACATATTTGAATAAGAAAAGAAAACTTTAGTACTCATGTTCACAACGCTGCATCTTTCGCACACCATAGAATATGAAGCTATTAACACCTTCTCCACCTGGGGGCGCTAGATTGCACGGCTAAACTCCTGCAAATACACAGTAGAACCTATGGACAAATAAGCTCTGCAAACTATAAGCTAGCACGACATTTGCATGGAATAAATGCTAAAGTACATGGTTCTTTGGTTCTTAAGAGAAGAAACAGAATGATGTTTAAGGTTTTGATTACCTGGTTTTTAATTGCCATAGCATCAGCCTTTTGCCAATAATGAATCTGAGAGGTTGAACTTAGCAATGAGATCAGCCCTTGATATCCAGGTTTTCTTATCCCAGTCCCAAAGGTTACTCCATGTCTTAATGCCACCTAAATGAAGCTTCAGTGCCTCTTCCACATCTTGTGTATCTACTTGAGGCAAGTCAAGAGCAGGCCACCAGATGGAATCGATGGGGTGGATGCCCAACGTGTCCTTGTAGTCTGGGGAAGGCATCAGCTGGGCTTTTACTTTAAACCAAGCTTTCCATAGAGAGATCAATAGCTATCCAAGCCCAGTTCTCATCCGGGCACGGGAAGTAGATAACTGTGGGGATAATAAACTTGTCTTGCTTGGCTTATCATGTACAGGGCCATTTGGACACAGAAAAAAGCTCTAGTCTTTGGCAAGGGAAATGGATCATGTGCCAGATGCCTCAAGGAAGAAGATGACGTCCATATTTTTCTACTGTGCCCTAACATAGAACCAATGGTAAAGAAACTCAATGAGTATGTGGCCAGTTGGGGGAAAACTTGCTTATCCTGGAAGCATCTGCTCATTGGGGAACCCATAGGCTGCTCTACTGAACTATGGACAATATTAAGAACAGAAATCCTCTGGTTCTTCTGGATTGAAAGACTATCAGCCCTACACAACGGTGATACCCGGAATACCTGCTCCCTCAAAGGTCTCCTTATGCTTGCAGGGGAGAGGTTCTACTCGAGGAAGATCACTGACATTGAGGCCAGAATTTCAAAACTGGTAGGCCCTATTGGAAGCACTCCAAAGAATGTCACAGATAAGGTCAATATTCTTCAGCTTCAAGAGAAGAGAGAATATCTTGTAAACGTGGATCTAAGCTATGTACTGAAGCTCCAATACCTCTAGAGCCTAGGATAGAGACCCAGAGGGTCATTGCTCGTTGCTGATTTAGTGAGAGAAGTCTCGGCCTGAAAATGGCCTTGACCACTATTTGATGTCTGCCTGACTTTTGTAACTTGTCTCGATTTTCTTCAATAATAAAAATGCCTTTATTGAAAAAAAAAAAAAAGGTTTTGATTACCTCGTAGGGCCATCTCGAGAGGTCCTGCAGACAGAGAATGCGAGTAAACTGCACAAGGGTCCTCATGTAAGCAAAGCGGTGCAGCAGATGGGAAGCATGCAGCAGGAAGGTCGAAGCTCATGATGAGTATGGAGGTCTGCTTTTGGAAACTCTTACAACCTCCACAAGAACGGGGCGCCGCTCTACGAGCACCACCACAGCAGCACCGTCTGAGCTTCAAATTAGGGTGAAAAGCAGCATAGTGGTGGTGGCTGCGGGTAGGCCAAAGGCCCTTCAGTTGGGCGCCGTGTAACTTGATAGAACAGCTGCGTGGTGCAGCGGAATATGGAGGGAAGGGTTGGAGCTCTGCATCATCTGTGAATGCTAGGGGCGGCTCGACTGGTGTAGAGAGTGCGAAGTCCGATGGCTCGATTTTGAGAACCATAGTGCGAGCTTGATCAAAAAAGCAGGCTTCGAGGTTGGGTTGGGAATAACAATACGGCCTTACTGGCTCTTTAAGCGCACCCTGAAGACGATGGTATCGTAACAGTTCCACATCCTGTCGGCCCATTGTATACGAAATATAATGCCAACTATTATTAAAGTTATTCCTCATTAATGATGAGCACGACAAAATCTATTAGAGCTTGACAACTCCAGATAAGGTTTATGAACACTTTTTATGATGAGTGAGTACTATTTAGCGCCCTTATCCCGAGGCCAGATTGAACCACTTGGATAACGTGGGCTCTGCATCAAAACGTAATGAACATCAAGCTCTCTTTACGCATTTAATTCACAAAAGCCTGGTTGTAGAGGTACAAAGCAATCTCTCTCTCTCTCTTACTTATATACTAATAAGTGCTCTCGTATATACTAATAAGTGATCTGGGCAACGTTTGTTTTTTAAAAGTTTCCTTTGTCTCTCCCCAAACCTATGCCAAAGCTCTTTCCTCTTCTCCTTAATTTGCTACTTGTAATTCTTCTTCTTCCAAACCTGCCACATATAAGGCATGGGAATAGTTAAAAAAAAATAGTTCTATATATGTGCATATGTGTATATATATATATACATATATACATATATACATATATACATATACATATACATATACGTATACGTATATGTAATCAAGAAGATTTGGTATGCACATGCACATGGGGGATGGACCCTACGCACTTGGGCTTAGGGTCATTTATGTGTATACTTTCGGGGGCCTTGGACTATATTTGGTATAGATTTTATAGACATTGTTACTTTTTTTATGATATTTTACTCTAAAGACATCTTGTCTTCTTGGAGGTCATGCCCAAGCTTTCATGGTGATGTTCACCCATGTCTAGAGTTCCATGTAAACAACTCTAGTCTCCATATTAATGAGTCTCCTTTTCTCCCTTCTTTCAGTATATATATTTATATGTACGTATATATGTATATATGTGTGTGTGTGTGTGTGTGTGTGTGTGTATAATATATGTGTATATACATATATGTGTGTGTGATGTATATATCTATATATATATTTATATATGTTTATATATATATACATATATATACACACGCACACACACATACATGTATATATACATAATGTATGTATTTATGTATACATAAGTAAATATATTTGGGTAGATGCTTGCGCACCATTGTTCACTTGGGCATTCTTGAAATAGGTTGAAAATAGTCATTTATTCACCTTTAATGTCCAATCACCCTTAGCTATAAAAGGACTTCTATTACAAGATCTTCTAATGAAATGTCAAACATAAAATCGAGCACCTAATGATGTAATCCGATAAAGAATTAGATATCTATAACTATACATTTCCTTGTGCACACTTTTAATACGTACTTCATGTCACAGATTTAGACTCTAGGATAACATGTCCTTGAAATGCCTATAACTTTTATATCTTAGTTTTAATCAATAAGACACTTTAAACATATTAAAGTCACATAACATAGAGATTCACTTGATTTATTGGTATTTCTTTTAGTTTTTTTCTATTTTTAAAAATTATTTTAAGAGCTTACAATTGCAAAAAGTACCTTCTTTTTTGCACGTAAGATTGACAACTTACAATGCTCAATTTTAGAGATCCAATAGTTTTAAAATAGATGAAGTTTGATAGCATGTGAGGCTGAGATGAACTTTTAAATTGAACGGTTATAATTTTTTAGATCTCATTTAGAAAATTATGACGATTTGTGAGAAGGCTTGTGAAAGTTTTATAATTTAGAATCTTCATTTTAATATTTATCCAAATTACTCAAAAATCATGTGGGTAAAGGTAGTTATGTAGTCATTTAAATTTGTTTTTTGGATTAATTTGAGTTTAGGAAGCCCATTTTTTACCTCGTACAAGTGAAAATTCTTATTTGTGTCCATGTAGTCTAAACTAAGTCTTTTTAGCTTTGGTAATCTAGGCTCAGTAAAATGAATCTGAAAAGAGAGAAGAGGGGAACATAAGACACATCTAAACCATACTTGCTTTTATTTCATCAACACACACTAAGTAGAGAAGCTTCATAGCTTTCCTTCATCGCACTCCACAAAACACAACACATTTTCTAATGGTACGTTCACACTGAAATAAACCTAATGCTATTGTCCATACACTTTGCCAGTTGGGAACATCTATTACTATCCACACACATATTGCTAGATTGGTGTCCATGTGCTACCGCTATCCACTAGTTTTCAATGAGCTTGCATTCTCAAGACTTGCTCTCAAGCTCACCATGTCCATTTCATGTACTCCAAGTCTATCTCTGAAATTCTCTTTACCAAGTGGTTTGGTAAATATTTTTGTAACTTGCTCTTCAGTCTTCACACATGCCAACTCTATCTATCCATCCAACACTTTCTCCCTATAATGAAATGATAGTGATCCTCTATGTGTTTGGTTCTCGTAGGATAAAATGGATTGCTTGGCAATTGTGTAAGCCATTCATGTTGTCACAATGTATGACAACTTTCCCATCACATTGTTATCCCAAATCTTCACGTAGCTTTTTCAACCATACCACCTCACATGTAGCCATTTCTATACTCTACCTCTTTGTGCTAGATAAAGGAATCGTGGGTTACAGTTTTCTAATCTTACCACTACACTTCTTAATGTGAAAGTATAACCACTAGTAGATCTTCTATCATAAGAACTACCTGCCGAATCTGCATCTGTATATTCACGAACATCTATAGCTTTGCTATACTCATAAAAGAGTCCATAATGTGTTATAGCTTTCACATATCTCAAGATTCTTCTCACTATATCCAAATGTGGTTTCCTTGGGCTTTGCATAAACTAACTCACAAGCCTAATTGTATAGCATAGATCCGGTCTAGTAATAGTCATGTATATCAAACTGTCAACCATCTTTCTATACATTATCACATCCTCAATATCTTCAGCACAATCATCCCTTAGCTTAACATTCTGCTCTAATAGTATGCTCATTGGCTTACAACCTGTCATGCCATATTTTACTAGCTTATTCAATGTATGTTGCCTTTGAGCCAACCAAATGCCTTTGTTTGTTTTCACCACTTCAATGTAAAGGGAGTATCTCAATTCTGCCAAGTCTTTCATGTCAAATTCACCACACAATGAAGATTTCACATCAATAGTATCCTTTCTTGAATCACTCGTCACAATCAAGCCATCTACATAGATGACAATCACCATAATACCATTTGTTGTCTTTTTTGAATATAGTGATGAATCTGATGTTCCCACGTGAAAACCAATACTTATGAGATACCTGCTTATCTTGTGTGTTCAAGCACGTGGTGCTTGCTTTAGCCCATACAAAGCCTTCTTCAACTTACATACATGTGTGGGATAATCGGGATACACATAACCTTCTAGTAGCTGCTCCATAAGCACCTCTTCCTTTAATTCACCATTTAGAAATTCATTCTTTACATCCATTTTATGCATTTCCCAACCTTTTGACATAGCCAATGTAATCATAGATCTCACTGCTCCCATCTTAGCAATGGGGCTGAATGTTTCATCATAATCCAAACCATGTGTCTGTGCATATCCCTTTGCCAACAACCTTCCTTTATGCCTTTCTATTGGTCCATTTGACTTATATTTCACTATATACACCCATTTGCAACCAATGATATTCTTTTCCCTTGGTTATGTAACCAAATCCCATGGATCATTATGTACGAAGGCATCCATTGCTTTCTCCCATACATGATTTCCAATAGCTTCTCCAAAACATGATGGCTCCACATGTTTTACCATTGATGTCATGAATGCACAATAATGCATTTCATACCCTGCATATGTCAATGTCTCCATTAGATACCTTATCCTCTGTGACCTTGTCAAAATCTGTGGATCACTTTGTACACCCTATAGTCTAGCATTTGGAGGAACGTATCTCTCTTGCCTTACACCTGGAGTACGTAAAGCTCGGATGCCAAGTTCTTTATATAGACTTTCTAAGCTAAATGACTCATAACCTATATGCCAATTTCTTCAACCTTCTTTTTGCCTTTGTCAACACGTCCACTTGTGCTCACACTACCATGTCTCAACCTTGCTGACCATGAACTTACACTATCACTTCCACTAGATGTTTCACCTTGCTAGACAATGAAGTAGAACTCTCTTTTGGCAAGTTCACATGCACATTTGCATCTATGTCATCAACCATAACATCATCATTATTTTTGTACCAACTTGCCAACTCATCAAACACCACATCCCTAGAAATGGGCGTCTGTCTCTAGTGTCCAGATTGTAACATTTGTAAGCCTTTTTGTCTTGTGCATAACCAATGAATATACACTTCTCAGATTTTGGGTCCAATTTCCTTCTCTTCTAATCTGGCACATGTGCATAAGAAATACTTCCAAAAACCTTGAGATACCCAATGTTCGGTCTAAAACTGTCATCTGCATCTGGACCACCCTTGTCCATGTTAAGGCTCTTGGGAGTGTAGGGTATCGGAACCTGGACTTCCGTGTCTGTTTTGTTTTGGGATTTAGCTATAGCTTCATGTACTTGTTATCATACATGGGTATGATCTCTAGTGAAATCATTAACTATAGGGGCCAATGTGTGAAAACTGAGAAGCACGTGTCGATAATTTATTATCATATATGACTTCGAAAGAAGCTTTTCCTATAGCTGAGTGTGGTGTATTGTTGTAAGCAAATTATAGTAAATGAAGATGTTGGTTATAATTAGCTGGTGTGGAGATTGTGTAAGACCTTAATAAATCTAAGACGGTACTATGAGTTGGTTTGGTCTGGCCACCATTACTTTCAGGATAAAAAGCACATGTGAAATCAATTTTAATCCTAGATTTGAAAATAAAGCAATCCAAAAATGATTACAAAACCTAGAGTCACAACAATTAGATACAATAACTTTAGGTAAACCATGGTGTGTAAAGACATATTTAATGAAAAGATGTGTAGCTTCCAAAGCAGTCAATATCTTTTTGCATGCAATGAAATATGCTTACTTACTAAATCTATTAACTAGTCCAAAGCATATCATTTTGTGTAGAAGTGATAGGTAAACTAGATGAAATCCACAAAAATTTCTTACCACGGACCTTTAGGAATAGGCAAAGTAAGATAAGTTACAATAAGTGCCATGCTTGAAAAATGATGTTAATCAGAGTGGTTAACATACCCCCCCTTATTTAGGTCCATCCTTGGAGCTGGCACACGGATCTAACAATAGTAGATTGAGTAGTAGGCCCTGACAAAGTCACGGCCCGAGGTAGATTGTGGCGGGCTTGATGGAAGACACGGTAGCGCATCCAAAAAGTTGTCTTCATCATGTTTGCAAATGTTTAGGGGCACCAAAAAGGCATCCACTAGACACGCTCATAGTAGCCAAATATCTGCTTCAGTGTTGGCCCTTCAATGTTGTTGAAGGCCAATCCTTGAGTGCCTTCATGATAATGGTTCCATTCTAGGAACATCTCTAGTAGGGTGATGATCAGATTGAAGAATCTAATGGTGGCGACCATCGTGCGGGATTTCGCACCTCTGCTAATCATATCTTTTGATGAATTCATGGAGATGCTTTAACATGCTAGCTTCAGTTCACACTGCTAGGGCGTCAGAGGAGGGAATCATGGGAAGTTGAAGAGAAGTTTCAAGTTCTTGGTTTGCTCCTTGTGGAAAAGATTCCAGGCCCATCTATGAAACAACGGATCGATAGGTATTCGGGGTTTATTCGGAGTGGACACGACACCTTGTAGTATTGTTCCCAAATGTATGGCTTCAAACAAGAAAGGTCACCCCGCGAGACTGGTTGAGCACCCATGAGAGTGAATGTGATGGGATGAGCAGTGGTGGGCAGGAGGCCGATGGTAGCCACCACATTGTCAAGGGGTGCTCAGGCTTCCAGCTTTGCATTGATATAGGTATGCAGGACGTGGATTTCCATGCGATCCGTAACCTTGGTGAGCAGTGCTTCCTGGAGTTTTCGACTAAGAAGGATCCAAATTGCCTACTCGTACTCTGTGCGATTGAGCAGATCACGCCAAGTAAGGGGGTTGAGCAGAGGGTCGACTTTAGCGTGCTCATGTGGTGGCGGGGCAATGGGATCTCCCCTTTTTCCAAGGGTAGGGGGAGACGTTTCTTGGTGGTGGTGGTCTCACGAGGTTGGAGGGGTGAATGATGTCGAAGAAATAGTGGAAAGGATAGCTTTAAGGACTCAGGGAGGCCTGGACGATGTTGAGGGTAATTTTGTAAGGGCGTTGGGCAAGCCTAAGTTGAGTGTTAAGGTGGGAGGTGAGGGGGGGTTGGTGAGGGAGGTGGAGTGGGGAGATGGATGGGTGAAGAGTGGGAGTGTTGTGGTGACAGGTGGGGGTGGGGCGGCGGCTGGTTGTGTGCTGGTGCTTGGATGAGAGGAGCTAGGGGGCAGAGGTTGATGGGGGGGAGATAAGGGTGGTAGTGGTTGAGGGGGTTGGGCTCTACGGGCTCCATCGCCTCCGTTGTCATTTTCCTCATCATCTGAGTAGTCAAGGTCGTGGGTTTGGAAGAAGATTTTGTCCTCTGTAGCTTCTTCGGGGGTAAACTCAATGGGAAATGCCACATGTGAGTCATCAAATTGCATGATGCATGTGGCTTGCATGCCCTCCATTTTTAGATGACATCTGCAAAAAAGAATGAGGAGGCCTACAGCGGAGTATGGTGGGAGCTCATCTCATCGGAGGGATCGGTAAGCCGCATGGACGATCTCCCATCCTTTACGATGGAGGTAGTAGAGGGCTTTGGCTATCCGTTTGGGATGGGTAGGGGTAAGGACAAAGCCCGTTCCAGGATAGGTTGGACATTGTTTTGGTCCGTGGGCATCCCAAAGAAAAGGAGCTGGGACCAGCTCATGAGGTTTGCTTGGAGAGGGTGGGTAGGAAAGTCAAATAGGATTTGGGGGTGGGTGAAGGAAATTAGGCCCTGGAAGAAGAATTGAGCTAGAAGGGTGATGTTGTGGAGTGGGATTTTGGTGAGGACATATGTGGGTTCATTGAATGAAGATGTTGTGTTGACGAAAGTTGAGGCAGACGATCCTATAATGGAGGTTGAGGAGTTGGTAGGGGATTTGGGCAGCTATGGCGAGGAGAGGGAGCACCGTTGTTGCAGTGTCCATTAAGGCATCAACCTTCTTCTCGATGCCACTAGAGGAGGGGACAGAGGGTGTAGGGGGTGGGTGTGCGGCTCTTTCTTCCATGGCTTCCAGCTCTGCTTCTTTTTGGTGGAGTGTCTCCTTTGTGATCTCACGGTAGTGTTAGAAGTCGAGAGTGGTTTTGTTGAGGGCCTCTTCCATAGCTGTGGCTCTTTGCTAGAAGTCTTAAGCTATGGCTTGGGCGAGAGAGAGGTCATGGTTAGCCCGTTATGTTGCCTCTTGTGTTGCTTGGAGCTGGTGTTGGAGTTTTGAAATGGAGGAGAGGGTGTTGATCAAGTGCTGCTCCTTTTCGTTGAGGACCTGTTCTAGATGAATGTTGTGGAGGCTCGATGTGTAAAGGTCCTCAGCATTCTGCCACTCTTCAAGTTGAGCCTTCACAAGAAACATTTGTTGCTGCACCAATGTAGCAATCTCCTGCTTTGTGATAAATGCAGTCCGTCATTTGCGTGATGAGCTTAGAGGCCATGTGTAAAAAGCCCTAGGAAAAGTCTGATACTTTCCCATGTGCTGTAGAGACACTTTTTGCATAAGCTTCGAGGGATTTGAAGATGCCAATGCATGCCCAGCGGAGGGTTTCCATGGTATTGATGTGGGACAATTGAGGAGATGAGGGGACCGCTTCTAAGTGATGAGGGGAGTGTAAGGAGAAGATGATAGAGGGTGGGGTTTCAAAAAGGTTCCGTTTCAAAAATGCCTACCTTTGTGCCTCTTCCTCAGCGGCCTTGCGTTCGGCTTTTGCAGCTTCCTGTTCTTTTGGGTTGGGGCCGTGGGTGGATTGGTGGGGAATTTCCTCTTTCCCTTTGGGTTCTGGGTGATGGCGCTTTGGCGGTGGTGAATTAGGAGAGTATTGAGGGGAGGCAAAGAGATGGGGACTGTATCCAGTTTAGTGAGCTGCACTACCTTGGGAAGCTCCTCCCCTCCAATAGTGTGGTAGAGGAATGTCAAGAGACTATACCTGCTACTAAAGCTATCTGTCCCCAGGATAGTGCCCTAACATTACGAGCTCTTCCTGAGTAATATTTCCCCAATCCTCTCCGTCTTTGGTAATACTCCCCTGAAAGTGCCATAAGTCATTTGTGGGGAGTTTGTGAGCTACACATAGGGATGTTCCATTTGAGGAAGGTGGAGGGCTTCTCGGAACCAAGTCGACACACTGAGATGTATTGTTGTGTGCACCTATCCTTCATTATCCAGCACTTGACTTGTTATATGATTTGCATCATATGTCTCTATAAAGTATAGGAAATTGTACAGGTCCAATCCCCAAGGATGCAACAAAAAAGACACTTAGGGCTCTTGAAAAGAGTTCAAAGTTGTAGATGAATGTGGGAGAGGGCTTGACAATAATCCCACATGGGAACTTTTGGGAGTTCTAGAATTTTTGTATAAAAGGTGGCCCATTTGAGAGCTAGAGAGGACTCTTTGGTCATTTGGTTGAGAGGCTCATAGAGAGAGCTTGCTCCATAGCTCCATCTCAAGTGCTCTCCCAAGGCTCTCCATCTCCATTCTTGCTTCAATCTTGTACTCTCCATTCTTTACATTTTCAATGATATGAGGTTTTGGTCTACACACTTGCTAATCTAGATTTCTTAATGATGTTTTGATTTGTGAGTTGTAGAGTGCTTGTGATGAAGCTTGTGCTTGAAATAATGTGTAGTTGAGGCTTGTGTGATAGCTCTTTGCATATTAGGTTCCTTGCATAAGTTGCATTTGTGTGCTTAAGTGTAGCCTAATCTTGATGCTTTGATTATGTAAGATTGATTGCTTGAGTGATGAAGAAGGATTGAGTAGGACTAGAAGTCATTAGTGTGTGGTTAACTCTTCTTCTCCCATTCGGGATAGCCTCTATGCGCTAACCGGGTTGCATTCACGGATTGACAAGTGTGTGGGTTGGAGTGTAGCCTCCGCTATGCTATGATGTCCCAAACAATGGCGCCGCTGCCGGGGAACGCACACCTAAGTTAGTGAAGGGTGTTAACCATTACTTCTTACTAAGTGCTCCATTGATTGCAAAATCGTGGATTAGGATAGATTAGAGTAGAGTTTGCAAGGGCATTGAGTGTGTGATCTCAAGGGTGCCTTGAGTGTTTTCGGTTTTTGATTAGAAGCAAAAATAATAATAATAATAATTAAAACCTCATTGCGGAAGAGAAATCCCGCCACTAATCTGATTTAAGTACTTCAAGTTTTTGTATTTTTGACGGGGTTGGCGAGTGGTAGATAGGAAGTGTTGGAGGCGACCTTTCTTTTATTGTTTTGTTGTGTTGTTATCGTGTGGGGAGGCATCTCCATAATCGCAGCAAAGAGTCGAGATCACCTTTAAATTTTGGTGCTTACTACATTACTACAACACTCAACATATAAATCAAAGCATATATATATATATATACATGCAGTGTGGGCGGTCGGTTGAAAGGAGACCAAGGAGGTTTGTGGGCGGCCGGCTGAAAGGAGACCAAGGCGGTTTCATTTAAGAAAAAAATTATATATATATATGTATATATATATGATTTTTTACGTCTGCATTGTGCGCCTGCAGTGGGCGTAGCCTGCATAGACGACAGCAAAGGAGTGGGCGGCCGGCGGCGTTGGCATAGGCGGGCGTAGCCTGCAGACGACAGCAAAGGAGTGGGTGGCCGGCGGCGTTGGCATAGGCGGGCGTAGCCTGCAGACAACAGCAAAGGAGTGGGCGAAGTTGGCAGTAGGAGTAGCAGACGACAGCAAACGGGTGGAGGCGTCTGCAGTGGAGTAGACGGCCGATTGCTGCAACTGAAGGCGAGCCTGCAGTGGGAAGAGAAAGCGTCGCCTGCAGAGGAAGAGAAAGCAGCGCATGAGGCCAGCAAGAGTTGGAGGCGCAGCAGCGCGTGAGGCCAGTTGGAGTAGAGGCGTAGGCAGCGTGGAGCCCTGCAGTGGAAAGCGAAGGCGAGCAAGCAGTGGCAAGCAGAAGGCATTGAAGGCAACCCACGCGCGCGCTAGCGACGAATCCGGGCGAGCCGGGAGGCGGAAGATAAGGTAGGTGCAAATTTTTATTTTTTTTATTTTTTTATTTTTTTGTATTTTTTCATGTTTTTTTGTATTTTTAAATAATAATAATAATAATAAATATAAAAAACAAAAAAAATATTTTTTTAAAAAATAAAAAGAGAAAAAGAGATTTTATTTTATTTTTTTTTAAAGGGAAAGAAAAAAGAAAAAAGAAGAAAAAAGAAAGAAAAAAGAAAAAAAGAAAAAAAACCCCTTAAAACAATAAATTTTTTTTAAAAAAAAGAGAGAGAAAAAAAACAATTTTTGTTTTTTTTTCCATTGTTCATTATTTAAATTTTTGCATAATTAAAGTAGCGTGCATTTTTTATTTTTTTTGTAATTGATGCATAATTAGTAAATTCATATTTTTTATATTTGGCACGAAATTTATTAGTTTAAAAAAGAAAAAAAAACAAACAAACAAACAAAAAAGACAAAAACAAAAACAAAACAAAACAAAAGGAGAAAAAAACAAAAGAAAACTAAAGAAAATTAAAAAATAAAAAAAATAAAAAAAATATCTATAAATTAAGTGTTTTTTAGGAGTCTATTTTTTGCATATTTTGTAATTCTTCATTTTTTTAAATTTTTTGCATAATTAGTGTAACCTGCATTTTTTAATTTTTGTAACTTTGTGCATAATTAGTATTTTTTTAGTGTGATTCATAATTTTTGTGTAAATTTAAAAAAATAAAAACATAAAAAACATAAAATTATTTAAAAAATCATAATTAAATAAAAATAAAAAAATATGATAGATAGTTACGCCACACATACTCCTTTTAGTTGCATTTAGTGATTAGGTAGGTTAAAAATATATATATATATATATATACACACATATATATATATATTCTATTTAAAAAAAACAAAACAAAACAAAACAAAAACACATAAAAAACCAAAAAAATTTGACCTTATGCACTTGCGGTCGGGACATCTTGTAGATTCTGCCATAGGGCCTAGGGCACCTTCTAGAGTACCTACACAGGAAAGTGGGACCCAATCGGTAGGAAATTTGGCAGATATTGCTGAAACCCTTTCTGAATCCCAATCCGATACCCTTTCCTCTAGAACAACTAGTTCATTGTCCATGGACAATCTAGGGCCGACAAATAGTCATCCCGTAGCCCCAAATAGAATACCCACAAGATCTTTTAATCCATTTGAAGCCGACACCATGGGGTTAACAGTCAATGTGAGACTCCAATATGTCTACACAAATGCTCAAGGAGCTGAGATCTTTAGGGATCCACAACAACGGTATCTTGTTAAGATCGCAGACATTTTCTCAGAACTTGATAGAGCACCTCTAGTCAATGACCAGGGTAACATGTACATGGGTGGAGATGGTGTTCGCTACGAAGTCACCTACCATCCAGAAAAGGTAGACAAATTAGGGGAGCTCTCTAAAACCGAGTTCTTAGACTTATCAGAACTTTCCAGAGCAAGGGAGTCTAGAGATGACTGGCTCATTGAGCCGGACATGCCTGGACCATCCAATGCCCAGTCCTCAAAGCCATCCATAGATGATTTACTTCTTGTAGATCTAAATTTGGAAAGGGATAGGAAAGGCAAGAGTAAAATGGATCAAGGGGCTGAAAGCCAATGGGAGTTTGTACGACAAATTCTAGTGACAAAGGTCTTACAGGATGACCCACTTCAAGAGGTCTATAAGGACTCGTTAGAGGGATATTATGCCACAACTAAATTGCCAGAGCTGGATCTTCCTCTAGCTCATGTGGTGGTAGTTGAGAAGCTTGCAGGACACATGAACAGAATAATTGATAAATGGGCCAATGAATACCGAACCTTAGATTGGAAAGAGATTCGGGAACTCACGTGGAAAGGACATCCATTATTCATGGAAGTGTTCTCAACAAATACAGCCAAACCAGGAGAGACAGCCTTTCTTGGAGAAACTGTTGCTCCTCCCCTACGAGAGTTCACTAGAGAGGGACCCTCAACATCCAAGTGGACCACTGCTAGTAGCCCAACTCTAGCACCAAGATATCGTCCTACACCAAATGTGCGACCACAGGTCACACCACACCATCTTTCTCATTATAACAATCGGAGGGTAGGGGAGCCAACTCGGCCTCCCATTAATGCACCTCCTGAAATGCGGGTGACAAGATCTTTGGAGGGGTTTGGTGAGGCTGGTAATAGGGTACCCACACCAATTTTGGAAACATGTGGACCATCTTTCCAAAGGGAGGAACAAATCCCACTGAGAGTAAGAGGTCATAGGCCCTATGATGAGTATTCAAGACAAGTAAGGCCATCAACTCTTCAGAAACTGGTAAAGAAGTATGAAGGGTCGGGAGATCCATACGACCATGTAGAAACATTTAGGCAAGCAGTTCGAGCTGAGCAAGTGGCTGATAAGCATACTCAAATTGAAGGATTTGGACTCACTCTTGAGGGAAAAGCCCTGGCTTGGTTTCAGGCATTAGAGGCTTCAGACAAATCTTCTTTACGAGTTTTGGAAGAGAGATTCATTGCTGCTTTTTCCTTGATGGGAATACAACATGACACGGTAGCACACATCTACTCTTTCAAGCAAGGCGAGAATGAGAGTGTTAGAGACTGTGTAAATAGAATGAAGCAGTACATTAATCGTTGCCCAGAGGATGAGAAGCCCGCCCAAAGTCGATTAATTTCTCTCTTCTTAAAAGGACTCAAAAATTCAACACTGCATACACATCTCTATGCAAAGAAACATACAAATTTCAATGAGTGTTGCCATGATGCTATGGATTTCACCGATAACTTCAAGTTCCAAGATGGTTCTGGCCCAGAGGTGAAACCTAGAGATCAGTGGGGTGATGACCAAAGTTCAGGGTCCAACGCGCTAGTAAATCCAGACCAGATAGCTAACCTAGTACTACGGAGATTGGGACAGACCTATCGTCCACCCATGCAGCCACAACAACAGCAGCAGAGAATGAGGAGTGTACTTCCTACAGGTCCTCATCTTTGTGGAGAATGTGGCGGTAACCATAAAACAGAGGAATGTAATACCTTTTCTCCTCTAGTCACAAACCAACCCACAAAAAAGTGGTGCCAAGCCTGTGCTTGGAACTTTACCCATACCACACAGGAATGTACTCGCATTGCGAGAATGAGACAGGAACGTGAGTAGCCAAGGAGTGGAGTGGCTCCACAAATGTATCAACAGTATACTAATTTTGAACGTAAGCCACCGATGGCACAAGAGCAAGCACGACCTGTTCTTGGTGCTCAACCTCCTGCTCCAGGGACTGCTCCTGTGAGGGTTGTCGACTACGATAATTCAAATATGTGTAGAGACTTAATAAACCCAGGCTATGTGGAGGAAGAATATGTATCATATTCATCCAAAGAAAATATCTTTGAAAGTCCCACATACCCAAGCCCAGCACTGGACGTTCAACCAGGGGAACAAAACTCTTTAATGTTGCTAGGCGGCTACCAACCTAGGACTCCAGGCCCCTCAGGTCAATGGCAGCCAAGGAAAGTAGAGGCCAAACCAATGGGCCCCTGTTATGAGTGCGGAGAACCCCATTGGGCTCGTGATTGTCCACATCGCTCAAGGCAAGCATCTCGGTCCAATACAACAGTACAACAGTTTCCACCAATTGAAAGATATTGTCTAGGGTGTTGTGTAGAACACTTCCCAAAGGATTGTCTGCTGAAACCACATGAGGAAGGCACCTCTCAACCAAAGGTCTCACTCAACCTTGTAGGCGCAGTTCCATCGCCACCTTCATCTGAGAATGAGGATGTCGTACCACTTAGAGTCATGACTAGATCACAGACACGAAATGCCGAAATACAAACTGATGAGACACCTCGAACTAGGGATGCAAAGACAAATCTAGTGGACAAGACCCTACAGTCCAACAGAAAAAAAACCACTCGGAGGAAGAAGAACCGAAACAAGCAAACTAAAAGTACATCCACTAGTTCTCAAGAAGCCTCTAAACAAAACATGAGGGATAAAACTTTTACATCCAAAGAAGTGCATGAGGAACATCAACCTCAACCTGAGCCTAGTGCTAAACAAGATGAGGCTAGTACGACTGAGGTTAGTTCTGGGGGTTCTGTTTTTGTGGATAAAGTGAATGAGACTCTAGATGCCATCATTGATGCTCATAGAAGTCGCATTGCAGCTTTGTCTGAGCTACCCAAGAAGCTTCAAGAATACCCAAACCCTCGTGAGGAGAAGATCAATCTAGCTGTACATCAGCAACTCATTAGGGAAGCTCAGTCAATACTTGAGGGACCACCACCACCTATTCCTCGGGGCCCAACCTCTCTTAAGCCAACATTAGAAACCATACCAGAAGTGTCATCAAGTCGGGAAATGAAAAGTGAGCTCATTTCACAAGCTCATAGCGAAAGGTCTACACCAATTGACACCCGATTGAAAGGGGGTAATCTGCCACCAATTGACACCCGATTGAAAGGGGGTAATCTGCCACCACCTAGCCTTGTCTTCCCATGCTATGATGAAGTTATTGATGCTAATGAGGACATGGCAAATGAGATGTGGGCCGCAGTTCATGAGAAAGTTCATGAGAACATGTCTTCTATTAGTTCGCCTCCATTCTCTGAAGTGGATTTTACCAGGGGCACGGAAAACAACTTTGGACGCCCAAGCATCCAGGAGGAAGTTCAAACAATTGTTTCTCCTAGAAGTAAGCATACAATGAAAACCTTACCATCATATCTGGGAGAATATGAGAACTGTTCTCAAACCTTGAGGATACCCTCCATGCATAAAAGGTTGACAAAGGAGAAGGATATGAGTATGGTGCAAGCTATTTTGTCAGCACCAGTGGCTTGTACCTTACCATTGCTTGATTTGATAAAAATTCGACCTGAGTTGTGGAATGATATTGCCACATGTTTGTCAGAGCAGGTATTGCTACAAAAGGGTCACCATGAGTGTACTATACACCCTGAGACAAAGCATGTTATGCCAGTTCCTATCAACAAAGTAGGAAAATTTTGTGAGGACGATCAGGGAATTGCTACCCTCCCATTAGAAGTGCGAAAAGTATCTAGAAGTGCAATACTTGATAGTGGCGCAGGAGTGGGCATTGTGACAAGGTCCATTTGGGAAAAGTGGGGCAAACCAGCTACTATTAGGAGTACCAGGATGCACTTGCAGCTAGCAGATGGAAGCTTAGAACATCCCCTTGGGCTACTTGAGAACATATTGGTCACCACATGTGGGATTGAATATGAGCACACCTTTGCAGTAGTGGATTTTGGAAAACATCCAAACTACGAAGTAATATTGGGTAGACCATTCATGCGACAATTTCAAATGATTCAAGATTGGGGATACAATTATTTGTACCTCCGACATGATTCTGTCATCACAAGGGTCAACCTAAGGAATCACTCATATCGTGATGTAACAAGGTCTCCAATAGATGAGTTTGATTCTGCTTCATCTGAGGGCTCAAGAGTTACATTGTCAGATGGGCGAGAAGATCTATGGATGTGTGGAGCCTCATGTAGGGATTTCAACACTGAGAGACTTAAGGGTAATCGAAGTGTATCAGACGAGGCATACATTCCACAACCCTTCCTTGAGCATTTAATTGATCCATTAGAATGGAGTCATGTCCTTGCAACATTATCGACATGTGCTTTACCGAAGCCAATTCAATTTTGTGACTCAGATGGATATGATATTATTCCTATACGAATGGTACAACCACGTGCCCTTCTAGATGATTTGTACTATAGGGATACATCCACAACAGCTATGCATGTCGAGGAAGTCTCAGTAGAGAACTTAACACTCGAATCTGCTAATGATGCTGATAAGGAAGATGGATGGGACTCTGATTTTAATAATGACGTGACAATCCCTGAGGAAGAATTAGGAAAGGCAAGCCTACTCTTGAGAGGAAGGGAGGTTCAGGTAGAGATCCCTCGAAGCCGACCTAAACGTAAATGTTGTAAGAGCCATAAGAGAATCTGTAGACAAGATGAGCGTGAACAACGTGAGAGACTACAAAAAGAAAAGGAGGAGTCTTAGAGTGAAAACTCTCGTCCACCACCTCACTTCTCAGGAAAGAACAGATATCTATACTATGTCCAAGCACAAGATAGTATCAAAGACCAAGTCAAACGATCAGATGGATTCCAAGCAGGGGAAAAGCTAACAACTGTTAGCAAAAATTGTAAAAAAACGAAGAAACAAAAACCAAAACTCAAGTCTAAAATCGATTCAAAAAAGAGTGTGGGAAGTGCAAAGACAACAGTTGAACAAAAAAATCCGATGCAAGATGGCAAAGGAGAGCTCAAAACCGCATGGTCTTCAATGAGTGAAGACTCAAGTGGACATGAACAAGGTCTCAATGTTCCTCCCAATTTCACACAGTACACTCTTCAAGATCGGAAGATTGTTCTTCAACAGCCCATGCGACAAAAACCAAGCGTGCCAGGGGTTTCATAAGATGGTCCAGAAGATGCAAAAAAGATTGATATTGCTAAGCCAGGAGAAGAGCCTCGCTATGTGTGGATTGCCACAGACTTGTCCTTAGAAGAGGAGAAGTTATTAATACAAACAATAAAGGAGTATCGCGATGTTTTTGCTTGGAGTTATAAAGACCTCAAAGGAGTTGATCCAAGCATATGTCAGCATACAATACCATTGCGAGAGGATGCAAAGCCCTCCAAGCAACGTCCTTATACTTACAATGAAAACTTCGCACGGAAGATAAAGGAAGAAATAGACAAGCTCTTAGAGGCAGAATTTATCTATGAGATTGAACACACTGAATGGGTCTCCCCTATTGTAGTGGTGCCCAAGAAAAATGGAAAACTTCGAGTATGTGTAAACCTCAAGAAGGTAAATGCAGCTACTGTGCGTGATCATTACCCACTTCCAATCACGGATCATGTTCTGGAACGAGTTGCAGGGAAAAAGGCATATAGTTTCTTGGATGGATTCTTCGGGTATAACCAAGTGTCAATTGATCCAAAGGATCAACACAAGACAGCCTTTGCTACTGAAGATGGCATCTTTGCCTATCGTGTTATGCCATTTGGTCTAACAAATGCACCAGCAACCTTTCAGCGGTTAATGAGTCATGTATTCAAGGAGTACCTTAGGCAATTTCTTGAGATTTTCATGGATGATTTATGTGTTCACTCACAAGAGCGTGACGATCATATAGAACACCTGAGACTTGTGTTTAAAAAGTGTCAACTTTATCGTATATGCTTGAATCCTGACAAGTGCAAATTCATGGTAAGACAAGGGAAAATTTTGGGCCATATTGTTTCTCGCAATGGGATTTCAACAGATATGGATAAAATTGATGTCATTGTCTCATTACCTCGGCCTATCAACCCTAAAGGGGTACAAACATTCATGGGACATTGTGGCTATTACCGTAGATTCATCTACATGTATGCTGTCCTAGCCAGACCGTTATATGCTCTTCTTGTAAAGTTTAATTGGACGGATGAGTGTGAGGAATCCTTTGAAAAGTTGAAGCAAGCATTAGTGACTGCATCCATTTTACGGGCACCAGATTGGAACCAAATCTTCCATGTCCATATTGATGCTTCAAACTTTGCAATTGGATGTATTTTGGCTCAATCGGGAGAACACAATAAGGATTTCCCAATCTCATATCAGTTGAACAATGCTAGAAGAATTACACCACAACAGAAAGAGAAGGATTATCCATGATATATGGCAGTGAAAAAGTTTCGCCATTACCTTTTGGCAAACAAATTCATATTTTTTGTGGACCATCAAGCATTGCTATATTTGGTGAATAAGCCTTGTGCAACTGGAAGGATTGTGAGGTGGTTTATCATCCTTCTTGAGTTTGATTTTGAAGTTGCAGTTCGAAAAGGAACAACTCATCTAAGGGCAGATCATTTGTCTCGAATCACCTCTGGCGAAGCTCCTGTGGGGGTGTGGATGATGATATGTTAGATTCAACACTTTTCCTTGTAGAGACAGCTCCTAGATGGTCTGAATCCATTTTAGAAATTTTGACAAGTGGGCAGATACAACTAGCGGGTCCTAATGTGGACCTATGGCGACCATTCAAGTTAATCTCAGGGAGATTATATCGTCAGGGTAATGATGGAGTGTTGAGGCTTATACCTAACCCCGACCAATATGAGGAGATCTTGGAATGGGCACATGCGGGTATCGATGGAATCCATGCATCAGCTACTACTTGTGTGCGACGTATATCTCAAGATGGGCAATGGTGGCCTACCATGCATGCAGATGCTGAAACATTTGTTCGTAACTGTGCTTCATGTAAAATTCAGAAGCCAATTCATAATGTCACATTATTCCAAATTTCAACTACACCAAGTTGGAGTAAGTATATTGTGGACTATCTTCAGCATGGTCACTTGGATCAAACAATTCCTAAACATCGAAAGCATGCTATTAAAATTAAAGCGGCAAAATATATGCTGATAGAGGGCCAACTCTACAAGAGGGGCAAGGATGGCAACTTACGCATGTGTGTATGTGAAGCTGACTATCTGAAAATCTTAACTCGCGCACATGCAGGTGTTGGTGGTGGACACTTTTCTGGTAATACCACAGCTAAGTTGATTAGGTGGTCTGGGCTTTGGTGGCCAACCTTACAAATGGATGCCGAAGAATATGTGAAACGTTGTGACGATTGTCAAAGGACCAAACCTCCCATCACAAAGGACAATATGCCATTGCGACCTATGTTAAGCACACGTGCTTTTGCAAAATGGGGTATTGATTTTGTCGGTCCCATTAAACCTCCAGCTCGTAACACGCATCCAGAATATATTATAGTCGCAACCGACTATTTGACCAAATGGGTTGAGGCAAAGGCAACAATCAAAAATGATGCCAGAACCACAGCCAAATTCTTGTATGAGTACGTGTTTACACGCTATGGCTTACCTATTGAGATCGTTAGTGATCAAGGTGTACACTTTGTAAATGAAGTCATAGAATTTTTGCTTCAAGAATTTATGGTAATTCACAAGCGTTCTGCACCCTTTCATCCCCAGACCAATGGACAAGCCGAGAGTACTAACAAGATTCTCTGCACAGCACTCACAAAGATTGTTGAGGGACATAGGACTGATTGGGAGCAAAAGTTGCACTCAGTTCTCTGGGCATATAGGACAGCCTATAAAACATCTGTGGGCACAACCCCATTTGAACTTGCTTTTGGGCTAGATGCAATTCTTCCCATTGAATTTCTGGTACCTACTCTACGAGTAGCTAAACAATTGGATTGGACTGGTCATGAGTTTTCACAACGTGTTGACGAATTGGAAAAGCTTGATGAGAGCCGCTTATTGGCGGTAATGGGGATGTATACCGCGAAGAGGAGACAGAAGCAATGGTATGATAGAAATGTAACAACTGACCGATTCAAAAAAGGAGACCTGGTGCTCTTGTACACACTTAAGAAACATAAGAGAAAGCTCAAAAAACGTGGCCTAGGACCGTTTGTGATTAATGAGCTTACTCCAAGTGGTGCAGTGCGTTTAGAGACACTAGAAGGTGAGCAAATGCCTAACTTCATTAATGGAAGTCGTCTCAAGAAATACAATGAACCATTAACTGAAGCCATGCTTCAACAGATGCATGCTGCACAAACACGGAAAGAAGCACTTGACCTACTTAAACGTCAGGCTCAAGAGGAGGCTAAAGCTAGAGTTGCAAAAGCCAAGGAGCGTCGCAAAGCTTCTATGTTAGCCATACAGTTGGCTACTGATGAGCCATATGTCGATCCATTCAATATTCAAGTGTGCCTTCATCTTCATGAGACTACCTACTTTGTCTCTGCCTTAATTGACTCTGGTGCAGATTATAATGTTCTCTCGTTTGACACCTGGATAGCCGTGGGTCAACCACCACTTGTGCAAATTCCTGTGGACCTACGAAGCTTTTCAAGAGAAGATAACCCTATAGCGGGAAAATGTGTCATTATGATGACCATTCAGGATCACCAGATGTCAGTGTCCTTTTATGTGGCAGGTAAGTCCAAGGCAGTAGTCGAGGTTGTTCTCGGTAGATCGTGGTTAAGTGCTACCAATTGCTCATTAGATTGGAAGAATAGACAATACAAGTTGCAAATTGATTCTGATTGCATCTTGGGATCTGCTACACCACGAGCTTTATCGTGTCAAAGGGGTAATGTTTCTACCTTACACAACCCACTTTCAAAATCTGCTTTTGAAGCTCCAAAACAAATGATGTGGATAATTGATGAGTACTCAAGTGAGGGCCATGGCTGGCATGTTCCAACTACTCTAGTTGCTGCTCAAAGAAGGCCAGGCAAGAAGGAATTATCAATGTGGCTACCCAAAGATGCATACAAACTTGTACCATCTAGTCCAGTTGCTAAGCCTCCTAAGAAGCACATCATTTCCAAGCCTAAACCTCGGATTGTTAATCGATGGGTCCCAAAACATGTTCTTAAAGCACAAGGCTATTATGAGGGTGCAACAGCAATTTGGCTTCCAAAATGCCATGCTTTGACAGGGGTAAAAGAGTGTTTCAGAAAGATTCCAAAAGCCACCCTTGATTTTCCATATCAGTGGGTGCAAAAGAAATCAACACAAACTCTTCAAGAAAGGAAAGGTGGCTGTGATAGCACCTACAAAACTACTTGTGTTGATCTTCCTAAAACATGTATTGAGACACCGGTTGTCCCGATTTCTCCTTGTTACACAATTCAACCATCAACTTGTGAACCTACGACAAGTCCAAATGAGTCTCATTTGAGCATAGATTCTAGCATTTCAATGACTAAATCCTCTTATCTTGCTCAAATTCCAAGACAATTGCTAAAGTTTCCACCTCTTAAAAAGGATATACCAAAAACCAAAGATAAGGCATTAACACTACAATTAAAGCTCTTTGGTAAATCAATGTTTGAATAATGTGGTTCCTTATGCCTTTAGAAGATGTGTTCTCTTTGAGATAATCTTGTTTTTTATTGGAATTGTCATGATGAATATGAGTGTTCTAAATTTCATTGTTCTACGTCCAGATAACTCCTGATGGATATTTGGCGAGATACATGTCCACCATGCATTGACCCTGATAGTACTCGACCAGATCATCGCGGGGGTTATAGTGCTCCTCCGTTTCAAACACATTCTAGGTACTTCTATGCTCCCTTAGGTGAAAATTACTGTGGACATCACTTTGTCACGTTATTTTATCAACAGCATCACCCATTTCCACATTGTCAAGAGTGTGCACGGCTCGTATTAGAAGAAGCTTCACATATTTGTTGGATATGCCGCTCTTACTTTAGACGATATGGCACGGGCTTAATGAAGTAAATTGTGGGAGTTACACCCCAACGCCATAATCTTCTTAATGTGAGAATACCAGAGAGAGGACCAAATCAACGTAGATTACCTGAGGAGGTTCAAGCACAACAATGGAGGGATACAAGCTTAAATGACTTGCAACCACCGATCTTGCAAGCCCTCCTTCCCCAAGCCTCAACATGTCAATATTGGATAAATATGAGTACCTATATTGCGCAGTTCCAAAATCGAAACTGTCTGATTAACCTTCCCATAGAACCAATGCCATATTTTAGTGAGGAAGCACTCCTTCCTCTACCACCTTCTCCAGCGGCCGGTTTTTGTGAGGGGTTGTCTCTGCATCCTGAGGAAATTGATACCATCTTTCCAGCAGACGAGGACACGAATCCACCACCAGCGCAAAGGTAAGTTCAGTGACTCCATAATAAGATCGACAAGCCAGGGCACTTTTATCCCACTGGGTTTTTCCCCTCGGCTATATTCGGTGTTTGGCACCAATGGCAAATTTTATTCTTTTCTTTTCTTTTCTTGTTTGTTAATAAAAATTTTGCAGAGATCTCCGTAAAAAAATAAGAGCATCAAACACGCCCCAATAGTCCACCTATTATGCACACAAATAAGGAAGGGGGGAGACATGCTATGCTTACAAAGATCAAGGAGGAGCAATCTGCACAAAATCAGCAATGCATCAATGCAAACGAACAACATCAATAGGGCACTACAACAGGTGTATTCAAATCTTAATCTTTATTTCTTTATGTGCTCTTATCTTTCGAATATATGGTTTGCATGTTCACACAATGTTGGCTGGTTTAAGTTTTTGATTAGTTGTTAAAATATGGTGAGTGAATTCTAGACTCTTAGAAGCCGAGTAAAAGATATTTCTATCTAAAGACAGTGTAGGATATATACCAAGGGAGTATGCCAAGTTCTTATGCTTTCAAGGTATATTAGTTATCCCTAGTGGTAGCTACCTCTTAGTATGAGCTAGGTGCTAGGAGTAATAAAAATTTATAAAAAAATTATATCCTAAAAAATATATATACAAAGTGAATTGAGACATGATGTGTCTACAGCCATGTGAAATGCTTGGTAGGACCTGGGGTTGTCTTAGCACCTTGGGGCCGATGCCTTGGTTTCTATGGGGTGAACACTGATGTCTAAAAGCCTCAGAAAAAGACCTTTGAGGAATCTATCGCCTTGATAGATGTTGGTAGGACTCTGGGGTACACTATGGGTCCTCGAGACCGATGCCCTCATCTTCAAGGGGTACTCCTTAGGTCATAAAAGAAAGAAAAAAGGGTCTGTCGCCCTTGAGATACTTAGCGGTCTTTAGATTCTCTTGGCGGAGGTCTCTTGGCCATTGCTTGGGTCTCTTTGGGATGGAACCTTAATCTTTATCACCTTCTACACACACATTTTTTTTTTTAAAAAAGGAAAGAAAAAAAAAAAGAGAGAATTCCAATCACTTTTGGTCATATTTAGGAGTAGGTTTGCCACTTAGGAATAACTTACATACTTGTAGGACATTAAGACTGCGGTCATAACCGGCGGTGTACAAAGCACACTTACCTTTGCATAGCACTATCTACCACTTAAGTCTCACTTTGACTAGACTTTACTCACCTATTTTAGTACTCATTAAAACTTTAATCAGCCTTGCACTTGTATGCTCACGTGTGAAATTATCATTGCTGGTTTTTCTTTTCTTTTCTTTTCTTTTTTTCAATAAAAGACTTTACTTGAATCCATTGTTTTTTTTGTTGCAGCTCTTGCTACTACCGCGCTCGAGGACGTGCGCAAAATAGGAAGGGGGGAGTGTTGCATGACGAATGAAGATCAATACAAGGATGCAACAAAAAAGACACTTAGGGCTCTTGAAAAGAGTTCAAAGTTGTAGATGAATGTGGGAGAGGGCTTGACAATAATCCCACATGGGAACTTTTGGGAGTTCTAGAATTTTTGTATAAAAGGTGGCCCATTTGAGAGCTAGAGAGGACTCTTTGGGCATTTGGTTGAGAGGCTCATAGAGAGAGCTTGCTCCATAGCTCCATCTCAAGTGCTCTCCCAAGGCTCTCCATCTCCATTCTTGCTTCAATCTTGTACTCTCCATTCTTTACATTTTCAATGATATGAGGTTTTGGTCTACACACTTGCTAATCTAGATTTCTTAATGATGTTTTGATTTGTGAGTTGTAGAGTGCTTGTGATGAAGCTTGTGCTTGAAATAATGTGTAGTTGAGACTTGTGTGATAGCTCTTTGCATATTAGGTTCCTTGCATAAGTTGCATTTGTGTGCTTAAGTGTAGCCTAATCTTGATGCTTTGATTATGTAAGATTGATTGCTTGAGTGATGAAGAAGGATTGAGTAGGACTAGAAGTCATTAGTGTGTGGTTAACTCTTCTATGCTATGATGTCCCAAACAGCAGCCCGCTGAGCCCAAGCTGGTTAAGGCTCGATCGGCAGTAATGGCTTTGTATAGCAGGGTCCGGTGTAATGCAATAGCTTATGATGGACTTTATGATTTTTCTTCATAAAGAAGTGGACCATGTGGCTACTGACTTTCGTCATAAGTTGCTCCCCTAGGTGTGATAATGGGCGTACCCCTCAAGCACCCCCCCGTTAAGCGCTTCTTCTTGAGGGTGGGGTGCTTGTGGAGCTCTAGGGAGGAGTCTGATGTTTCGACCATGGGTGATGGAATATGGATAGAAAGGGAAAGCTCAAGAAAACCATTGGCAAGAGTTCGGGTAGACTGAAAGCAGAAAGTGAAGACATGAGAGGGTTGGCCCATATATATAGTTTTCAAAAGGACATAGCCATGGCAAGCAGATGGTATGGGCATGGCATACCATTTCGATATAAGGTTGAAACGAGCATGGCTTTGTTTGGTACAGGCGTGCCATCTGTTTGGAATGGCCGTGGCATTTGAGGTTGAGGTTGGAACAAACGGGCGTGGCAGTTGGAGCTAAGAATGGTTCAAACGGCCATGTGGCAACGCTGAAGGAGAATGGTATGGCTAGGGAAATGGCAAGGTTGTAATGTTACAGCCATGGAAAAAGTGATTGAGAATGGTATGGTCATGGGCAACAGCAAGGTTGGAATGGTACAACTGTGGAAAAAGTGAATGAGAATGGAACGACCGTGGCATTTCAAGTGGAGGTTCGTATGGCCATGGGGCAACCCTGAAGGTTTGAATGGCACGATCATGGCAAAGTCAGAGGAGAATGGTATGGGCGTGTCAAGTTTGGTATGACCGTGTCCAAAAGTTTTTTTTTTGTGTGTGAGCACCCTGCAAATAGGTTTTGTACCCTTGGGCTATGCTGCCAGCACCCCATTGCGGGTTTTGTACAACACTGACTGCGTGCCCAATTTGCCAAATGGAGGAGATGGTTCCAATTAGTTGATGGCGAGGTTGGGATTTCCTTGAGGAGTTCAGAGGCTGGTAACAAGGGAGTATCCAAGAAGGGAGCCTTTAAGGGCTTATTTGGAGTACTCCGTGGTAGCCAGATAATGATGGGTGGGGGAGTAGCCAATGTCGAGGTTATATCTTTGGTTTGGACTGTGGGCTACTGTTGGGGGGGAAATGGGTCGTCATGAAGATTTTTCTTGCCTTTGTCTTGTGCAGTATTCATGGCAGAGGCCACTTTGGTTTTCCATTTAAGTGTTGGTAACTGCGGAGTGACAAGAGTAGGGAGTTGGTGCCCTGATGATTTGGGGACCCAAATTTGGCGATTGCCCTCTTAGTAATGTTGAGCTTTAAGTAGAGGTTTTAGGATCCACAAGAAGGTTGTTGGTGGGCAAGGCTTAGGGTGTGAGTGAGGGTAGTTTGGCCTTAGGGAGCGTTTGGGCCGGAGTTTTGTCCTATATCGTGTGGGGTTGGGGTTGTCAAATCAATTTTTCGAGAGGGACAAGGACCTTGGGTTGCTAGTAGATGTGTATGGAAAGTGGATTGTCTGGGGATCCATAGAGTGGAAGTACCTGAAGTCATCATACCCTTGCGCTATGAGAAACCTTTTAGGTACCCACTGTCTATGTTTGTTTGTTAGTGTTGTTAGGAGGGTTAGTGTGGTTAGTTTTGTTGGGGGGGTGAGCAGTAGTGGTGGCTTTTGAGAGTTCAGATTGGACTGCTGCCCAAGTGGGATAGTGGAGAGGATGTGAGAGGCAGTGGTGTGCTCAGAGTGGGGAGTGGCCTGTTTGTGAGCAATATGGATCTGTGTGGATTGGAGGGTGGAGGGATTGCGGTGAGTGGCCTGGTAACTTTTTGGCATGATGGAGCAGTGGGTATGGGTTTTGTCATGAGAGGACTTTAAGTTGGCCTGAGGCCAGTTGTAGGGTAGTCGTCCTTGCATCCCAGTCTATGTTGTACCGATTGTGTCCCATCCATTCTCTTTCGAGAAGTATCTCTTAGCGCATGGTTCTTGTAGGCATCACATAAAAATTCTCTTCCAAGGGATTATTTCTAATGTGGAACAAAAGTGTGACTGTGCCTAAATAGTGAACTACTTGACATGCCATTGTTGTAACCTTGGCATGAGTGTCTTTCAAAGGGGGTAACCTAAGGGAAATCCATGTCTCATGAGACATTAAGTTGTAATTAGCCCCTATATCTACAAGAGCTAATTTCTGGGAAAAGCTCATCGGGTGGTCATTCCTAACGGTCATAACCAAGAAGGCTTCAACTCTCAATCTTCTTCTTTGAGGTCTACAACTTGTGCCATGTTGACCATTATATTGTCTTGCCTTGCTTTAGCCTCTTGTTGGGATGCTTGTTTCATTTCTTTGTGGTCTTTTTTTCTTTGTTTTTTGTCATGTGAATGGCCCTTAGGGTGGTTTTCGTTAGTGGGCCATAGTAGCGTTTTAATTTGCTACCTTTGAAATATCCTACCATTTCAACACCATCGAGTGTCTCTATGCACACAATGCCTTGTGGGGCTATCTCAGTGACTAGGAAAGGTCCTATGCCGCCTATGAGCTTAAGTTTATTTTTATGTGTTTTTGTGCTAAAGAGGAGGACCACAAACTCCACTAGCATAACCGCTTCACTACCATAGGTCAAACTAAAGGGTGTCGCATTGGTAGCAACCTTGTAGGAAGTTTGATAGGCCTAGAGTGCTGCTGACAACTTTTTTTCCCAATTTTTGCAGCGACTGGCCTCAACAGTTTTGGTGAGAATGGCACATAGAACTTTGTTGGTGCTTTTTGCTTGGCCATTAGTTTGGGGGTAATATGGGGAAAATTTTCTAAGAGTGAAGGAATTCTTGTAAAGGAATTCCATTACCTCATTAATAAAGTGTGTTCCATTGTTGATCACAATTTCAAGGGAGAAACCAAAGCGTGTGATTACTGCCTCATATAGGAATTTTATGGAGTGCACATCAACATTACATGTAGCCCGACCTTCAACCCATTTCATGAAATAGTCTGTGGTGGCAGTGATAATATATCAGGCTTGAGTGTTTTTGGACACGAGATGAATGGGCCCAATGAAATCAATGCCCCACTTTTCTAATGGTTGCAAGGACACAATAGGGTTCAAGGACATGTTGTACTTAAAGCAAGGAATTCTCTCTCATTGGAATTTATCCCACTGCTTGACATATTCCACTGCATGAGACATTAAGGTGGGCCACCATAACCCAGCTAAGGACTTTGTGTGCAGTTATATCTTCCCCAACACAGGTAGAGTGAGCCTGTTCTAAGAGGAAGACATATTCTTCTTCATGGACACAGTGTTTGATAATCTTTTCTTTCCCCTACTTGTAGAGTTGTCTTGCAATTAATGGTAGGGGGTGCTTGTTTAATGAGGCATCGGGCACGATCCTTGTTTAGGAGGGGGTCAGCTCTGGTAAGCCATTGGCTAGAAAGTGTGCTACCTCCTCGGCCCATTCAAGAATTAAGCATAATTGGTATCGGTGTTTCATTGTTATGTATGCTGATATAGCTCGACCCCTTTTATGGACTCTTGATCTTTTTTAAGTGGATGGAAAAATACCAACAGGCTTACACCACCCTCAAGAAATCCTTAAGTGCTCATATTCTAAAGTCCCCTAACTAGGACATTATCTTTCATGTTCACATTGACGCCTCCACCTTTTCTATTGGATGTGTGCAGGCCCACTAACCTAGTGAACACAAGATGGATTTTCCCATCAGCTTTGCCAGCCGCCAACTAATTAAGGCCAAAAGAAATTATACCACGACAGAAAGGAAAGGGTTTGCCATGGTTCACTATTAAGAAGTTTCACCATTATCTTCTGGTGACCAAATTTATCTTCTTCATAAACCATCAAGCTATTCTATACGTGGTAAACAACCCTCTACAATAGCTATGGAGAATCACCAGATGGGTGCTAATCTTGCTTAAGTTTGACTTCATTGTCACAGTGTGCAGAAGAAGTGTGCGGAAGAACTCATAGCATGTCTTGGTAGACCACATGTCAAGAATTCCCAATGGCACGCCGCCTGTGGGAGTTGATGATGATTTAATAGATGCCACCCTCTAGCCACATCCAAGTGTCACTTCATAGGGGCCTACATAAATTTTGTGGGAGTGGGCTCCCCCACATGCTTGCACAGCACCAAGAGACAAAATCTGCACAAGGCGCTAATTACTAACCCAAACATGCTTTGATCATGACCAAACTTTGCAAGCATTTGTGGGTGGGCCCCCCCCACCTGCTTGCAAAGTTTGGCCTCCATGTGAGCATGTTTGGGTACGATGGTATGGGGAAGGCCCGAATTTTCCTTGGCCTCTTAAGCACCAAGAGACTTGAAAAACATGCTAATTACTAACCCAAACATGCTCCTGATCATGATCGAACTTTGCAAACATGTGGGCGTGGGTCCCTCCCAAATGCTTGAAAAGATTGGTCCCCATCGTAGCATGTCTGGGTATGATGGTATAGGGAAGGCCCAGATTTTTCGTGGCCTCTTAAGCCCCAAGAGACTTGAAAAATCCACACTGGGTGCTAATTACTAACCCAAACATGCTCTTATCATGAGCAAACCTTACAAGCATGTTGGGGTGGGCCCCCTCCATATACTTGCACAGTTTGGTCCCCATCGGAGCATGTTTCGGTACGATGGTATAGGGAAGACCCGGAATTTCCATGGCCTCTTAAGCACCAAGAGACTTGAGAAATACACACAGGACGCTAGTTACTAATCCAAACATGCTCCGATTATGACCAAACTTTTCAAGCATGTGGATGTGGGTCCTCCCCACATGTTTGCAAAGTTTGGTTCCCATCAGAGCATGTTTGGGTATGATGTTATGGGGAAGGCCCTGATTTTCCATGGCCTCTTAAGCACCAAGAGACTTGAAAAATCCACACACTGGGCTAACCGAAACATGCTCCGATCATGACCAAACTTTGCAAGCATGTGGAAGTGGGTCCCCCCCACATGCTTGAAAAGTTTGGTCTCCATCAGAGCATGTTTGGGTACGATGGTACAGGGAAGGCCCGGATTTTCCATGGCCTCTTAAGCTTCAACAGACTTGAAAAATCTGCACTGGCCGCTAATAAACATGCTCCGATCATGACCAAATTTTGCAAGCATGTGGGGTGCCCCCCCCACATGCTCGCAAAGTTTGGTCCCCATCGGAGCATGTTTGGGTACGATGGTATGGGGAAGACCTGGATTTTCCATGGCCTCTTAAGCACCAAGAGACTTGAAACATCTACACTGGGCACTAATTACTAATCCAAACATGCTCCGATTGTGACCAAACTTTGCAAGAATGTGGTGGTGGTCCTCTCCACATGCTTGCAACGTTTGGTCCCCCATTAGAGCATGTTTGGGTACGATGGTATGGGGAAAGCTCGGATTTTCCATGGCCTCTTAAGCACCAACACACTTGAAAAATCTACACTGGGCACTAATTACTAACCCAAACATGCTCCGATCATGACTAAACTTTGCAATCACATGGGGGTGGCCCCCCCCCACATGCTTGCAAAGTTTGGTCCCCATCGGAGTATGTTTGGGGGACGATGAAATGGGGAAAGCCTAGATTTTCCATGGCCTCTTAAGCACCAACAGACTTGAAAAATCTGCACACTGACCGCTAATAACTAACCCAAACATGCTCGTATCATGACTAAACTTTGCAAGCATGTGGCAGTGCCCCCCCTCCCCCCCCCACATGATTGCAAAGCTTGGTCCCCATCAGAGCATGTTTGGGTACGATGGTATGGGGGAAGGCCCGGATTTTTCATGGCCTCTTAAGCACTAAGAGACTTGCAAAATCTGCACTGGGCGATAATTACCAATCCAAATATGCTCTGATTATGACCAAAACTTTGTAAGCATGTGGGGGTGGGCCCCCCCACATGCTTGCAAAGTTTGGTCCCCATAGGAGCATGTTTGGATATGATGGTTACTAACGTAAACATGCTTTGATCATGACCAAACTTTGCAAGCATGTGGGGGGTGAGCTCCCCCACATGCTTGCAAATTTTGGTTCCCATCCGACCATGTTTGGGTACGATGGTATGGAGAAGGCTTGGATTTTCCATGGCCTCTTAAGTACCAAGAGACTTGAAAAATCCGCACTTGGTGCTAATTACTAATCCAAACATGCTCGGATTGTGACCAAACTTTGCAAGCATGTGGGAGACCTCCCCACATGCTTGCAAAGTTTGGTCCCCATCAAAGCATGTTAAGGTATGATGGTATGGGGAAGGCCCAGATTTTCCATGGCCTCTTAAGCACCAAGATACTTGAAAAATCCGCACACTGGGCGCTAATTACTAACCCAAACATGCTCTGATCATGACCAAACTTTGCAACCATGTGGGGGTGGCCCCCCCACATACTTGCAAAGTTTTGTTCCCATCGGAGCATGTTTAAGTACGATGGTATGGGGAAGGCCCAGATTTTCAATGGCCTCTTAAGTACCAACAAAGTTGAAAAATCCGCGCTGGGTGCTAATTACTAGTCCAAACATTCTCCGATTGTGACCAAACTCTTCAATCATGTGGGGGTGGGTCCTCCCCACATACTTGCAAAGTTTGGTCTCCATCGGAGCATGTTTAGGTACGATGGTATGGGGAAGGTCCAGATCTTCCATGGCATCTTAAGCACCAACAGACTTGAAAAATCCATACACTGGGCGCTAATTACTAACCCAAAAATGCTTCCATCATGAACAAACTTTGCAAGCATGTGGGGGTGGGTTCCCCCAGATGCTTGCAAAGTTTGGTCCCCATCGGAGCATGTTTGGGTACGATGGTATGGGGAAGGCCCGGATTTTCCATGGCCTCTTAAGCACCAAGAGACTTGAAAAATCCACACTAGGCGCTAATAACTAACCCAAACATGCTCCAATCATGACCAAACTTTGCAAGAATGTGGGGATGGGCCCCCCCACATGCTTGCAAAGTTTTGTCCCCATCAGAGCATGTTTTGGTACGATGGTATGTGGAAGGCTTGGATTTTCCATGGCCTCTTAAGCACCTAGAGACTTGAAAAATCCACACAAGGCGCTAATTACTAACCCAAACATGCTCTGATCATGACCAGACTTTGTAAGCATGTGGCAGTGCCCCCCCCACCCACATGCTTGAAAAGTTTGGTCCCCATCGAAGCATGTTTGGGTACAATGGTATGGGGAAGCCCCGGATTTTCCATGGCCTCTTAAGCACCAACAGACTTCAAAAATCCACACTGGGTGCTAATTACTAACCCAAAACATGCTCCTATCATGACTAAACTTTGCAAGCATGTGGGGGTGGGCGCCCGTGTGGCTCCTCCCCACATGTTTGCAAAGTTTGGTCCCCATCAGAGCATGTTTGGGTACGATGGTATGGGAAAGGCCCCAATTTTCCATGGCCTCTTAAGCACTAAGAGACTTGAAAAATTCGCACTAGGCACTAATTACTAACCCAAACATGCTACGATCATGACTTAACCTAGCACCAAGAGACTTGAAAATCCACACTAGGCGCTAATAACTAACCCAAACATGCTTCGATCTCATGACCAAACTTTGTGAGCATGTGGCGTTGGGCCCCCCCCCACATGCTTGCAAAGTTTGGTCTCCATCGAATCATGTTTGGGTACGATGGTATGTGGAAGGCCCGGATTTTCCATGGCCTCTTAAATGTTGAAATATATAAGTGAATAGGGTGTGTGCAAGAACAAGCCCTTGGTTAGAGACTGTAAAAGAGAATGTGTAAATGTGAAAGAACCTGTGAAAAGGTGAGAAGAATCTATTGGGACAGAATAAAGGGTAGCATGAGAAGATTTAGGAAGTGTGGAGATATTCTGGGAAGTGTGGAGATATTCTGGGAGAGGTGGAGAGAATCCAGCAAAAGAGATGGAGATGTTCTGGGAGAGGTGGAGTGAATCAAGGAGAAATCAGTGGGATTTAATGCTTGGATGTAAACTCTATAAATTGAGGCATTGGCCTAATGAGAATTTGCTGGTTTTTTATTATCCATTCCTACATTAAGCTATTTGTTAATTACTCACTAATCATATCTTAACTATTTGCTAATCACTTTGTTAATGATGTTGATTCTAGTATTTGGTCCACCATAGCTCATCACATTGCTCTAATTTCAACATGGTATCAGAGCCATGCCTAGAATCCATCAGGTTTATGAGCCCATTATCTAATTAATTAGGATTAGTATATAATTAGAAATTAATCAAATGTTTAGTTATTTTTCAACTCACCTCTGCACCCCCAGCCAGTGGAGGAGCTCCCTCTCCTTGTACACATCAAACTAGCCCAAGCCCTTTCAAGTACTCAAACTAGACTCAAGGGGCTACAGTCACCTCAAAGGAATTGAAGAATCTCAACGCAGAACACCGACGGCAGCACGTTTTGTAGGCACCATTTTTCAAAAGGGAAATTGAGATCTCTACTTCATCAAATCAAATCAGCCTAATTCCTCATAGCTCCAGGGGTTTTCAAGCATGCTCTACAAGCTGGTGAAGTCAGAATTGAATTTGATCAAGTCTACAGTGAGATCCAAGCTCTTCATCAAATCTGCAGGTGACTTTGGTAAAACAAAGATTAAGCATTCAATATTTGGTCAAATCTTGTGTTTATTAGCTTAATCCTCTACTAGACTCATTGCTATTGATGGCCTTGAAAGCATTTGAGCTCATTTGAAGTCTAAGGCACCAGATCTGGACTCCTCGCATACTCTATTTTTTGCACACAAAACAGTGGATTAATTTGCTAATCAGTGATTAATCAGTGCTAATCACTATATTTTGGTGCAATTGAGGGTTCAAATTAACCATTAGGTATCTGATACAGATCCTTATAACTTTAGATTGCAATTCGGAGTTGGTTTGATACTCCAACCATTCCGTACAAATTGGTTACCCTTGATTTAATGTAATTTTTGGTAAAATTGTGCTGATAAAATTATGATAATTGTCATTTTGCATTTAACCCTTGGTTAATGCCTATAAATATCACTTAAATTCAAGATTATTCACAGCCAAAGTTGCATTTCGGAATGTGCATAAGAATGAATGCTATACGCATTATGTATTGGGCACATTACATCAGTGTAAAAATGGGATCACACACTGCCCTTGTCCAGAATAAGACAAGAGGTAAGACCTCCCGCATAGATTTGGGTTTGCATTGCATAATGATACAAGATAAACATAAAAATCCCAAAAGAACTGTCAGCAAAACATTTAAACATGTTGCTCAGCAAAAAGACCTGACGGACAAGCTCATGGCCCCAGCCATGAAAGAAGAAGAACATCTCCTTCCAAGAAGAAGATCCACACCAAGAAGATCTAGAGGAAGCATTGAAGAAAGACATGGACACAAGAAGAGAAGCTGCCACAAGAAGACTGAAAGAAGAGGAAGACATGGACGCATGGAGAGAAGCTGCCACGACAAGAAGATTGAAGACAAGAGAAGATGTGAGGCTCCAAAGAGTGAGGAGCCATGTGAAAATCTCTGAGAGAGAGAGAGAGAGAGACCCCACAACCCAATGTAACCTGCCCCAACAAAGTAAAACCACAACCCAATGTAACCTGCCCCAACAAAGTAAAACCACCTCTGAACCACCGATGATGTAGGCCACATGGTAGATAGATGTATGTGTGAGCACTTTAGTCAAGGTCGCGGGCAACTATAGTAAGCCTTGGACACATAGAGAGAGAGAGTGTCAAGGACTATGAGTTTAGGGACTTGAGGCACTGGTCGCGGGCTATCAAGTAAGAGAGAAACTTGGTATAGGGTCTAGGTGTCCTAAGTTAACTGAGGGGAGGTGTGCTAGACACTGGTCGCGGACTATCAAGTAAGAGGGAAACTTGGTATAGGGTCTAGGTGTACTAGGAGTATTCACTGGAGGGGGAGGTGTTGAAATATACAAGTGAATAAGGTGTGTGCAGGAAAAAGCCCTTGGTTAGAGGCTGTAAAAGAGAATGTGTAAATGTGAAAGAACCTGTGAAAAGGTGAAAAGAATCTACTGGGAGAGAATAAAGGGTAGCATGAGAAGATTTAGGAAGTGTGGAGATATTCTGGGAAGTGTGGAGATATTCTGGGAGAGGTGGAGAGAATCAAGCAAAAGAGGTGGAAATATTCTAGGAGAGGTGGAGTGAATCAAGGAGAAATCAGTGGGATTTGATGCTTGGATGTAAACTCTATAAATTGAGGCATTGGCCTAATGAGAATTTGCTGGTTTTTGATTATCCATGCCTACATTAAGCTATTTTTCACTAATCACGCTAGTTTTTGATTATCCATGCCTACATTGAGCTATTTGTTAATTACTCTCACTAATCACATCTTAATTATTTGCTAATCACTTTGTTAATGATGTTGATTCTAGTATTTGATCCTCCATAGCTCATCACACTACTCTAATTTCAACATTAAGCACCAAAAGGCTTGAAAAATCCACACTGGGTGCTAATTACTAACCCAAACATGCTCCTATCAACTAAACTTTGCAAGAATGTGGGGGTGGGCCCCCCCACATGCTTGCAAAGTTTGGTCCCCATCAGAGCATGTTTAGGTACGATGGTATGTGGAATCCCGGATTTTCCATGGCCTTTTAAGCACCAAGAGCCTTGAAAAATCCGCACTGGGCGCTAATTACTAATCCAAACATGCTTTGATTGTGACCAAAATTTGTTAGCATGTGGGCGTAGGTCCTCCCCACATGCTTGCAAACTCTAGTCCCCATCGGAGCATGTTTGGCGATGGTATGGGGAAGGCCCGCATTTTCCATGGCCTCTTAAGAGACTTGAAAAATCCACACTGGGCATTAACTACTAACCCAAACATGCTCCTATCATGACCAAACTTTGTAAGTATGTGGGGGTGGGACCCTCGCACATGCTTGCAAAGTTTGGCCCCCATCAGAGCATGTTTGGGTACGATGGTATAGGGAAGCCCGGATTTTCCATGGCCTCTTAAGCACCAAGAGACTTTAAAAATCCACACTAGGCGCTAATTACTAACCTAAACACGCTCCAATGATGACCAAACTTTGCAAGCATGTGGCGGTGGGCCCCCCCATATGCTTGCAAAGTTTGGTCCCCATCGGAGCATGTGTTGGGTATGATGGTATGGGGAAGGCCCGGATTTTCCATGGCCTCTTAAGCACCAAGACTTGAAAAATCCACACTGAGCGCTAATTACTAACCCAAACATGCTGCGATCATCACCAAACTTTGTAAGAATATGGGATGGCCCCTCCCCGCATGCTTGCAAAGTATGACGGTATGAGGAAGACCCAGATTTTCCATGGCCTCTTAAGCACCAAGAGACTTGAAAAATCTGCACTGGGCACTAACTACTAATACAAACATACTCCAATTGTGATCAAACTTTGCAAGCATGTGAGGATAGTTCCTCCCCACATGCTTGCAAAGTTTGGTCCGCATTCGGAGCATGTTTGGGTATGATGTTAAGGGGAAGGCATTTTCCATGGCCTCTTAAGCACCAAGAGACTTGAAAAATCCTCACACTGGGCGCTAATCACTAACCCACACATGATCATGACAAAACTTTGTAAGCATGTGGGGGTGGCCCCCCCCCCACATGCTTGCAAAGTTTGGTCCCTAACGGAGCGTGTTTGGGTACGATGGTATGGGGAAGACCGCAATTTTCCATGCCCTCAAGCACCAAGAGACTTGAAAAATCTACACTGGGCACTAACTACTAATCCAAACATACTCCGATTGTGACCAATCTTTGCAAGCATGTGGGGGTGGCTCCTCCCCACATGCTTGCAAAGTTTGGTCCCCATCGGAGCATGTTTGCGTATGATTGTATGAAGAAGGGCCGGATCTTTCATGGCCTCTTAAGCACCAAGAGACTTGAAAAACCCACACGCTGGGCACTAATTACTAATCCAAATATGTTCCGATCAAGACCAAACTTTACAAGCATGTGGGGGTAGGTCCCCTTCACATGCTTGCAAAGTTTGGGAACATGTTTCGGTATGATGGTATGGGGAAGGCCCGGATTTTCCATGGCCTCTTATGCACCACGAGACATAAAAATTCCACACTGGGCGTTAATTACTAGCCCAAGCATGCTCCTATCATGACTAATTACTAACCCCCCACCCCATCGGAGCATGTTTGGGTACGATGGTGTGGGGAAGGCCCGGATTTTCCATGGCCTCTTAAGCACCAAGAGACTTGGAAAATCCGCACTGGGCACTAATTACTAACCCAAACATGCTTCAATCATGACAAAACTTTGCAAGCATTTGGGGTGGGTCCCCCCACATACTTGCAAAGTTTGGTCCCCATCGGAGCATGTGTTAGTATGATGGCATGAGGAAGGCTTGGATTTTCCATGGCCTCTTAAGCACCAAGAGACTTGAAAAATCCGCACTGGGCACTAATTACTAACTTAAACATTCTTCGATCATGACCAAACTTTGCAAACATGTGGGCGTGGGCTTCTCCCTTATGCTTGAAAAGATTGGTCCCCATCGGAGCATTTTTGGGTACGATGGCATAGAGAGGGCCCCAATTTTCTATCGCCTCTAGAGACTTGAAAAATCCACACTGGGTGTTAATTACTAACCCAAACATGCTCCTATCATAAGCAAACTATGCAAGCATGTGGGGGTGGGCTTGCAAAGTTTGGTCCACATCGGAGCATGTTTGGGTACGATGGTATGGGGAAGCCCCGAATTTTCCATGGCCTCTTAAGCACCAAGAGACTTAAAACATCCGCACTGGGTGCTAATTACTAATCCAAACATGCTTCGATTCTCACCAAACTTTGCAAGAATATGGGGGCTCTCCACATGCTTGCAAAGTTTGGTTCCTATCGAAGCGGTTTGGGTATGATAGTATGGGGAAGGCCCGGATTTTCCATGGCCTCTCAAGCACCAAGAGACTTGAAAAATCTGCACTGGGTGCTAAATACTAACCCAAACATGCTCTAATCATTACCAAAATTTGCAAGCATATGGGGGAGGGTCCCCTCCCCCCCACATGCTTGCAAAGTTTGGTCCCCTCCCCCCCACATGCTTGCAAAGTTTGGTCCCCATCGGAGCATGTTTGGGTATGATGGTATGATGTTTGGGTATGATGGTATGATGGTATGTGGAAGGCCTAGATTTTCCATGGCCTCTAAAGCACCAAGAGACTTGAAAAATCCACATTGGGCATTAACTACTAACCCAAAAATGCACCTATCATGACCAAACTTTGCAAGTATGTGGGATTGGGGACCCCCCACATGCTTGCAAAGTTTGGTCCCCCACATGCCTGCAAAGTTTGGTCCCCATCCGAGCATGTTTGGGTACGATGGTATGGGGAAGTCCGAATTTTCCATGGCCTCTTAAGCACCAAGAGACTTGAAAAATCTGCACTGGGTGCTACTTACTAACCTAAACATGCTCCGATCATGACCAAACTTTGCAAAGCATGTGGCGGTGGGCCTCCCCATATTTTTGAAAAGTTTGGTCCCCATTGGAGCTTGTGTTGGATACGATGGTATGGGGAAGGCCCGGATTTTTCATGGCCTCTTAAGCACTAAGAGACTTGCAAAATCTGCACTGGGCGATAATTACTAATCCAAATATGCTCTGATTATGACCAAAACTTTGCAAGCATGTAGGGGTGGGGCCCCCCACATGCTTGCAAAGTTTGGTCCCCATAGGAGCATGTTTGGATATGATGGTATGGGGAAGGCCCGAATTTTCCATGGACTCTTAAGCACCAAGAGACTTAAAAAATGCGCATTGGATGCTAATTACTAATCCAAACATGCTCTGATTGTGACCAAACTTTGCAAGCATGTGGTGGTGGTCCTCTCTACATGCTTGCAAAGTTTGGTCCCCATTGGAGCATGTTTGGGTACGATGGTATGGGGAAGGCCCAGATTTCCAATGGCCTCCTAAGCACCAAGAGACTTGAAAAATTCGCACTGGGTGCTAATTACTAACCCAAACATGCTTCAATGGGGACCAAAATTTGCAACAATGTGGGGGTGGGCCCCCCCACATGCTTGCAAAGTTTGGTCCCCCATGGAAGCATGTTTGGGTATGATGGTATGGGGAAGGCCCAGATTTTCCATGGCCTCTTAAGCACCAAGAGACTTGAAAAATCCGCACTGGGCGCTAATTACTAACGTAAACATGCTTTGATCATGACCAAACTTTGCAAGCATGTGGGAGGTGAGCTCCCCCACATGCTTGCAAATTTTGGTTCCCATCCGTTTGGGTACGATGGTATGGAGAAGGCTCGGATTTTCCATGGCCTCTTAAGTACCAAGAGACTTGAAAAATCCGCACTTGGTGCTAATTACTAATCCAAACATGCTCGGATTGTGACCAAACTTTGCAAGCATGTGGGAGACCTCCCCACATGCTTGCAAAGTTTGGTCCCCATCAAAGCATATTAAGGTATGATGGTATGGGGAAGGCCCAGATTTTCCATGGCCTCTTAAGCACCAAGAGACTTGAAAAATCCGCACACTGGGCGCTAATTACTAACCCAAACATGCTCTGATCATGACCAAACTTTGCAACCATGTGAGGGTGGCCCCCCCACATACTTGCAAAGTTTGCTTCCCAAATTGGCATGCTACACATATTTTCTGCATACCTTCCACTACATTCACTCAAACCCCCCACCCTCCATGCCAAACTCATCTGTGCGACTCCCCCACCCAACACTAGACAGGGTCAGCTCTTCCAACAAGTTGGAGGAATGATCAAGTACATCCCTGGTCAACATAACCCAGTAGCAGATGTTCGTAGTAGAAAGACCAGCATCCCGACCAGTCAGGAGTCTACCATTCTCAACATCTCTGGAAAAGACTTAGAAGATCAGTATGTCGATTCCGTAGAGTTTGGTACTCAACCCAGTTTGGCCCTCAATTTTGAGCCTGGCCATCATTCAGCTCACAGAAAAATGGCATAAGAGTGGATTCCAAGAAGGTGGACTCTATGAAAAAGTAGCCTACTTCAACCAATACAACATAATTGAGAGGTTTCTTGGGACTCTCTTCATTTTCACCTTGAAAGAACTTTTGGGTACAAAATTGTGGGTTTTTTGTTACCCAATGGACAAAATAATACCTTTCTTGTAAACCATAGTCCTTCTATGCTTTGTAATTGAAAATTTACCTTTTTCCATGCTCTTTCACTTGTTTGTTCACTAGCTCTTCACTGCTTTCAATTAATTACAATCACTCTTGGCTCTGATACCACTGTTGTGGAGGTTTTCATGAACCCAAGTTAGTGATTGCAATAATATAAATATATTGATAGAAAATAGAACAAAGAAATACTCAACACACAATATCGCGTCTAATTTACCCTCACACAAGAGTGAGACCATGCTTCCTCTTGGTATACTTAAATGTATTTCTTGGGATAACTTTTGGGACTCAAAATAGTGTGCTTTACAGATATGTCGACGTCTTCAAGATTAGCTTACTTCAAAAGTACCTTGCTTTAAAAGTAGCTTTATTGAGTGTGCAAGCTAGACTTCTTTAAAAGTAGATGTGAGCCTTGAAATATATAAATGTATACATATCTTAAAAAATTAAATATGCACAAGGGAGCTTTCACATGTCTCAAATAATATATATACATTACTAATAAATATGAATGGTGCCTAAGATAAATTAATGGTCATGATCGCAGCATGTTTAGGTTAGTAATTAGGGCCCAGTGCGGATTTTTCAAGTATCTTGGTGCAAGAGACCATGGAAAATTTGGGCTTCCCCATACCATCGTAACCAAACATGCTCTGATGGGGACCAAACTTTGTACGCATGTGGGGGACCAAACTTTGCAAGCATGTGGGGGGGCCCAACCCCACATACTTGCAAAGTTTGGTCATGATAGGAGCATGTTTGGATTAGTAGTTAATTCCCAATGTGGATTTTTCAAGTCTCTTGGTGCTTAAGAGGCCAAGGAAAATCTAGGCCTTCCACATACCATCATACCCAAACATCATACCATCATACCCAAACATGCTCCGATGGGGACCAAACTTTGCAAGCATGTGTGCAAGCATGTGGGGGGGGCCCAACCTCACATGCTTAAATTTTGGTCATGATTGGAGCATGTTTGGGTCTGTAATTAGCACCCAGTGCAGATTTTTCAAGTCTCTTGGTGCTTGAGAGGCCATGGAAAATCCGGGCCTTCCCCATACTATCATACCCAAACAGCTCCGATAGGGACCAAACTTTGCAAGCATGTGGAGAGCCTCCATATTCTTGCAAAGTTCATAGCATTTTTAGACTATTAATTAGCGCCCAGTGCGGATGTTTCAAGTCTCTTGGTGCTTAAGAGGCCATGGAAAATCCGGGGCTTCCCCATACCATCATACCCAAACATGCTCCGATGTGGACCAAACTTTGCAAGCATATCGGGGGGGCCCACCCCCACATGCTTGCATAGTTTGCTTATGTGATAGGAGCATGTTTGGGTTAGTAATTAGCACCCAATGTGGATTTTTCAAGTCTCTTGGGGTAAGAGGCGATAGAAAATCCAAGCCCTCCCTATGCCATCATACCCAAAAATGCTCCGATGGGGACCAATCTTTTCAAGCATAAGGGAGGATACCACGCCCACATGTTTGCAAAGTTTGGTCATGATCGAGGAATGTTTAAGTTAGTAACTAGCGCCCAGTGCGGATTTTTCAAGTCTCTTGGTGCTTAAGAGGCCATGGAAAATCCTAGCCTTCCCCATGCCATCATACTCACACATGCTCCGATGGGGACCAAACTTTGCAAGCATGTGGGGGGATACACTCCAAATGCTTGCAAAGTTTTGTCATGATCAAAGCATGTTTGGGTTAGTAATTAGTGCCCAGTGCGGATTTTTCAAGTCTCTTGGTGCTTAAGAAGCCATGGAAAATCCGGGCCTTCCCCACACCATCGTACCCAAACATGCTCCGATGGGGTGGGAGGTTAGTAATTAGTCATGATAGGAGCATGTTTGGGCTAGTAATTAGCGCCCAGTGTGGAATTTTCATGTCTCGTGGTGCATAAGAGGCCATGGAAAATCCGGGCCTTCCCCATACCATCATACCGAAACATGTTCCCAAACTTTGCAAGCATGTGAAGGGGACCTACCCCCACATGCTTGTAAAGTTTGGTCTTTATTGGAACATATTTGGGTTAGTAATTAGTGCCCAGTGTGTGGGTTTTTCACGTCTCTTGGTGCATAAGAGGCCATGAAAGATCTGGGACTTTCCCATACCATCATACGCAACAATGCTCCGATGGTGGGGACCAAACTTTGCAAGCATATGGGGAGGAGCCACCCCCACATGCTTGCAAAGATTGGTCACAATCGGAGTATGTTTGGATTAGTAGTTAGTGCGCATTGTAGATTTTTCAAGTCTCTTGGTGCTTGAGGGCATGGAAAATCCGGGTCTTCCCCATACCATCGTACCCAAACACGCTCTGTTAGGGACCAAACTTTGCAAGCATGTGGGGGGGGGGGGGGCACCCCCACATGCTTACAAAGTTTGGTCATGGTCACAGAATGTGTGGGTTAGTAATTAGTACCCAGTGTGCGGATTTTTCAAGTCTCTTGGTGCTTAAGAGGCCATGGAAAATCCGGGCCTTCCCCATACCATCATACACAAACATGCTTCGATGGGGACCAAACTTTGCAAACATGTGGGGAGGAACCACCCTCACATGCTTGCAAAGTTTGATCATAATCGGAGTATGTTTGTATTAGTAGTTAGTACCCAGTGTAGATTTTTCAAGTCTCTTGGTGCTTGAGGCCATGGAAAATCTGGGTCTTCCCCATACCGTCATACCCAAACACGCTCTGAAAGGGACCAAACTTTGCAAGCATGTGGGGGGGGCCACCCCCACATTCTTACAAAGTTTACTGATGATCGCAGCATGTTTGGGTTATTAATTAGCGCCCAGTGTGGATTTTTCAAGTCTTGGTGCTTAAGAGGCCATGGAAAGTCCGGGCCTTCCCCATACCATCATACCCAACACATGCTCCAATGAGGACCAAACTTTGCAAGCATATGGGGGGGCTCACCGCCACATGCTTGCAAAGTTTGGTCATCATTGGAGCATGTTTAGGTTAGTAAGTAGCGCCCAGTGTGGATTTTTAAAGTCTCTTGGTGCTTAAGAGGCCATGGAAAATCCGGGCTTCCCTATACCATCGTACCCAAACATGCTCTGATGGGGACCAAACTTTGCAAGCATGTGCGGGGGTCCCACCCCCACATACTTACAAAGTTTGGTCATGATAGGAGCATGTTTGGGTTAGTAGTTAATGCCCAGTGTGGATTTTTCAAGTCTCTTGGTGCTTAAGAGGCCATGGAAAATCCAGGCCTTCCACATACCATCATACCCAAACATCATACTGTCATACCCAAACATACTCCGATGGGGACAAAACTTTGCAAGCATGTGGGGGGGACCCTCCCCCACATGCTTGCAAATTTTGGTCATGATTGGAGCATGCTTGGGTTAGTAATTAGCACCGAGTGCAGATTTTTCTCTTGGTGCTTGAGAGGCCATGGAAAATCCGGGCCTTCCCCATACTATCATACCCAAACAGCTCCGATAGGGACCAAATTGCTTAAGAGGCCATGAAAAATCCCGGCCTTCTCTACACCATCGTACCCAAACATGCTCCGATGGGGACCAAAGTGCAAGCCTCTAGGGGGTCCGAGCCCTATAGGGTTACAAAGTTTAGTCATGATAGGAGCATGTTTGGGTTAGTAATTAGCGCCCAGTGTGGATTTTTCAAGTCTCGTGGTGCTACAGAGGCCATGGAAAATCCCGGCCTTCCCCATACCATCATACCCAAACATGCTCCGATGGGGACCAAACTTTGGAAGCATGTGGAGGGAATCAACCCCCACATAATTGTAAAGTTTGGTCTTGATCGCGCAGCAATTAGCGCCCAGTGTGTGGATTTTTCAAGTCTCTTGAGGCCATGGAAAATCAGGCGGCCTTCCCCATACCATCATACCCAAACATGCTCCGATGGGGACCAAACTTTGCAAGCATCTAGGGAGGAGCCACCCCCAGATGCTTGCAAAGTTTGGTCATAATCGGAGTATGTTTGGATTAGTAGTTAGTGGATTTTTCAAGTCTCTTGGTGCTTAAGAGGCCATGGAAAATCAGGGTCTTCCCCATACCGTCATACCTAAATACGCTCTGAAATAGACCAAACTTTGCAAGCATGTGGGGAAGGCACACCCCCACATGCTTACAAAGTTTGGTCATGATCGCAGCATGTTTGGTGGGTTAGCACCCAGTGTGGATTTTTCAAGTCTGTTGGTGCTTAAGAGGCCATGGAAAATCCGAGCCTTCCCCATACCATCGTACCCAACACAAGCTCCAATGGGGACCAAACTTTGCAAGAATATGGGGAAGGCCTACCGCCACAAGCTTGCAAAGTTTGGTCATCATCGGAGCATGTTTAGGCTAGTAATTAAGCGGATTTTTCAAGTCTCTTGGTGCTTAAGAGGCCATGGAAAACTTGGGCTTCCCCATACCATCGTACCCAAACATGCTCGGATGGGGACCAAACTTTGCAAGCATGTGGGGAACCAAACTTTGCAAGCATGTGGGGGGGCCCCAACCCCACATACTTGCAAAGTTTGGTGATGATAGGAGCATGTTTGGGTTAGTAGTTAATGCTTAATGTGGATTTTTCAAGTCTCTTGGTGCTTAAGAGGCCATGGAAAATCCAGGCCTTCCACATACCATCATACCCAAACATCATCACATACCATCATACCCAAACATGCTCCGAGGGGGACCAAACTTTGCAAGCATGTGGGAGGGACCAATGGAGAGACGGAAAACTCTCTCACTTGTAGCATGAGTAGTATGATCCGTGTGTAGCTCAATCCAATGGGATTTGCATCCCTTTTGGAGCTAGGGATTCAACCCGTAAAACCGGTGCACAAAAGCTTATCCACAAATGGAGAGAATGCTTATGGCTACCATCACATGACACTAGACTAAGCACACACACAAGCTTAACTTTCCCTCATTCCTACACACCCATTCATTCACAAATACAAGCAAGAGGAACACAATCACTATGCACACAAGCAAAGAGAAAGACCTCACTCCACTCCTATCTTCCTATAAGCATGCACACACTCAAGCATCAAGCTTCCATGAAAGCTTCAAATCAGCCCACATGCACAAAAACGAAATACTAAAAGTATGCATAAGAGTAAAATGATTAGAGAAGAGGATGAGAAAAACTCATGACATTGCTATTGATTCAATGAAGAGATTTATCTCATACAAAGATGTAGATGGGGTGAGAGAAGAGTCTTCACCTCTATGGAGAAGAGGGAGAGTAGCTTTCTCAAAGGAGCTCTTGCATGAACTTAGCCCAAAGTGTCCATAAGCTCTCAAATGAGCCACTTTTTATACTAAAACTCTAAAACTCCCAAAACTTCCCATGTGGGATTATTCTCAAGCCCACTCCCACACTCATCTACAACTTGGAACTCTTTACAAGAGCCCTAAATAAGAATGTCAAGTCTCTTGTTTTCCTGCTTGCATCTTTGTGTTGCATCCTTGCATTGATCAACGCAACACTCCCCCCTTCCTATTTTGTGCACGTCCTCGAGCGCGGTAGAAGCAAAAGCTGCAAAAAACAATGGATACAAGTAAAGCCTTTTATTAAAAAAAAACAGCAATGACAATCTCACACGTGAGCATACAAGTGAACGGCTAATTAGATTTTTAAAGAGTGCTAAAAGAGGTGAGACTAGTCAAAGTGAGACTAAGTGTTAGATAGTGCTATGCAGAGGCAAGTGTGCTTGTACACCGCAGGTTATGACCGCAGTCTCAATGTTCTACAATTGTTTAAGTTATTCCTACGTGGCAACCCGACTCCTAAATATGAGCAAAGGTGATTGGACCTCTTTTTTTTTGTTTGAGAGATGAATAAAGAGGAAGGTTCCATCCCAATGAGACCCAAGCAATGGCCAAGAGACCTCCGCCAAGAGAATCTAAAGGCCGCTAAGTATCTCAAGGGCGACAGACCCTTTTCTTTCTTTTTGACATAAGGAGTACCCCATGAAGATGAGGGCATCGGTCTCGAGGGCCCATAATATACCCCAGAGTCCTACCAACATCCATCAAGGCGATAGAGTCCTTGAAGGTCTTTCTTAACCTTTTAGACGTCAGTGTTCACCCCATAGAAACCAAGGCATCGGCCCCAAGGTGCTAAGACAACCCCAGGTCCTACCAAGCATTCCACATGGCTGTAGACACGTCATGTCTCGATTCACTTGTATATAATTTATAGGGCATGATTTTCGTAAATTTTTTATTAATCCTAGCACCTAGCCCATACCTAAGAGGTAGCTACCACTAGGGATAACTAATATACTTCGAGAGCATAAGAACTTGGCATACTCCGTTGGTATATATCCTACACCGTCTTCAAATAGAAATACCTTCTACTAAGTCCTCTAAGAATCTAGAAATCACTCACCACATCTTAACAACTAATTTAACACTAGTTCTGTAATTGGACACTAAAGTGTCCTGAGGACACTAAAGTGTCCTGAAAGAGCATTTTTCTTGAATTTTTGTGGGCAATCTATTAAGAGTTTTGAAATGCTTAACATCCACAGATGTTCCTCAAGACCCAAAAAAAAAATTAAGATTTTTTAAATTGCACTTTTCTTAGCTTTTGCAAGGTAATATTTTAATTTTCTTAGACGCATGCTGATAAAACGCATGATTTTTGCTGTTTTCAAAATAGTAGTAATTTGTACATAACTTTTAGAAGGGACATAGTTTGATCATGAAACTTGGCTTGATGGAAAGCCCATTATGTAAACTAAATCTTGGAATCATCAAACGATAATTATTGGATAAATTTTTGACTCGCTAATATTGAAATGATGTTTTTTATACAGGTGGAGCATGAATTTTTCTCCTTCCATATGCAAGCTAATAATGTAAAACTTGAGGTGCACCCATGTTATATAGGGTAAATACTACTTTGTTTTGAATTTTCCAAAACTTTAGAGCCACTTTTTGGGCCTCTTCTCATACGTGGCCTTTTGCGCAACCTGTTTTTAATACGTAAAATGTCTAATTATGAGCCTAATTTTGATTTTCATCAAAGGGAAAAGCTGTGTAAGTGCATTATTTGTTGTAACTATAGGTTTAGACTACTTGTGCAAGCATAGTTATGATTAGTTTTTGAAAAAAGATGATCAAATTTTGTATTTTTATTTTTTACAGTTTTTTTAGAACTAGGCGATAAGAACCTACTTAAGTGGAGGCTAAGTTAGTGTCATACACATCAAATTATGGCTTATTTATCTCATCTCAAGTATGAAAACCAATAATCAACATTCTCATTGATAGGGCTACAATTTCTTTTAGTGGCATGATTGAGTTTTGATAATACGCGTTACTTTTGCTGATTTTATACAACTTTTTTGGAAAAAATTCTAGGAAAGGAAAATGATTTTTTTGGTGAACTTCTACCTCCTTGGACTGATGTATGCTATCAAAATATCTTGGGAAAAATGCTATTGATATCATTGGATTTTTTTTTGAGAGAATGATGCTTGCATATTTGGAAAAATCCTGAAAAATCCTGAAAAATGTTCATTTTCAAGACATATGCTACTTTGTTGCTTATGTACTTCCAAATAAAAAGGCATTTTATATGTTTAGCATTTTTTACATAAGCGTAGGGTTATGTTTTACATGCCCAATGAAGCATTTTGGTTTTTAAAGCCTACATTAGGAGTTTGATTTTTTTTCGCAACCCCCAAAAAAGGACACTCAAGTGTCCTGTTTTGGTACCAAACTAGTGTTAAAACTTAAACCAGCCAACTATGTGTGAACATGCAAACAATATATCCAAAAGTTAAAAGCACATAAAGAACAAAAGATTATAATTTGAATACACCTTTTGTAGTGCTCGTTGATGTTGTGCGTTTGCTTCTCTTTGCTCTTTGTAGGCATTGCATGTCTCCCCCCTTCCTAATTTGTGTGCAAGGTAGGTGGACTATTGGGGCATGTTTGTATGCTCTTGTTTAGCTGAGATCTCTGCAAAATGTTTATTAACAAACAAGAAAAGAAAAGAAAGGAATAAAATTTGTTATTGGTGCCAATCACCGAATATAGCCGAGGGGGAAAACCCAGTGGGAGAAAAGTGCCCTGGCTTGATCTTATTGTGGAGTTGATAAGCTTACACTTGCACTGGTGGTGTATCCGTGTCCACTTCTGTTGGAAAGATGTATCAATCACTTCAGGATGCAGGGACAACCCTATACAAAAACCGGCCTCTGGAGAAGGTGGTAGAGAAAGGAGTGCTTCCTCGCTAAAATATAGCATTAGTTCTATGGGAAGGTTAAGCACACAATATCGATTTTGGAACTGCTCAATATAGGTACTCATAGTGATCCAAAATTGACATGTTGAGGCTGGGAAAAGGAGGGCTTGTAGGATAGGTGGTTGCAAGTCATTTATGCATGTATCCCTCCATTGTTGTGCTTGAACCTCCTCAGGTAATCTACGTTGATTTGGTCCTCGCTCTGGTACTCTCACATCAAGAAGGTTATGGCGTTGGGGTGTAATTCCCACAATTTGTTTCATTAAGCCCGTGCCATATTGTCGAAAGTAAGAGTGGCATAGCCAACAAATGTGTGAAGCTTTTCCTAATAGGAGTCGTGCTCTTGACAATGTGGAAATGGGTGATGCTGTTGATAGAATAAAGTGACAAAGTGATGCCCACAGCAATTGTCACCTAAGGGAGCATAAAAGTACCTAGATGAGTTTGAAAAGGAGGAGCACTATAACCCCCGTGATGTTCAGGTTGAGCACTATCAGGGTCAATGCATGGTGGACATGTATCTCGGAAAGTATCCATCAGGAGGTATCTGGTCATAGAACAATGAAATTTAGAAACTTCAAACTTTATATACTCATATCCATCATTACAATCCCAATCAAAAACATTGTAGATAAGATCATCTCAAAAAGAACACAATCCTCTAAAGGCATAAGGAACCACATTAGTAAATGTGAGACTATTCAAACACTGATCTACCAAAGAGCTTCAATTGTAGTGTTAATGCCTTACCTTTGGTTTTGGGTATGTCCTCTTAAGAGGTGGGAAGGTTAGCAATTGTCGAGGAATTTGAGTAAGATAAGAGGATTTAGGCATTGAAGTGCTAGAATCTATGCTCAAAGGAGACTCATGTAAAGTTGGATTTGTCTTAGGTACACAAGTTGATGGTGGAATTGTGTAACAAGGAGAAATTAGAACAACTGGTGATTCAATACATGTTTTGGGAAGGTCAACACAAGGAGATTTGTAGGTGCTATCACAACCACCTATCCTATCTTGAAGAGGTTGTCTTGATTTCCTTTGCACCCACTGATATGGAAAACCAAGGGTGGCTTTTGGAATCTTATTGATACACTCTTTTACCTCTAGCAAACCATGGCATTTGGGAAGCCAAAGTGCTGTTGCACCCTCATAATAGCCTTGTGCTTTAAGAACATGCTTTGGGACCCAATGAGTAACAATATGAGGTTTAGGCTTGGAAAAGATGTGCTTTTTAGGAGGCTTAGCAACTAGGCTAGATGGTACAAGTTTGTACGCATCTTTGGGTAGCCAAATTGATAATTCCTTCTTGCCTGGCCTTCTTTCAGCAGTAGTGACTAAAGTAGTTGGAACATGCCAGCCATGGCCCTCACTTGAGGACTCATCGATTATCCACATCATTTGTGTTGGAGCTTCAAGAGCAGATTTTGAAACTGGGTTGTGTAAGGTAGAAACACCACCCTTTTGACATGATAAAGCTCGTGGAGTAGCAGATCCCAATACGCAATCAGAATCAATTTGCAATTTGTATTGTCTATTCTTCCAATCTAAAGAACAATTGGTAGCACTTAACCATGATCGACCGAGAATAGCCTCTACCACTGCCTTGGACTTACTTGCCACATAAAAGGGAACTGACATCTGGTGATCCTGAATGGACATCATAATGACACATTTTTCCTCTATAGGGTTATCTTCACCTGAGAAGCTTCGTAAGTCAATAGGAATGTGCACAAGTGTTGGTTGTCCCAAGGCTACCCTTGTGTCAAACGAGAGAACATTATAATCTGCACCAAAGTCAATTAAGGCAGAGACAAAGTAGGTAGTCTCATGAAGATGAAGACACACTTGAATATTGAAAGGATCGACATATTGTTCATCAGTAGCCAACTGTAAGGCCAACATAGAAGCCTTGCGACGCTCCTTGGCTTTTGCAACTCTAGCTTTAGCCTCTTCTTGAGCCTGACATTTAAGTAGGTCATGTGCTTCTTTCCGTGTGTGTGCAGCATGCATTTGTTAAAGCATGGCTTTAGTTAATGGTTCATTGTATTTCTTGAGACGACTTCCATTAATGAAGTTAGGCATTTGCTCACCTTCTAGTGTCTCTAAACGCACTGCACCACTTGGAGTAAGCTCATTAATCACAAACGGTCCTAGGCCACGTTTCTTGAGCTTTCTCTTATGCTTCTTAATTGTGTACAATCTTGGAAGAGCACAAGGTCCCCTTTTTTGAATCGGCCAGTTGCTACATTTCTATCATACGATTGCTTTTGTCTCCTCTTCTCGACATACATCCCCATTACCGCCAATAAGCGGGTCTCATCAAGCTTTTCCAATTCATCAATGCATTGTTAAAGCTCATGACCAGTCCAGTCCAATTGTTTAGCAACTCGTAGAGTAGGTACAAGAAATTCAATGGGAAGAATTGCATCTAGCCCAAAAGCAAGCTCAAATGGGGTTGTGCCCACAGATGTTTTATAGGCTGTCCTATATGCCCAAAGAACTGAGTGTAACTTTTGCTCCCAATCAGTCCTATGTCCCTCAACAATATTTGTGAGTGCTGTGCAGAGAATCTTGTTAGTACTCTCAGCTTGTCCATTGGTCTGGGGATGATAGGGTGCAGAACGCTTGTGAATTACCATAAATTCTTGAAGCAAAAACTCTATGACCTCATTCACAAAGTGCACACCTTGAACACTAACAATTTCAATAAGTAAGCCATAGCGTGTAAACACGTACTCATACAAGAACTTGGCTGTGGTTCTAGCATTATTTTTAACTATAGCCTTTGCCTCTACCCATTTGGTAAAATAGTCAGTTGCAACTATAATATATTCGGCATGCGTGTGACGAGCTGGAGGTTTAATGGGACCGACAAAATCAATACCCCATTTGGCAAAAGCACGTGTGCTTAACATAGGCCGCAATGGCATATTGTCCTTTGTGATGGGAGGTTTGGTCCTTTGACAATCGTCACAACGTTTTACATATTCTTCGGCATCCATTTGTAAGGTTGGCCACCAAAGCCCAAACCACCTAATCAACTTAGCTGTGGTATTGCTCGAAAAGTGTCCACCCCCAACACCTGCATGTGCATGAGTCAAGATTTTCAAGTAGTCAGCTTCACATACACACATGCATAAGTTGCCATCCTTACCCCTCTTGTAGAGTTAGCCCTCTATCAGCATATAGTTTGCCGCTTCAACTTCAATAGCATGCTTTCGATATTTAGGAATTTTTTGATCAGTATGACCATGCTGAAGATAGTCCACAATATACTTACTCCAACTTGGTGTAGTTGAAATTTGGAATAATGTGACATTATGAATTGGCTGTTGAATTTGACATGAAGCACAGTTACGAACAAATTTTTCAGCATCCGCATTCATGGTAGGCCACCATTGCCCATCCTGAGATATACATCGCACACAAGTAGTAGCTGATGCATGGATTCCACCAATACCTGCATGTGCCCATTCCAAGATCTCCTCATATTGGTCAGGGTTAGGTATAAGCCGCAACACTCCATTATTACCCTGACGATATAATCTCCCTGAGATTAACTTGAATGGTCGCCATAGGTCCACATTAGGACCTGCTAGTTGTATCTGCCCACTTGTCAAAATTTCTAAGATGGATTCAGACCATTTAGGAGCTGTCTCTACAAGGAAAAATGTTGAATCTAACATATCATCATCCACACCCACAGGAGCTTTGCCAGAGGTGATTCGAGACAAATGATCTGCCCTAAGATGAGTTGTTCCTTTTGGACATGAAAGATTTGGTTCCAATCTGTGGTGCCCGTAAGATGGGTGCAGTCACTAACGCTTGCTTCAACTTTTCAAAGGATTCCTCACACTCATCAGTCCAATTAAACTTTACAAGAAGAGCATATAATGGTCTGGCTAGGACAGCGTACATGTAGATGAATCGACAATAATAGCCACAATGTCCCATGAATATTTGTACCCCTTTAGGGTTGATAGGCTGAGGTAATGAGACAATGACATCAATTTTATCCATATCTGTTGAAATCCCATTGCGAGAAACAATATGGCCCAAAATTTTCCCTTGTCTTACCATGAATTTGCACTTGTCAGGATTCAAGCATATACGATAAACTTGACACTTTTGAAACACAAGTCTGAGGTGTTCTATATGATCATCACACTCTTGTGAGTGAACACATAAATCATCCATGAAGATCTCAAGAAATTGCCTAAGGTACTCCTTAAATACATGACTCATTAACCGCTGAAAGGTTGCTGGTGCATTTGTTAGACCAAATGGCATAACATGATAGGCAAAGATGCCATCTTCAGTAGCAAAGGCTATCTTGTGTTGATCCTTTGGATCAATTGACACTTGATTGTAACCGGAGAATCCATCCAAGAAACTATATGCCTTTTTCCTTGCAACTCGTTCTAGAACATGATCCGTGATTGGAAGTGGGTAATGATCACGTACAGTAGTTGCATTTACCTTCTTGAGGCTTACACATACTCGAAGTTTTCCATTTTTCTTGGGCACCACTACAATAGGGGAGACCCATTCAGTGTGTTCAATCTCATAGATAAATTTTACCTCTAAGAGCTTGTCTATTTCTTCTTTTATCTTTCGTGCAAAATTCTCATTGTAAGTATAAGGACGTTGCTTGGAAGGCTTTGCATCCTCACGCAATGGAATTGTATGCTGACATATGCTTGGAAGGCTTTGCATCCTCACGCAGTGGAATTGTATGCTGACATATGCTTGGATCAACTACTCCTTTGAGGTCTTTATAACTCCAAGCAAAAACATCGTGATACTCCTTTATTGTTTGAATTAATAACTTCTCCTCATCTAAGGACAAGTTTGTGGCAATCCACACATAGCGAGATTCTTCTCCTGGCTTAGCGATATCAATTTTTTTTGCATCTTCTGGACCATCATATGAAACCCCTAGCATACTTGGCTTTTGTCGCATGGGCTGTTGAAGAACAATCTTCCGATCTTGAAGAGTGTACTGTGTGAAGTTGGGGGGAACATTGAGACCTTCTTCTTGTCCACTTGAGTTGTCACTCATTGAAGACCATGCGGTTTTGAGCTCTCCTTTGCAATCTTGCATCAGATTTTTTTGTTCAACCGTTATCTTTACACTTCCGACATTCTCTTTTGAATCAGTTTTAGACTTGAGTTTTGGTTTTTATTTCTTCGTTTTTTTTGTGATTTTTGCTAACAGTTTTTAGCTTTTCTCCTGGTTGGAATCCATCTGATCATTTTACTTGGTCTTTGATACTATCTGTGCTTGGACATAGTATAGATATCCATTCTTTCCTGAGAAGTGAGGTGGTGGTCGAGAGTGTTCATTCTTAAACTCCTCCTTTTCTTTTTGTAGTCTCTCACGTCGTTCCCTCTCATCTTGTTTATGGATTCTCTTATGGCTCTTACAGCATTTACGTTTAGGTCGGCTTCGAGGGATCTCTACTTGAACCTCCCTTCCTCTCAAGAGCAGGCATGCCTTTCCTAACTCTTCCTCAGGGATTATCACATCATTATCAAAATCAGAGTCCCATCCATCTTCCTTATCAGCATCATTAGCAGATTCGAGTGTTAAATCCTCCACGGAGACTTCCTCTACATGCAGTGCTGTTGTGGATGCATCCCCATAGTACAAAACATCTAGAAGGTCACGTGGTTGTACCATTCGTATAGGAATAATGTCATATCCATCTGAGTCACAAAATTGAATTGGCTTAGGTAAAGCACATGTTGATAACGTTGCAAGGACATGACTCCATTCTAGTGGATCAATTAAGTGCTCAGGGAAGGGTTGTGGAATGTATGCCTCATCTGATACACTTCGATTACCCTTAAGTCTCTCAGTGTTGAAATCCCTACATGAGGATCCACACATCCACAGATCTTCTCGCCCATCTGACAATGTAACTCTTGAGCCCTCAGATGAAGCAGAATCAAACTCATCTATTGGAGACCTTGTTGCATCACGATATGAGTGATTCTTTAGGTTGACCCTTGTGATGATAGAATCATGTCGGAGGTACAAATAATTGTATCCCCAATCTTGAATCATTTGAAATTGTTGCATGAATGGTCTACCCAATATCACTTCATAGTTTGGATGTTTTCCAAAATCCACTACTGCAAAGGTGTGCTCATATTCAATCCCACCTGTGGTGAGACCAATATGTTCTCAAGCAGCCCAAGGGGATGTTCTAAGCTTCCATCTGCTAGCTGCAAGCGCATCCTGGTACTCTTAATAGCTGGTTTGCCCCACTTTTCCCAAATGGACCTTGTCACAATGCCCACTCCTGCACCACTATCAAGTATTGCAGTTGAAGCTACTTTTTGCACTTCTAATGGGAGGGTAGAATTTCCCTGATCGTCCTCACAAAATTTTCCTACTTTGTTGATAGGTGTATAGTACAATGATAGTGACCCTTTTGTAGCAATACCCGCTCTGACAAACATGTGGCAATATCATTCCACAATTTAGGTCGAAGCTTTATCAAATCAAGCAAAGGTAAGGTACAAGCCACTGGTGCTAACAAAATAGCTTGCACGATACCCATATCCATCTCCTTTGTCAACCTTCTATGCATGGAGGGTATCCTCAAGGTTTGAGAACAGTTCTCATATTCTCCCAAATATGATGGTAAGGTTTTTATTGTATGCTTACTTCTAGGAGAAACAATTGTTTGAACTTCCTCCTGGATGCTTAGGCGTCTAAAGTTGTTTTCTGTGTCCCTGGTAAAATCCACCTCTCAGAGAATGGAGGTGAAATAATAGAGGACATATTCTCATTAACTTTCTCATGAACTGCTACCCACATCTCATTTGCCATGTCCTTGTTAGCATCAATAACTTCATCATTGCATGGGAAGGCAAGGCTAGGTGGTGGCAGAATACCTTCTTTCAATGGAGTGGCAATTGGTGCAGACTTCTTGCTACTATGAGATTGTGAGATGAGCTCACTTTTCATTTCCCAACCTGATGACACTTCTGGTATGGTTTCTAATGTTGGCTTAAGAGAGGTTGGGCCCTGAGGGGTAGGTGGAGGTGGTCCCTCAAGTATTGATTGAGGTTCCCTAATGAGTTGCTGATGTACAGCTAGATTGATCTTCTCCTTCACGAGGGTTTGGGTATTCTTGAAGCTTCTTGGGTAGCTCAGATAAAGCTGCAATGCGACTTCTATGAGCATCGATGATGGCATCTAGAGTCTCGTTCACCTTATCCACAAAAATAGAACCCCCAGAACTATCCTCGGTCGTACTATCCTCATCTTGTTTAGCACTAGGCCCAGGTTGAGGTTGATGCTCCTCATGCACTTCTTGGGATGTAAAAGTTTGATCCCTCATGTTCTGTTTAGAGACTTCTTGAGAACTAGTGGATGCACTTTTAGTTCGCTTGTTGCGGTTCTTTTTCCTCCTAGTGGTCCTTTTTCTATTGGAATGTAGGGTCTTGTCCACTAGATTTGCCTTTGCATCCCTAGTTCGAGGTGTCTCATCAGTTTGCATTTCGGCATTTCGTGTTTGTGATCTAGTCATGACTCTAAGTGGCATGACATCCTCATTCTCTGATGAAGGTGGCGATGGAACTGCCCCTAAAAAGTTGAGTGAGACCTCTGGTTGAGAGGTGCCTTCCTCATGTGGTTTCAGTAAACAACCCTTTGGGAAGTGTTCTACACAACACCCTAGACAATATCTTTCAATTGGTGGAAACTGTGGTACTGTTGTATTGGATCGAGCTGCTTGCCTTGAGTGATGTGGACAATCACGAGCCCAATGGGGTTCTCCCACTCATAAACAGGGGCCCATTAGTTTAGCTTCTACTTTCCTTTGCTGCCATTGACTTGAGGGGCCTGGAGTCCTAGGTTGGTAGCCGCCTACTAGCAACATCAAAGAATTCTGTTCCCCTGGTTGAGCCTCCACCCCGTGCTTGGCTTGGATATGCGGGACTTTCAAAGAGATTTTCCTTGGATGAATATGATGCATATTCCTCCTCCACATAGCTTGGGTTTACCAAGTCTCTACACATATTTGAATTGTCGTATTCAACAACCCTCACAGGAGCAGTCCCAGGAGCAGGAGGTTGAGCTCCAAGAATAGGTCGTGCTTGCTCTTGTGCCATCGGGGTGGCTTACGTTCAAAATTAGTATACTGTTGATGCATTTGTGGAGTCACTCCACCCCTTTTGCTGCTCACGTTCCTATCTCATTCTTGCAATGCGAGTACATTCCTGTGTGGTGTGGGTAAAGTTCCAAGCACAGGCCTGGCACCACTTCTTTGTGGGTTGGTTTGTGACTAGAGGAGAAAAGGTATTACATTCTTCGGTTTTATGGTTACCGCGACATGCTCCACAAAGATGAGGACCTGTAGGTAGTACATTCCTCATTCGCTGCTGCTATTGTTGTGGCTGCATGGGTGGGCGATAGGTTTGTCCCAATCTTCTTAGTACTAGGTTAGCTATCTGGTCTGGATTTACTAGCGCACTAGACCCTGAACTTTGGTCATCACCCCACTGATCCCTAGGTTGCACCTCAGGGCCAGAACCATCTTGGAATTTGAAGTTATCTGTGAAATCCATAGCATCATGGCAACACTCATTGAAATTTGTATGCTTCTTTGCATAGAGATGTGTATGCAGTGTTGAATTTTTGAGTCCTTTTAAGAAGAGAGAAATTAATCGACTCTGGGTGGGCTTCTCATCTTCTACGTAACGATTAATGTACTGCTTCATCCTATTTACACAATCTCTAACACTCTCAGTCTCACCTTGCTTGAAAGAGTAGATGTTTGCTACCGTGTCATGTTGAATCCCCATCAAGGAAAAAGCAGCACCAATGAATCTCTCTTTCAGAACTCGTAAAGAATATTTGTCTGAAGCCTCTAGTGCTTGAAACCAAGCAAGGGCCTTTCCCTCAAGAGTGAGCCCAAATCCTTCAATTTGCGTATGCTTGTCAGTCACTTGCTCAGCTCGTACTGCTTGCCTAAATGCTGCTACATGGTCATATGGATCTCTCGACCCTTCGTACTTCTTTACCAATTTCTGAAGAGTTAATGGCCTTACTTGTCTTGAATACTCATCATAGGGCCTACGGCCTCTCACTCTCAGTGGGAATTGTTCCTCTCTTTGGTAAGATGGTCCACATACGTCCCAAATCAGTGTGGGTCCCCTATTACCTGCCTCACCAACCCCCTCCAAAGATCTTGTTACCCGCATTTCAGGAGGTGCATTTACGGGAGACCGAGTTGGCTCCCCTACCCTCCAATTGTCATAGTGAGAGAAATGTTATTGTGGTGTGATCTGTGGTCGCACTTTTGGTGTAGGATAATATCTTGGTGCTAGAGTTGGGCTACTTGCAGTGGTCCACTTTGATGTTGAGGGTCCCTCTCTAATGAACTCTCGTAGGGGAGGAGCAGCAGTTTCTCCAAGAAAGGCTGTCTCTCCTGGTTTAGCTGTATTTGTTGAGAACACTTCCATGAATAATGGTTGTCCTTTCCACGTGAGCTCCCGAATCTTCTTCCAATCAAAGGTTCGGTATTCATTGGCTCATTTATCAACGATTCGATTCTTGTATTCTGCAAGCTTCTCGACTACCACCATAAGTGCTAGAGGAAGATCTAGCTCTGGCAATCTAGTTGTGGCATAATATCCTTCTAAAGAGTCCTTATAGACCTCTTGAAGTGGGTCATTTTGTAAGACCTTTGTCACTGGAATTTGTCGTACAAACTCCCATTGGTTCTCAGCCCCCTAATCCATTTTGCTCTTGCCTTTCCTATCCCTTTCCAAATTTAGATCTACAAGAAGTAAATCATCTATGGATGGCTTTGAGGACTGGGCATTGGATGGTCCAAGCATGTCAGGCTCAATGAGCCAATCATCTCTAGACTCCCTTGCTCTAGAAAGCTTTGATAAGTCTAAGAACTCGCTTTTAGAGAGCTCCCCTAATTTGTCTACATTCTCTGGATGATAGGTGACTTCAGGTGCTCTATCAAGCTCTGAGAAAAAGTCTGCGATCTTAACAAGATATCGTTGTTGTGGATCCCTAAAGATCTCAGCTCCTTGAGCATTCGTGTAGACATACTGAAGTCTCACATTGAGTGGTAACCCCATGGTGTCGGTTTCAAATGGATTAAAAGATCTTGTGGGTGTCCTATTTGGGGCTAAGGGATGACTATTTGACGGCCCTAGATTGTCCATGGACAATGAGCTAGTTGTTCTGGAAAGGGTATCAGATTGGGATTCGGAAAAGGTTTCAACAATATCTGCCAAATTTCTTACCGATTGGGTCCCACTTTCCTGCATAGATACTCTAGAAGAGGTGCCCTAGGCCCTATGGCAGTGTCTATATGACGTCCCGACCGCAAGTGCATAAGGTCAAATTTTAAGGTTTTTTTTAAATATATATATATATATATATATATTTTAAACCCTACCTAACCACTAAATGTAACTAACATGAATATGTGTGTAACTATCTATTTTTTTATTATATATATATATATATATATGTATATTTAAATTTTAATAATTACACAAAAATACTAAATATGAAAAAAAAATTACAAAATTCAAAAAGATGCAAGTTACACTAATTATGCAAAAAAATTACAAAAGTTTAAAAAAATACAGAATATGCAGAAAATATGGACTCAAAATAAAACACATAATTTATAATTTTTTTATTTTTTTTTTATTTTTTCTTTTTTCTTTTCTTTTCTTCTCTTTTTTTTTGTTTTTTTAAATTATTTTTATTGTTTTTTTCTTTTTTTCTTTTTTTCCTTTTTTAAAACAAAAAAAATACAAAAAACATGAAAATTAACAAAAATAAATAAAAATAAAAATAATAAAAAAATACTAACCTTTTTCTTCGGCGCTTTCTCTGCAGATTCACCGGCCACCTTATCCTTCACGTGCCTCCTCTTTATGCTGCTGCGCCACCGCTCGCGCGCCGCCCGCCGCGCCGCGGGTGAACTGACACCACCACTTCTGCTCTGCTACTACAGCTACAGCCGCCTTAGCTTCGGCTCCTTATCGCCTTAGCTTCGCACCGGGCCTCTGCAGTAGTCACCGGCCAGCTCTCCTTCACGTTCTGCTTGCAGCCAGTACCGCGACCTCTTCACGCCTCCTTTCACAGCGGCAGCCGCGCCGCTTCATCGGGCGGCCACTTCACCAACGCCCTCGCCTTCTTCACCGCCGTCAACACTAGCTCGGCTGCTTCGCCTTCTGGCCCCGCCGTCAACACTCTTCGCCTTCTTTTTCACTTCCTCAGTAGTAGCCGGCTTCGGCCACCTTCACCACCGCGTCGGCCAGCCTTCGGCCTTCGCCTCCTCTTTACGCCTCCTCTTCTTCGGGTGAGGCAGAGACGGCAAGGCACCTTCCTTTCCTCCTCAGTCACCTTCGCCTTCAGCTGAGGCCCGGCCACCACTGCCTTCGCACCGGCCTGCGCTCTTTCCACGTGGCCGCCCTGCAGTCGGCCAGTTGCCTCCACAACCTCCTTTTCTATTTGGCGCCTCTGTCTGCCGCCTTCTTTTTCGGCCACTTCACCAACGCCCTTCTCGCCCACCAACCTTCGCTTCCCTCTTGCTACAGCGAGCCGCCGCACCATCCTTCACAGCTGCAGCAGCCGGTTAATATTGCATTAAGCATACACTTAATGCATTGATGCATAATACGTAATGTGCATAAGCTGAAAGCATGAATGCATAATGTAATAAGGATAAAGCTTATGCAATAATGCATTAAGCATTAATCTATTGTATTATTGCATAATGCATTAAGCTTAAGCCATAACGCATTAATACATAAGCACAAGTTTAATGCATAATACATAAGCTCACACATAATGCATTGAGCTTAATGTATTATTCAGATTTTCGTTTCTAATCTATGAACAAAAAATGAACACAATGATGAAAATAACCATGGAAAGCATATACATGAATGAGAAAACATTAGCGGGAGTAGATCTCAACCACACAAGTAAGTACTAATCTATTTTTTCTCTTCTAATCACTAGCTCCTAAACCTAAAAACAAAAAGAAATAGTGGTAGTAATGCAAGCTTCTCAACCGGTTTTGAGTCTTTTCCCTGGCAGCAGTGCCAATGGAGAGACGGAAAACTCTCTCACTTGTAGCATGAGTAGTATGATCCGTGTGTAGCTCAATCCAATGGGATTTGCATCCCTTTCAGAGCTAGGGATTTAACCCGTACCGGTGCACAAAAGCTTATCCACAAATGGAGAGAATGCTTATGGCTACCATCACATGACACTAGACTAAGCACACACACAAGCTCAACTTGCCCTCATTCCTACACACCCATTCATTCACAAATACAAGCAAGAGGAACACAATCACTATGCACACAAGCAAAGAGAAAGACCTCACTCCACTCCTATCTTCCTACAAGCATGCACACACTCAAGCATCAAGCTTCCATGAAAGCTTCAAATCAGCCCACATGCACAAAAACGAAATACTAAAAGCATGCATAAGAGTAAAATGATTAGAGAAGAGGATGAGAAAAACTCATGACATTGCTATTGATTCAATGAAGAGATTTATCTCATACAAAGATGTAGATGGGGTGAGAGAAGAGTCTTCACCTCTATGGAGAAGAGGGAGAGTAGCTCTCTCAAAGGAGCTCTTGCATGAACTTAGCCCAAAGTGTCCATAAGCTCTCAAATGAGCCACTTTTTATACTAAAACTCTAAAACTCCCAAAACTTCCCATGTGGGATTATTCTCAAGCCCACTCCCACACTCATCTACAACTTGGAACTCTTTACAAGGACCCTAAATAAGAATGTCAAGTCTCTTGTTTTCCTGCTTGAATCTTTGTGTTGCATCCTTGCATTGATCACCACTCGTCATGCAACACCCTCCCCCACATGCTTGCAAATTTTGGTCATGATTGGAGCATGTTTGGGTTTGTATTTAGCACCCAGTGGTAATTTCTCAAGTCTCTTGGTGCTTGAGAGGCCATGGAAAATCCGAGCCTTCCCCATACTATCATACCCAAACAGCTACGATAGGGACCAAACTTTGCAAGCACGTGGAGAGCCCCCATATTCTTGCAAAGTTTGGTCAGAATCGGAGCATGTTTGGATTAGTAATTAGCGCCCAGTGTGGATGTTTCAAGTCTCTTGGTGCTTAAGAGGCCATGAAAAATCCGGGGCTTCCCCATACCATCGTATCCAAACATGCTCCAATGTGGACCAAACTTTGCAAGCATATCCTGGGGCCCCACCACCACATGCTTGCATAGTTTGCTTATGTGATAGGAGCATGTTTGGGTTAGTAATTAGCACCCAGTGTGGATTTTTCAAGTCTCTTGGGGTAAGAGGCGATAGAAAATCTGGGCCCTCCCTATGCCATCGTACCCAAAAATGTTCCGATGGGGACCAATCTTTTCAAGCATAAGGGACGAGCCCATGCCCACATGTTTGCAAAGTTTAGTCATGATCGAAGAATGTTTAAGTTAGTAATTAGCACCCAGTGCGGATTTTTCAAGTCTCTTGGTGCTTAAGAGGCCATGGAAAATCCAAGCCTTCTCCATACCATCATACCCACACATGCTCCGATGGGGACCAAACTTTGCAAGCATGTGGGGGGACCCACCCCAAATGCTTGCAAAGTTTTGTCATGATCGAAGCATGTTTGGGTTAGTAATTAGTACCCAGTGCGGATTCTTCAAGTCTCTTGGTGCTTAAGAGGCCATGGAAAATCCGGGCCTTCCCCACACCATCGTACCCAAACGTGCTCCGATGGGGTGGAGGGTTAGTAATTAGTCATGATAGGAGCATGTTTGGGCTAGTAATTAGCGCCCACTGTGGAATTTTTATGTCTCATGGTGCATAAGAGGCCATGGAAAATCCGGGCCTTCCCCATACCATCATACCGAAACATGTTCCCAAACTTTGCAAGCATGTGAAGGGGACCTACCCCCACATGCTTACAAAGTTTGGTCATGATCGCAGCATGTGTGGGTTAGTAATTAGCACCCAGTGTGCAGATTTTTCAAGTCTCTTGGTGCTTAAGAGGCCATGGAAAATCCGGACCTTCCCCATACCATCATACCCAAACATGCTCCGATGGGGACCAAACTTTGCAAGCATGTGGGGAGGAACCACCCTCACATGCTTACAAAGTTTGATCACAATCGGAGTATGTTTGTATTAGTAGTTAGTGCCCAGTGTAGATTTTTCAAGTCTCTTGGTGCTTAAGAGGCCATGGAAAATCTGGGTCTTCCCCATACCGTCATACCAAACACGCTCTGAAGGGACCAAACTTTGCAAGCATGTGGGAGGAGAACCCCCACATGCTTACAAAGTGTGGTGATGATCGCAGCTTAGAAATTAGCGCCCAGTGTGGATTTTTCAAGTCTTGGTGCTTAAGAGGCCATGGAAAATCTGGGCCTTCCCCATACCATCATACCCAACACATGCTCCGATGGGGACCAAACTTTGCAAGCATATGGGGGGGCCCACCGCCACATGCTTGCAAAGTTTGGTCATCATTAGAGCATGTTTAGGTTAGTAGTTAGTGCCCAGTGCGGATTTTTCAAGTCTCTTGGTGCTTAAGAGGCCATGGAAAATCCGGGCCTTCCCCACACCACCGTACCCAAACATGCTCCGATGGGGTGGGGGGTTAGTAATTAGTCATGATAGGAGCATGTTTGGGCTAGTAATTAGTACCCAGTGTGGAATTTTCATGTCTCGTGGTGCACAAGAGGCCATGGAAAATCCGGGCCTTCCCCATACCATTATACCGAAACATGTTTCCAAACTTTGCAAGCATAAGGAGGGGACCCACCCCCACATGCTTGTGAAGTTTGGTGTTGATCGGAACATATTTGGGTTAGTAATTAGGGCCGAGTGTGTGGATTCTTCAAGTCTCTTGGTGCTTAAGAGGCCATGGAAGATCCGAGCCTTCCCCATATAATCATACCCACCGATGGGGACCAAAACTTTGCAAGCATGTGGGGAGGAGCCACCCCCACATGCTTGCAAAGTTTGGTCACAATCGGAGTATGTTTGAATTAGTAGTTAGTGCCCAGTGTGGATTTTTCAAGTCTCGGTGTGCTTGAGGGCATGGAAAATCCGGGTCTTCCCCATACCATCGTACCCAAACACGCTCCGTTAGGGACCAAACTTTGCAAGCATGTGGGGGGGGCCCACCCCCACATGCTTACAAAGTTTGGTCATGATCGCAGCATGTGTGGGTTAGTAATTAGCGCCGCCTAGTGTGCTTAAGAGGCCATGGAAAATCCGGGCCTTCTCCATACCATCATACCCAAACATGCTCCGATGCGGACCAAACGTTGCAAGCATGTGGAGATTTTTCAAGTCTCTTGGTGCTTAAGAGGCCATGGAAAATCCGGGCCTTCCCCATACCATCATACCCAAACATGCTCCGATGTGGACCAAACTTTGCAAGCATGTGGGGAGGAACCACCCTCACATGCTTGCAAAGTTTGATCACAATCGGAGTATGTTTGTATTAGTAGTTAGTGCCCAATGCAGATTTTTCAAGTCTCTTGGTGCTTAAGAGGCCATGGAAAATCTGGGTCTTCCCTATACCATCATACCCAAACACGCTCTGATAGGGACCAAACTTTGCAAGCATGTGGGGGGGGGCCAACCCCACATGCTTACAAAGTTTGGTGATGATCGCAGCATGTTTGGGTTAGTAAATAGCGCCGCCTAATGTGGATTTTTTAAGTCTTGGTGCTTAAGAGGCCATGGAAAATCCGGGCCTTCCCCATACCATCATACCAACCACATGCTCCGATGGGGACCAAACTTTGCAAGCATATGGGGGGACCCACCGCCAAATGCTTGCAAAGTTTGGTCATCATTGGAGCATGTTTAGGTTAGTAATTAGCGCCCAGTGCGGATTTTTAAAGTCTCTTGGTGCTTAAGAGGACATGGAAAATCCGGGCTTCCGTATACCATCGTACCCAAACATGTTCTGATGGGGATGAAACTTTGCAAGCATGTGCGGGGGTCTCACCCCCACATACTTACAAAGTTTGTTCATGATAGGAGCATGTTTGGGTTAGTAATTAGTGCCCAGTGTGGATTTTTTAAGTCTCTTGGTGCTTAAGAGGCCATCAAAAATCCAGGCCTTTCACATACCATCATACCCAAACATGCTCCAATGGGGACCAAACTTTGTAATCATGTGGGAGGGACTCTCCCCCACATGCTTGAAAATTTTGGTCATGATTGGAGCATGTTTGGATTAGTAATTAGTGCCATGTGCAGATTTGTCAAGTCTCTTGGTGCTTGAGAGGCCATGGAAAATCCGAGCCTTCCCCATACTATCATACCCAAACATTCTCCGATAGGGACCAAACTTTACAAGCTTGTGAGAGCCCCTATATTTTTGCAAAGTTTGGTTAGAATCAGAGCATGTTTGGATTAGTAATTAGCGCCCAGTGTGCGGATGTTTCAAGCCTTTTGGTGCTTAAGAGGCCATGGAAAATCCGGGGCTTTCCCATACCATCATACCCAAACATGCTCCGATGTCAAACTTTGCAAGCACATCGCGGGGGGGGGGGGGGGGGGGGGGCACCCCCACATGCTTACATAGTTTGCTTATGAATAGGAGCATGTTTGGGTTAGTAATTAGCACCCAGTGTGGATTTTTTAAGTCTCTTGGGGTAAGAGGCGATAGAAAATCCGGGCCCTCCCCATGCCATTGTACCTAAAAATGCTCGGATGATGGGGACTAATCTTTTCAAGCATAAGGGAGGAGCCCACGCCCACATGTTTGCAAACTTTGGCCACATGATCGAAGAATGTTTACGTTAGTAATTAGCGCCTAGTGAGGATTTTTCAAGTCTCTTGGTGCTTAAGAGGCCATGGGAAATCCAAGCCTTCCCTATGCCATCATACTCACACATGCTTCGATGGGGACCAAACATTGCAAACATGTGGGGGGGACCCATCCCAAATGCTTGCAAATTTTTATCATGATCGAAGCATGTTTGGGTTAGTAATTACCGCCCAGTGCATATTTTTCAAGTCTCTTGGTGCATGAGAGGCCATGGAAAATCCGGGCCTTCCCCACACCATCGTACCCAAACATGCTCCGATGGGAACCAAACTTTGCAAGCATGTGGGGGGTTAGTAATTAGTCATGATAGGAGCATGTTTGGGTTAGTAATTAGCGCCCAGTGTGGAATTTTCATATCTCGTGGTGCATAAGAGGCCATGGAAAATCTGGGTACCATCGTACCGAAACATGCTCTGATGGGGACCAAACTTTGCAAGCATGTGAAGGGGACCTACCGCCATATGCTTGTAAAGTTTGGTCTTGATCGGGGTATATTTGGGTTAGTAATTAGTGCCTAGTGTGTGGGTTTTTCAAGTCTCTTGGTGCTTAAGAGGCCATGAGAAATCTGGGCCTTCCCCATACCATCATACGCAAACATGCTCGGATGGGGACCAAACTTTGCAAAGCATGTGGGGAGGAGCCACCCCCACATTCTTGCAAAGTTTGGTCACAATCGGAGTATGTTTGGATTAGTAGTTAGTGTCCAGTGTGAATTTTTCAAGTCTCTTGGTGCTTAAGAGGCCATGGAAAATCCGGGTCTTCCCCATACCATCGTACCCAAACACGCTCCGATAGGGACGAAACTTTGCAAGCAAGTGGGAGGGGCCCACCCCCACATGCTTACAAAGTTTGGTCATGATCGCAGCATGTGTGGTTAGTAATTAGCGCCTAGTGTGTGGATTTTTCAAGTCTCTTGGTGCTTAAGAGGCCATGGAAAATCCGGGCCTTCCCCATACCATCATACCCAAACATGCTTTGATAGGGACCAAACTTTGTAAGCATGTGGGGGGACCCACCCCCACATGCTTATTGCAAAGTTTGGTGATGATCGCAGCATGTTTGGTTTAGTAATTAGCACCCAATATGGATTTTTCAAGTCTTGGTTCTTAAGAGGCCATGGAAAATCCGGGCCTTCCCCATACCATCGTACCTAACACATGCTCCGATGGGGACCAAACTTTGCAAGCATATGGGGGGACCCACCACCACATGCTTGCAAAGTTTGTTCATCATCCGAGCATGTTTAGGTTAGTAATTAGCACCCAGTGCGGATTTTAAAAGTCTCTTGGTGCTGAAGAGGCCATGGAAAATCCGAGCTTCACTATACCATCGTACCCAAACATGCTCCGAAGAAGACCAAACTTTGCAAGCATAAGCGAGGGCCCCACCCCCACATACTTACAAAGTTTGGTCATGATAGGAGCATGTTTGGGTAAGTAATTAGTGCCCTGTGTGGATTTCTTAAGTCTCTTGGTGCTTTAGAGGCCATGGAAAATCATTAGGAACTCAATGGAGTCTTCTTGGGCCCTTTAATTTGCCATGAGGTTATGGAAACGTTTAACTTTTTGACAAATAGGAGCCCGCCACGTAAGCAAAAACCATTGGTTTGTAAGAGAGGTGTAAGAGTGGTCAAAGGGTGCACTTTTTCCCCCAAAAAGGGGGGGAGGCAATTTTACAATTTTCGGACCTCCATAACTTCTACATACAAGCTCCGATCTAAGCGGAGATTACAGATCCGTGATCTACGCATCAAGAGCTTTCCATAGATATGTTACATGATATGGTTTTATCCGCTAGATTTTAAATTCCATTTTCCCCCCCAAATTCAAATTCGAATAAAGTAGCCGTTTTGAAGCTTCAAATTAGAAAACGTTTCTTCTTAAGAGAAAAGGTTTGACTCCCTTAAACTGCCAAATAAAAGGGCCCAAGAAGACTCCATTGAGTTCCTAATGCCAGGCCTTTCGCATACCATCATACCCAAACATGCTCCAATGGGGACCAAACTTTGCAATCATGTGGGGGGGACCCTCCCCCACATGCTTGCAAATTCTGGTCATGATTGGAGCATGTTTGGGTTAGTAATTAGCGCCTAGTGCAGATTTTTCAAGTCTCTTGGTGCTTGAGAGGCCATGGAAAATCCGGGCCTTCCCCATAGTATCATACCCAAACATGCTCAGATAGGGACCAAACTTTGCAAGCATGTGAGAGCCCCCACATTCTTGCAAAGTTTGGTGAGTTTGGTGAGAATCGGAGCATGTTTGGATTTTAGTAATTAGCGCCCAGTGTGGATGTTTCAAGTCTCTTGGTGCTTAAGAGGCCATGGAATCGTACCCAAACATGCTCCGATGTGGACCAAAATTTACAAGCATATGGGCGGTCCCACTTCCACAGGCTTGCATAGTTTGCTTATGATAGGAGGATGATTTTTTTAGTAATTAGCACCTAGTGCGGATTTTTCAAGTCTCTTGGGGTAAGAGGCGATAGAAAATCCGGGCCCTCCCCATGCCATCATACCCAAAAATGCTCCGATGAGGACCAAGTATGTGGGAGGAGCCCACGTCCACATGTTTGCAAAGTTTTGTCATGATCGAAGAATGTTTGCATTAGTAATTAGCGCCCAGTGTGGATTTTTCAAGTCTCTTGGTGCTTTAGAGGCCATGGAAAATCCAAGCCTTCCCCATGCCATCATACTCACACATGCTCCGATGGGGACCAAGCTTTGCCAGCATGTGGGGGGACCCACCCCAAATGCTTGCAAAGTTTTGTTATGATCGAAGCATGTTTGGGTTAGTATTTAGTGCCCAGTGTGGATTTTTCAAGTCTTTTGGTGCTTAAGAGGCCATGGAAAATCCGGGCCTTCCCCACACCATCGTACCCAAACATGCTCCGATGGGGACCAAACTTTGCAAGCATATGGGGGGTTAGTAATTAGTCATGATAGGAGCATGTTTGGGTTAGTAATTAGCATCGTGTGGAATTTTCAAGTCTCATGGTGCCTAAGAGGCCATGGAAAATCCGGGCCTTCCCCATACCATCATACCGAAACATGCTCCGATGGGGACCAAACTTTGAAGGCATGTGGAGGGGACCCACCCCCACATGCTTGTGAAGTTTGGTCTTGATCGAAGCATATTTGGGTTAGTAATTAGGGCCTAGTGTGTGGATTTTTCAAGTCTCTTGGTTCTTAAGAGGCCATGGAAGATCCGAGCCTTCCCCATACCATCATACCCACCGATGGGGACCAAACTTTGCAAGCATGTGGGGAGGAGCCACCCCCACATGTTTGGGTTAGTAATTAGTGCCCAGTGTGGATTTTTCAAGTCTCTTGGTGCTTAAGAGGCCATGGAAGGTTCGGGCCTTCCCCATACCATCGTACCCAACACATGCTCCGATGGGGACCAAAATTTGCAAGCATATAGGGGGGGCCCACCTCCACAAGCTTGCAAAGTTTGGTCAGGATCGGAGCATGTTTAGGTTAATAATTAGCACCCAGTGCGGATTTTTAAAGTCTCTTGTGGTGGTTATGAGGCCATGGAAAATCCAGGCCTTCACCATACCATCGTACCCAAACATGCTCCGATGGGGACCAAACTTTGCAAGTATGTGGAGGGGACCCACATACTCCGATGGGGACCAAACTTTGCAAGTATGTGGGGGGACCCACCCCCACATTCTTGCAAATTTGGGTCATGATTGGAGCATGTTTGGGTTAGTAATTAGCAGCCAATACAGATTTCTCAAGTCTTTTGGTGCTTAAGAGGCCATGGAAAATCCGGGCGGCCTTCCCCATACTATCATACCCAAACATGCTTTGATAGGGACCAAACTTTGCAAGCATGTGGAGAGCCCCCATATTCTTGTAAAGTTTGGTCAGAATCAAAGCATTAATGTGTGGAATTTTCAAGTCTCATGGTGCCTAAGAGGCCATGGAAAATCCGGGCCTTCCCCATACCATCATACCGAAACATGCTCCGATGGGGACCAAACTTTGTAGGCATGTGGAGGGGACCCACCCCCACATGCTTGAAGTTTGGTCTTGATCGGAGCATATTTGGGTTAGTAATTAGGGCCCGGTGCGTGGATTTTTCAAGTCTCTTGGTGCTTAAGAGGCCATGGAAGATCGGAGCCTTCCCCATACCATCATACCCACCGCCGATGGGGACCAAACTTTGCAAGCATGTGGGGAGGAGCCACCCCCACATGTTTGGGTTAGTAATTAGCGCCCAGTGTGGATTTTTTAAGTCTCTTGGTGCTTAAGAGGCCATAGAAGGTCCGGGCCTTCCCCATACCATCGTACCCAACACATGCTCTGATGGGGACCAAAATTTGCAAGCATATGGGGGGGCCCACCTCCACATGCTTGCAAAGTTTGGTCAGGATCAGAGCATGTTTAGGTTAGTAATTAGCACCCGGTGCGGATTTTTAAAGTCTCTTGTGGTGGTTATGAGGCCATGGCATATCCAGGCCTTCACCATACCATCGTACCCAAACATGCTCCGATGGGGACCAAACTTTGCAAGTATGTGGGGGGGACCCACCCCCACATTCTTGCAAATTTGGGTCATGATTGGAGCATGTTTGGGTTATTAATTAGCGCCCAGTACAGATTTCTCAAGTCTCTTGGTGCTTAAGAGGCCATGGAAAATCCGGGCCTTCCCCATACTATCATACCCAAACATACTCCGATAGGGACCAAACTTTGCAAGCATGTGGAGAACCCCCATATTCTTGTAAAGTTTGGTCAGAATCAGAGCATTAATGTGTGGAGTTTTCAAGTCTCATGGTGCCTAAGAGGCCATGGAATATCCGGGGCTTCCCCATACCATCATACCGAAACATGCTCCGATGATGGGGACCAAACTTTGAAGGCATGTGGAGGGGACCCACCCCCACATGCTTGTGAAGTTTGGTCTTGATCGGAGCATATTTGGGTTAGTAATTAGGGCCCGGTGCATGGATTTTTCAAGTCTCTTGGTGCTTAAGAGGCCATGGAAGATCCGAGCCTTCCCCATACCATCATACCCACCCATGGGGACAAAACTTTGCAAGCATGTAGGGAGGAGCCACCCCCACATGTTTGGGTTAGTAATTAGTGCCCAGTGTTGATTTTTCAAGTCTCTTGGTGCTTAAGAGGCCATGGAAGGTCCGGGCCTTCCCCATACCATCGTACCCAACACATGCTTTGATGGGGACCAAAATTTGCAAGCATATGGGGGGAGCCCACCTCCACATGCTTGCAAAGTTTGGTTAGGTCAGTAATTAGCACCCAGTGCGGATTTTTAAAGTCTCTTGTAGTGGTTATGAGGCCATGGAAAATCCAGGCCTTCACCATACCATCGTACCTGTGAGATCCCTGTTCCCACCGCGCAACGGATTCGGGGTACTAGCAGCGGAAGTAGCACTTCTTGCGCGAGGCAGGGTCCCACACTCGGGGCCTCGTCCGCGGATATCCGGACAAAAGACTAATCCGTCGGTTTTTCCAAAACCAGACCCGGAAAAACTTCCCTTATCCGGAAAGCACGGGCGATTCCACCAGGATAATTTTTACTCTAACGTAGTCAAAACTCTTACTGATCAAACAGATCCGACTGCATCTATAAAGATACTTGGTCAGATCAAGGAAGAAACTTGCACTTGGATCATTGGGATCAACGCTTTTTTCCCCACCAAGGAGGCACAGCCGTTGATTCCTATCCATAGAACAATTACTATCCGGGATTTACTTTATCTATCGTAATAACAGAAATTGAGTCTCGATTTACGGATCCATCAGTCCAGCCTAACCCCATCCGATCCCATGGGTTAGCCAACCGCCCAACCACTGTAGTGATGGGATCCAATTTGGAATTTGGTTAGGTTTTGTCCCGGGTACCAAGGAAAAGAGTTCCAAGGCCCCCTAGCCGGAATTTCATGCAAACATAAAACTAGCCACACCACTTACACACCCAATATGAAAATTGCCTTTTTCTTAGCATCAGCTAACTTTAAAACAATCCTTTAATGAAACCATAGTACCACTGATCACAATCTCCCAAATTATCCAGTTGATTCATAATTTCCCATCATTCCTTCATCAGAGTATCTATGGCATCATTGGCAACTAGAACGCTCACCACCTGTCCACACAGGGGCCGTTTCAATAGTTCCTAGCCCATAATACTCAACAATATAATCACTTATCAAGATGGACTCTCGTTGAAGATCAGCAAGATCAACCAACAGATCCATATAAAGAGCCATGGACTCATCCATTGAAGACCAGCAAGGTCAATCAACCAGATCCATGCCCGGTTTCACAAAACAACTCTTACTCCTTGTTCCAATATCTTCCTCGACGCACGCGTGGGTATCCTGGGCGACCCAGAGCCCGAGCACCGTATGGTCAGCACCCTCTAGGATCCTTCGCAGGTGACCTAGCGCTTCACTCATAGGCCGCTTCCTTGGTCCCTCATCCACCGTACCGGAAGCTCACCATTTTAATCGAACCGAGGCTGGTCAAGACCTCGGCCGACCTTGCTACGCGAGACGTCCTCCATTGACTCTCCGTCAGCAGTTGCAACTTTATCAGTTAGGTCTCCACGACCTTAATCACAAGACGGTCAAAATGCTTTCCCAGCATTCTTGACATAAAACAGCCATTTACAAACAGCATTTACAAACAGTTTACAAATACAATTTCTATATTAACTCTCATTTTTCCACATTATCCCTCATGCAATCCACATTACTTATTCCACATTTCATTTATATGTGTACTCATCCAATCATATCATTTTCCATCTCTTCACTTCAGATTCCTTCACATCACATATCATATATTCACATCCATATCCACATCCATACATCCACATCCACATCCACATTCACATCCATACATCCACATCTACATGCTTATCTCCATTTTCACATCCTCATTTATACATCCACATCCCATATCCACATTCATACATACACATCCATATCCACATCCATATCCGCATTCATACATACACATCCATATCCACATCCACATGCATACATTCATTATCACGTCCTCATTCATACATCCACATCCACATACATACATACATACATCCACATCCACATCCACATTCTCATTCACATCTATACATCCATATCTACATGCACATTCACATCCATACATCCACATCTATATCCTCATTCACATCCATACATCCACATTCATGCATCCACATCTACATGCCTACATCCATACATACACATCCACATTTACATCCATGCATCCACATCCACATCCTCATTCACATCCATACATCCACATTCATACATCCACATCCACATCCACATTCACATCCATACATCCACATCTACATGCTTATCTCCATTTTCACATCCTCATTTATACATCCACATCCCATATCCACATTCATACATACACATCCATATCCACATCCACATGCATACATACATCCACATCCACATTCCCATTCACATATATACATCCATATCTACATGCACATTCACATCCATACATCCACATCTATATCCTCATTCACATCCATACATCCACATTCATGCATCCACATCTACATGCATACATCCATACATCCACATCCACATTTACATCCATGCATCCACATCTACATCCTCATTCACATCCATACATCCACATTCATACATCCATACATCCACATTCATACATCCACATCCACATCCACATTCACATCCATACATCCACATTCATACATCCACATCCACATCCATACATCCACATTCATACATCCACATCCACATCCACATTCACATCCATACATCCACATTCATACATTCACATCCACATCCACATGCATCTTATCATATCTTATCACTTCCCATATCTTTTATGCATACCTCTATGCATGAAATTCAATTATGCTAAAAGTAACACTTTTATAATAAAATATTCAACTTTTATGCATACCTCTATGCATGAAATCCAATATGATAAAAGTAACACTTTTGATATAAAAAAATTATCCTTTATGCATACTTCTATGCATGAAAATTAAAAATGATAAAAGTAACACTTTTGATATAAAAAATTTTCCTTTATGCATCCTTCTATGCATGAAAATTAAAAATGATAAAAATAACACTTTTAATATAAAAAAATTATCCTTTATGCATACTTCTATGCATGAAAATTAAAAATGATAAAAGTATCACTTTTGATATAAAAAATTTTCCTTTATGCATCCTTCTATGCATGAAAATTAAAAATGATAAAAATAACACTTTTAATATAAAAAAATTATCCTTTATGCATACTTCTATGCATGAAAATTAAAAATGATAAAAGTATCACTTTTGATATAAAAATTTTCCTTTATGCATACTTCTATGCATGAAAAATTAAAAAATGATAAAAGTAACACTTTTGATATAAATTTTTTTTTTCCTTTATGCATACTTCTATGCATGAAAATTAAAAATGATAAAAGTAACACTTTTGATATAAAAAAAATTATCCTTTATGCATGATATTAAAATTCAATTTCTCCATGATTATAATGAAATTCTTTCAATTAATCTAGGATGATAATTCCTAGAATATGGTAGGAAGTCCTCTTTTTATGCTTTGAATGAAATTATTTTATGCATAATTTTTATAAAAATTTTGCCATAGCTCCGCTGCTATGACTGATAAATCTCAATTTTTTTCTAAGGGATAAAGCTTATCATTAAGGAAATAATTAAAATGATCTCTAATTGGATCATTAATCTATAGTGGATTGAATCATCAATATGCATAAACTAAAAGCATAGAAAAAAGCCATTAAATTGGCCTCAAGCATAGCTTAAGATTGGGTTAAGGAAAAGCTTTATGAAAAGCTTGATTTGGATTGAGAACGGGTCATGAGTATGACCATTTCTTGAGTGAGAGAGAATTTACATAAAAATCATTAGAATTTAAACATAAATGAAAATTAACTTCAATAGCATTTATTAACTTATGTAACTCTTCACTACTATTCAAACTTCAATAGTATTTAAAAAAAAAACCATACCAATAAAACTTCCCAAGCTTGAGAGGGGTTGAGAAGAGAGAAACATTGAGAAATTATAGAAAGATCAATATTCACTAATTACCTTACAACTTGCTTGATTCTTTGTTCACGGTAGAGGCCCCCAACCAATCAATTGGTTAAGTATGTTGATGGAGCCACTAATGGGGATTGAAGAAAGAGGGAAGCTCCAAAAACTAGTGAATTATTAAATGAATTCACAGTTCTTGGCTTAGGTGGAGTAGAGTAACGATGCATGAACATTAACTATTTTTCAACAAGGGGGAGGCTTCTATTTATAGGAAAAATTGAGCTCCTAACCAAACAAACTGATTCTAGAATTTTCTAAATCAGTTTGGTCAATATTTGACCATTTTTAGGTCAGTTAAGCTAACTTTTTGGAACTAGACTTGAATGAGGAGAGAGGAGAGATGAAATATCTCAATTTTTATGAGTTTAAAACTCATTCAAGCATGTGAAATATGCACCTCCTTTAAAGAACTCCCCTTCCTTACATATGTATCATAATGGAATCATTTTAATATTGCTCATAGTTTTTTTTTTTTTAACTAATAAACCTTGTACATTTTCAACTCTTCATCTTATGTGAAATATGCACCTCCTTTAAAGAACTCCCCTTCCTTACATATGTGTCATAATGAAATCATTTTAATATTGCTCATAGTTTTTTTACTAATAAACCTTGTACATTTTCAACTCTTCATCTTATGTGAAATATGCACCTCCTTTAAAGAATTTCCCCTTCCTTACATATGTGTCATAATGAAATCATTTTAATATTGCTCATAGTTTTTTTACTAATAAACCTTGTACATTTTCAACTCTTCATCTTATGTGAAATATGCACCTCCTTTAAAGAATTTCCCCTTCCTTACATATGTGTCATAATGGAATCATTTTAATATTGCTCATAGTTTTTTACTAATAAACCTTGTACATTTTCAACTCTTCATCTTATGTGAGCATTTACTCATTTTTGGATACCCAAAATATCTCATATTTTTAATATTGCTCATAGTTTTTTACTAATAAACCTTGTACATTTTCAACTCTTCATCTTATGTGAGCATTTACTCATTTTTGGATACCCAAAATATCTCATATTTTTAATATTGCTCATAGTTTTTTACTAATAAACCTTGTACATTTTCAACTCTTCACCTTATGTGAGCATTTACTCATTTTTGGGTATCTTCTTTTTACAATTTGGATTTATCTCCTCCCTACACATGGATTGATGCTATTGGCCCATAGGAACCTTAATTGGACCATAGTCTAAAGATTTCTGAAAATCTAGAGCCTTAGACTAAGGTTCTTTATACCTATTTCCAATTAATTCCAATTGCACATTGGAAAATTCTTTTTTGAATTTCTGTTTCAGGGGAACTCATCTGAATTATAAGAGATGTTTTTCTATCCAAAAATATTCAAAATCTGAATATTCTCTCTCTAGAATAATTTTTCTCTCTCTAGGCTAAAATAGTTAGCAACAAGGTCTTTATATTTCTGAAGAGGGTTGATTACAGGGGAAGATACTAGACATCAAAAAGGGTTGGGGGAGGAATCTTACAGTACCCAAACATGCTCCGATGGGGACCAAACTTTGCAAGTATGTGGGGAGGACCCACCCCCACATTCTCGCAAATTTGGGTCATGATTGGAGCATGTTTGGGTTAGTAATTAGTGCCCAGTGTAGATTTCTCATTCTCTTGGTGCTTAAGAGGCCATGGAAAATCCGGGCCTTCCCCATACTATCGTACTCAAACATGTGGAGAGCCCCCATATTCTTGCAAAGTTTGGTCAGAATCAGAGTATGTTTGGATTAGTAAATTAGCGCGCCCAGTGCGGATGTTTCAAGTCTCTTGGTGCTTAAGAGGCCATGGAAAATCCGGGCCTTCCCCACACCATTGTACCCAAACATGCTCTGATTGGGGACCAATGTTTTCAAGCATGTGGAAGGAGCCCACACCCACATGTTTGTATATTTTGGTCATGAATGGAGAATTTTTGGGTTAGTAATTAGCGCTCACTGGGATTTTTCAAGTCTCTTGGTGCTTAAGAGGCCATGGAAAATCCAAGCCTTCCCCATACCAGCATACTCACACATGCTCTGATGGGGACCAAACTTTGCAACCATATAGAGAGCCTCCATATTCTTGCAAAGTTTGGTCAGAATTGAAGCATGTTTGGATTAGTAATTAGCGCCCAGTGCGGATGTTTCAAGTCTCTTGGTACTTAAGAGGCCATGGAAAATCCGGGGCTTCCCCATACCATCGTACCCAAACATGCTCCGATGGGGACCAATATTTTTAAGCATGTGGGAAGAGCCTACGTCCACATGTTCCTAAATTTTGGTCATGAACGGAGAATGTTTGGGTTAGTAATTAGCGCCCACCACTGCGGATTTTTCAAGTCTCTTGGTGCTTAAGAGGCCCTGGAAAATCCAAGCCTTCCCCATACCAGCATACTCACACATGCTTCGATGGGGACCAAACTTTGCAAGCATGTGGGGGGCACCCACCCCAAATCCTTGCAAAGTTTTATCATGATCGAAGCATATTTGGGTTAGTAATTAGTGCCCAGTGTGGATTTTTCAAGTCTCTTGGTGCTTAAGAGGCCATGGAAAATCAAACATGCTCGCGGATGGGGACCAAACTGCAAGCCTCTAGTAGAGGGTCCGAGCCCCATACAAAGTTTAGTCATGATAGGAGCATGTTTGGGTTAGTAATTAGTGCCCAATGTGGAGTTTTCAAGTCTCGTGGTGGTACATAGGCCATGGAAAATCCCCGCCTTCCCCATACCATCATACCCAAACATGCTCCGATGGGGACCAAACTTTGGAAACATGTGGAGGGGATCAACCCCCACATAATTGTAAAGTTTGGTTTTCATCGCGCATCATATTTGGGTTAGTAATTAGCGCCCAATGTGCGGATTTTTCAAGTCTCTTGAGGCCATGGAAAATCCAGGCCTTCCCCATACAATCATACCCAAACATGCTCCGATGGGGACCAAACTTTGCAAGCATCTGGGGAGGAGCCACCCCCACATGCTTGCAAAGTTTGGTCATAATAGGAGTATGTTTGGATTAGTAGTTAGTGCCCAATGCGGATTTTTCAAGTCTCTTGGTGCTTAAGAGGCCATGAAGAATGAGGGTCTTCCCCATACCATCATACCCAAACACGCTCTGATATGGACCAAACTTTGCAAGCATGTGGGGAGGGCACATCCCCACATGCTTACAAAGTTTGGTCATGATCGCAGCATGTTTGGTCATAGTTTGCTTATGATAGGAGCATGTTTGGGTTAGTAATTAGCACCCAGTGTGGATTTTTCAAGTCTCTTGGGGTAAGAGGCGATAGAAAATCGGGACCCTCTCTATGCCATCGTACCCAAAAAAACTCCGATGGGGACCAATCTTTTCAAGCATAAGGGAGAAGCCCACGCCCACATGTTTGCAAAGTTTGGTCATGATCGAAGAATGTTTAAGTTAGTAATTAGTGCCCAGTGCGGATTTTTCAAGTCTCTTGGTGCTTAAGATGCGATGGAAAATCCAAGCCTTCCCCATGGCATCATACTCACACTTGCTCTGATGGGGACAAAACTTTGCAAGCATGTGGGGGGACCCACCCCAAATGCTTGCAAAGTTTTGTCATGATCAAAGCATGTTTGGGTTAGTAATTAGTGCCCAGTGCGGATTTTTCAAGTCTCTTGGTGCTTAAGAGGCCATGGAAAATCCGGGCCTTCCCCACACCATCGTACCCAAACATGCTCTGATGGGATGGGGGGTTAGTAATTAGACATGATAGGAGCATGTTTGGGCTAGTAATTAGCGCCCACTGTGGAATTTTTATGTCTCATGGTGCATAAGAGGCCATGGAAAATCCGGGCCTTCCCCATACCATCATACCGAAACATGTTCCCAAACTTTGCAATCATGTGAAGGGGACCTACCCCCACATGCTTACAAAGTTTGGTCATGATCGCAGCATGTGTGGGTTAGTAATTAGCACCCCAGTGTGCGGATTTTTCAAGTCTCTTGGTGCTTAAGAGGCCATGGAAAATCCGGGCCTTCCCCATACCATCATACCCAAACATGCTCCGATGGGGACCAAACTTTGCAAGCATGTGGGGAGGAACCTCCCTCACATGCTTGCAAAGTTTGATCACAATCCGAGTATGTTTGTATTAGTAGTTAGTGCCCAGTGCAGATTTTTCAAGTCTCTTGGTGCTCAAGAGGCCATGGAAAATCTGGGTCTTCCCCATACCGTCATACCAAACACGCTCTGAAGGGACCAAACTTTGCAAGCATGTGGGGGGGGCACCCCCACATGCTTACAAAGTGTGGTGATGATTGCAGCTTAGTAATTAGCGCCCAGTGTGGATTTTTCAAGTCTTGGTGCTTAAGAGGCCATGGAAAATCTGGGCCTTCCCCATACCATCATACCCAACACATGCTCCGATGGGGACCAAACTTTGCAAGCATATGGGGGGGTCCACCGCCACATGCATGTAAAGTTTGGTTATCATTAGAGCATGTTTAGGTTAGTAGTTAGTGCCCAGTGCGGATTTTTCAAGTCTCTTGGTGCTTAAGAGGCCATGGAAAATCCGGGCCTTCCCCACACCACCGTACCCAAACATGCTCCGATGGGGTGGGGGGTTAGTAATTAGTCATGATAGGAGCATGTTTGGGCTAGTAATTAGTGCCCAGTGTGGAATTTTCATGTCTCGTGGTGCATAAGAGGCCATGGAAAATCCGGGCCTTCCCCATACCATCATACCAAAACATGTTCCCAAACTTTGCAAGCATAAGGAGGGTACCCACCCCCACATGCTTGTGAAGTTTGGTGTTGATCGGAACATATTTAGGTTAGTAATTAGGGCCGAGTGTGTGGATTTTTCAAGTCTCTTGTTGCTTAAGAGGCCATGGAAGATCCGAGCCTTCCCCATATCATCATACCCATCGATAGCATGTGGGGAGGAGCCACCCCCACATGCTTGCAAAGTTTGGTCATAATCGGAGTATGTTTGGATTAGTAGTTAGTGCCCAGTGTGGATTTTTCAAGTCTCAGTGTGCTTGAGGGCATGGAAAATCCGGGTCTTCCCCATACCATCATACCCAAACACGCTCCGTTAGACGGGACCAAACTTTGCAAGCATGTGGGGGGGGGCCCACCCCCACATGCTTGCAAAGTTTGGTCATGATCGCAGCATGTGTGGGTTAGTAATTAGCGCCGCCTAGTGTGCTTAAGAGGCCATGGAAAATCCAGGCCTTCCCCATACCATCATACCCAAACATGCTCCAATGCGGACCAAACTTTGCAACAATGTGGGGAGGAACCACCCTCACATGCTTGCAAAGTTTGATCACAATCGGAGTATGTTTGTATTAGTAGTTAGTGCCCAATGCAGATTTTTCAAGTCTCTTGGTGCTTAAGAGGCCATGGAAAATCTGGGTCTTCCCCATACCGTCATACCCAAACACGCTCTGATAGGGACCAAACTTTGCAAGCATGTGGGGGGGGGCCACCCCCACATTCTTACAAATTTTGGTGATGATCACAGCATTTTTGGGTTAGTAAATAGCACCGCCTAGTGTGGATTTTTCAAGTCTTAGTGCTTAAGAGGCCATGGAAAATCCGGGCCATCCCCATACCATCATACCCAACACATGCTCCGATGGGGACCAAACTTTGCAAGCATATGGGGGGACCCACCGCCACATGCTTGCAAGGTTTGGTCATCATTGGAGCATGTTTAGGTTAGTAATTAGCGCCCAGTGCGAATTTTTAAAGTCTCTTGGTGCTTAAGAGGGCATGGAAAATTCGGGCTTCCGTATACCATCGTACCCAAACATGCTCTGATGGGGACGAAACTTTGCAAGCATGTGCGGGGGTCTCACCCCCACATACTTACAAAGTTTGGTCATGATAGGAGCATGTTTGTGTTAGTAATTAGTGCCCAGTTTGGTCATGATAGGACCCACCCCCACATGCTTGCAAAGTTTGGTCACAAACGAGCATGTTTGGATTAGTAATTAGCGCCTAATGCAGATTTTTCAAGTCTCTTGGTGCTTAAGAGGCCATGGAAAATCCAGGCCTTTCATATACCATCATACCCAAACATACTCCAATGGGGACCAAACTTTGCAATCATGTGGGGGGGACTCTCCCCCACATGCTTGAAAATTTTGGTCATGATTGGAGCATGTTTGGATTAGTAATTAGTGCCATGTGCAGATTTGTCAAGTCTCTTGGTGCTTGAGAGGCCATGGAAAATCCGAGCCTTCCCCATACTATCATACCCAAACATTCTCCGATAGGGACCAAACTTTACAACCTTGTGAAAGCCCCTATATTCTTGCAAAGTTTGGTTAGAATCGGAGCATGTTTGGATTAGTAATTAACGCCCAGTGCGGATGTTTTAAGCCTTCTGGTGCTTAAGAGGCCATGGAAAATCCGGGGCTTTCCCATACCATCATACCCAAACATGCTCCGATGTGGATCAAACTTTGCAAGCACATCAGGGGGGGGGCACCCCCACATGCTTGCAGTGCAGATTTTTCAAGTATCTTGGGGTAAGAGGCGATAGAAAATCCGGGCCCTCCCCATACCATTGTACCTAAAAATGCTCCGATAGGGACCAATCTTTTCAAGCATAAGGGAGGAGCCCATGCCCACATGTTTGCAAAGTTTGCTCATGATCAAAGAATGTTTACGTTAGTAATTGGTGCCCAGTGAGGATTTTTCAGGTCTCTTGGTACTTAAGAGGCCATGGGAAATCCAAGCCTTCCTTATGCCATCATACTCACACATGCTTCGATGGGGACCAAACTTTGCAAGCATGTGGGGGGGACCCACCCCAAATGCTTGCAAAGTTTTATCATGATCGAAGCATGTTTGGGTTAGTAATTACCGCCCAGTGCGGATTTTTCAAGTCTCTTGGTGCATGAGAGGCCATGGAAAATCCGGGCCTTCCCCCACACCATCGTACCCAAACATGCTCCGATGGGGACCAAACTTTGCAAGCATGTGGGGGGTTAGTAATTAGTCATGATAGGAGCATGTTTGGGTTAGTAATTAGCGCCTAGTGTGGAATTTTCATGTCTCGTGGTGCATAAGAGGCCATGGAAAATGCAGGTACCATCGTACCGAAACATGCTCTGATGGGGACCAAACTTTGCAAGCATGTGAAGGGGACCTACCCCCACATGCTTGTAAAGTTTGGTCTTGATCGGGGTATATTTGGGTTAGTAATTAGTGCCTAGTGTGTGGGTTTTTCAAGTCTCTTGGTGCTTAAGAGGCCATGAGAAATCCGGGCCTTCCCCATACCATCATACGCAAACATGCTCCGATGGGGACAAAACTTTGCAAAGCATGTGGAGAGGAGCCACCCCCACATGCTTGCAAAGTTTGGTCACAATCGGAGTATGTTTGGATTAGTAGTTAGTGTCCAGTGTGAATTTTTCAAGTCTCTTGGTGCTTAAGAGGCCGTGGAAAATCCTGGTCTTCCCCATACCATCGTACCCAAACACGCTCCGATAGGGACGAAACTTTGCAAGCAAGTGGAAGGGGCCCACCCCCACATGCTTACAAAGTCTGGTCATGATTGCAGCATGTGTGGTTAGTAATTAGCGCATAGTGTGCAGATTTTTCAAGTCTCTTGGTGCTTAAGAGGCCACGGAAAATCCGGGCCTTCCCCATACCATCATACCCAAACATGCTTTGATAGGGACCAAACTTTGCAAGCATGTAAGGGGACCCACCCCCACATGCTTACTGCAAAGTTTGGTGATGATCGCAGCATGTTTGGTTTAGTAATTAGCGCCCAGTGTGGATTTTTCAAGTCTTGGTGCTTAAGAGGCCATAGAAAATCCGGGCCTTCCCCATACCATCGTACCTAACACATGCTCCGATGGGGACCAAACTTTGCAAGCATATGGGGGGCCCACCGCCACATGCTTGCAAAGTTTGTTCATCATCCGAGCATGTTTAGGTTAGTAATTAGTGCCCAGTGCAGATTTTAAAAGTCTCTTGGTGCTTAAGAGGCCATGGAAAATCCGGGCTTCGCTATACCATCGTACCCAAACATGCTCCGAAGAAGACCAAACTCTGCAAGCATGTGCGAGGGACCCACCCCCACATACTTACAAAGTTTGGTCATGATACGAGCATGTTTGGGCCCAGTGTGGATTTCTTAAGTCTCTTGGTGCTTTAGAGGCCATGGAAAATCCAGGCCTTTCGCATACCATCATACCCAAACATGCTCCAATGGGGACCAAACTTTGCAATCATGTGAGGGGGACCCTCCCCACATGCTTGCAAATTCTGGTCATGATTGGAGCATGTTTGGAGTAGTAATTAGCGACGAGTGCAGATTTTTCAAGTCTCTTGGTGCTTGAGAGGCCATGGAAAATCCGGGCCTTCCCCATAGTATCATACCCAAACATGCTCAGATAGGGACCAAACTTTGCAAGCATGTGAGAGCCCCCACATTCTTGCAAAGTTTGGTGAGTTTGGTGAGAATCGGAGCATCTTTGGATTAGTAATTAGCGCCCAGTGTGGATGTTTCAAGTCTCTTAGTGCTGAAGAGGCCATGGAAAATCCGGGGCTTCCCTATACCATCGTACCCAAACATGCTCCGATGTGGACCAAAATTTACAAGCATATGGGGGGTCCCACTTCCACATGCTTGCATAGTTTGCTTATGATAGGCGGATGCTTGTTTTAGTAATTAGCACCTAGTGCGGATTTTTCAAGTCTCTTGGGGTAAGAGGCGATAGAAAATCCGGACCCTCCCCATGCCATCGTACCCAAAATGCTCCGATGGGGACTAATCTTTTCAAGTATGTGGGAGGAGCCCACATCCACATGTTTGCAAAGTTTTGTCATGATCGAAGAATGTTTGCATTAGTAATTAGCACGCCCAGTGTGGATTTTTCAAGTCTCTTAGTGCTTAAGAGGCCATGGAAAATCCAAGCCTTCCCCATGCCATCATACTCACACATGCTCCGATGGGGACCAAGCTTTGCAAGCATGTGGAGGGACCCACCCCAAATGCTTGCAAAGTTTTGTTATGATCGAAGCATGTTTGGGTTAGTAATTAGCGCCCTAGCGCCCAGTGTGGATTTTTCAAGTCTTTTGGTGCTTAAGAGGCCATGGAAAATCCGGGCCTTCCCCACACCATCGTACCGCTCCGATGGGGACCAAACTTTGCAAGCATATGGGGGGTTAGTAATTAGTCATGATAGGAGCATGTTTGGGTTAGTAATTAGCATCGTGTGGAATTTTCAAGTCTCATGGTGCCTAAGAGGCCATGGAAAATCCAGGCCTTCCCCATACCATCATACCGAAACATGCTCCGATGGGGACCAAACTTTGAAGGCATGTGGAGGGGACCCACCCCCACATGCTTGTGAAGTTTGGTCTTGATCGAAGCATATTTGGGTTAGTAATTAGGGCCTAGTGTGTGGATTTTTCAAGTCTCTTGGTGCTTAAGAGGCCATGGAAGATCCGAGCCTTCCCCATACCATCACCGATGGGGACCAAACTTTGCAAGCATGTGGGGAGGAGCCACCCCCACATGTTTGCGCCCACCAGTGTGGATTTTTCAAGTCTCTTGGTGCTTAAGAGGCCATGGAAGGTCCGGGCCTTCCCCATACCATCGTACCCATGGGGACCAAAATTTACAGGCATATGGGGGGGGCCCACCTCCACATGCTTACAAAGTTTGGTCAGGATATCGGAGCATGTTTAGGTTAGTAATTAGCGCCCAGTGCGGATTTTTAAAGTCTCTTGTGGTGGTTATGAGGCCATGGAAAATCCAGACCATCACCATACCATCGTACCCAAACATGCTCCGATGGGGACCAAACTTTACAAGTATGTGGGGGGGACCCACCCCCACATTCTTGCAAATTTGGGTCGTGATTGGAGCATGTTTGGGTTAGTAATTAGCACCCAATACAGATTTCTCAAGTCTCTTAGTGCTTAAGAGGCCATGGAAAATCCGGGCCTTCCCCATACTATCATACCCAAACATGCTCCAATAGGGACCAAACTTTGCAAGCATGTGGAGAGCCCCCATATTCTTGCAAAGTTTGGTCAGAATCAGAGGCCCTGGGAAAATCCAAGCCTTCCCCATACCAGCATACTCACACATACTCCGATGGGGACCAAACTTTGCAAGCATGTGGGGGGCACCCACCCCAAATCCTTGCAAAGTTTTATCATGATCGAAGCATATTTAGTGCCCGAGTGTGGATTTTTCAAGTCTCTTGGTGCTTAAGAGGCCATGGAAAATCAAACATGCTCCGATGGGGACCTCTGATGCCATTTCTTGATATATTATCCACGCCTCGCAAGAGTTCCCCCTTATAAGCAATGAAAATCCTTTAGAAAACCTGATTATGCATACATGTACTTGGCAGTTCATTATGTTTTTAACCCAGTGTTTCTGTCATGATTAATGTTTGGAACATCGGTCCGAGCCCCATAGGGTTACAAAGTTTAGTCATGATAGAATTTTGTATTATAATAGTAGGCTATGTATTCCCAATGATGAGGGAACTAAAGGTCAAATTCTGAATGAAGCCCATGACAGCCTTATTTGCAAGACATCCAAGTTTCATCAAGACCTACATGTCTGTGAAGAAAAGCTTCTTTTGGCCTGGACTAAAAAGGGATGTACTTAATCATGTACGTCAATGCCTGATTTGTCAAAAAGTCAAAGCAAAAAGAGTAAAAATGCCTGGGAAGTTAAGATTGAAGGATACGATTTGTAGGTAAGATCTAGTCCTATCCTGCACGGGGAGCATGGTCTTCTAAAACTCAAATTACCCTTAGGGTAATTGATCCTAATTTGGGCAACTACTAATCTTGATTCCTAGAGACAACGTTTTCTTCCTCATCCATGCAAGGCACAGCCGTCCGCCGCTGGCCTAGTCTTCTAGAATAATCAAGTCTCTTGAGGCCATGGAAAATCCAGGCCTTCCCCATACCATCATACCCAAACATGCTCCGATGGGGACCAAACTTTGCAAGCATCTGGGGAGGAGCCACCCCCACATGCTTGCAAAGTTTGGTAATAATAGGAGTATGTTTGGATTAGTAGTTCGTGCCCAATGCGGATTTTTCAAGTCTCTTGGTGCTTAAGAGGCCATGGAGAATCATACCATCATACCCAAACACGCTCTGATATGGACCAAACTTTGCAAGCATGTGGGGAGGGCGCATCCCCACATGCTTACAAAGTTTGGTCATGATCGCAGCATGTTTGGTGGGTTAGTAATTAGCACCCACCAGTCTGGATTTTTCAAGTCTCTTGGTGCTTAAGAGGCCATGGAAAATCCGGGCCTTCCCCATACCATCGTACCCAACACAAGCTCTAATGGGGACCAAACTTTGCAAGAATATGGGGGAGGCCCACCGCCACATGCTTTGCAAAGTTTGGTCATGATCGGAGCATGTTTAGGTTAGTAAGTAGCGCCCAGTGCGGATTTTTCAAGTCTCTTGGTGCTTAAGAGGCCATAGAAAATTCGGGCTTCCCCATACCATCGTACCCAAACATGCTCGGATGGGGACCAAACTTTGCAAGCATGTGGGGGACCAAACTTTGCAAGCATGTGGGGGGCCCCAACCCCACATACTTGTAAAGTTTGGTCATGATAGGAGCATTTTTGGGTTAGTAGTTAATGCCCAATGTGGATTTTTCAAGTCTCTTGGTGCTTTAGAGGCCATGGAAAATCTAGGCCTTCCACATACCATCATACCCAAACATCATACCATCATACCCAAACATGCTCCGATGGGGACCAAACTTTGCAAGCATGTGGGGGGGACCCTCCCCCACATGCTTGCAAATTTTGGTCATGATTGGAGCATGTTTGGGTTAGTTATTAGCACCCAGTGTAGATTTTTCAAGTCTCTTGGTGCTTGAGAGGCCATGGAAAATCCGGGCCTTCCCCATACTATCTTACCCAAACAGCTCCGATAGGGACCAAACTTTCCAAGCATGTGGAGAGCCCCCATATTCTTGCAAAGTTTGGTGAGAATCGAAGCATGTTTGGATTAGAAATTAGCGCCCAGGATGTTTCAAGTCTCTTGGTGCTTAAGAGGCCATGGAAAATCCGAGGCTTCCCCATACCATCGTACCCAAACAAGCTCTGATGTGGACCAAACTTTGCAAGCATATCGGGGGGGCCCACCCCCACATGCTTGCATAGTTTGCTTATGATAGAAGCATGTTCGGGTTAGTAATCAGCACCCAGTGTGGATTTTTCAAGTCTCTTGGGGTAAGAGGCGATAGAAAATCCGGGCCCTCCCTATGCCATTGTACCCAAAAATGCTCCGATGGGGACCAATCTTTTCAAGCATAAGGGACAAGCCCACACCCACATGTTTGCAAAGTTTGGTCATGATCGAAGAATGTTTAAGTTAGTAATTAGCACCCAGTGCGGATTTTTTAAGTCTCTTGGTGCTTAAGAGGCCATGGAAAATCCAAGCCTTCCCCATACCATCATACCCACACATGCTCCGATGGGGACCAAACTTTGCAAGCATGTGGGGGGACCCACCCCAAATGCTTGCAAAGTTTTGTCATGATCGAAGCATCTTTGGGTTAGTAATTAGTACCCAGTGCGGATTCTTCAAGTCTCTTGGTGCTTAAGAGGCCATGGAAAATCCGGGCCCTCCCCACACCATCGTACCCAAACATGCTCCGATGGGGTGGGGGGTTAGTAATTAGTCATGATAGGAGCATGTTTGGGCTAGTAATTAGCGCCCAGTGTGGAATTTCTATGTCTCGTGGTGCATAAGAGGCCATGGAAAATCCGGGTCTTCCCCATACCATCATACCGAAACATGTTCCCAAACTTTGCAAGCATGTGAAGGGGACCTACCCCCACATGCTTGTAAAGTTTGGTCCTCATCGGAACATATTTGGGTTAGTAATTAGTGCCCAGTGTGTGGGTTTTTCAAGTCTCTTGGTGCTTAAGAGGCCATGAAAGATCCGGCCCTTCCCCATACCATCATACGCAAACATGCTCCGATGGGGACCAAACTTTGCAAGCATGTGGGGAGGAGCCACCCCCACATGCTTGCAAAGATTGGTCACAATCGGAGTATGTTTGGATTAGTAGTTAGTGCCTAGTGTAGATTTTTCAAGTCTCTTGGTGCTTGAGGGCATGGAAAATCCGAGTCTTCCCCATACCATCATACCCAAACACCCTCCGTTAGGGACCAAACTTTGCAAGCATGTGGGGGGGGCCACCCCCCCCACATGCTTACAAAGTTTGGTCATGATCGGAGCATGTGTGGGTTAGTGATTAGCGCCCAGTGTGCGGATTTTTCAAGTCTATTGGTGCTTAAGAGGCCATGGAAAATCCGGGCCTTCCCCATACCATCATACCCAAACATGCTCCGATGGGGACCAAACTTTGCAAGCATGTGGGGAGGAACCTCCCTCACATGCTTGCAAAGTTTGATCACAATCCAAGTATGTTTGTATTAGTAGTTAGTGCCCAGTGCAGATTTTTCAAGTCTCTTGGTGCTTAAGAGGCCATGGAAAATCTGGGTCTTCCCCATACCGTCATACCAAACACGCTCTGAAAGGGACCAAACTTTGCAAGCATGTGGGGGGGGCCACCCCCACATTCTTACAAAGTTTGGTGATGATCGCAGTATGTTTGGGTTAGTTAGTAGCGCCCAGTGTGGATTTTTCAAGTCTTGGTGCTTAAGAGGCCATGGAAAATCCGGGCCTTCCCCATACCATCATACCCAACACATGCTCCGATGGGGACCAAACTTTGCAAGCATATGGGGGGGCCCACCGCCACATGCTTGCAAAGTTTGGTCATCATTGGAGCATGTTTAGGTTAGTAATTAGCGCCCAGTGCGGATTTTTAAAGTCTCTTGGTGCTTAAGAGGCCATGGAAAATCTGGGCTTCCCTATACCATCGTACCCAAACATGCTCTGATGGGGGCCAAACTTTGCAAGCATGTGCGGGGGTCCCACCCCCACATACTTACAAAGTTTGGTCATGATAGGAGCATGTTTGGGTTAGTAGTTAATGCCCAGTGTGGATTTTTCAAGTCTCTTGGTGCTTAAGAGGCCATGGAAAATCCAGGCCTTCCACATACCATCATACCCAAACATCATACCATCATACCCAAACATGCTCTGATGGGAACCAAACTTTGCAAGCATGTGGGGGGGACCCTCCCCCACATGCTTGCAAATTTTGGTCATGATTGGAGCATGCTTGGGTTAGTAATTAGCACCCAGTGCAGATTTTTTAAGTCTCTTGTTGGTGCTTGAGAGGCCATGGAAAATCCGGGCCTTCCCCATACTATCATACCCAAACAGCTCCGATAGGGACCACTTTGCAAGCATGTGGAGAGCCCCCACATTCTTGCAAAGTTTGGTCAGAATCAGAGCATGTTTGGATTAGTAGTTAGCGCCCAGTGCGGATGTTTCAAGTCTCTTGGTGCTTAAGAGGCCATGGAAAATCCGGGCCTTCCCCATACCATCGTACCCAAACATCCTACGATGTGGACCAAACTTTGCATGCATATCGGGGGGGCCCACCCCCTCATGCTTGCATAGTTTGCTTATGATAGGAGCATGTTTGGGTTAGTAATCAGCCCCCAGTGTGGATTTTTCAAGTCTCTTGGGGTAAGAGACGATAGAAAATCCGGGCCCTCCCTATGCCATCATACCCAAAAATGTTCCGATGGGGACCAATCTTTTCGAGCATAAGGGAGGAGCCCACGCCCACATGTTTGCAAAGTTTGGTCATGATCAAAGAATGTTTAAGTTAGTAATTAGCACCCAGTGCAAATTTTTCAAGTCTCTTAGTGCTTAAGAGGCCATGGAAAATCCAAGCTTCCCTATGCCATCATACTCACACATGCTCCGATGGGGACCAAACTTTGCAAGCATGTGGGGGGACCCACCCTAAATGCTTGCAAAGTTTTGTCATGATCGAAGCATGTTTGGGTTAGTAATTAGTACCCAGTGCGGATTTTTCAAGTCTCTTGGTGCTTAAGAGGCCATGGAAAATCCGGGTCTTCCCCGCACCATCGTACCCAAACATGCTCCGATGGGGTGGGGGGTTAGTAATTAGTCATGATAGGAGCATGTTTGGGCTAGTAATTAGCACCCAGTGTGGAGATTTCATGTCTCGTGGTGCATAAGAGGCCATGGAAAATCCGGGCCTTCCCCATACCATCATACCGAAACATGTTCCCAAACTTTGCAAGCATCTAGAAGTGGGTGGTTGCAAGATCAGGGTGCCCAATTTTGTCCACTCAGGCACCCTATAAACAGTAAAAAAACAAGCATTTTGGCTTATCTCTCCTAGTAAATGAAGGAATTTCATTTCAAGTTCTTTTGTTGGAACATCATATTCAAAGTTGGAAATATAGTTGCATAATTTGATTAAGCATTAGATAGTCAAAAGTCCTCATTTTCTTAGGTACAAAGTCAATGTATACACCCTGTCCCAAATTTGAACTGATTCCATGAAATGCTAATATCTTTTACATATAAACTCATATGAGATTCCCACTTTGTACCTTAGATCTTCACATAATATGGAGGTTAACTTGATTTTTTGAGAAAATTTTAAGATATTTATATATTTTCTTTAAATATTTCAATGTCTTTAGAGTGTTATAATATATGCCACTTTTTGTGCCCACAATAGCTTACCACTTAAAATTCTCAATCTTGTAGATCAAAAGAGTGGGTCGATACTGAGACATTAGCAGAATGTGGTGGTTAGTAAAAATTGCAAATCCAATGGTTGGATTTTTAATGATCTCTTTTTCAAAATTCTTCCAGACTATTAGAAGGCCTGTAAATATTAATAATATAATTAGTAAAATTACATTTTTGATGTGAATCATCTAAAACCTATAGGGACTAGTGTACTTGTAATGGTGCATCTATGGAAAAATAAATTGGATCACTCTAAGTATGGCAAGATCATTTGTTTATCATTTCATCATATTTTTGATTAATTTTGATTAATTAGACTAATTTATATTAATTTAAGTTATATTGGATTAATTTAAGGACAAGTGTATTTTCTATTTGATCTCATTTTAAGTACCTTGCTCCCAAAATTTGCTCTCCAAGCATTGTCCCAGTCCAGCATAAACTGGATACAACTGAACACCTTGATCTTGCAATATACGCTGACCCACCCCCACATGCTTGTGAAGTTTGGTCTTGATCGGAGCATATTTGGGTTAGTAAATTAGGGCCCAGTGTGTGGATTTTTCAAGTCTCTTGGTGCTTAAGAGGCCATGGAAGATCTGAGCCTTTCCCATACCATCATACCCCCCGATGGGGACTAAACTTTGCAAGCATGTGGGGAGGAGCCACCCCCAGATGCTTGCAAAGTTTGGTCACAATCGGAGTATGTTTGGATTAGCCAGTGTGGATTTTTCAAGTCTCTTGGTGCTTGAGCGCATGGAAAATCCGGGTCTTCCCCATACCATCGTACCCAAACACGCTCTGTTAGGGACCAAACTTTGCAAGCATGGTGGGGGGAAACACCCCCACATGCTTACAAAGTTTGGTCATGATCGGAGCATGTGTGGGTTAGTGATTAGCGCCCAGTGTGCGGATTTTTCTAGTCTCTTGGTGCTTAAGAGGCCATGGAAAATCCGGGCCTTCCCCATACCATCATACCCAAACATGCTCCGATGGGGACCAAACTTTGCAAGCATGTGGGGAGGAACCACCCTTACATGCTTACAAAGTTTGATCACAATCGGAGTATGTTTGTATTAGTAGTTAGTGCTCAGTGCAGATTTTTCAAGTCTCTTGATGCTTAAGAGGCCATGGAAAATCTGGGTCTTCCCCATACCGTCATATTCAAACACGCTCTGATAGGGACCAAACTTTGCAAGCATGTGGGGGGGGGGCCACCCCCACATGCTTACAAAGTTTGGTGATGATCGCAGCATGTTTGGGTTAGTAATTAGTGCCCAGTGTGGATTTTTCAAGTCTTGGTGCTTAAGAGGCCATGGAAAGTCCGGGCCTTCGCCATACCATCATACCCAACACGTGCTCCGATGGGGACCAAACTTTGCAAGCATATGGGGGGCCCCACCGCACATGCTTGCAAAGTTTGGTCATCATTGGAGCATGTTTAGGTTAGTAATTAGCGCCCTGTGCGAATTTTTAAAGTGTCTTGGTGCTTAAGAGGCCATGGAAAATCCGGGCTTCCCTATACCATCGTACCCAAACATGCTCTGATGGGGACCAAACTTTGCAAGCATATGCCGGGTTCGTAGTTAATGCCCAATGTGGATTTTTCAAGTCTCTTGGTGCTTAAGAGGCCATGGAAAATCCAGGCCTTCCACATACCATCATACCCAAACATCATACCATCATACCCAAACATGCTCTGATGGGGACCAAACTTCGCAAGCATGTGGGGGGGACCCTCCCCCACATGCTTGAAAATTTTGGTCATGATTGGAGCATGCTTGGGTTAGTAATTAGCACCCAGTGCAGATTTTTCAAGTCTCTTGTTGGTGCTTGAGAGGCCATGGAAAATCCGGGCCTTCCCCATACTATCATACCCAAACAGCTCCGATAGGGACCAAACTTTGCAAGCATGTGGAGAGTCCCCACATTCTTGCAAAGTTTGGTCAGAATCAGAGCATGTTTGGATTAGTAATTAGCGCCCAGTGCGGATGTTTCAAGTCTCTTGGTGCTTAAGAGGCCATGGAAAATCCGGGGCTTCCCCATACCATCGTACCCAAACATGCTCCGATGTGGACCAAACTTTGCAAGCATATCGGGGGGCCACCCCCACATGCTTGCATAGTTTGCTTATGATAGAAGCATGTTTGGGTTAGTAATCAGCACCCAGTGTGGATTTTTCAAGTCTCTTGGGGTAAGAGACGATAGAAAATCCGGGCCCTCCCTATGTCATCGTACCCAAAAATGTTCCGATGGGGACCAATCTTTTCAAGCATAAGGGAGGAGCCCACGCCCACATGTTTGCAAAGTTTGGCCATGATCGAAGAATGTTTAAGTTAGTAATTAGCGCCCAGTGCGAATTTTTCAAATCTCTTGGTGCTTAAGAGGCCATGGAAAATCCAAGCTTCCCCATGCCATCATACTCACACATGCTCCGATGGGGACCAAACTTTGCAAGCATGTGGGGGGACCCAACCCAAATGCTTGCAAAGTTTTGTCATGATCGAAGCATGTTTGGGTTAGTAATTAGTGCCTAGTGCGGATTTTTCAAGTCTCTTGGTGCTTAAGAGGCCATGGAAAATCCCGGCCTTCCCCGCACCATCGTACCCAAACATGCTCCGATGTGTGGAATTTTCATGTCTCGTGGTGCATGAGGCCATGGAAAATCCGGGCCTTCTCCATACCATCATACCGAAACATGTTCCCAAACTTTGCAAGCATCTCTGGGTGGTTGCAAGATCAGGGTGCCCAGTTTTGTCCACTCAGGCACCCTATAAACAGTAAAAAAACAAGCATTTGTTTACCTTTAGTGGCTAATCTCTCCTAGTAAATGAAGGAATTTCATTTCAAGTTCTTTTGTTGAAACATCATATTCAAAGTTGGAAATATAGTTGCATAATTTGATTAAGCATTAGATAGTCAAAAGTCCTCATTTTCTTAGGTACAAAGTCAATGTATACACCCTGTCCCAAATTTGAACTGATTCCATGAAATGCTAATATCTTTTACATATAAACTCATATAAGATCTTCACATAATATGGAGGTTAGCTTGATTTTTTGAGAAAATTTTAAGATATTTATCCGTTTTCTTTAAATATTTCAAGGTCTTTAGAGTGTTATAATATATGCCACTTTTTGTGCCCACAATAGCTACCACTTAAAATCCTCAATCTTGTAGATCAAAAGAGTGGGTAGATACTAAGACATTAGTAGAATGTGGTGGTTAGTAAAAATTACAAATCCAATGGTTGGATTTTTAATGATCTCTTTTTCAAAATTCTTCCAGAGAGGCCATGGAAAATCGAGGCCTTCCCCATACTATCGTACCCAACCATGCTTCAATGGGGACCAAACTTTGCAAGCATGCAGGGGGTGCCCACCTCCACATGCTTGCAAACTTTGTTTATCATCCGAGGATATTTGGATTAGTAATTAGCGCCCATTATGGATTTTTTAAGTCTCTTGGTGCTTAAGAGGCCATGGAAATATCCGGGCCTTCCCCATACCATCGTACCCGAACATGCCCTGATGGAGACCAATTTTTGGTCCCAATCGGAGCATGGCTAGGTACAATGGCATGGGGAAGGCCCGAATTTGGTCAAAATCAGAGCATGTTTGGATTAGTAATTTGTGCCCAGTGCGGATGTTTCAAGTCTCTTAGTGCTTAAGAGGCCATGGCAAATCCAGACCTTCCCCATACCGTTGTACCCAAGCATGTTGCGATGGGGACCAAACTTTGCATTAATGTGGGGGTGAGCATGTTTGGATTAGTAATTAGAGCCCAATGCAAATGTTTCAAGTCTCTTGGTGCTTAAGAGGCCATGGGAAATCCGGGTCTTCCCCATACCATCGTACCAAACATGCTGTGATGTGGACCAAACTTTGCGAGCGAGCATGTGGGGGGGGCTCACCCCCACATGCTTGCAAACTTTAGTCATGATCGGAGTATGTTTGGGTTAGTAATTAGCGCCCAGTGCGGATTTTTTAAGTCTTTTGGTGCTTAAGAGGCCATGCAAAATCCAGGCCTTCCCCGTACCATTGTACCCAACACATGCTCCGATGGGGACCAAACTTTACAAGCATGTACCCACCCCCATACCATTGTACCCAACACATGCTCCGATGGGGACCAAACTTTACAAGCATGTGCCCAGTGCGGATGTTTCAACTCTCTTGGTGTTTAAGAGGCCATGGAAAATCCGAGGCTTCCCCATACCATCGTACCCAAACATGCTCCGATGTGGACCAAACTTTGCAAGCATATCGGGGGGGCCCACCTCCACATGCTTGCATAGTTTGCTTATGATAGAAGCATGTTTGGGTTAGTAATTAGCACCGAGTGTGGATTTTTCAAGTCTCTTGGGGTAAGAGGCGATAGAAAATTGGGGCCCTCTCTATGCCATCGTACCCAAAAATGCTCCGATGGGGACCAATCTTTTCAAGCATAAGAGAGAAGCCCACGCCCACATGTTTGCAAAGTTTGGTCATGGGTTGAAGAATGTTTAAGTTAGTAATTAGTGCCCAGTGTGGATTTTTCAAGTCTCTTGGTGCTTAAGAGGTCTTGGAAAATCCAAGCCTTCCCCATGGCATCATACTCACACATGCTCCGATGGGGACCAAACTTTGCAAGCATGTGGGGAGACCCACCCCAAATGCTTGCAAAGTTTTGTCATGATCGAAGCATGTTTGGGTTAGTAATTAGTGCCCAGTGCGGATTTTTCAAGTCTCTTGGTGCTTAAGAGGCCATGGAAAATCCGGGCCCTCCCCACACCATCGTACCCAAACATGCTCCGATGGGGTGGGGGGTTAGTAATTAGTCATGATAGGAGCATGTTTGGGCTAGTAATTAGCGCCCAGTGTGGAATTTTTATGTCTCATGGTGCATAAGAGGCCATGGAAAATCCGGGCCTTCCCCATGCCATCATACCGAAACATGTTCCCAAACTTTGCAAGCATGTGAAGGGGACCTACCCCCACATGCATGTAAAGTTTGGTCTTGATAGGAACATATTTGGGTTAGTAATTAGTGCCCAGTGTGTGGGTTTTTCAAGTCTCTTGGTGCTTAAGAGGCCATGAAAGATCCGGCCCTTCCCCATACCATCATACGCAAACATGCTCCGATATGGGGACCAAACTTTGCAAGCATGTGGGGAGGAGCCACCCCCACATGCTTGCAAAGATTGGTTACAATCGGAGTATGTTTGAATTAGTAGTTAGTGCCTAGTGTAGATTTTTCAAGTCTCTTGGTGCTTGAGGGCATGGAAAATTCGGGTCTTCCCCATACCATCGTACCCAAACACGCTCCATTTTAGGGACCAAACTTTGCAAGCATGTGGGGGGGGCCCACCCCCACATGCAAGCATGTGGGGGGGCCCACCCCCACATGCTTACAAAGTTTGGTCATGATCGCAGCATGTGTGGGTTAGTGATTAGCCCAGTGTGCGGATTTTTCAAGTCTATTGGTGCTTAAGAGGCCATGGAAAATCCGGGCCTTCCCCATACCATCATACCCAAACATGCTCCGATGGGGACCAAACTTTGCAAGCATGTGGGGAGGAACCATCCTCACATGCTTGCAAAGTTTGATCAAAATTGGAGTATGTTTGTATTAGTAGTTAGTGCCCAGTGCAGATTTTTCAAGTCTCTTGGTGCTTAAGAGGCCATGGAAAATCTGGGTCTTCCCCATACCGTCATACCAAACACGCTCTGAAAGGGACCAAACTTTGCAAGCATTTGGGGGGGGCCACCCCCACATTCTTACAAAGTTTGGTGATGATCGCAGCATGTTTGGGTTAGTAATTAGTGCCCAGTGTGGATTTTTCAAGTCTTGGTGCTTAAGAGGCCATGGAAAATCTGGGCCTTCCCCATACCATCATACCCAACACATGCTCCGATGGGGACCAAACTTTGCAAGCATATGGGGGGGCCCACCGCCACATGCTTGCAAAGTTTGGTCATCATTGGAGCATGTTTAGGTTAGTAATTAGGGCCCAGTGTGGATTTTTAAAGTCTCTTGGTGCTTAAGAGGCCATGGAAAATCCGGGCTTCCCTATACCATCGTACCCAAACATGCTCTGATGGGGGCCAAACTTTGCAAGCATGTGCGGGGATCCCACCCCCACATACTTACAAAGTTTGGTTATGATAGGAGCATGTTTGGGTTAGTAGTTAATGCCCAGTGTGGATTTTTCAAGTCTCTTGGTGCTTAAGAGGCCATGGAAAATCCAGGCCTTCCACATACCATCATACCCAAACATCATACCATCATACCCAAACATGCTCTGATGGGGACCAAACTTTGCAAGCATGTGGGGGGGACCCTCCTCCACATGCTTGCAAATTTTGGTCATGATTGGAGCATGCTTGGGTTAGTAATTAGCACCTAGTGTGCAGATTTTTCAAGTCTCTTGTTGGTGCTTGAGAGGCCATGGAAAATCCGGGCCTTCCCCATACTATCATACCCAAACAGCTCCGATAGGGACCAAACTTTGCAAGCATGTGGAGAGCCCCCACATTCTTGCAAAGTTTGGTCAGAATCAGAGCATGTTTGGATTAGTAATTAGCGCCCAGTGCGGATGTTTCAAGTCTCTTGGTGCTTAAGAGGCCATGGAAAATCCGAGCCTTCCCCATACCATCGTACCCAAACATGCTACGATGTGGACCAAACTTTGCAAGCATATTGGGGGGGCCCACCCCCACATGCTTGCATAGTTTGCTTATGATAGGAGCATGTTTGGGTTAGTAATCAGCACTCAGTGTGGATTTTTCAAGTCTCTTGGGGTAAGAGACGATAGAAAATCCGGGCCCTCCCTATGCCATCGTACCCAAAAATGTTCCGATGGGGACCAATCTTTTCAAGCATAACGGAGGAGCCCACGCCCACATGTTTACAAAGTTTGGTCATGATCGAAGAATGTTTATGTTAGTAATTAGCACCTAGTGCGAATTTTTCAAGTCTCTTGGTGCTTAAGAGGCCATGGAAAATCCAAGCTTCCCCATGCCATACTCACACATTCTCCGATGGGGACTAAACTTTGCAAGCATGTGGGGGGACCCACCCTAAATGCTTGCAAAGTTTTGTCATGATCGAAGCATTTTTTCGGTTAGTAATTAGTGCCCAGTGCGGATTTTTCAAGTCTCTTGGTGCTTAAGAGGCCATGGAAAATCCGGGTCTTCCCCGCACCATCGTACCCAAACATGCTCGGATGGGGTGGGGGGTTAGTAATTAGTCATGATAGGAGCATGTTTGGGCTAGTAATTAGCACCCAGTGTGGAATTTTCATGTCTCGTGGTGCATAAGAGGCCATGGAAAATCCGGGCCTTCCCCATACCATCATACCGAAACATGTTCCCAAACTTTGCAAGCATCTAGACTGGGTGGTTGCAAGATCAGGGTGCCCAGTTTTGTCCACTTAGGCACCCTATAAACAGTAAAAAAACAAGCATTTGTTTACCTTTAGTGGCTAATCTCTCCTAGTAAATGAAGGAATTTCATTTCAAGTTCTTTTGTTGGAACATCATATTCAAAGTTGGAAATACAGTTGCATAATTTGATTAAGCATTAGATCGTTAAAAGTCCTCATTTTCTTAGGTACAAAGTCAATGTATACACCCTGTACCAAATTTGAACTGATTCCATGAAATGCTAATATCTTTTACATATAAACTCATATGAGATTCCCACTTTGTACCTTAGATCTTCACATAATATGGAGGTTAACTTGATTTTTTGAGAAAATTTTAAGATATTTATATATTTTCTTTAAATATTTCAAGGTCTTTAGAGTGTTATAATATATGCACTTTTTGTGCCCACAATAGCTTACCACTTAAAATCCTCAATCTTGTAGATCAAAAGAGTGGGTAGATACTGAGACATTAGTAGAATGCGGTGGTTAGTAAAAATTGCAAATCCAATGGTTGGATTTTTAATGATCTCTTTTTCAAAATTCTTCCAGACTATCAGAAGGCCTGCAAATATTAATAATATAATTAGTAAAATTACATTTTTGATGTGAATCGTCTAAAACCTATAGGGACTAGTGTACTTGTAATGGTGCATCTATGGAAAAATAAATTGGATCACTCTAAGTATGGCAAGATCATTTGTTTAGCATTTCATCATATTTTTGATTCATTTTGATTAATTAGACTAATTTATATTAATTTAAGTTATATTGGATTAATTTAAGGGCAAGTGTATTTTCTATTATTTGCTTGATCTCATTTTAAGTACCTTGCTCCCAAAATTTGCTCTCCAAGCATTGTCCCAGTCCAGCATAAACTGGATAAAACTGGACACCTTGATCTTGCAATATACGCTGGAGGGGACCCACCCCCACATGCTTGTGAAGTTTGGTCTTGATCAGAGCATATTTGGGTTAGTAATTAGAGCCCAGTGTGTGGATTTTTCAAGTCTCTTGGTGCTTAAGAGGCCATGGAAGATCCGAGCCTTTCCCATACCATCATACCCCCCGATGGGGACTAAACTTTGCAAGCATGTGGGGAGGAGCCACCCCCAGATGCTTGCAAAGTTTGGTCACACTCGGAGTATGTTTGGATTAGTAGTTAGTGCCCAGTGTGGATTTTTCAAGTCTCTTGGTGCTTGAGGGCATGGAAAATCCGGGTCTTCCCCATACCATCGTACCCAAACACGCTCTGTTAGGGACCAAACTTTGCAATCATGGTGGGGGGAAACACCCCCACATGCTTACAAAGTTTGGTCATGATCGCAGCATGTGTGGGTTAGTAATTAGCGCCCAGTGTGCGGATTTTTCTAGTCTCTTGGTGCTTAAGAGGCCATGGAAAATCCGGGCCTTCCCCATACCATCATACCTAAACAGATGGGGACCAAACTTTGCAAGCATGTGGGGAGGAACCACCCTTACATGCTTACAAAGTTTGATCACAATCGGAGTATGTTTGTATTAGTAGTTAGTGCCCAGTGCAGATTTTTCAAGTCTCTTGATGCTTAAGAGGCCATGGAAAATCTGGGTCTTCCCCATACCGTCATATTCAAACACGCTCTGATAGGGACCAAACTTTGCAAGCATGTGGGGGGGGGGCACCCCCACGTGCTTACAAAGTTTGGTGATGATCGCAGCATGTTTGGGTTAGTAATTAGCGATTTTTCAAGTCTTGGTGCTTAAGAGGCCATGGAAAGTCCGGGCCTTCGCCATACCATCATACCCAACACATGCTCCGATGGGGACCAAACTTTGCAAGCATATGGGGGGGCCCCACCGCCACATGCTTGCAAAGTTTGGTTATCATTGGAGCATGTTTAGGTTAGTAATTAGCACCCAGTGTGGAGTTCTAAAGTCTCTTGGTGCTTAAGAGGCCATGGAAAATCCGGGCTTCCCTATACCATCGTACCCAAACATGCTCTGATGGGGACCAAACTTTGCAAGCATATGCCGGGTTCGTAGTTAATGTCCAATGTGGATTTTTCAAGTCTCTTGGTGCTTATTAAGAGGCCATGGAAAATCCAGGCCTTCCACATACCATCATACCCAAACATCATACCATCATACCCAAACATCATACCATCATACCTAAACATGCTCTGATGGGGACCAAACTTTGCAAGCATGTGGAGGGGACCCTCCCCCACATGCTTGCAAATTTTGGTCATGATTGGAGCATGCTTGGGTTAGTAATTAGCACCCAGTGCAGTTTTTTCAAGTCTCTTGTTGGTGCTTGAGAGGCCATGGAAAATCCGGGCCTTCCCCATACTATCATACCCAAACAGCTCCGATAGGGACCAAACTTTGCAAGCATGTGGAGAGTCCCCACATTCTTGCAAAGTTTGGTCAGAATCGGAGCATGTTTGGATTAGTATTAGTGCCGAGTGCGGATGTTTCAAGTCTCTTGGTGCTTAAGAGGCCATGGAAAATCCGAGGCTTCCCCATACCATCGTACCCAAACATGCTCCGATGTGGACCAAACTTTTCAAGCATATTGGGGGGCCCACCCCCACATGCTTGCATAGTTTGCTTATGATAGAAGCATGTTTGGGTTAGTAATCAGCACCCACCAGTGTGGATTTTTCAAGTCTCTTGGGGTAAGAGACGATAGAAAATCCAGACCCTCCCTATGTCATCGTACCCAAAAATGTTTCGATGGGGACCAATCTTTTCAAGCATAAGGGAGGAGCCCACGCCCACATGTTTGCAAAGTTTGGTCATGATCGAAGAATGTTTAAGTTAGTAATTAGCGCCCAGTGCAAATTTTTGAAGTCTCTTGGTGCTTAAGAGGCCATGGAAAATCCAAGCTTCCCCATGCCATCATACTCACACATGCTCCGATGGGGACCAAACTTTGCAAGCATGTGGGGGGACCCAACCCAAATGCTTGCGAAGTTTTGTCATGATCGAAGCATGTTTGGGTTAGTAATTAGTGCCTAGTGCGGATTTTTCAAGTCTCTTGGTGCTTAAGAGGCAATGGAAAATCCCGGCCTTCCCTGCACCATCGTACCCAAACATGCTCCGATGGGGTGGGGGGTTAGTAATTAGTCATGATAGGAGCATGTTTGGGCTAGTAATTAGCGCCCAGTGTGGAATTTTCATGTCTCGTGGTGCATGAGGCCATGGAAAATCCGGGCCTTCCCCATACCATCATACCGAAACATGTTCCCAAACTTTGCAAGCATCTCTCGGTGGTTGCAAGATCAGGGTGCCCAGTTTTGTCCACTCAGGCATCCTATAAACAGTAAAAAAACAAGCATTTGTTTACCTTTAGTGGCTAATCTCTCCTAGTAAATGAAGGAATTTCATTTCAAGTTCTTTTGTTGGAACATCATATTCAAAGTTGGAAATATAGTTGTATAATTTGATTAAGCATTAGATAGTCAAAAGTCCTCATTTTCTTAGGTACAAAGTCAATGTATACACCCTGTCCCAAATTTGAACTGATTCCATGAAATGCTAATATCTTTTACATATAAACTCATATGAGATTCCCACTTTGTACCTTAGATCTTCACATAATATGGAGGTTAGCTTGATTTTTTGAGAAAATTTTAAGATATTTATCTATTTTCTTTAAATATTTCAAGGTCTTTAGAGTGTTATAATATATGCCACTTTTTGTGCCCACAATAGCTACCACTTAAAATCCTCAATCGTGTAGATCAAAAGAGTGGGTAGATACTAAGACATTAGTAGAATGTGGTGGTTAGTAAAAATTGCAAATCCAATGGTTGGATTTTTAATGATCTCTTTTTGAAAATTCTTCCAGAGAGGCCATGGAAAATCGAGGCCTTCCCCATACTATCGTACCCAACCATGCTTCAATGGGGACCAAACTTTGTAAGCATGCAGGGGGTGCCCACCTCCACATGCTTGCAAACTTTGTTCATTATCCAAGGATATTTGGATTAGTAATTAGCGCCCATTGTGGATTTTTTAAGTCTCTTGGTGCTTAAGAGGCCATGGAAATATCCGGGCCTTCCCCATACCATCGTACCCGAACATGCTCTGATGGAGACCAATTTTTGGTCCCAATCGGAGCATGGCTAGGTACAATGGCATGGGGAAGGTGCGAATTTGGTCAAAATCAGAGCATGTTTGGATTAGTAATTAGTGCCCAGTGTGCGGATGTTTCAAGTCTCTTAGTGCTTAAGAGGCCATGGAAAATCCAGACCTTCCCCATACCATTGTACCCAAGCATGTTGCGATGGGGACCAAACTTTGCATTAATGTGGGGGTGAGCATGTTTGGATTAGTAATTAGCGCCCAGTGCGAATGTTTCAAGTCTCTTGGTGCTTAAGAGGCCATGGGAAATCCGGGTCTTCCCCATACCATCGTACCAAACATGCTGTGATGTGGACCAAACTTTGCGAGCATGTGGGGGGGGCTCACCCCCACATGCTTGCAAACTTTAGTCATGATCGGAGTATGTTTGGGTTAGTAATTAGCGCCCAGTGCAGATTTTTTAAGTCTTTTGGTGCTTAAGAGGCCATGCAAAATCCAGGCCTTCCCCATACCATTGTACCCAACACATGCTCTGATGGGGACCAAACTTTACAAGCATGTGCCCACCCCCACATGCTTGGAAAGTTTGGTCATGATCGGAGTATGTTTGGGTTAGTAATTAGCGCCCAAGGCGGATTTCTAAAGTCTCTTGGTGCTTGAGAGGGCATGGAAAATTGGGGCCTTCCCCATACCATCTTACCCAACCATGATCCGATGGGGACCAAACTTTGCAAGCATGCGGGGGGTGCCCATCCCCACATGATTGCAAACTTTGTTCATGATCGGAGAATGTTTGGATTAGTAATTAGCGCCACGTGTGGATTTATAAAGTCTCTTGGTGCTTAAGAGGCCATGGAAATATCGTGGACTTCCCCATACCATCATACCCAAACATGCTCCGATGAGGACCAAACTTTGCAAGCATATGAGGGGGACCCACCACCACATGCTTGCAAATTTTGGTCATGATTGGAGCATGTTTGGGTTAGTAATTAGCGCCAAGTGTGCAAAGTTTTATCCCCATATCGGAGCATGGTTGGATATACGATGGTATGAGGAAGGCCCAGATTTGGTCAGAATTCGAGCATGTTTGGATTAGTAATTAGCACCTAGTGTGGATGTTTCAAGTCTCTTGGTTCTTAAGAGGCCATGGGAAATCCGAGTCTTTCCCATACCATCGTACCCAAACCTGCTCTGCGATGGGGACCAAACTTTGCAAGCATGTGGGGGGGGAGGGGGCTCACCCCCACATTCTTGCAAAGTTTGGTCAGAATCCGAGCATGTTTGGATTACTAATTAGCTCCCAGTGCGGATGTTTCAAGTCTCTTGGTGCTTAAGAGGCCATGGGAAATCCGGGTCTTCCCCATACCATCGTACCCAAACATGCTGCAATGACGACCAAACTTTGCGAGCATGTGGGGGGGCTCACCCCCACATGCTTGCAAATTTTAGTCATGATTGAAGAAAGTTCGGGGTTAGTAATTAGTGCCCAAAGTGGATTTTTCAAGTCTCTTGGTGCTTAAGAGGCCATTCCAAATCGAGGCCTTCCCCATACGATTGTACCCGACACATGCTCCGATGGGAACCAAACTTTACAAGCTTGTGTGGGGGCCCACACCCCCACATGCTTGCAAAGTTTGGTCATGATCGGAGTATGTTTAGGTTAGTAATTAGTGCCAGTGCGAATTTTTAAAGTCTCTTGGTGCTTAAGAGGCCATGGAAAATCGGGGCCTTCCCCATACCATCGTACCCAACTATGCTACGATAGGGACCAGACTTTGCAAGCATGCTGGGGGCACCCACCCCCACATGCTTGCAAACTTTGTTCATCACATCGGAGGATGGTTGGGTTAGTAATTAGCGCCCAGTGTGGATTTCTCAAGTCTCTTGGTGCTTAAGAGGACATGGAAATATCCAGGACTTCCCCATACCATCATACCCAAACATGCTCCGATGGGGACCAAACTTTGCAAGCATGTGCGGGGGACCCTCCCCACATGCTTGCAAATTTTGGTCACATGATTGGAGCATGTTTGGGTTAGTAATTAGCCCCCAGTGCAGATTTTTCAAGTCTGTTGGTGCTTAAGAGGCCATGGAAAATCGGGGTCTTCGCCATACTCTCATACCCAAACATGCTCCGATAGGGACTAAACTTTGCAAGCATGTGGAGAGCCCCCACATTCTTGCAAAGTTTGGTCAGGAATTGGAGAATGTTTGGATTAGTAATTAGCGCCCAGTGCGGATGTTTCAAGTCTCTTGCTGCTTAAGAGGCCATGAAAAATCCAGGGCTTCCCCATACCATCGTACCCAAACATGCTCGAATGGGGACCAAACTTTGCAAGCATATGGAGGAGGAAGCTCATGATAGGAGCATGTTTGGGTTAGCAATAATTAGGGCCCAGTGCGGATTTTTCAAGTGTCTTGAGCTAAGAGGAGATAGAAAATCAGGGCCTTCCCCATGCCATCGTACCCAAAAATGCTCCGATGGGGACCAATATTTTCAACCATGTGGGAGGAGCCCACTCCCACATGTTTGCAAAGTTTGGTCATGATCGGAGAATGTTTGGGTTAGTAATTAGCATTTAGTGCGGATTTTTCAAGTCTGTTGGTGCTTAAGAGGCCATGGAAAATCCAAACCTTCCCCATACCATCATACTCACACATGCTCTGATGGGGACCAAACTTTGCAAGCATGGGGGGGGACCAACCCCAAATGCTTGCAAAGTTTTGTCTCATGATCGGAGTATGTTTAGGTTAGTAGTTAGCGCCCAGTGTGGATTTTCAAGTTTCTTGGTGCTTAAGAGGCCATGGAAAGTCTGGGCCTTCCCCACACCATCGTACCCAAACATGCTCCGATGGGGACAAAACTTTGCAAGCATGTGGGGGGTCCCATCCCCAGAGGGTTGCAAAGTTTAGTCATGAGATAGGAGCATGTTTGGGTCAATAATTAGCGCCCAGTGTGGATTATTCAAGTCTCCTCTTGCCTAAGAGGCCATGGAAAATCCGGGCCTTCCCCATACCATCATACCCAAACATGCTTCGATGGGGACCAAACTTTGGAATAATGTGAAGGGGACTCACCCCCACTTTCTTACAAAGTTTGGTCCGGATCGGAGCATATTTAGGTTAGTAACTAGCACCCAGTGTGCAGATGTTTCAAGTCTCTTGGTGCTTTAAAGGCCATGGAAAATCCGGGCCTTCCCCATACCATCATACCCAAACATGCTCCCATGGGAACCAAACTTTGCAAGCATATGGGGAGGTGCCACCTCCACATGCTTGCAAAGTTTTATCACAATCGGAGCATGTTTGGATTAGTCGTTAGTGCCTAATGCAGATTTTTCAAGTCTCTTGGTGCTTAAGAGGCCATGGAAAATCAGGGTCCTCCCCATACCATCGTACCCAAACACGCTCCGATAGGAACCAAACTTTGCAAAGCATGTGGGGGGGGCTCACCGCCACATGCTTACAAAGTTTGGTCATGATTGCAGCATGTTTGGGTTAGTGATTAGCGCCCAGTGTGGATTTTTCAAGTCTCTTAGTGCTTAAGAGGCCATGGAAAATCCGGGCCTTCCCCATACCATCGTACCCAACACATGCTTTGATGGGGACCAAACTTTGTAAGCATATGGGGGGGCCCACCACCACATGCTTGCAAAGTTTGGTCCCCATCAAAGCATGTGTAGGTTAGTAAGTAGCACCCAGTGCGGATTTTTAAAGTCTCTTGTGGTGGTTAAGAGGCCATGGAAAATCCAGGCCTTCACCATACCATCGTACCCAAACATGCTCCGATGGGGACCAAAGTTTGTAAGCATGTGGGGGGGGGGCACACCCCCACATGCATGTAAAGTTTTGTCGATTGAAGCATGTTTGAGTTACGAATTAGCACCCACTGCGGATTTTTCAAGGCTCTTGGGGCTTAAGAGGCCATCGAAAATGCAGGCGTTCCCCATACAATCGTACCCAACGGGCACCAATCTTTTCAAGAATGTGGGGGGAGGGCACCCCCAAATGCTTGCAAAGTTTGGTTGTGATCAGAGCATGTTTAGGTTAGTAATTAGCGCCCAATGCGGATTTTTCAAGTCTCGTAATGCTTAAGAGGCCATGGAAAATCCGGGCCTTCCCCAGAACATCATACCCAAACATGCTCCGATGGAGACCAAACTTTGCAAGCATGTGGAGGGGACCCAACCCACATGCTTGCAAAGTTTGGTCATGATCGGAGCATATTTGGGTTAGTAACTAGCACCCACTGCGGATTTTTCAAGTGCTTAAGAGGCCATGGAAAATCCGGGTTTTCCCCATACCATCGTACCCAAACATGCTCCGATGGGGACCAAAGTTTGCAAGCATGTGGAGAGCCCCCACATTCTTGCAAAGTTTGGTCAGAATCAAAGCATGTTTGGATTAGTAATTAGTGCCCAGTGTGGATGTTTCAAGTCTCTTGGTGCTTAAGAGGCCATGGGAAATCTGGGTCTTCCCCACACCATCGTACCCAAACATGCTGCGATGGGAACCAAACTTCTTGAGCATGTGGGAAGGGAGGCTCACCCCCACATGCTTGAAAAGTTTGGTCATGATCGGAGCATGTTTGGGTTAGTAATTAGCGCCGAGTGCGGATTTTTGAAGTCTCGGTGCTTGAGAGGCCATGCAAAATTCGGGCCTTCCCCATACCATTGTACCGAACACATGCTCCGATAGGGACAAAACTTTACAAGCATATGGGGGGCCCACCCCCACATGCTTGCAAAGTTTGGTCATGATCAAAGCATGTTTGGGGTAGCCCAGTGTGGATTTTTAAAGTCTCTTGGTGCTTAAGAGGCCATGGTAAATCCGGGCCTTCCTGTAAGATTCCTCCCCAACCTCTCAAAATGTCCAGCATCTTCCCCTGTAATCAATCCCTCTTCAGAAATATAAAAGACTTGTTTCTAACAATTTTAACCTAGAGAGAGAAAATATTCTAGAGAGAGAATATTCAAATTTTTAATATTTTTGGATAGAAAATTATCTCATCTTATTAAAATAAGTTCCCTTGAAACAAAAATTCAAAAAGAACTTTCCAATGTGCAATTGGAATTAATTGGAAATGGGTATAAAGGACCTTAGCTAAGGGTCTAGATTTTCAGAAATTTTTGGATTATGGTCCAATTAAGGTTCCTATGGGCCAATAGCATCAATCCATGTGTAGGGAGGAGATAAATCCAATTTGTAAAAGAAGATACCCAAAAATGAGTAAATGCTCACATAAGATGAAGAGTTGAAAATGTACAAGGCTTATTAGTAAAAAACTATGAGCAATATTAAAAATATGAGATATTTTGGGTATCCAAAAATGAGTAAATGCTCACATAAGATGAAGAGTTGAAAATGTACAAGGTTTATTAGTAAAAAACTATGAGCAATATTAAAAATATGAGATATTTTGGGTATAATGATTCCATTTTGACACATATGTAAGGAAGGGGAGTTCTTTAAAGGAGGTGCATATTTCACATAAGATGAAGAGTTGAAAATGTACAAGGTTTATTAGTAAAAAACTATGAGCAATATTAAAAATATGAGATATTTTGGGTATAATGATTCCATTTTGACACATATGTAAGGAAGGGGAGTTCTTTAAAGGAGGAGCATATTTCACATGCTTGAATGAGTTTTAAACTCATAAAAATTGAGATATTTCATCTCTCCTCTCTCCTCATTCAAGTCTAGTTCCAAAAAGTTAGCTTAACTGACCTAAAAATGGTCAAATATTGACCAAACTGATTTAGAAAATTCTAGAATCAGTTTGTTTGGTTAGGAGCTCAATTTTTCCTATAAATAGAAGCCTCTCCCTTGTTGAAAAATATATAGTGTTTATGCATCGTTACTCTACTCCACCTAAGCCAAGAACTATGAATTCATTAATAATTCACTAGTTTTTGGAGCTTCCCTCTTTCTTCAATCCCCATTGGTGGCTCCATCAACATACTTAACCAATTGATTGGTTGAGGGCCTCTACCGTGAACAAAGAATCAAGCAATTTGTAAGGTAAATAGTGAATATTGATCTTTTCTATAATTTCACAATGTTTCTCTCTTCTCAACCCCTCTCAAGCTTGAGAAGCTTAATTGATATGGTTTTTAAATGCTATTAAAGTTAATTGAGGAATAGTAGTGAAGAGTTACATAATTTGATGAATGCTATTGAAGTTAATTGATTAATGATAGTAAACAATTACATAAATTTCCATTTATGTTTAAATTCTAATGGTTTTTATGTAGTTTCTCTCTCTCACTCAAGAAATGGTCATACTCATGACCCATTCTCAATCCAAATGAAGCTTTTCATAAAGCTTTTCCTTAATCTAAGATTAATCTATGCTTGAGACCAAATTAATGGTTTTTTTCTATGCTTTTAGTTTATGTATTTCATGAATATTGATGATTCAATCCATTATGGAATATTGATCCAATTAGGGATCATTCTAATTATTTCTTAATGTTAAGCTTTATCCCTTAGAAAATTTGAGATTTATCAGTCATAGCAGCGGAGCTATGGCAAAATTTTTATAAAAATTACGCATAAAATAATTTCATTCAAAGCATGAAAAGAGGACTTCCTACCATATTCTAGGAATTATCATCCTAGATTAATTGAAAGATATTCATTGTAATCATAGAGAAATTGATTTTTATATTATGCATAATTGATTTTCATGCATAGAGGTATGCATAAAAGATTATTATTTTAACATAGAAGTGTTACTTTTATCATAATTAGATTTCATGCATAAAGGTATGCATAAAAGATTATTATTTTAATGTAAAAGTGTTACTTTTATCATATTTGAATTTTATGCATAGAGGTATGCATAAAAGATTATTATTTTAATGTAAAAGTGTTACTTTTATCATATTTAAATTTCATGCATAGAGGTATGCATAAAAGATGATTATTTTATTATAAAAGTGTTACTTTTAGCATAATTGAATTTCATGCATAGAGGTATGCATAAAAGATGATTATTTTATTACAAAATTGTTACTTTTAGTATAATTAAATTTCATGCATAGATGTATGCATAAAAGATGATTATTTTATTATAAAAGTGTTACTTTTATCATATTTGGATTTCATGCATAGAGGTATGCCTAAAAGTTGATTATTTTATTATAAAAGTGTTACTTTTATCATATTTGGATTTCATGCATAGGGGTATGCATAAAAGTTGATTATTTTAATATAAAAGTGTTACTTTTATCATATTTGGATTTCATGCATAGAGGTATGCATAAAAGTTGATTATTTTATTATAAAAGTGTTACTTTTATCATATTTGGATCTCATGCATAGAGGTATGCATAAAAGATATTCTTTTTATACTAAAAGTGTGATTTTCATCATAAATGGATTTTATGCATAACTTAGATGCATAAGAGAAATTCTTTTATTCTAAAAGTGTAATTCCTACCTGTAAGGTTCCCCCCTTCTACAAATAGGGGAAACACTTAAGATAGTCCGCTAAGTCTTATCTTAGAGAAAATTTCCTACTCATCGACACCTTGACCATACAGAGATTCAAGGATACGATTCATAGGTAAGACCTAGTTCTATCCCGCAGGGGAGCGTGGTCTTCTAAAATCAAATCACCCATAGGGTAATTGATCACATAAATTGGGCAACTACAAGACTTGATTTCTAGAGGCAACGTTTTTTTTCTCATCCATGCAAGGCACAGCCGCTGGCCTAGTCTTCTAGAATAGAGTTGCCCGAGAACCTATTTATCTAGCGTAGGGCTTTCACTTAATCTGTTGGAAAGCTACCCGACTAATTGGGTCCACCCGTCCGTAGGATGGTGCCATCGGGGCATTCCATCCTTCCACTTTCCACCCTACTCACGCATCAATTTGTTTTCTAATTAATCGTACCACACTGTTTGACATAAATAAACATGTTCCTTAATTAAGGCCCTTTTCACAAGGTTTGTTAAAACAGCCTTTTTCTACAATACAATCATACCAAAGACAAGATTTATAAAAAACAAAGTTTAAACATGAATCAATTTCATACAAGCCAAACTAGCTCTCTTATTCTTTTCCTTTATATGTCGATGATCTAGAATTCGGCCTTCCAGCCTCTACATGCTGTGCAAAACCCTACGGGACCATACACCTCATCGTCAGCCGCCGCCGCTGGCGAGGACTCTAGCCGGCCTGTCGCCCTCTCAGGCTCCATCGCTCGATCCTCCCGCCCCTCAGAGGGATGTCTGCGCACTAGGATGGGCTAATTCACCGCACTAGCCTGGGCCCTCAGAACTAGGCAGCATCATCACAATCACTTGCCTCAATCGGCAAACCTCATTCTTCCAATGGTATGATGGATACCATGGGCCAACTCTGGGCCTTACTAACGTCTTCGCCGTTCGGCTACACAAGCACAAGAACGGGGCAGCGTCAAGGCAGGGAGAAGTTATACTTGTACCTTAACTTAACCAAGATAACAATCCATTTACTCACTAAACCATATGACTAGGATCCATGTCACCTTCTTTAAGAAAACAATCTTTTTCACAAAGATTTTAGCATTTCAACTTGAGATTACAATAAGATATTCTTTATTAAGGCATATGCTGTTGTTTAAAAGAATACAAACTTTAAATAGTAAATCAATCAAATAAATCACTATTAATAATTAATAGAGAAGCCGGGGCCATACCTCAACCCCTAAGAATGATATGTAAAAAAATAAAATATGTATAAACCTTATAGAAATTTGTCGTTTATCTCGTTGTCTTTGCTCCTTATTAACAAGAGCTTTAGAATATAGAGTCTTCTAATACCTTCTCTTATGATTGAAATCATCCAATCATCTCCAAGCTTTATCTCCTCTTACTCATACTATGACTCTTCTCTCTTTCTAAGATCTATGGCCAAATAGCCTTCTCTTACAGAGCTACGGCATACTATTCTTTCTCTAAAAGAAAAACTATGGAGTTTTGGTCTCTTCCTCCGAAAGACTATAGCAATCTAAGATTCTTTTCTGAGATATTAGATAAGAATGAAGGGATATATGCATCTCAAACTCTAGGATTACCTTGAGGCTACTTGCTGTCTTCTCACAGTTTTCTCTATGTAAAGACCCTGACAGAAACAGAAAATTGTTTTGGCCATAACTCTCTGACAAAAACTCAAAATATGGTCATATAACCAGTCAAAAGAACGGGAAGGCATCTGATCTACAAGCCATCGCGGGCAGAATAGGCAAAAACGTGTGTATATAGCCAAAAACATGCCATCTTTTGAAACACGTTGTTTTTCCACATTTTTAGACTCTAAATGTGTAAAAGTACTCTAAATATGACCTCTTATCACCTAAAATCGAAATTCTATTTTTGGGGATACTTATCTCTTAATAGAACTATTCTTATGTTCTTATTTCTTTTAGGATTTTTGGAGCTAATATTTTTATTCTAACACTTTTCTAATGTTTCTAGCCTTATTGTCTCACTCTTTCTAATTACACTCTCTTTTCTTATTGAAATCTATATTAAAAGAGACACATACATACATGGCTTGGGAGGGACCTTACAATCTCCCCCACTTAAAAGATTCGAGATGTCCTCATCTTGCGATCTGAGGTAGTATCTAAGTAAATCCTCCTGTCTCTTTCAAATTGGTGTCCCCACACTAGGTAAAAATCTTCTTTTATCTAAACATTGTTCTTAAAGAGTCTTTTATTTCATGTGCTTGGCTCGTTTTATTGTGCCTCCAAAAGGTCTTTATTATTCTAAAGTTAATTGGCCTTATTATCCTAATTTCATGCATCCATATACCTCTCATATGATATGAACCTTCGAATTCCTTATTCTATACCCCCATGTAGTATGGTACTTAATAAATTATCATGGAGAAACATACGGGAATCAATCCTTTATGCAATCTAACCTATGATAGCAATTTCATAATCTTAGTATCGTCTTGTAGAATACCTCTATTCATCATGCACATTACTTCACATGAATCTTGCACCAATCCTCTTCTATTTACTCATAGAAATACTTGTTGAATTCAGTTATTTTTAACCCTACTATCCCTATTTCTTGACCTAATTTTTGCTCTAGCTCATGATTCCTTGTAGCTAGGGGTGGGCTTGTTCCTCTTGAATTAGGAGACCTCTTCTTGATTAACATGGAAGGACTCATGTCCTTCTCGACACTTTCTATACAAAAAAAACTTTATCATAGTCTCTGGCTATAATTATGGCTTCTGAAATAGAGGATGGTTTCACATTCTTGGTGAGGTTATTCAAAGGTAGATTAAGCTTCCAAATGAATCGATGGAGAAGAGTTACCTCATCCATCTCTAGAGCAAATCGCAAAAGTTTAACAAAAGTTTGGTGGTATTCTTTTAGGGTTTTTCCTTCTTGGGTTAGTTTCAAAAATTCATTCATTTCATCCTCTTGAAATCTTGGAGGACAAAACCTTTCACGAAGGTGTACTTTCATGGCATCTCATAAGTGATTCTAGCTCCAGTATAGTGGTTAGATTGACAACAATGCTTCTAACTTTCTAGCTCCAATGGTTAGATTGACAACAATGCTTCCAACTAATTTGGCATTTCTTACGATTTTTAGACGCGAGCAAGGGTGAGCTTGGTTCTTTCATTATATCCATTAAAAGCTCAAAACTATCAAATACTTATCATAGCACCACATTTGAAGGCAGTCAGGATTCATACATCTAAGATCTTCATTTTTTTTTGAGAATTACACATCTGGTGCCTTGGGATTGACACATCCAAAGATTATCAGGATTGACACATCTAAGATGATTAGTTTTCTAAAAATTACACATCTAGTATCTTGGGATTAACACATCTAAGAGCATGATCCTCTAGGAATTACACATCCGAGACCCATGTTTGTCTGAGATGGGTTTAAAATCTTAGATGATTTCCTTAGTGTAAAGCATCCAATGGATGTCATTCACACGTCAACTATTCAAACTTTAATGGAGTTATAATCTTAATAATTTATAATATGCGAACTAATGAGATATATCTTGAAAATTTCTCTAAACAAAGTTTTGGCCTATCCTTCTATTCAGTCTCTTACTAGTTTCTTAATTTCATCACCCTATGTTTTTCCTCACAAAAGGTTTTCTCCCCAATCTAATTTCTCAAATTTATTGTACAAATATCTTGCGTGTGCACCCCCAAGATACAAGCACAATTTCATAGGATGATTGTCTCAACATGTGAGGATATTCAAATCAATTCTATGGCCAGTAGAGATGATTGATTCGTCCTCATATAATAAACAATCACTTATTTTAATCCCTTGAGTGTTAACCTTTGAAAAACAAATCCTAGGAACTAAGATCGGCTCTGATACCACTTGTAAGGTTCCCCCCTTCCACAAATATGGGAAACACTTAAGATAGTCTGCTAAGTCTTATCTTAGAGAATATTTCCTACTCATCGACACCTTGACCATACAGAGATTCAAGGATACGATTCATAGGTAAGACCTAGTTCTATCCCGCAGGGGGAGTGTGGTCTTCTAAAATCAAATCACCCATAGGGTAATTGATCACATAAATTGGGCAACTACAAGACTTGATTTCTAGAGGCAACGCTTTTTTCCTCATCCATGCAAGGCACAGCCGCCGCCGCTGTTCTAGTCTTCTAGAATAGAGTTGCCCGAGAACCTATTTATCTAGCGTAGGGCTTTCACTTAATCTATTGGAAAGCTACCCGACTAATCGGGTCCACCCGTCCCTGTAGGATGGTGCCATCGGGGCATTCCATCCTCCCACTTTCCACCCTACTCACGCGTCAATTTGTTTTCTAATTAATCCTACCACACTGTTTGACATAAATAAACATGTTCCTTAATTAAGGCCCTTTTCACAAGGTTTGTTAAAACAGTCTTTTTCTACAATACAATCATACCAAAGACAAGATTTATAAAAAACAAAGTTTAAACATGAATCAATTTCATACAAGCCAAACCGGCTCTCTTATTCTTTTCCTTTATACCACCGATGATCTAGAATTCGGCCTTCCAGCCTCTACATGCTGCGCAAAACCCTACGGGACCATACACCTCATCGTCGGCCGCTGGCGAGGACTCAAGCCGGCCTGTCGCCCTCTCAGGCTCCATCGCTCGATCCTCCCGCCCCTCAGAGGGATGTCTGCGCACTAGGGTGCGCTAATTCACCGCACTAGCCTAGGGCCTCAGAACTAGGCAGCATCATCACAATCACTTGCCTCAATCGGCAAACCTCATTCTCCCAATGGTATGAGGGATACCATGGGCCAACTCCGGGCCTTACTAACGTCTCTGCCGTTCGGCTACACAAGCACAAGAACGGGGCAGCGTCAAGGCAGGGAGAAGTTGTACCTGTACCTTAATTTAACCAAGATAACAATCTATTTACTCACTAAACCATATGACTAGGATCCATGTCACCTTCTTTAAGAAAAAAATCTTTTTCACAAAGATTTTAGCATTTCAACTTGAGATTGCGATAAGATATTCTTTATTAAGGCATATGCTGTTGTTTAAAAGAATACAAACTTTAAATAGTAAATCAATCAAATAAATCACTATTAATAATTAATAGAGAAGTCGGGGCCATACCTCAACCCCTAAGAATGATATGTAAAAAAACAAAATATGTATATACCTTATAGAAATTTATCGTTTATCTCATTGTCTTTGCTCGTTATTAACAAGAGCTTTAGAATATAGAGTCTTCTAATACCTTCTCTTATGATTGAAATCATCCAATCATCTCCAAGCTTTATCTCCTCTTACTCATACTATGACTCTTCTCTCTTTCTAAGATCTATGGCCAAATAGCCTTCTCTTACAGGGCTACGGCATACTATTCTTTCTCTAAAAGAAAAACTATGGAGTTTTGGTCTCTTCCTCCGAAAGACTATAGCAATCTAAGATTCTTTTCTGAGATATTAGATAAGAATGAAGGGATATATGCATCTCAAACTCTAGGATTACCTTGAGGCTACTTGCTGTCTTCTCACAGTTTTCTCTATGTAAAGACCCTGACAGAAACAGAAAATTGTTTTGGCCATAACTCTCTGACAAAAACTCAAAATATGGTCATATAACCAGTCAAAAGAACGGGAAGGCATCTGATCTATAAGCCTCCACGGGCAGAATAGGCAAAAACGTGTGTATATAGCCAAAAACATGCCATCTTTTGAAACACGTTGTTTTTCCACATTTTTAGTATGCATGGACTCTAAATGTGTAAAAGTACTCTAAATATGACCTCTTATCACCTAAAATCGAAATTCTATTTTTGGGGATACTTATCTCTTAATAGAACTATTCTTATGTTCTTATTTCTTTTAGGATTTTTGGAGCTAATATTTTTATTCTAACACTTTTCTAATGTTTCTAGCCTTATTGTCTCACTCTTTCTAATTACACTCTCTTTTCTTATTGAAATCTATATTAAAAGAGACACATACATACAAGGCTTGGGAGGGACCTTACACTACCAAATTGAATTTATGCATAAGAAGATGCATAAAAGATTAATTTTTATTTCGAAAGTGTTAGTCTCCTTAAATGGAATTTATGCATAAATAAATATGTAGAGAAATCTTATATCAAATATAAGAATTCTCTTAAAAAAGATATGAAATGTGATAAGATGTGATAAGAGGTGTATGAGATGTGATAAGATTTGATAAGATGTGTATGGGAAGTGATAAGAGGTGTATGAGATGTGAAAAGATGTGTATGAGATGTGATAGAATGTGTTAAGATGAGTTAGGATGTGTTAAGATGTATATGGGATGTGTTAGGACGAGAATGGATGTAATATGGTTGTATGAATGTGATGTGGATGTATACATGTAGATGTATATGTATGAATGTGGATGTGGATGTGGATGTGGATGTATGGATGTAGATACGGATGTGTATGTATGTATGTGAATGTGTATGTATGAATGAGGATGTGAAAATGGATGTATGTATGTAGATGTGGATGTATGGATGTGAAAACACCATATTAGATAATTTGGGAAAAATCCCATTCCCATTTGAAAATGGTAGCATGGTGAACTTGTCCAAAAGTTTGTCAAAACCCCCTCATGTGACATATCATCGGAAAGATCTTGAAGAGTAGAATCTAAATCTATGGTCTCCGACAAATTTGGAGTTAGTATGTTTAAGATATGTCCAAAACTATATGGAGTAATTGATTCCCAAAAGGTGAGATTTTTTCCAAATTACCTAATATTGACTTTGAATGTGAATGAAGAGGTGGATGTGGATGTATGGATGTAGATACGGATGTGGATGTATGTATGTAAATGTGGATGTATGAATGAGGATGTGAAAATGGATGTATGCATGTAAATGTGGATGTATGAATATGAATGTGGATGTGTGGATGTGGAAATGGAGGTATGGATGTATGAATGTGGATGTGGATGTATGCATGTAGATGCGTATGTATGACTGTGAAATTGGATGTATGATGTGGACGTACGAACATGGATATGTATGTAGAATAATGAATATGAAGGTGTATGTGAGATAATGTGTAGTCTATATGAGTGAATGGATGAGAACGAGTACACATTGAATGGAATGTGGAATAAGTAATGTGGTCCGAGAGTGGATAATATGGAAAGACAAGAGTTCGTTATAGAAACTGTATTTTGTGTTTGTAAATGACTGTTTTATGTCAAGAATGTTGGAGAAGCATTTTGACCATCTTGAGGATTAAGGTCATGAAGACCGAACTGATAAAGTTGACAAGCGAGTCTGTGAAGAAGGATTTTATAGAACTGTGTGAGCGCTCACTTTTTCCTCACCTAGGAACTTCTGTAGCTCAAACCAAATGGCGGACCTATCAAGACATAACTAGGGTAACACCGTGGGGTCAGCAGCACTTTCGTAACAATGTCTGCTTGGCCATGGTTATTGAAGCTTTGGGTTTGGGTCCCTGATACTACTGCATCATGAGATCAAGACATCTTGGGTTTTCTGAGTAGGTCTTCTTACTGGCGTGTTTTCTTCCTCATCAGAAGATATGCCTTTACCCCGTTTTTGGCTTGCCTCTCAGAGGTCCTTTTGTTAGATCACCTCATACCACTGAGATAGGTACGGCAATAACCAACAAAATCATTCCCATAGATGAGTTACCTTATACGTGCGCAGCTTGTGAGTGCTACTTTTGTGATCATATGATGGACGGGCTTATGGAAGTGTAAAGAGTTCTTCTATCTTTACTGTATATGTTCCAAGAATGAATAAAGTTTAAATCTTGTTCTTGTCTTGACCCCCCCTTACTCTCTTTGAGACTTTTTAATTGGTGATTAATCTTAATTAAAAATTTACTCTCAGTCTCATACTTGTGCATCTTGCAAAATTACCCCATGTTTGCGAGATGAGGGCATCTCGCGTTTTTCAAGTGGGAGAGAATGTAAGATTCCTCCCCAGCCTCTCAAAATGTCCAGCATCTTCCCCTGTAATCAATCCCTCTTCAGAAATATAAAAGACTTGTTTCTAACAATTTTAACCTAGAGAGAGAAAATATTCTAGAGAGAGAATATTCAGATTTTTAATATTTTTGGATAGAAAATTATCTCATCTTATTAAAATAAGTTCCCCTGAAACAAAAATTCAAAAAGAACTTTCCAATGTGCAATTGGAATTAATTGGAAATGGGTATAAAGGACCTTAGCTAAGGGTCTAGATTTTCAGAAATTTTTGGATTATGGTCCAATTAAGGTTCCTATGGGCCAATAGCATCAATCCATGTGTAGGGAGGAGATAAATCCAATTTGTAAAAGAAGATACCCAAAAATGAGTAAATGCTCACATAAGATGAAGAGTTGAAAATGTACAAGGCTTATTAGTAAAAAACTATGAGCAATATTAAAAATATGAGATATTTTGGGTATCCAAAAATGAGTAAATGCTCACATAAGATGAAGAGTTGAAAATGTATAAGGTTTATTAGTAAAAACTATGAGCAATATTAAAAATATGAGATATTTTGGGTATAATGATTCCATTTTGACACATATGTAAGGAAGGGGAGTTCTTTAAAGGAGGTGCATATTTCACATAAGATGAAAAGTTGAAAATGTACAAGGTTTATTAGTAAAAAACTATGAGCAATATTAAAATATATGAGATATTTTGGGTATAATGATTCCATTTTGACACATATGTAAGGAAGGGGAGTTCTTTAAAGGAGGTGCATATTTCACATGCTTGAATGAGTTTTAAACTCAGAAAAATTGAGATATTTCATCTCTCCTCTCTCCTCATTCAAGTCTAGTTCCAAAAAGTTAGCTTAATTGACCTAAAAATGGTCAAATATTGACCAAACTGATTTAGAAAATTCTAGAATCAGTTTGTTTGGTTAGGAGCTCAATTTTTCCTATAAATAGAAGCCTCCCCCTTATTGAAAAATATATAGTGTTTATGCATCGTTACTCTACTCCACCTAAGCCAAGAACTATGAATTCATTAATAATTCACTAGTTTTTGGAGCTTCCCTCTTTCTTCAATCCCCATTGGTGGCTCCATCAACATACTTAACCAATTGATTGGTTGGGGGCCTCTACCGTGAACAAAGAATCAAGCAATTTGTAAGGTAAATAGTGAATATTGATCTTTTCTATAATTTCACAATGTTTCTCTCTTCTCAACCCCTCTCAAGCTTGAGAAGCTTAATTGGTATGGTTTTTAAATACTATTAAAGTTAATTGAGGAATAGTAGTGAAGAGTTACATAATTTGATGAATGCTATTGAAGTTAATTGATTAATGATAGTAAACAATTAAATAAATTTCCATTTATGTTTAAATTCTAATGGTTTTTATGTAATTTCTCTCTCTCACTCAAGAAATGGTCATACTCATGACCCATTCTCAATCCAAATGAAGCTTTTCATAAAGCTTTTCCTTAATCCAAGATTAATCTATGCTTGAGACCAAATTAATGGTTTTTTCTCTATGCTTTTAGTTTATGTATTTCATGAATATTGATGATTCAGTCCATTATGGAATATTGATCCAATTAGGGATCATTCTAATTATTTCTTAATGTTAAGCTTTATCCCTTAGAAAAATTGAGATTTATCAGTCATAGCAGCGGAGCTATGGCAAAATTTTTATAAAAATTACGCATAAAATAATTTCATTCAAAGCATGAAAAGAGGACTTCCTACCATATTCTAGGAATTATCATCCTAGATTAATTGAAAGATATTCATTGTAATCATAGAGAAATTGATTTTTATATTATGCATAATTGATTTTCATGCATAGAGGTATGCATAAAAGATTATTATTTTAACATAAAAGTGTTACTTTTATCATAATTAGATTTCATGCATAGAGGTATGCATAAAAGATTATTATTTTAATGTAAAAGTGTTACTTTTATCATATTTGAATTTCATGCATAGAGGTATGCATAAAAGATTATTATTTTAATGTAAAAGTGTTACTTTTATCATATTTAAATTTCATTCATAGAGGTATGCATAAAAGATGATTATTTTATTATAAAAGTGTTACTTTTAGCATAATTGAATTTCATGCATAGAGGTATGCATAAAAGATGATTATTTTATTACAAAAGTGTTACTTTTAGCATAATTGAATTTCATGCATAGAGGTATGCATAAAAGATGATTATTTTATTACAAAATTGTTACTTTTAGTATAATTAAATTTCATGCATAGATGTATGCATAAAAGATGATTATTTTATTATAAAAGTGTTACTTTTATCATATTTGGATTTCATGCATAGAGGTATGCATAAAAGTTGATTATTTTATTATAAAAGTGTTACTTTTATCATATTTGGATTTCATGCATAGGGGTATGCATAAAAGTTGATTATTTTAATATAAAAGTGTTACTTTTATCATATTTGGATTTCATGCATAGAGGTATGCATAAAAGTTGATTATTTTATTATAAAAGTGTTACTTTTATCATATTTGGATTTCATGCATAGAGGTATGCATAAAAGTTGATTATTTTATTATAAAAGTGTTACTTTTATTATATTGGATTTCATGCATAGAGGTATGCATAAAAGATATTCTTTTTATACTAAAAGTGTGATTTTCATCATAAATGGATTTTATGCATAACTTAGATGCATAAGAGAAATTCTTTTATTCTAAAAGTGTAATTCCTACCAAATTGAATTTATGCATAAGAAGATGCATAAAAGATTGATTTTTATTTCGAAAGTGTTAGTCTCCTTAAATGGAATTTATGCATAAATAAATGTGTAGAGAAATCTTATATCAAATATAAGAATTCTCTTAAAAAAGATATGAAATGTGATAAGATGTGATAAGAGGTGTATGAGATGTGATAAGATTTGATAAGATGTGTATGGGAAGTGATAGGATGTGATAAGAGGTATATGAGATGTAAAAAGATGTGATAAGATGTGTATGAGATGTGATAGAATGTGTTAAGATGAGTTAGGATGTGTTAAGATGTATATGGGATGTGTTAGGACGAGAATGGATGTAATATGGTTGTATGAATGTGATGTGGATGTATACATGTAGATGTATATGTATGAATGTGAATGTGGATGTGGATGTATGGATGTAGATACGGATGTGTATGTATGTATGTGAATGTGTATGTATGAATGAGGATGTGAAAATGGATGTATGTATGTAGATGTGGATGTATGGATGTGAATGTGAATGAAGAGGATGTATGTATGGATGTGAATGTGAATGTGTATAGATGTGGATGTATGGATGTACACATTGAATGGAATGTGGAATAAGTAATGTGGTCCGAGAGTGGATAATATGGAAAGACAAGAGTTCGTTATAGAAACTGTATTTTGTGACTGTTTGTAAATGACTATTTTATGTCAAGAATGTTGGAGAAGCATTTTGACCATCTTGAGGATTAAGGTCATGAAGACCGAACTGATAAAGTTACAACTGCTGACGGAGAGTCAATGGAGGACGTCTCGCGTAGCAAGGTCGATCGAGGTCTTGACCAGCCTCGGTTCGATTTAAATGGTGAGCTTCCGGTACGGTGGATGAGGGACTAAGGAAGCGGCCTATGAGTGAAGCGCTAGGTCACCTGCGAGAAGGATCCTAGAGGGTGCTGACCATACGGTGCTCGGGCTCTAGGTCGCCGAAAATACCCACACGTGCATCGTGGAAGATATTGGAACAAGGAGTAAGAGTTGTTTTCTGAAACCGGGCATGGATCTGGTTGATTGACCTTGCTGGTCCCTCCTCAACGGATGAGTCCATGGCTCTTTTATATGGATCTGTGAGTTGATCTTGCTGATCTTCCATGGAGATTCCATTCTATTATATAAATATATTGCCGGTTACTATGAGCTAGGAACTATGGAAAAGGCCCCTGAGAGAACAGGTGGTGAGCGTTCTGGTTGTCAATGCTTAAGAGGCCATGGGAAATCCAGGTCTTCCCCATACCATTGTACCCAAGCATGTTGCGATGGGGACCAAACTTTGTGGGCATGTAGGGGGGGCTCACCCCCACATTAATGCAAAGTGCTTAAGAGGCCATGGAAAATCTGGGTTTTCTCCATACCATCGTACCCAAACATGCTTGCTCCGATGGGGACCAAAATTTGCAAGCATGTGGAGAGCCCCCACATTCTTGCAAAGTTTGGTCAGAATCAGAGCATGTTTGGATTAGTAATTAGCGCCCAGTGCGGATGTTTCAAGTCTCTTGGTGCTTAAGAGGCCATGGGAAATCCGGGTCTTCCCCATACCATTGTACCAAACATGCTGTGATGTGGACCAAACTTTGCGAGCATGTGGGGGGGGGCTCACCCCCACATGCTTATAAACTTTAGTCATGATCGGAGTATGTTTGGGCTAGTAATTAGCGCCCAGTGCAGATTTTTTAAGTCTTTTGGTTACGATGGTATGGGGAAGGCCCAGATTTGGTTAGAATCTGAGCATGTTTGGATTAGTAATTAGCACCTAGTGCGAATGTTTAAAGTCTCTTGGTGCTTAAGAGGCCATGGAAAATCCGAGTTTTTCCCATACCATTGTACCCAAACATGCTGCGATGGGGACCAAACTTTGCAAGCATCTAGAGGGGGGGGCTCACCCCCACATTCTTGCAAAGTTTGGTCAAAATCGGAGCATGTTTGGATTAGTAATTAGCTCCCAGTGCGGATGTTTCAAGTCTCTTGGTGCTTAAGAGGCCATGGGAAATCCGGGTCTTCCCCATACCATGGTACCCAAACATGCTATAATGACGACCAAACTTTGCGAGCATGTGGGGGGGGGCTCACCCCCACATGCTTGCAAAGTTTAGTCATGATCGAAGAAAGTTTGGGGTTAGTTATTAGCGCCCAAAGCGGATTTTTCAAGTCTCTTGGTGCTTAAGAGGCCATGCAAAATCCGGGCCTTCCCCATACCATTGTACCCAACACATGCTCCGATGGGGACCAAACTTTACAAGCTGTGTGGGGGCCCACCCCCACATGCTTGCAAAGTTTGGTCATGATCGGAGTATGTTTAGGTTAGTAATTAGTGCCAGTGTGGATTTTTAAAGTCTCTTGGTGCTTAAGAGGCCATGGAAAATTGGGGCCTTCCCCATACCAGCGTACCCAACTATGCTACGATAGGGACCAGACTTTGCAAGCATGCGGGGGCACGCACCCCCACATGCTTGCAAACTTTGTTCATCATCCAAGGATGGCTGGGTTAGTAATTAGCGCCCAGTGTGGATTTCTCAAGTCTCTTAGGGCCATGGAAATATCCAGGCCGTCCCCATACCATCATACCTAAACATGCTCCGATGGGGACCAAACTTTGTTCATCATCCAAGGATGGTTGGGTTAGTAATTAGTGCCCAGTGTGGATTTCTCAAGTCTCTTAGGGCCATGGAAATATCCAGGCCGTCCCCATACCATCATACCTAAACATGCTCCGATGGGGACCAAACTTTGCAAGCATGTGTGGGGGACCCTCCCCCACATTCTTGCAAATTTTGGTCACATGATTGGAGCATGTTTGGGTTAGTAGTTAGCCCCCAGTGCAGATTTTCCAAGTCTCTTGGTGCTTAAGAGGCCATGGAAAATCCGGGCCTTCGCCATACTCTCATACCCAAACATGCTCCGATAGGGACCAAACTTTGCAAGCATGTGGAGCCCCCATATTCTTGCAAAGTTTGGTCAGGAATGGGATCATGTTTGGATTAGTAATTAGCGCCCAGTGCGGATGTCTCAAGTCTCTTGGTGCTTAAGAGGCCATGAAAAATCCAGGGCTTCCCCATACCATCGTACCCAAACATGCTGCAATGGGGACCAAACTTTGCAAGCATATGGGGGGACCCACCTTCACATGCTTGCAAAGCTTGTCATGATAGGAGCATGTTTAGGTTAGCAATAATTAGGGCCTAGTGTGGATTTTTCAAGTGTCTTGAGGTAAGAGGCGATGGAAAATCAGGGCCTTCCCCATGCCATCGTACCCAAAAATGCTCCGATGGGACCAATATTTTCAAGCATGTAGGAGGAGCCCACGCCCACATGTTTGCAAATTTTGGTCATGATCGGAGAATGTTTGGGTTAGTAATTAGCGCCTAGTGCGGATTTTTCAAGTCTCTTGGTGCTTAAGAGGCCATGGAAAATCCAAACCTTCCCCATACCATCATACTTACACATGCTCTGATGGGGACCAAACTTTGCAAGCACGGAGGGGACCCACCCCAAATGCTTGCAAAGTTTTGTCTCATGATCGGAGCATGTTTAGGTTAGTAATAATTAGCGCCCAGTGTGGATTTTTCAAGTTTCTTGGTGCTTAAGAGGCCATGGAAAATCTGGGCCTTCCCCACACCATCGTAGCCAAACATGCTCCGATAGGGACGAAACTTTGCAAGAATGTGGGGGGTCCCATCCCCACATGGTTGCAAAGTTTAGTCATGAGATAGGAGCATGTTTGGGTCAGTAGTTAGCACTCAATGTGGATTTTTCAAGTCTCCTCGTGCTTAAGAGGCCATGGAAAATCCGGGTCTTCCCCATACCATCATACCCAAACATGCTCCGATGGGGACCAAACTTTGGAATAATGTGAAGGGGACCCACCCCCACTTTCTTACAAAGTTTGGTCTTGATCGGAGCATATTTAGGTTAGTAACTATGCGGATGTTTCAAGTCTCTTGGCGCTTATGGAAAATCCGGGCCTTCCCCATACCATCATACCCAAACATGCTCCCATGGGAACCAAACTTTGCAAGCATATGGGGAGGTGCCACCTCTACATGCTTGCAAAAATTTGTCACAATCGGAGCATGTTTGGATTAGTAGTTAGTGCTTGCCCAATGCAGATTTTTCAAGTCTCTTGGTGCTTATAAGAGGCCATGGAAAATCCAGGTCGTCCCCATACCATCGTACCCAAACACGCTTTGATAGGAACCAAACTTTGCAAAGCATGTGGGGGGGATCATTGCCATATGCTTACAAAGTTTGGTCATGATTGCAGCATGTTTGGGTTAGTAATTAGCGCCCAGTCTGGATTTTTCAAGTCTCTTGGTGCTTAAGAGGCCATGGAAAATCCGGGCCTTCCCCATACCATCGTACCCAACACATGCTCTGATGGGGACCAAACTTTGTAAGCATATGGGGGGCCCACCACCACATGCTTGCAAAGTTTGGTCATGATTAGAGCATGTGTAGGTTAGTAATTAGCACCAAGTGTGGATTTTTAAAGTCTCTTGTGGTGGTTAAGAGGCCATGGAAAATCCAGGCCTTCACCAGACCATCATACCCAAACATGCTCCGATGGGGACCAAAGTTTGCAAGCATGTGGGGAGGGGGCACACCCCCACATGCATGTGGGGGCACACCCCCACATGCATGCAAAGTTTTGTCATAATCGGAGTATGTTTGGGTTCCAAGTTAGCACCCACTGCGGATTTTTCAAGTCTCTTGGGGCTTAAGAGGCCATTGAAAATGCGGGCGTTCCCCGTACCATCGTACCCAAACATGCTCCAACGGGGACCAATCTTTTCAAGAATGTGGGGAGGGCACGCCCACATGCTTGCAAAGTTTGGTTGTGATCAGAGCATGTTTAGGTTAGTAATTAGCGCCCAATGCGGATTTTTCAAGTCTCGTAATGCTTAAGAGGCCATGGAAAATCCGGGCCTTCCCCATAACATCATACCCAAACATGCTCCGATGGAGACCAAACTTTGCAAGCATGTGGAGGGGACCCAACCCACATGCTTGCAAAGTTTGGTCATGATCGGAGCATATTTGGGTTAGTAACTAGCGCCCAGTGTGGATTTTTCAAGTGCTGAAGAGGCCATGGAAAAACCGGGTTTTCCCCATACCATCGTACCCAAACATGCTCCGATGGGGACCAAAATTTGCAAGCATGTGGAGAGCCACCACATTCTTGCAAAGTTTGGTCAGAATCAGAGCATGTTTGGATTAGTAATTAGTGCCCAGTGCGGATGTTTCAAGTCTCTTGGTGCTTAAGAGGCCATGGAAAATCCGGGTCTTCCCCACACCATCGTACCCAAACATGCTACGATGGGAACCAAACTTCTTGAGCATGTGGGAAGGGGGGCTCACCCCCACATGCTTGAAAAGTTTGGTCATGATCGGAGAATGTTTGGGTTAGTAATTAGCGCCGAGTGCAGATTTTTGAAGTCTCTTGGTGCTTGAGAGTTCATGCAAAATCCGGGCCTTCCTCATACCATTGTATCCAACACATGCTCCGATGGGGACAAAACTTTACAAGCATATGGGGGGGCCCACCCCCACATGCTTGCAAAGTTTGGTCATGATATAAGCATGTTTGGGATAGTAATTAGCATCCAGTGTGGATTTTTAAAGTCTCTTGGTGCTTAAGAGGCCATGGTAAATCCGGGCCTTCCCCATACCATCGTACCCAAATATGCTCCGATGGGGACGAAACTTTGCAAGCATGCGGGGGGCGCCACCCCCACATGCTTGCAAACTTTGTTCATCCTCATAAGAGGACGTTTGGGTTAGTAATTAGCGCCCAGTGTGGATTTCTCAAGTCTCTTGGTGCTTAAGAGGCCATGGAAAATCCGGGCCTTCCCCAAACCATCGTACCCAAACATGCTCTGATGGAGACTAGACTTTGCAAGCATGTGGGGAAGACCCACTCCCAAATGCTGACAAAGTTTGGTCACAATCAAAGCATGTTTGGATTAGTAATTAGTGCCCAGTGTGGATTTTTCAAGTCTCTTGGTGCTTATTGTTGAGAGGCCATGGAAAATCCAGGCTTCCCCATACCATTGTACCCAAACATGCTCCGATGGGGACCAAACTTTGCAAGCATGTGGGTGGGGCCCATTTCCACATGCTTGCAAAGTTTGGTCATGATCGGAGCATGTTTGGGTTAGTTATTAGTGCCCAATGCAGATTTTTCAAGTCTGTTGGTGCTTAAGAGGCCTTGGAAAATCCGGGCCTTCCCTATACCATCATACCCAAATATGGGGACCAAACTTTGCAAGCATGTGGGAGGGGCCCACCTCCACATGCTTGCAAAGTTTGGTCATGATCGAAGCATGTTTGGGTTAGTTATTAGCGCCCAATGAAGATTTTTCAAGTCTCTTGGTGCTTAAGAGGCCATGGAAAATCCAGGCTTCCTCATACAATCGTACCTAAACATGCTCCGATGGGGACTAAACTTTGCAAACACGTGGGAGGGCCCCACCCCCACATGCTTGCAAAGTTTAGTCATAATAGGAGCACGTTGGGGTTACTAATGAGCGCTCAGTGTGGATTTTTCAAGTCTCTTGGTGCTTAAGAGGCCATGGAAAATCCGGGCCTTCCCATACCATCATACCGATGGTGGGGACCAAAGTTTTCAAGCATGTGAGGGGGATGCACCCCCACATGCTTGCAAAGTCTGGTCATGATAAGAGCATGTTTTGGTTAGTAATTAGCGCCAAGTGCGGATTTTTCAAGTCTCTTGGTGCTTAAGAGGCCATGAAAAATACGGGTTTTCCCATACCATCCTACCCAAACATGCTCCGATGTGGGGACCAAACTTTGCAAGCATGTCGAGAGCCCCCACATTCTTGCAAGTTTGCTCAGAATCTGAGCATGTTTGAATTAGTAATTAGCGCCCAATGCGGATGTTTCAAGTCTCTTGGTGCTTAAGAGGCCATGGGAAATCCGGCTCTTCCCCACCCCATCGTACCCAAACATGCTATGATGGGAACCAAACTTTGCGAGCATGTGGGGGGGGCTCACCCCCACATGCTTGCAAAGTTTGGTCATGATCGGAGCATGTTTGGGGTAGTAATTAGTGCCCAGTGAAGTCTCTTGGTGCTTAAGAGGCCAAGCAAAATCCAAGCCTTCTCCATACCATTGTACCCAACACATGCTCCGATGGGGACCAAACTTTACAAGCATATGGGGGGGGCCCACCCCCACATGCTTGCAAAGTTTGGTCATGATCGGAGCATGTTTGGGTTATTAATTAGTGCCAAGTGAGGATTTTTCGTCTCTTCGTGCTTAAGAGGCCATGGAAAATCCGGGCCTTCCACATACCATCGTACGTAAATATGCTTTGATGGGGACCAAAGTTTGCAAGCATGTGGGGGGGGTCTCACCTCCACATGCTTGTAAAGTTTGGTCATGATTGTTTGGGTTAGTACTTAGCAGCCAGTGTTGTGTGGATTTTTCAAGTCTCTTGGTGCTTAAGAGGCCATGGAAAATCCGGGCTTCCCCATACAGTCGTACCCAAACAGGGATCAAACTTTGCAAGCATGTGGGGAGCCCCACCCCCACATACTTGCAAAGTCTGGTCATGATAGGATCATGTTTTGGTTAGTAATTAGCGCCCAGTGTGGATCTTTCAAGTCTCTTGGTGCTTAAGAGGCCATGGAAAATCCGGGGCTTCCTCATACCATCATACCATCATACCCAAACATGCTCTTATGGGGAGCAAACTTTGCAAGCATGTGGGGGGATGCACCCCCACATGCTTACAAAGTCTGGTCATGATTAGAGCATTTTTCGGTTAGTAATTAGCGCCAATTGCAGATTTTTCAAGTCTCTTGGTGCTTAAGAGGCCATGGAATATCCGGGTCTTCCCCATGCCATCGTACCCAAACATGCTATGATAGGGACCAAAATTTGCAAGCATGTGGGGAGCCCCCACATACTTGCAAAGTTTGCTCAGAATTGGAGCATGTTTGGATTAGTTATTTGTGCCCAGTGCGGATGTTTCAAGTCTCTTGGTGCTTAAGAGGCCATGGGAAATCTGGGTCTTCCCCACACCATCGTACCCAAACATGCGCTGCGATGGGGACCAAACTTTGCGAGCATGTGGGGGGGGCTCACCTCCACATGCTTGCAAAGTTTGGTCATGATCGGAGCATGTTCGGGTTAGTAATTAGCACCCAGTGCGGATTTTTAAACTCTCTTGGTGCTTAAGAGGCCATGCAAAATCCGGGCCTTCTCCATACCATTGTACCCAACACATGCTCCGATGGACCAAACTTTCCAAGCATATGGGGGGCCCACCCCGAGATGCTTGCAAAGTTTGGTCATGATTGGAGCATGTTTGGGTTAGTAATTAGCGCCCAGTGCGGAGTTTTAAAGTCTCTTGGTGCTTAAGAGGCCATCCAAAATCCGGGCCTTCCCCATACCATTGTACCCAAACATGCTCCGATGGGGATCAAACTTTGCAAGCATGCGGGGGACGCCCGCATCCCCACATGCTTGCAAAGTTTGTTCATCATCGGAGGATGTTTGGATTAGTAATTAGTGCCAATTTTGGATTTCTCAAGTCTCTTGGTGCTTAAGAGGCCATGGAAAATCTGAGCCTTCCCCATACCATCGTACCCAAACATGCTCCAATGGAGACTACACTTTGCAAGCATGTGGGGAGGACCCACCCCCAAATGCTAACAAAGTTTGGTCATAATCTGAGCATGTTTGGATTAGTAATTAGCACCTTGTGTGGATTTTTTCAAGTCTCTTGGTGCTTAAGAGACCATGCAAAATCCGGGCCTCCCCATACCATTAAACCCAAACATGCTCCGATGGGGACCAAACTTTGCAAGTATGTGGGGGGCCCCACCCCCATATGCTTCCAAAGTTTAGTCATGATAGGATCATGTTTGGGTTAGTAATTAGCAGGTAGTGCGGATTTTTCAAGTCTCTTGGGGCTTAAGAGGACATGGAAGACCCCCGCCCACATGTTTGCAAAGTTTGGTCATGATGAGAGAATGTTTGGGTTAGTAATTAGCGGCCTAGTGATGATTTTTCAAGTCTCTTGCTGCTTAAGAGGCCATGGAAAATCCGGGCCTTCCCTATACCATCATACTCAAACATGGTCCGATGGGGACTAATCTTTGCAACAAGCATGTGGGGGGGACCCATCCCCCCATTCTTGTAAAGTTTTGTAATGATTGGAGCATTTTTGGGTTAGTAATTAGCGCGCAATGCGGATTTTTCAAGTCTCTTGGGGCTTAATAGGCCATCGAAAATCCGGGCCTTCCCCATACCATTGTACCCAAACATGCTCCGATGGGGATCAAACTTTGCAAGCATGCGGGGAACGCCTGCATTCCCACATCCTTGCAAACTTTGTTCATCATCCGAGGATGTTTGGATTAGTAATTAGCGCCAATTGTTGATTTCTCAGGTCTCTTGGTGCTTAAGAGGCCATGGAAAATCCGAGCCTTCCCCATACCATCGTACCCAAACATGCTCCAATGGAGACTAGACTTTGCAAGCATGTGGGGAGGACCCACCCCCAAATGCTAACAAAGTTTGGTCACAATCTGAGCATGTTTGGATTAGTAATTAGCGCCTTGTGTGGATTTTTCAAGTCTCTTGGTGCTGCCATGCAAAATCCGGGCTTCCCCATACCATTAAACCCAAACATGCTCCGATGGGGACCAAACTTTGCAAGCATGTGGGGGGGGCCCACCCCCATATGCTTCCAAAGTTTAGTCATGATAGGATCATGTTTGGGTTAGTAATTAGTGTGTAGTGCGGATTTTTCAAGTCTCTTGGGGCTTAAGAGGCCATGGAAAATCCGGGCCTTCCCCATACCATCATACCCAAAAATGCTCCAATGGGGACCAATCTTTTCAAGCATGTGGAGGGGCCCACGTCCACATGTTTGCAAAGTTTTGTCATGATGATTAGAGAATGTTTGGGTTAGTAATTAGCGGCCTAGGGATGATTTTTCAAGTCTCTTGCTGCTTAAGAGGCCATGGAAAATCCGGGCCTTCCCTATACGATCATACTCAAACATGGTCCGATGGGGACTAATCTTTGCAAGCATGTGGGGGGACCCACCCCCCATTCTTTTAAAGTTTCGTAATAATTGGAGCATTTTTGGGTTAGTAATTAGTGCCCAGTGCGGATTTTTCAAGTCTCTTGGGACTTAAGAGGCCATGGAAAATCCGGGCCTTCCCCATATCATCGTACCCAAACATGCTCCGATGGTGAGACCAATCTTTTCAAGCATGTGGGAGAAGCCCACGCCCACATGTTTGCAATGTTTGGTTATGATGGAGTATGTTTGGGTTAGTAATTAGCGCCCAGTTTAGCGCCCAGTCCGGATTTTTCAAGTCTCTTGGTGCTTAGAGGCCATGGAAAATCCGGGCCTTCCCCATACCTTCGTACCCAAACATGCTTCGATGGAGACTAGACTTTGCAAGTATGTGGGGAGGACCCACTCCCAAATGCTAACAAAGTTTGGTCACAATTGGAGCATGTTTGGATTAGTAATTAGCGCCCAGTGCGGATGTTTCAAGTCTCTTGGTGCTTAAGAGGCCATGGAAAATCTAGGACTTCCCCATACCATTGTATCCAAACATGCTCCGATGGGTACCAAAATTTACAAGCATGTGGAGGAGGGCCCACTCCCACATGCTTGCAAAGATTATTCATGATAGGAGCATGTTTGGGTTAGAAATTAGCGCCCATTGCGGATCTTCAAGTCTCTTGGTGCTTAAGAGGCCATGGAAAATCCGGGCCTTTCCCATACCATTGTACCCAAACATGCTCTGATGGGGACCAAACTTTGGAAGCATGTGGGGGGGACCCACCGCCACATTGTTGCAAAGTTTGGTAATGATAAGAGCATGTTTGGGTTAGTAATTAGCACCCACTGCGGATTTTACAAGTCTCTTGGGGCTTAAGAGGCCATGGAAAATCCGGGCCTTCCCCATACCATCGTACCCAAAAATGCTCCAATGGGGACCAATCTTTTCAAGCATGTGGAGAGGCCCACGCCCACATGTTTGCAAAGTTTGGTCATGATCAAAGAATGTTTGGGTTAGTAATTAGCGGCCTAGTGATGATTTTTCAAGTCTCTTGCTGCTTAAGAGGCCATGGAAAATCCGGGCCTTCCCTATACCATCATACTCAAACATGGTCCGATGGGGACAGATCTTTGTAAGCATGTGGGGGGGGGACCCACCCCCCCATTCTTGTAAAGTTTCATAATGATTGAAGCATTTTTGGGCTAGTAATTAGCGCCCAGTGCAAATTTTTCAAGTCTCTTGGGGCTTAAGAGGCCATCGAAAATCCGGGCCTTCCCCATACCAGTCTCGGGGGGGTCACTCACAAAAAAATGTGAATATCACGTGCGTTCAACAGAAGCATAATTTTAATTTATGAAACTTACAGAAATATGTTTACATAAGGGTATGATTTAATAATTTTTCAAAAAAATTTACAGATTCATAAAGAAAAGGGGATATTATATAGATTAAACCCGAGATACCATTGTACCCAAACATGCTCCGATGGGGATCAAACTTTGCAAGCATGCAGGGGGCGCCCGCATCCCCACATGCTTTCAAACTTTGTTCATCATCCGAGAATGTTTGGATTAGTAATTAGCACCAATTGTGGATTTCTCAAGTCTCTTGGTGCTTAAGAGGCCATGGAAAATCCGGGCCTTCCCCATACCATCGTACCCAAAGATGCTTTGATTGGGGACCAAACTTTGGAAGCATGTGGGGGGGGCCCACCGCCACATTCTTGCAGAGTTTGGTAATGATAAGAGCATGTTTGGGTTAGTAATTAGCACCCAGTGCAGATTTTTCAAGTCTCTTGGTGCTTAAGAGGCCATGGAAAATCTAGGCCTTCCACACACCATCGTACCCAAACATGCTCCGATGGGGACTAAACTTTTCAAGCATGTGGGGGGGGCCACGCCCACATGCTTGCAAAGTTTGGTCATGATCGGAGCATGTTTGGATTAGTTATTAGCGCCGCCCAGTGTGGATTTTTCAAGTCTCCATGTGCTTAAGAGGCCATGGAAAATCTGGGCCTTCACATACCATGGTACCCAAACATGCTCCGATGGGACCAAAATTAGCAAGCATGTGGGGGGTGCCCACCCCCACATGCTTGCAAAGTTTGGTCATGTGATCAGAGCATGTTTGGGTTAGTTATTAGTGCCCAGTGTGGATTTTTCAAGTCTCTTGCTACTTAAGAGGCCATGGAAAATCCAGGCCTTCCCCATACCATCATACTCAAACATGCTCGGATGGGGACAAATCTTTGCAAGCATGTGGGGGGGCCCACCCCCACATGCTTGCAAAGTTTGGTCATGATCGGAGCATGTTTGGGTTAGTAATTAGCGCCCAGTGCGGATTTTTCAAGTGTCTTGGTGCTTAGAGGTCATGGAAAATATGGGCCTTCCCCATACCATCGTACCCAAACATGCTCTGATGGGGACCAAACTTTGCAAGCATGTGGTGAGGACCCACCTCCACATGGTTGCAAAGTGTGGTCACAATCAGGGCATGTTTGGATTAGTAATTAGCGCCTAGTGCGGTTTTTTCAAGTCTCTTGGTGCTTAAGAGGGCATGGAAAATCTATGCCTTCCCCATACCATCATACCCAAACATGCTCAGATCAGGACTAGACTTTGCAAGCATGTGGGGAGGACCCACATGCTTGCAAAGTTTGGACATAATCGAAGCATGTGGGGAGGACCCACCCCCACATGCTTGCAAAGTTTGGACATAATCGAAGCATGTTTGGATTAGTAATTAGCGCCCAGTGCGATTTTAAAAGTCTCTTGGTGCTTAAGAGGCCATGGAAAATCCGGGTCTTCCCAATACCATCATACCCAAACATGCTCCGATGGGGACCAAACTTTGCAAGCATGTCGAGAGCCCCCACATTCTTGCAAAGCTTGCTCAGAATTCGAGCATGTTTGAATTAGTAATTAGTGCCCAATGCGGATGTTTCAAGTCTCTTGGTGCTTAAGACGCCATGCAAAATCCGGGTCTTTCCCACACCATCGTACCCAAACATGCTGCGATGGGGAACCAAACTTTGCGAGCATGTGGGGGGGGCTCACCCCCACATGCTTGCAAAGTTTGGTCATGATCGGAGCATGTTTGGGTTAGTAATTAGTGCCCAGTGCAGATTTTTGAAGTCTCTTGGTGCTTAAGAGGCCAAGCAAAATCCGGGCCTTCCCCATACCATTGTACCCAACACATGCTCCGATGGGGACCAAAATTTACAAGCATGTGGGGGGGGCCCCACCCCCACATGCTTGCAAAGTTTGGTCATGATCGGAGCATGTTTGGGTTATTAATTAGTGTCGAGTGAGGATTTTTAAAGTCTCTTCATGCTTAAGAGGCCATGTAAAATCCGGGCCTTCCCCATACCGTCGTACCCAAATATGCTCCGATGGGGACCAAAGTTTGCAAGAATGTGGGGGGTCCCACCTCCACATGCTTCTAAAGTTTGGTCATGATTGGAGCATGTTTGGGTTAGTACTTAGCAGCCAGTGTTGTGCGGATTTTTCAAGTCTCTTGGTGCTTAAGAGGCCATGGAAAATCCGGGCTTCCCCATACAGTCGTACCCAAACAAGGACCAAACTTTGCAAGGATATGGGGGGCCCCACCTCCACATACTTGCAAAGTTTGGTCATGATAGGATCATGTTTGGGATAGGATCATGTTTGGGTTAGTAATTAGTGCCCAGTGTGGATCTTTCAAGTCTCTTGGTGCTTAAGAGGCCATGGAAAATCCGGGCCTTCCTCATACCATCATACCCAAACATGCTCTTATGGGGACCAAACTAATTACCTGTTTAGCCACCTTGGCTGCATCCACGACTTCCTCTACCTCGTCCTCTTTCTAAACTTGTGTAGAAGGCGTGTTGCTCTGAACTGTTTTTGTTTTGTGAAGACTGTTGGTCTTCACCCAAGCTCTTCTCTTCTCTTATCAACATAGACACCAAATTTGTGAAATTGGGAATGTTTTCCCGAGTCTGAATAGACGTCTTGAATGCCTTGTATTGTGGCCCGAGACCACGTAGACAAACTTCCACCTTATCATCATCATCATCTACTGAAACGCCAATAGATGCAAGGGATTCCACAATACCCCGGTGATCTTCAATGCAGTCATTCACAAACATACTCTTGATGCAAGGGATTCCACAATACCCTTGATCTTCAATGCATAGTCATTCACAGACATACTCTTTTTCTCCATAGTATGAAGTTCATTCTTCAACTGTATCTTTCGTGCCTTGGTATTTGTTTCATAGAGTTTTACCAAGGTGTCCCATGCCTCCTTGGGGGACTTGGCATCGTGTATGTGTCCAATCATGGTGTCCTCTTTACTGATAGAGAGCCAATACATAACTTTTCTGGCTCCTTGGCTCCAATCCTTGAACTCTTTCACATCTGCAACAGTCGGATTGATCTCTGGTATCTCTGGTGCCTCTTCATGCTCACCTTCTATGTAGTCCCCTAGTAACCCTTTCCCATTAGGAAATTTGTCAACCTGAACCTCCAAGCATGGAAGTTGTTCTTGTCAAGCTTCTCAGCAACAATTTGGTTTATGCCATCATTTGATATCTTGCCACACACACAAATTTACCAGAAATAGCACTCTGGTTTGTCCTGCATAAACTGCTGTATTTTCTGCAGTGGTACTGTACTACACTCAAATGTCACAGCCAGTGACCTCAATGTGCATACATACACCCAATGGCAACTGTTGACCTCCTTGCAGAGCAGACACAATGTATGCACAACCAATCTGTCTTCCTGCAGTTCTTAAAACAGAATTCTGTAGAGAATCGATGACTTACCTGCATTGCTCGAAATCGCCTGCTTTCCAAAAAACGGAGGTCCTAACACGCCCGAAACGCGTTTTCGGTCCGAAAAATTCTGTCCGATATAGGACGATATAGTTGCCCTAGAGCTTTACTCCCGCGAAGAAAGCTCCTCAATCAGAGATTGTTTTGCCGGTGCCTCCTGTAGAGCTCCCGACAAGGGTGTAGTTGCCAACACAAATAGGGAAGAGTAGATGAAGCTCTTACCTTTGTACCGCTTCCTATGATTCTCTTGCTTGCACCTTAGCCCTTAACATAAACCAGAGGCTCTGATACCATGAAAAGATGCAGGGAGGAGAAGAGATCTTGAGCTCTTGTAAGCACACACACACTCACAAAACCCTAAAAGAGAACACACAAGGTGAGAGGTTGAAAATCTTCTTCTTCTTCACACAACACTCAACACACCATATACAATGATAAGAGTACACACTATGAAAAGGTACTCAACCAAATACATATTATAAAAAGGTACTCAACCAAATACATACTAGAGTTCTCTATAGTGTGAACCCAACTAAATGAGCTGGCGCTATAACTATGCCAGGCTGCCACACACAGCCTGTCATCCCAACGGCTGCATATCACCCATGATCTCACCAACCATGCTAGTGGTGTAAGTGTGGGGCCTATCCCCTAGGCGGATCATCAGTGTCCACCGCCTCACTAGATGAGCTCGATATCTCAAAACAAAAGATACTTCGATCATAACCAAACTTTGCAAGCATGTGGGCGTGGGCACCCCCACATGCTTGAAAAGATTGGTCCCTATCGAAGCATGTTTGGGTACGATGGTATGGAGAAGGCCTGCATTTTCCATGGCCCCTTAAGCCCCAAGAGACTTTAAAAATCTGCACTGGGTGCTAATTACTAACCCAAACGTGCTCCGATCATGACCAAACTTTGCAAACATGTGGGGACCACCCCCACATGCTTGCAAAGTTTGGTCCCCATCGGAGTAAAGTTTCTAGTAATTCAATTTTTATGTTAAAAGAGTAATTCCCAGGACAATGGAAATCCATGTATTCAAATGAAGAGAAAAATTGTGATGTTGAAATAATGTATATTTTACTTTAAAAAATTAAAGAAGGATTTTAGTTAAATTTATCTTTTTGTATAGATAAATTTAAAATGATGAAAGAGGAATTCCCACTATATTGGAATTCAAATATTTAAATGAGGAAAGTGTAATTCCTAGTGTAAAGGAGTTAATGAAGATTTTTATTTAAATTTTAAAAATTTAGTTAAATTTATCTTTTTGTATAGATAAGTTTAAATGATGAAAGAGGAATTCCCACCATATTGGAATTCAAATGTTTAAATGAGAAAAGTAGAATTTTTAGCTTAATGGAATTAATGGATAGATGTAATTTTTAAGAAGAATTTTACGTAGGATTAATTTATGGTAAAAGAGGAATTCTCGCGATAATTGGATTGCACTCATTGAAATGAGAAAAAGAAGGATTTCAAGTTTATTCTAAAAAATAGGTATTGATATTTTAGTTAAAAGAAGAATTTTTATGATCTTTAAGAAAAGATGGATTTGATTCAATTTGAGTGTCAAAAGATGAATTTCCACCATAATTTTACCTAATAAATTAAGGCTGAGAAATTATGTGGCATAAAGAATATCTTTGGATATTTTAATTGGTAAAATCACTTAATGTATATTTTACCCAAAACTAGATGTTTATCTGAAGGGAATCCTTGTAGAACTAAACCGAATGAATTTGGTTAGACTACGTGAGGGGTAGACAAATAAACCTAATTGTCCTTCTCTCGATTTGAATCAGGCAAAAACTTTGTGACCAATTCCAGTTACTAAATCCAAAGAATAGACTACCGAAACTAATCTAGTTTTTCTTTGACCAAACTCACCAAGAATCTAGTTGGGCAAATTGAAAAAATGATGGGTAGATTACCCTCACGAGAGATCAAGGATCCTCATTATTGAAACTGGGAATTATAGGAAAAGGGTTTTTGGAACCGATCTCAAACTAGAATTTTACTTGCATTCGAACCTCTGTTTTTTTCATTCAAAAAAAGGACTGTTTTATGCCAGAATGCTGGAGAAGCATTTTGCTTATGTTTTTCTAAGAGGAGGTTTGTTGGAACAGCTGGCAGGGAGTCGTCAAGGGACGTTGCTCGCGGAAAAGCCTGCCGAGGTCTTGACCAACCTCGATACGGTTAAAATGGTGCGCTTTCGATGATGGGTGAGGACCGACGAAGCGGTCCCTAAGTGAAGTGCTAGGACACCTAAGGAGGATCCTAGAGGGTTCTGACCAGGCGATGCACGGGCTCGCGGTTGCTAGGACACCCATGCGTACGTCGAGGAAGATTTCGGATGGACAAAAAGGAAAGATTTTTGGGAACCACATTTTGATACTGGATCTCATTGGTTGGCCAGCTGGTCTTCAACAGAGAGTTCAGAGGATACATTTTTGTAATATAATGGACTCGAAATTTTGAAAAATGATGATAAAAAATATTATGATTTCTATTGAAGGATTGTTTTTAAAGCCAGTCGAATCTATTATAAATGGTAAGTTCATATTGAGTGTGTATGTGGTATGCCTACCTTGATTTTTTCATGAATCGCCGGCTAGGGAGCCTAGGAACTCTTTTCCTCAGTACCCGAGCAAAAACCCAACCAAATCTTTATAAAGGAATCCCACCAATTCAGTTCTCGGGTGGTTGGCTAACCCATGGGCCAGATGGATCAGAGGATTCCTCAAAAATAACTAGATATGATTAGTTACGTTATTTAGTTTTAAATCCTGAGAAGACCTTGTTCTGTGGGAGGGGATCATCGGCTGTGCCTCGTAAATGAGGAAAAAAGCGGTGATCCCATGGACCAAGTGCAAGTCTCTTCTTGATCTAACCATGTGACTTCAGGTTTGGTCAGATGAGTTTTTCTAGTTAAGACTTGACTCGTTAGAGTAATTTCCCCGTTAGAATATTTTTCCCAATAGGTGGAATCGCTCGTGCCTTTCGGGCACGGGGAGTCTTTCGGGCCCGGTCTCGGAGGGGCCACCCCCCCGAGCTAGCCTCTCGTCCCGGACATCCGTGGGCGAGGCCTTCAGTGTGTGGACCCCATCCCGCGCGGGAGGCCGCCGATGCCGCTTTCGCCGATCGACAGGAGCCCCGGAGAGTGGGCGGCGGGGGACCTCACACGCATATTGATCCATATGTAGTAAAGGCTAGGTAATATTTATTTCTAAGTGCATACACTCAGGGGCCTTGCCCAATGATCCACTACACTGCTAACTCTTTTTCAAAAAGCATCACTTTGTCTGCATTCCACCTAATTGGATGTCCCCCAAGGAGTCTAGATAATGTTTTGATGGAAAACAAAGGGAAATATGCATTGTCCTTTGAGTATTTTTTGTGGAATATAATAACCTATGGAAATCTCAATCGATTGATGGATCACGCAATGTAGCACATAGGCCAACAAAACAAATGCATTGAGGAACATAACACGATTAATGATGATTATTATTATAAACATACCTTTTGATTTTTATCATTACAAGTAATTCATATATCCATGTGTTGATCATTGCATTGGTCTCCTAGATAGACGAGGACTCCCCTTCCCTTTCCATATGAGAAATATTTAGTCTTTGCTGAATAGCTTGAAATTCCTCTTCAGTGGGGAGGATGGCTTCATAATGAACTATTTCCTTGCATATCATAGCTAATGTCTTGGTAGCAATAGATTTAAACTCGCTATCTTTGACATTTGAATCTAGCAACATATATTTATCGAAATCTAAATCAACAAAATGTTCATTTTCCTCTAGATTTTGTACAATAATGGCAAGACAATAGTGCTCCTTTATGTCAAAATAGTTCTTGAATATCTAAAACATATTCAAGATCAGCAATATGAAATGTAGGGAGGAGTGGTGTCAAATCCTCTATCTCAGATGCCTCCTCACCAACCACCTAAACTTGGTGTCATCTCTTCTTAGGGCATCAACATCTAACTGCCCACTTAACTCCCTCTCTGACTGCAGCCAAGTTGATATCCTCCACAATCTCTTGAACTTCATCCTCTTCTCTTGTAGGCCCTTCCTCTCTTATATTTTCTTCTTCTCTTCCATCACCTTCTTCATTGGAAACTTGGTCATCCTCAGGCAGCATATGAAGGTAGAAAATAAAGCCATAGTGGTAGTTCACCAAACAACATTTGTTGTTGTCAAGAGGACACTTACTGTCTTTCTTCTTCTTATCCTCTGGAACCTTTAAGATATCCTTGTTGAACTTTTGTATTTTAGATGTAGAGTAAAAAATATCATTGACATGCACGTATTGAACATTATTAAACATGACAGAATCATTAGAAGTGACCTCCTGATAATGCTACAGTTGGTCTTCAACATACAAACAAGAAGACAAGATCAGGTATTAAATGGATAAATTACAATCAAACATCTGTGAAAGCTTAGGATGGTATTGGAGAAACGTGTAGAGAGAGTTGAACAATTTATCATCTTGGGATTCCACTTTTGGGGAATCTATCTCAATCTCAATCTCTAGCATATCTATCTGCAAGCCAGAGGAGCTATGACTACGAGTAGGAACACGTCTATGATAGATCACTACAACACTATATGATGCCTTGGTGGGAGTCTAAGATCTCATACCGCATTGTAGTGATTTCCATATAAATACATCTCGAGTACAATAATATGCTTCAAACAAGTGAGGAACACCATTTACTTAACAAAAAAAAACATCACAACGCGATATGGGATCGAAGTTGGTCTATGAGACAACATATCACGTTGTGCTGATTTACATGTAGACATTTAAAAAAACATCGATACAACATATCATGTTGTGGTGATTTACATGTAGACATTTTAAAAAACATCAATACAACACGATATGGGTTCATAGTATTTCTAATAAGAACAAATATCATGATATTGTGATTTCCAAATGGAATAATGTCTATCTAACAAGAATATGCTTAAATATGAGAGGGGAACCAATACTTATTATTGTAAAATAAAAAGATCATCACAACGCAATGAAGAGTCATCGTTGGAAAATGAGACCCCATATCGCATTGTATTTATTTGTATTGGTATTTGCGTAAGGCAAGCATAGATGACATACATCAAAATGAAATTGGTGATTTGTAGAATGAAATGAATCAGACCCAAAAGTTGAATGACAAAATGAATTGCACGAGAATGCATGAGTGAATGTGTGGCTCCTTTTTAACAAACGACCTTAACACATGGGAATCATGTATTGGAGGCCACCATATGTTCTTATTCGCATGTGTGGATGCCACATCTATTTAATGTATACACGTGTGGATGCCAAGTGTCAAGCATGCATTGGTTGTAATCATGATAGGTCACATCTATTTAATGTCTACACGTGTCCTCACTTAACTAAGTCTCTTTGATCTTCTACCAAGTGATTGATTTTTTTATTTATCCTATCCTCAACTCTAAAATAACACCATCCCCTTATTTGCATGCGTCATTCTAAGGTGAGTTCTATCTGATTGTTAATACTTTCATCTTGATGGGGTTCACTAGAATGCAAGCAGATCCTTGCAAACTCTTTTGATGCTTCACGTTTTTGTGATGCTTTCACAAGTCAATACAATGCAAATAGGTTCTCACATTTTTGATGGTGCAACCTCCTTGCATTGTAGTAATTCATACCTTAATGGTATACGCACAAATCAATACAATGCAATGAGGGTGTTATGATTCCATTGGATTTGTCTCCATGCATTGTACTGACTCTTACCTTAACGATGTGTGGTGGCTGGGTGATGGACTTTATACACCACTAATAAACACACAAGAAGAAAACACGATGGGACTAGAACTGGGAGACACCAAAATCCCTCCTCCAAGGGCACCAACAAACTCATCCAACTGTCCTCAGCCCTCGAGCTGACTCAGTGGGACACCTCAACACCCTCCCAGCCTCCCTCTTTGGTCTAACTACCTCCTCAAAGTGTCCTTTCCCAGGTCAGCGATGATCTTTCAACTACAAGTTTCAACTGACCTCAGTTGACATCCAAATGACCAAATTAGCTCCAAGCTAACGCAAAGCTCCCAGATCAGCGATGATCTTTCAACTACAAGTTTCAAGTGACCTCAGTTGACATCCAAATGACCAAATTAGCTCCAAGCTAACGCAAAACTATTCAAATTCTCACTTGTAACCTGATTCAAAATAAGATTGCTCACCTGAGATAGAAAACCATCTGTCTAGCTTAGAGATTGTCTTCCCACTGTGGCCAACCTCAAAGCTTTCCTTTAGAGCCTCACTACACTTTTCAACATGCCTTAGTTGACTCGCTATTGACCTTTTGACCCTGTAGGACACCTTGTCCATCACAAACAAACTCATCTGATTCCTTTAATCATCCGCCCACATCAGCTCAGGGCTCCTACAACCCTGATCTTCACTTCTCGCAGCATAGCTGACCCTCCTTTGATCCATTATAGCTTACCTGAATAGCTCCAACTGACCTAGAACAAACTAAAATATGAAAAAGAAATCCTCCATTTTGTCTTAGTCAAGTAAACGTCCTCCTTGATCTCCAACCTTCCTCCTACATCATCTAAACTCAAGCTCTGACCCTTAGATCCTGTCTAGACAAATCAACGTCCCTCTGCTGACATTTTTCTTACTGGACTTGAGTGATCCATACTCGACTAATAGAAATAGAATAAACTAATTTAGCAAACTCAAAATTCTTCCTCCAATGTCCTCTGATACCTTTGTACTCTCAAAACACCTAAACTCAACCTGGATCCATCACAATAAACTCTTAGCTAATAGCAATGGACTCATAGCTGCCATAGAAACACTTCCAGCCCACTATCCCTTCCGACTACTCACTGTTAACCACCCAGACCATTTGAATAAACTCCAAATAGGACCCACTCAACCCACTCAACCCAGATAGACTAGTACTCACACTCTACATACACAACTAACAAGATCTAATGCTTATCTAACTCAGCCTGATTTTGACCTCTCAATTAACATTGAGTGACTCTGAGTTCTAACACAACAGATAATAGATTTGTCCTCACAGGGGTTACTCCTCCGCCATCTCAACCAAACAACACAAATATAGCACCATGGCACAAAGACTCATCAAATAACAAAGAATTCAATCTCAAAATATTCTTTCTTCATTGAAACAAACAAAGAGTCTCAACATCCTTGAGACTGAAGATTCAAGGAAAAAGAAGATAACTCTTAAAACCTTTAGATGCCCTCCATAGATAAACTCACAACAACTCCATAGGATTCAACATTCAACTGACAAAAAGTAACAATAGCTAAGAAGAATCTGATCTAGACCAAGTATCTAATAGAGGGGCTACACAAAGAACCCAGGGATGCATATCTTGGCTAATTCTATGGTCTTCAACTTCCCTCTGCTCTAATCCAATCAAATTATCCCACTCTACACTATCTTCCCTTCTCCTAACTTGAAAAAATTATAGTAGGAACTCTAGCCTGCTACCTTCGATAAGACTGCCTACAGGAGTCCACTCAACTACCACCACTCTTTCCTATCCCTCAAAGAAACACAAAATCCTCCTTCTTGAACCCGCGTCGTCGCTTTTGATTCTTCTAGATTGTAGCGCAACCCGCTTCCTTCGCTTTCCCACACTATTTCTATTCTCAATTGCACACTTGCATTTATCCTCATGGCCATGCATTTCCTTTATCATTATGGACCCACTTCACACTACCATATACACACTATATCTATCTTTACATTGTTCTTTGGTCGGGCTCAGGATTCCCCTCACAACGGTATATGCACAATTCAATACAACGGAATGAGGGTGCTTTAATTCCATTAGAGTTGGCTCCTTGCATTGTTATAATTTATGCTGTAATGGTAAAGGCACAATTCAATATAATGTGAGGGTTCTATGATTCCACTGGAGTTGTCTCCTTGCGTTTTACTAATTCATACCTTAATAGTATATGCACTAATCAATACACACGATGGGGGTGCTTTTGATTCCATCAGAGTTGTCTCCTCACATTGTTGTAATGCATGCCTTAATGTTAAAGGAGCAAATCAATACAACATGATGAGGGTGCTATGATTCCATTGGAGATTTATCATCATGTTTTAGTGATTGACACCTCTTATTTATCAATTTAGGCTATGTAAATGGAGGAAAGAAGGTTTTCTTTGGAGAAATCACCATAACACGCGAGGATTGCACATTTCATTCTAGATGAGGCGCTTCCTTGCGTTGTGTTGATTTATATGAGAATTTATTTGTCTAATTCTTAGAGCTTTTTACTTTTCAAGATCTTTCCTTTGAGAAATCACCACAATGTGAGGATGGTACCTTGATTCCGTCGGAGGCCTCTCATTATGTTGTGTTGACATGTATGGAAATTTATCTTCCTCCTTATTCCTTAATATTAGTTGAAGACTTAGTATCTTGTTGTTACATTATTTTATCAAATGGAGCATATAAAGAATACCTCAAGGAGATCGATTTTGAATGATCCTCAAATTGTTAAGAAGGTGGCCTTTGGAAAAATCATGTTGAGATTGTAGACAATGAAAACTCGGAGGTACCAGCAGCAACATAGATGCATCCTCCGGGAGCTAAGAAGGGTGCAGAGACACATGCAAAGGAAAATTCCAAAGCTGCCATCCCAATGTGCAGTGAGATCGATATACAAACGTTATAACATGTTAGACATTTACATTAATTTAGTCCGAGGCAATTAGGCCTAGACCGGACATTATTCGTGTGAGCACGGGCAAGGGCCCTTGCCCGTGCACACACGAATAATGTCCGGTCTAGGCCTAATTGCCTCGGACTAAATTAATGTAAATGTCTAACATAACATTAGTATTATGCGGTGTGGCAAACCTCTTCCCTTGGGTGCTTGCAGGAGGCTTTGGAAGAATTTGTGATTGAGTTTTTTTAGGATAGTTATGTTTTTGCTGCACATGCCACACAAAGTCACATTAATGCTGAAGGACATTAACTCCCTTTGGTTTCTTAGGTTCAGATATAACAAGACACTTGTGTAAGTGCAACTTATTATCGACACAAGAATGCAAGGTATACTTGAAGTGCCTCCTTTGAAGGGAAAGATTAAGATGTCACAAAGGTCTCACATTCTTGTGACACATTCCTCAACACATAAAGGATGCAAAATGAGGATTTTCATTTAGTCATTTAGGCAAGGTTGGTTCATGAAGATGTTTGCAAGAGATATTCAAGAATCCAATGTTAGAGCGCTTAGGTATTTGTTGCCTGGATTTGATGTGCGTCGTCTTGTTTGAGGTACTCTACAATACTTCCCTTTTGAGGAGGAGGATATTTGGATTCTTTCCAATGAGATCAAGGAGGTCAATTATAGAGTTATTATAGTTGTTCTCTGATTTGCTATGTCCTTTTCATTGTCTTTATTGTAAGTTATTTTTCTTACCCAACTAAGTAGCTTAATGTTATCTCTTGTATTGCAGCCTGATTTTATCAAATCTCCCATGAAACATGCAAAATCATGTATATCTACTTGACTTCCTCATATCCTAGGTTCTTGTTTCAAAATGAGACTTCTCTCATGGATGTATGTCATAGTTTTCACATGTAGATTTTGATTGAGTGGAGGTCATTATAATGGCATACCATAAAAAATTAGTGTCATGCATTTTTCTCTATACTTCATTATTGTGTTGTAGATTAATTGATTATCTTCTCCCCCACGACATTTTACTCTCTTAATTTATTGTTTTAGTTCACACTAGAGTTTGATAGATTATGATATAGAAAGAAGGCGATTCTACTTGGCCAATTCAAGCTCACGATTTCACGACACCATCAGAGAGTAAGTCTTCACAATCAAGACATAGAGAGAGAGAGAGAGAGAGAGAGAGAGAGAGAGAGAGAGAGAGAGAGAGAGAGAGAGATTTCAATATTTTTCTCTCAATCTTATAGTTCATGTAATATAAAGGGACTTGTCACACCATTCCTCTTCTTGGTCACACCTTGTTGACTCAATCTCATGGTTTCTATAATGTGAAGGGACTTGTCTATAGTCCTCCTTTTGGTCACTATGATTGGAACTTGATTCTTTTGATTCTTCCTTGATTAGTCCCCTACGTATAGCTTTGTTTCATCTTCTCGGTCCTAACTTTGAAGACTTTTTGGAGTTCAGTGAGGCTCAATCTATGGGATTCTCATTTGTAAAGTCAATTTACAAAAAGCTTGCATTCTTTAAGACAAAAAAGAGAACAAAAGTTTTTATTCCACTATCCACTATTTATTTATGTACAAAGAGGGGCTCCTCAACCTCCTCCTCTACTCTCATTTTATCTCTCATAGGTCTCTCTCACATAGCCCTAATAAGCTCCCTAGTTGATATGCCATGATAGACATGGTCCATGACTCGATGAGGGGCAACTATCGTGGGAGGAGGTGGCATGAAAAAGCTCACGACCCTATAAATTCTTCGATATGACCTAAATTCCCAATACAAAGTTCCATATAAACAAAGCTTGGGTGCTACCTTGATCCTATATACGATCATAGATAGACATAAATTTTCTCTAAACACCCCATACTAGCTATAATAGGTCTTGATAATAGCACACCCCTAGAACCAACAATTTCTCTACTTAGCATAACTAGGAAAGTAAAGCTACTCATAATGCCATGCCAAGGAAATCCTCTTGTGCCATCCACAATAATATGCGCTAAAAGGCTAGCATGTCCCTCTCAGTCAACAAGATTATAATACCAAATAAACAAGTCATAGTTATATCTTGGTTTATGTGAACATAATGAATGTTCTCAAAATGTTAAAAAAGACATCATAATCCATGATTATTGATCTCACAAGTCTATCACCTCAATTAAAAACATGACTCAAATGTAATCCAAATAATAATTCTTAAAAAAAGCACTCAAGCCTATTCTAAAATCCCTTGCTTAGATAAACAAACACTAGGTTTCCACCCTTACTCTCAATGGTTATTGGCGAGAGGATAAGCTACAAAGGACGATAATCTACAAAGGTACACTAGTGTCCATACATGGATAAGAGAGCCATGAGATCTTTCCACATGCTCATTGTTGCTAGTTCCAAGGGTACCTCCTCTCATAGTGTGACAATAAGATGAGGGGTACCTCAAAATCCTAACATTCCTTCATGAATAATGACTTCATAGTCATACCTAGGATAATCAAGGGTAATCTGAGATCGTGAAACACTTAAATATTAGAGTTCTCAATAACTTGGGTCTTTAATAACCTTGGGCTCTAATACTGGCTCTATGAGGACTTTCTCCCTATTCATGTTAATAAATAGAGGGTAATCTCTCACCCTCAATCCTTTATCAAGAACATTTATTACATCCACAATGATCATTCCTACCCGCATCTAGCGCATGGGTTAGCCACCACCCAACCACATAGTCATGAGATCCGCCGATTCAAAGTAAGGGTGGGTTGTGCTTTGGCACAAGGGATTTCTCACCTAACCTCCTAGCTAGCTCTTCAATAGACATAGAAATTAGACACACAATCAAAAATGAGATCTTTACTCACATACACATAATGCCAATTATGAATAAAGGAAATTAGCTCTCATAAAACCATATAGAAGTGTCTCAATTACATAAAATGCCAACATAATTTAATCCCTCACTAACTATGGTTAGCTTGCCTTGGTCTCATGTCATCAACCTTTGGTAACCATACCCTCCAAGCTACTCTCACATCAACAAGCTTATCAATTGACCAAGTATTAGGTTATGAAATTAGATAAAGGGTAAACTAACATTAATTAATCATGTCTAACTCAAAATCTATACATAAATATTCAATCCTCTCATTGTTATCTTGCGTTCCCAACCCCTTCTTGAGCTCCTTAATATACTGACTCATACTCTAGACATACAAATATTAAGCAAATCACTAAGTCTCTTCTATTTCAACAAAATCACATTCACCTCTATTTGTTTCAAAAATTTCTTGTGGAACTTGCTTATGGTAGACTTTGGTTCTATTTTAACAAGTTCACATTCACCTCTATTTGTTTCGAAAATTTCTTGTGAAACTTGCTTATGGTAGACTTTGGTTATTAAAGGAACCAATGTCCCAATTAAAAACGTGGTCATAGGATATGATGAAAAAGAAGAAGCTATTAGGGAAGATTTAGGCCACTGTTACATGGGCTTTTGGGGTTTGCAGGTGAAATTAAATAAACCATCATAGTATAATAAAAATAGGCACATGCAATACTGAGAAAATTAAATGTAGTATAAAACTTTTGCTAGTTCCCTCCATGTCCTTTATTTTGCTAAGGCCACCATAATATCATTAAGATAAGGTCATTAAAAGCGGGTTCTTTTTGGGGTCAGTGATTGAATACATCAAGAAGTTTTCAACTTCTCCATGTTCTTTTTGTTGAGATTCAAGCTCGATGTCAGTATGAGCCAGCTATGCTATGTGCTGGCAGATTAGGTAGGAACATGTGTGAGACATAAATGACTACGTGTCCAGCTGGTCATAGTGTGTGGACATTAGCTAGGGTTAGATGAGTGTGGACATAACTCATAGTGTGTTGTGTGGATTATGGATTAGTGCATTATGCTTTGTGTGAGAGAGGAGATGGCTTCCCTCTATGGTTAGGGTTTGCAATAGACATTAGGGTTTTCTCCTGTGTGTGTCTCCTCCCCCTCTACCGTTCTTTCAACATGGTATCAGAGCCTTGTGCTGTTTATTAGGGTTTATGAGTGAGTGAGTGAAGAGGGAGAAGAAGCTGTGAAGCTTGCCATTGGAGCTGTGAAGCTTGCCATTGGAGCTGTGAAGCTTGGAGCACACCAAATACTATCAGATCTGAGAGCTTGGCCTACCGGGTAAGGTCTTCTAAACATCCTTGAGTGGATTGCAGGTGATATAGGCAAAAACAAAGCAAGTTAGAGAAAATCAAAGCAAAGAAAAATTTTGGTTTTTGGAAGCTTTCCATTAAAGCTTGAAAACACTGATGTATGGTGAAATAGAGGTGATTCTGGAAAAAGACACATGTATTTGACAAAGAGGGATGTATTGGCAAACCATATGCAACCCTTGAACAAATTTTGGAGCAAGTTACATGCATTTGATTGAGTGAAAAACTCTGGTTTTTGAGCTCTCACAAAACAGAGAAAAGGAAGCCAAAAATTGATGAAATTGGAGCATGTTTTTGGTAAAAATCCAACCATTGATGGGTCACACACTTGCCTAGGTGTGTTGGGCACTTAGTCCTATCTTCAATTAACACTTAAACAACTCCCAAATCCCCCAAATGCAGGCGGCGCAGACTGCACAGAGAAAACAGAGCTGAATTGTGTTCATTTTGGAGCGAGGAGGCCAATTAATCATTGGTTGCTTGATACATTTCAAGTTTGATTTAGAGATTGGTTGCTTTACACTTTGGAGAAGAGGGCTATGTGATTGGATTGATGAAATATGCCTAATTGAGCTGGGAATGAGCTGATTAAACAGGCTGTCTCACAGAGAGCAATTTTAATTGAGCAATTAATCTTTGGTCTTAAAACAATTGGACAAATTCCTCTTACATGGAGTTGATGGAAACTATTGCTAAGCTAATGAATGCCTGGTTGCTCAATTTGGACAAATATTGAAGAAATTAGAGCCAAATTACTACTAGTTTTTCTGGTTTTTTCCAAAACAGAGAAAGGGGTTTTCAAAAATTGATATGTACACATGTCAGATGGTGTTGATACTCTACATTGAGGTTGTTTAGGTGTCAATGCAAGTTTCCCATACTTGATTGCACCACTACATTGTGACTTGGAGCCGTGGAAGTGCATCAAAATAGGGTATCTCGGACTGCGTGAGCCAGTTCATCTTGAATGCATACAGGTTGATTTTCTACATCAAATTTGGAGTTTGTTGGCTACCTTGGAGTATCTAGAACATTCATTGGAGTGTGGCTCATTTACATATTTGAAGTGTGTGGAAGGTGTATGCATTGAGCAAACATGTCGGATAACCAGTTCAGATTCTTCCAGGCATGGAAGTATAGGATAAAGAGTTTCTTGAAAGGAAAAGGATTTTGGAATCTCATTACAGGTGCTGAGCCACCAGAGCCTACCACCTCGACAACCTACACAACAGCAGCTTATTGCTCATAAGCAATGGTCAGAGAGAGCATTCAAAGTGCTGCATTATCTGTCTATATGTATTTTTGATGCTATGCTCATACACATACAGGATGCTGAGAATCCCAAAGATGCATGGGATACTTTGGTCAAGATGTTTGATACAGATACGAGTGCTCACAAGTCTCAGTTGCAACAGCAGATACACAATGTGAAAAGGAATAAAAGGAGCATACATGATTATGTGCAAGAAATCAAGAAGTTTGCAGATGTATTGGCCACAATAAATGCCCCCATGCCTGATGATGACTTGGTGGATATTACCTTACGTGGTCTTGGCAAGGAATATAAATCTTTTGATACATCTATCTCAGTGAGGAGTACAGGTTTACCGGACTTCGATGAGTTGGTTTCCCTCTTGCTTAATGAGGAAATCAAGCTCAGCAATTCATTTCTGGATGCATCTTCTAGCCATGATGATAATGGCAGAAATCAGGCTTTCTATTCTCAGAGAGATTTTAGAGGCAGGGGGAGATTCACATCACATGGACGTGGTGGTAATGGTTGTGGATGGCAGGACAGGTCTCCACAACAGAATTTTCAGCCTTCATATGGTGCTCGAGGTGGTCGTGGATATGCACCTCAGCAAGGCAGAGGTAACCCCATGATAGAGGACGTTGGCAAGGCCAACAAAATTCTATGCAAGATGTAGAATGCCATTATTGTGGCAAATATGGTCATATGGCGAGCAAAATGATTTAAGAGGGGGTAGAGCACAACGTGGTGGTCATTATGGTGGAAATTATGCACAACATGGTGGAAACTATGCATCAAGCAGTAATAATGATGGCACTACAAATCATTTGTTTGTTTGCCATGAAGTATGTTGTGGGTTCGATGACAACAAATGCTGAGAATGATGACACATGGTATATGGACTCTGGAGAATCAAACCATATGACATGTCATGGTGAATGGTTTGAGCATATGAAGCCTATGGTGGATGTAAAAGGCTATGTGGAAACAGGAGATGATACTCAGCATGTCATTACACATGTTGGAAGTGTACCATTGGTCATGCATAATGGTCAAACAAAGTCTATGTCTGATGTGTTAGACATGCCTTCTATCACAAAGAGCTTGGCCTCAGTTGGTCAAATGGTGGAACAGGGATTAGAGGTTCGTTTCAACGAGCATGGTTGCTTCGTTGAGGACTTTAAACATGGATGTAGAGTCATTGCTAAAGGAAAGAAAGAAGGCAGATTGTTTAAGCTGGATGCTGGAATTCCTGAGCTAAAATCAGCCATGTTCTCAAAGAGCAGAAATGTGGTACAGGACATTAACATGTGGCATAAGAGGATTGGACATGTCAATATACAGAGATTAAAGAACATGCAAACAAGAGGCATTGTTAATGTGAGCACTGGGAGTAGTGCTATGGATAAAGGAAAGAAGAAGGTCGAAGGAATTGGAATCACAGGTTATGAGTCATCTAGTTCAGAGAGTTTGGATGAGGAGCTTGGCATACCTATTTTACGCACACCTGGTGCGAGGCAGGACAGATATGTGCCACCACATGCTAGAGTTATAGGTGTACAGAGTGACTTGCATGCATTGCGGAGATCCAAGAGAGTCAGATATCCAGTTGACAAATTGACATATCAAGATTTTGCTATGCACTATGCATATATGACATCTATGGTGAAGCATGTGGAACCTACATGCTATACAGAGGCTATTGGAGAGCATGTATGGGAGAAAGCAATGGATGTTGAGATGGATGCATTGGTCCATAATGATACATGGGACTTGGTTGCATTACCAAAGGACAAGAATGTTATTGGATGTAAATGGGTTTACAAAGTGAAGTGCAAATCTGATGGTTCTATTGAGAGACATAAAGCAAGATTGGTAGCAAAGGGTTATGCATAAACCCAAGGTTTGGACTATGATGAAACCTTTAGTCCAGTGGCTAAGATGGGCACAGTGAGAGCAGTCATTGCTATGGCTACAGCTAATGGCTGGGAAATGCATCAGATGGATGTCAAAAATGCATTTCTAAATGGAGATCTACAAGAGTAAGTGTATATGGCACAGCCAGAAGGGTATGTACACCCAAGATATCCCACTCACGTATGCAGATTGAAAAAGGCATTGTATGGTTTGCAGCAAGAACCTCGTGCTTGGAGTGATAAGATGAGCAGATATCTTATCTCACTTGGTTTTCAGATTTCTACAGCAGATTCTTCACTCTATGTGAAGAAGACAGAGCATGGGATTGTTTTACTCGTCATCTATGTGGATGATTTGATTATCACAGGTGATCATGGTGCAGATGTGATGCATGTCAAGAAAGCTTTGAGTGGGCAATTTGACATGAAAGATCTTGGTGAGTTGAGATACTTCCTTGGAATTGAAGTGGTCAAAGATCATGCAGGTACATGGTTAGTACAGCGCCAATATGCATTGGCTATGTTGGCAAAGTATGGCATGACAGGGTGTAAGCCTATGAGTACACCTTTGGAGAAAAATGTGAAGTTGCGGGCTGATTATGGCGAGGAATTGGATGATCCTTCTATGTACAGGAAGATGGTTGGTAGTCTCATATACATGACTATCACACGCCCGGATTTGAGTTATGTTGTGGGGCTAGTTAGCCAGTTTATGCAGAGCCCCAAGAAACCACATTTGGATGCAGTGAGACGCATCATGAGATATGTGAAGACCACTGCACATTATGGTCTATTTTATGAGAGTGTTAAAAGCTTGGACATACATGGCTACACAGATGCTGATTGGGCAGGCAGCGCATATGGCAGGAGGTCTACTAGTGGATATGCTTTTACACTTGGAAGTGCTGTGGTGAGTTGGAGTAGCAAGAAGCAACCTACAGTTGCTTTATCCAGTACAGAGGCTGAGTACAGGGGTGCAGCCATTGCTACTTGTGAGGCAGTATGGTTTAAGGGTCTCTTGGCAGATTTATGTGAGCCTATTGATGGCAAAGTTGTCATTCATTTGTGACAACATGAGCAGTATACAGTTGGCCAAGAATCCAGTGTTTCATGCGAGGACCAAACACATAGAGGTCCATTATCACTTTGTCAGAGAAAAGGTGCTGGATGGTACAGTTGATCTTCAGTATGTGAAGACTGATGAGCAGGTGGCAGACATCTTTACAAAGCCACTTAGCAGGGAGAAATTTGAGTACTTCTGGACTATGTTGGGAGTACATGGGATGAGCTTGAGGGGGAGTGTTGAGAGTCTTGATATCCCAAGCTCATCTACATCTTCATCGGCAGTACATCATGAGCTTGAGAGGGGCTGTAGAGATTCAAGCTCGATGTCAGTATGAGCCAGCTATGCTATGTGCTGGCAGATTAGGTAGGAACATGTGTGAGACATAAATGACCACGTGTCTAGCTGGTCATAGTGTGTGGACATTAGCTAGGGTTAGATGAGTGTGGACATAACTCATAGTGTGTTGTGTGGATTATGGATTAGTGCATTATGCTTTGTGTGCGAGAGGAGATGGCTTCCCTCTATGGTTAGGGTTTGCAATATACATTAGGGTTTGCTCCTGTGTGTGTGTCTCCTCCCCCTCTACCGTTTTTTCAACACTTTTATGGGATGCTTTTGGAATATTCAATGTGCTATATGCCAAAGAAGAATAATTTTAGTTATTTGTGGACTTTAGGATAAAGGCAACAAGAAATTTTAGGGCTTATATGCCATGTAAGATTCCTCCCCAGCCTCTCAAGAAGTCCAGTATCTTCCCTTGTAATCAAATCCCTTTTCAGAAATATAAAAGATTTTTTTTTCTAAAAGTGTTACTTTCATCAAAATTGATTTTTATGCATAAATAGATGCATAAAAGAAATTTTTTTAATTATTGGCAAGTGTAAGGTTTTATGGCTCTTCGGCCTCCTTTTGTGTGAAGCTTTTTAGCAATTAAAGCTCCTCCTCTAGGGAATTTACTCAGTCCACCTCCTTCATCTCTACTGATCTACAACATATCTTTGGTATTCTTGTGAGGCTCAATAATTCTTGACCTCCTTTAGCTGTGCTTCTCTGCAACCTTGACCTCCTTTATATGTACTGCTCTATAACATCCTTGACCTCCTTTAGCTTTGATGCTACCCTACAACATATCTTTGGTATTCCTATCGGGATCTTTGCATGTTGCATCCTTGACCTCCTTTAGCTTTGATCATACTTTGCAACATATCTTTGGTATTCCTATCGGGCTCTTTGTATGTTTCATCCTTGACCTCCTTTAGCTCTGCTGCTACTCTACAATATGTCTTTGGTATTCTTGTCGGGATCTTTGCATGTTGTTGGTTTCTACCTGCATTTTGTTAGCTTTGGCACATGCTTCTATGATAAATATATACTGCATTTGTTCATAAATTGAATTTTTTATTGTGTCATTTTTTGGACCTGGACATGTGGTCTTCCAGTAGGGCTATCTTTTGCATGAGCTTAAAAGACACCTTCTCTTTTATTGCTACCCCACAACCTACAAGGCATGATGAGATACATGTAAAATCACATATTCCCAATGCAATTTGTGCTTTTGAATCTTAAAGTAGGTTTTCTTCACTATAGGTCTATTAATTTTCTTGAAATCCCATTCCTTGGTGACCATGGGTAAGCTGCATCAATTTTAATATCCTCCTTTCATGCCTACTCTTCTCGTGTTGGTCCCAACGGTTGTATGACAAATAATCATGTGCAACTGTCAAATGAATGTATTGTCTAGTAACACTTGTCAGGTCCATACCCCATTGGGGTATGGACCCAACGGTTGTATGACAAATAATCATGTGCAACTGTCAAATGAATGTATTGTCTAGTAACACTTATCCAGGTCCATACCCCATAGGGGTAATTCAAACAAGGGAAGCACCCCAATTTTCTATAACAACTATCTTGTTGTCTCATCCTCCAATGCAATCTTTCAACATTTTGGGATGGGAACTGCAAAGTAGCGCATGAAGACTAGAAGTTTATAGAATTGGAATTTAAGGATCTTCTGCTCCCATGTCTTTGAGGTTTGTTCCCTTCAAGTAACTTTCCCTGGCTTCATAGAGATTTATGGGGTTTGTAGAGCTCTTCCACCATTGACCTGTTGCCCTTTCCTTTTGAAGGTGTACCAAATATCATTTTGTTGAATGCCTTTCTAGGTTGCAAAGGGATTACATTTCACTTAGCTCTGCTGAACTTCACTAACTTGTGCTTATGTTGGGCATACAACACTTACATTGATTGGTTACTACAAGGCATCATTCCTCCTAGGATACTAAAGCAAACAGACGTCCAAACTTACTCAAACAAGGTTCTATTCTCTAGTAACATTGGATGATTGTGAACTTGGATCGTTGTGCGATCCTATCTAACTCAATAATTAAGGAAAAAATTGGGGGCGAGATTTAGCCTGAAGGCTGATTTTCATGGGTCTTCCAAAAGTCGGGATATTTTAGACCCAAAAAATGGTGACTTTCTTAATATATTAGCCCAAGGTAGCATTTTTGGGTTAATTTTAGAGGAACAAGCACCAAATTTACACTTGAAGTGAGCATATATCTTGAAAATTTTCAAACGTTTAGCAAAGTTTCCTACAGACTCTACATTCTAGAATCAAAGAAATATTCGCCAACCCATCTCTACTTTGACCCTAGTAGGATATATTCTTTATTTTTTACCCTCTCACCAACTCCACTTTGTTAGTGATCCCATGTGATCAATGATCCCACTAGGCCACTGATCCCCATCTCCACACAAAATCCTAGATTTGGACTGATCCATCACATGGCGATATTACACATCACCAATCCTTGAGGCATAACATTCATTCTATGTGTGTTCATATGCTTGTGTTGGAAGGTCATAGCTTGGACGTGTACATATACCACATGCATAGTGCCACAAAAATTGAGATCATGGGGTGGGGTCCACACACTCGGGGCCTTGGCCGCGGATGTTCGGGGGACGAGAGGCTAGCCCAAGCGGCCCCTCCGAGACCGGGCCCGGAAGACTCCCCTCGCCCAGAAGGCACGGGCGATTCCACCTACTAGGAAAAATCTTCTAACGGGGAAATTACTCTAACAAGTCAAGTCAACTAGAAAAACTGATCTGACCAAACCTGAAGTCACATGGTCAGATCAAGAAGAGACTTGCACTTGGTCCATGGAATCACCGCTTTTTTCCTCATTTACGAGGCACAACCGATGATCCCCTCCCACAGAACAAGGTCTTCTGAGGATTTAAAACTAAATAATGTAACTAATTGTATCTAGTTGTTTTTGAGGAATCCTCGGATCCAGCCTAACCCCATATGGCCCATGGGTTAGCCAACCACCCGGACCACCACTGAATTGGTGGGATTCTTTTATAAAGATTTGGTTGGGTTTTTGCCCGGGTACCGTGGAAAAGAGTTCCCAAGGCCCCTAGCCGATGATTCATGAAAAAATCAAGGTATGAACTTGCCATTTATAACAGATTCGACCGGCCTTAAAAACAATCCTTCAATAGAAATCATAATATTTATGATCATCATTTTCCAAAATTCTGAGTCCATTGTATTACAAAAATGTATTCTCTGAACTCTTCGTTGAAGACCAGCTGGCCAACCAACGAGATCCAGTATCAAAATTTGGTTCCCAAAAATCTTTCCTTTTTGTCCATCCAAAATCTTCCTCGACGTACGCATGGGTGTCCTAGCAACCGCGAGCCTATGCATCACTTAGTCAGAACCCTCTAGGAACCTCCTTAGGTGTCCTAGCACTTCACTCAGGGACCGCTTTATCGGTCCTTGCCCATCGTACCAGAAGCACACCATTTTAATCGTATCGAGGCTGGTCAAGACCTTGGCAGGCTTTGCCACGAGCAACGTCCCTTGACGACTCCCCGCTAGCTGTTCCAACGAGCCTCCTCTTAGAAAAACATAAACCAAATGCTTCCTCCAGCATTATGGTGTAAAAGAGTCCTTTGAATGAAAAAAATAGAGGTTCCAATGCAAGTAAAATTCTAGTTTGAGATCGGTTCTGAAATTCCTTTTTCCATAATTCCCAATTTCAATAATGAGGATCCTTGATCTCTCATGAGGGTAATCTACCCATCATTTTGTCCATTTGCCCACCAACAAGATTCTTGGTGAGTTTGGTCAAAGAAAAACTAGATTAGTTTCGATAGTCTAATCTCTAGATTTAGTAATTGGAATTGGTCGAAGTTTTTGTCTGATTGAGATCAAGAGAAGGACAACTAGGTTTACTGTCCGCCCCTCACGTAGTCTAACCAAATTCATTAGGTTTAGTTCTATAAGGATTCCCTTCAGATAAACATCTAGTTTGGGGTAAAATATACATTTAGTGATTTTACCAATTAAAATATCCAAAGATATTCTTTATGCCACATAATTTCTCAGCCTTAATTAATTAGGTCAAATTATGGTGGAAATTCATCTTTTGACACTAAAATTTAATTCAAATCCATCTTTTCTTAAATATCATAAAAATTCTTCTTTTAACTAAAATATCCATACCTGTTTTTTTTGAATAAACTTGAAATCCTTCTTTTTCTCATTTCAATGAGTGCAATCCAATTATTGCGGGAATTCCTCTTTTACCATAAATTAAATCTACTTAAAATTCTTCTTAAAGATTACATAAAATATCCATTAATTCCATTAAGCAAAAATTCCACTTTTCTCATTTAAACATTTGAATTCCAATATAATGAGAATTCCTCTTTTATCATTTAAACTTATCTATACAAAAAGATAAATTTAAATAAATTTTCTCTTAAAATTTAAATAAAATCTTCATTAATTCCTTTACACTAGGAATTACACTTTCGTCATTTAAATATTTGAATTCCAATATGGTGGGAATTCCTCTTTCCTCATTTTAAATTTATCTATACAAAAAGATAAATTTAACTAAAATCTTTCTTTAATTTTTTTTAAATAAAATATACATTATTTTTGCATCACAATTTTTCTCTTACCATCGAAGCCATAATGAGGAGGCTCATGAAGCAGCCCAGGGAATGATTGGTGAAGTTTTTGTTCTTAAAGCTCATGCACCATTTTATTGTGGCAAGGAGAATTTACAGGATGTTGAAGAGTTTTTGTTAATAGGGATGATTCCTAATGGTATTAAAAAATCAAAAAAATATGGTTTCATCAGGAAAGCTGCAAGGTATGTGATGATAGGTGATGCTTTATATTTGAAGGGAATTGACTTGGTAATGCGACGGGTACCTTGGAAGGAAGAAATCTACAAAATTCTTAAGGAAAACCATGAAGGAGCATGCGGTGGACATTTTGCCTCAATGATTACCTTGCATAAGGTATTGCAGGAAGGTTATGTATGGCCAAGTGTACATAAGGATGCTAATCATTGGTGCAGGTCATGCAAACAATGCCAAGCTCACAGTAGACGGATATTAAAGCCTAAAATGAGGAAGACAATTCTTGCTTATGATGTTTTTGAAAAATGGGGAATTGATGCTGTGGGGACTGGCTCCTTCTCTTTAAGTACTGTCACAATTTGTCTAAAGCTTGAAGGTAAGCTTTTAAGCAGGATAGCAATAGCATCTTTTTTGTAATTAACTATTTATGCATAAACATAAAAATCAATTTTCCATGATTATAATGAGAATCATTCAATTAATCTAGGATGATTAATCCTAGAATATGGTAGGAAGTCCTCTTTTCATAATATAAATGAAAATAATTTATGTGTTTATTTTTTAAAAATTTTGCCATAGCTCCGCTATTGCTATTACTGATAAGTCTCAAAAAATTTGAAAGAATAAACTTTAGTACTATTCATGTGATTAGAAAAACCACTAATTGGATCATTATCCAATTATGGATTGATTCTTAATTTTACCATAAGTTAAATAGCATAAAAGTATTAAAAAGCCAATATTTTGGCCTCCAATTAGACAAGCATAGAAATTACTTTTAGATTAGAGAAATACATCATGATGAGAAGCTTCATTCGAATTGAGAATAGATCATAGGAATGACCATTCTTTGGGGGAGAGAGAGAAATGATTAAAAACCATTATAAATTAAGCATAAATGGAAATTTATGTGTTTCTTCATTACAATACATTAAAGAACTTCAATAGTATTCAAAAGCCATTCAAACTAATGCTTCTCAAGCTTGAGAGGGGTTGAGAAGAGAAACATTTGGAGATTTAAGAAAAAGAAGACAATAATCCACACTTTACCTCCTAAATTACTTGATTCTTTGATCATACTGTAGAGGCCCCCAACCAATCAATTGGTTTGGCATGTTGTTGGAGTCTCCAAGGAAGATTGAAGAGAGAGAGAAGCTCCAATCTCTTCAATTTGTAGAGGGTTTTTAGAGGATAATAGAAAATAATCTTAACTTAGAGTAATACCGGCATAGTTTAGTTCACAGATGAGAATACAAAAGAATGAGGGTCTATTGATAGGTGAGGGAGGCCACTAACTGAGTCCAATTGAGTTCTAGAATTTTCCAGCTTCAGTTTGGCTGAATTTGGACAAGTTTTGGATCAATTTGGCTCCCTTTTTGATTTGGTTTGATTTAGGAGAGAGGAGAGATTAAAATATCCTATTATTTTTGAGTTAAAAACTCATTCACACATGTGAAATAGGAGCCTCCTTGAAGGGCCCCCTTTTCCTTACCCATGTGTCAAAAATGAATGGTTACTTTAAAATATCTCATTTTTTAATTAATAGTTCATAATTTTTAACTAATAAACCTAGTACTTAGTCTACTCTTCATCTTATGTGGGCATTTACTCATTTTTGGGTATTTTCTTTTACTCTTTGGCTTTATCTTGTCCCAACACTTGGATTAATCTTATTGGTCCATAGGAACCTTAATCCAAAATAAAATCTTGACCCTTAGGATAAGGTCTTCTAAATCATTTTTAATTAATTCCAATTGCACCTTGAAAAATCTATTTTAATTTTCTATTTCAGGGAAACATTTTTTTGATATCTCTAGAATTGATCTATCCAAAAATATCCGAATATTGATTTACCACTCTCTAGAAATTTTTATCTCACTAGGCCAAACAAGGAAAGATAGTATTTTCTTGTATTCAGAAACATAGAATGATTACAAGGGATTGAAGTAGAGGCTCAATATTCAGCTCGAGGAGGAATCTTACATCCTCTCCCACTTGAAAAATGTGAGATGGTCTCATCTCGCAAAGTGTTAATCCTTCGCCAACTCTTCTTCTTTCTCCCAAGTGGCGTCTTCTAGATGGAAGAGCTTTCACTTTACTAAGAATTCTCTGAGGACTCTGCTCCTGAGAATCTTCTCTCGAATATCAAGGATTTCCTTAGGTTGGAGTACCATCTGGCCTTGAGTTGGAGAGATCAATTGTTCATCATCCAGCACGTGACTCGGGCTAGGTACATATTTCTTAAGCAAATTGACATGGAATACATCATGTACCTTGAGATGGGGAGGCAGAAGAAGTTTGTAGTCTAGATTGCCCACTTTCTTTATGACAGCATACGGCCCACAGTATCTGGGAGAGAGCTTCTTGTACTTCCCTAAGGATAAGGAACTTCTTTTTGGTCGTACTCGAATGAAGACCATTTCTGATTCTTTCAACTCTCTCTCAGATGTCTTTTTATCTGTATACTACTTTTACCTGTCTTGGGGGCTACCTTTTTATCTTTCCAAATTGATTGCATCTACTGGTCCATGTCGTCAAGCATTTATCTCGGCATTTCGACTCTGATCAATGGGTCAGACCAAGTCAAGAGTGTAAGGCAATCTTGTCCATACAAAGCTTTGAAAGGACTCATCCCAATGCTCCGATGATAAGAAGCATTGTAAGCCAATTCGACCAAATGCAGATGACTTAACCACTTCTTGGGTTCCCTCTGCTGGAGCATGATTGAAGGATATCTTCAATTACTTGATTCACCCTTTCTGTCTGGCCATCTATTTCGGGGTGATAGGCTGTGTTGCTGAGATCCAAGAAAGAACGTAGTCCAAAATTTCGATGTGAATTTGGGATCTTTGTCCCTTACTAACCTCATGGATAAACCATGCAATCTGAAGATCTTCTTAAGAAAAACTCTGACATTCACTGCAGAGTATGTTTCTTTCACTGGAATCAGATGGGCAACTTTGGTTAGCCTGTCAACTACCACAAAATGGAGTTGTAAGCTGATTGCACTAAAGGTAATCCAGTGACAAATTCCATACTGATGCATTCCCACTTCAGATGGGCAACTTTGGTTAGCCTATCAACTACCACAAAAATGGAGTTGTAAGCTGATTGCACTGAAGGTAATCCAGTGACAAATTCCATACTGATGCATTCCCACTTCATATGTGGAATGTCTAGAGGCTACAGTTTCCCTGGCATCTTGTTTCTCTCTACCTTGACTCTTTGGCACATCAAGCATTTTCACACATGATCAAGTACATCCTTTTTGAGTCTTGGCTAGAAGAAGCTTTTCTTCACAGACATATAGGTTTTTATAAACCCTGGATGTCTAGCTATCAGGCTATCATGGGCTTCTCATAGAATTCTTCCCTTTATTCCCTCATCATTGGGGATACATAGCCGATTATTATAATACATGCATCCTCCATCCAATTTGTACCCAAGAACTCGACTCATTTCCTGAGGAGTCTTGCTTTCCTACAACAGAAGGGTAGCAATAGGGGCAAAGAATTAGTCTTGCATGATTTTCTCCTTTACTTCATTGATCCATGGATTTGACATCACTGTAATTGCAAACAAGGAGGCTTTTCTGCTGAGCGCCTCTGCAACCACATTTCTTTCCCCGACCGATACTTTATTTCAAAATCAAATTCCTGCAAGGCCTGCATCCATCTCCTTTAACGCATGTTGAGATCCCTTTGGGTGAAGATCCACTTCATACTTTGATGATCTGTCATCAAGGTTAACCTTTGTCCCAAAAGATAATGTCTCCACAACTTCAGAGCATACACTACTGAGAGTAACTGCAAGTCATGGACGGCATAATTTCTCTCATGTGTTCTTAGTTTTTTGGATTTATAGGCTAGTGCATGACCTTCTTGCATTAGAGAACCACCTAACCTAAGGCAAATCCAATGGCATCAGTAACTACCTCAAAGGGTTTGGTAAAGTCTGACAATTTAAGAATAGGGTTGGTTTTACTGAGGTTGTCTTTAGCTTGTTAAAGTTACTCTGACACATTGCAATCCAGTGAAAAAGTGTATTTTTCTTGAGAAGGTTAGTCGAAGGGATGCTATCTGAGCATACCTAGGTATAAAGATCCTATACCATCCGATTAACCCTAGGAATCCTCTAACTTTCTTTACTAACTTGGGTTCTGGCCATTCAACTACTGCTTGGATCTTTGCAGGGTCAGGAGAAATCCCATCCTTTGACAATATGAATCCTAAGTATTCCACTTGGTCAACAAAAAAAGAACATTTGCTCTTCTTTTCAAAGAGTTGGTGTTTCCTTAGGACTTCCAAGACTTTGCGCACATGATCTTCATGGTCTGCAACATTCTTTGAGTATACCAAGATATCATCAAAGAAGACAAGAACAAAATCATCCAAGTATTCTCTGAGAATATCTTGCATAAGATGATTGAATGTCACTGGGGCATTAGTCAATCCAAATGGCATGACTGTGAACTCATAATGTCCATAGCGAGTATTGAATGCTGTCTTTGGGATGTCTTGCTCCTTGATTCTGATCTGAAAGTACCCGAATTTGAGATCTTTCTTTGTGAACATTTGGGTCCCACTTAATTGATCTAGAAGTTCATCAATCCTGGAAATAGGATACTTATTCTTAATTGTTAATTGATTTAATCCTCTGTAGTGAATACATATAGAGTCTTAATGTTCCATCTTTCTTCTTTTGAAAGAGAACGGGCGCACCCCAAGGTGAAACACTGGGTCTGACGAATCTCTGTTCTAACAGTTGTCTTAATTGTTCCTTAAGTTCTATGGCTTCACAGACTGGCATTTTGTAAGCACTCTGGCTATTGGCTGAGCTCCGAGGGTTAATTTGATCTCATGATCTACTTCACGAGATGGAGGCATCTCAATCAGCTCTTCAAGAAACACATCTGCATACTCGCTTAACCACTTTGGTTCTTTAGCCCTGCATTTTATGTCTGCTGGATTCATTTTAATGACATACACAGCTTGCCTCTTTCTGAGCCCTTTTAATAATTTGGAAGCTTTGACTAATTGTAGCACTGGGGATCCAAAAATTCCAATTCCTTGAACTTTATTCCCGAGAAGGTCAAGGAAAGAGATAGTTCCTTTGTGACCATGAATGTCAGCCTGATTCTTCTTTTGGAGCCAATCCATTCCAAGGATTCCATCATATATTCCCAGGGGTAGGACTCTGAACTGGCATTCTGTTACATTCCCATCTAGGCTAAACTGAATAAGGTCAGTCTCAAGGTGAGTGAAAAGAGTCTTCCCGTTGGCTAATTCCACTTGCATAGGTTTCCCTGATTTTTGATCTAGGACTGATTTACGCAGACATCGTGAGGAAATAAAAGAATGAGTACTGCCTGAATCAATTAAAAGCTTGAATACTGCGTAAATCAATTAAAAGCTTGAATTGCTTACTCTGGTACTCTGCTGGAGTTTGGAGGAGTGAGAATTGACGATTATTCCTCTGATGCTCAATTGCTACATAGATCTATCCTTTCTCTTCCTCCACTTCCTCAGCTATGGTGACTACTCTGGCTGCCTGCAGTTTGAGGTGGAACTCTCTCTCTTTGGTTATTCCAATTCTGGGAGGGAGTTCGAAAACTGCTTTGCATGGAGGTTGCAGGCTGAGTTGGCACTCTTCTTGGGTTATCCTGATTCTGGCACACGCTGGGTGGGGGGGAGGGGGGACCCTAATTGGATTGATATTATGAAGGAGTCTGTCTCGAAACTCTAGGACCCTGGCTTCCTTGGCCCACAGAAGGAGATGGGCAATCCTTGAGCTGGTGCCTAAGTCCGTGACATCCAAAGCATCTGTTCTCGCTTCGAAGCTCTTCCCTTTGCATTCTGGAGAGAGCCAGAGTTCTTGAGAATGTACTTCGGGGGAAAGGTCTTCCTTCATTTTTGAAGCTTCCCATCTCCTCATTCTGGTTAGGACCTTGGTGTCTCTTTGGAGGCGGAAAGCTGGAAGAACTTCTTGGAGTTTGAAATCTCTTGAAGGATGAGGGAGCTGGCTTTGGCGGGACTTTTACGATGAAGGTTTGGCAAAGTCCTTTGCCATTCTGACAACTTCAGCCATGGACACTGGTGGCTTGGCATTTTTGACCAGTGTGTCCAAGGGTTCGTTCAATCCCCGAATGAATTTGGCCATGAGTTGCTCTTCATCTAAAGGTGGTGAATATTTAGGTAGAAGAGCGAAGGCCTGGTGATATTCCTCGATGGTTTTGCTCCCCTACTTCAGCTCTAAGAATTTGTTCATTTTGGTTTCCAAAAATCCATGGGGACAAAATCTCTTCCTTAAATAGGTTTTAAGGTCATTCCAGGACTAAGTATTTCTGTCCAAACGGTTGGTGTCACAATGGTTTCTCCATACCACCCTGGCTGTTTCCACTAACTTCAGCCTGGCAAGAGCCATTTTGCTTCGCTCATTGTAGCCGATGACGTCAAAATATTATTCCATGGCTTCCACCCATTTCTCCACAGCCTCACCCCCCAGGTTCTCCCCTTCTCCTTTGAAGGGTCCTAGCTACTGATTTCTATGAAGAGCCTTGCGAACGTCAGGGTCAAGCTCATCATCTTCAGAGAGAGGGTCTGGCTGATGGCGGCCACGGTTTCCTCATCTCATGATTCTGCCAAAAATGATATATTATTAAATTTTTATTTTTGATATCATCCACGAGATCCTAAGACTTAAGAGGTTTGGAAAACAATTTCTTAAACAAGACAAATGATCTTATTTGAGATCTATGATATATGTCCAATAACAGAATTTTCTTTATCAGTTCATCCATAAACAACCACTTATAAAGCAGAGAATTTTTTTCCAGAAAAAGTTTCTTTATTTATATAAAAGTTTTAATATTATGTACATAGAGCATCTCGGCTCCAGAAATCAAAATCTCCTCAGGAGAGACGCATAAGACGGTGGTACTGGGCCATAGCCATGCCCTGATACAAATGTTCACTTACTGCTAAGGGAGCTATTATCTTCTCCTTAGGAATAAAGCGACTAAGGAGTCTATAGATTTGGCATGAGAGTCTGAAATTCTGAGGCGTTGAATGATATAGAATGACACCATGTACCACTTTCAACTTGATCAGAATCATGGCCAATGAGAGGTTTAACCTCAGCGTTGCACGCCGGTCGTAAGAGGTCGCAAGAGGCTGGGTCAAGAAAATATAAATCCTCGAAATGGCGTACGAGTCTGACTCGGCTTGTTCAAGTTGCAATGGAAGAGATGAGATGCTCAAAGGCAAATGCAGTCATGTCTTGCGAACTGGGTGAGGTTGGGAATACCAGATAACTACGGAACTTCCATCTATAAAAATAATTTCTTTGATTAAAAATTCTTCATTAAGAAGCTTACGAAATGAAAATAGATTATGAAAAATGCCTTTTCTGAGTTTTTGTTATCAATTTGTGATAAGAATTTGTTTATCCTTGTTAGTTTTCAACAAAGCTTTGATACCAGTTGTGAAGTCCCTCGCCCGCTCCAGGGCTCCTGCCACGGGGGGCAAGGTCCACAAACTCATGGCCTCGCCCCGCGGATGTCTGGGAGGAGAGGCTAGCTCGAGTGGCCCCTCCGAGACCGGGCTTGGAAGACTCCCCTCGCCCGAAAGGCATGGGCGATTCCACCTATTGGGAAAAATCTTCTAACGGGGAAATTACTCTAACGAGTCAAGTCTTAACTAGAAAAACTGATCTGACCAAACCTGAAGTCGAGACTTGCACTTGGTCCATGGAACCACCGCTTTTTTCCTCATTTACGAGGCACAACCGATGATCCCCTCCCACAGAACAAGGTCTTCTCAGGATTTAACACTAAATAACGTAACGAATCGTATCTAGTTCTTTCTGAGGAATCCTCTGATCCAGCCTAACCCCATCCGGTGCATGGGTTAGCCAACCACCCGACCACTAAATTGGTGGGATTCCTTTATAAAGATTTGATTGGGTTTTTGCTTGAATACCGAGGAAAAGAGTTCCCAGCCCTCCTAGCCGACGATTCATAAAAAAATCAAGGTAGGCATACCACATACACACCCAATATGAACTTGCCATTTATAACAGATTCGACTAGCTTTAAAAACAATCCTTCAATAGAAATCATAATATTTCTGATCATCATTTCCCAAAATTCTGAGTCCATTGTATTACAAAAATGTATCCTCTGAACTCTCCGTTGAAGACCAGCTGGCCAACCAACGAGATCCAGTATCAAAATTTGGTTCCCAAAAATCTTTCCTTTTTGTCCATCCGAAATCTTCCTCGACGTACACATGGGTGTCCTAGCAACCGCGCGTGCATCGCCTGGTCAAAACCCTCTAGGATCCTCCTTAGGTGTCCTAGCACTTCACTCATGGACCACTTCGTCGTCGGTCCTCGCCCATCGTACACCGGAAGCGCACCATTTTAACCGTACCGAGGTTGGTCAAGACCTCGAGAGGCTTTGCCACGAGCAACGTCCCTTGACGACTCTCCACTAGCTGTTCCAAAAGGAGCCTCCTCTTAGAAAAACATAAGCCAAATGCTTCCTCTAGCATTCTGGCATAAAACAGTCCTTTGAATGAAAAAAACGAGGGTTCCAATGCAAGTAAAATTCCATTTTGAGATTGGTTTAGAAAACCCTTTTTTCATAATTCCCAATTTCAATAATGAGGATCCTTGATCTCTCATGAGGGTAATCTACCCATCATTTTGTCCATTTGCCCAACTAGATTCTTGGTGAGTTTGGTCAAAGAAAAACTAGATTAGTTTCGGTAGTCTATTCTTTGGATTTAGTAACTGGAATTGGTCATGAAGTTTTTGTGTGACTGAGGGAGAAGGACAATTAGGTTTACTATCCGCCCCTCACATAGTCTAACCAAATTCATTCGGTTTAGTTCTACAAGGATTCCCTTCAGATAAACATCTAGTTTTAGGTAAAATACACATTTAGTGATGTTACCAATTAAAATATCCAAAGATATTCTTTATGCCACATAATTTCTCAGCCTTAATTCATTAGGTCAAATTATGGTGGAAATTCATCTTTTGACACTAAAATTTAATTCAAATCCATCTTTTCTTAAATATCATAAAAATCCTTCTTTTAACTAAAATATCAATACCTTTAAAAAAAAAATAAACTTGATATCCTTTTCTTCTCATTTCAAAGATTGCAATCCAATTATCGTGAGAATTCCTCTTTTACCATAAATTAAATCTACTTAAAATTCTTCTTAAAGATTACATAAAATATCCATTAATTCCATTAAGCTAAAAATTCCACTTTTCTCATTTAAACATTTGAATTCCAATATAATAGGAATACCTCTTTCATCATTTAAACTTATCTATACAAAAAGATAAATTTAACTAAATTTTCTCTTAAAATTTAAATAAAAATCTTCATTAATTCCTTTACACTAGGAATTACACTTCGTCATTTAAATATTTGAATTCCAATATGGTGGAAATTCCTCTTTCATCATTTTAAATTTATCTATACAAAAAGATAAATTTAACTAAAATCTTTCTTTAAATTTTTTAAATAAAATATACATTATTTTTGCATCACAATTTTTCTCTTACTTCATTTGAATACATGGATTTCCATTGTCATGGGAACTACTCTTTTAACATAAAAATTGAATAACTAGAAACTCCTCTTTTTTGTAATTAACTATTTATGCATAAACATAAAAATCAATTTTCCATGATTATAATGAGAATCATGCAATTAATCTAGGATGATTAATCCTAGAATATGGTAGGAAGTCCTCTTTTCAAAATATAAATGAAAATGATGTATGTGTTTTTTTTTTCAAAAATTTTACCATAGCTCCGCTACTGCTATTATTGATAATTCTCAAAAAATTTGAAAGAATAAAGTTTAGTATTATTCATGTGATTAGAATAACCACTAATTGGATCATTATCCAATTATGGATTGATTCTTAATTTTACCATAAGTTAAATAGCATAAAAGTACTAAAAAGCCATTATTTTGGCCTCCAATTAGACAAGCATAGAAATTACTTTTAGATTAGAGAAATGCATCATGATGAGAAGCTTCATTCGAATTGAGAATAGATCATAGGAATGACCATTCTTTGGCGGAGAGAGAGAAATGATTAAAAACCATTATAAATTAAGCATAAATGGAAATTTATGTGTTTCTTCATTACAATACATTAAAGAACTTCAATAGTATTCAAAAGCCATTCAAACTAATGCTTCTCAAGCTTGAGAGGGGTTGAGAAGAGAAACATTTGGAGATTTAAGAAAAAGAAGACAATAATCCACACTTTACCTCCTAAATTACTTGATTCTTTGATCACAGTAGAGGCCCCCAACCAATCAATTGGTTTGGTATGTTGCTGGAGTCTCCAAGGAAGATTGAAGAGAGAGAGAAGCTCCAATCTCTTCAATTTGTAGAGGGTTTTTAGAGGATAATAGAAAATAAGCTTAACTTAGAGTAATATCGGCATGGTTTAGTTCACAGATGAGAATACAAAAGAATGAGGGTCTATTTATAGGTGAGGGAGGCCACTAACTGAGTCCAACTGAGTTCTAGAATTTTCGAGCTTCAATTTGGCTGAATTTGGACAAGTTTTTGACGAGTTTGGCTCCCTTTTTGATTTGGTTTGATTTAAGAGAGAGGAGAGATAAAAATATCCTATTATTTTTGAGTTAAAAACTCATTCACACATGTGAAATAGGCACCTCCTTGAAGGGCCCCCTTTTCCTTACCCATGTATCAAAAATCAATGATTACTCTAAAATATCTCTTTTGTTTATTAATACTTCATAATTTTTAACTAATAAACCTAGTACTTAGTCAACTCTTCATCTTATGTGGGCATTTACTCTTTTTTGGGTATTTTCTTTTATTCTTTGGATTTATCTTGTCCCAACACTTGGATTAATCTTATTGGTCCATAGGAACCTTAATCCAAAATTTTCACAAAATCTTGACCCTTAGGATAAGGTCTTCTAAATCATTTTTAATTAATTCCAATTGCACCTTGGAAAATATATTTTGATTTTCTTTTTTCAAGGACACATTTTTTTGATATCTGTAGAATTTATTTGTCCAAAAATATCCCAATATTGATTTACCACTCTCTAGAAATTTTTATCTCACTAGGCTAAACAAGGAAAAATAATATTTTCTTGGATTTAGAAACATAGAATGATTACAAGGGATTGAAGTAGAGGCTTAATCAATATTCAGCCCAAGGAGGAATCTTACATGGGATTAGGGATCGAAAGATGTTTAGTAATTATAGGAAAAGGGAGCTTCTCAGATTTAGAAGTCCAAGGGTTCCTCCAATTTTGCAATTGTAGGATGTTGTAGGGACGTCTACAAAAACAACAAGGCTTCATGCACCTGAGGATGGTATTATATAGGAGGACTAGAATCTTGTCTCATAATAATTTACTTTTCATGTAATCACTTTTGAAGATGAAATGGCAATTAAGGATCTATTTGGTATCCAAATCTTTCCACATCTTTGTTTTGTGCCTTGCCATTTTGCATGCTTAAGAATGGCATTGGATCTCCTCGATATATCTTTCTTTCTTTATTTTTATAGTCTCACTACTTGACTAATTTTGGATGCTCTGAACTCATCCTCAAGTTTCCTGGATAGAGTTCCTCTAAAATGTTAGCTTTTTCTCATCCTCCACCATGTCTTGTATGCTTGAAATACCCTAGTGGAAGTGTGTTTAGAATGCAGTAGTAGACCATGCACACAATGGTCAAGCAAGAATACGTAAAGCCACCATGTGGAGATGTTTAGAAGTTATGTTTAAGTTTTGTGACAAGAAATTCTGAATGAAGAAACACCATGAGACCTTTGAAACAACACTAAATGAGTTCAAGACATCCATGATGCATGGACGGATCAACACATCACCCACTACATGATATCAGATTGATTATGCACTAAACTTATTTTGAAAATGTATGTCAAGAAATATGCTAAGTTATACATCTAAATAATTTTGGAGTTTATTATCTACAATCATAGTCCGTATTTTATGGTTTGTGAATATCGGCATCTTCTTCTTACAACCATGCTTTAACACCTCCAATGGAAAGTTTTTTAGGTACATCCTTCCCATCCTTACAACGTTTTTCATCTTGTTTAATCTTTACATGTCCACCATGCAAACTAATGTCTGATAGAACTTTCTCTAATGCTTCAATTGATTTAACCTTTACTATATTGGGTTGTAAGGTCCATGCAAAAAACATATGATAAAGACAAGATTTCTTCCATGATTCTATAGAGAGCATGCATTGTACAAATGTGAACTCTCAAAAATGGAATATAGAGAACTTGCTTGAAGTTTGGGTGTTTCAAGTGCCTGTCTAGTGCCTTCTTCCTATACCTTTTATTTAACATTTTTGCATTGCACATACAATATAGGTGGGGACTTTTTAAATTGGCACCCTTTGACACATTGTACATACATTTCCAAATTTTGAGATCACCTCCCATATGCCAGTCCACCTTATATTGTTTCCCAGGCCTTCCATATTGAAGATTTTTTCATTTCTGTACTTGCTGATGACCTCAGGTATAGATGTCTTATGAAAGACCCAATGTAGAATATTAAAAATCCTCTGAGTCCACCTAGAACATAAAAACAAAATGATTATGCCACAAGACTTGCTTGCATTAGCTAATTTATTTACATAAATAGATCCCAAAGAGAATATATTGTATTCAGATTGAACACTAAACCATCTAGGATCATCCTTTTTAATAGAAGGATCAAGTGCCCTGTTCATCAATGTGATGGTAAATTCTAATTCTTTCTCATTGACTATTTGACACTCATCAAGCTTTATCACAAACTTGAGGACACCCTAACACTCTTCAAGAATAACTTCAAATAGTTGAACAACATATGATTGTAGGGACTACAAGTTGTAGAGAATATTATTGTATCTATTGAAGACCACATCTCCTTTTGGTGCACCATACACACCTTCATCAATATGAAATGGGGTTTCCAATGCCTACAACACCTCTTCATTTACTTGTTTATGCATTCTAATTTCTAAATTAGGATTCACTGCGTTCATATGAGAATGCTTCATCTTTTCCAACAGAGTCTTAATGATTGTAGGGCCTCCAAGTTGCAGAGAATATTATTGTGACCACGTCTCCTTTTGGTGCACATACACATCTTCAATATGAAATGGGTTTTCCAATGCCTACAACACCTCTTAATTTACTTGTTTATGCATTCTAGCTACTAAAGTAGGATTTGGTAGTAATGATGCCTTCATATGAGAATGCTTCATCTTTTCCAACAAACTCTTATAGATGGTTGAGTACCCTTTGTGTGATATACTCACCTCATTAAATATTGTCTACATGTCCTCTAGATTGAGTTGATTCTCTTTGAAAAAATCTTCTATCTGCCTTTGTGAGATCTTCTTATACTTCTTCTCCTTCATCATTTCATCTACATGTTGGTGATCTAAAAGAAGACTTAAACATGTGTCAAAAGGTTCTATCATTGATTCTTTGTCAGAGTGCAATAGTGATCTAAAAGAAGACTTAAACATGTGTCAAAAGGTTCTATCATTGATTCTTTGTCAGAGTGCAATAGTGATCTGACATCAAATTGAAATGCAAAAATTAATATACATGATAATTTGCAATACTCATTAAAGTTCATAAGATTATTATAGTAACAAAAAATATCAATATATAAAAAAGAGCTTACTTGATTGCATGTATTTTTTTTTAAGTGACACCACTTCCTAGCTTCATCTCCTGAATATCTCTGAGTTTTGTTTGTCGCCTGTAGAGACCTAAGAAGGTCTTCTTCACTCTTCACTCATTTATTTGTTTTTCAAGCCCTTAAATGGTCTTCTTAATTGCTTACTAATTTTATCACACATTGCTCCATGGGTTGCCTAAATTGAATGTTCTACCTCTCAATCAAATATCTTTCTAACTTAAAAACATTGCTTGATGCTTCTAAATCATGTGCATGACCCAAGAGCCCATTATAGCCATCTCCAAGAAAGGTAAGCAGAGCTCTCATATTCCTAAATGGATATGTGGAGTTTGTAAAGGGGTCTTTGGTATAAATCCTTTGTAGCCATATTTGGTAGTGATGTGTGAACACACTAGGACTAGCCCGGGCACTTTTCCCCTCTTTAGGAGGTTTTTTTCCCCTTGCTATAGTATACACCCATCTTGGGGTATACTTATCTTTTGTACAACATACATTCATTATCTATCTATCATCCCATTGCGTGCACCCTAGAGCTTCTCCAATGTGTGTGTGTCCATTCTTGTAACCCTATTTCCAACATTTGGTATTAGAGCATACACTCCTCGCCCTTGTGTTGCTGCCTACTCTTCTTGAATCGGATCAAGGAGTCCTTCTAGGAGAATAAAGAGGACTGTGAAGTGTGCAATACTTTGTAGTACAGTTTTACGCATAAATTTTTTGTTATGTGCTTGTCTACAAGAATAAAGAGGACTATGATGTGTGCATTACTTTGTACTAAAGTTTTGCGGGTCAGATTTTTGTTATGCGCGTGTTTTACGTTTGCACGATTTTTAATTTTTTGCAGGCAACTTCGAGTACCAGTTTGCACTATTCTTTGTTGGCTTTTGGAGTAGTTTTGTCAAATCTACTACCGAAAAGTGCGTAGATACAAAAGAAAGCATTAATAAACACTCACCACACCGGATCTAGTCTATAAGCTACACTTCAGCGACATCGATCTCCACATCTTACGAGTAAACGTTCTACTCACTTTACTCTGCATTTCTTTCATACTTATATAGGTCTCCATTGTCAGCAACCTTATTATTTAATAGCCACCTTGGTTGGATCAGAGGAGTACTCAGCGCTTTGCAAGTTGCGTGATTGCTTGCTTGGGTATTATCAAAATTGGCAGACAATGATGTATTTTGGATGTTATTCACCCTGTTGAGGATAAACTTGATAGGACCAACTACCCATTATGCTCCTATATGATGCGGCTTCCAAGAGCCTTTCCTTTACTCAATGGGATTAGAGTATTCGACTAGCTTTTTAGGGAGCTGGTTGGTGTCAATTGGCTCCCTCTAGGAGAACTGGCTAAAGGTAGCATACATTCCTCTTTTGAGAAAGAGGTTGATGCATGGGTGGTTGTGCCATCTTTCGAAGAACTTTTAATTACAACGAGGCCCCTTTGCCAATTTTTATGGTTTTCTTTCTCGAGTGTCTAGTTACATGCGAATGTTTCGAGACATTCTTTGCGGATAAAACCTTTGCATGTCCCTAGTTTTGTGAGGTCAATGCCTCTCTTGCGGCGTGAGCTGCTACGGCCCTCTATTTGTTCTGCAATCTGTTCATGGCATTGAGAGGGACCATATGGATGAAGCCGTCTCTTATACTCAATGCTGGTGGTGGTATTAGCTGCACAAGCTTTTTTTGTTTTTCTTGCTCTCAGTGGAAAATCCTTATACATGTGGTCTCTCCCACACCCAACACATAAAAGGGTTAATGCAGAAGCACCTACATTAGTACTTGATATCCCTTTTTTTATTAGACACTTAGCCACTTGGTGAGTTCCTAAGCATTGGTAACATTGCATGGGTGGAGATTTAGCCATAGTATTCATGTCCCGTCCCCATGGAATTAGGGTGGCTAAGTATACATGGAACATTTGGTCGCCCTCCATCACGTAGTGGCTTAAAATTTTGGAGGGTCGACTGTTTAGCTCCAAAGGCTCGTAAGTGGGGCATTCAACAAATTTCCCCTCATCTCCTTCTTCAAAATGTTTGTTAGGGTTAGCTGACTGAACAGGTGTGACTCATTGCAATGGGCATTGAGGTGGGAGTATTGGGGGTGGTAAGGTGTTAACCACTCTAGTTAACATTAAGTTTCAAGCGTGGCTACGCTCATTGTAACTTATCTTTTTGTAATTACGCAAAGCTCTTATAATGATAAAAGAGGCATGGGATAACTAAGCTTACAGCTTGTGTAATGCTAGTCATAGAAAAGAGTTGTACATAGAGATAGGAAGACTAGTTTTGGGCCCCCAATTGTAAATGAGCGGTCGGCCATTGTAAACTAAGAGCTCTTGTATACAAGATATTTTACGACATATGAAAAGGGACAATCCCATTAGTCTCATTTGAGTTTTTCCTCTCACTCTCTTGATATTTTGGATACATGCTTGTGTTGTTGATGCTTGCATGTTTGATTGTGGTTGTGTCTGCTTGTAGGGATGGTGATGATCTAGCTTCTCCTCTCCTCTCCCCTCTCTTGCCTCTCTATGTAGGTCCTTCTTGAATACATGTGGCATCGATTGAAGGTTGAGCTTTCCATAGCTCCCTCTTTCTTGCTCTTCACCTAGCTCTTGAATCTCCACTTGGGTGACCCAAGTGGTGGTGGAGTGAGCCCCTACTGGCCTCACAAAGGGGAGTTAACCTCATAAGGGCTAGCTAAGTGCACATCTCTGACTCGACCATTGCATGGTTTTTTCTCTTCTTCTCTCCATGTCTAGTGTGCAAGGTTGTATGTTAGGATTAACATCTTTGGCATCAGTATTAGGGATATCGCTTAGCTTCGGGTCCTCCACTACTTATTTCATTTGCTACCGATTGGAGTGCAAATCCACCAGTTGTTTGCTTGTGTTTAAGTTTGTTGTTTGTTTGTTTGATGGTGTCCATGGAGCTTTGGAGGTCAACCAGAGCATCGAAGCAATGAGGTCTTCACCAAGTGTGGGAGACACAAGTGTTCAATCTTTGTCCTTGACATTCATACAAAATTTGATTTTTTGTTCACCTTTCAATAAGTTTGCACCATAGATTTATTATCAAATTAATCTCAATTTGTTAGGTTTCTTTAAGCATTCTAGGCATCAATAGGTAGCTAGAGACTAGTTCTATCTCCCTATCAAATCAAAAATCCAAAAAAAAACACTGCGAAGATACTTGAAATTGTAAAAACCATAGGAGGAAACAAGGTGTGAGACCCCTGCCCCCTCTGCGCACCGGAATCGAGGGAGCTAGCAACAGCGAAAGTAGCAACCTTGTGCGTAGGGTAGAGTTTCCCACTCGTCGAGGCCTTGCCCACGAATGTCCGGACAAGAGACTAATCCCTTAGTTCTCCCAAAACCGAACGTGGAAAAAAAAACTTCCCCTCGCCCAAAAAGCATACGCGATTCCTCCAAGAGAATTATTCTAATGTAGTCAAAGGGCCTTAACTTCCCTTTTTCATTCCCACCGGAATCGACCGCAGATCAAGGGAGGAACTTGTACTTGAATCATAGAGACCAAAGCTTTTTTCCTTGTCAAAGAGGCACAACCGTTGATTCTTTGGCATAGAACAAGCATTATCCGTGATTTACCTCAACTATCGTAACTTGAACAGAATTGAATTTTAATTTTAGGGATCCATTAGTCTAGCCTAACCCCATCCTCCCATGGGTTAGACAACCACCCAACCACTGTATTGATAGGATCCATTATGAAAGTTTGGTTATGTTTTGTCCCCAGGTACCTGAGAAAAGAGTTCCTAGGCCCCCTAGCTGGCTCTCATGCAAAACTTAAATTATCACACCACTTACACACCCAATACGAAATTGCCTTTTCTTAGACTCAACTATTTTGAAAAAAACATTGCAATAAAACCACAGAGTTTCCATCATAGTCCTTAGTATTCCAGTTCAAGAATCCAATTTCTAGTCATTCCTCCCTCGATGTACCTATGGCATCATTGGCAACCAGAACACTCACCACCTATTCACTCAGGGGCCTTTTCGATAGTTCCTAGCCCATAGTACCCAGGAATATAATCAAGTATTCCATTGATTTCTTCCTCAGCGTACCTATGGCATCATTGGCAACCAGAACCCTCACCACCTACTCACTCAGGGGCCTTTTCGATAGTTCCTAGGATAATCACATAAAAACCATATGGACTCTCAGTTGGAGATTAGCAAGATCAACCAACAAGATCCATGTAAAAGAGCCATGAAATCATCCGTTGAAGACCAGCAAGGCCAATCAACCAGATCCATGCCTGTGTTCAAAAAACAAACTCCAACTCATTTTTCTTCCTTGACGCACGTGTGGGTATCCTGGGCGAGTACCTCTAGGCTCCTTCGCAAGTCACCAAGTGCTTCACTCATAGGCCGCTTACTTGGTCCCTCATCCACTGTACCAGAAGCTCATCCACTGTATGGTTAGTACCTCTAGGCTTCTTCGCAAGTCACCAAGTGCTTCACTCATAGGCCGCTTACTTGGTCCCTCATCCACTGTACCAGAAGCTCACCATTTAAATCGAATCGAGGCTGGTCAAGACCTCGACCGACCTTGCCACGTGAGACATCCTTCATTGACTCTCCATTAGTTTGCAACCTTTTCACTTAGGTCCCCCACAACCTCATTCCACAAGATAGTTAAAATGCTTCCCTAGCATTCTTGACATAAAACAATCTAACAATCTTTAAAAAACATGTTTCACATACAATTACAATTCGAAAAAAATTCCCAATTTCCCTCATCATTACACATTCTTTCACATCATTTCTCATCATCCCATATCATTTATCATCATTCCATATCATTTCTCATTATCCCACATCAATTTACATCCAATCACATCACTCCCACATCAACTCACATCCAATCACATCATCTCACATCAATTCACATCCGATCACATCATTCCCACATCACTCACATCCAATCACATCATCTCATATCAATTCAAATCCAATCACATCATCTCACATCAACTCATATCCAATCACATCATTTTGACATCAATCCACATCCAATCACATCATCTCACATCATTTTGACAATCCACATCTAATCACATTAACTCACATCCAATCACATCATTCCCACATCAATTCACATCCAATAACATCTTCTCACATCAATACACATCTAATCACATCATTTCACATCCATTCACATTATTTCACATCCATTCACATCCATTCACATTCATTCACATCCATTCAAATCAATTCACATCCATTCACATCCATTCACATTCATTCACATCCATTCAAATCAATTCACATCCATTCACATCCATTCACATTCATTCACATCCATTCACATCATTTCACATCCATTCACATACATTCAGATCAACTCACATCCATTCACATCCATTCACATCCATTCACATTCATTCACATCCATTCACATCATTTCACATCCATTCACATCATTTCACATGCATTCTATCTAAATGAATCATTTCTTAATCATTTTCATAATTCTCATAATTTAAATGAATCTAGAAATTTTATGCATAGCCTTCTTTATTTTTCTGACAAATGAATAATGCTTAAAACTCCACTTTTAACATAAAATTTATTTTGCATAAATTTATTCTCTAATGATATAAATTTTACCATAACTTCCCTGCATTTTCTATGAAATGATAATGATTAAAATTTCACTTTTTAGCATAAAAATTATTATGCATGAAATTTATTTTTTTAATAATAAAATTTTTGCCATAGTTTCCCCGTATTTTTTATGAAATGAGAATGAATAAAAGTTCACTTTTAATATAAAAATTTGTTTATGCAAATCCTTCATTTTCTAATGAAAAAATTTTACCATAGTTTTCTCGCATTTTCTATGAAATGATAATACTAACGTTCCTCTTTTAGAATAAAAATTATTTATGCATAAACCTTCATTTTCTAATTAGAAAATTTTACCATAACTTTCCCACAATTTCTATGAATTGAGAATGATTAAAATCACACTTTTAATCTAAGAATTAGTTTATGTATAAACCTAAGCTTAAACATAAACATTAATTCATCATAATCAAGAAAAACATGGTTTTTAAGAGGAAACCCATAGAATAAAATGCTTCCCAAGCATGAGGGAGGTTGGGAAGAAGAACAACATTAAAAAGAGAGCATAAACAACATTGTTTAGGCTTACCCTTGGTTTGCTTGATTTTTTACCTTGCAAAAATTGTGTAGCTTTCATGGAAGAGCCTTGGCCACCAAGGGGAAAGGGTAATCTCCAAGAGAAGAAGAGGATTAATGAAGCTCCAAAGCTTCACAATAATAGAAATATAATAAACTAAAAATTACACTAGCATATATTTACTCCAATATGAAAATACAAAGGAATGGGGGTCTATTTATAGGTGAGGGAGGCCACCAATCAAGTCCAACTAGAATCTAGAGGCTTCTAGCTCCAGTTTGATCCATTTTGGACAAGACTAGTTTGGCTCACTTTTGTGATTTGGTTTGAAGGAGGAGAGATGAAATATCTCACTTTTTTGAATTAAAAAATACCCTCTTCATGTGATTTCTAGGTACCTCCTTCATGAGCCCTTCTCCCCATTCTGAGGTGCCAAAAATTTTATTTTTAACTAAAAAAGCCTATTTTTTTTACTAATAAATCTTGTACTAGTCAACTCTTCATCTTATGTGAGAATTTACTCATTTTTTGGGAGATTTTCTTATATTCTTTGCCTTTTTCTCATCCCAACACTTGGATTAACCTTATTGGCCCTTCTTGACACTCTTTGGACATTAATAAGATTTTTTTTGAAATTTTATACCCCTAGGCCAAGATGTCCAATTCACATATTCAATTAATTTCTAATGCACATTGGAAAACTCTTTTTAGGATTCTATTTTAGGGGATCTCTTCCTATTGGCTGGGAGAAAATTTTTATCCAAAAGTATTTAAAAACTATATTACACCTCTCTAGACCAAAACAAGATAAAATAATGTTTTCTTGCATTCAGAATTAGGGGATGATACTAGAGACTGAAGGGGAGGTTCTTACACCTTTATATCTCAAAAGCTAGAGGGAGGAATCTTACACAAGGTGAAAATCCCATTTTGGATACTCCTCTCAAGTGACGGACGTTCCATTCACAAGACACAGTTGTGGCAAATGTTCCACACCCATACCATTCTTCTTGGAGAAATTTGGGAAAATCTTATGCTATTAATTTGATAGTTAGCATTAAAAAGAGAATATTTTCATTAAGTAGGCATAAATTGCATTAAACTAAGGGGTATCACTGCACATTCAAGGAATATTGTAGGTGGCAATCACACCTACAGCCTCACATTTGTAAAAAATCTTTGAAATCTAGAAGTTTCAAAACCATTCCATTTGTGCAATGGATGTTTCTTCCTAGAAGCATACGCCCCTTTCTAAGTTCTCCTTTCATTTGCCATGCTCGTGTTAGTTTTGCCACACTCGTGTCATTCTCTTTTGCCCCAACTCTAGCAAGAGTACGATTGTTTCACTTGTGCCATGCCCATACCATTTATTTCTTCTAAAGCGTATGCATATGGCAAGCTTGCCATGCTTGTACCATCTGCTTGCCATGCTTATACCTTCCCCAACCAAAAGCGCATGCTTTTTCCTTCTTGAATCCATGCCCGTGTCTTTCAATAAACGTATGCTCATGACATGGGGGGTTCACTATATGTAAACCCTCTATATGACATGCGTTGGCCTATTTTAAAAACCCCTTATCTATGAATTTGTCATGAATAAATCACACCCTTTTCTATTCAATCTATAAATACCCCCTTCAAATGGTACCCTTTTGTATGTAAAAAATGTGTAAAAAAGGGATTTTAAAAATCCCTTCTATTGAACCCACGTGATACGCTTACATATTTACGATTAACCCCCCCAACGCTCATGAAATCCACTCCTTGATACGCGTACGTCTGTTTCCTTTTGAAGTGTATGGCCATACCATCTCAAAGCATACGGCCATACCATTTAAAAAAAAGACTATCCACAGGGGGTTTTTGCACAGTAGTTCCACACATTTATGCACCTATGTTTGGATAAATTGGTGCAAAACAACCCTCTCTTTGAACATGGAAAATCTCTTGAAGCTCCCTGGCTCATAAGGTGAGACCCATTGGTCAATACCACATGGAGCCAAATGGTGCTCATCTTTGATAGCACCAGTGAGAGCGAAGACCATCCCAGTACGGGCGAGAAGCTCTTGACCTCGAGATAAGAGAACTCGAAGCCCAGTGTATGGACAAACCACCTATCCAAGAGAAAGATCCTACCACTTCCTGTAAGGTCCCTATCCCCACCGCGTAACGAATTGAGGAGTTCTAGCAGAGCGGAAGTAGCACTTCTTGCACGGGGTAGGGTCTCACACTCGGGCCCTCGTCCATGAAAATATCCGGACAAGAGACTAATCCATCAGTTCTTCCAAAGCCGATCTCGAAAAAACTTCCCTTGCTCGAAAAACACGGGCGATTCCTTCAGGATAACTTTTCTCTAACGTAGTCAAAAGCCTTAACTAACTGAACTGATATGACCAAACCCGTAAGTCCCAAATCAGATCAAGGAAAAGATTGCACTTGGATCATAGAGGCCAACACTTTTTTTCTCATTGAAAGGCACAACCGTTGATTCTTTTCCATATAACAATTTTTGTCTGGGATTTACTTCATCTATCGTACGTACCATAACAGAATCGAGTCTCAATTCAAGGATCCATCAGTCCAGCCTAACCCCATCCAGTCCCGTGGGTTAGCAAATCGCCCAACCACCCTGGTACTTAGGTTTTGTCCTAAGTACCAGGGAAAAGAGTTCCCAAGCCCCCTAGCCGGATATTCATGCAAACTTGAACAAAACCTAAGTACCAGGGAAAAGAGTTCCCAAGCCCCCTAGCCGGATATTCATGCAAACTTGAAACTAGTCACACCACTTACACACCCAATATGAAATTGCCTTTTTCTCAGTATCAGCTATCTTTAAAATAATCATTTAATGAAACCTTTGTGTCATTGATCACAATCCTCAAAATCTCCGGTTCGATCCTTATTTCCAATCATTCCTTCATCCATGTACCTATGGCATCATTGGCAACCAGAATGCTCACCACCTGTTCACTCATCAGGGACCTTTTCGATAGTTCCTAGCTCATAGTAATCGATAATATATTCACATATCAAAATGGAATCTCCGTTGAAGATCAGCAAGATCAATCAACGGATCCATATAAAAGAGCCATGGACTCATCCATTGAGAACATGCAAGGTTAACCAACCAGATCCATGCCCCAATTTAGAAAACAACTCTTACTACTTATTCCGATATCTTCCCCGACGTACGTGTGGGTATCTTTGGTGACCCAAAGCCCGAGCACCGTATGGTCAGCACCCTCTAGGATCCTTCGCAGGTCACCTAGCGCTTCACTCATAGGCCGCTTCCTTGGTCCCTCATCCACTGTACCGGAAGCTCACCATTTAAATCAAACCGAGGCTAGCCAAGACCTTGACCGACCTTGCTATGCGAGACGTCCTCCGTTGACTCTCCGTCTCAGCAGTTGCAACTTTAACAGATAGGTCTCCACGACCTCATTCACAAGACGGTCAAAATGCTTCCCCATCATTCTTGACATAAAATAGTCATTTAAAAATAGATTTCACATACAAATACAGTTCTAACAATATTTTCATTTTTTCTCATCCCTCCAAATCCTTTCACATTAGTCCCCATCTTTTCTCATCTTCCCACAATTTTTTTCTTCATCGATCCCTATCACATCACATCATTCCCACATCAAATCACATCCAATCGCATCATCCACACATCAATCCACATCATCCATACATCCATCCACATCATCCATACATCCATCCACATCATCCATACATCCATCCACATCAATCCACATTATCCACACATCCATCCACATCTTCCATACATCCATCCACATCAATCCACACATCAATCCACATCATCCATGCATCCATCCACATCAATCCACATTATTCACACATTAGTCCACATCATCCATACATCCATCCTCATCAATCCATACGTCAATCCACATTACCCACACATCAATCCACATCATCCATACATCCATCCACATCATCCACATCAATCCACGTTACTCACACATCAGTCCATATCATCCATACATCCATCCACATCAATCCATATCATCCACACATCCATCCACATCTTCCGTACATCCATCCTCATCAATCCATACGTCAATCCACACTACCCACACATCAATCCACATCATACATACATCCATCCACATCATCCACATCAATCCACATTATCCACTCATCCATCCACATCAATCCACATCCATTTCATAAGTATTCCCATTCTCACGTAATCACATCTTTTTCTATCTCATCACTTATTTCCTCATTTATCCTCATACGATCACATCTACTTGCATCTACCCATACATCTCATCACTTATTTCCTCATTTATCCTCATCAGATCACATCTACTTGCATCTACCCATACATCTCATCACTTCACATACATTAACATCTATCTAGTTTGCATCGCATCTTATCACATCCATTTCATATCACATCTCATTCATTCACATCCCGATTCACATGCTAACACATTCATTCATGTCCCTTATCGTTCATTCACATCCTGATTCACATGTTATCACATTCATTCACATCCTATATCATTCATTTACATTGTGATTCACATGACATCACATCTCATCTATTCATTCACATTTATCTGATTCGCATCACATATCATCACATATATTTACCTTTCATTCTCATCACTTCTATTCTCATCACATCCATCCATCCATTCTTTCCCATCTATCTGATTCGCATTACATCTCATCACTTCTATTCTCATCACATCTATTCACCTCACATTCTTGTCACTCCTATTTTCATCGCATCCATCCATCCATTCATTCCCATCTATCTGATTCGCATCACATATCATCACATCTATTTACCTCTCATTCTCATCACTTCTATTCTCATCACATCCATCCATCCATCCATTCTTTCCCATCTATCTGATTCGCATCCCATCTCATCACATCTATTTACCTCTCATTCTCATCACTTCTATTCTCATCACATCCATCCATTCATTCATTCGCATCTATCTGATTTGCATCCCATCTCATCCCATCTATTTACCTCTCATTCTCATCACTTCTATTCTCATCACATCCATCCATCCATTCATTCCCATCTATCTGATTTGCATCACATATCATCACATCTATTTACCTTTCATTCTCATCACATCCACCCTCTATTCATTCTCATCTATCTGATTCATATCACATCTTATCACATCTATTTATAGAATGTAAGAGAATTCTTATTTTTGATATAAAGGTTCTTTACGCATCTATTTATGCATAAGAACAACTTTTACTAGGAAATAACACTTTTATAAAAATCCGTTTATGCATCTATTTATGCATAAATTAAATTTTAAGGAGAATAACACTTTCAAAAATAAATCTTTTATGCATCTTTCTATGCATAAATTCAATTTTGATCAAAATAACTCTTTTGAAATAAAAATAAAATTCTTTATACATCTTTCTATGCATAAAATCAAAATTGATGAGAAAAACTCATATGAAATAAAAATAAAATTCTTTATGCATCTTTCTATGCATAAAATCAAAACTGATGAGAATAGCTCTTTTGAAATAAAAATAAATTTCTTTATGCATCTTTCTCTACATAAAATCAAAATTGATGAGAATAACTCTTTTGAAATAAAAATAAACTTCTTTATGCATCTTTCTATGCATAAAATCAAAACTGATGAGAATAACTCTTTTGAAATAAAAATAAATTTCTTTATGCATCTTTCTATGCATAAAATCAAAATTGATGAGAATAACTCTTTTGAAATAAAAATAAGTTTCTTTATGCATCTTTCTATGCATAAAATCAAAATTCGATGAGAGTAATGCTTTTATAAAAAAATTCTTTTATGCATCTATTTATGCATAAATTCAATTTTAATGAAAGTAACACTTTTATAATAAAAAAAATCTTTTATGCATCTATTTATGCATAAAAATCAATTTTGATGAAAGTAACACTTTTATAATAAAAAAATTCTTTTATGCATCTATTTATGCATAAAAATCAATTTTGATGAAAGTAACACTTTTATAATAAAAAATTTATTTATGCATCTATTCATGCATAAAAATCAATTTTGATGAAAGTAACATTTTTATAATAAAAAAATTCTTTTATGCATCTATTTATGCATAAAAATCAATTTTGATGAAAGTAACACTTTTATAATCAAAATATTCCCAATATGTATCTTTCTATGCATAGAAATTAATTCTAATGAAAATAACACTTTTATTATAAAAATATTTCTAATATGCAATTTTCTATACATAAAATAAAAATAACACTTTTAGAATACACAAGCGGTGGTGATTACTCTTTTTGAATAATAAAAGATAAAACTTATTTCACAAAATTTAAGAAAATTTTTCCATCAAACACCATATTAGATAATTTGGAAAAAATCCCATTCCCATTTGAAAAATGGGATCATGGTGAACCTATCCAAGCTTTTGTCAAAACCCCATCATGTGACATATCATTAGAAAGATCTTGCAGAGTAGGATCTAAATCTATAATTTTTGAAAAATTTGGAGTTATTATGCTCAAGATATGGCCAAAACTATGTTGAAAAGATAATTCCCAAAGTATGAGAATTTTTCCAAATTATCTAATATTGTTTTATAACCTCCTTTGTATGGCTAACCATTTTTCAATTTTTTTCATTCTCAAGTTACTTAGATTTTATCCCAAATGGTTTAAAGCATTCTAAACGAATCAAATTCCACTTTTTAAAGAGAAAGAATATGAAAAGTTTAATTCTAACAATTTGATTACACATCTAGGTTAAAGAAAGGCCGAATTCAAGAATGAAGAGAGGGGGAAAGCCTTCCCAACAAGGCATAGCATCATTTTTCATTTTAAAGAAAACAAAAATTAGAAAACCATTAAATGGAATAAAGAAAAAGTAGGATTTCTAGCTTACATGAATTTTTGTTAGTCAATTTTTGACCATTTTAGGTTAGTTTAGCTTACTTTTTGGATCTAGTTGAAGCAGGAGAGAGAAGAGATGAAAATATCTCATTATTTGTGAGTTTAAAACTCAACCACACATGTGAAATAGGCACCTCCTTCATGAGGGGAATTCCCCCACACATGTGAAATAGGCGCCTCCTTCATGAGGGGAATTCCCCCACACTGAGGGAATAACCTTGTCCTTAGTCAAAAATGCATCATTTCTTCTAAATATCTCTTCTTTTTTAACTAATAACCTTGTCCTTAGTCAACTCTTCATCTTATGTGAGTATTTACTCATTTTTGGGGGGAATTTCCTTTTATTCTTCAACTTATCTCCTCCCTACATTTGGATTAATCTAATTGGTCCATAAGAACCTTAATTCAAAAATTTTCAGAAAATCTGGACTCTTAGGCTAAGGTATTTTTTACTTGATTTCAATTTATTCCAATTGCACATTGGAAATTTCTTTTTGAATATTTGTTTCATGGGAAACCATTTTAGACACTGGAGTATTTTTATACCCTCATAGCCAATTATCTACATGCGTTTTTCTCAAAATGATTTGTTTATTGTTTTGCATTGTAGATATGTGAGCTCAAAGGAAATCGATCCATGTACACGACTATGGAAGGGTCATGGCGGTGGAGGTGGTTTGTTTGGTGGAGGAGACATTCCCACACAGTCAATTCTCATCACAAGCCAACTACATCTTATGGTTTATTTAATTGATCAGATTACCATATGTGGCACTGTGCATGCTCGATGGATGTTCTTTCTTGAGAGTTTCATGAAGACCTTTTTGTAAGGCAAAATGCAAAGCCAGAAGGTAGTATGGCTGAGGGTTGGTTGGTACAAGAATCACTTGTTTATATCTGAGAATACCTTGCCGAAGTTGGATTCCTCTCTCCCTCGCCTATGGAGCAATGAAGAAGACTTCAAGATGATCTCTCATGTTCCTCAAGGAAAGGGAAAGACCAAAGTCATGGATACAGAGATGCATAGTAAGCTTAATACCTTTTGTGTTCTTAATAGTGATGTGATGAGAAGATGGGTGGAAAAGTATGAGGATGAAAAGGCAAGAAGACAAAGTGAAAGGTCAGCATTCCGTAAGCTCCATGGATGGCATGTGCCATACCCCAAGCACCTACAATCACTTCCCAAGGATCTTGATGTAGATTGGCTACATGAGGAGATGGACAGAGTGGCACAAGATGAAAACATGCATATCACATTGGAGGAGTGGGAGTATGCCCAAGGATGCTTCAAATAGGTAAACAAACTTGTGTTCTTAATCATATTTTAGTATGTTAAACTTGCTTTTTTTTGAGGTGTTTATATATTTTTTTGTCTGGGTATAGTGCACAATGTTTAATGCTTTGTGGTCAGAGATCAGAGAGTAAACATTTTTGCATACAAAGGATTGATGAGAAGAGGAACACCCAAGATTGTGGGATAATTGCAAACTTTGAGAGAGCCAATGGAGCCATGGATGAATATGGTGGATTGATCCAAAATATCATTAAGCTTGACTTTTGAAGTTTCTTTGTATATATTTTGGATGTCAAGTGGTTTAAGGATGTGGTGGAAAGAGGTCCTAATGCAACAATCAAGTGTCATGCAAGTGGCTTTGTGACCATTGACTCTACAAAGTTTTGGCAAGGAAAGGATGGGACTCTAGTGCTACCACAACATTGTGAATAGTTACATATAATTATTGGTAATTACAATATATGCATTTACAGATAGTAGAGATGCATTTTTTGGTATGATGTACCTTTGTGCTTGAATAGGTTGTGTATCACCAACCAATAATTGATAATAAGAGATGGTGGCATATAATCCCAATCTCAACACGTTCAAGAGCCATGTATAGTACATTCACCCACATTGAGCATATGAGCATATGGAGGATCATGTCAACTCAATTATGGAGGGAGATAGCTTGGAAAATATTGATGATGATCGTGCCATTGGAGATGATGATAGTGCTATTGGAGATGATGATATTGCCTCTCATAGTGATGATTCTAGTAGTGGGATGGATCTCTTTATGGATTTGGATATAGGCATAGACATTGAGATAGATACTCTAGCAAGGGTTGACCTCATTGAAGATGAGGTTAAACTCTAGTTTTTTCATTGTACTTTTATTATGGATATGGTCTTCCTTTTGGTTGTTTGTTATTGGTGATTGATTGATTGAGATTACATGTATAGATTACATGACTTTTTGAGATTTCATGTATAGATTTATTGTGATATGTTGCTTTTCGTGGCATTACTTAATCGTCTTCACCTTTGGATTGCTTTTCATGGAGGTTCAAGATTTTTTTTTAAAGCTTCACTTTGATGAAAAGATGTGGGGATTGAATCATTGTCCTTTGGATTTTTTTTCATGGCATTACTTGATATACCTAAGCCTTTGCATGTATCCATCCCTTTCACCACATTACTCGATTTATACCTATTTCTTTTCTCTTTCCTTAGCATTTTTTTCCTTGCAAATATGCTTTCTAGAGATACATTTGTATATAAATGCACCAAAAAGTCATGCATATTATCAAAATCTTGTACATATAGTTCAGCAAATGATATTTTTGGGGGTTGAAGATTCTTTTTTTCTTTGCAAGGTTCACAATTGTAACTACATAGGAAATTATTGTAGACTGTCTATAAGCGCGTCTACACTCGCGTCTATAAGAGCGTATAATTTTAAAGGAACTAGACACACTTATAGACGTGTTTATAGACGCTAGTGTAGACGTAGCTGTAACTTACGCATCTATAAGTGCATCTATACTAGCGTCTATAAGCGCGTCTAATCTGAAAGGAACTAGACGCACTTATAGACGCATTTATAGACTCTAGTATAGACACAGCTATAACTTATGCATCTAATTTCAAAGGAATTAGACGCGCTTATAGACACATTTATAGACGCGAGTGTAGACACCCCCGTAACTTGCGCGTCTATGTAGCGCTTCTATGCTTGCTTTATATTGTAGTGAAAACTCTCTCTACATTTAAAGTATGTCATATACTTTGCGTGAAACTGATCTTATTAGAAAAAGGTAAACAAACAATATCATAAATTATATCCATTTTTTAAGGGTTTAAAAACACAAGGTCGCATTTACAAAACAAAATAGATAAAATGTTTCATATTTATCCTGGAAAAAAATCAAGGAAAAAAACTCTAGCCATAATTATTAACATTTTTTATTTTTCATATAAAAACATTCAAATCTTGCTTTTGTTTTGCTACTATAGAGTTAACTCATTAACTATAAGTTAAACATCTTTTAGCTATATATTGCAATTCTAATGAGATGATTTTATTTGGGGGGGAATAGAAAACAAAAGGGGCACCCTTTGGTGATATAGTGGTCTATAGAGTTGGCTGGGTGACATCTTCTTGAAGCTAGAGTCATGGAGCATTGGAGATGTTTTTTGCTACTATTGTTTGAGAAGGTGGAAGAATCGAATACATTATAATTTTTTGGTCATAGCAACTCCGTATAATGTGACATTTGAACATGTCGTAAAACTGTTAAAATGGTGCACCACAAGTTTGAGTATTACAGGGAATCTCTTGTGAATGGTGGATTCTCACTTGAAAATCTCAGTAAGGCTTCCAATTTCTAGTATCGGGCATAGCTTTTGATAGGATGCATCATACAGGAGGGTCTTTTGGAGGTGAATGTTGTCATTGCTTTTAGTAGAAAACTGGTAGTGTGCTCCTTTTCCTCTTTGAGAGAGACACTGATCATGAGTCTTTAGGTTTGAGACATCCTGCATGCCATCGTTGAGGCTGCATGTAGTGGTATGAGCTCATGAAATGTAAGGTACAGAGAGCTCATTTCTTGTAAACAATCCATCCAACTTCCAAGTGTAATGAAATATGGGGTGATAGTAATCTCCATTATCTTCCTTTTTTTTTCTATCACAATGACAGTGTATCTTTGAGTTTGTTTGGTTACCTCATGGTATTTTGTTATGGATGAGATGCCAAATACTTGTGGGTTTGGACAAGGGTGTGTTTATAAATGTTTCCACTGGGTTGTTGGGTGCTAGGTTGGAGAGTCCTTCTCACAGTGGAGTGTTACGATGGCCTATAGAGGAGGTTCTCCCCGACGCTTGATTGTAAACTTTAATTGTGTACACCTGCGCACCTGCCCAGGTCCCCTCTCACTACCCTCTTTCCTCTTCATGCAGCTATACTCGCCATCTCTTGTAGTGTTTTCTTTCCAAGTTGTATCCCACAAAAGTACATTTTATCACTTTATCATTATGCTTATTATTACATTATTTCTTAGGAACACGAGCATAAGCAAGGGGGAAAAAAAGAAAAAGAAAATGGAGACACATATATAGGGATTCCTACCATTCGAAGCTTCATAAGGGGTAATTATTTGCAAGGTATTTTGGTGGGGTATCTATCTAGCACATACGTGGCAAACTTAGCTATTTCCAACCAAAAAACATGAGGCAAATCCTAGCCTTTACCATGAAACATGCCATCTCCATGAGAGATATGTTCTTCATGTTGGCAACACCATTTTGTTGAGGTGTGTAAGACACTATCACTTAATGAAGAGAACCAGAGCTAAGTGGTGTCCATAACTGCGCCATGACAAAGCAAATTTGGGATTTCAAATTTTCGTTCTGTGGCTATACATGTGGCTATATACATGGCTAGGGGCACATGGATGTATCCACACAATAATAACCACGTGTATAGCCTCATCCATAGCTGCGTGTATAGCCTCGCCTATAGATGTGTGTATAGCCTTCTTGCCAAACAAAAAATGGGGACATAATGGAGAGATGTGTCCCCACATCTCTCCCATTCTATCCTTGTTTCTTTCACACATATAAAACATTATCAATAAAAAAAAAACATTACAATTCATACATAAGAGTATTACAATACTTGTCAAATGTCAGTATATTGTATACTTTTTATGCCCAAAAAAGTACATAAGTTGATTGAGTCCAAAAAGGATTTTATAAATACTAAAAAGTTGAGCAATAAGAAAACTAATTAAGTTAAATAATATTGATGTTCATCTTCAAGATTGTCATCCTCTCATAACCTTATACATGAGGCTTATGAATAGTATTATGCATAACCTTATGCATTAGGCTTATGTATAGTATTATGCTTTAATCTCATGTATAAGCTCTATGTATAAAGCTTATTCAATGTGCTAAATGCATAAGTCTATGCATTAAGCTCTATGCATAGCCCTTATGCATGATCTTATCAATGCATAAGTCTATGAATTAAGCTCCATGCATAAGCTCTATACATAGATCTGAATGCATAGACTTATGCATAGAGCTTATGCATACAACTTAATTCATAGCCTTATGCATTAAGCTCATGAATAAGCTATATGCATTAAACGTATGCATAGCATTGTGCAGTACGCTCATGCATAAGCTCTATGTAAGCTCATTCATAAGCTCTATGTGTAGAGCTTATGCATAGGCTTAATGCATGACCTTATGCATAGGCTTATGCATTAATATCAAGCTTAAGCTCTATGCATATAGCTTATGTATAATCTTAATGCATAGGCTTATGCATTAAGCTCATATTGCTTAAGCTCCTTGCGTAAGCTTGTGCATAGAATTATGCATGAATATGATGATTTATGCATTAATTCGATGCATAAGTTTTATGCATAGAGTTTAGTCATAAGATTAATGCATAGAAATTTTGCATTAAGCTTATGTATAAGTTTTATGCATTAAGCATATGCTGCATAGGCTTGTGTATTAAGCTCATGCATAGGCTCTATGCATAGCATTAAGATCATTAATAAGCTCTATTCATAGCATGCATAGAGCTTATGCATTAAGCTCATAAAAAAGCTCTATACATAGCATTATGCATTAAGCTCATGCATAAGCTTGTACTATGCATTAAGCCTTTGCATAATCTTGTTCAAGGCATTATGCATCAAGCTCATGCGTAAGCCTGTGCATAGCATTATGTATTTAGCTGATCCATGAGCTCTATGCATAAGATTGTGCGTGGGCTCTATGCATAAGCTTGTGCATAGCATTATGCATTAAGATGATGCATAAGCTTAATGCATAGACCTTATGCATAGGCTTAATACACATAGGCTTATGAATAAGTTCTATGCATAAGCTTGTGCATAGCATAATGCATTAAGCTGACATATAATCTCTACACACAGAGCTTAACCATAATATTAATGCATAAAGATTATGTATAAGATCTATGAATTAAGCTTATACATTAAGCTCATGCATATGATCTATGCATATAGCATCAAGCTTATGCATAGGCTTATGCATTAAGCTTAATGCATAAGCTCTATGCATAGGTTTGTGCATTAAGCCTATGCATAGGGATTATGCATAACCTCATGTATAAGCTCTATGCATTAAGCTTATGTATAAGCTTAATGCATAGAGATTATGCATTAAGCTTCAACATAAGCTTATGCATAAGCATAATTCACAAGCTTTATGCATAAGATTTATGCATACATGAATACATAGAGCTTAATGCACAAGCCTATGCATTATGCTTATGCATACGCTTACGCATTTGTATAATGCACAAACTCTTTGCATAACCTTTATGCATGCATGCAAACATAAAGCTTAAATGTATAAACTTAATGCATAAGCCTATGTATAAGCTTTAAGCATGCATGCTTTTATAAAGAATGTATGCATAGGCTTGTGCATAAGCTCTATACATACACAAAAAGACACAAGAAATAAGACAAGGTAAGAATAAATCCGCAGCACAAGACATAAGACAAAGATGGATTGAAAAATATAAGCCTAGTTTATAGGAAAAACATTTGAGTGAGAGACATAATTTCAAGATAATTATGAAGTTTTGTGGCATTTTCATAATCATAACAGTAATGTTACACCTATCGTATCATATATCTTTATTGATGAGATTTCATGTGTAGCCAAAGGAGAGGGAAATAAGTACTACTAGCTCTAGTGTGTTTATCGTATCATATATCTTTCACTGATGATGCGATATACAATAGATGGCTAAGTTTCCCTTGCTTTCAAAATTGGGAATCTCAAATCATGATGGATGCTCTATGTTTCTTGCGAGAATCTAGGATGCAATGAGTGGTGGTAATGCAGGTAACTAGTGAGAGCAAAGGCTTGAGGGCAATTAAGTCATTAGCCTATTTGTATTGCAACTTTTGAGTCCATCTTAAACCATTTGGGTGCCCATTTTGGCATCACAACCTCTCAATAGAGACTATCCTAGCGTAAATTTTATCAACCCCGTGTGCGGCCGATTATGAAGATCATCTGCATTCCAGCAAGTTGCCTATTTGTCAATGTACCAGCTATCTCTATACCATATCGAAGATATCTCTACACTATCTCGCCTCCTAAAACACCATCTTGTCTGAATATAAGGGCACTAAGCATCCAAGAATATGATCAACCAACCATGGCTACGTCTCATAATATATCAACTAGCCAATGCCCAAACATGGATGCAATTCAAGTGTGATAACCGACAATTTATTTTTTTCCAGCATCGAGGGCTTTTTTGCCATGTTTGGTTCAATCAAGGACTTATACAATTTTAACTGAAGCATACTATTTTTTTTTATGGACACACTTCCCATTGATTTCAACAACAATACATATGATTATATACAAGCCTTAGGTTTCTGAAGTACAATTACATAATAATATAATCCGTTGGAAAACAAGGAAAGCTTTTTCTCGTGAGGATTCTTCTGCATTGTGCCTTCTTTGCTCCACAGCGTCATACCAGGAAGAGCTTCAATGGTACGTGCAGTGTCGATCGGATACGGTGCTAAATTTGGAAATTAGACAAATCGCAAACATCAAGCAAAATCTCATCACCTCTTAAGGCCATCTCAGAAGAAGAGCCTGCACAAATACACCTCACCACATGAAATGCACCATTTTCCCGCAAGCAAAACTGGGGAGCGCTTGGTAAACATGCAGCAAGATTGAAGCCGTTTTTGCTGGCCGCCCTGTGAGAATTGTCGTCTTTCGAAAACTTATTAGCGTGAAAGGAATCATAATCAGTATGCAGGTTGCGTTTGCGAGAGGGGAAACTAGGTTGGCCTGCTCTGTAGCAAACGGCTTGTGCAAAGTTGTTTGGTGAGGTAAACACAGACGAGAAGGAGTCCTCATCGTGCTCGCTAGCGGCACTAGTTCCATTGCGTAAGGCAAAGGCCTCTCGTGCTGCAGGCTGATTGATTCGGAGAACCATACTGCCACGTTGAGAAGGCTGAACTTACGAGAGGACCTAAGCTGGAGAGTGCTTCACAAATCTTCCCTTTTATTAAGGTTTTTCATAGATTTACCCTTTCTATAAGAGTACTTTGAAGGACCATTAGAATGCCATCATGAGCAATGCCCCAAGATGTGCAGTTATTAGAGGTAATGGAGGTTGCATAATCAATCAATGCTAAAATGGATTGGAATCAAGCATATAGGTCATCCACACACAAGAAACATAACTTAAATTTGTGTCGCCCAATAAAGACAACCCTTGACAGTGATTCAATGGTGCAACCAATCAAAGTGCTACTACATGCCACATAATTTATCCATGTAAATAAATATGACCTCAGATTTGAGCCTTCTTGCCCTAATTCTAGCCATTAATAAATTCACTAAATATGCCATTAAGATAATATTCTAGCCCCACGGGCGTACCATACTCCATCGGCTTTCAACCATTGAGATATTCTAGCAATGGGGTAGCATGTTCTACTACTATGCTTTCCAGCATTGACTTTTTTTGAAAACTCTTGCATACATTTTGCATACCTAAAGGAAAATTTCTCTCTCTCTCTCTCTCTCTCTCTCTCTCTCTATGAATGTACCTGTCTCTCTCTCTTTTAGCGATGGCCACCTATTAAGATGTCCACCGACTATAAAAAAGAGAGCATGCGATGCGTGTTTTAATACACGAGTTCCAATGCCTTTAATCCATTGTCCACATTTAATACAGCTAGTTTCCATATGTCATTATCTATAAAAGCCCATTCTAAGATATTAAACTTAGATCTCAAAACATTCTAATAAACTTATTTGTATTTTAATCTATTGATGTTGTGTATGCTTGTAATGTGTTATCAAGCTTGATAATACTTGTAATTTATTATTAAGACATAGATTCTAAAGATTAAAAATGAAAGCTTTGCAGAGTAATGTTTTTTCTTAATATAGACATTGTTTCAAAATACTATCATGAGATCACCAAGATTTGGACAATCTTTTACCAGCATCATGAATGAACCCATTAAAAGGTTGATTTATATGTTAATTTTAAAGTCAAATACTTTGAAACTATGGAGTTAACTTGAGAAAGAACTTTACTGGCATGCAAAGCACACTCAATTATAATAGGGAGAAAGAACTTTACTAGCACGCGAAGCACACTCATTTATAATAGGGTGAACAAATCCAACATTTTTATAAAACATAAGAAGGCTATACTTTTCTCTATTCTCAAAGGCATTCATGAATTATACACTTTATATGTAATTTTGTATTATTTTTTTCCTTTTGATGGTGACTAAGGGGGAACACCCATTAAAAAAATGGAAACATCCATTAAAAATGATAAACGTTTTTTCTATTAAAATATCTTTTTGACTCATACCATGAGTAAGCCCCTTTGAAATTCATCCAAATAATCACACAAACTAATAAGAACTTTTTGTGCTTTATTATATGGCCCATGAAAATATTTTCCTTCTCTTTAAGAGACAAGGATTCTTCCATTGCAAAAAAAAAAATTCTATCAAAATATATTTTTGACTCATAGCATGAGTAGGTCCTTTGACTCATAGCATGAGTAGGTCCTTTGAACTTCAAAATATCAAAATATCTTTTTGACTCATAGCATGAGTAGGTCCTTTGAACTTCAGAATATCAAAACATCTTTTTGACTCATAGCATGAGTAGGTCTTTTGAACTTCAAAATATCAAAATATCTTTTTGACTCATACCAAGAGTAAGTCCTTTGAACTTCACCCAAATCAATACATTTACTAATAAGAACTTTTTCTACTTTATTATATGGCACATGAAAATATTTTCCTTGTTTACGACAAGGATTCTTCCATTGCAAAATCACTTTCCATTTTAATCGTTGGAGTAGTCAAAAGTCTAAAATTTACGACTGTTATAGGAATTTAAGATTACAATATATTTCTAGTTGTTTCATGTTGCATGATGTAAGTTTTAAATTCCAATAAACTCCTCATGATGAGGATGAAAACTATACTCTTGTAAAACAAGTTTATTGGAGAGCGTTAAGGAAAATAAAGGATACATAATCTACCAAATATGAAATGCATAACTTCTACTCGATACCTTTTAAAAAAAGTCACATAATTTTTTCTAAGGTATGTTCTTCAAAAAGTCACATATATTTCATTTAGTCTAAAATCTAAAGTTGAACCACCTAAAACAACACAATCCCTTAATTTTAATTGAACATATGCATGAATGTTGCATTAATGTCACTAATCCCATGGTGTTTATGAATATATCTTTTGAAACCTTCACTTGACTCTGCATGATTAATTAGTTATGTGTGGGATGAAGGTTTGAACTATCAAAATATTATATACACTATTAAATTAAATGGTATTCACACCTTTTGTCCTTGCAATAAGACACCACACTATTAATGGTATTCATACATACTGACACATTATTATTTTTCAACAATATTACATTTGTAAACCAATAAATTGAATATTTTCATGTATAAGACACATGAGACATAGTGAAGCATGTAAGCTTACAATGTCAATGTCAATGTCAATGGGGTAGCATGTTCTACTACTATGCTTTCAAGCATTGACTTTTTTTGAAAACTCTTGCATACCTAAAGGAAAATTTTACATTCACATTATAGATTGAAGTTGTGTATCTAATTGTCAACATAGTGAAGCATGTAAGCTTACAATGTCAATTGGAACTTCTCTTATATAGATTAGACATGGAGATTTGTTTCTAAGGAGAACCATGTTAATGTATGCTCTCTCTCTCTCTCTATGAATGCATCTGTCTCTCTCTCTTTTAGGGATGGCCACCTATTAAGACGTCCACCCACTATAAAAAAGAGAGCATGTGATGGTTGTTTTAATACATGAGTTCCAAATTCTTTAATCCATTATCCACATTTAATACATCTAGTTTCCATATGGTATCTATAAAAGCCCATTCTAAGATATTAAACTTAGATCTCAAAACATTCCAATAAACTTATTTGTATTTTGATCTATTGATGCCGTGTATGCTTGTAATATGTTATCAAGCTTGATAATACTTGTAATTTATTATTAAGCTATAGCTTCTAAAGATTAAAAATGAAAGCTTTGCAGAATAATGTTTTTTCTTAATATAGACATTGTTTCAAAATACTATCATGAGATCATCTAGCTTTGGAAAATCTTTTACCAGCATCATGAATGGACCCATTAAAATGTTGATTTATATGTTAATTACTTTGAAACTATGGAGTAAACTTGAGAAAAAACTTTACTGGCATGCAAAGCACACTCACTTATAATAGGGAGAAAGAACTTTACTAGCATGAGAAGCAAACTCAATTACAATAGCGTGCACAAATCCAACCTTTTAATAAAACATAAGAAGGCTATACTTTTCTCTATTCTCAAAGGCATTCATGAATTATACACTTTATATGTAATTTTGTAATTTCTTTTTTCTATTGATGGTGACTAAGGTGGAACACCCATAAAAAATGGAAACATCCATTAAAAATGATAAACATTTTTTCTATCAAAATATCTTTTTGACTCATACCATGAGTAAGTCCCTTTGAACTTCACCCAAATAATTACATAAACTAATAAGAACTTTCTCTGCTTCATTATATGGTGCATGAAAATATTTTCCTTCTTTAAGACAAGGATTCTTCCACTCCAAAACATTTTTTCTATCAAAATTTCTTTTTGACTCATAGCATGAGTAGGTCCTTTGAACTTCAAAATATCAAAATATCTTTCTAATTTATACCAAGAGTAAGTCTTTTGAACTTCACCCAGATCAAAACACAAACTAACAAGAACTTTTTCAGCTTAATTATATGGCACATGAAGATATTTTCCTTCTTTAGGACAAGGGTTCTTCCAGTCCAAAATCACTTTCCATTTTAATCGTTGGAGTAGTCAAAAGTCCTAAATTTACGGGTGTTGTAGGAATTTAAAATTACAATGTATTTCTAGTTGTTTCATGTTGCATGATGTAAGTTCAAATTCCAATAAATTACTCATGATGAAAACTATACTCTTGTAAAACAATTTTATTGGAGAGCGTCAAGGAGGATAAAGGATACATAATCTACCAAATATGAAATGCATAACTTCTTCTAAGATACCTTTTGAAAAAAGTCACATAACTTCTCCCAAGGGATCTTCTTCAACAAAAAGTCACATTTATTTCATTTAGTCTAAAATCTAAAGTTGAACCACCTAAAACAACACTATCCCTTAATTTTCATGAACAAATGGATGAATGTTGCATTGATGTCACTAATCCCATGGTGTTTATGAATATATCTTTTGAAACCTTGTCTTGGTGTGATTAATTAGTTATGTGAGATAAAGGTTTAAACCATCAAAATATTATCTAGTAGAACTTTTTTCCCTTGCAACAACAATAAGGCACCACACTATTAAATTAAATGGTATTCACACCTTTCGTCCTTCCAATAAGACACCACACTATTAACGGTATTCATACATATCGACACATAATTATTTTTGAACAATATTACATTTGCAAACCAATAAATTAATTATTTTCATGTATAAGACACATGAGACATATGTTATAACTAAACATTAGTGTTAGAAATAATCATTGCATTCACTTCCCAACTAATAAAAAAATAGCGGTTATTTAAAGTTTGATTTTTTTCTCCAAAGATAATATAAAGGAAATACATTGAGTGTTGTAATGCAATTCACTTACAAACTATGAGGATAAAAGATAAATGATGCATGGCTTACACATGGGATGATAAAACTAAAAACTTATTTTCTTTTATTTGGTTAGAAATATGCTTCCCAATCCTTTAGTCATGCATTCATTGATAGGCAAGAACTCGAATGGTACATAGGATAAATATAATATAGGCTAGCAACTAGTTGACGACATGCAAAAAATTCAATGACGTAGTAGAGCCTTAGAATAACCCCCCATTAAAAAAAATTCAAATCTTGTAAAATCTAACTCTTTTCAATTTTCTTAAAACTCTCTCCAAATTTAAAGTATTTCATATACTTAGTATGAAATTGATCTTATTAGAAAAAGGTAAACAAAGAATATCATAAATTATATCAATTTTTAAAGTTTGGAAACACTAGATTGTATTTCCAAAAACATTTGAGAAAATGTTCCATATTTTATCCTAAGAAATAAAATTTAGAAAAAAAATCATAGGTAGTTAATAGCCATAATTAATGACATTTTTTATTTTTCATAGCAAAAATTAAATCTTGCTTTTATTTTTTCTATTGTAAAGTTTACTCATTATTATTAAATTATACATCTTCTAGCTATAGATTGCAAATCTAATGATAAGTTTCTTTTCCCCTCCCTTCAATCAAATCTATATCCAATTTTTTTGCCACTAGAATAGTACGATATAGATGCACTATAATTACAATAGATATATTATTAATTTTTGTATAATAACATACATGATCTTTGCTACACAAAATGATGAGCTTTTCGATCATCATAAGCCAACATTGAAATCATGGTTATTTTGCATAAAATCATACACAACCTTTGCCATGTAGATGATGAGTTTTTTTATCATCTCAAGGCAACACAATAATCATGGTCTACAACTCAAAAAGGTCATGCATTTCCATCTCACATATGTTTTGCTTACTATTGTGAACTTTTAAAAACCTTGAACCAGCATAGATGTCTCCTATTTCTCTATGCACAAGTATTTGCAAGGCATTTGCAAGGTTCATTACAATTGTGTGTTGTTAAGTTTCAAAAGTAAATATTTGATCCTCTCAAGTCTACACCAGCCATTTTGGCATACTCTTGGATGATTGTATGGTTGTCCTTTCCTCATTCACTACATCATCTGTAGATGCCTTATCAATAGGCAAATTTGTGGAGTGAATATCAAGATGATTTTTCAACCATGGGATGGGTTGATTTATAGCACCTTTGTGAGTGCAACATACACCATATTCTATTCCATTTAATTATTCATAAAAAATAATAATATTTCTCAAATATTCAGAAGTCACATCACACTTCATGATGAGAAAGAAGAGATTTATCCAATAACCATAACTGTTTCTAACTCTGATCAATAAAAAATAATAATAATAATCGCTAATAAAAGTTACACAAATCCAGAGAGATATTCACCGACAAAAAATCTAGCAAAGTCTATGGCTTTCTACGACACCTGTCCAACCAACCTCTACACTAGACGTTCGTAACTATCCTGAGTATGCCTTTTTCTCCATGTCGTCTTCTTTGGGTTCTACCAGAAGGCTTTGAGAGGGATTCAATATCGTGCACAGCCCAAATCTCAAAATTTCTCTCCCTCCACGAACCACATCAAGGATCTCAAAAGATAGCTAAAAGAATATCGCATCAGAATTAGTTAGATTACCATGCACAAAAAAGATAAACATATCAGTCTTTTCTAAAAACAAATTCTTTAACCAAAATAGAGATGACACTGGAAAGTGGTGTCAGATTCGCAGAGTACTGGCCAAACCATGAGAAATCTCCAAATGGTTTGAAACTGGACTATGTTCCTCTCATAATGATCTATCTTTTTTTAGTTCTTTCCTCTAATAAATAAAGTTATCTACCCCCTTATACGAAGCCGTTACAAAAAATTAAGGGTCAATTTAGTGTCCGGGCCCTACTATGTTTACTATGTAAACCCCCACACAAGTTTCCTTTAGTCTAAACTACCCACTATGAACCCCTTATAAATTATCTAACATGGTTAGGTATGATGTAGAAATCACTTTTAAATGACACCACCAAACATGCATAAAACCCCCAAAATTGACCAAAAACTGATATTATCTCTAAAATCACACAATTTGTGACCAAAATTAATATTTTATATACTCCATGTATTTCCCACTTATAAACATTAAATACATATGCTAAAAATCAACAAGTCAACTTGACCCCAAAAATATGTACTTATGAGTATGTTACATTGAGCATTCATTTTTACTCCACTACCCGATATTATACAAAGATAGGAGTGTATCAAGAACTCGGGGGGGTCGCTCACAAAAAAATGTGAATATCACGTGAGTTCAACAGAAGCATATTTTTAATTTATGAAACTTATAGAAATATATTTACATAAGGGTATGATTTAAAATTTTTTCAAAAAAATTTACAGATTCATAAAGAAAAGGGGATATTATATGGATTAAAAAATTCACAGATAAGGGATTTAAAATATAGGCCTTGAATGCACGCGATAGGGATATTCTACATAGAGTGACCCCCCCGAGATCAAGAAGATATCATATGAGCAAGCAGTTTGTTATTTTTTACATAAAAGCCATGGGATCAATTGATTTCTCAACAAAGATAATATCTCTACTCACCAAAATGCCCCTTGAGTCCAAATGGTAGATTCTATATCCTTTCATTTTTTAGTTGTCTCTCACAAAAGTACAATTTATCAATTAAGTTATCGTCCTTCTTATTATTATGTTATTGCTTAGGAACAAGAGCATAAGAAAGAAAGAAAAAGAGATTAATAAAATAGAGCCACATAGGGCTTCCTGCCATTCCAAGCTTCATAAGGGGTAATTATTTGCAAGGCCTTGGTAGGGCATCTATCTAACACATAAGTGGAACACATAGCTATCTCTAGCCACAAAACATGAGGCAAATCCTAGCCTTTAACCATGTAACATGCCGTATCCTTAAGAGCTATGTTCTTCCTCTTGGGCACACCATTTCATTGAGGTATGTAAGACACTATGCATTGATTTTTTATGCCTCTTTTAGCCATACATGCATGAAATACTTTGACATATACTCCCCCCTTGTTCTGTATGTGTTGAGATGTCAAGCTCAACATGAGCTGACACTCATGAGGTGCCTACATCAGTGTTTAACATTTATATCACTGGTAGGTTTGGTAGACAACACTGACATGTCTTCGACAGAGATTCTACAGCTGGACTACACCGACTAGTCCACACCTACCCACTCCTCTTAGCATGTTCACATTATGGACCATTTGTATATACTCTATTATGTGTGTTAGTCACTTTATCTTCCTAGTAGACCTCTTTTTTTGTGTGAAGAAGAAGAAGATTTTTTACCCTCTCACCTTGTGTTCTCTCCTAGGGTTTGTATGAATGTATGTATGCTTGCAAGAGTTCAGGCTCTCTTTTCCCTTGCATATTTTCATGGTATCAAAGCTTGGTTTATGCTAAGGGCTGAGTGGCAAGCAATAGAAGCACAGGAAGCGATACGAGGGTAAGAGCTTCATGTGCTCTTCCCCCTTTGTGTTTGCTACTACACCCTTGTCGGGAGCTCTTCAGGAGGCACCGACAAACGAACTCCAATTGAGGAGCTTTCTTCGTGTGATGAAGAGGAGCTATAGGGCAACTATATTGTTTTTTATTCATTGGACAATATGTTTCGGGCACGTTTTGACCTCCGTTTTCAGTTCGCAGGCGTTCATGCACACTGCGGGTAAGTTTTGATTCTCTTTAGAACTTTGTTTTGAGATCTACAGGAAGGGAGATTGGTTGTACAGACACTATTTGTACTGCAAAGAGGTCTCAAAGTTTCCATTGGATGCATGCATGCAAATTGAGATCACTGGTTGTGACAGTTCGGATACGATATAGTACCGCTGCAGACAATACATTAGTTTGTGTAGGTCAAACAAGAGTGCTGTTTTTGGTAAATTTGTATTGTAGACAAGATGTCGAATGATGGAATAAAATAGATTGTTGCAAAGAAGCTTGACAAGAATAACTTCCATGCCTGGAGGCTTAGATTGACAAATTTCCTAATGAGAAATTTAAAGGTTATTGGGACTACATTGAAGGTGAACATGAGGAGGCACCAGAGATACTGGAGATTAATCCAACTGCTGCAGATGTAAAAGAATTCAAGCATTGGGATCAAGGAGCAAGGAAAGTCATGTATTTTCTTTCTATCAACATACAAGATAATATGATTGGGCATATACAAGATGCCAAGTCACCTAAGGAGACCTGGGATATCCTGGGGTGAAGCTGTATGAAACTAACACCAAGGCACGAAAGGTTTAGTTGAAGAATGAGCTTCATATTGGAGAAGAAAAATATGCCTGTGAATGCTTATGCCTTGAAGATCAAGGGTATCATGGAATCCTTTGGATCAATTGGTGTTTCTGTTGATGATAATGATAAGGTGGAAGTACAATTACATAATAATATAATCCGTTGGAAAACAAGGAAAGCTTTTTCTCGTGAGGATTCTTTTGCATTGTGCCTTCTTTGCTCCACAGCGTCATACCAGGAAGAGCTTCAATGGTACGTGCAGTGTCGATCGGATATGGTGCTAAATCCCTAGAAAAAGACAACAATCGGCGTTTTTCTTTTGTGAAAATTTGGAAATTAGACAAATTGCAAACATCAAGCAAAATCTCATCACCTCTTAAGGCCATCTCAGAAGAGCCTGCACAAATACACCTCACCACATGAAATGCACCATTTTCCCGCAAGCAAAACTGGGGAGCGCATGCTAAACATGCAGCAAGATTGAAGCCGTTTTTGCAGGCCACCCTGTGAGAAGTGTCATATTTCGAAAACTTATTAGCGTGAAAGGAATCATAATCAGTATGCAGGTTGCGTTTGCGAGAGGGGAAACTAGGTTGGCCTGCTCTGTAGCAAACGGCTTGTGCAAAGTTGTTTGGTGAGGTAAACACAGACGAGGAGGAGTCCTCATCGTGCTCGCTAGCGGCACTAGTTCCATTGCGTAAGGCAAAGGCCTCTCGTGCTGCAGAATCATGAGGCTGATTGATTCGGAGAACCATACTGCCACGTTGAGAAGGCTGAACTTACGTGAGGACCTAAGCTGGAGAGTGCTTTACAAATCTTCCCTTTTATTAAGGTATTTCATAGATTTACCCTTTCTATAAGAGTACTTTGAAGGCCCATTAGAATGCCATCATGAGCAATGCCCCAAGATGTGCAGTTATTAGAGGTAATGGAGGTTGCATAATCAATCAATGCTAAAATGGATTGGAATCAAGCATATAGGTCATCCACACACAAGAAACATAACTTAAATTTGTGTCCCGCCCAATAAAGACAACCCTTGACGGTGATTCAATGGTGCAACCAATCAAAGTGCTACTACATGCCACATAATTTATCCATGTAAATAAATATGACCTACTTGCCCTAATTCTAGCCATTAATAAATTCACTAAATGCCATTAAGATAATATTCTAGCCCCACGGGCGTACCATACTCCATCGGCTTTCAACCATTGAGATATTCTAGCAATGTGTTCTACGACTATGCTTTCAAGCATTGACTTTTTTTGAAAACTCTTGCATACATTTTGCATACCTGAAGGAAAATTTTACTCTCTCTCTCTCTCTCTCTCTCTCTATGAATGTACCTGTCCCTCTCTTTTTTAGCGATGGCCACCTATAAAGATGTCCACCCACTATAAAAAAGAGAGCATGCGATGCGTGTTTTAATACACGAGTTCCAATGCCTTTAATCCATTATCCACATTTAATACAGTTAGTTTCCATACATTATCTATAAAAGCCCATTCTAAGATATTAAACTTAGATCTCAAAACATTCCAATAAACTTATTTGTATTTTGATCTATTGATGTTGTGTATGCTTGTAATGTGTTATGAAGCTTGATAATACTTGTAGTTTATTATTAAGACATAGCTTCTAAAGATTAAAAATGAAAGCTTTGCAGAGTAATGCTTTTTCTTAATATAGACATTGTTTCAAGATGCTATCATGAGATCACCAAGATTTGGACAATCTTTTACCAGCATCATGAATGAACCCATTAAAAGTTTGATTTATATGTTAATTTTAAAGTCAAATACTTTGAAACTATGGAGTTAACTTGAGAAAGAACTTTATTGGCATGCAAAGCAAACTCAATTATAATAGGGAGAAAGAACTTTACTAGCATGCGAAGCACACTCAATTATAATAGGGTGCACAAATCCAACCTTTTGATAAAACATAAAAAGGCTATACTTTTCTATATTCTCAAAGGCATTCATGAATTATACACTTTATATGTAATTTTGTATTATTTTTTCCTATTGATGGTGACTAAGGGGGAACACCCATTAAAAAATGGAAACATCCATTGAAAATGATAAACTTTTTTTTATCAAAATATCTTTTTGATTCATACCATGAGTAAGCCCCTTTGAACTTCATCCAAATAATTACACAAACTAGTAAGAAATTTTTGTGCTGTATTATATGGCCCATGAAAATATTTTCCTTCTCTTTAAGACAAGGATTCTTCCATTGCAGAACATTTTTTTCTATCAAAATATCTTTTTGACTCATAGCATGAGTAGGTCCTTTGAACTTCAAAATATCAATACATTTACTAATAAGAACTTTTTCTACTTTATTATATGGCACATGAAAATATTTTCCTTCTTTAGGACAAGGATCCTTCCATTGCAAAATCACTTTCCATTTTAATCGTTGGAGTAGTCAAAAGTCCAAAATTTATGGGTGTTATAGGAATTTAAAATTACAATGTATTTCTAGTTGTTTCATGTTGCATGATGTAAGTTTTAAATTCCAATAAACTCCTCATGAGGATGAAAACTATACTCTTGTGAAACAAGTTTATTGGAGAGCCTTAAGGAAAATAAAGGATACATAATCTACCAAATATGAAATGCATAACTTCTACTCGATACCTTTTGAAAAAAGTCACATAATTTTTTCCAAGGTATCTTCTTCAAAAAGTCACATATATTTCATTTAGTCTAAAATCTAAAGTTGAACCACCTAAAACAACACTATCCCTTAGTTTTAATTGAACATATGCATGAATGTTGCATTAATGTCACTAATCCCATGGTGTTTATGAATATATCTTTTGAAACCTTCACTTGACTCTGCGTGATTAATTAGTTACGTCGGATGAAGGTTTGAACTATCAAAATATTATATAGTAGAACTTTTTTCCCTTGCAATAATTCACAACACTATTAAATTAAATGGTATTCACACCTTTTGTCCTTGCAATAAGACACAACACTATTAATGGTATTCATACATACCGACACATTATTATTTTTCAACAATATTACATTTGTAAACCAATAAATTGAATATTTTCATGTATAAGACACATGAGACATAGTGAAGCATGTAAGCTTACAATGCCAATGTCAATGTCAATGTCAATGGGGTAGCATGTTCTACTACTATGCTTTCAAGCATTGACTTTTTTTGAAAACTCTTGCATACATTTTGCATACCTAAAGGAAAATTTTACATTCACATTATAGATTGAAGTTGTGTATCTAATTGTCAACATAGTGAAGCATGTAAGCTTACAATGTCAAATGGAACTTCTCTTATATAGATTAGACATGCATATTTGTTTCTAAGGAGAACCATGTTAATGTAGGCTCTCTCTCTCTCTCTCTCTCTCTCTCTCTCTCTCTCTATAAATGCATCTATCTCTCTCTCTTTTAGCGATGGCCACCTATTAAGATGTCCACCCACTATAAAAAAGAGAGCATGTGATGCGTGTATTAATACATGAGTTCCAAAGTCTTTAATCCATTATCCACATTTAATACAGCTAGTTTCCATATGGTATCTATAAAAGCCCATTCTAAGATATTAAACTTAGATCTCAAAACATTCCAATAAACTTATTTGTATTTTAATCTACTGATGCCATGTATGCTTGTAATATGTTATCAAGCTTGATAATACTTGTAATTTATTATTAAGCTATAGTTTCTAAAGATTAAAAATGAAAGCTTTGCTAAATAATGTTTTTTCTTAATATAGACATTGTTTCAAAATACTATCATGAGATCATCAAGCTTTGGACAATCTTTTACCCGCATCATGAATGAACCCATTAAAATGTTGATTTATATGTTAATTACTTTGAAACTATGGAGTTAACTTGAGAAAAAACTTTATTGGCATGCAAAGCACACACTTATAATAGGGAGAAAGAACTTTACTAGCATGCGAAGCAAACTCAATTACAATAGGGTGCACAAATCCAACCTTTTAATAAAACATAAGAAGGCTATACTTTTCTCTATTCTCAAAGGAATTCATGAATTATACACTTTATATGTAATTTTGTAATTACTTTTTCCTATTGATGGTGACTAAGGGGGAACACCCATAAAAAAAATGGAAACATCCATTAAAAATGATAAACTTTTTTTCTATCAAAATATCTTTTTGACTCATACCATGAGTAAGTCCCTTTGAACTTCACCCCAATAATTACATAAACTAATAAGAACTTTCTCTGCTTCATTATATGGTGCATGAAAATATTTTCCTTCTTTAAGACGGGTTCTTCCACTCCAAAACATTTTTTCTATCAAAATTTCTTTTTGACTCATAGTGCTCATGAGTAGGTCCTTTGAACTTCAAAATATCAAAATATCTTTTTAATTTATATGAAGAGTAAGTCTTTTGAACTTCACCCAGATCAAAACACGAACTAACAAGAACTTTTTCAGCTTAATTATATGGCACATGAAAATATTTTCCTTCTTTAGTACAAGGATTCTTCCACTACAAAATCACTTTCCATTTTAATCGTTGGAGTAGTCAAAAGTCCTAAATTTACGGGTGTTGTAGGAATTTAAAATTACAATGTATTTCTAGTTGTTTCATGCTGCATGATGTAAGTACAAATTCCAATAAATTACTCATGATGAAAACTATACTCTTGTAAAACAAGGCTATTGGAGAGCATCAAGGAGAATAAAGGATACATAATCTACCAAATATGAAATGCGTAACTTCTAAGATACCTTTTGAAAAAAGTCACATAACTTCTCACAAGGGATCTTCTTCAAAAAGTCACATATATTTCATTTAGTCTAAAATCTAAAGTTGAACAACCTAAAACAACACTATCCCTTAATTTTCATGAACAAATGGATGAATGTTGCATGGATGTCACTAATCCCATGGACCTGTTTATGAATATATCTTTTGAAACCTTGTCTTGGTGTGATTAATTAGTTATGTGAAATAAAGGTTTGAACTATCAAAATATTATCTAGTATAACTTTTTTCCCTTAACAATAAGGCACCACACTATTAAATTAAATGGTATTCACACCTTTCGTCCTTCCAATAAGACACCACACTATTAACGGTATTCATACATATCGACACATAATTATTTTTGAACAATATTACATTTGCAAACCAATAAATTAATTATTTTCATGTATAAGACACATGAGACATATGTTATAACTAAACATTAGTGTTAGAAATAATCATTGCATTCACTTCTCAACTAATAAAAAAATAGCGGTTATTTAAAGTTTGATTTTTTTTTCAAAGATAATATAAAGGAAATACATTGAGTGTTGTAATGCAATTCACTTACAAACTATGAGGATAAAAGATAAATGATGCACGGCTTACACATGGGATGATAAAACTAAAAACTTATTTTCTTTTATTTGGTTAGAAATATGCTTCCCAATCCTTTAGTCATGCATTCATTGATAGGCAAGAACTTGAATGGTACATAGGATAAATATAATATAGGCTAGCAACTAGTTGACGGCATGCAAAAAAATTCAATGACGTAGTAGAGCCTTAGAACAACCCCCCATTAAAAAAATTTAAAATCTTGTAAAATATAACTCTTTTCAATTTTCTTAAAACTCTCTCCAAATTTAAAGTATTTCATATACTTAGTATGAAATTGATCTTATTAGAAAAAGGTAAACAAAGAATATCATAAATTATATCAATTTTTAAAGTTTAGAAACACTAGATTGTATTTCCAAAAACAATTGAGAAAATGTTCCATATTTTATCCTAAGAAATAAAATTTAGAAAAAAAATCATAGGTAGTTAATAGCCATAATTAATGACATTTTTTATTTTTCATAGCAAAAATTAAATCTTGCTTTTATTTTTTCTACTTTAAAGTTTACTCATTATTTATAAATTATACATCTTCTAGCTATAGATTGCAAATCTAATGATAAGTTTCTTTTCCCCTCCCTTCAATCAAATCTATATCCAATTTTTCTGCCACTAGAATAGTACGATATAGATGCACTATAATTACAATAGATATATTATTAATTTTTGTATAATAACATACATGATCTTTGCTACACAAAATGATGAGCTTTTCCATCATCATAAGCCAACATTGAAATCATGGCTATTTGGCATAAAATCATACACAACCTTTGCCATGTAGATGATGAGTTTTTTCATCATCTCAAGGCAACACAATAATCATGGTCTACAACTCAAAAAGGTCATGCATTTCCATCTCACATATGTTTTGCTTACTATTGTGAACTTTTAAAAACCTTGAACCAGCATAGATGTCTCCTATTTCTCTATGCACAAGTATTTGCAAGGCATTTGGAAGGTTCATTACAATTATATGTTGTTAAGTTTCAAAAGTAAATATTTGATCCTCTCAAGTCTACACAAGCCATTTTGGCATACTCTTGGATGATTTCACTGCATCATCTATAGATGCCTTATCAATAGGCAGATTTGTGGAGTGAATATCAAGATGATTTTTCAACCATGGGATGGGTTTATTTATAGCACCTTTGTGAGTAACACTATATTAGTGAGTTTGGGAATTTCCCAACTCCCATTTTTGAATACTAAAAAGGTGGGACCTGGATAACATGCCTATAAGTTTCTCAAAACCATATCATGTGACCTGGATAACTAAAAAGGTGGGACCTGGATAACATGCCTATAAGTTTCTCAAAACCATATCATGTGACCTATTGTTGGAAAGCGCTTGGAAAATGGAATCTAGTGAGCTATAGAGCGCTCAATTTGGAGTAACGGTGTTCAAGTTATGATTAATCCAAAGATTTGACCACGTGTCCCAAACTACTGAGAAATTCCCATATTCCCCAATATGGTGTTGAGTGCAACATACACCATATTCTATTCCATTTAATTAATCATAAAAAATTATAATATTTCTCAAATATTCAGAAGTCACATCACACTTCATGAGAAAGAAGAGATTTATCCAATAACCATAATTGTTTCTAACGTCAATCAAAAATAATAATAATAATCGCTAATAAAAGTTACACAAATCTAGAGAGATATTCACCAACAAAAAGTCCAGCAAAGTCCATGGCTTTCTACGACACCCGTCCAACCAACCTCTACACTAGACGTTCGTAACTATCTCGAGTATGCCTTTTTCTCCATGTCGTCTTCTTTGGGTTCTACTGGAAGGCTTTGAGAGGGATTCAATATCGTGCACTGTCTGGCAGGTAAACAATACCGACCAGCCTAAATCTCGAAATTTCTCTCCCTCCCACACCACATCAAGGATCTCAAAAGATAGCTGAAAAAGATCCCATGAGAATTAGTTAGATTACCATGCTCAAAAAAGATAAACATAGTAGTCTTTTCTAAAAACACATTCTTTAACCAAAATAGAGATGACACTGGAAAGTGGTGTCAGATTTGCGCGAGTACTTGCCAAACCATGAGGAATCTCCAAATGGTTTGAAACTAGACTATGTTCCTCTCATAATGATTTGTCTTTCTTTAGTTCTTTCCTCTAATAAATAAAGTTATCTACCCCCTTACACGAAGCCGTTACAAAAAACTAAGGGTCAATTTAGTGTCCGGGCCCTACTATGTTTACTATGTAAAGCCCCACACAAGTTTCCTTTAGTCTAAACTACCCACTATGAACCCCTTATAAATTATCTAACATGGTTAGGTATGATGTAGAAATCACTTTTAAATGAAACCACCAAACATGCATAAGGGTCAATTTAGTGTCCGGGCCCTACTATGTTTACTATGTTTACTATGTTTACTATGTAAAGCCCCACACAAGTTTCCTTTAGTCTAAACTACCCACTATGAACCCCTTATAAATTATCTAACATGGTTAGGTATGATGTAGAAATCACTTTTAAATGAAACCACCAAACATGCATAAAACCCCCAAAATTGACCAAAAATTGATATCTCTAAATACACGCAATTTGTGAACAAATTAATCTTTTATATCCTCCATGTATTTGCCAATTATAAACATTAAATACATATGCTAAAAATCAACAAGTCAACTTGACCCCATAAATATGTACTTATGAGTACGTTACATTGAGCATTCATTCTTACTCCACTACGTGATATTATACAAAGATAGGAGTGTATCAAGAAGATATCATATGAGCAAACATTTTGTTATTTTTTACATAAAAGCCATGGGATCAATTGATTTCTCAACAAAGATAATATCTCTACTCACCAAAATGCCCCTTGAGTCCAAATGGTAGATTCTATATCCTTTCATTTTTTAGTTGTATCTCACAAAAGTACATTTTATCAATTAAGTTATCGTCCTTCTTATTATTACGTTATTGCTTAGGAAGAAGAGCATAAGAAAGAAAAAAAAGAGATCAATAAAATGGAGCCACATAGGGCTTCCTGCCATTCCAAGCTTCATAAGGGGTAATTATTTGCAAGGCCTTGGTTCATCACTCAAAACACCCCATTGCCTCTCCCATCCTCTCCACCACCCCACTCAGCAGCAGCCCACTCCCACATCTCAAAAACCACACAAGCTGCTGACCCACCACAGAAAACTAACCACACTAACACTTCTAACATCACTAACAAAAACACACAAGGAATGCATTCTCAACAATGGGTACCTAAAAGGCTCCTAGCCATGCAACGCTAATATGAGGGCACTTCTACTTTGTTGATCCCTTGAGGATACTCTAGCCCAAACGCTCTCTAAAGCCCAACTATCCTCAATCAAAACCTCACCCTTGTCCAACTACAACCTTCAGGTGGATCCCTAAACCTCTTCTCAACATTTCTATGAAGGGAATCGCCACATTTGGATCCCCAAATCACCATAATTTCCACGATCGTTTTGAATGTTCCACGACCATTCCAACTTTTTCTCCAGATTCCACGGCCGCGTACCCCAACCCTCACATATGAAGTGCCACAGTCGTAACATTTCCATTCAAGTTTCAATGGTTGTTCTATCATCAACTCCAACTTCCATGCTTGTTCCACCCTCAACACTAGTTGGTACGCCCATTCCAAAAAATTGATGCCATGCTCGTACCATTTAGGTTGCCATGCCCGTTTCCTGGGAATGCCCCACCTGTGCCCTTTAGGTTGCCACGACCGTGTGTCCTAGAAAACTATATATATGGCCCCCACCCCCTCATTTCCTCACTTTTAGCTTTCAACCTATCATAACTCTTGTAAATGTTTTTCTCAAACTTTCCCTTTCTGCCATCCTCCCTCACCCATGGCTGACACCTCGGATTTCTCCTTGGAGATACTCCACCACTCCACCCTTAGGAAGTAGTGCTTGGCTTGCATTTAAAGCTACCAACATGCATAGGTAGCTACCGACATGCATGGAGCATAGAGTATGGAAAAATAAACAACCCTTAATCTTAAAACCCTAAACTTACAAACCCTATAATATGTAAAATCATAAGAGAACAAACATACAATAAAGAGATCTCTTACCTTGTGAGGCTTGTATGTTTTGAAAACCTACAAAATCAAAACAAAATAAGAAAAAAATATATTAATAACAAACCCTAATCTTAAAGTCCCTAAAAACTATAAACCCTATAAACATGTAAAAGCACAAAAGAAGAAACATACAAGAAAGAGATCTCTTGTGAGGCTTGTATGTGTTGAAAACCTACAAAACTAAACCAAGTTAAGAAAAAAGAGTATTAAGAAAATTCAAGATCTCTTAGCATATGAAGCTTTAATGGAGAGCTCTTAATTAGGGAAAAATAAAAAGGAAAAAATAAGAACAGAAAAAGTTAAAAGGGAGGAAAGAGAAAGGAAATACTCAAAAGATAGCTTTCATGGAAAGCTTGTTTGCATAGGAGATAAATAGGGTAGAAGAGTTAGAAGTGATAGACAAGGCATCAACCTGCAAAAAAATACTTAGAATACAAGTTTATTATATTCAAAAGATAAAACTACATGGAGACCAAAAAAGCAAGATATTTTTACAGTATAGCAGTGTTCTTTCGTTGCTGGGTAGCGAGAAAGTGCTCTGGAGCAACATCCAATCACTGTTGAGCATCGTGAAAACCCTTGATATTTTCCTTCTAAAAATGAAAACGTTGCTAAAAAATGGTGCTATGCTCCCGATGTATTGTAGTGCCTCGGGTGATTTCAAGGTACCTTGGGCACTATACAAAAAGAAGAGGTAGGCTAATAGAGTATAATTGCATATGCATTAGACCAAGCATTGGTTCTATGTTATTTTCAAATATTGGTAATTCAAAAGAGGATATATTGTGCACGTAGGTAAGAAACACTCATGAGAAGTAGGATCTTTTATAGCGTAAAGCTTATAGTAAAGTTGCACACTAACAAATTAAAAGTTGTATCACTGTTGCTGTTGCTGATGCGATACAATATATGGCTAAGCTCCCCTTGCCTTAAAAATTGGGAATCTCAAATCACAATGGATGCTCTATATATACTTCGTCCTTATGGTTTTTACTAGAATCTAGGATGCAGGAGTGGTGAAGCAATTAACTAGTGAGAGCAAAGGCTTGAGGGAAATTGAGGCATTAGCCTATTTGTATTACATCTGATCAAAAAACCAAAATGACATTTTCGAATCACCATCATGTTGATCAACATGTGGTAGGTGTAAATTGGATTGACATAATTGCTTTATTTACACCCCCCAATAATGCTAGTCACAAGAGACCTGCAATATTGTTACAAGATTTGAGTGCATATTAAACCATTTGGGTGCCCATTTTGGCTTCAAACCCTCTAAAGAGATACTTTCCTATATATATATGGCTAAGTTCCCCTTGCCTTCAAAATTGGGAATCTCAAATCACAATGGATGCTCTATATATACTTCATCCTTATGGTTCTTGATAGAATCTAGGATGCAATGAGTGGTGAAGCAAATAACTAGTGAGAGCAAAGGCTTGAGGGAAATTGAGGCATTAGCCTATTTGTATTGCATCCGATCAAAAAACCAAAATTACATTTTTGAATCACCATCATGTTGATAAATTGGATTGACATAATTACTTTACGTACACCTCCCAATAATGCTAGTCAAAAGAGACCTACAATATTGTTACAAGTTTTGAGTGCATATTAAACCATTTGGGTGCCCATTTTGGCTTCAAAACCTCTAAAGAGATACTTCCCTAGAGTAAAGTTTATTGGGCCCATGTGTGGACCATTATGAAGATAATCTACATTCTAGCAACCTCCTAGAACAACATCTTGTCCAAATAAAAGGGCACTAAGCATCCAAGATGATCAACTATGGCTACCTCTTGTAATGTGGGTTGTACACATAGCAACTAGCCAATGCCCAAACATTGCTGCAGTTCAAGAGTGATAATGAAAAAAAAATCAGTATGGAGAGGCATTTTCCATGTTTGGTTCATTCAAGGACATGTACAATTTTAAGTCAAGTATACTATTTTTCTATGGACACACTTCCCATTGATTTCAACAACACTACATATGATTATATACAAGCCTTAAATTTCTAAAGTATAATTACATAATATATTCCATTGGAAAACAAGGAAAGCCTTTTCTCATGAAGATTCTTTTGCATCGTGCCTACTTTACCTTTTTATATGAGGATTCCTTTGCTCCAAAGCGTCATACCACGAAGAGCTTTAATGGTATGTGTAGTATCGATAGGATATGGTGCTAAATTCTTAGAAAAAGACAACAATCCGCGTTTTTTTGTGAAAATTTAGAAATTAGAAAAATTGCTATAACCACGTGTAAACATCAAGCAAAATCTCATCACCTCTTAAGGCCATCTCAGAAGAGCCTGCACAAATACACCTCACCACATGAGATGCACCATTTTCCTTCAAGAAAAACTGGGGAGCACTTGATGCAAATTTTGAATTCACGTGTTCCAATGACTTTAATCCATTATCCACATTTAATACTAGTTTCTGTATGGTATCTATAAAATCACATTCTTAGATATTTAACTTTAGATTTCAAAACCTTCCAATAAACTTATTTGTATTTTAATCTATTGATGCTAAGTATGCATGTAATTGTAATTTTGTAATTTCTTTTTTCTATTGATGGGGTAACTAAGGGGGAGCACCCATAAAAAATGGAAACATCCACTAAAAATGATAAACTCTTTTTTTCTATCAAAATACTTTTTGACTCATACCGAGAGTAAGTCCTTTGAACTTTACCCAGATCAATAAACAAACTAATAAGAACTTTGTTCACTTTATTATATGGCACATAAGAATATTTTCCTTCTTTAAAATAAGTTCTTCCACTGCAAAAGCACTTTCCATTTTAATCATAAGAGTAGTCAAAAGTCCAAAATGTGGGGGTGTTGTACAAATTTAAAATTACAATGTTATTCTATTTATTTCGTGTTGCAAGATGTAAGTTTTAAAGTCACATTAGGTTCAAAGCTAGATTTGAAACTATCCTTATGAAAGCTATACTCTTGTAAAACAAGTTTATTGGAGAGTGTAAGGTTGAATAAAGGATACATAAATGCATAGCTTTTACTAAGATATATTCTTAAAAAAATCACATAATGTTTGTTAAATAATCCTCTTGAAACAGTCACATATTTTCATTTAGTGTAAAATTTAAAGTTGAACCACCTAAAATAACACTATCCCTTAATTTTCATTGAGCATATACATGAATGTTGCATTAATGTTACTAATCCCATGGTGCATATGAATAGATCTTTTGAAACCCTCCCTTTTGGTATGATTAATTAGTCCTATGCCATGAAGGTTTGAACTATCAAAATAATATCTAGTAGAACTTTTTGCCTTTACAATAAGGCACCACACTATTAATGGCATTCATGCCTTTTGTCCTTGTTTATAAGGCACCACACTATTAATGATATTCATACTTATGAGCACATAATTATTGTTGAATAATCTTGCATTTTGAACCAATAAATTGATTATTTTCATGTACAAGACATATGTTATATCTAAACATTAGTGTTAGAATTAATCATTTCATTCACTTCACAAGTAATCAAAAATGTTGTTGATTTAAAGTTTAGGTTCTTTCTCAAAGATAAAATATAGTAAAATACATTGAATGGTGTAACGCAATTCACTCACGCACTATGAGGATCAAACAAAAATGATGCTTAGCTTACACAACAGATTAGAAGTTCATAAATTATACCCATCTTTGAAGGGTTTTAAAACACAAAGTCGCATTTACAAAACAAAATAGACAAAAATTTTGATATTTATCCTATGAAATAAAATCAAGGAAAAAAACCCTAGCAATAATTGTTATCATTTTTTATTTTTCATATGAAAATATTCAATTCTTGCTTTTGTTTTTCTACTATAGAGTTAACTCATTAACTATAAGTTAAACATCTTTTAGCTATATATTGCAATTCTAATGATTGATGAGTTTATTTGGGGGGGAATAGAAAACAAAAGGGGCACACTTTCATGATATAGTGGTCTGTAGAGTTGGCTGGGTGACACCTTCTTGAAGCTAGAGTCATGGAGCATTGGAGATTTTTTTGCTGCTATTGTTTGAGAAGGTGGAAGAATCGAATACATGATAATTTTTTGGTCATAGCAACTCCGTATAATGTGACATTTGAACATGTCGTAAACTGTTGAAATGGTGCACCACAAGTTTGAGTATTGCAGGGAATCTCTTGTTAATGGTGGATTCTCACTTGGAAATCTCAGTCGTCCCAAAGACATCATAAGGCTTCTAGTTTCAGTATCGGGCATAGCTTTTGATAGGATGCATCATACAAGAGGGTCTTTTAAAGATGAATGTTGTCATTGCTTCTAATAGCAAATTGGAAGTGTGCTCCTTTTTCTCTTTGGGAGAGACATTGTTCATGAGTATTTAGGTTTGAGACATCCTGCGTGCCATCTTTGAGGCTGCATGTAGTGGTATGAGCTCATGAAATGTAAGATACAGAGAGCTCATTTCTTGTAAATAGTCCATCCAAGTGTAATGAAATATGGGGGAAAGTAATATCCATTGTCTTCCTTTTTTTGTATGTCACAATGAGAGTGTATCTTTGAGTTTGTTTGGTGACCTTGTGCTATTTTGTTATGGAGGGAAAAGAAAAAGAAAATGGTGACACATAGGGCTTCCTACCATTCCAAGCTTTATAAGGGGTTGCAAGGTCTTTTGGTGGGGTATCTATCTAGCACATACATGGCGGACTTAGCTATCTCCAACCAAAAAACATGAGGCAAATCCTAGCCTTTACCATGAAACATGTCATCTCCATGAAAGATATGTTCTTCATGTTGGCGGCACCATTTTGTTGAGGTGTGTAAGGCACTATCACTTAAAGAGAACGAGAGCATAGTGCTATCCATAACTGGGCCATGACAAAGGAATTTCGCGATTTTAAATTTTCGTGGTGTAGCTATACATGTGGCTATATACATGGCTAGGGGCACACAAATGTAGCTGCACAATAATAACCATGTGTATAGCCTCGTCCATAGCTGTGTGTATAGCCTCGCCTATAGATGTGTGTATAGCCTCACCATAGCTACGCTACAAAAAATAGGGACATAATGGAGAGATGTGTCCCCACATCTCTCCCATTCTATCCTTATTTCTTTGACATATATAAAACATTATAAATACAAAAAAAAACATTACAATCATACATAGGAGCATTACAATACTTGTCAAATGTCATTATATTGCATATTCTTCATCCCCAATAAAGTACATAAGTTGATTGAGTCCAAAAAGGCTTTTATAAATACTAAAAAGTTGAGTAATAAGAAAACTACTTAAGTTAAATAATATTGATGTTCATCTTCAAGATCGTCATCATCTCATAACCTTATACATGAGGCGTATGCATAACCTTATTCATTAGGCTTATGTATAGTATTATGCTTTGATCTCATGCATAAGCTCTATGTATAAAGCCTATGCAATGTGCTAAATGCATAAGTCTATGCATTAAGCTCTATGGAAAGAGATTATGCATGATCTTATTAATGCATAAGTCTATTAATTAAGCTCCATGCATAAGCTCCATACATAGATCTTAATGCATAAAGCATATGCATAAAACTTAATCCATAGCCTTATGCATTAATCTCATGAATAAGTTGTAAGATTCCTCCCCCAACCCCCTTTTTGATGTCTAGTATCTTCCCCTGTAATCAATACCTCTTCAGAAATATAAAGACCTTGTTTCTAACTGTTTTACCCTAGAGAGAGAGAATATTCTAGAGAGAGAATATTCAGATTTTTAATATTTTTGGATAGAAAATTATCTCATCTTATTAAAATAAGTTCCCCTAAAACAGAAATTCAAAAAGAACTTTCCAATGTGCAATTAGAATTTATTGGAAATGGGTATAAAGGACCTTAGTCTAAGGGTCTAGATTTTCAAAAAACATTGGATTATGGTCCAATTAAGGTTCCTATGGGCCAATAGCATCAATCCATGTGTAGGGAGGAGATAAATCCAATTTGTAAAAGAAGATACCCAAAAATGAGTAAATGCTCACATAAGATGAAGAGTTGAAAAATGTACAAGGTTTATTAGTAAAAAACTATGAGCAATATTAAAAATATGAGATATTTTGGGTATCCAAAAATGAGTAAATGCTCACATAAGATGAAGAGTTGAAAATGTACAAGGTTTATTAGTAAAAAACTATGAGCAATATTAAAATGATTCCATTATGACACATATGTAAGGAAGGGGAGTTCTTTAAAGGAGGTGCATATTTCACATAAGATGAAGAGTTGAAAATGTACAAGGTTTATTAGTAAAAAACTATGAGCAATATTAAAATGATTCCATTATGACACATATGTAAGGAAGGGGAGTTCTTTAAAGGAGGTGCATATTTCACATAAGATGAAGAGTTGAAAATGTACAAGGTTTATTAGTAAAAAAAACTATGAGCAATATTAAAATGATTCCATTATGACACATATGTAAGGAAGGGGAGTTCTTTAAAGGAGGTGCATATTTCACATGCTTGAATGAGTTTTAAACTCATAAAAATTGAGATATTTCATCTCTCCTCTCTCCTCATTCAAGTCTAGTTCCAAAAAGTTAGCTTAACTGACCTAAAAATGGTCAAAAATTTACCAAACTGATTTGGAAAATTCTAGAATCAGTTTGTTTGGTTAGGAGCTCAATTTTTCCTATAAATAGAAGCCTCCCCCTTGTTGAAAACTATATAGTGTTTATGCATCGTTACTCTACTCCACCTAAGCCAAGAACTGTGAATTCATTTAATAATTCACTAGTTTTTGGAGCTTCCCTCTTTCTTCAATCCCCATTAGTGGCTCCATCAACATACTTAACCAATTGATTGGTTGGGGGCCTCTACCGTGAACAAAGAATCAAGCAATTTGTAAGGTAATTAGTGAATATTGATCTTTCTATAATTTCTCAATGTTTCTCTCTTCTCCACCCCTCTCAAGCTTGAGAAGCTTAATTGGTATGGTTTTTTAAATGCTATTAAAGTTAATTGGTGAATAGTAGTGAAGAGTTACATAATTTAATAAATGCTATTGAAGTTAATTTTTATTTATGTTTAAACTCTAATGATTTTTATGTAATTTCTCTCTCTCACTCAAGAAATGGTCATACTCATGATCCATTCTCAATCCACATGAAGCTTTTCATAAAGCTTTTCCTTAATCCAAGATTAAGCTATGCTTGAGGCCAAATTAATGGCTTTTTCCTATGCTTTTAGTTTATGCATATTAATGATTCAATCCATTATAGATTGATAATCCAATTAGAGATCATTTTAATTATTTCCTTAATGATAAGCTTTATCTCTTAGAAAAAATTAAGATTTATCAGTCATAGCAGCGGAGCTATGGCAAAATTTTTATAAAAATTATGCATAAAATAATTTCATTCAAAGCATAAAAAGAGGACTTCCTACCATATTCTAGGAATTATCATCCTAGATTAATTGAAAGAATTTCATTATAATCATGGAGAAATTGAATTTTAATATCATGCATAAAGGATAATTTTTTTATATCAAAAGTGTTACTTTTATCATTTTTAATTTTCATGCATAGAAGTATGCATAAAGGATAATTTTTTTATATTAAAAGTGTTACTTTTATCATTTTTAATTTTCATGCATAGAAGTATGCATAAAGGAAAATTTTTTATATCAAAAGTGTTACTTTTATCATTTTTAATTTTCATGCATAGAAGTATGCATAAAGGATAATTTTTTTATATCAAAAGTGTTACTTTTATCATTTTTAATTTTCATGCATAGAAGTATGCATAAAGGATAATTTTTTTATATTAAAAGTGTTACTTTTATCATTTTTAATTTTCATGCATAGAAGTATGCATAAAGGAAATTTTTTTATATCAAAAGTGTTACTTTTATCATTTTTAATTTTCATGCATAGAAGTATGCATAAAGGATAATTTTTTTATATCAAAAGTGTTACTTTTATCATATTGGATTTCATGCATAGAGGTATGCATAAAAGTTGAATATTTTATTATAAAAGTGTTACTTTTAGCATAATTGAATTTCATGCATAGAGGTATGCATAAAAGATATGGGAAGTGATAAGATATGATAAGATGCATGTGGATGTGGATATGGATGTGTATGTATGAATGTGGATATGGGATGTGGATGTGTAAATGAGGATGTGAAAATGGAGATAAGCATGTAGATGTGGATGTATGGATGTGAATGTGGATGTGGATGTGGATGTATGAATGTGGATGTACGGATGTGTGAATGTGGATGTATGGATGTGAATGAGGATGTAGATGTGGATGCATGGATGTAAATGTGGATGTGGATGTGGATGTATGGATGTATGCATGTAGATGTGGATGCATGAATGTGGATGTATGGATGTGAATGAGCATATAGATGTGGATGTATGGATGTGAATGTGCATGTAGATATGGATGTATATATGTGAATGGGAATGTGGATGTGGATGTATGTATGCATGTGGATGTGGATATGGATGTGTATGTATGAATGTGGATATGGGATGTGGATGTATAAATGAGGATGTGAAAATGGAGATAAGCATGTAGATGTGGATGCATGAATGTGGATGTATGGATGTGAATGAGGATATAGATGTGGATGTATGGATGTGAATGTGCATGTAGATATGGATGTATATATGTGAATGGGAATGTGGATGTGGATGTATGTATGCATGTGGATGTGGATATGGATGTGAATGTGGATGTGGATGTGGATGTATGAATGTGGATGTATGGATGTGAATGAGGATGTGGATGTGGATGCATGGATGTAAATGTGGATGTGTATGTATGGATGTATGCATGTAGATGTGGATACATGAATGTGGATGTATGGATGTGAATGAGGATATAGATGTGGATGTATGGATGTGAATGTGCATGTAGATATGGATGTATAGATGTGAATGGGAATGTGGATGTGGATGTATGTATGTATGTGGATGTGGATGTATGAATGAGGACGTGATAATGAATGTATGCATGTGGATGTGGATATGGATGTGTATGTATGAATGCAGATATGGATGTGGATATGGATGTGTATGTATGAATGTGGATATGGGATGTGGATGTATAAACGAGGATGTGAAAATGGAGATAAGCATGTAGATGTGGATGTATGGATGTGAATGTGGATGTGGATGTGGATGTATGGATGTGGATATGGATGTGAATATATGATATGTGATGTGAAGGAATCTGAAGTGAAGAGATGGAAAATGATGTGATTGGATGAGTACACATATAAATGAAATGCGGAAAAAGTAATGTGGATTGTATGAGGGATAATGTGGAAAAATGAGAGTTAACATAGAAATTGTATTTGTAAACTGTTTGTAAATGCTGTTTGTAAATGGCTGTTTTATGTCAAGAATGCTGGGAAAGCATTTTGACCGTCTTGTGATTAAGGTCGTGGAGACCTAACTGATAAAGTTGCAACTGCTGACGGAGAGTCAATGGAGGACGTCTCACGTAGCAAGGTCGGCCGAGGTCTTGACCAGCCTCGGTTCGATTAAAATGGTGAGCTTCCGGTACGGTGGATGAGGGACCAAGGAAGCGGCCTATGAGTGAAGCGCTAGGTCACCTGCGAAGGATCCTAGAGGGTGCTGACCATACGGTGCTCGGGCTCTGGGTCGCCTAGGATACCCACGCGTGCGTCGAGGAAGATATTGGAACAAGGAGTAAGAGTTGTTTTGTGAAACCGGGCATGGATCTGGTTGATTGACCTTGCTGGTCTTCAATGGATGAGTCCATGGCTCTTTATATGGATCTGTTGGTTGATCTTGCTGATCTTCAACGAGAGTCCATCTTGATTTTTATAAGTGATTATATTGCCGAGTATTATGGGCTAGGAACTATTGAAAAGGCCCCTGTGTGGACAGGTGGTGAGCGTTCTAGTTGCCAATGATGCCATAGATACTCTGATGAAGGAATGATGGGAAATTATGAATCAACTGGATAAATTGGAAGATCGTGATCAGTGGTACTATGGTTTCATTAAAGGATTGTTTTAAAGTTAGCTGATGCTAAGAAAAAGGCAATTTTCATATTGGGTGTGTAAGTGGTGTGGCTAGTTTTATGTTTGCCTGAACTTCCGGCTAGGGGGCCTTGGAACTCTTTTCCTTGGTACCCGGGACAAAACCTAACCAAATTCCAAATTGGATCCCATCACTACTGTGGTTGGGTGGTTGGCTAACCCATGGGATCGGATGGGGTTAGGCTGGACTGATGGATCCATAAATCGAGATTTAATTTCTATTATTACGATAGATGAAGTAAATCCCGGATAGAAATTGTTCTATGGATAGGAATCAACGGCTGTGCCTCTTGATGGGGAAAAAAGCATTGGTCCCAATGATCCAAGTGCAAGTTTCTTCCTTGATTTGACCAAGTACCGTTAAAGGTGCAGTCAGATCAGTTGATTCGTAATGATCTTGACTACGTTAGAGTAAAGAGTTATCCTGGTGGAATCGCCCATGCTTTCCGGGTAAAGGAAGTTTTTTCGGTTTCGGTTTTGGACAAACCGACGGATTAGTCTCTTGTCCGGATATCCGTGGGCGAGGCCCCGAGTGTGAGACCCCTACCCACGCATGATGTGCTACTTCCGCTGCTAGTACCCCGAATCCATTGCGCGGTGGAGATCGGGATCTCACAGTTGGTATCAGAGCATGTGGTTAATAAAGATCAACTGAGAAGACAAATATGTCAAAAATTTATCAAGAAACACAAAAAGGTTGTAATTGTGTGATATAAGTCATACAATTTGATATTCAAACTAAAATTCGTAAATTGGTAATTGGGTCTTCAGATGGAAGTACCGCAATTATATAGAATCCCTGACTTGCTTGAGGCCTAGACATGATGGTATTTACCTTATAATTCCAAGGGCCGTGACTACCCGTATATACCGAGAGTATACTGCAGCTCTTTACTGACAGTATATACGAGTAAATCTAAGACTTGAAATTTTAAGCGTTAATGCTATCCAGATGATGAATTCGAATGTGGTTGATATGATTTTTAATTCTGTTTGAGAACTGATGAAATTGATTTGGATTCTCATTGAAAAATGATGATTTCCGAAATTTAGTTGAAATGTAATAAGCTGAGCGAAACCACATGAGGATGAATGGGACGAGTCCCTGTGATGATATTCATAACTGGAATGATGATAATGATTTCAACAAATCACTATGAGATTAGTGGATTGTGCTGTCAAAGTGCTACTGTTAACACTTGACTCGGTATATCAAGTTAAGGGATGACAAATTGAAAACTTGCTTGACTGAAATTCCCGTGGAGGAATGTTCAGAAAGAAAAAAATTTCGATCTGATGGACCATTATCGTGTTAAAGATATGAATGATATGATCTAAAATGAGTTGTTATTTAATGATGAGTTCTATATAAGGGATATTTATCCCCGTATTCTGTTGGGTTGACCAGAATATAAGGAACCCTAGAATAAATTGGATCTTAAGAAAAAGAGTTGTCCTCTACTTGGCGAGATGAGGACATCTCGCACTTTTTTAAGTGGGGTAGAATGTAAGATTCCTCCCCAGCCTTTGAGGTATACAGGAGTAAGAATCTCCCTTTTTGATCTCTAAAATAAAAGAACGATTCTGTTTAAGAAAGAAAGACCCTTTTCCTAGAATACTTCTCAGGAGTTCCACCTGTTTTAAGGATTCAGAACAATGAGTTCAGAAGTAAAAATCGGTGTTTTGGATACCAAAGTTTTGGTCTTCATTCGAGTACGGCCCAAAAGAATTTCTTTATCTATTGGGGAGTTTAAGAAGTTATCCCCCAGATATTGTGAGCCTTATCTGAATTCAAAGAAAGTAAGCGACTTAGCTTACGAGCTTCTTTTATCTCCTCATCTCAAAGTTCTTAATGTATTTCATAGAAATATGTGCCAAACCCAAATCATGGAAAGACGGTAAAACTTCAGTGGCAAGATACCGTTGGCTTCTAAGTTACGCTAGCTCCTTCCTTTATATAAGTCGTAACTTTTACTTGTCGCTCACAGTAATCTTACTTCCATCGATCTCCCTTCTTCTTAATCTCCTTCATGGCTTGGCAACAGGAATTAGTTTTATCCATGATGATTTCTCATCTTCAAGACGCAAGAGAGTCTGTGAAGAAAGACTTTATAGAACAGTATGAGCGCTCACTTTTTCCTCACCTAGGAACTTCTGTAGCGCAGACCAAATGGCGGACCTATCAAGACATAACTAGGGTAACACCCTGGGGTCAGCAGCACTTTCGTAACAATGTCCGCTTTGCCATGGTTATCGAAGCCTTGGGTTTGGGTCCCCGATACTACTGTGTCATGAGATCAAGACATCTTGGGTTTTCTGAGCGGGTCTTCTTACTGGCGTGTTTTCTTCCTCATGAGAAGATATGCCTTTACCCCGTTTTTGGCTTACCTCTCAGAGGTCCTTTTGTTAGATCACCTCATACCACTGAGATAGGTGCAGCAATAACCAACAGAATTATTCCCATAGATGAGTTACCTTATACATGCGCAGCTTGTGAGTGCTGCTTTTGTGATCATATGATGGACGGGCTTATGGAGGTGTAAAGAGTTCTTCTATCTTTACTGTATAAGTTCTGAGAATGAATAAAGTTCAAATCTTGTTCTTATCTTGAATCTTGCTCTCTTTGAGACTTTTTCTTGGTGGTTAATCCTGATTTAAATTTTTCTCTAAGTCTCATAATTCGTGCATCTTGCGAAATTATCCCAGTTTGCGAGATGAGGACATCTCGCGTTTTTTAAGTGGGGTAGAATGAAAGATTCCTCCCCCAACTCCCTTTTTGATGTCTAGTATCTTCCCCTGTAATCAATCCCTCTTCAGAAATATAAAGACCTTGTTTCTAACTGTTTTAACCTAGAGAGAGAGAATATTCAGATTTTTAATATTTTTGGATAGAAAATTATCTCATCTTATTAAAATAAGTTCCCCTGAAACAGAAATTCAAAAAGAACTTTCCAATGTGCAATTAGAATTTATTGGAAATGGGTATAAAGGACCTTAGTCTAAGGGTCTAGATTTTCAAAAAAATTTGGATTATGGTCCAATTAAGGTTCCTATGGGCCAATAGCATCAATCCATGTGTAGGGAGGAGATAAATCCAATTTGTAAAAGAAGATACCCAAAAATGAGTAAATGCTCACATAAGATGAAGAGTTGAAAAATGTACAAGGTTTATTACTAAAAAACTATGAGCAATATTAAAAATATGAGATATTTTGGGTATCCAAAAATGAGTAAATGCTCACATAAGATGAAGAGTTGAAAATGTACAAGGTTTATTAGTAAAAAACTATGAGCAATATTAAAATGATTCCATTATGACACATATGTAAGGAAGGGGAGTTCTTTAAAGGAGGTGCATATTTCACATAAGATGAAGAGTTGAAAATGTACAAGGTTTATTAGTAAAAAACTATGAGCAATATTAAAATGATTCCATTATGACACATATGTAAGGAAGGGGAGTTCTTTAAAGGAGGTGCATATTTCACATAAGATGAAGAGTTGAAAATGTACAAGGTTTATTAGTAAAAAAAACTATGAGCAATATTAAAATGATTCCATTATGACACATATGTAAGGAAGGGGAGTTCTTTAAAGGAGGTGCATATTTCACATGCTTGAATGAGTTTTAAACTCATAAAAATTGAGATATTTCATCTCTCCTCTCTCCTCATTCAAGTCTAGTTCCAAAAAGTTAGCTTAACTGACCTAAAAATGGTCAAAAATTTACCAAACTGATTTGGAAAATTCTAGAATCAGTTTGTTTGGTTAGGAGCTCAATTTTTCCTATAAATAGAAGCCTCCCCCTTGTTGAAAAATATATAGTGTTTATGCATCGTTACTCTACTCCACCTAAGCCAAGAACTGTGAATTCATTTAATAATTCACTAGTTTTTGGAGCTTCCCTCTTTCTTCAATCCCCATTAGTGGCTCCATCAACATACTTAACCAATTGATTGGTTGGGGGCCTCTACCGTGAACAAAGAATCAAGCAATTTGTAAGGTAATTAGTGAATATTGATCTTTCTATAATTTCTCAATGTTTCTCTCTTCTCCACCCCTCTCAAGCTTGAGAAGCTTAATTGGTATGGTTTTTTAAATGCTATTAAAGTTAATTGGTGAATAGTAGTGAAGAGTTACATAATTTAATAAATGCTATTGAAGTTAATTTTTATTTATGTTTAAACTCTAATGGTTTTTATGTAATTTCTCTCTCTCACTCAAGAAATGGTCATACTCATGACCCATTCTCAATCCACATTCTCAATCCACATGAAGCTTTATAAGGCACCACACTATTAATGATATTCATACTTATGAGCACATAATTATTGTTGAATAATCTTGCATTTTGAACCAATAAATTGATTATTTTCATGTACAAGACATATGTTATATCTAAACATTAGTGTTAGAATTAATCATTTCATTCACTTCACAAGTAATCAAAAATGTTGTTGATTTAAAGTTTAGGTTCTTTCTCAAAGATAAAATATCGTAAAATACATTGAATGGTGTAACGCAATTCACTCACGCACTATGAGGATCAAACAAAAATGATGCTTAGCTTACACAACAGATTAGAAGTTCATAATTATACCCATTTTTGAAGGGTTTTAAAACACAAGGTCGCGTTTACAAAACAAAATAGAGAAAAATTTTGATATTTATCCTATGAAATAAAATCAAGGAAAAAAACCCTAGCAATAATTGTTATCATTTTTTATTTTTCATATGAAAATATTCAATTCTTGCTTTTGTTTTTCTACTATAGAGTTAACTCATTAACTATAAGTTAAACATCTTTTAGCTATATATTGCAATTCTAATGATTGATGAGTTTATTTGGGGGGGAATAGAAAACAAAAGGGGCACACTTTCATGATATAGTGGTCTGTAGAGTTGGCTGGGTGACACCTTCTTGAAGCTAGAGTCATGAAGCATTGGAGATATTTTTGCTGCTATTGTTTGAGAAGGTGGAAGAATCGAATACATGATAATTTTTTGGTCATAGCAACTCCGTATAATGTGACATTTGAACATGTCGTAAACTGTTGAAATGGTGCACCACAAGTTTGAGTATTGCAGGGAATCTCTTGTTAATGTTGGATTCTCACTTGGAAATCTCAGTCCCAAAGACATCATAAGGCTTCTAGTTTCAGTATCGGGCATAGATTTTGATAGGATGCATCATACAAGAGGGTCTTTTGAAGATGAATGTTGTCATTGCTTCTAATAGCAAATTGGAAGTGTGCTCCTTTTTCTCTTTGGGAGAGCCATTGTTCATGAGTATTTAGGTTTGAGACATCCTGCGTGCCATCTTTGAGGCTGCATGTAGTGGTATGAGCTCATGAAATGTAAGATACAGAGAGCTCATTTCTTGTAAATAGTCCATCCAAGTGTAATGAAATATGGGGGAAAGTAATATCCATTGTCTTCCTTTTTTTGTATGTCACAATGAGAGTGTATCTTTGAGTTTGTTTGGTGACCTTGTGCTATTTTGTTATGGAGGGAAAAGAAAAAGAAAATGGTGACACATAGGGCTTCCTACCATTCCAAGCTTTATAAGGGGTTGCAAGGTCTTTTGGTGGGGTATCTATCTAGCATATACATGGCGGACTTAGCTATCTCCAACCAAAAAACATGAGGCAAATCCTAGCCTTTACCATGAAACATGTCATCTCCATGAAAGATATGTTCTTCATGTTGGCGGCACCATTTTGTTGAGGTGTGTAAGGCACTATCACTTAAAGAGAACGAGAGCATAGTGCTATCCATAACTGGGCCATGACAAAGGAATTTCGCGATTTCAAATTTTCGTGGTGTAGCTATACATGTGGCTATATACATGGCTAGGGGCACACAAATGTAGCCGCACAATAATAACCATGTGTATAGCCTCGTCCATAGCTGTGTGTATAGCCTCGCCTATAGATGTGTGTATAGCCTCACCATAGCTACGCTACAAAAAATAGGGACATAATGGAGAGATGTGTCCCCACATCTCTCCCATTCTATCCTTATTTCTTTGACATATATAAAACATTATAAATACAAAAAAAAAACATTACAATCATATATAGGAGCATTACAATACTTGTCAAATGTCATTATATTGCATATTCTTCATCCCCAATAAAGTACATAAGTTGATTGAGTCCAAAAAGGCTTTTATAAATACTAAAAAGTTGAGTAATAAGAAAACTACTTAAGTTAAATAATATTGATGTTCATCTTCAAGATCGTCATCATCTCATAACCTTATACATGAGGCGTATGCATAACCTTATTCATTAGGCTTATGTATAGTATTATGCTTTGATCTCATGCATAAGCTCTATGTATAAAGCCTATGCAATGTGCTAAATGCATAAGTCTATGCATTAAGCTCTATGGAAAGAGATTATGCATGATCTTATTAATGCATAAGTCTATTAATTAAGCTCCATGCATAAGCTCCATACATAGATCTTAATGCATAAAGCATATGCATAAAACTTAATCCATAGCCTTATGCATTAATCTCATGAATAAGCTATAAGATTCCTCCCCCAACCCCCTTTTTGATGTCTAGTATCTTCCCCTGTAATCAATCCCTCTTCAGAAATATAAAGACCTTGTTTCTAACTGTTTTACCCTAGAGAGAGAGAATATTCTAGAGAGAGAATATTCAGATTTTTAATATTTTTGGATAGAAAATTATCTCATCTTATTAAAATAAGTTCCCTTGAAACAGAAATTCAAAAAGAACTTTCCAATGTGCAATTAGAATTTATTGGAAATGGGTATAAAGGACCTTAGTCTAAGGGTCTAGATTTTCAAAAAAATTTGGATTATGGTCCAATTAAGGTTCCTATGGGCCAATAGCATCAATCCATGTGTAGGGAGGAGATAAATCCAATTTGTAAAAGAAGATACCCAAAAATGAGTAAATGCTCACATAAGATGAAGAGTTGAAAAATGTACAAGGTTTATTACTAAAAAACTATGAGCAATATTAAAAATATGAGATATTTTGGGTATCCAAAAATGAGTAAATGCTCACATAAGATGAAGAGTTAAAAATGTACAAGGTTTATTAGTAAAAAACTATGAGCAATATTAAAATGATTCCATTATGACACATATGTAAGGAAGGGGAGTTCTTTAAAGGAGGTGCATATTTCACATAAGATGAAGAGTTGAAAATGTACAAGGTTTATTAGTAAAAAACTATGAGCAATATTAAAATGATTCCATTATGACACATATGTAAGGAAGGGGAGTTCTTTAAAGGAGGTGCATATTTCACATAAGATGAAGAGTTGAAAATGTACAAGGTTTATTAGTCAAAAAAACTATGAGCAATATTAAAATGATTCCATTATGACACATATGTAAGGAAGGGGAGTTCTTTAAAGGAGGTGCATATTTCACATGCTTGAATGAGTTTTAAACTCATAAAAATTGAGATATTTCATCTCTCCTCTCTCCTCATTCAAGTCTAGTTCCAAAAAGTTAGCTTAACTGACCTAAAAATGGTCAAAAATTTACCAAACTGATTTGGAAAATTCTAGAATCAGTTTGTTTGGTTAGGAGCTCAATTTTTCCTATAAATAGAAGCCTCCCCCTTGTTGAAAAATATATAGTGTTTATGCATCGTTACTCTACTCCACCTAAGCCAAGAACTGTGAATTCATTTAATAATTCACTAGTTTTTGGAGCTTCCCTCTTTCTTCAATCCCCATTAGTGGCTCCATCAACATACTTAACCAATTGATTGGTTGGGGGCCTCTACCGTGAACAAAGAATCAAGCAATTTGTAAGGTAATTAGTGAATATTGATCTTTCTATAATTTCTCAATGTTTCTCTCTTCTCCACCCCTCTCAAGCTTGAGAAGCTTAATTGGTATGGTTTTTTAAATGCTATTAAAGTTAATTGGTGAATAGTAGTGAAGAGTTACATAATTTAATAAATGCTATTGAAGTTAATTTTTATTTATGTTTAAACTCTAATGGTTTTTATGTAATTTCTCTCTCTCACTCAAGAAATGGTCATACTCATGACCCATTCTCAATCCACATGAAGCTTTTCATAAAGCTTTTCCTTAATCCAAGATTAAGCTATGCTTGAGGCCAAATTAACGGCTTTTTCCTATGCTTTTAGTTTATGCATATTGATGATTCAATCCATTATAGATTGATAATCCAATTAGAGATCATTTTAATTATTTCCTTAATGATAAGCTTTATCCCTTAGAAAAAATTAAGATTTATCAGTCATAGCAGCGGAGCTATGGCAAAATTTTTATAAAAATTATGCATAAAATAATTTCATTCAAAGCATAAAAAGAGGACTTCCTACCATATTCTAGGAATTATCATCCTATATTAATTGAAAGAATTTCATTATAATCATGGAGAAATTGAATTTTAATATCATGCATAAAGGATAATTTTTTTATATCAAAAGTGTTACTTTTATCATTTTTAATTTTCATGCATAGAAGTATGCATAAAGGATAATTTTTTTATATTAAAAGTGTTACTTTTATCATTTTTAATTTTCATGCATAGAAGTATGCATAAAGGAAAATTTTTTATATCAAAAGTGTTACTTTTATCATTTTTAATTTTCATGCATAGAAGTATGCATAAAGGATAATTTTTTTATATCAAAAGTGTTACTTTTATCATTTTTAATTTTCATGCATAGAAGTATGCATAAAGGATAATTTTTTTATATTAAAAGTGTTACTTTTATCATTTTTAATTTTCATGCATAGAAGTATGCATAAAGGAAATTTTTTTATATCAAAAGTGTTAATTTTATCATTTTTAATTTTCATGCATAGAAGTATGCATAAAGGATAATTTTTTTATATCAAAAGTGTTACTTTTATCATATTGGATTTCATGCATAGAGGTATGCATAAAAGTTGAATATTTTATTATAAAAGTGTTACTTTTAGCATAATTGAATTTCATGCATAGAGGTATGCATAAAAGATATGGGAAGTGATAAGATATGATAAGATGCATGTGGATGTGGATATGGATGTGTATGTATGAATGTGGATATGGGATGTGGATGTATAAATGAGGATGTGAAAATGGAGATAAGCATGTAGATGTGGATGTATGGATGTGAATGTGGATGTGGATGTGGATGTATGAATGTGGATGTATGGATGTATGAATGTGGATGTATGGATGTGAATGAGGATGTAGATGTGGATGCATGGATGTAAATGTGGATGTGGATGTATGGATGTATGCATGTAGATGTGGATGCATGAATGTGGATGTATGGATGTGAATGAGCATATAGATGTGGATGTATGGATGTGAATGTGCATGTAGATATGGATGTATATATGTGAATGGGAATGTGGATGTGGATGTATGTATGCATGTGGATGTGGATATGGATGTGTATGTATGAATGTGGATATGGGATGTGGATGTATAAATGAGGATGTGAAAATGGAGATAAGCATGTAGATGTGGATGCATGAATGTGGATGTATGGATGTGAATGAGGATATAGATGTGGATGTATGGATGTGAATGTGCATGTAGATATGGATGTATATATGTGAATGGGAATGTGGATGTGGATGTATGTATGCATGTGGATGTGGATATGGATGTGAATGTGGATGTGGATGTGGATGTATGAATGTGGATGTATGGATGTGAATGAGGATGTGGATGTGGATGCATGGATGTAAATGTGGATGTGTATGTATGGATGTATGCATGTAGATGTGGATGCATGATGTGGATGTATGGATGTGAATGAGGATATAGATGTGGATGTATGGATGTGAATGTGCATGTAGATATGGATGTATAGATGTGAATGGGAATGTGGATGTGGATGTATGTATGTATGTGGATGTGGATGTATGAATGAGGACGTGATAATGAATGTATGCATGTGGATGTGGATATGGATGTGTATGTATGAATGCGGATATGGATGTGGATATGGATGTGTATGTATGAATGTGGATATGGGATGTGGATGTATAAATGAGGATGTGAAAATGGAGATAAGCATGTAGATGTGGATGTATGGATGTGAATGTGGATGTGGATGTGGATGTATAGATGTGGATATGGATGTGAATATATGATATGTGATGTGAAGGAATCTGAAGTGAAGAGATGGAAAATGATGTGATTGGATGAGTACACATATAAATGAAATGCGGAAAAAGTAATGTGGATTGTATGAGGGATAATGTGGAAAAATGAGAGTTAACATAGAAATTGTATTTGTAAACTGTTTGTAAATGCTGTTTGTAAATGGCTGTTTTATGTCAAGAATGCTTGGAAAGCATTTTGACCGTCTTGTGATTAAGGTCGTGGAGACCTAACTGATAAAGTTGCAACTGCTGACGGAGAGTCAATGGAGGACGTCTCACGTAGCAAGGTCGGCCGAGGTCTTGACCAGCCTCGGTTCGATTAAAATGGTGAGCTTCCGGTACGGTGGATGAGGGACCAAGGAAGCGGCCTATGAGTGAAGCGCTAGGTCACCTGCGAATGATCCTAGAGGGTGCTGACCATACGGTGCTCGGGCTCTGGGTCGCCTAGGATACCCACGCGTGCGTCGAGGAAGATATTGGAACAAGGAGTAAGAGTTGTTTTGTGAAACCGGGCATGGATCTGGTTGATTGACCTTGCTGGTCTTCAATGGATGAGTCCATGGCTCTTTATATGGATCTGTTGGTTGATCTTGCTGATCTTCAACGAGAGTCCATCTTGATTTTTATAAGTGATTATATTGCCGAGTATTATGGGCTAGGAACTATTGAAAAGGCCCCTGTGTGGACAGGTGGTGAGCGTTCTAGTTGCCAATGATGCCATAGATACTCTGATGAAGGAATGATGGGAAATTATGAATCAACTGGATAAATTGGAAGATCGTGATCAGTGGTACTATGGTTTCATTAAAGGATTGTTTTAAAGTTAGCTGATGCTAAGAAAAAGGCAATTTTCATATTGGGTGTGTAAGTGGTGTGGCTATTTTTATGTTTGCATGAACTTCCGGCTAGGGGGCCTTGGAACTCTTTTCCTTGGTACCCGGGACAAAACCTAACCAAATTCCAAATTGGATCCCATCACTACAGTGGTTGGGTGGTTGGCTAACCCATGGGATCGGATGGGGTTAGGCTGGACTGATGGATCCATAAATCGAGATTTAATTTCTATTATTACGATAGATGAAGTAAATCCTCAGTAAATCCCGGATAGAAATTGTTCTATGGATAGGAATCAACGGCTGTGCCTCTTGATGGGAAAAAAAGCGTTGATCCCAATGATCCAAGTGCAAGTTTCTTCCTTGATTTGACCAAGTACCGTTAAAGGTGCAGTCAGATCAGTTGATTCGTAATGATCTTGACTACGTTAGAGTAAAGAGTATTCCTGGTGGAATCGCCCATGCTTTCCGGGTAAAGAAAGTTTTTCCGGTTTCGGTTTTGGACAAACCGACGGATTAGTCTCTTGTTCGGATATCCGTAGGTGAGGCCCCGAGTGTGAGACCCCTACCCACGCATGATGTGCTACTTCCGCTGCTAGTACCCCGAATCCGTTGCGCGGTGGAGATCGGGATCTCACATAAGCTATATGCATTAAGCTTATGCATAGCATTGTGCAGTACGCTCATGCATAAGCTCTATGTAAGCTCATTCATAAGCTCTATGTGTAGAGCTTATGCATAGGCTTAATGCATGACCTTATGTATAGGCTTATGCATTAATATCATGCTTAAGATCTATGCATATAGCTTATCTATAAGCTTAATGCATAGACCTTATGCATTAAGCTCATATTGCTTAAGCTCCATGCATAAACTTGTGCATAGAATTATGCATTAATTTGATGCATAGAGTTTATTCATAAGATTAATGCATAGAAATTTTGCATTAAGCTTATGTATAAACTTTATGCATTAAGCATATTCTGCATAGGCTTGTGTATTAAGCTCATGCAAAAGCTCTATGCATAGCATTAAGATCATTAATAAGCTCTATTCAAATGCATAGCATGTATAGAGCTTATGCATTAAGCTCATAAAAAAGATCTATACATATAATTTTGCATTAAGCTCCTGTATAAGCTTGTATTATGCATTAAGCCTTTGCATAATCTTGTTTAAGGCATTATGCATTAAGCTCATGCATAAGCCCATGCATAGCATTATGCATTCAACTGATCTATGATCTCTATGCATAAGATTGTGCATAGGCTATATGCATAAGCTTGTGCATAGCATTATGCATTAAGATGATGCATTAAGCCTATGCATAAAGATTATGTATAAGATCTATGAGTTAAGCTTATACATTAAGCTCGTGCATATGATCAATGCATAGAGCATAGAGCTTATGCATTAAGCTTCATGCATAAGCTCTATGCATAGGTTTGTGCATTAAGCCTATGCATAGAGATTATGCATAACCTGATGTATAAGATCTATGCATTAATCTTATGTATAGGCTTAATGCATAGAGATTATGCATTAAGCTTCGGCATAAGCTTATGCATAAGCATAATTCACAAGCTTTATGCATAATATTTATGCATACATGAATACGTAGAACTTAATGCACAAGCCTATGCATTATGCTTATGCATTCCCAAGCTCTTTGCATAACCTTTATGCATGCATGGAAACATAGAACTTAAATGTATAAACTTAATGCATAAGCTTTATGCAGGTGTGCTTTTATAAAGCATGTATTGGCATAGGCTTGTGCATAAGCTCTATACATACACAAAAAGACACAAGAAATAAGACAAAGTAAGAATAAATCCCCAGCACAAGACATAAGACAAAGATGTGTTGAAAAATATAAGCCTAGTTTATGGGGAAAACACTTGAGTGAGAGACACATAATTTCAAGATAATTATGAAGTTTTGTGGCATTTTCATAACAATAATGTTACACCATCATATATCTTTATTGATGAGGTTTCATGTGCAGCCAAAGGAGAGGAAAATAAGTACTACTAGCTCTAGTGTGTTTAGGGTATTTTTGCATCATGTGTTGAAAGTAGAAAGTTTTAGGAGCAAGGATGTTAATAGCTCAAATAATTTAGCATAATTGTATCATTACAAGTATGTTCATGAGCTTTTTAAAATAACCAAAACATGTGAAGCTTGAAATTCGTAGAGAAATTTAGCACATATTAGGAATTCATTAGCATCTTCAATTTGGAGTTACATTCAACCTACTTACATTCTAGGAAAAAAAGGTAAAAATTGCGGAGGATTCAGAATTACATTCATGTCTAGTACTTGGCTTTCCAAAGGACAAAATCATATCCATCATAGATTTTGTTACGAAGCACACAATCACACATTGTAACTATAACATGAAATTAAAACTAGCACTACATATTTAATTATAGGTTATAATTTAATGTGAATTTCAAACTAGTGCTACAGTTTTTTTTCATAGGTATTTACATTCTATCATCAAAACATGTCATCATAGCCTTGTTGGTGGTATGTATGTTTGTGCTTCCAATGTATTATCTTGTTTTTGATGTGTTGTAAATTTCATTTGTCAGTATATCTTATCACCACCATTACAAGCACATGGTTGATATAAATAGAAGAACATCTAAGAAATAATATTAGGTAATATATAAATTACTCTCTGACAACACATACATGTGTGTATGTGCTTGCATCATGCATGGGGAAACACACACACACACCCCATCACAAGGAGATAGTTCATAGAGAAATGAGAACATCTAACAAATATTTTTGGGTTGTAATTCCTTGCTCACACGCATGCACACATGTATGGATGGGCGTGTGCGCACACACATATCACATGCACACTTACATGTGCATATCTTGGGCACTATAAAGACACAAGATAAATGCCATTAGAACATCCATGTGTATCCATTAGACCAAGCATTGGTTCTATGCTGTTTACAAAGATTGGGAATTCAACAGAGGATATATTGTGCATGTAGGTAAGATACACTCACAAGAAGTAGGATCGTTTACAACGTAAAACTTATAGTGAATTTGCACAAGAACAAATATGGAGAAAAACGTTGTATCATTGATGATGCGATGTATGATAGATGGCTAAGTTCCCCTTGCTTTCAAAATTGGGAATCTCAAATCATGATAGATGCTCTATGTTTCTTGTGATAATCTAGAATGCAATGAGTTGTGCTAATGCAGGTAACTAGTGAGAGCAAAGGCTTGGGGGCAATTAAGTCATTAGCCTATTCGTATTGCAACTTTTGAGTGCATCTTAAACCATTTGGGTGCCCATTTTGGCATCATAACCTCTCAATAGAGATTATCCTAGCATAAATTTTATCAACCCCATGTGTGGCCGATTATGAAGAGAATCTGCATTCCAGCAAGTTGCCTATTTGTCAATGTACCAGCTATCTCTACACCATATCGAAGATATCTCTACACTATCTCATCTCCTAAAACACCATCTTGACTGAATATAAGGGCACTAAGCATCTAAGAATATGATCAACCATGGCTACGTCTCATAATATATCAACTAGCCAATGCCCAGACATGGATGCAATTCAAGGGTGATAAGTGACAATTTATTTTTTTCAGCATCGAGGCTTTTTGTCCATGTTTGGTTCAATCAAGGACTTATACAATTTTAACTGAAGCATACTATTTTTCTATGGACACACTTCCCATTGATTTCAACAACAATACACATGATTATATACAAGCCTTAAGTTTTCGAAGTACAAGTACATAATATAATCCGTTGGAAACAAGGAAAGCCTTTTCTCGTGAGGATTCTTTTGCATTGTGCCTTCTTTTCTCCAGAGCGTCATACCAGGAAGAGCTTCAATGGTACGTGTAGTGTCGATCGGATATGGTGCTAAATTCCTAGAAAAAGACAACCGACATTTTTCTTTTGTGAAAATTTGGAAATTAGACAAATTGCAAACATAGGGCAAAATCTCATCACCTCTTAAGGCCATCTCAGAAGAGCCACACCACATGAAAGCCCATTAGAATGCCATAATGAGCAATACCTCAAGATGTGCAGTTATATTAGAGGTAATGGAGGTTGCATAATCAATGCTAAAATGGATTGGAATCAAGCATATAGGTCATCCCCACACAAGAAACATATCCTTAAATTTGCACCCCCAATAAAGACAACCCTTGAAAGTGACTCAATGGTGCAACAACCAATCAAAGTGCTACTACATGCCACATATTTTATCCATGTAAATAAATATGAGCTCAGATTTGAGCCTAATGCCCTAATTCTAGCCAATAATAAATTCACTAAATGCCATTAAGATAATATTCTAGCCCCACGGGCGTACCATACTCCATCGGCTTTCAACCATTGAGATATTCTAACAATGGGGTAGCATGTTCTACTACTATGCTTTCAAGCATTGGCTTTTTTTTAAAACTCTTGCAAACATTTTGCATACCTAAAGGAAAATTTTACATTCACATTATAGATTGAAGTTGTGTATCTAATTGTCAACATAGTGAAGCATGTAAGCTTACAATGTCAATTGGAACTTCTCTTATATAGATTAGACATGCATACTTGTTTCTAAGGAGAACCATGTTAATGTATGCTCTCTCTCTCTCTCTCTCTCTCTATATATATATATATATATACACACATAGATATATACATATATACATATATATATATATATATATATGAATGTACTTGTCTCTCTCTCTTTTAGCGATGGCCACCTATTAAGATGTCCACCCACTATAAAAAACAGAGCATGTGATGCGTGTTTTAATACACAAGCTCCAATTCCTTTAATACATTATCCACATTTAATACAGGTAGTTTCCATATGGTATCTATAAAAGCCCATTCTAAGATATTAAACTTAGATCTCAAAACATTCCAATAAACTTATTTGTATTTTAATCTACTGATGCCATGTATGCTTGTAATGTGTTATCAAGCTTGATAATACTTGTAATTTATTATTAAGCTATAACTTCTAAAGTTTAAAAATGAAAGCTTTGGAGAATAATGTTTTTTCTTAATATAGGCATTGCTTCAAAATACAATCATGAGATCACCAAGATTTGGAGAGTCTTTTATTACCAGCATCATGAATGAACCCATTAAAAGGTTGATTTATATGTTAATTTTAAAGTCAAATGCTCTGAATCTATAGAGTTAACTTGAGAAAGAACTTTATTGGCATGCAAAGCACTCAATTTTAATAGGGAGAAAGAAATTTACTAGCATCATGCGAAGCACACTCAATTATAATAGGGTGCACAAATCCAACCTTTTGATAAAACATGAGAAGGCTATACTTTTCTCTATCCTCAAAGGCATTCATGAATTATACACTTTATATGTAATTTTGTTTCTTTTTTCCTATTGATGGTGACTAAGGGAGAACACCCACCCAAATAATTACACAAACTAATAAGAACTTTTTGTGCTTTATTATATGACGCATGAAAATATTTTCCTTCTTTAAGACACAAGGATTCTTCCATTGCAAAACATTTTTTCTATCAAAATATATTTTTGACTTATAGCATGAGTAGGTCCTTTGAATTTCAAAATATCAAAATATCTTTTTGACTCATACCAAGAGTAAGTTCTTTGAACTTCACCCAAATCATTACATAAACTAATAAGAATTTTTTCTACTTTATTATATGGCACATGAAAATATTTTCCTTCTTTGGGACAAGGATTCTTCCATTGCAAAATTACTTTCCATTTTAATCCTTGGAGTAGTCAAAAGTCCAAAATTTACGGGTGTTGTATGAATTTAAAATTACAATGTATTTCTTAATTGTTTCATGCTGCATGATTTAAATTCCAATAGACTCCTCATGATGAAAACTATACTCTTGTAAGACAAGTTTATTGGAGAGCATCCAAGGAGAATAAAGAATACATAATCTACCAAATATGAAATGCATAACTTCTGCTTGATACCTTTTGAAAAAACTCACAAAATTTTTCTAATGTATCTTGTTTAAAAAGTCACATATATTTCATTGGTTTTTGACCATTCCCTCTTCTAAAGAATTGGTGGCCACTCTTGTTGCAAACAAGAGTAGATCCCTCAAACCATCAAGCCAAAGGAAAGGTCCCAAAAATTCATCTAAGTTAGAAATGCTACTTTTTCTTATTCCTTTTAATGGTTTTCTAATTTTTGTTTTGTTTTAAAATGTAAAATGATGCTATGCCTTGCTGGAAAGGTTTTCCCCCTCTCTTCTTCTTAAATTCAACCTTTCTTTATCCTAGATAAGTAATCTAATAGTTGGAATTAAACTTTTCATATTGTTTCTCTTTTAAAAGTAAAATTTGATTAGTTTAGAATGCTTTAAACCATTTGGGGATAATTTTTAAGTAACTTAAGAATAGAAAATTTTGAAAAATGGTCAGCCATACAAAGGAGGTTATGGTAAAATTTTCTTAAATTTTGTGAAATAAGTTTTATCTTTTATTATTTAAAAAGAGTAATCCCCATCGTTTGTATATTCTAAAAGTGTTATTTTCATTCTATGCATAGAAAAATGCATAGTAGAAATATTTTTATTATAAAAGTGTTATTTCTATTAAAATTAAATTCTATGCATAGAAAGATGCATATTGAATTTTTTATTATAAAAGCGTTACTTTCATCAATTTTGATTTTATGCATAGAAAGATGCATAAAGAATGTATTTTTATTTCAAACGAGTTATTCTCATCAATTTTGATTTTATGCATAAAAAGATGCATAAAGAATTTATTTTTATTTCAAAAAAGTTATTCTCATCAATTTGGATTTTATGCATATAGAAAGAGGCATAAAGAATTTATTTTTATTTCAAAAGAGTTATTCTCATCAATTTTGATTTTATGCATAGAAAGATGCATAAACGAATTTATTTTTATTCTATTTTGAATGTGTTATTTTCCTTAAAATTGAATTTATGCATAAATAGATGTATAAAGGGATTTTTATAAAAGTGTTATTCCCAATGAAGTTGATTTTTATAAAAGAATGAATGGATGGATAGATGTGATGTGAATCAGATAAATGTGAATGAATAGATGGATAGATGTGATGTGAATCAGATAATTGTGAATGAATGGATGGATAGATGTGATGTGAATCAGATAAATAAGAACGAATGGATGGATGGATGTGGAGGTATGTGAAGAATAGAAGTGGATGTATGTGGATGTGTGTATGTGAAAGGATGGATGTGGATGTATGTGAAGAATAGAAGTGGATGTATGTGAAGAGTAGAAGTGGATGTATGTAAAAGAATGGATATGGATGTATGTGAAAGGATAGATGTGGATGTGTATGTGATAAGTATGAATGTGGATGTATGTGAAAGGTTAGATGTGGATGTGTATGTGATAAGTATGGATGTGGATGTATGTGGGAGAATACATGTGGATGTAAATGTGATGGATATGAAGGAGAATTGAGGCGATGAGACGTGATGTAAATTGGATAGATTTGAATGATAAGGGATGTGAATGAATGTGATAGCACGTGAATTGGGATGTGAATGAATGATAAGAGATGTGAATAAATCTGATAGCATGTGAATCAGGATGTAAACATGTGAATCGAGATGTGAATGAATGATATAGGATGTGAATGAATGTGTTAACATGTGAATCGAGATGTGAATGAATGATATAAGATGTGAATGAATGTGTTAGCATGTGAATTTGGATGTGAACAAATGATAAGGGATGTGAATGAATGTGATAGCATGTGAATCAAGATGTAAACATGTGAATTGGGATGTGATTGAATGATATAGGATGTGAATGAATGTGTTAGCATGTAAATCGGGAAGTGAATGAATGATATAAGATGTGACTGAATGTGTTAGTATGTGAATCGAGATGTGAATGAATGATATAGGATGTGAATGAATGCATTAACATGTGAATCGGGATGTGAATGAATGATATAGGATGTGAATGAATGTGTTAGTATGTGAATCGGGATGTGAATGAATGATATAGGATGTGAATGAATGTGTTAGTATGTGAATCAGGATGTGAATGAATGATAAGGGATGTGAATGGATGTGATGTAATGTGAATCAAGATATTAATGAACGATAAAGTGGTGAAGTGATGAGATGTATGGGTAGATGCAAGTGGATGAGACCTGATGAGGATAGATGAGGAAGTAAGTGATGAGATAGAAAAAGATGTGATTAGATGAGAATGAGAATACTTATGAAATGAATGTGGATTGATGTGTGGGTAATGTGGATTGATGTGGATGGATGTATGGATGATATGGATTGATGTGGATGATGTGAATGGATGTGTTGATAATGTGGATTGATGTGGATGGATGTATGGATAATGTGGATGGATGTATGGAAGATGTGGATGGATGTGTGGATAATGTGGATTGATGCGGATGGATGTATGGATGATGTGGATTCATGTGGATTGATGTGGATGGATATATGGATGATTTTGATTGATGTGGTTGATGTGGATGGATGTATGAATGATGTGGATTGATGTGTGGATGATGCGATTGGATGTGATTTGATGTGGGAATGATATGATGTGATAGGGATTGATGAAGAAAATAAAATTATGGTAAGATGAGAAAAGATGGGGACTAATGTGAAACGATGCGGAGTAATGAGAAAAGATGGAAATATTGTTGGAACTATATTTGTATGTGAAATCTGTTTTTAAATGACCGTTTTATGTCAAGAATACTGGGAAAACATTTTGACCATCTTGTGATTGAGGTCATGGAGACCTATCTGTTAAAGTTGTAACTGCTAACAAAGAGTCAACGGAGGACGTCTCGCGTAGCAAGGTCTCAGCCGAGGTCTTGACCAGCCTTGGTTTGATTTAAATGGTGAGCTTCCGGTACAGTGGATGAGGGACCAAGGAAGCGGCCTATGAGTGAAGCGCTAGGTGACCTGCGAAGGATCCTAGAGGGTGCTAACCATACGCTGCTCGGGCTCTCGGCCACCACCAAAGATACCCACAAGTACGTCGGGGAAGATATTGGAACAAGGAGTAAGAGTTGTTTTCTGAATTCGGGCATGGATCTAGTTGATTGACCTTGCTGGTCCTCCTCAACAGGAGTCAATGGCTCTTTTATATGGATCTGTTGGTTGATCTTGCTGATCTTCAACGGAGATTCCATCTGGATATTTGTATGTGATTATATTGTTGGGTACTATGAGCTAGGAACTATGGAAAATGCCCTTGACTGAACAGGTGGTGAGCGTTCTGGTTGCCAATGATGCCATAGGTACACCGATGAAGGAATGAATTGGAAATTAGGATTCAACAGGATAATTAGAGGATTATGATCAGTAACACTGGTTTCATTAAAAAATTGTTTTAAAGATTGTTCAATCTGTGAAAAAGGCAAGTTCATATTGGGTGTGTAAGTGGTGTGACTAGTTTTATGTTTGCATGAATATTCGACTAGGGGTCCTAGGAACTCTTTTCCCTGGTACCCGGGACAAAAACCTAACCAGATTCCTAATTGGATCCTATCACTACAGTGGTTGGGCGATTGGCTAACCCATGGGACTGGATGGGGTTACGCTGGACTAGTAGATCCGTAAATCGAGACTCAATTTCTGTATAGTATGATAGATGAGGTAAATCCTGGATAAAAATTATTCTATGAAAAAGAATCAACGGTTGTGCCTGTCAATGAGGAAAAACACGTTGGTCTCTTTGATCCAAGTACAATGTTTTCCTTGATCTGATTATGGGACTTACGGGCTCGGTCAGATCAGTTCAGTTAGTTCAGGCTTTTGACTACGTTAGAGAAAAGTTATCCTGGAGGAATCGCCCGTGCTTTCCGGGCAAGGGAAGTTTTTCCGAGTTTGGTTTTGGAAGATTTGATGGATTCGTCATGCCTTCGGACAAAATAAGTTGAGGACCCTTGTGTTTAAAATTAATGCCTCCACGTGGAAGCACATTGGATTGCTAATAATGTGATGCCTAGATGAGTCTAGATGCAAATCCATAGTGTTCCATATTTAGTAAACATATGGAGATGGCAGGACGCGCATGGATAATAACCATAATTAGCATTTTATAGCGGGTTCTTCCAGAACGAGGCCACGAGGGCTGGCGAAGAGAGTGGCGGGTACATCAACAAAAGAAGGCACCGACTGACTAAAGAAGGGATAGCGGAAGGGATTGCAGCAGGGGAGAGATGGGCTGGCGACTGGCTGGGGAGCCGCCTCTTGTAGCAAGAAGGTTGGACGTGTAGCTGTTTGGTGTGACGGGCTGACAACGAGGAGGCTGGTGCGTCGACTCTGCAGTGAAGCAGTGAAGGGGAGGGAAACAAGTCAATAGAATAAACGGAGTGGTGGTAGCACCAGCTACAGCAGAGAAGAGGGCGAGGTTGTCAACTGGAGTGGGCAGTAAAAGTGAAGAGGTGCACCGACTGCAACGTAGCAAAAAGGAAGAGTTCGTCGTTGTTGTGGCCAGTTCTGAGTGGAAGGCAACAAAGAGATAGAGAAGCGGGATGGTGGCGTCTAGTAGCACGCAAGAGCAGAGGGTTGCCTTCAGTTGAAGGGCTTGCTTTGACGTGGGCAGCGATTGCAGGCAAAGAGAGCAGCAAACCAGAGAAAAAGCCAACTGTGAGCAGGTAAGAGAGGAGTTGGTGGTGCCAACTTGGAAGGAGCCGCCTGTGCAGGTAGAGACAAGAAAGAGGACCTTGTTATGGAGGGTGGCTGCCTGGGATAGCGAAGGTTGGCGACGACTGCAAGCCAAGAAGGAGAGCACATGATCTGCAAGAGGAGAGAAAGAAAGTGGTGGCGTCCACTGCAACAAAAGTGAAGAAAGAGAGGTGAAGACGATGGCAATTAGTTTGCTGTCTCGCTGGTGTCTGAGGGCAGCTCGAGGGATGAGGTGATGATGTTATGAGAGGAGGTAAGAGAGGGATCAGTTGAAATGTTGGGGTACAGCTCATAGTAGCGAGCAGAGATGTGTTTTTTGGAAGGAGTTATGCATGTAAGATGGTGTGAAGCAAAAGCTTCTGTGTGTTGAAGCTTGTATGAAGTGTTGACTGGGGATTCAAGGATGAATGATACTGGTAATGTATCTGGCTATGGTTGTGTGTTGGTATCCTATGTGTGTTGATTTGCAGGAGAAGGCGTGATTGATGTGTTTGGTGGTGTAGTCCACGGGTTTACACTCTCACAGTGCACTTTGTGCCATCCTTGGATTACCTCGTCATGCACACGGTGGAAGTGTATGTGTTTGCTGGGTGTTTACTTTGATTATGGTGCCCTTATTTTGGCTATTTTTCTGGTGTGGGTGGTGATGAATTGTGTGAGAAGTGCTCTAGCCAGTGTGCTGGTGGTGCCCCAGGCTCGTGGTGTTTTCCAAGGCTGTTGGATGGAGAGCTATAGAGGCAGGTGATTCCGTTTGTCTGGAATTTTCGACAGCTTTCTGGTGCCCCCATTGTTATGTTGACGACTTTAAAGACAAGTGCAGGTTGGTTGCAAAAGGCAACAGAGTAGGTAGAATGTTTACATTGAATGTAAACATGCCTGAAGTGAGTGCTGCAATGTTTGCAAATGGTTCATGAATCGTTGTAGACACAAACATTTGGCATAAAAGAATTGGACATGTGAATGTGCAGAGAATGAAGTCTATGCAGACTAAAGGAATTGTGACAAGGCTGCCAAAGTTTAAAGTTGAATGTATGTAGAAGATATGTGAAGCATGCCAATTTGGAAAGTAAACAAAGCATGTATTTCCACGTGACAGAAATGTGAGCAGAAATGCACTAGATATTGTGCATTCAGATGTATGGGATCCTACGAAGACCATGTCTATGGGAGGCTGCAGGTAATATGTGATATTTATTGATGACCCCACATGGAAAGTAAGGATATACATCATGAAGGAGAAGGGTGAGGTGTTCACTCATTTTTATAATTTCAGAGTTATGGTTGAAAAGCAAACAAGGAAATATGTAAAGTGCCTAAGGTTAGATGGAGGACTTCTCCAATGAGTTCTCTGAATTTTTGAAGAAGAATGGTATTTGGAGACAGTTTACATGCAGATGCACTCCGCAGCAAAATGGAGTTGCTGAGCAGAAAAACAGGCACATTGTTGAGATTGTAAGATTCCTCCCCAGCCTCTCAAGATATCCAGCATCTTTCCCTGTAATCAATTTCCTCTTCAGAAATATAAAAGACCTTGTCTCTGCCTGTTTTGACATAGAGAGAGAAAATATTCTAGAGAGAGAATATTCAGATATTGAATATTTTTAGATAGAAAAATTTCTCATATTATTAAAATGAATTCCCCTTAAACAAAAATTCAAAAATAACTTTCCAATGTGCAATTGGAATTAATTGGAAGTGGGTATAAAGGACCTTAGCCTAAGGGTCTAGATTTTCAAAAAATTTTGGATTATGGTCCAATTAAGGTTCCTGTGGGCCAATAGGATCAATCAATGTGTGGGGAGGAGATAAATCCAATTTGTAAAAGAAGATACCCAAAAATGAGTAAATGCTCACATAAGATGAAGAGTTGACTATGTACAAGGTTTATTGGTAAGAAACTATGAGTAATATAAAAAATATGAGATATTTTGGGTATAATGATTCCATTTTGACTATGTACAAGGTTTATTAGTAAGAAACTATGAGTAATATAAAAAATATGATATATTTTAGGTATAATGATTCCATTTTGACTATATACAAGGTTTATTAGTAAGAAACTATGAGTAATATAAAAAATATGAGATATTTTGGGTATAATGATTCCATTTTGACACATATGTAAGGAAGGGGAGTTCCTTTAATGAGGCGCCTACTTCACATGTGCAATTGAGTTTTAAATCTTCAAAAATTGTGATATTTTTATCTCTCCTCTCTCTTGAACCAAACCGAATAAAAAAGGAACCAAACTAGGTCCAAATCTAGTCCAAATTCAACCAAACTGAAATCTGGAAAATTCTAGAAATCAGTTAGCTTTGGTTAGAGCTTCCCTCTCCTATAAATAGAACATGAAGCCTTTGAAAAAAATAGGAGAATTTTACTATACTAGAACTATGCTGAAATAATGCTAATTTTTACTATTCTCTAAAATTCTCTCCAAATTGGAGAAAATTGGAGCTTCCCTCTTTCTTCAATCCCCATTGGTGACTCCATCAACATACTAAACTAATTGATTGGTTGGGGGCCTCTACCGTGAACAAAGAATCAAGCAATTTGTAAGGTAAATGGTGAATTTTGATCTTTTCTATAATTTCTCAATGTTTCTCTCTCTTCTCAACCCCTCTCAAGCTTGAGAAGCTTAATTGGAATGGTTTTTGAATGCTATTGAAGTTAATTGATGAATGGTAGTGATGAATTACATAATTTGATGAATGCTATTGAAGTTAATTGATTAATGATAGTAAGAATTACATAAATTTCTATTTATGCTTAATTCTAATGGTTTTTATGTAATTTCTCTCTCTCACTTAAGAAATGGTCATACTCTTGACCTATTCTCAATCCAAATGAAGCTTTTCATAAAGCTTTTCCTTAATCCAAGATTAATCTATGCTTGAGGCCAAATTAATGACTTTTTTCTATGCTTTTAGTTTATGTATTTCATGAATATTGATGATTCAATCCATTATTGGGTTAATGATCCAATTAGGGATCATTCTAATCATTCCCTTAATGATAAGCTTTATCCTTCAAAATAATTTGAGATTTATCAGTCATAGTAGCGGAGCTATGGTAAAATTTTTGTAAAAATTACACATAAAATAATTTCATTCAAAGCATGAAAAGAGAACTTCCTACCATATTCTAGGAATTATCATCCTAGATTAATTGAAAGAATTTTATTGTAATCATGGAGAAATTGATTTTTATGTTATGCATAATTGATGAATTAAGAAAAAGAGGATTTCTAGTAATTAAATTTTATGCTAAAAGAGTAATTCCTATCAATTCTATACTCTAAAAGTATCTTTTTTATGCATAGAAGATGCATATTGATTATTATATTTTATTTTCATGACTATATGGAAATGAGACTTGGGATTTAGTGCAATTGCCTAAAGGCAAGAAAGCCATTGTATGCAAGTGGGTGTACAAAGTACAAAACAGTGATGGAAGCATAAGCAGGTACAAGGCTAGATTGGTAGCTCAAAGGATATGCGCAGACATATGGCATTGATTATGAGGAAACTTTCAGCCCAGTTGCCAAGATGGTAATAGTGAGAGTTGTGATAGTAATGGCTGCATGAAGGAAATGGTCTTTACATCAGATGGATGTAAAGAATGCATTCTTGCATGGGGATTTGCAGGAAGAGGTGTATATGTTGTAGCCACTTGGTTATGAGGATGTGAGTCACCCCGAGCATATTTGCAGGTTGAAAAAAGCCTTGTATGGCTTAAAACAAGCACCAAGAGCATGGTCTGACAAAATTTCTGAATATCTTGTCACTATTGGCTTTCATGTAGCCAATGCAGATTTCTCGCTATATGTGAGACACCGTGATAGAGGGGTTGTGCTTCTTGTCATCTATGTAGATGACCTGATCATTATGGGGGACCATGATGCTGAGATCTTTGATGTAAAGATCTTGCTTATACAGAAGTTTGTGGTACCATGAGAATATCCCTCATCTTCACATCTATCCAGTTAGTAGGATGAAGGAGCTAATCATATCTACAACGTACCCTCTTGAGGGTTTCCATGTCTTTGGGCATGATTGTAATTCTGTGGGTCCTGTGTAATCCTGTGGGTCCTGTGGGCATGGGCAACAACAAGAATAGTGTCTTAGAAGAACTCAATAAGGAAGTCCTTTGCTGCTTCTTGAAGTATGTAGATAGCAGACCTATGCCACCTCTTTCCCAATGACTAGTTATCACAAACCTCATTCACAATCCTCTAGAAGGGTGCCCTGGGAATAGCAAACCCAATAGTCTTCTATGTCTTTCTTGTCTCTTTGAGGACTGTCACTCTCCGGTTGAATCTCCTAAGGATGTGCATGGGATTTCCTTTTCTGGAAGCTCTAGACTTGGATGGTGCTAGTGCCCTTCCTGTGGCAACTTTCAGATATTTCTTGGGGATTGAGGTGATTAGGTCACCACATGGTATGGATTACTGCAGAGACAGTATGGCTTGGATATGTTGTCCAAGTATGGTATGACAGGCTATAAGCCTATCTCAGTGCCATTGGATCATAACGGCAAGTTGAGTGCAGATTCAGGAGAGATTTTGGAGGATCCTATAGGTGCATAGAAGGAAGCTTGATCTACATGACGATCACCAGGCCAGATTTGAGCTATGCTATTGGGTTGGTGAGTCAGTTTATGCAAGCCGCATTTGGATGCATTGAGACGCATACTGAGGTATGTGAGGTCTACTTTGCATTGTGGACTATTTTATGAAACTGGGACAGAGATATGTGTACATGGGTACACAGATGCTGATTGGGCTGGTAGTATCTCAGATAGAAGATCTACTAGTGGCTTCATGTTTTCTTTGGGGAGTGCTGTTGTGACTTGGAGCAGCAAGAAGTAGCCTACGGTTGCTCTATCTAGTACACAAAGGCCGAGTATAGAGGTGCTGCTATGGCAGCATGTGAGGTAGCTTGGTTGAGAAAGCTACTTGCAGATTTGGGTCTATCAATGGATAGACAAGTTGTCATTTTTTGTGACAACATTAGAAGTATACAATTGGCCAGGAATCCACTTTTCATGCTCGCATGAAGCATATAGAGGTTCACTACCATTTTGTCAGAGAGAAGATTGTGGCAGGAGACATTGACCTTGTATATGTTAACACACAGGATCAGATCACTGACATCTTCACCAAAGCATTGGGTACAGAGAAGCTCCGCAGATTCAGGGCTTCGCTTGGTGTACATGAGATGGAGTTGAGCTCGAGGGGGAGCGTTGAGATATTGAGCTCATTTATCGAGGTGGTGGACACTGATGACCCCACCGCTTGGGGGATAGGCCCCACACTCACACCACACTGGCATCATTGGTGAGATCATGGGTGATATGTTGCCAGTGGGATGACAGGCTATGTGACAGCTATTCTAGAGACTAGCATAGTTATAGCACCAGCTCATTTAGTTGGGTTCACACTATAGAGAACCCTAGTGTGTATTTGGTTGAGTACCTTTCATATTGTGTGTACTCTTATCTTTGTATATGGTGTGTTGAGTGTTGTGTGAAAGAGAAGAAGATTTTTAGCCTCTCACCTTGTGTGTTCTCTTTTAGGGTTTTGTGAGTGTCTGTGTGCTCGCAAGAGCTCAAGCTCTCTTCTCCCCTGCATCTTTTCATGTTCCTAGCGCCATTCTTGCATGACCCCAAGGCCTCAAGGTCATTTTTGGGATGGCCATGGTGCATCCAAGAATGGCCCTAGCACAATTCTTTTCCATACACAACATGAGAAAGAATGGCCCTAGGGCCATTCTTGCATGACCCCAAAGTCTTAAGCTCATTTTTGGGATGACCATGGGGCATCCAAGAATGATCCTAGGGCCTATCTTTTCCATGCACAACATGGAGAAGAATGGCACTAGTAGGCCCATTCTTGCATGACCCCAAGTTTCAAGGTCATTTTTGGGATGGCCATGGGGGCATCCAAGAATGGTCCTAGGGCCATTCTTTTGCATGCACAACATGAGGAAGAATGGCCCTTGGTCTATTCTTGCATGACCCCAAGGCCTGAGAATGTCATTTTTGGGATGGCCATGGGACATCCAAGAATGCCCCTAGAATTTCCATGAACAACATGAGAAAGAATGGCCCTAGGGCCATTCTTGCCTAACCCTAAGGCCTCAAGGTCATTTTTGGGATGGCCACGGGAAATCCAAGAATGGTCCTAGGGCCATTCTTTTCCATGCCCAACATGAGGAAGAATGGCACTAGGCCCAATCTTGCATGACCCCAAGCATTAAGGTCATTTTTGAGATGGTCATGGGAGCATCCAAGAATGGTCCTAGGGCCATTCTTTTCCATGCACAACATGAGGAAGAGTGGCCCCAGGTCCATTCTTACATGACCCCAAGGTCTCAAGGTCATTTTTGGGATGGCCATGCGGCATCGAAGAATGACCCTAGGGCCATTCTTTTCCATGCACAACATGAGGAAGAATGGTCCTAGGGCATTCTTGCATGACTCAAAGGCCTCAAGGGCATTTTTGGGATGGCCATGGGGCATCCAAGAATGGTCATAGCGTCATTCTTTTCCATGCACAACATGAGAAAGATTGGCCCTGAGCGCATTCATACATGGGCCAAACCTCAAGGTCATTTTTAGGATGGCAATAGGGCATCCAAGACTGGTCCTAAGGCCAATTTTTTCCATGCACAACATGAGGAAGAATGGCCTTAGGGCCATTCTTGCATGACCCCAAGGCCTCAAAGTCATTTTTAGGATGACTGTGGGGGCATCCAAGAATGGTCCTGGGGCCATTCTTTTCCATGCACAACATAAAGAAGAATGGCCCTAGGGCCATTCTTGCATGACCCAAAGGCCTCAACGCCATTTTTGGGATGGCCATGGGGCATCCAAGAATACTGCTAGGGCCATTCTTTTCATACATAACATGAGGAAGCATTAGGGGAAGGTTGAGTTCTATAGGGGCCCTTTAAGATGCCATGTGATTAAAAGGTTATTAAGGAAAAGGGCCAATCATGTGATGCCATGTATACAAAAATGTTGGGTGATTAAAGGTGGTCAAAAGATTCTCTAAAAGATGCCTTTTGTACTTTTCATTCCCAACAAGTGGGGGGGGGGAAGTTTTTGAAATTTCGGACATCCATAACTTCTACATATGAGCTTAAAATTTGTCGAAGATTAGAGATCCTGAATCTACTCGTCTCGCTGAGCTCTTTCCATAGACATGTCACATGATATGGTTTTTTCCACTCAATTTTAAATTCAAATTTGGCGGAAAAATTTAAAATTCAAACTTCTAGCCATTTGAAGAATAAGAAGGTATCTAAAGTCAAAGAAACTTAACATTTTAACAAAAAGTCATTAAAATCATAATATGGCAGCTTAAAGGGCCCGTATAGACCTCAACCTTCCCCTAATGAATGGTCCTAGGGTCTTTCTTGCATAACCCGAAGGCCTCAAGGTCATTTTTGAGATGGCCTCGGGATCATGAAAGAATGGACCTAGGACCATTCTTTCTCATGTTGTGCATGGAAAATAATTATCCTAGGGACATTCTTGGCCCCAAGGCTATTCTTGCATGACCCCAAGGCCTCAATGTCATTTTGGGATGGCCATAGGGCATCCAAGAATCATCCTAGGGCCATTGTGTTCATGAGAAAGAATGGCCCTAGGGCCATTCTTCCATGACCCCAAGGCCTCAAGGTCATTTTGGGATGGCCATGGGGTATCCAAGAATGGCCCTAGGATAATTTTTTCCATGCACAACATGAGGAATAATGGTCCTAGGTCCATTCTTGCATGACCCCAAGGCATCAAGGTCATTTTTGGGATGGCCACCATGAGACATCCAAGAATGGCTCTAGTGCCATTCTTTTCCATGCACAACATGAGGAAGAATGGCTCTAGTGCCATTCTTTTCCATGCACAACATGAGGAAGAATGGCCCTAGGGCCATTCTAACACCAAGGCATCAAAGTCATTCTATATAATGTGACATTTGAACATGGCGTACACCTGTTGAAATGGTGTACCACAAGTTGGAGTATTGTAGGGAATCTCTTGTGAATGGTGGATTCTCTCACTTGGAAATCTTAGTCCCACAAAGACATCAAAAGGCTTCCACTTTCTAGTATCGAGCATGGCTTCTGATAGGATGCATCATACATGAGGGTCTTTTGAAGGAGAATGCTATCAATGCTTTTAATATAGCAAACCGGCATTGTGCTCCTTTGACTCTTTGAGAGATACATTGTTCATGAGTCTTTAGGTTTGAGACATCCTGTGTGCCATCTTTGAGGCTGCATGTAGTGGTATGAGCTCATGAAATGTAAAGTACAGAGAGCTCATTTCTTGTAAACAGTCCATCCAAGTGTAATGAAATATGGGGTGATAGTAATATCCATTGTCTTCATTTTTTTGTTTGTCACGATGATAGCGTATCTTTGAGTTTGTTTGTGACCTTCTCGTATTTTGTTGTGGATGAAATGCCAAATACTTGTGGGTGTGTGTTTATATATGTTTTTGTTGGGTTGTTGGATGCTAGGTTGGTGAGTCCTTCCACGGTGGAGCATTACGATGGGCTATAGAGGAGGTTCTCCCTCCCCGATGCTTCATTGCAAACTTTAATTGTGTACACCTGTGCACCTGTCTAGGTCCTACTCTCTGTCCTCTTCAAATGCAACTATACTCGCCATCACTTGTAGTGTTTCCTTTCCAAGTTGTATCCCACAAAAATACATTTTATCACTTTATCATTATTCTTATTATTACATTATTTCTTAGGAACAAGAGCATAAGCAAGGCAAAAAGAAGAAGAAGAAAGAAAATGGGGACACATAGGGCTTCCTACCATTCCAGGCTTCATAAGGGATAATTATTTGCAAGGTCTTTTGGTGGGGTATGTATCTTGCACATAAGTGGCACGCTTAGCTATCTCCAACCAAAAAACATGAGGCAAACCCTAGCCTTTACCATGAAACATGCCATCTCCATGAGAGATATGTTCTTCATGTTGCGGATGTAGCCCCTCATCCATAGCTATGTGTATAGCCTCGCCTCGGGGGGTTCATCTCAAGGAGGGGTATTTGAATTCAACAGGAGGGGTATTTTAATTCAACTTTAAAAAAATCCGTTAATTCATAAGTAAAAAGGGGTGGTTTTATTGGGGGGAAAATTTTAGTTAAGGGGTTTTTTAAATGCCCCAGAACGCATGTGATACATATTATTTTTTAGAAGTGCACCCCCTTGAGAGCCTCGCCTATAGATGTGTATAGCCTCACCATATACATGCTACAAAACACAGGGACATAATGGAGAGATGTGTCCCCACATCTCTCCCATTCTATCCATGTTTCTTTGACATATATAAAATATTATAAATACAAAAAAGGAAACAATTACAATTCATACATAGGAGCATTACAATACTTGTCAAATGTTATTATATTGCATATTCTTCATCCCCAAAAAAGTACATAAGTTGACTTAGTCCAAAAAGGCTTTTATAAATACTAAAAATTTGAGTAATAAGAAAACTAATTAAGTTAAATAATCTTCATGTTCATCTTCAAGATCATCATTTCTCATAACCTTATTCATAAGGCTTATGCATAGTATTATGCCTAACCTTACGCATTAGGCTTATGCTGTAATGTCATGCATAAGCTCTATGTATAAAGCTTATGTAATGAGCTAAATGCATAAATCTATGCATTAAGCTTTATGCATAGAGCTTATGCATAAGCTTATTAATGCATAAGTCTATGAATTAGGCTCCATGCATAAGCTCTATACATAGAGCTTAATGTATAGACTTATGCATAGAGCTTATGCATACAACTTAATGCATAGCCTTATGCATTAAGCTTATACATAGCATTATGCAGTAAGCTCATGCATAAGCTCTATATAAGATAATTCATAAACTCTATGTGTAGAGCTTATGCATAGGCAATGCATGACCTTATGCATTAATCTCATGCTTAAGCTCTATGCATATATCTTATGTATAATCTTAATGCATAGACCTTATGTAATTTGATGCTTTATGCATTAATTTGATGCATGAGCATTATGCATAGAGTTTATTCATAAGATTAATGCATAGAACTTTTGCATTAAGCTTATGTATAAGCTTTTTGCATTAAGTATATGCTGCATAATCTTATGCATAGGCTTATGTATTAAGCTCATGCATAAGCTCTATGCATAACATTAATATCATTAATAAACTCTATTCATGGCATGCATAGAGCTTATGAATTAAGCTCATGAATAAGCTCTATACATAACATTATGCATTAAGCTCAAGCATAAGCTTGCATTATTCATCAAGCCTTTGCATAATTTTGTGCAAGGCATTATGCATTAAGCTCATGCATAAGCCTGTGCATAGCATTATGTATTCAGCTGATCCATAAGCTATATACATAAGATTGTGCCTTATGCATTAAGATTATGCATATGCTTAATTCATAGACCTTATGGATAGGATTGCTACAAATAGGCTTATGCATTAGGCTCATGCATAAGCTCTATACACAAGCTTGTGCATAACATCACTACAACATAAAGCAAGCATAGACGCGTCTATACTCGCATCTATAAATGCATCTATAAACGCCTCTACTTACTTTGAAACTAGATGCTCTTATAGATGCATAAGTTATGTTTACATCTATAGTCACATCTATAAGTGCGTTTAGTTCCTTTGAGATTAGACGCGAGCATAGACGCGATTACAGACATGCTTATAGACATAGTATGCAACAATTTCCTATGCAGTTGCAATTGTGGACCTTGTAAAGAAAAATAGAATCTTCAATCCCCAAAAATATCATTTGCTAGACTACGTGCACAAGATTTTTATAATATGCATGATTTTTTGGTGCATTTATATACAAATGAATATTTAGAAAGCATATTTGCAAGGAAAAATATGCTAAGGAAAGAGAAAAAAAATAGGTATAAATTGAGTAATGTGGTGAAAGAGATGGATACATGCAAATTCTTAGGTCTATCAAGTAATGCCATGAAAAATAGTCCAAAAGAAAATGGTTAAATCCCCATATCTTTTCATCAAAGTGAAGCTTTAAAAAAAATCTTGAACCTCCATGAAAAACATTCCAAAGGTGAATGATTATAAGTAATGCCACGAAAAGCAAAATATCACAATAAATCTATACATGTAATCTCAAAAAGGAATGAATCTATACATTTAATCTCAAAAAGACATGAATCTATATCAAAAGGAAGACCATAGCCATATTAAAAGTACAATGAGAGAACTAGAGTTCAATCTCATCTTCAATGAGGTCAACCCTTGCTAAAGTATCTATCTCAATGTCCATGCCTATATCCAAATCCACAAAGAGATCCATCCCACTACTAGAATCATCACTATGAGAGGCAGTATCATCATCTCCATTAGCATGATCATCATCTCCAGTGGCACGATCATCATCAATGTTCTCCAAGCTATCGCCCTGCATAATTGAGTTGACATGCTCCTCCATATGCTCAATGTAGGTGAATGTATTTTAAATGGCTCTTGAACAACGTGGTGAGATTGGGATTATATGCCACCATCTCTTATTGTCAATTATTGGTTGATACACAACCTATTCAAGCACAAAGGTACATCATACAAAAAAATTACATCTCTACTCTTTGTAAATGCAAATATTGTAACTACCAATAATTATATGTACCTATTCATCACAATGTTGTGGTAGCACTAGAGTCCCATCCTTTCCTTGACAAAACTTTGTAGAGTCAATGGTCCCAAAGCCACTTGCATGACACTTGATTGTTGCATTAGGACCTCTTTCCACCACATCCTTAAACCACTTGACATCCAAAATATATACAAAGAAGCTTTGAAAGTCAAGCTTAATGATATTTTGGATCAATCCACAATAATCATTCATGGCTCCATTTGCTCCCTCAAAACTTGCAATTACCCCACAATCTTAGGTGTTCCTCTTCTCACATCAATCCTTTGTGTGTGAAAATGTTTACCCTCCGACCACAAAGCATTGAACAATGTGCACTATACCAAGAAAAAAAAATTATAAATACCTCAAAATAAATTTTTGCAAGTTTAACATACTAAAATATGATTGAGAACACAAGTTTGTTTACCTTTTTGAAGCATCCTCAGGCATACTCCTACTCCTCCAATGTGATATGCATGTTTTTTTCTTGCGCCACTCTCTCCATCTCCTCATGTAGCCAATCTACATCGAGATCCTTGGGAGCTGATCGTAGGTGCTCGGGGTATGGCACACTACATCCATGGCCCTTACGGAATGCGGAACTTTCACTTTTTTTTCTTTCCTTTTCATCCTCATACTTTGCCACCCATCTTCTCATCACATCACTATTAAGCACACAAAAGATATTAAGCTTACTATGCATCTCTGTATCCATGACTTTGGTCTTTCCCTTTCCTTGAGGAACATGAGAGGTCGTCCTTAAGTCTTCTTCATTTCTCCATAGGCTAGGGAGAGAGGGATCCACTTCGGCAAGGTATTTTGAGATATAAACAAGTGATTCTTGTACCAACCAACCCTCAGCCATACTACCTTCTGGCTTTTCATTTTGCCTTTCAAAATCCTTCAAGGTCTTCATGAAACGCTCAAGAAAGACATCCATCAAGCATGCATAGTGCCACATATGGCAATATGTGGCAATCTGATCAATTAAATGAACCATAAGATGTAGTTGGCTTGTGAGAATTGACCGTGGGAATGTCTCCTCCACCAAACAAACCACCTCCACTGCCATGACCCTTGCATAGTCAAGTGGACAGGGATCGATTTCCTATGAGCTCATATATCCACAATGCAAAACAATAAACAAACATTTTGAGGAAAACGCGTGTAGAAAATTAGCTATGAGGGTTTGGGGTACGAACCTCATAGCTCCCTCATCTTATAAATTATCTCTCGCACTTCGTGGGATGCACAATTGGAAATTCTTGTAGTAAGAATACACTATAAACATTTATGCACCATGATTAGATATATCATGATTTAACAAGTTAAATATGTACAACTTCAATGTTTCACTCACTTGAAGCATCTTGTGCCAATTGTGGTACTTTAAGCCATATAATTTCTCAACACCTCTCTTCTTTGTCTTTGTGAAGGCACGTTTTAAACACCTCTTGCACCCCATTGGAGTATGGAATGTAGTAATGGCATCTTTCTCCAACTTCTCCTCCTTCTTTGTCAATATCCAAGGTGCTGGAGGTAGAATTGTCTTCCCATTTGGTCCCTCTCATGGCCAAGCTCTTTGCATCCTCTCTATGCTTTGTAGATCCTCTCTTACAAGAAAGGAGTCTCGTGTTCCTCTCTCAAGTGCTCCCAAATCTTAGAGGCGACATTCTTGAAGATGTGCATTAGATCAAGAAAATGTTTATTTTGAGGCTCGTCCAATATGGTAGGCAAAAGAAGATAGAGAATCTTATCAAATAACAACAAATATTAAGAGAATTATATTTTCATCCAAAGCTTGTATTGGAATTATATGTCAAAGATATATTACCTATTCATGCCGGGGGGAGAAGGACTTTCCACTCCATTCCATAATGCCTTTCAATCTCCCATGCTTAGTGGATGTGGAGGGACTCTGATCCAAGAACAAACAAATTTGGGATGATGATGAGGGATAAATCAATGATGATTCTCATATTTTTCAAGATCTCTGGTGGCCCTAGATGCCACCAATGATGGACCACAAATACGACATGCATGGTATCCAGATGTGGAGAGACCTAAACAACATAGACATTCAAGCATGTCAAAAAACAATACAAGCATGTCAAAAAATAATACAATGATAGTAAAGAATCATCATGAATAGAAACCCATTTGAATCACTTGAACACTCGCCATAACAACCAAGAAAGTCGTGTATGACATGTCCACATCAAGATGGCCTTCAAGAGAAAGTCTCATGAAGATGGAGGTTGACATATGTCATGCACATGGATACCTCTCCAAAGTATCTCAAGCTCATCAATCAAGGGCTCAAGATATCTATCCATATTCTTTACCTTATGTTTCCTAGGAATGAGAAGGGATAACATGACATGTCCTTTCTTTATTGCCATGGAAGGAGGAATGTTGTAATTCACCACTACCACTGGCCATATACTATATGAGATTCTCTTGATTCCAAAGGATTAACACGATCCATACCCAATCCCAATCTCAAATTTCAAGGCTCTTCCTTGAAGCTTGGCCACATTTCCTCGATGTGCTTCCACGCAGGAGCGAGAATTCTCATCTTTCCATCATTGGATCGATGAGAGGAATGCCATGACATGAGCTCGACAATAGATTTGCACTTGAACATGTGTGGGATGAGAGGAATGATGGGAAAATGTCGCAACACCTTACGCGGCACATGTAGATCTTTAAGGTCCTCTCAATATCTTGGCTCGCCATACAAATAGGACACTCTTGAGCTACCGCATGTATCCCATGGAAGAGAACACAATCATTGATACATGCATGGATACAAGTATAATCCAAGCCTCCAAGAGATGTCACAAAACGCCTTGCTTGGTCTCTTGAGGTTGGAAAGCCTGACAAAATAATCAAATACATTAATATAAAAAATAATGTCTTCTTATATATCTATAATGGAAGTAGACAATTTATGAAAGTAGAAAACTCACTTAAGAAGTGCATTGAAACTTGCATTGCTCCATCCATAGATTGTTTACTAGTTGAGCAACTCAAGAGCAGCACGTAGAATGGAATATGTGCATCCCTCAAAAAGTGGGGTCGAAGCCACATTATAAAGGTGATAATTTTCCATGGCTATTCCATTTTCACTACGCTCATTGGCAAATAGAGCACGTACCATATCTTCTTAAACCTCTTCCTCCACCATCTCATGAGGAAAGGGTGGTGGGCTTGTATCTCCATCATTCCAATCGTCCACCACTTCTACGTTTTGTGAAGCCTCTTCCATTTCTCTACGACGCTTGGCCTCTTGACGCCCCCTATGAGTTAACATAGAAGGGTGCGACGCATTATCCTACACACGAGTATTTCAATGTGAGTCTCCATTGAATACTAATTCTTAATTAAATTCTTATAATATAAGTAAAGTATACTTACCATTGACCCCGTCGGTTCTCATTTTCCATACATTGAAATGTGATTCATCACATAATGCTACATTGTCGTCGACGCATACATTCTCGACAATTATCACACATACATTTTCTTTTTTGTTGCAACCAACGATCTCGATTTTGAACATGAAGGGACTCAACATCACTAGAAGAACTGATTGATGAAAACATCTTGCATATTCAAAAAAAGAATAAATAATTTGCACCTTTCTATGTGTGTTTAAAAAATGTTCTGTTTCGCATCTATTTGGGCATCTATAAATGCGTCTGTACATGCGTCTACTTTGCAGAATAGACATGTATACAAATGCATGTACATACGTGTTTATAGACGTGCACTGTGGTGAAAAAGATCAAAAATTAAACCCGAGAGTGTTTTGCCAGTATTTTGACAAAACGCAGTTCGTCCAAAAAACATCCTGCCCCATTTCTAATCCTTTCTCACCCCCTCAAGCTTCTAACCCTCTCTCACCCTCTCGAGCTTCATCACCAGGCTGCAAATCTTCTTTACGAAGAACTGTGGAGTAAGAGTTTACCTTGGTAAATACCTTAAGGTTGTGATGAGTCTCTTTCTCTTCTTCTTCTTCTTGCTCCTTTTCTTCTTGTTCTTCTTCTTGCTCTTTCTCTTGCTCTTTCTCTTACTCTTCATCTTCTTCTTGAACCCTATTTTTCTTTTGTAAAAGATAATCAACCGTTTATATAGCTCACTTTTTTTTGCCTATTTTATAGATTTTTTCCTCAAAAAAGATTTCCTCTCTTTCCTCTATTATTATTGCATCCTTGGGTACTGGGGATTTGTTTTGTAGGTTTACCCATAAGCTTTATGCATAATGCTTAAGCTTTACGCTTTATGCATAAGCCTTATGCATAAGCTTTATGCCTTATGCTTTAAGCTATATGCATTAGCCTTATACATAAGTTGTATGCTTTATGATTTAGACCTTATGCTTAAGCTTTATGCTTTATACATAAGCCTTATGCATGGGATTTATGCCTTATGCTTTAAGATTTATGCATAAGTCTTATGCATAAGCTTTATGCTTTATGCTTAAGGCCTTATGCTTAAGCTTTATACCTTATGTATAAGCTTATATTTTCTTAATATTTGATTACTAATATTTTGTATGTATGCATTACTAATTTTCTTAATATTTTCTTGGTTTGTATGTATGCATTACTAATCTTTTGCTCACTCTTTTGTTGGTTTTTTAGGTTCTCTAATCCTCTCTTTCAACATGACGAAAAAGAGGTAAGTGCTTTCATCTCTTTCCTCTATTACTATTGCACCCTTGGGTGCTGGGGATTTGTTTTGTAGGCTTACCCGACCGTAAGCTTTATGCATAATGCCTCATGCTTAAGGCCTTATGCTTAAGCTTTATGCATAAGGCCTCATGCTTAAGGCCTTATGCTTAAGCTTTATGCTTTAATATGCATAAGCCTTATGCATAAGCTTTATGCTTTATGCATAAGCCTTATGCATGGGATTTATGATTAAGACCTTATGCATAAGCTTTATGATTAAGGCCTTATGCTTAAGATTTATGCTTTATGCATCAGCCTTATGCATGGGCTTTATGCCTTATGTTTTAAGCTTTATGCATAAGCCTTATGCATAAGCTTTATGCTTTATGCTTAAGGCCTTATGCTTAAGCTTTATGCCTTATGCATAAGCTTTATGTCTTATGCTTTAAGCTTTATGCATAAGCCTCGCGCTAAGCTTAATGCATAAGGCCTCATGCATAGCTTTATGCATAAGCCTCATGAATAAGACCTTGTAAACTTAAGCTTTATGCTTAAGACCTTATATATAACTTAAGCTTTATGCTTTATGCTTAAGGCCTTATATACTTAAACTTTATGCTTAAGGCCTTATGCATAAGCTTTATGCCTTACGCATAAGCTTTATGCCCTATGCTTTAAGCTTTATGCATAAGCCTCATGTGTTAAGCTTTAAGGCCTCATGCATAAGCTTTATGCGTAAGGAGTCATGCATAGCTTTATGCATAAGGCCTCATGCATAAAACTATGCATAAGGTCTCATTGCTTAAGGCCTTATGCATAGTGCTTTATGCATAAGCCTCATGCATAAGCTTTATGCATAGTGCTTTATGCATAAGCTTCATGCTTAAGGCCTTATGCATAGTGCTTTATGCATAAGGCCTCATGCATAAGCTTTATGCATAAGGCCTAATGCATAATGCTTTTTGCAAGGCTTGCGTAAATGGCTTGCCATAAGGCTTGCATAACACATAGTGCCGGGAATGAGATGATTGGCGGCTTACATAACGGCTTACATGCTTTCTTAATATTTGTTTATTTTTTATGTTTTGAAGAATGATATGATTCTCGGGATCAATTGACTTAAAGAGCCGAGAAGTCTTCATTTCATAATATTTTTTAAATATTTTTTTTATTTGTATAGATAAGTCAAAATTAGATAATTTGGGAAAAATCTCATAATTTGGGAGTCAATCACTCTATTTAATTTTGGATATATCTTAAACATACTAGCTCCAAATTTGTCAGAGATTGTAGATCTAGATTCTACTCTTTACGATCTTTCCAATGATATGTCACATGAGGGGGTTTTGACAAAATTTTGGACAAGTTCAACCATGATTCCATTTTTGCCATTAATAAATTCACTAAATGCCATTAAGATAATATTCTAGCCCCACGGGCGTACCATACTCCATCGGCTTTCAACCATTGAGATATTCTAGCAATGTGTTCTATGACTATGCTTTCAAGCATTGACTTTTTTTGAAAACTCTTGCATACATTTTGCATACCTGAAGGAAAATTTTACACTCTCTCTCTCTCTCTCTCTCTCTCTCTATGAATGTACCTGTCCCTCTCTCTTTTAGCGATGGCCACCTATTAAGATGTCCACCCACTATAAAAAAGAGAGCATGCGATGCGTGTTTTAATACACGAGTTCCAATGCCTTTAATCCATTATCCACATTTAATACAGCTAGTTTCCATACATTATCTATAAAAGCCCATTCTAAGATATTAAAATTAGATCTCAAAACATTCCAATAAACTTATTTGTATTTTAATCTATTGATGCTGTGTATGTTTGGAATGTGTTATCAAGCTTGATAATACTTGTAGTTTATTATTAAGACATAGCTTCTAAAGATTAAAAATGAAAGCTTTGCAGAGTAATGTTTTTTCTTAATATAGACATTGTTTCAAGATACTATCATGAGATCACCAAGATTTGGACAATCTTTTACCAGCATCATGAGTGAATGAACCCATTAAAAGGTTGATTTATATGTTAATTTTAAAGTCAAATACTTTGAAACTATGGAGTTAACTTGAGAAAGAACTTTACTGGCATGCAAAGCACACTCAATTATAATAGGGAGAAAGAACTTTACTAGCATGCAAAGCACAATTATAATAGGGTGCACAAATCCAACCTTTTGATAAAACATAAGAAGGCTATACTTTTCTCTATTCTCAAAGGCATTCATTAATTATACACTTTATATGTAATTTTGTATTATTTTTTTCCTATTGATGGTGACTAAGGGGGAACACCCATTAAAAAATGGAAACATCCATTAAAAATGATAAACGTTTTTTCTATCAAGATATCTTTTTGACTCATACCATGAGTAAGCCCCTTTGAACTTCATCCAAATAATTACACAAACTAATAAGGACTTTTTGTGCTTTATTATATGGCCCATGAAAATATTTTCCTTCTTTAAGAGACAAGGAGTCTTCCATTGCAAAATATTTTTTCTATCAAAATATCTTTTTGACTCATAGCATGAGTAGGTCCTTTGAACTTCAAAATATCAAAATATATTTTTGACTCATACCAAGAGTAAGTCCTTTGAACTTCACCCAAATCAATACATTTACTAATAAGAACTTTTTCTACTTTATTATATGGCACATGAAAATATTTTCCTTCTTTAGGACAAGGATTCTTCCATTGCAAAATCACTTTCCATTTTAATCCTTGGAGTAGTCAAAAGTCCAAAATTTACGGGTGTTATAGGAATTTAAAATTACAATGTATTTCTAGTTGTTTCATGTTGCATGATGTAAGTTTTAAATTCCAATAAACTCCTCATGAGGATGAAAACTATACTCTTGTAAAACAAGTTTATTGGAGAGCGTTAATAAGGAGAATAAAGGATACATAATCTACCAAATATGAAATGCATAACTTCTGCTGAATACCTTTTGAAAAAAGTCACATAATTTTTTCCAAGGTATCTTCTTCAAAAAGTCACATATATTTCATTTAGTCTAAAATCTAAAGCTGAACCACCTAAAACAACACTATCCCTTAATTTTAATTGAACATATGCATGAATGTTGCATTAATGTCACTAATCCCATGGTGTTTATGAATATATCTTTTAAAACCTTCACTTGACTCTGTGTGATTAATTAGTTATGTGGGATGAAGTTTTGAACTATCAAAATATTATATAGTAGAACTTTTTTCCCTTGCAATAATTCACAACATTAATAAATTAAATGGTATTCACACCTTTTGTCCTTGCAATAAGACACCACACTATTAATGGTATTCATACATACCGACACATTATTATTTTTTAACAATATTACATTTGTAAACCAATAAATTGAATATTTTCATGTATAAGACACATGAGACATAGTGAAGCATGTAAGCTTACAATGCCAATGTCAATCTCAATGTCAAAGGGGTAGCATGTTCTACTACTATGCTTTCAAGCATTGACTTTTTTTGAAAACTCTTGCATACATTTTGCATACCTAAAAGAAAATTTTACATTCACATTATAGATTGAAGTTGTGTATCTAATTGTCAACATAGTGAAGCATGTAAGCTTACAATGTCAAATGGAACTTCTCTTATATAGATTAGACATGCATATTTGTTTCTAAAGAGAACCATGTTAATGTAGGCTCTCTCTCTCTCTCTCTCTCTATAAATGCATCTCTCTCTCTCTTTTAGCGATTGCCACCTATTAAGATGTCCACCCTCTATAAAAAAGAGAGCATGTGATGCGTGTTTTAATACATGAGTTCCAAAGTCTTTAATCCATTATCCACATTTAATAGAGCTAGTTTCCATATGGTATCTATAAAAGCCCATTCTAAGATATTAAACTTAGATCTCAAAACATTCCAATAAACTTATTTGTATTTTAATCTACTGATGCCATGTATGCTTGTAATATGTTATCAAGCTTGATAATACTTGTAATTTAATATTAAGCTATAGCTTCTAAAGATTAAAAATGAAAGCTTTGCAAAATAATGTTTTTTCTTAATATAGACATTGTTTCAAAATACTATCATGAGATCATCAAGCTTTGGACAATCTTTTACCAGCATCATGAATGAACCCATTAAAATGTTGATTTATATGTTATTTACTTTGAAACTATGGAGTTAACTTGAGAAAAAACTTAAGACACCACACTATTAACGGTATTCATACATATCGACACAATTATTTTTGAACAATATTACATTTGCAAACCAATAAATTAATTATTTTCATGTACAGGACACATGAGACATATGTTATAACTAAACATTAGTGTTAGAAATAATCATTGCATTCACTTCCCAACTAATCAAAAAATAGTGGTTATTTAAAGTTTGATTTTTTTCTCCAAAGATAATATAAAGGAAATACATTGAGTGTTGTAATGCAATTCACTTACAAACTATGAGGATAAAAGATAAATGATGCATGGCTTACACATGGGATGATAAAACTAAAAACTTATTTTCTTTTATTTGGTTAGAAATATGCTTCCCAATCCTTTAGCCATGCATTCATTGATAGGCAAGAACTTGAATGGTACATAGGATAAATATAATATAGGCTAGCAGCTAGTTGACGACATGCAAAAAAATTCAATGACGTAGTAGAGCCTTAGAACAACCCCCCATTAAAAAAAATTAAAATCTTGCAAAATATAACTCTTTTCAATTTTCTTAAAACTCTCTCCAAATTTAAAGTATTTCATATACTTAGTATGAAATTGATCTTATTAGAAAAAGGTAAACAAAGAATATCATAAATTATATCAATTTTTAAAGTTTAGAAACACTAGATTGTATTTCCAAAAACAATTGAGAAAATGTTCCATATTTTATCGTAAGAAATAAAATTTAGAAAAAATCATAGGTAGTTAATAGCCATAATTAATGACATTTTTTATTTTTCATAGCAAAAATTAAATCTTGCTTTTATTTTTTCTACTGTAAAGTTTACTCATTATTTATAAATTATACATCTTCTAGCTATAGATTACAAATCTAATCATAAGTTTCTTTTCCCCTCCCTTCAATCAAATCTATATCCAATTTTTTTGCCACTAGAATAGTACGATATAGATGCACTATAATTATAATAGATATATTATTAATTTTTGTATAATAACATACATGATCTTTGCTACACAAAATGATGAGCTTTTCCATCATCATAAGACAACATTGAAATCATGGTTATTTGGCATAAAATCATACACAACCTTTGCCATGTAGATGATGAGTTTTTTCATCATCTCAAGGCAACACAATAATCATGATCTACAACTCAAAAAGGTCATGCATTTCCATCTCACATATGTTTTGCTTACTATTGTGAACTTTTAAAAACCTTGAACCAGCATAGATGTCTCCTATTTCTCTATGCACAAGTATTTGCAAGGCATTTGGAAGGTTCATTACAATTGTATGTTGTTAAGTTTCAAAAGTAAATATTTGATCCTCTCAAGTCTACACCAGCCATTTTGGCATACTCTTGGATGATTGTATGGTTGTCCTTTCCCCATTCACTGCATCATCTATAGATGCCTTATCAATAGGTAGATTTGTGGAGTGAATATCAAGATGATTTTTCAACCATGGTATGGGTTGATTTATAGCACCTTTGTGAGTGCAACATACACCATATTCTATTCCATTTAATTTAAAAATAATAATATTTCTCAAATATTTAGAAGTCACATCACACTTCATGAGAAAGAAGAGATTTATCCAATAACCATAAGTGTTTCTAACTCTGATCAATCAAAAATAATAATAATAATCGCTAATAAAAGTTACACAAATCTATTGCCTCTCCCATCCTCTCCACCACCCCACTCAACAGCAGCCCACTCCCACATCTCAAAAACCACACAAGCTGCTGACCCACCACAAAAAACTAACCACACTAACACTTCTAACATCACTAACAAACACACACAAGGTATGCATTCTCAACAGGGATTTTATATTCACGTGATCACAAAATTTTTCTTGTTAATAACATGTGTGAACATGTTATTAACATGTTCACATGTTAACATGTTCACAAAAAAGCCGGTGGTAAGCGACCTGGTAACCGGGAAAAATCCCGCCGGGCTTTTGCATAGCCCGGCGGGCCCGCCGGGCTATGCAAAAGCCCGGCGGGTCCCGGCGGGGTCGTCACATATCCCGGCGGGGTACATTTTTCTTTATATATGGGCCCGGGGGGTCCTTTGGGATTTCATTGCTGACAGCATACACAGGTAATAAAAACTTGTGTGTGTGTGTGTGTGTTTGTGTATGTGGGTGTGTTCGTGCGGGCAACCGCCCACTATCGCAATGCGCGGCAAGATGTGGGTGGTCCGCCACACGAGGGATGTATGTGTGGGTGAGTTCGTGCGGGCAGCCGCCCATTGTCGCAATGCGCGGCAGGATTTGGGTGGCCCGCCACACGACTGGTGTGTGTGTGTAAGGCCATTCTTCGGAATGGTGCTTACCCTGGGGCACTTAGTCGGTAACGCGGCTAGTTTGTGTCCTATGGTAAGTATGGCACGCCGTAGCGGTACTAGTCGGTAACGCGGCAAGCATAGTATCGTTATGGCGATGTCACCTTCCCTTCCCTTCCCTTTGTCAAATGCGGACATATGGTCGGTAACGCGGCCAGTGTATGTTCGTATCCTATTGGTATTCCCATAGAATCGGGCGGCATTTTGTCGTTAACACGGCAAGTTGGTGTCGTCCGCTAGTGCATGAAATGTTTTTTGCATATTGCGGCATTTGATCGTTAACGCGGTCGAAAAAGTGTCGTAAATTTGCTTGCGTATTTCGACATATGATCGTTAACGCCGTCGAATAAATGTCGTTAATTTGTTTGATTTGACTTGTATTGTTTTTATTGTGTTTGATCCATGCGATACTTGGTTGCTAACGCGGCATTAGTATTTCATGGATCAAAGTTTACATCATATTGTCTAACCGTTTTATTTTATAATATCGTGATTCGTAACTCAAAAAATATGAATCTCTTCTTACCCCCCCCCCTCTCTCTCTCTCATTCGTAAGTAATAATGCGCTTGTTACGGTTGTCTCACGTTCGATAATGTATTGCATGATGTTGAGTTCAGTAATGTTTGATATATTTTGTTTTTGTTTGATCATTGATAAGTAATGATACACTTATTGCTGTTTTCTCACGTTTGATGATGTATTGGATGATATTGAGTTCATTAAAATTATTTGATATTCCGTTTTTGTATGAACATTGACGATATTGATATACTTGTTGCTGTTCTCTCACGTCTGCTTGATGTTTATTTCAGTAATGTTTGATATTTTGTTTTTTTATGTTTAGTGTTATTTGCTAGATTTACGAAGACGATCAACATGCTTTCTCCCGAAGAGCGCAAAATTGTTCTGCGAGCAATTCGCGTTGAAGCGGTCATCACAGTATCACAATGTACTGATGATGTCGTCAAGAAGATCAACGAGTCTGAGATACTCATGCGAGATCTCATAGACCAAATATGGGAAAATGCACAGCGTCGGCTTCGAAGCGGAGGCAACGCTGAGCTGCTAGATAGACAGAAGATAGCAGATTTCAACCATCAGCACATAACACGAACCATTTTGGGGAGCATGCGAGTAGCGTGCAGTGATCTTCGAGATGCTGCCCCGCCTGAAGCCAACATGCAACGTCTACAGTTATGGGACGTTGTGTGGAGCGAGCAAAGGGCCAAGAGCAAGCGCATGAAGGCGTTGGATGCAGAGTCCCTCCCCAAGAGAGTGCGAATTGCCCAGGACGTCGCTGCAACGTCCAGTCAGGCAGATGCAAGTGGTACAGGTGTCATTAATCGTACCATCTACAATTCTATGTGCACACATCTTATTGGCATCCCGCACGAAGCTCTTCACGAAGGACGAACAATAGGCTCCGGTGTGTTTGGAACTGTAAAAGAGTATGCAATTAAAGGCATATCATTTTTACCGGAGCACATCACTTTTTGCGGAAAGCACTACAAAGGAGAAGGCAGCGCGAAGTTCGAGAGCTTCCAGGCAGAGCAGGGTATGCAAGTGCTACATCCATCGATTGTCCGATGCATTGCCTTTACAAAAGAGGCTCCTTGGATCACAATTTTTCCGTACTTTAATGGCGGCGCTCTTGGTGATACTCTACTGAAAGTTCCCTTCAGATTCAGTGAGTTCACCAGAGCCATTTTTCGTTTGGATCGAGGATGGAGACAACCACCGCCTGATAATATCCCTTTAGGTCATCTAGAACTTTCAAAAATAAAAGAGGTAGTAATAAACATGCCACATATTATGCATGCCCTAGTGGAAGGTGTAGCGGCAGCGCATATGGCAGGTATTGTACATACCGACCTACATCCTTTTAATGTAGTGTTGGATTATACAAAAGAGCTAAAGCCACGCATAGGTATTATCGATTGGGGATTGCTGCTGAGAGCGCCCAAAAAACGGGTGTCTCTCAATTTTGTTTATGAAGCAGACAAGAACCCCGAGAAGGTGGCACAGGCAGTCTCCCATGCAGACAGAGAGCGAAATAAACGGCCGTGGATAGCCCCAGAGCTTTATGATCCATTTTTGGCAGATGCATACACTCCTGCATCTGATGTTTTTGCCTTGGGATATTTATTACAAACTTTATATGACTTTTGGAAGAAAGTGCAAGAGTTGTGGATGGATAATAGTTCCCATGACAAAGTTACCATGGATACTATTATTCATAGAGTCAAAAATTGGATGTTTCTGCCTAATCGCGATGAGCGAAAATCAATTTTGCAAGTAGTTGAATTTTTTAGGTCACTAAATACTGACCCTACGAGGGCACAACGTCCTCTTGTAGAGCTATCGGTGGCATTCACCCTGACTTTGTAATGATACAGTATCAAGAGATGAAGTTTCAGGAATTTGAGAATTTGATGTGTCCAATGTTTCAAAATTTTGTTTCTCTTCAAAATTTGATGTGTCCAATGTTTCAAAATTTTGTTTCTCTCTTCATTGAGTCTTTGCAATATCTCTCTCCTCTTCTGGTGTTTAAGTTTATGTTTTCTCTTCAAAATTTGATGTGCGAGCATTGTTTGAAGTGTTTTTGGAGTCAAGTGGATATTTCTCATCGAGTCTTTGCAATACATATCTCCTCTCGTTGTGTTTGACTTCAAGATTTCGAGAGCAATGGTCAATTTATCTTACGTTGATCTTTATAGTTTATTAAAATCCTAAAGTCGTTTACGTTCATGCAGATATGGAGCAGGCGCAAGCGAACGAGCATCAGGAGTTAGCCAAGAAGGCATACGAGAGAATGAAGGCCCTTGCACACGGCCTGACAGCCCGCGAAGCTACAAGAACAGCGTGCAGATTATCGAAATGGACAAATCCAACATATGCCCAATAGAAAGACATAAACAAACGGGTAACCACAGAGATGATAAAGGTAATATGGCCATGTCCAGATGGCGAGATAAAGAAGGGAAGATGGAAGATTTCTCGTTGCACTCACGATGATATCAAAACTAATGCCGAGCGCATTTTCTTGGAGGTGTACGGTCGTCCTCTCCATAACGCCGACGCTCCACTGTATTTTGCTAAAATGCTATATGCTCACTTTATACTGGAAACTCCAGTGGACTTCGCCTCCAGAGAGGCCACTGTCAACACCCACGACATACGTGAAGAGACAGTTACATTCACAAGAGAAGAACTTGCCCTCATGGTGGAGGGCGCCGGACTGGAGTTAAACCAGGTCAAAGAAAGCTTAGGGGCACAGCTAGAAAGAAGCTGACCGATTAACTCAAGCGTCAACTCCTCCCCCGGCCAATAGAGGAATTCAAGAGCAGCTAACAAAGATCAGCCAAGACGTGCAGAGCATCTCTTCACGTATTGCTCCTGTGCGCCAAGGAAACCACATCTCTCATTTTTTGATACATCCTGATCTTGTGGGAGTTTCTGCTGAGGCTACAAGTTCCTCCACCCCCCAATGTCCTGTATGTTACAAAGTATTCGATGGGTGGAGCGGCCAGTATATACTACCATGTGGACACTACTACCACTTAATATGTTTAGTGAGACAAATGCAAAATACTTCCACATGTGCATTGTGCAATGTCCCAATAAATCAAGGTATTTATACAGTGTTCGGCATGGCTAGCGAATAAAAACCACCAGGACCTTTAGATGCAACTCCTAGTGCAATTCGCAATTTATTTCAAGATGAGAGCTAAGAAAAACAAATTCTACTTTTGTATTGATAATTTCTCCAAATATGATCATTTGTACAAGTAATTTTTATTAAATTAATGAAGTGACTTCTTCCTCTATGTCAGTATCTTGCTCCAAAATTCTTTCACCGTTTACTCTCTCGTCTGCTATATTAAGCTCATCTAATTCAATGTCTAAATTGTCTTCTATCTCAAGGGTGGTGCACAACGTGCGTCCAACATCAAAGTTCTCGTCTACTACATCTTCACAATTGTACATCCATCTGGGCATATCTTCTTCATACTCTTCGCTTTCGATGTCTCGCAAGATCTTTTCATTGCAGTACATGTAAACAAGTTTATCTGCTCGATCTGCAAGAAGTCGATTGCGAATAGTACTATGAATATATTTATACATGCTCCAGTTTCTTTCTGAGCCTGAGTTTGAAGAGCACTGACTTAGAACCTTCATCGCAAGGTTGCGCAATAAAGCATAATGCTCACCACCATTCATCATCCACCACTTCCATGTAGGTTGCTCTTTAGCCATTTGTTGAACAAGGGAGTTGGAAAATAAACCCTCTTTCAACCGAAATGAGGTCATCTCCTTTATGCACTGTACACGATCATCATCATTATTATAGAAAGTGTTTACCACTTTATAAAAATCTTGCACCACCTCAACGTTGGACATCAAATCCATATTCCAATATTCAGGATCTAACATGTAAGCAGCACTGTGCAGTGGTGAATGCGCTCCAATCCATCTAGCATGAAAGTACTTCAACAGAACTTTTCTTTGTCTACTAGAGAATGGTACACGCCATTGCTTTTCCACCACTGAATGCTCTAATTTCTCAGGACACTCCAAACTCCACTGGACAGTCCACCATTGCATCCATGCTTTTCCGAGATTAGGCGCTCTTTGATCAAGGCTTCGTACAGCATACATAACAGGCATCATTACATGGTATGCATCCATCACACTGTTCCACCAACTTCTTCTCGTAAGCGCTGCCTTCAAGACTTTGATTTTCTCTTTCACTTTTTCAAGTTGAGTGTTCTCCCAGTCATGAAATGCCATGCATGTAAATGTTTCACAAACTGCATCTTTATTTCTAAGAAGAGACTCAAAAGTGTAAAAGTGAGTGCAAAACCTAGTCTCCGCTGGAAGCTTTAACCGACATGCGAGGTCGAAACATATCCAAAACTCTCTGTCTCTTGAGCATGAATTTCACAAGCTGGCGAGCAGTGTCGACGATTGAGGCAAACCATTTGGTATCATCAGATTTATACCAATCTTTTAATACAAGATTCAAACTATGAGTATTACAGCCTACCGAAAAAATATGTGGATATTGTCGCTGTAGGATTCTGGATGCATTTTTACAATTTTTTGCATTGTCCATGACGACTTGGACTACATTTTTGGCACCCACTTCCTCTATCACAGAGCTAATGACTTGAGCAATGTAAGCCCCAGTTTTGATTGAACCAGCTGAATCCACGGCACGGATGAAAGTCTCACCTCTAGGTGAAATAACCATTACATTAATTAATGGTTTTCTTTGCACATTAGACCATCCATCACTTACTATACTACATCCAGAAAGCTCTATATTGCTAAGAATTATTCTTTGTACACGTTCTTTTACCTGCGCATAACATTTTTCTAATAGATCATTTCGCATAGCATGGTACGTAGGCGGTGAAAACCCTGGTCCAAACTCACCAATTTTCTTCCATGCTCTCTTCCAATGCTCACTGTCCACCATCATCATAGCACTCCCAGAAAAGTAAATCGCTTCAGCAAGGACGAGTTGTGCATCATCGAGTCGACCTTGACGTAGGCTTTCTTGCAATGAAGTTTGACGCATGGGTATATTTCCTACGTCAAAGTTTTGCTTGCAAGAAGATGCACTGGGTAGATTACTTTCTGGCTGCATATTGCCGTTCGGGGTACAAGTAGGCGATGTAGCGGGAGTTTGATGATTAGAACAACAGTGTTCTTGCTGTCTTGATACATTAACGGTAGGAGTGTCATGTTTTCTTGAATCTTTCTTTTGAATTTCTTCTCTTATGCGTTTGGCCACTATAGGTGCAGAGGGGTGGGTACATGACTTTTTCTTCGGTCCGCCTAAAAAGTGTTCTCTTAGTCGAGGCGCCCCACCTGATTTTACTGCATGGCATAGCTTACACTCCCAATCTATGAATCGATCACCAACGTTAATTGCATATTGCCAGTCTATCCCAGGTGCCTTTTTTTTCCTGCTATTTGAAATTTGGACTCTATTGGAGGTATCACTGGATCCAACATTGTCCTCCATCTCAACAAATAACCTATTCAACCAAGCATATAACAATGAATACACAAATGAAAAAACAACAAATCACTCACGTATAACAAAACATACATCTGCAGACAAAGTACTTCGAAACTATCTTGACAAATACAAAAGATCATCACATAACACAAAACTATTTCAAACTATCTTGCAAGGTCTTACTACAAAACTACTTCGAAACTATCATGCACATTGCACCCCCAATGAAGGATGCCTTTTGTACCCAATTAAGGATACTTTACACAATCAAAGATCTATGCTTGCCCAATACTCTAGTATAGGACAATAGACCTTCTCTAACATTCACAAAAAAAATCAAAGATCTATGCTTGCCCAATACTCTAGTATAGGACAATAGACCCTTGTCTACTCTAAACTATATCAAGTATCAAGAACCAATACAAGCCCCTAAGCAGGACTCTTGGCTCCATCAAACCATTCATAAAGCAGAATGAGGTAGATTACGTACGTGGCTCAAATGCAAAGCTGAATGACTCCAAATTTGTCCCTAAATCTCCGCAAGTATTAGCTACGAACCACACCCTGCCCCCAGTTCAAAGAACTAAGGACGAGTGGCCCAATAGCCTTAGGAGTGCCTACAAGGAAAGACGACAGCCCCTAAAATAAGGACGTTCTTCCCAAGAGGACACTTCTAGCAACTCGAGAGCTCTACAAGTACTTTGAGGAGAGATATCATGCCCCCAAAACAAGGACTATCTTCCCAAAAGTTGTACGACGGGTGTCGGGCAGTGTTTATATACAGAATAATACCCCGCCGGTGTTCTTTGTTTTTCCCGGCGGGCCCGCCGGGCTTCTATCTTTTTTCGGCGGGCCCGCCGGGAAAACCACATACCCCGGCGGGCCCGCCGGGAAAGATAAAAGCCCGGAGGTGTTACTGGAATAGTGGGTTCCGGCAGGTCATTTCTCAGGTCATGTGAATATACAATGTGATCACAAGTTTTAATATGTTAACAATAGGTTTTGTTAACGTGATCACGAAATTGTGAAGACGTTAATGAAATCCCTGATTCTCAACAATGGGTACCTAAAAGGCTCCTAGCCATGCAAGGCTAATATGAGGGCACTTCTACTTTGTTGATCCCTTGAGGATACTCTAGCCCAAACGCTCTCTAAAGCCCAACTATCCTCAATCAAAACCTCAACCTTGTCCAACTAGAACCTTCAGGTGGATCCCTAAACCTCTTCTCAACATTTCTATGAAGGGAATCACCACATTTGGATCCCCAAATCACCATGACACGAACTCCCAACTTGTGTCACTCCGTAGTCACCCACCCTTCAATGGCAACCCAAAGTGGCCTCTGCCCCCACAAAGACTGCATAAGAGAAAGGGAAGAAAAAGCTTCACGACAATAGTCTGACCCCCAATCACACCGACCAGTCCATACTACAGATATACCCTTGAGGTAGGATTTTCCTCCACTCGTCATCATTAGGCTACATCAGAGTACTCCCAATAAAATATTAACATCTCCCATTTTAGGTACTCCCTTATCCCTAGCCTCTCAACTCCCCAGGGAAGTCCCACCTTGACATCACCTAATTGGCATAGACTATTCCATTTGGCGAATTGGGCACATAGTATGTACAGAACCCACAATGGGGTGCTGGTAGCATAGCCCAAGGGTACAAAACCTATCTTGAGGGTGCTAAAAAAAAACTATTTGACATGGCCATACCAAATTTTCCACAATCGTACCATTCACCTCCCACTTTGCCATGTCCGGACCATTATGCACTTCAAAATTTCCACAGCCATACCAAATTTGCCATGGCCATACCATTCAAGACTCCAAGTGCCATGACCATACCAACAACTAGTTGAATTTCCACGACCGTTTTGAATGTTCCATGACCATTCCAACTTTTTCTCTAGATTCCATGGCCGCGTACCCCAACCCTCACCTATGAAGTGCCGCAGTCGTAACATTTCCATTCAAGTTTCCATGGTTGTTCTATCATCAAATCTAACTTCCATGCTTGTTCCACCCTCAACACTAGTTGGTACGCCCATTCCAAAAAATTGATGCCATGCTCCTACCATTTAGGTTGCCATGCCCATTTCCTGGGAATGCCCCACCTGTGCCCTTTAGGTTGCCATGGCCGTGTGTCCTAGAAAACTATATATATGGCCCCCACCCCCTTATTTCCTCACTTTTAGCTTTCAACCTATCAGAACTCTTCTAAATGTTTTTCTCAAGCTTTCCCTTTCTACCATCCTCTCTCACCCATGGCTGACACCTCGGATTTCTCCTTGGAGATACTCCACCACTCCACCCTTAGGAAGTAGTGCTTTTTAGGGGGACGCTCTGAGGAGTATGGCTGCAACTCAATGCAGTTATCACACTTGGGGGAGAAGCTGATGAAGCAGGTTAGTGGCCATACAATCCACTCATTCGTGTAGAACAACCATAAAGTGAAACAAAAACTGTTGTACTTCACCTGGCCATGCTAGAGGGCCACTATAGTGGGTCTTGCCATCACCGCCGTGCCTGCCTCGAGCAGGTGGGCTTGGAGGCCTACCTACCATGGAGCCATGGGGACTAGACCTTTACAAAAGGCAAAGAGCCCATTCCCCCAGCCTACTAGCCAAGGCCCTACCCTACAAGATCAGGAGAGGCAGAAGAATAAAAATGGAAGGCCACTGAGGAGGAGGAATAAAATCTAGCACTTTTTGAGAAAAATCTTTTTGAAAACCCACCACTGATAGGAACAACAGATTTCCCCTCTCACTACTTAGCAATAGCTCATCCTCTCCTCACTCCTCCTATTTCAACAGTTTGGAGACCCTCCGCTGGGCAAGCAGAGACAGCTTTAGATCTAGTGAAGCATATGCAGAAAGTGTACATGTTGCACATGGGGTAGTCCTAAAATTTACCATGGGCTTCCTTTAAATGGCCCATGAGCTCATCACATAGATGACAGATTATAGTTACCACCAGCAAGAGGTTGTAGTAATAGCACAACGAGAAATGTTCTCGCAAAAGCTCAAGAGAGACAGACTACCAATGATTTATACACTTCTAACCTCAACAACCTCCAACTCCAAATATCATCGATGAGAAAGAGCAACAAATGATCCAGACCATCTCCACCATTTCAAAGCTCCAACACTAACTCCAAGTAGCACAGGAAGCCACACAAAGGGTGAACAAAGACCTCTCTCTAGCCCAAGCCATCCCCAAAGATTCCCAGAAACAAGCTATTGCCCGTGGAAGAAGCACTCATCAAAAGACAGGTAGACTTCCAGTGCTATTGGGAAATCACTGAGGAGACTCTATGAGAAAGACGCCCAACTCGACACAGTAGAGGAAGAAGAAACACAGCCCCCATAGACACCCTCTTCCCTCTCCTCTAGTTCCATAGACAGAAAGGTAGATGCTTTGATGGACACTATAATGGAGATCCCCCACCTCGCCATCTCTCCACAAAACTCGTTCCAGGTCCTTGACCTCAACTACCAGATGGTCCGACTCAACCTGTGCAGCATACTTGATGAGCTAATCTCCCATACCACCCACAAGTACATTCTCACCAAACTCCCCCTCCATAGCATCACCCTCCTCCCCAAATTATTTTTCCAAGGCCTCATCTCCTTCACCCTCCCCACATTTTCATTGACCATTCTACCCACCCCCTCCAGGATTACCTCATGAGTTGGTCACATCTACTCTGGTTTGGGTTATCCCGAGACACCAACAACATCAATGATCTATTGGTCGTAGACGGTTTGTGCCCATAACCATACCCCTCATCAAAGACAGGCGAAGCCCTTTGCTACCTTAATCGTAGAGGGCAAGGGTTGGGAGATAGTTATTCATGACTACCACTCCCTTCGTAGAGATGACCTTCCAACTTACTCCACAGCTTGATTATTGATCCTTTACAGAAGATGCCATATTTAGACGGAGGTGATGGAAGCCACAAGCATCATGCAGTTTTATGACTCGCACGTAGCGTTCCCGATGGAGTTTACCCTAGAGGAAGCTGCAAAGGTAAATTCTTTCTTCAAATTGCATGGCCCAACTTAGTCAAATTATGATGACAATGACAACAACCACAATGGCCTCGATGGAAGAGATGGAGCCCTTGGATCATAGCCCCCTCAGCCCTCCACCATCATCTCCCCCCCATCAAACACCACCCCCTAGCCCCTCTCACCCAAGCATCAGCACCCAACCACCCCCACCCCCATTTGGCACCACAACACTCCTTATATCCACCCCTCCCAATCATCTACACCCCTCTATTTTCCCACCCCACCCCACCTCCCTCACCAACCCCACCTTCACCTCCCACTTTCAGATTACATTTTGGCATGCCCACAACCCTAGCAAATTTAGCTTCAACATCGGCAAAACCTCCCCTCATGCTGTAGGCGAGCCTTGCCATGGAACCCTCGTCATCACCAAGCCCTACAACCTCATGACCATTGCCAACCAATATCCCCTCCTCCCCACGCTTGGAAGAAGGCAAAATTCCGCCACCGCCTCCACTTGAGCATGAGGAAGTTGACCCTCCACTCAACACACTCAACTAGAAGGACCCCCTTGATAGAGTGGAATTCAAGCATGCAATACAAATCAAGCTCGATCAACACCTCTAGGTGGCTCCAATCACATGCATCACGGATTGCATGGAAATCCATGTCCTGCTTCCATACATCGACTTGAAGTATCGCAAAACTGGCTCCAGAGCATCCCCCCTGACAACAATGAGGAGGCTACTATTGGCCACCCGCTGCTTCTCGCTTTATAATTTTTTTTCTCATGGGTGAGTAGCAACCAACCTAGGGGCGCCCACTGAAACAATTCACATGAGAGAAATACTACAAGGTGCTGTGCCCCCTTTGCACATCAACCTCGAGTACCTACTATCAATCTGATGAAGGTGGGCATGAACACTGGGACCACTACCATGAAGGCACATAGGGATTGGCATTCGACATCAACAAAGGGACAACACTAAAGAAAATTTTTAGCTAGTACAAGTGCATCATGTGGATGCCAACTTGGTGCCTCTAGACTTTTGAACACATGATGGAGACTACCTTCTGCGGACCAACTATAAACTCTTCCATCGAGCCTGCCTGGCACTGCAATTTTGTTAGAACCTATTCGATCTACTACCGCTAGATCAAGATAGCTCCGAGGATGGACCTTAATTAGGGAGGGGGGTATGTTAACTTCTCTCGTTATCATTACTTTTAAAGAATGGTTATGCTCATTGTAATGTTGTGTATTAACCACTGTCACCATAGCCACAAGCTTGGAAAATTAATAAGAAGAGCATAAAAAAAGATATGCACAAGAAAGAGAATGGGTTTAATCTTCCCCCATGCATGACTGAGCATGCTTCCACATGCATGTATTTTTGTATTATCAAAAAGCAAGTGCCCAAGAATAGCTTGATGCATTCCACTTTGGGGGTGCTCCGCTACTTCAAGCTATAGACATACAAAGAAATTAACATTTTAGAAAGTTGTAATTTAAGATAACCTTCTTTAATTAAGAGATAAGATACAATTTGAGGCTAATATATACATATAAATATTGTTGGGATATTGACTCCTCCTTCACGTGTAACATCGTGCCTTAAGTTATTTTCCATCTATCCAAGAAAAAACATAAATACCTAAAACTCTTATGCATATTGCCTTATGCATATAGCCTTATGCATATTGCCTTATGCATATACCCTTATGCATATGGCATAATGCATAAAGCTACCGGTATGTTTAGGTAGCTACTGGCATGCATTGGAAGGTACCGGCATGCATAGGTAGCTAACGGCATCATGCATTGGAAGAGCTATTAGCATGCATTGGAAGCTACCGAAAGCTACTGGCATGCATAGGTTGTTACCGGCATGCATAGGTAGCTACTGGAAGCTACCCGCATGCATAGGTTGTTACCAGCATGCATAGGTAGCTATCAACAGAAAATATCAAGGGTTTTCATGATGCTCAGCAGTGATTGGATGTTGCTCCATAGTACTTTCTCGCTACCCAGCAACAACGAAAGAACGCTCCTATACTGTAAAAATATCTTGCTTTTTTGGTCTCCGTTTAGTTTTATCTTTTGAATATAATAAACTTGTATTCTCAGTATTTTTTTGCAGGTTGATTCCTTGTCTATCACTTCTAACTCTTCTACCCTATTTATCTCCTATGCAAACAAGCTTTTCATGAAAGCTATCTTTTGAGTATTTCCTTTCTCTTTCCTCCCTTTTAACTTTTTCTTTTCTTATTTTTTCCTTTTTATTTTTCCCTAATTAAGAGCTCTCCATTAAAGCTTCATATGGTAAGAGATCTTGAATTTTCTTAATACTTTTTTTTCTTAACTTGGTTTAGTTTTGTAGGTTTTCAACACATACAAGCCTCACAAGAGATCTCTTTCTTGTATGTTTCTTCTTTTGTGCTTTTACATGTTTATAGGGTTTATAATTTTTAGGGACTTTAAGATTAGGGTTTGTTATTAATACCTTTTTTTCTTATTTTGTTTTGATTTTGTAGGTTTTCAAAACATACAAGCCTCACAAGGTAAGAGATCTTTTTCTTGTATGTTTCTTCTCTTATGATTTTACATATTATAGGGTTTGTAAGTTTAGGGTTTTAAGATTAAGGGTTGTTTATTTTTCCATACCTCCATGCATGTCGGTAGCTACCTATGCATGTTGGTAGCTTTAAATGCATGCCGGTAGCTACCTATGTATGCCGGTAGCTTCCAATGCATGCCCGTAGCAACCTATGGATGTTGGTAGCTTCCAATGCATGTCGATATGCATGCCGGTAGCTTCCAATGAATGCTCATAGCTTCCTATGCATGTTGGGAGCTTCCAACGCATGCCGATAGCTTCCAAGGCATGACGGTAGCTTCCTAGGCATACAAAAACGTTGCTAAAAAATGGTGCTATGCTCCCGATGTATTGTAGTGCCTCGGGTGATTTCAAGGTACCTTGGGCACTATACAAAAAGAAGAGGTAGGCTAATAGAGTATAATTGCATATGCATTAGACCAAGCATTGGTTCTATGTTATTTTCAAATATTGGTAATTCAAAAGAGGATATACTGTGCACGTAGGTAAGAAACACTCATAAGAAGTAGGATCTTTTATAGCGTAAAGCTTATAGTAAAGTTGCACACTAACAAATTAAAAGTTGTATCACTGTTGCTGTTGCTGATGCGATACAATATATGGCTAAGCTCCCCTTGCCTTAAAAATTGGGAATCTCAAATCACAATGGATGCTCTATATATACTTCATCCTTATGGTTCTTACTAGAATCTAGGATGCAGGAGTGGTGAAGCAATTAACTAGTGAGAGCAAAGGCTTGAGGGAAATTGAGGCATTAGCCTATTTGTATTACATCTGATCAAAAAACCAAAATGACATTTTCGAATCACCATCATGTTGATCAACATGTGGTAGGTGTAAATTGGATTGACATAATTGCTTTATTTACACCCCCCAATAATGCTAGTCACAAGAGACCTGCAATATTGTTACAAGATATGAGTGCATATTAAACCATTTGGGTGCCCATTTTGGTTTCAAACCCTCTAAAGAGATACTTTCCTATATATATATATGGCTAAGTTCCCCTTGCCTTCAAAATTGGGAATCTCAAATCATAATGGATGCTCTATATATACTTCATCCTTATGGTTCTTGCTAAAATCTAGGATGCAATGAGTGGTGAAGCAAATAACTAGTGAGAGCAAAGGCTTGAGGGAAATTGAGGCATTAGCCTATTTGTATTGCATCCGATCAAAAAACCAAAATGACATTTTTGAATCACCATCATGTTGATAAATTGGATTGACATAATTACTTTACGTACACCTCCCAATAATGCTAGTCAAAAGAGACCTGCAATATTGTTACAAGTTTTGAGTGCATATTAAAAAATTTGGGTGCCCATTTTGGCTTCAAAACCTCTAAAGAGATACTTCCCTAGAGTAAAGTTTATTGGGCCCATGTGTGGACCATTATGAAGATAATCTACATTCTAGCAACAAGCTGCCTATTTGTCAATGTACCAGCTATCTCTACACCATATCTAAGCTATCCCTACACTATCCCACCTCCTAGAACAACATCTTGTCCAAATACAAGGGCACTAAGCATCCAAGATGATCAACTATGGCTTCCTCTCGTAATGTGGGTTGTACACATAGCAACTAGCCAATGCCCAAACATTGCTGCAGTTCAAGAGTGATAATGAAAAAAAAAATCAGTATGGAGAGGTATTTTCCATGTTTGGTTCATACAAGGACATGTACAATTTTAAGTCAAGTATACTATTTTTCTATGGACACACTTCCCATTGATTTCAACAACACTACATATGATTATATACAAGCCTTAAATTTTTGAAGTATAATTACATAATATATTCCATTGAAAAACAAGGAAAGACTTTTCTCATGAAGATTCTTTTGCATCGTGCATGCTTTACCTTTTTATATGAGGATTCCTTTGCTCCAAAGCGTCATACCACAAAGAGCTTTAATGCTATGTGTAGTATCTATAGGATATGGTGCTAAATTCTTAGAAAAAGACAACAATGGGCATTTTTTTATGAAAATTCAGAAATTAGACAAATTGCTGACCACGTGTAAACATCAAGCAAAATCTCATCACCTCTTAAGGCCATCTCAGAAGAGCCTGCACAAATACACCTCGCCAGATGAGGTGCACCATTTTCCTTCAAGAAAAACTGGGGAGCACTTGATGCAAATTTGGAATACACGTGTTCCAATGACTTTAATCCATTATCCACATTTAATACTAGTTTCTGTATGGTATCTATAAAATCACATTCTTAGATATTTAACTTTAGATTTCAAAACCTTTCAATAAACTTATTTGTATTTTAATCTATTGATGCTAAGTATGTATTATCAAGCTATAACTTCTAAAGATTCAACGAGCGCTTTGCAGAATAATGTTTTTTCTTAATATAGGCATTATTTCAAAATACTAACATGAGATCACCGAGCTTTGAATAGTCTTCTACCAATATCATGAATGAACTCACTTAAAGGTTTATTTATATGTTTATTTTAAACTCATATATAGAATGCACTATGTATGATTTGTAATATAGATGATAAAGTTCAATATATGTATATATATACTTGAGAAAGAACTTGAGAAACTTCAAAAAGTTATGCATACATTCAAACTACGAAGTTCACTTGAGAAAGAACTTTACTGGCATGCGAAGCACACTCAATTATAATAGGGTGCAAAAATCCAACCTTTTGATAAAACATAAGAAGCTTATACTTTTCTCTATCAGCAAAGAAATTCATGAATTATACACTTTATATGTAATTTTGTAATTTCTTTTTTCTATTAATGGGGTGACTAAGGGGGAGGACCCATAAAAAATGGAAACATCCACTAAAAATGATAAACTTTTTTTTTCTATCAAAATACTTTTTGACTCATACCGAGAGTAAGTCGTTTGAACTTTACCCAGATCAATAAACAAACTAATAAGAACTTTGTTTGCTTTATTATATGGCACATAAGAATATTTTCCTTCTTTAGAATAAGTTCTTCCACTGTAAAAGCACTTTCCATTTTAATCATAAGAGTAGTCAAAAGTCCAAAATGTGGGGGTGTTGTACAAATTTAAAATTACAATGTTATTCTATTTATTTCGTGTTGCAAGATGTAAGTTTTAAAGTCACATTAGGTTCAAAGCTAGATTTGAAAATATCCTTATGAAAGCTATACTCTTGTAAAACAAGTTTATTGGAGAGTGTAAGGTTGAATAAAGGATACATAAATGCATAGCTTTTGCTAAGATATATTCTTTAAAAAATCACATAATGTTTGTTAAATAATCCTCTTGAAACAGTCACATATTTTAATTTAGTGTAAAATTTAAAGTTGAACCACCTAAAATAACACTATCCCTAATTTTCATTGAGCATATACATGAATGTTGCATTAATGTTACTAATCCCATGGTGCGTATGAATAGATCTTTTCAAACCCTCCCTTTTGGTATGATTAATTAGTCCTATGCCATGAAGGCTTGAACTATCAAAATATTATCTAGTAGAACTTTTTGCCTTTACAATAAGGCACCACACTATTAATGGCATTCACACCTTTTGTCCTTGTTTATAAGGCACCTCACTATTAATGATATTCATACTTATGAGCACATAATTATTGTTGAATAATCTTGCATTTTGAACCAATAAATTGATTATTTTCATGTACAAGACATATGTTATATCTAAACATTAGTGTTAGAATTAATCATTTCATTCACTTCACAAGTAATCAAAAATGTTGTTGATTTAAAGTTTAGGTTTTTTCTCAAAGAAAAAATATAGTAAAATACATTGAATGGTGAACGCAATTCACTCACGCACTATGAGGATCAAACAAAAATGATGCTTAGCTTACACAATAGATTATATAACTAAAAACATATTTTCTTTTGATTTGGTTAGAACTATAGTGCCCAATCCTTTAATCATGCATTCATGAGAGGCAAGAACTTAATGGTACATAGGAGAAATATAATGTAGGCTAGCAACTAGTTGAGGAAATGTAAAAAATTTAAATGACCTAGTAGAGCCTTAGAACAACCCCCCATTGCAAAAAATAACAAAATCAAGCAAAAGACAAGTCTTTTCAATTTTCTTGAAAACTCTCTCTCTAAATTTAAAGTATGTCATATACTTTGCATGAAATTGATCTTATTAGAAAAAGGTAAACAAAGAATATCATAAATTATATCCATTTTTGAAGGGTTTTAAAACACAAGGTCGCATTTACAAAACAAAATAGAGAAAAATTTTGATATTTATCCTATGAAATAAAATCAAGGAAAAAAACCCTAGCCATAATTGTTAACATTTTTTATTTTTCATATGAAAATATTCAATTCTTGCTTTTGTTTTTCTACTATAGAGTTAACTCATTAACTATAAGTTAAACATCTTTTAGCTATATATTGCAATTCTAATGATTGATGAGTTTATTTGGGGGGAATAGAAAACAAAAGGGGCACACTTTCATGATATAGTGGTCTGTAGAGTTGGTTGGGCGACACCTTCTTGAAGCTAGAGTCATGGAGCATTGGAGATGTTTATTGCTGCTATTGTTTGAGAAGGTGGAAGAATCGAATACATGATAATTTTTTGGTCATAGCAACTCCGTATAATGTGACATTTGAACATGTCGTAAACTGTTGAAATGGTGCACCACAAGTTTGAGTATTGCAGGGAATCTCTTGTGAATGGTGGATTCTCACTTTGAAATCTCAGTCCCAAAGAGATCATAAGGCTTCTAGTTTCAGTATCGGGCATAGATTTTGATAGGATGCATCATACAGGAGGGTCTTTTGAAGATGAATGTTGTCATTGCTTCTAATAGCAAACTGGAAGTGTGCTCCTTTTTCTCTTTGGGAGAGACATTGTTCATGAGTCTTTAGGTTTGAGACATCCTGTGTGCCGTCTTTGAGGCTGCATGTAGTGGTATGAGCTCATGAAATGTAAGGTACAGAGAGCTCATTTCTTGTAAATAGTCCATCCAAGTGTAATGAAATATGGGCTGATAGTAATATCTATTGTCTTCCTTTTTTTGTATGTCACAATGAGAGTGTATCTTTGAGTTTGTTTGGTGACCTCGTCGTATTTTGTTATGGAGGGAAAATAAAAAGAAAATGGTGACACATAGGGCTTCCTACCATTCCAAGCTTTATAAGGGGTTGCAAGGTCTTTTGGTGGGGTATCTATCTAGCACATACATGGCGGACTTAGCTATCTCCAACCAAAAAACATGAGGCAAATCCTAGCCTTTACCATGAAACATGTCATCTCCATGAAAGATATGTTCTTCATGTTGGCGGCACCATTTTGTTGAGGTGTGTAAGGCACTATCACTTAAAGAGAACGAGAGCATAGTGCTATCCATAACTGGGCCATGACAAAGGAATTTCGGGATTTCAAATTTCCGTGGTGTAGCTATACATGTGGCTATATACATGGCTAGGGGCACACAAATGTAGCCACACAATAATAACCATGTGAATAGCCTCGTCCATAGCTGTGTGTATAGCCTCGCCTATAGATGTGTGTATAGCCTCACCATAGCTACGCTACAAAAAATAGGGACATAATGGAGAGATGTGTCCCCACATCTCTCCCATTCTATCCTTATTTCTTTGACATATCTAAAACATTATAAATACAAAAAAAAACATTCAATCATACATAGGAGCATTACAATACCTGTCAAATGTCATTATATTGCATATTCTTCATCCCCAATAAAGTACATAAGTTGATTGAGTCCAAAAAGGCTTTTATAAATACTAAAAAGTTGAGTAATAAGAAAACTACTTAAGTTAAATAATATTGATGTTCATCTTCAAGATCGTCATCATCTCATAACCTTATACATGAGGCGTATGCATAACCTTATTCATTAGGCTTATGTATAGTGTTATGCTTTGATCTCATGCATAAGCTCTATGTATAAAGCCTATGCAATGTGCTAAACGCATAAGTCTATGCATTAAGCTCTATGGAAAGAGCTTATGCATGATCTTATTAATGCATAAGTCTATTAATTAAGCTCCATGCATAAGCTCCATACATAGATCTTAATGCATAGAGCATATGCATAAAACTTAATCCATAGCCTTATGCATTAATCTCATGAATAAGCTATATGCATTAAGCTGATGCATAGCATTGTGCAGTACGCTCATGCATAAGCTCTATGTAAGCTCATTCATAAGCTCTATGTGTAGAGCTTATGCATAGGCTTAATGCATGACCTTATGTATAGGCTTATGCATTAATATCATGCTTAAGATCTATGCATATAGCTTATCTATAAGCTTAATGCATAGACCTTATGCATTAAGCTCATATTGCTTAAGCTCCATGCATAAACTTGTGCATAGAATTATGCATTAATTTGATGCATAAGCTTTATGCATAGAGTTTATTCATAAGATTAATGCATAGAAATTTTGCATTAAGCTTATGTATAAACTTTATGCATTAAGCATATTTTGCATAGGCTTGGGTATTAAGCTCATGCAGAAGCTCTATGCATAGCATTAAGATCATTAATAAGCTCTATTCAAATGCATAGCATGTATAGAGCTTATGCATTAAGCTCATAAAAAAGATCTATACATATAATTTTGCATTAAGCTCATGCATAAGCTTGTATTATGCACTAAGCCTTTGCATAATCTTGTTTAAGGCCTTATGCATTAAGCTCATGCATAAGCCCGTGCATAACATTATGCATTCAGCTGATCTATGATCTCTATGCATTCAGCTGATCTATGATCTCTATGCATAAGATTGTGCATAGGCTATATGCATAAGCTTGTGCATAGCATTATGCATTAAGATGATGCATTAAGCCTATGCATAAAGATTATGTATAAGATCTATGAGTTAAGCTTATACATTAAGCTCGTGCATATGATCAATGCATAGAGCATAGAGCTTATGCATTAAGCTTAATGCATAGGTTTGTGCATTAAGCCTATGCATAGAGATTATGCATAACCTCATGTATAAGATCTATGCATTAAGCTTATGTATAGGCTTAATGCATAGAGATTATGCATTAAGCTTCGGCATAAGCTTATGCATAAGCATAATTCACAAGCTTTATGCATAATATTTATGCATACATGAATACGTAGAACTTAATGCACAAGCCTATGCATTATGCTTATGCATAAGTATAATGCCCAAGCTCTTTGCATAACCTTTATGCATGCATGGAAACATAGAGCTTAAATCTATAAACTTAATGCATAAGCTTTATGCATGCATGCTTTTATAAAGCATGTATGCATAGGCTTGTGCATAAGCTCTATACATACACAAAAAGACACAAGAAATAAGACAAAGTAAGAATAAATCCCCAGCACAAGATATAAGACAAAGATGTGTTGAAAAATATAAGCCTAGTTTATGGGGAAAACATTTGAGTGAGAGACACATAATTTCAAGATAATTATGAAGTTTTGTGGCATTTTCATAACAATAATGTTACACCTATCATATCATATATCTTTATTGATGAGGTTTCATGTGCAGCCAAAGGAGAGGAAAATGAGTACTACTAGCTCTAGTGTGTTTTAGGGTATTTTTGCATCATGTGTTGAAAGTAGAAAGGTTAAGGAGCAAGGATGTTAATAGCTCAAATAATTTAGCATAATTGTATCATTACAAGTATGTTCATGAGCTTTTTAAAATAACCAAAACATGTGAAGCTTGAAATTGGTAGAGAAATTTAGCACATATTAGGAATTCATTAGCATCTTCAATTTGGAGCTACATTCTAGGAAAAAAAGGTAAAAATTGGGGAGGATTTAGAATTACATTCATGTCTAGTACTTGGCTTTCCAAAGGACAAAATCATATCCATCATAGATTTTGTTACGAAGCACACAATCACACATTGTAACTATAACATGAAATTAAAACTAGCACTACATATTTAATTATAGGTTATAATTTAATGTGAATTTCAAACTAGTACTACAGTTTTTTTCCATAGGTATTTACATTCTATCATCAAAACATGTCATCATAGCCTTGTTGGTGGTATGTATGTTTGTGCTTCCAATGTATTATCTTGTTTTTGATGTGTTGTAAATTTCATTTGTCAGTATATCTTATCACCACCATTACAAGCACATGGTTAATATAAATAGAAGAACATCTAAGAAATAATATTAGGTAATATATAAATTACTCTCTGACAACACATACATGTGTGTATGTGCTTTCATCATGCATGGGGAAACACACACGCACACCCCATCACAAGGAGATAGTTCATAGAGAAATGAGAACATCTAACAAATATTATTGGGTTGTAATTCCTTGCTCACACGCATGCACACATTTATGGATGGGCGTGTGCACACACACATATACGATCACATGCACACTTACATGTGCGTATCTTGGGCACTATAAAGACACAAGATAAATGCCATTAGAACATCCATGTGTATCCATTAGACCGAGCATTGGTTCTATGCTGTTTACAAAGATTGGGAATTCAACAGAGGATATATTGTGCATGTAGGTAAGATACACTCACAAGAAGTAGGGTCTTTTACAACGTAAAACTTATAGTAAATTTGCACAAGAACAAATATGGATAAAAACATTGTATCATTGATGATGCGATGTATGATAGATGGCTAAGTTCCCCTTGCTTTCAAAATTGGGAATCTCGAATCATGATAGATGGTCTATGTTTTATGTGATAATCTAGAATGTAATGAGTTGTGATAATGCAGGTAACTAGTGAGAGCAAAGGCTTGGGGGCAATTAAGTCATTAGCCTATTCGTATTGCAACTTTTGAGTGCATCTTAAACCATTTGGGTGCCCATTTTGGCATCACAACCTCTCAATAGAGATTATCCTAGTGTAAATTTTATCGACCCCATGTGTGGCCGATTATGAAGATAATCTGCATTCCAGCAAGTTGCCTATTTGTCAATGTACCAGCTATCTCTACACCATATCATAGATATCTCTACACTATCTCATCTCCTAAAACATCATATTGACTTAATATAAGGGCACTAAGCATCTAAGAATATGATCAACCATGGCTACGTCTCATAATATATCAACTAGCCAATGCCCACCAGACATGGATGCAATTTATTTTTTTCAGCATTGAGGCTTTTTGTAGCCCATTAGAATGCCATAATGAGCAATACCTCAAGATGTGCAGCTATATTAGAGGTAATGGAGGTTGCATAATCAATGCTAAAATGGATTGGAATCAAGCATATAGGTCATCCCCACACAAGAAACATATCCTTAAATTTGCATCCCCCAATAAAGACAACCCTTGAAAGTGACTCAATGGTGCAACCAATCAAAGTGCTACTACATGCCACATATTTTATCCATGTAAATAAATATGACCTCATATTTGAGCCTAATGCCCTAATTCTAGCCATTAAAAAATTCACTAAATGCCATTAAGCTAATATTCTAGCCCCACGGGCGTACCATACTCCATCAGCTTTCAACCATTGAGATATTCTAACAATGGGGTAGCATGTTCTACTACTATGCTTTCAAGCATTGGCTTTTTTTTAAAACTCTTGCATACATTTTGCATACCTAAAGGAAAATTTTACATTCACATTATAGATTGAAGTTGTGTATCTAATTGTCAACATAGTGAAGCATGTAAGCTTACAATGTCAATTGGAACTTCTCTTATATAGATTAGACATGCACATTTGTTTTTAAGGAGAACCATGTTAATGTATGCTCTCTCTCTCTCTCTCTATATATATATATATATATATATACACATATATACATAGATATATACATATATATATATACATATAGACATATATAAATATATATGTGAATGTACTTGTCTCTCTCTCTTTTAGCGATGGCCACCTATTAAGATGTCCACCCACTATAAAAAATAGAGCATGTGATGCGTGTTTTAATACACGAGCTCCAATGCCTTTAATACATTATCCACATTTAATACAGGTAGCTTCCATATGGTATCTATAAAAGCCCATTCTAAAGTATTAAACTTAGATCTCAAAATATTCCAATAAACTTATTTGTATTTTACTCTACTGATGCCATGTATGCTTGTAATGTTTTATCAAGCTTGATAATACTTGTAATTTATTATTAAGCTATAATTTCTAAAGTTTAAAAATGAAAGCTTTGGAGAATAATGTTTTTTCTTAATATAGGCATTGTTTCAAAATACTATCATGAGATCACGAAGATTTGGACAGTCTTTTATTACCAGCATCATGAATGAACCCATTAAAAGGTTGATTTATATGTTAATTTTAAAGTCAAATGCTTTGAATCTATAGAGTTAACTTGAGAAAGAACTTTATCGGCATGCAAAGCACACTCAATTATAATAGGGAGAAAGAATTTTACTAGCATCATGCGAAGCACACTCAATTATAATAGGGTGCACAAATCCAACCTTTTGATAAAACATGAGAAGGCTATACTTTTCTCTATCCTCAAATGCATTCATGAATTATACACTTTATATGTAATTTTGTTTCTTTTTTCCTATTGATGTTGACTAAGGGGGAACACCCAGAAAAAAATGGAAACATCCATTAAAAATGATAAACTTTTTTTCTATCAAAATATCTTTTTGACTCATACCATGAGTAAGTCCCTTTGAGCTTCACCCAAATAATTACACAAACTAATAAGAACTTTTTGTGCTTTATTATATGACGCATGAAAATATTTTCCTTCTTTAAGACAAGGATTCTTCCATTGCAAAACATTTTTTCTATCAAAATATATTTTTGACTTATAGCATGAGTAGGTCCTTTGAATTTCAAAATATCAAAATATCTTTTTGACTCATACCAAGAGTAAGTTCTTTGAACTTCACCCAAATCATTACATAAACTAATAAGAACTTTTTCTACTTTATTATATGGCACATGAAAATATTTTCCTTATTTGGGGCAAGGATTCTTCCATTGCAAAATCACTTTCCATTTTAATCCTTGGAGTAGTCAAAAGTCCAAAATTTACGGGTGTTGTATGAATCTAAAATTACAATGAATTTCTTAATTGTTTCATGTTGCATGATGTAAGTTTTAAATTCTAATAAACTCCTCATGATGAAAACTATACTCTTGTAAGACAAGTTTATTGGAGAGCATCCAAGGAGAATAAAGGATACATAATCTACCAAATATGAAATGCATAACTTCTGCTTGATACCTTTTGAAAAAACTCACAAAATTTTTCTAATGTATCTTCTTTAAAAAGTCACATATATTTCATTGGTTTTTGACCATTCCCTCTTCTAAAGAATTGGTGGCCACTCTTGTTGCAAACAAGAGTAGATCCCTCAAACCATCAAGCCAAAGGAAAGGTCCCAAAAATTCATCTAAGTTAGAAATCCTACTTTTTCTTATTCCTTTTAATGGTTTTCTAATTTTTGTTTTGTTTCAAAATGTAAAATGATGCTATGCCTTGCTGGAAAGGTTTTCCCCCTCTCTTCTTCTTAAATTCAGCCTTTCTTTATCCTAGATAAGTAATCTATAGTTGGAATCAAACTTTTCATATTGTTTCTCTTTTAAAAGTGGAATTTGATTAGTTTAGAATGCTTTAAACCATTTGGGGATAATTTTTAAGTAACTTAAGAATAGGAAAATTTGAAAAAAGATCAGCCATACAAAGGAGGTTATGGCAAAATTTTCTTAAATTTTGTCAAATAAGTTTTATCTTTTATTATTTAAAAAGAGTAATCCCCATCGTTTGTGTATTCTAAAAGTGTTATTTTCATTCTATGCATAGAAAAATGCATAGTAGAAATATTTTTATTATAAAAGTGTTATTTCTATTAAAATTAAATTCTATGCATAGAAAGATGCATATTGAAATTTTTTATTATAAAAGCGTTACTTTCATCAATTTCGATTTTATGCATAGAAAGATGCATAAAGAATTTATTTTTATTTCAAAATAGTTATTCTCATCAATTTTTTATTTCAAAAAAGTTATTCTCATCAATTTTGATTTTATGCATAGAAAGAGGCATAAAGAATTTATTTTTATTTCAAAAGAGTTATTCTCATCAATTTTGATTTTATGCATAGAAAGATGCATAAACGAATTTATTTTTGTTCTATTTTGAATGTGTTATTTTCCTTAAAATTGAATTTATGCATAAATAGATGTATAAAGGGATTTCTATAAAAGTGTTATTCCCAGTGAAGTTGATTTTTATAAAAGAATGAATGGATGGATAGATGTGATGTGAATCAGATAAATGTGAATGAATAGATGGATAGATGTGATGTGAATCAAATAAATGTGAATGAATGGATGGATAGATGTGATGTGAATCAGATAATTGTGAATGGATGGATGGATAGATGTGATGTGAATCAGATAAATGTGAACGAATGGATGGATGGATGTGGATGTATGTGAAGAATAGAAGTGGATGTATGTGGATGTGTGTATGTGAAAGGATGGATGTGGATGTATGTGAAGAATAGAAGTGGATGTATGTGAAGAGTAGAAGTGGATGTATGTGAAAGAATGGATATGGATGTATGTGAAAGGATAGATGTGGATGTGTATGTGATAAGTATGAATGTGGATGTATGTGAAAGGATAGATGGGGATGTGTATGTGATAAGTATGGATGTGGATGTATGTGGGAGAATACATGTGGATATAAATGTGATGGATATGAAGGAGAATTGAGGCGATGAGATGTGATGTAAATTGGATAGATTTGAATGATAAGGGATGTGAATGAATGATAAGGGATGTGAATCAATATAATAGCATGTGAATTGGGATGTGAATGAATGATAAGGGATGTAAATAAATCTGATAGCATGTGAATGAGGATGTAAACATGTGAATCGGGATGTGAATGAATGTGTTAACATGTGAATCGAGATGTGAATGAATGATATAAGATGTGAATGAATGTGTTAGCATGTGAATTTGGATGTGAATGAATGATAAGGGATGTGAATGAATGTGATAGCATGTGAATCAGGATGTAAACATGTAAATTAGGATGTGATTAAATGATATAGGATGTGAATGAATGTGTTAGCATGTAAATCGAGAAGTGAATGAATGATATAGGATGTGACTCAATGTGTTAGTATGTGAATCAGGATGTGAATGAATGATATAGGATGTGAATGAATGCGTTAACATGTGAATCAGGATGTGAATGAATGATATAGGATGTGAATGAATGTGTTAGTATGTGAATCAGGATGTGAATGAATGATAAGGGATGTGAATAAATGTGTTAGTATGTGAATTGAGATGTGAATGAATGATAAGGGATGTGAATGGATGTGATGTAATGTGAATCAAGATGTGAATGAATGATAAGTGGTGAGGTGACGAGATGTATGGGTAGATGCAAGTGGATGAGACTTTATGAGGATAGATGAGGAAGTAAGTGATGAGATAGAAAAAGATGTGATTAGATGAGAATGGGAATACTTATGAAATGAATGTGGATTGATGTGTGGGTAATGTGGATTGATGTGGATGGATGTATGGATGATATGGATTGATGTGGATGATGTGAATGGATGTGTTGATAATGTGGATTGATGTGGATGGATGTATGGATAATGTGGATTGACGTGTGGATGGATGTGGATGGATGTGTGGATAATGTGGATTGATGCGGATGGATGTATGGATGATGTGGATTCATGTGGATTGATGTGGATGGATGTATGGATGATTTTGATTGATGTGGTTGATGTGGATGGATGTATGGATGATGTGGATTGATGTGTGGATGATGTGATTGAATGTGATTTGATGTGGGAATGATATGACGTGATAGGGATTGATGAAGAAAATAAAATTATGGTAAGATGAGAAAAGATGGAAACTAATGTGAAAGGATGCGGAGTATTGAGAAAAGATGGAAATATTGTTGGAACTATATTTGTATGTGAAATCTGTTTTTAAATGACCGTTTTATGTCAAGAATGTTGGGAAAACATTTTGACCGTCTTGTGATTGAGGTCATGGAGACCTATCTGTTAAAGTTGCAGCTGCTAACAAAGAGTCAACGGAGGACGTCACGCGTAGCAAGGTCTCGGCCGAGGTCTTGACCAGCCTTGGTTTGATTTAAATGGTGAGCTTCCGGTACAGTGGATGAGGGACCAAGGAAGCAGCCTATGAGTGAAGCGCTAGGTGACCTGCGAAGGATCCTAGAGGGTGCTAACCATACGCTGCTCGGGCTCTCGGCCCCCGAAGATACCCACAAGTATGTCGGGGAAGATATTGGAACAAGGAGTAAGAGGTGTTTTCTGAATTCGGGCATGGATCTAGTTGATTGACCTTGCTGGTCCTCAACGGATGAGTCCATGGCTCTTTTATATGGATCTGTTGGTTGATCTTGCTGATCTTCAACGGAGATTCCATCTAGATATTTTTATGTGATTATATTGTTGGGTACTATGAGCTAGGAACTATGGAAAATGCCCTTGACTGAACAGGTGGTGAGCCTTCTGGTTGCCAATGATGCCATAGGTACATCGATGAAGGAATGAATTGGAAATTAGGATTCAACTGGATAATTAGAGGATTATGATCAGTATCACTATGGTTTCATTAAGTAATTGTTTTAAAGATAGTTCAATCTGTGAAAAAGGCAAGTTCATATTGGGTGTGTAAGTGGTGTGACTAGTTTTATGTTTGCATGAATATTCGGCTAGGGGTCCTAGGAACTCTTTTCCCTGGTACCTGGGACAAAACCTAACCAGATTCCTAATTGGATCCCATCACTACAGTGGTTGGGCGATTGGCTAATGGACTGGATGGGGTTACATTGGACTGGTGGATCCGTAAATCGAGACTCAATTTCTGTATAGTACGATAGATGAGGTAAATCCTGGATAAAAATTATTCTATGGAAAAGAATCAACGATTGCGCCTGTCAATGAGGAAAAACGCGTTGGTCTCTATGATCCAAGTACAATGTTTTCCCTGATCTGATTATGGGACTTACGGGTTCGGTCAAATCAGTTTAGTTAGTTCAGGCTTTTGACTATGTTAGAGAAAAGTTATCCTAGAGGAATCGCCCGTGCTTTCCGAGCAAGGAAAGTTTTTTCGAGTTTGGTTTTGGAAGAACCAATGGATTAGTCTTTTGTCTAGATATCCGTGGGCAAGGCCCCGAGTGTGGGACCTTGCCCCGCGCAAGAAGTGCTACTTCTGCTAGTATCCCCAAATTCGTTGTGCAGTGGGGTTCGGGATCTTACAGCTGGTATTAGAGCAAATTGGCTAATGAGGATCAACCGAGAAGCCAAAAATGTCAAAAATTTATGAAGAAGCAGTAAAGGGTTGTAATTGTGTGATAACATTCATACAAATTGATATTCATACTGAAATTCATAAATTGGTAATTGGGTCTGATGGAAGTACCGCGATTGTATGAAATCCCTGACTTGCTTGAGGCCTAGACATGATGGTATTTACCTTATAGTTCCAAGGACCATGACTACCCATATATACCAAGGGTATAACTGCAGCTCTTTACTGCCAGTATATACGAGTAAATCTAAGATCTTGAAATTAAAAGCTAAAATGTTGTCCAAATGATGAGTTCGAATGTGGTTGATATGATTTTAAAATTTTGGTTGTGAACTGATGAGTTGAATTGGATTTTGATTGAAAAATAATGATTCCTGAATTTTGATTGAAATGTATTAAACTGAGCAAAACCACAATGAGGATGAATGGGACGAGTCCCTGTGATGATGTTCGTAGTAGCTGGAATGACATTAATGACTTCAGCAAATCACTAGAGATTAGTGGATTGTGCTGGCAGATTGCTGCTATTAACACTTAACCCAGTGGATCGAGTTAAGGGGTGTCAAATTAAAAATCTGTAAAATTAAAAATGTACCATTATTGTGATAAGGGTTTGAATGTTATGATCTAAGTGAATTGTTATCTAATAATGAGTTTTATATAAGAGATCTTTATCCCAGGATTTTGTTGGGTTCTCCAGACTATAGGGAACCCCAGAATCAGTTGGATCTTGTCCTCTAATGTTGCGAGATGAGGACATCTCGTGTTTTTTAAGTGGGGTAGGATGTACGATTCCTCCCTCAGGCTTTTGAGGAATGCAGGTGTAAGAGCCTCCGCTTCTGATCTTTTAATTACTCCCCTCTCAGAAATAAAAGAAAGATCCTGTTTTGTCCTGTTTTTGCTTAGAGATAGAAAATATTCTAGAGAGAGGTTATTCAATTTTTAGATATTTTTGGATGGAAAAATATCTCTTCTTATTAAAATAAATTCCTCGAAATAGAAGTTCAAAAAGATTTTTAGAAGGTGCATTAGAAATCAATTATAATCTGTTCCAAAGGCCTTATCCTAAGGGTCCAAATTTTCAAGAAAAATTTTAGATTAAGGTTCTGAGGGGCCAATTAGATTAATCCAAATGTAGGGAGGAGATAAATTGAAGAAATAAAAAAAATCTCCCAAAAATGAGTAAATACTCACATAAGATGAAGAGTTGACTAAGGACAAGGATATTAGTTAAAAAAGAAGAGATATTTAGAGAAATGATGCATTTTTGACACCTCAGTGTGGGGGAATTCCCCTCATTAAGGAGGCGTCTATTTCACATGTGTGGTTGACTTTTAAACTCACAAATAATGAAATATTTTCATCTCTCCTCTCTTCTACTTCAACAAGATCCAAAAAGTAAGCTAAACTGACCTAAAAATGGTGAAAAATTGACCAAACTGATGGGAAAAATTCTAGAATCGGTTTGCTTGGTTCGAGGCTCACTTTTTCCTATAAATCAAGCCTCCCCCTTTGTAAATGGATAATAGTGTTTTATGCACTGTTACTCTACTTCTCCCAAAGTCAGAAACTGTGAATTTATTAATAATTCATTGGTTTTGGACCATTCCCTCTTCTAAAGAATTGGTGGCCACTCTTGTTGCAAACAAGAGTAGATCCCTCAAACCATCAAGCCAAAGGAAAGCTCCCAGAAATTCATGTAAGTTAGAAATCCTACTTTTTCTTATTCCTTTTAATGGTTTTCTAATTTTTATTTTGTTTTAAAATGTAAAATGATGCTATGCCTTGCTGGAAAGGCTTTTCCCCTCTCTTCTTCTTAAATTCAGCCTTTCTTTATCCTAGATAAGTAATCTAATTATTGGAATTAAACTTTTCATATTGTTTCTTTTAAAAGTGAAATTTGATTGGTTTAGAATGCTTTAAACCATTTGGGGATAATTTTTAAGTAACTTAAAAATAGGAAAATGTGAAAAATGGTCAGCCATACAAAGGAGGTTATGGCAAAATTTTCTTAAATTTTGTGAAATAAGTTTTCTCTTTTATTATTTAAAAAGAGTAATCCCCATAGTTTGTGTATTCTAAAAGTGTTATTTTCATTCTATGCATAGAAAAATGCATAGTAGAAATATTTTTATTTTAAAAGTGTTATTTCTATTAAAATAAAATTCTATGCATAGAAAGATGCATATTGAATTTTTTTATTATAAAAGTGTTACTTTCATCAATTTTGATTTTATGCATAGGAAGATGCATAAAGAATTTAATTTTATTTCAAAAGAGTTATTCTCATCAATTTTGATTTTATGCATAGAAAGATGCATAAAGAATTTATTTTTATTTTAAAAAGAGTTATTCTAATCAATTTTGATTTTATGTATAAAAAGATGCATAAAGAATTTATTTTATTTGAAAAGAGTTATTCTCATCAATTTTGATTTTATGCATAGAAAGATGCATAAAGAATTTTTGTTTATTTCAAAAGAGTTATTCTCATCAATTTTGATTTTATGCATAGGAAGATGCGTAAAGGAATTTATTTTATTTTATTTTGAAAGTGTTATTTTCCTTAAAATTGAATCTATGCATAAATAGATATATAAAGGGATTTTTATAAAAATGTTATTCCCATTGAAGTTGATTTTTATAAAAGAATGAATGGATGGATATAGATGTGATGTGAATTAGATAAATGTGAATGAATAGATGGATAGATGTGATGTGAATCATAAAAATGAATGAATGGATGGATTGATGTGATGTGAATCAGATAAATGTGAATGAATAGATGGATAGATGTGATGTGAATCAGATAAATGTGAATGAATGGATGGATAGATGTGATGTGAATCAGATAAATGTGAATGGATGGATAGATGGATGTGGATGTATGTGAAGAATAGTAGTGAATGTATGTGAAAGAATGGATGTGGATGTGTGTATGTGAAAGGATGGATGTGGATGTATGTGAAGAATAGAAGTGGATGTATGTGAAGAGTAGAAGTGGATGTATGTTAAAGAATGGATGTGGATGTATGTGAAAGGATAGATGTGGATGTGTATGTGATAAGTATGGATTTGAAAGAATAGATATGGATGTGTATGTGATAAGTATGGATGTGGATGTATGTAAGAGAATACATGTGGATGTAAATGTGATGGATATGAACGAGAATTGACGCGATGAGATGTGATGTAAATTGGATAGATATGAATGATAACTGATGTGAATGAATGATAAGGGATGTGAATGAATGTGATAGCATGTGAATCAGGATGTAAACATGTGAATCGGGATGTGAATAAATGTGATAGCATGTAAATCAAGATGTAAACATGTGAATCGGGATGTGAATGAATGATATAGGGTGTGAATTAATGTGTTAGCATGTGAATCGGGATGTGAAAAAATGATATAGGATGTGAATGAATGTGTTAGCATGTGAATCTGGATGTGAATGAATGATAAGGGATGTGAATGTATGTGATAGCATGTGAATTGATGTGAATTAATGTGGATTGATGTGGATGGATGTATGGATATTGTGAATTGACGTGTGGATTAATGTGGATGGATGTATGAAAGATGTGGATGGATGTGTGGATAATGTGGATTGATGTGGATGGATGTATAGATGATGTGGATTGATGTGGATTAAAGTGGATGGATGTATGGATGATATTGATTGATGTGGATGGATGTATGGATGATGTGGATTGATGTGTGGATGATACGATTGGATGTGATTTGATGTGAGAATGATACGACGTGATAGGGATCGATGAAGAAAATAAAATTATGGTAAGATGAGAAAAGATGGGGACTAATGTGACAGAATGCTGAGTAATGAGAAAAGATGGAAATATTCTTGGAACTGTATTTGTATGTGAAATCTGTTTTTAAATGACTGTTTTATGTCAAGAATGTTGGGAAAGCATTTTGACCGTCTTGTGATTGAGGTCGTGGAGACTTATCAATTAAAGTTGCAACTGCTAACGGAGGACGTCTCGCGTAGCAAGGTCTCAGCCAAGGTCTTGACCAGCCTTGGTTTGATTTAAATGGTGAGCTTCTGGTACAGTGGATACCAAGGAAGCAGCCTATGAGTGAAGTGCTAGGTGACCTACAAAGGATCCTAGAGGGTGCTGACCATATGATGCTCGGGCTCTGGGTCGCGGAAGATACCCACAAGTACGTCGGGGAAGATATTAGAACAAGGCGTAAGAGTTGTTTTCTGAATTCAGGCATGGATCTAGTTGATTGACCTTGCTGGTCCTCAACGGATGAGTCCATGGCTCTTTTACATGGAGCTGTTGGTTGATCTTACTGATCTTCAACGGAGATTCCATCTGGATATTTTTATGTGAATATTATTGGCGGGTACTATGAGCTAGGAACTATTGAAAAGGCCCCTTAGTGAATAGGTGGTGAGCGTTCTGGTTGCCAATGATGCCATAGGTACACCGATGAAAGAATGAATTGGAAATTAGAATTTGTTGGAATTAGGGTTACAGGAAAGCACACAAAGCTTGGACAAGAAGAAGAAGCAAGAATGCACACAACACACCTAGTATTAGATTGTGTCAATGTACAAAAGATAAGTTAGTCCTAGAATAATGGGTGTATATACAAGCCAGGGGAAAAAACCTCCTAAAGAGGGAAAAAGTGCCCGGGCGGTTCTAAGTGTGTTCACACATCACTGCCTATATATATGGCAACAAATCCCCCCTAGGAGTGATGGTGTGAACGAGAGCTGGCACTCATGTACAGGGAAGTGCCATACCCAAAGTAGATTAGTCCACAAAGGGGAGCAGGCCCAAAGCGGAAAGCTTCAAACTTCTCACGAGGAAGCACGAGGTTGTCCTGTGTTGGCACATATGCCAAGCTGATCTCTCCTGCTGAGAGTCTCTCCCTGACATAGTGATAATGCACCTCAATGTGCTTTGTGCAAGCATGAAAAACTAGGTTTTTGGCAGCTGCCAATGCGCTCTGACTGTCAGTGTAAATAGAGGTGGCAGACTCCGCCACACACACTCAACCGTAGCTTTGAAAGCTACCCTATACTTAGCTTCACAAGTAGAAGTGGCCACAGTAGGTTGCTTCTTGCTCAACCAAGATATGCATGAGCTACCGAGCATGAAACAAAAACCACTTGTGGACACTCTTGTGTCATAGCAACCAGCCCAATCTGAGTCTGAAAAAGCATGTAAATCTGGCGGCAACAATCCCCCCTTGGGATAAAACAACCCAAGATGTATGGTGCCACTCAAGTAGCGAAAGATGCGTTTAACTGCCTTCCAATGCTGAGACCCTGGGCTATGCATAAACTTGCTCACCTGTGAGACTGCAAACTGAATGTCTGGCCTCGTAATGCATACAGAAATGAGGCAACCAATAGCTATCTGATAGAGTGTGACATCAAAGTGATCTCGAGCATCATGAAGACTCAACTTCAATCCTGTCTCCATTGGAGTAGCAATAGGCTTGCAGTCTTCAAGGCCAAATCTCCGCACAACAATGTCTCAATATACTTTGTTTGACACAAAGCAATACCTCCATCACACTGCCTAAATTATATCCCCAAATAATGATGCAAATGCCCCAAAATCTGACATCTCAAAAGAGGCATTCAAATTAGCCTTAAAATCAGCAATATGACTCTCATTTGGTCCTGTGAGTAGCATGTCATCGACATAAAGAGCAATGATTAGATGTACATCATCCACACATTTAACATACAAAGTGCTTTCTGTTGGACTATTCTGAAAACCATGTGCAGTCAAATATGCATGTATCTTTTCATCCCAAGCTCGTGGAGCTTGCTTTAAACCATATTAAAGTCTTTTTCAACTTGCACACTTTGTTTTCCTGCCCTCTTTGAACAAAACCACGAGGCTGCGATACATACACCTCCTCATGCAAATCTCCATTCAAGAATGTAGTCTTTATGTCCAACTGGTGTACATTCCAACCATTATGAGCTACCAATGCACAAATGCTACGAATGGTAGTCATACGACAAGTTGGAGCAAAGGTCTCATCAAAATCAATGCCCTTTTCTTGAGCATAACCCTTTGCAACAAGTCTAGCCTTATAGCAATCAACACTGCCACCTGGCTTTCGTTTCAACTTAAAAACCCACTTACATCCAATGACCTTTTTACCAATAGGCAAATCACGCAAAGACCATGTACCATTCTTCATTATAGCATCATATTCACTTTGCATTGCAGCCAACCAATTTTTTGATTTTTGTGCCTCATCAAATGAAAGAGGTTCTTCCTCTTCACACATACTAGACACAGCCAAAGCATAACAATCTGATGCATAAGAGGCATGCTGAAAACCTGAACGAGTACGACTAGACATAGGTGCATCAGTTTTACTATCACACAAGGTTTGCACTAGCCATTTAGGCATACCTCTAGCCTGCTCATTTTTAGCCCTATCCTCATAAATTACATCTTGTAAATCTGCATCAGAAATAGGCTGATCTATGATGTCGTTTGAAATTTGCATAGGCTGAATATTTGCCTCATTAGGACTTACATTTGAATTCCCACCTGTAAACAGAGGCAACAACGTATCAAATACATCCCGTGAGCTCACACCTGTCTCTTTGGTACATGATAACAAAGGCTGCACAACATCTTCCACAAAAACAACATCTTGACTAATCAAGATATGGTTTGACTACGGATGATACAATCTGTAACCCTTGCTCTCAGCACTGTAACCAACAAAAATGCATTTGACAGCCTTATCATCCAATTTTCTACGTTGTTGCACAGGTACTAAAGCATAGGCCAAGCAACTAAAGACACGCAAGTGACCAATAGAAGGCTTCCTGCCATGCCAAGCTTGGTATGGAGTAACAGACCGCAAGGCCTTAGTGGGACACCTGTTGAGTACATATGCAGCACACATGATAGCCTCAAGCCAAAACGCATGTGGCAAAGCTTGGCTCTTGACCATACATCATGCCATCTCCATAAGTGACCTGTTTTTCCTCAACAACACCATTTTACTGAGGGGTATATGGCACTATACATTGGTGTTTTATCCCACGACTAGCCAGAAATGTATCAAACTCTTTAGACATGTACTCCCTCCCTTGATCAGAACGGAGGGTGCCCATAGTACAATTGGATACATTTTCAACCATAAGCAAAAACTATTTGAAGCACAAAAAAACTTTGGACTTTGCCTTCAGTGGATATACCCATGCATGCCTTGAGTAATCATCAATGAAAGTCACGAAGTACAAGTGTTTACCAAATGACAGAGTTTGCATAGGCCCATATACATCACTATGTACAAGTTGCAATTTGTGAGTGGCCCGCACAGAACCATCCTTTGGAAATGCAGAACGCTGCATTTTTCCCAAAATATAGCCTTCACAAACATGTTTCAATGGTGTCTCAAGAGGGCGCAATGAAAAAACCATATCAAATTTCTGCAAACGCAGCAAACTAGCAAAGTTTAGATGACCAAAATGAGCATGCCATAGTTTTGCATTTGAAACTGCCTTTTCATCAAAAACTGCATTGCTGAATCTTCCACACACTTGTCATAAGAATTGAGCCTATAGAGCCCACGAAACAAGGTGCTAGATACAATAATCATATCACCAGAAGTCAAATCATAAACAGTACATCTGTCCCACAAATTTGACTACAACTCCAAGTCTAGCAAGCGCAGAGATAGACAATAGATTCTTCTTTATCCCTGGCACATACAAAGCATCTGAAAGTGTGAAAGCGCTACCATTTGCAGCAATTAGCATAATTTTACCAACGCCCTTTATTGGGTAAGAAGCATTATTGGCACATGTGACAGTATTCCCATTAGGGATAGCCTAAAGACAAGTGAACATATCACGTGCAAGGTAATGTGCTTTGTAGCACCACTGTCAAAATACCATACATCAAAGTCAACAGAAACTACCAAACATGCATCATGTACAGATGGGTCATACTCGCAATACACGCTAAAGTCCCATTCTGTATCCTGCACAACATTTGCAGAATCAGCATTTGTAGAAGCATCCGCTATTGTGGCTGCATTTGACTCTTTCTTCTTTGCCTCTTTAGCCTTTAGCTTAGGGCAATTCTTAATGACATGATAAGTTGCCTTACAATAGTTGCACCTGATTTTTTTCTTGCCTTTATCAAGAGCCTTCTCAGACCTATTGTTTCTACCTGTGGAAGGAGAAGAAGTTGCAGACCTACTAATAGGAGAAGAAACAGTGGAAGGGGCTGCCTTACCACTTCTTCTCTGCTGGGCAGCAACAAATGCTTGATCAACTGCACGTTGCCAGTCCTATTTTGCCTAGACTGTGTTTCTTGCAAGAGCTTGTTGACTAAAGTATCATATTTGACAACATCAAGTCTGTCCTCAGTAAAAAGTCTCCACGTGGAAGCAAAAGTCTGATATGATTCAGGTAAACCATCAAGAACAATCTGCACAAGAGAATGATCAGGAATAATCTCACCTGCAGAAATCAACTGTTCCTTGAGATCTTTAATCGCAGCAAGAAAAACATTCATGTCATCATCTTCCTGCATAATCTTCGATTCTAGCTCTTTATGTAGGTAAGAGATTTTTGCCTCGTTACGACCTGCATACAAACCAGCTAGAATATCCCAAGCCTGTTTTGCTATTTTAGCTGAATGAATATGTGGAGTGATGTTATGTTTGACAAAAAGTGCAATCAAGGCATGAGCCTGCGTATCTTTACCATCCCAATGAACTTGTTCAGCAATGGGTAAAATAGCAACAACAGTAGAGCTGCTTCTAGAACCTGTAACATCCTCAACAGATCCTACATCCACAGAGCCTGGACGTACATCCATACCCTGCACAATGTTCCACGCTCCTTTTACAACCAAAACATGCTACATCATGTATGCCCAAAGTAGGTAGTTGCTGTCTCCATATTCCAATTTGTCATCTCAGCAGACAACATGCGAAATACATCATTGCTATTATCAGCCATGGCCACTGATTGAAACTGATGCAAAAACTACTTGTAATGACACAAAGACTGAACAGAAAACAACCCGTGCTATGTAGCACGGTCCATAATAGAATACGTATGCCTGTTTTGTAGAAAACTGCACTGTCGAAATTTATGCACAAAGTGACGAAAACACCTGTAGAGATTTATAATGCAAAAACGGAGCCCGAAACGGCCATCCACCCACATTAATCCACATTCATATCATAAGTATTCTCATTCTCATCTAATCACATCTTTTTCTAACTCATCACTTATTTCCTCATTTATCCTCATCAGATCACATCTACTTGCATCTACCTATATATCTCATCACTATTTTCTTCATTTATCCTCATTAGATCACATATACTTGCATCTACCCATACATCTCATCACTTCACATACATTAACATCTATCCAATCTACATCGCATCTTATCACATCCATTTCACATCACATCTCATTCATTCACATCCCGATTCACATGTTAACACATTCATTCATGTCCCTTATCGTTCATTCACATGTTAACACATTCATTCATGTCCCTTATCGTTCATTCACATCCCGATTCACATGTTATCACATTCATTCACGTCCCTTATCGTTCATTCACATCCTGATTCATATGTTATATTCATTCACATCCTATATCATTCATTTACACCCTGATTCACATGACATCACATCTCATCTATTCATTCACATTTATTTGATTCGCATCACATATTATCACATATATTTACCTTTCATTCTCATCACTTCTATTCTCATCACATCCATCCATCCATTCTTTCCCATCTATCTAATTTGCATTACATCTCATCACATCTATTTACGTCTCATTCTCATCACTTCTACTCTCATCACATCCATCCATCCATTCATTCCCATCTATCTGACTCGCATCACATATCATCACATCTATTTACCTTTCATTCTCAGCACTTCTATTCTCATCCATCCATCCATTCATTCCCATCTATCTGATTCGCATCCCATCTCATCACATCTATTTACCTCTCATTCTCATCACTTCTATTTTCATCACATCCATCCATTGATTCCCATCTATCTGATTCGCATCACATATCATCACATCTATTTACCTCTCATTCTCATCACTTCTATTCTCATCACATCCATCCATTCATTTCCATCTATCTGATTCGCATCCCATCTCATCTATTTACCTCTCATTCTCATCACATATCATCTCATCTATTTACCTCTCATTCTCATCACATATCATCACATCTATTTACCTCTCATTCTCATCACTTCTATTCTCATCACATCCATCCATTCATTTCCATCTATCTGATTCGCATCCCATCTCATCACATCTCATCCCATATCATCACATCTCATCCCATCTCATCACATCTCCTCACATCCATCACATCTCATCACATCTATTTACCTTTCATTCGCATCCCATCTCATCACATCTATTTACCTTTCATTCTCATCACTTCTATTCTCATCACATCCATCCATCCATTCACTTCCCATCTATCTGATTTGCATCACATATCATCACATCTATTTACCTTTCTTCTCATCACTTCTATTCTCATCACATCCATCCTCTATTCATTCCCATCTATCTGATTTGCATCACATATCATCACATCTATTTACCTTTCATTCTCATCACTTCTATTCTCATCACATCCATCCTCTATTCATTTCTTTCTATCTGATTTACATCACATATCATCACATCTATTTACCTTTCATTCTCATCACTTCTATTCTCATCACATCTATTTACCTTTCATTCTCATCACTTCTATTCTCATCACATCCATCCTCTATTCATTCTCATCTATCTGATTCATATCATATCTTATCACATGTATTTATAGAATGTAAGAGAATTCTTATTTTTGATTTAAAGATTCTTTACGGATCTATGCATAAGAACGACTTCAGTGGGAAACAACACTTTTATAAAAATCCGTTTATGCATCTATTTATGCATAAATTCAATTTTAAGGAGAATAACACTTTCAAAATAAAAATAAATCTTTTATGCATCTTTCTATGCATAAATTTAATTTTAATGAGAATAACTCTTTTGAAATAAAAATAAATTTCTTTATGCATCTTTCTATGCATAAAATCAAAATTTGATGAAAGTAACGCTTTTATATAAAAAAAATTTATGCATCTATTTATGCATAAATTCAATTTTAATGAAAGTAACACTTTTATAATAAAAGAAATTCTTTTATGCATCTATTTATGCATAAAAATCAATTTTGATGAAAGTAACACTTTAATAATAAAAAAGCTCTTTTATGCATCTATATATGCATAAAGATCAATTTTGATGAAACACTTTTACAATAAGAAAAAAAAATTTATGCATAAAAATCAATTTTGATAAAAGTAACACTTTTATAATCAAAATATTCCCAATATGCATCTTTCTATGCATAGAAATTAATTCTAATGAAAAAGCTTACATGAATTTTTGTGAGCTTTCCTTTGGCTTGATGGTTTGAGGGATCTACTCTTGTTTGCAAAAAGAGTGGCCACCAATTCTTTTGAAGAGGAAATGGTCAAAACTAATGAATTATCAATAAATTCACTATTTTTGGCTCTAGGAGGAGTAAAGTAACAGTGCATAAAACACTATTAACCATTTACAAAGGGGGAGGCTTCATTTATAGGAAAAAGTGAGGCTCTAACTGTTAGGCAAAAATTTGAAAGGTGTTTTGGGCTTGTGTACATATGGGATGCATGACATGTAAAAAAGCTTTGCCGTGAATATCCTGGCAGATGTACAGAGTGGGAGAAGACAAAGGAGACAGAAGCTGATGTAATGCCTTTGGGAAAACGGACGCCACAGGAAAGCTAATGCTGCAGGGCCTAGCAAAGAAGAAAGGTGAAATGAAGGAAGGAGGGGATGTAAAGGTCAAGCGGAAGCGAAAGCCTCGTAGGAAGTTTCAAGTGACTAATTTTCCACTAGGGGTTGGGCAAGATAGCTACAATTTGCAGGAGGACATGGCTGGAAGGAAAGCTAATATATTACTTTTGGGCAATTGATAGAGCTAGCTCCCAAATTGAAACGTTAGTGGAAAAGACTTATGAACCCAAGATAGAAGGAACCTGCCAGAGGGATAGTGGTTGTTTTATGTGTTGAGGAGTTACCTGATATATGTCCTGTGGTGGATGTATGGCATAAAGGGAAGAATATGGGAGAAGCATATATAGATGGTGGTGCACAAATTTGTGTAATCACACTAGCAGCTGTGAAGAGGCTTGGTCTTAATATTACTGAAGCGTCTGGTTTCCGTATTCGGTTGGCCAATCACCAGAAGGTCAAATGCTTGGGTGTGATCAAGAAATTAGAACTGCAAGCTTTTGATGTAAAGTTGCTTGTGGATTGTCATGTTATGCCGGTAGGAATGGGTGCATTCCCCATCATTTTGGGAAGACCATGGCTGAGAGCGATGAAGGCTGTTCAATATTGGAGGAAAGGGGTCATTACTCTGTATGACAGGTGAGGGGATAAAAAGCAGTTTAATATGGATAATAAGAAGCCTGTTGAAGGGAAAAATGAAGCTGATTCGAGTGTTGATGATACGACTAGTAGCAGCACTACTAGTGAAGGAACAAAAGACACTTCATCCAGTGAGGAGGATGCAGAGATGGTTGCCCTGGTTATTGATTTTAGTGATGAGGTTGCCCAACAAAAAGAGGCCATACAGGAAGAATGCGAGGAAGTGGTGAGGACTGATTTTATGACAGAGGATGCTCTTAAAGAGTATATATTTTTTGAGGAAGATTTTCCTCAAGATCCTGATGTACTTCCTTTGGATGCTATGATTGAGGTACAAGTGAATCATAAGCAGATGCATGCATGTGATTTGAAAGAGTATGCTTTTGAATCTTTGGATGATGTACCTTTGTGGGATGAGTGGGATATAGAAAGTCTAAAGGATGATGAACCTGAGTTGGAGTTGGATGATCAGATGTGCATTAATGTTAAGAAAGCCACGAGCAGAATTGATGCTATGAAGGAGGAGCAACACCAGAAGACTATGAATGATGTTGATGCTATGGATGAGACTATGGATGCTGTGATAGATGAATTTCTTATTGGCCTTGATAAAGATAAACACACAGGAACTGAGGTGGATGTTTTGGCAATGGTGCCTTTTAAAGGGGAGTTTGTTTTGCCTGTAGTGATTGGCTTTGATGGTGATGTCTCTTATGTTGATGGACAAGAAAGTGCCATAGCACAGCAGGTCTTTCTTGATGAAGCTTTCATCAGTTATTACCCTCAGTAGGTGTTGCTTCACTGGTTTTTCAATAATAGTGTTGACTATATCAGTGATTATGGAATTGAGATGAGGCAGGATGCTATGTATGTCAAGAGTTTTGTTTCCAAAAGCTCTTATGTTATGTTGTGGGATGTGGGAAGGCAAACTACGCCTTGGGAATGTTTTTGGCTGTCTGATCATAAATGATTCAGCAGGCTAGGGGTTGGGCAAAGTATGTTAGGCAAAAATTTGAAAGGTGTTTTAGGCTTGTGTACATATGGGATCCATGACATGTAAAAAAGCTTTGCCTTGAATGCCCTAGCAGATGTACAGAGTGGGTGGTTTGGTAGTAGGCTAGTACATGTATGTTTTTTCCTGGGAGCCTTGTATTTGAGCCACGTGTTCTCTTACAAAATGTAAAGAGGAATCTCACAGTAGGCGTGGAAATATGCCTTTGGACAAAATAAGTTGAGGGGACCCTTGTGTTTAAAATTAATGCCTCCATGTGGAAGCACATTGGATTGCTAAAAATGTGATGCCTAGATGAGTCTAGATGCAAATCCATAGTGCTCCATATTTAGTAAACATATGGAGATGGCTGGAAGCGCATGGATAATAACCATAATTAGCATTTTATAGCGGGTTCTTCCAGAACGAGGCCACGACCAGCTAGCAAAGAGAGTGGTAGGTACATCAACAAAAGAAGGCGCCGGCTGACTAAAGAAGGGATAGCGGAAGGGATTGCAGTAGGGGAGAGATGGGCTGGCGACTGGCTAGGGAGCCGCCTCTTGTAGCAAGAAGGTTGGACATGTAGCTGTTTGGTGTGACGGCTGACAGTGAGGAGGCTGGTGTGTGGACTGCAGTGAAGCAGTGAAGGAGAGGGAAACAAGTCGATAGCATAAAGGGAGTGGTGGTAGCGCCAGTTGTAGCAGAGAAGAGGCGAGGTCGTCAACTGGAGTGGGCAGTAAAAGTGAAGATGCGCGTCGAAGACTGGGAAGAGTTCATCGCTGTTGTTGCGGCCAGTTCTCAGTGAAGGGCAAAAAAGAGATAGAGAAGCGGGGTGGTGGCGGCTGGTAGCACACAGGAGCAGAGGGTTGCCTTTAGTTGAAGGGCTTGTTTTGATGTGGGCGGCGACTGCAGGCAGAGAGAGCAGTGAACCAGAGAAAAAGGCGACTGTGGGCAGGTAAGAGAGGAGTTGGTGGTGCCGACTTGGAAGGAGCCGCCTACAGGTAGACAAGAAAGAGGACCTTGTTATGGAGGGTGGCTGCGTGGGATAGCGAAGGCTGGCGACGACTGCAAGCCAGGAAGGAGAGCACGCGGTCTGCAAGAAGAGAGGAAGAAAGTGGTGGCGTCCACTGCAACAAAAGTGAAGAAAGAGAGGTGAAGACGATGGCAATTAGTTTGCCATCGTCTGAGGGCAGCTCGAGGGCTGAGGTGATGATGTTCTGAGAGGAGGTAAGATAGGGATCAGTTGAAATGTTGGGGTACAGCTCGTAGTAGCGAGCAGAGATGTGTTTTTTAGAAGGAGTTATGCATGTAAGATGGTGTGAAGCAAAAGCTTCTGTGTGTTGACTGAAGCTTGTATGAAGTGTTGACTGGGGATTCAAGGATGAATGATACTGGTAATGTATCTGGCTATGGTTGTGTGTTGGTATCCTATGTGTGTTGATTTGCAGGAGAAGGCATGATTGACGTGTTTGGTGATGTAGTCCACGGGTTTACACTCTTACAGCGCACTTTGTGCCAGCCTTCGCTTGATTACCTCGTCATGCACACGGTGGAAGTGTATGTGTTTGCTGGGTGTTTACTTTGATTATGGTGCCTTTGTTTTGGTTGATTTTCTGGTGTGGGTGGTGTGGTGAATTGTGTGAGAAGTGTTCCAGCCAGTGTGTTAGTGGTGCCCTAGGCACGTGGTGTTTTCCAAGGCTGTTGGATGGATAGCTATAGAGGCAGGTGATTCCGTGTCTGGAATTTCCGACACTAACCAAGCAAACTGATTCTAGAATTTTTCAGATCAGTTTGGTCAATTTTTGACCATTTTTAGGTCAATTTAGCTTACTTTTTGGATCTAGTTGAAGCAGCAGAGAGAAGAGATGAAAATATCTTATTATTTGTGAGTTTAAAACTCAACCACACATGTGAAATAGGCTCCTCCTTCATGAGAGGAATTCCTTCACACTGAGGTGTCAAAAATGCATCATTTCTTCTAAATATATCTCCTTTTTTAACTAATAACCTTGTCCTTAGTCAACTCTTCATCTTATGTGAGTATTTACTCATTTTTGGTGGGATTTCCTTTTATTCTTAAATTTATCTCCTCCTCCCTACATTTGGATTAATCTAATTGGTCCATAGAACCTTAATTCAAAAATTTCAAAAAATATGGACCCTTAGGCTAAGGTCCTTTTTACGTGATTTCAATTTATTCTAATTGCACATTGAAATTTTATTTTTGAATATCTATTTCAAGGGAAACCAATTTAGACACTAGGAAGATTTTTATATGCAAAATATCTCAATTTTGAATTACCTCCCTCTAGATATTTTCTCTCTCTAGGCCAAAACAAGGTAAAACAAGATCTTTATATAAGATCAGAAGGGGAGGTTTTTACACCTGCAAACCTCAAAATCCGAAGGGAGGAATCTTACATATCAGGCATATCAACAAGGGACTCAACCACTTTCTCTTTGCCTTTATTTGAGTTTTTTTCTACTCAAAAACTCCATTTTGTTACGGAGTGTATCTACATGTAAATTATCTCTTAATGCCATTCTTTCGCAAGAATTCAAAGAACTCATTGGAGAATTATTCTCCCCCTCCATCTCACCTTAGGCACTTCACATGATTTTTTGTCTATTTTTTAGCCATAACTCTGAAATTCTGAAAATGAGTGAACACTTCACTCTTCTCCTTCATGAAATACACCCACACTTTCGTCGTGTGGTCATCAATTTATGTTATGTAGTACCCACCCATAGACATAGTCTTCGCAGGACCCCATACATCTAAGTGCACACCATCTAGTACATTCCTGCTCACATTTCTGTCATGTGGAAATACACACTTTGTTTTCTTTCCAAGTTGACATGCTTCACATACTTTCTGCATACCTTCAACTTTAAACTTAGGTAGTCTTGTCACAATTTCTTTAGTCTGCATAGACTTCATTCTTTGCACATTTACAGGCCCAATTTTCTTATGCCAAATGTATGTATGTGCAAAAACTCTTGAACCATTTGCAAACATTGCAGCACTCAGGTTAGGCACATTCAATGTAAACAATTTTTCCACTGTTGTCTTTTTCAATCAACCTACACTTGTCTTTAAAATCTTTTACATAACAACCATCAAGGTTAAACAAAACCATCAAGGTTAAACAGGACCTATTGTTCTGTTCAGATACCGAGCTCATCCAGTAAGGCAGTGGACACTGATGACCCACCTGGGGGATAGACCCCACACTTACACCACTGGCATGGTTGGTGAGATCATGGGTGATATACAGCGAGTGGGATGACAGGCTGTGTGACAGCCATTCTAGAGACTGGCATAGTTATAGCGCCAACTCATTTAGTTGGGTTCACACTATAGAGAGCCCTAGTATGTATTTGGTTGAGTACCTTTCATATTGTGTGTACTCTTATCTTTGTATATGGTGTGTTGAGTGTTGTGTGAAAGAGAAGAAGATTTTCAGCCTCTTGTGTGATCTCTTTTAGGGTTTTGTGAGTGTCTGTGTGCTTGCAAGAGCTCAAGCTCTCTTCTCCCCTGTATCTTTTCATGGTTCATGCTAAGGGCTGAGCTACAAGCAAGAGAAGCACAGGAAGCGGTATGAGGGTAAGAGCTTCATCTACTCTTTCCTATTTGTTTTGGTGACTACACCCTTGTCGAGAGCTCTACGGACGATCTCTGATTGAGGAGCTTTTTTCGCGGGATTAAATCTATAGGGCAACTATACTGTCCTATTGGACAACAAATTTTCGGGCCGAAAACGCGTTTTGGGACGCATTTGAACCTCCGTTTTTTAGAAAGCAGGCGATTTCGAGCATTACGGGGGTAAGTCATCGATTCTCTGCAGGAAGAAAGATTGGTTGTGCACACATTGTGTGTGCTGAAGTTGCCATTGGATGTATGTATGCACATTGAGGTCACTGGTTGTGACATTTGAGTGTAGTAGAGTACCGCTGCAGAAAATACAGTAGTTTGTGCAGGACAAACGAGAGTGCTGTTTCGATAAATTTGTGTGTCTAGAAACATGTCAAATGATGGCATAAACTAGATTGTTGCTGAGAAGCTTGATAAGAACAACTTCCATGCTTGGAGGTTAAGGTTGACAAATTTCCTAATGGTGGGAAAGGGTTACTGGGACTACATAGAAGGTGAGCATGAAGAGGCACCGGAGATATCGGAGATCAATCCGACTACTGTAGATGTGAAAGAGTTCAAGGATTGGAACCAAGGAGCCAAGAAAGTTATGTATTGGCTCTCTATCAGTATACAGGACACCATGATTGGGCACATACAGGATGCCAAGTCCCCCAAGGAGGCATGGGACACCTTGGTAAAACTCTATGAAATGAAAGGCGCGAAAGATACAGTTGAAGAATGAACTTCATACTGTGGAGAAAAAGAGTATGTCTGTAAATGACTATGCATTGAACATCAAGGATTTTGTGGAATCCCTTGCATCTATTAGCGTTTGGTGATGATAAGGTGGAAGTCTGTCTATGTGGTCTCACGCCACAATACAAGGCGTTCAAGATGTCTGTTCAGACTCGGAAAAAAAATCCCAATTTCACAGATTTGGTGTCTATGTTGATTATAGAAGAGAAGAGCTTGGGTGACGACCAACAGTCTTCACAAAACAAAAACAGTTCAGAGCACCAAGCCTTCTACACAAGTTCAGGAAGAGGACGAGGTAGAGGAGGCCGTGGACGCAGCCAAGGAGGTGATCGAATAGGTTATCAGAATTATGGCCAGCACAGCAGCAATAACAACAGTCCCATAATTCTCAACAACAACAACACGCAGGTGGAAGAGGCCAATTCAGAGGCAGGGGGAGTCAAAGAGGTTGTGGAAATTGGTAAAGGCAGCATAATGATACACGTGGATGCTTTTATTGTGGTAATCCTTGACATGTGCAGGCAGATTATTATAAGAAGTAGGGTGACATGCAAAATGAAAAATTGTAGCAAAACAACTATGCATCCTCGAGCAGAAACAATGAGGATAATGAAAGGTTGTTTGTTATGCAGCATGTAGTTAATGCCATGTCTAAAAATGTTGAAGCAACACATAAAGATGATGTATGGTACGTTGATTCAAGTGCTTCGAACCACATGAAAAGTCATGGGGAGTGGTTCAAGGAGATAAAAAACCTTGAAAGACCAGGTTTTATGGAAACATGGGGGATGACACTGCTTATCCAATTGCCCATGTTGGAGATTGTCTATGCAGGATGGCAAAGTGAAGTACCTTGCAGATGTACTTCATATTCCCAACATAATAAAGAATCTAGTTTCAGTTGGCCAGATGATTGAGCAAGGTTTGCAGGTTCGGTTTAACCCTGATGGTTGTTATGTTGAAGACTTTAAAGATAAGTGCAGGTTGGTTGCAAAAGGCAATAGAGTAGGTAGAATGTTTACATTGAATGTAAACATGCCTGAAGTGAGTGCTGCGATGTTTGCAAATGGTTCACGAATCATTGCAGACACAGACATTTGGCATAAAAGAATTGGACATGTGAATGTGCAGAGAATGAAGTCTATGTAGACTAAAGGAATTGTGACAAGGCTGCCAAAGTTTAAAGTGGAATGTATGTAGAGGATATGTGAAGCATGCCAATTTGGAAAGCAAACAAAGCATGTATTTACACGTGATAGAAATGTGAGCAGAAATGCACTAGATATTGTGCATTTAGATGTATGGGATCCTACGAAGACCATGTCTATGGGAGGCTGCAGGTATTATGTGACATTTATTGATGATCCCACATGGAAAGTAAGGGTATACATCATGAAGGAGAAGGGTGAGGTGTTCACTCATTTTCATAATTTCAGAGTTATGGTTGAAAAGTAAACAAGGAAATATGTAAAGTTCCTAAGGTTAGATGGAGGACTTCTCCAATGAGTTCTCTGAATTTTTTAAGAAGAATGGTATTTGGAGACAGTTTACATGCAGATACACTCCGCAGCAAAATGGAGTTGCTTAGCGGAAAAATAGGCACATTGCTGAGATTGCGCGAGCATTGATGGGAGAGAAGAATATGCCGCATAGCTATTAGGCTGAGGCTATTTCTACAACAATTTACATCATGAACAAGACTCCAACTCTAGCCATACATGATGTAAACTGGCAGAAAACTTGATTTGTCTCATCTGAAAGTCTTTGGATGCATTGCATATGTGCATGTGCCAGATGAGCTGAGAACTAAGCTGGATCCAAAAGTTGAAAAATGCGTGTTTATTGGGTATTCTCTTGAGAGCAAAAGGGATACAAGTGCTATAACCCTACTACATGTGAGTTGAGGGTAAGAAGGGATGTTGTTTTTGATGAGATGAGTAGCCTACTGAAAAAGAAGCTGTTGGGACTGATGTGAGTGAAAATGTGGTTGCACAGAATGCAAGTCAGCAATCACAGTCTTTGAGTGGACCAGGAGAGTCCTCATCTAGTGGTTCAGTTTGATAGACCATGGAGTGGCAGGCTGCATCATAATACCAGTCCTGCAAATGTGAATAGTACATCACATAAAGGCAAAGAGAAAGTAGTTGAGCCCCTTAGTAGTATGATTGACATTTGTGCAGGGCATTCTCATGTTGATGGATATCCTAATCCTCATAACCAAAGGTTTAATAGTAGATGGGCGCAACACAAAATCAAAGACATACTTAAGAGAATAGGACATCTCTAGTAAGGAGACATGCAAAGGAGAAGAAAGCGCGAATAGATGCCGGTCAAAATGGACATGGCAAGCCATCTACTGCTCACATAAGGGTGAGTGGAAGAAAGCCAAGAAGGAGGTCCTAGAAGGAGTAGTGGACCAGGAATAAAGAGAAGCACGGCAAATACAAATGGAACGATATGGATCATCGCACTTCGGATCTAGAGGTCGTGTATCATGGGAGGCCGAGTTTGTATGTATAAAGTAACTTTATGTCTTTTCTTTGTATTCTCTCTATTTGAGTTGTGTTATAAAGTTTGTCTTGTGGTGTAGCGTGACATTATGGGTAGAAATCCTACCCTAGCAGAGACTGGCTACCATCATCACCACATTAGAGGAGATACATGGGATTACCTTCACAATAGAGGGATCATCTTCTACGAACAATACAATCAAGCAGCAAGGAGAACACCAATGCACGTAATACTTTTTATTTTTATTTACAAAACATGTTTGGACCTTCATAATACTTTCTATTTTTATTTATATATATCTTCACTTTGTGTAGGCACAAGGTAGACAAGAAGGAGGATAAGATGACTCGGAGAGTGGTGACTCCTCCGAGTAGTTTTCCTTGTAGTTTTTCTTTATGTATAGTTTTGGTTTATGCAACTATGTTTCTTTTTCAAGCCTCATGCGGCTACCATCATGTATGGACAATTTCTTGGATATAAGATGAAACTTTTCATCTTCTTTATGTATCGATGTTTTTATTCAAGCCTTATGTGGCTACGATCATGTATGGAGAAATTTTTGGATATAAAATGTAATTTCTCATCTTCTTTAATCAATATCCGAAGTGTGTTCACAAATATTTTTGTGCATATCTATTTTTAATTTAAGTTTTTATGTTGATATCTTTGGCAGATCTTGATTCGTCTATGTACAAGTAAGCAAAACCTTAATCCAGAGAGGTGCCTGTGGAGAAAATACAGCTACATGTGTAGAAAATGCAGCTTCATGTTGTGTAGAAAATGCAGCTATACATCTGCATAGGAAACTCTTTGGAAATTTTTTTAAATTCAAGAGCCCGTCGATAAGCGCATCAATTTATGTGTCTATATGCGTGTCTATAAGCACATTTATAACAGAGGCTATAGAGGCATCTATTTATGCATCTATATGCACGTCTATGTGTGCATTTATATCATTGTAGACGTGCTTATAGATGCATATATAGACGCTGAAATAGATGCCCACATAGACGCGTGTGTGTAGATGCAAATTTAGACATGATTATCAACATGCCCGTAACATTTTAAAGCACGTTGTCAAAACGGGTCTATAAACGCATCTATGGTCGCTTTTTCTTATAGTGCATTATGCATTAAGCTGACACATAAGCTCTATGCATAGATCTATACCATAAGATTAATGCATAAAGCGTATGTATAAGATCTATGAATTAAGCTTATACATTAAGTTCGTGCATACGATCTATGCATAGATCATAGAGCTTATGCATTAAGCTTAATGCATTAGCTTTATGCATAGGTTTGTGTACTAAGCCTATGCATAGAGATTATGCATAACCTCATGTATAAGCTCTTTGCATTAAGCTTATGCATAGACTTAATGCACATATATTATTCATTAAGCTTTGGCATAGGCTTATGCATAAGAATAATTCACAAGCTTTATGCATACACGAATACATAGAGCTTAATGCACAAGCCTATGCATTATGCTTATGTGTACGCTTATAATTCACAAGCTTTATGCATACACGAATACATAGAGCTTAATGCACAAGCCTATGCATTATGCTTATGTGTACGCTTATAATTCACAAGCTTTATGCATACACGAATACATAGAGCTTAATGGACAAGCCTATGCATTATGCTTATGTGTACACTTATGCATAAGTATAATGCACAAGCTCTATGCATAACCTTTATGCATGCATACAAACATAGAGCTTAAATGTATAAACTTAATGCATAATCCTATCCATAAGCTGACAAAGTAAGAATAAATCCCCAACACAAGACATAAGATTAATGGGGCAAACATTTGAGTGAGAGACACATAATTTCAAGATAATTATGAAGTTTCGTGGCATTTTCATAACAATAATGTTACACCTATCATATCATATATCTTTATTTGATGAAGTTTCATGTGCAGATAAAGGAGAGGGAAATAAGTACTACTAGCTCTAGTGTGTTTAGGGTATTTTTGCATCATTGTTGAAACTAGAAAGTTTGAGGAGTAATGATGTTAATAGCTTAAATAATTTAGCATAATTGAATCATTACAAGTATGTTAATGAGCTTTTTAAAATAACCAAAACATGTGAAGCTTGAAATTGGTAGAGAATTTTAGCACATATTAGGAATTAATTAGCATCTTCAATTTAAAGCTACATTCAACCTACTTACATTATAGAAAAAAAGTTAAAATTTGGGGAGTATTCACAATTACATTCATGTCTAGTATTTAGCTTTCCAAAGGAAAATATCATCTCCATCATAGATTTTGTTGAGAAGCACGCAATCACACATTGTAACTACAACATGAAATTAAAACTAACACTACATATTTGATCATAGGTAATTTAATGTGAGTTTCAAACTAGTACTAAGGTTTTTTTCCATAGGTATTTGCATTCTATCATCAACTTATGTCATCATAGCCTTGTTGGTGGTATGTATGTTTGTGCCTCCAATGTATTATCTTGTTTTTGATGTGTTGTAAATTCCACTTGTCATTATATCTTATGACCACCATTACAAGCGCATGGTTGATATAAATAGAAGAACATCTAAGAAATAATATGAGGTAATATATAAATTACTCTCTAACAAGCATGCACACATACATGTGCGTATGTACTTGCATGCATGGCGAAACACACACGCATACCCCATCACAAGGAGATAGTTCATAGAGAGATGAGAACATCCAAGAAAGATTATTAGGTAATAATTCCTCGCTCATGCGCATGCACACATGCATGGATGGGTGCCTGTGCACACACACATATATGGTCACATGCACACTCACATGTGCGTAGGTTGGGCACTATAAAGACACAAGATAAATACCATTAGAACATCCATGTGTATCCATTAGACCGAGCATTGGTTCTACACTATTTACAAAGATTCGGAATTCAAAAGAGGATATATTGTGCAGTAGGTAGGAAACACTCATCACAAGAAGTAGGATCTTTTACAGTGTAAAACTTATAGTAAATTTTCACAAGAGCAAATATGGAGAAAAATGTTGTATCACTGATGATGTGATACAACAGATGGCTAAGTTCCCCTTTCTTTCAAAAATTGGGAATCTCAAATCATGATGGATGCTCTATGTTTCTTGCGAGAATCTAGGATGCAATGAGTGGTGGTAATGCAGGTAACTAGTAAGTCATTAGCCTATTTGTATTGCAACTTTTGAGTCCATCTTAAACCATTTGGGTGCCCATTTTGGCATCACAACCTCTCAATAGAGACTATCCTAGCGTAAATTTTATCAACCCGGTGTGTGGCCGATTATGAAGATAATCTGCATTCCAGCAAGTTGCCTATTTGTCAATGTACCAGCTATCTCTACCAGCATCGAGGGCTTTTTTTTCCATGTTTGGTTCAATCAAGGACTTACACAATTTTAACTGAAGCATACTATTTTTTTTAAATAGACACACTTCCCATTGATTTCAACAACAATACATATGATTATATACAAGCCTTAAGTTTCTGAAGTACAATTACAAGGAAAACAAGGAAAACAAGGAAAGCTTTTTCTCGTGAGGATTCTTTTGCATTGTGCCTTCTTTGCTCCACAGCGTCATACCAGGAAGAGCTTCAATGGTACGTGCAGTGTCGATCGGATATGGTGCTAAATCCCTAGAAAAAGACAACAATCGGCGTTTTTCTTTTGTGAAAATTTGGAAATTAGACAAATTGCAAACATCAAGCAAAATCTCATCACCTCTTAAGGCCATCTCAGAAGAGCCTGCACAAATACACCTCACCACATGAAATGCACCATTTTCCCGCAAGCAAAACTGGGGAGCGCATGCTAAACATGCAGCAAGATTGAAGCCGTTTTTGCAGGCCGCCCTGTGAGAAGTGTCATATTTCGAAAACTTATTAGCGTGAAAGGAATCATAATCAGTATGCAGGTTGCGTTTGCGAGAGGGGAAACTAGGTTGGCCTGCTCTGTAGCAAACGGCTTGTGCAAAGTTGATTGGTGAGGTAAACACAGACGAGGAGGAGTCCTCATCGTGCTCGCTAGCGGCACTAGTTCCATTGCGTAAGGCAAAGGCCTCTCGTGCTGCAGAATCATGAGGCTGATTGATTCGGAGAACCATACTGCCACGTTGAGAAGGCTGAACTTACGAGAGGACCTAAGCTGGAGAGTGCTTCACAAATCTTCCCTTTTATTAAGGTTTTTCATAGATTTACCCTTTCTATAAGAGTACTTTGAAGGCCCATTAGAATGCCAGCATGAGCAATGCCTCACGCTGTGCAGTTATTAATGGAGGTTGCATAATCAATCAATGCTAAAATGGATTGGAATCAAGCATATAGGTCATCCACACACAAGAAACATAACTTAAATTTGTGTCCCCCAATAAAGACAACCCTTGACGGTGATTCAATGGTGCAACCAATCAAAGTGCTACTACATGCCACATAATTTATCCATGTAAATAAATATGACCTCAGATTTGAGCCTGCTTGCCCTAATTCTAGCCATTAATAAATTCACTAAATGCCATTAAGATAATATTCTAGCCCCACGGGCGTACCATACTCCATCGGCTTTCAACCATTGAGATATTCTAGCAATGTGTTCTACGACTATGCTTTCAAGCATTGACTTTTTTTGAAAACTCTTGCATACATTTTGCATACCTGAAGGAAAATTTTACACACTCTCTCTCTCTCTCTCTCTCTCTCTCTCTCTCTCTCTCTCTCTCTCTCTGAATGTACCTATCCCTCTCTTTTTTAGCGATGGCCACCTATAAAGATGTCCACCCACTATAGAAAAGACAGCATGCGATGCGTGTTTTAATACACGAGTTCCAATGCCTTTAATCCATTATCCACATTTAATACAGTTAGTTTCCATACATTATCTATAAAAGCCCATTCTAAGATATTAAACTTAGATCTCAAAACATTCCAATAAACTTATTTGTATTTTGATCTATTGATGTTGTGTATGCTTGTAATGTGTTATGAAGCTTGATAATACTTGTAGTTTATTATTAAGACATAGCTTCTAAAGATAAAAAATGAAAGCTTTGCAGAGTAATGTTTTTTCTTAATATAGACATTGTTTCAAGATGCTATCATGAGATCACCAAGATTTGGACAATCTTTTACCAGCATCATGAATGAACCCATTAAAAGTTTGATTTATATGTTAATTTTAAAGTCAAATACTTTGAAACTATGGAGTTAACTTGAGAAAGAACTTTATTGGCATGCAAAGCACACTCAATTATAATAGGGAGAAAGAACTTTACTAGCATGCGAAGCACACTCAATTATAATAGGGTGCACAAATCCAACCTTTTGATAAAACATAAGAAGGCTATACTTTTCTCTATTCTCAAAAGGCATTCATGAATTATACACTTTATATGTAATTTTGTATTATTTTTTCCTATTGATGGTGACTAAGGGGGAACACCCATTAAAAAATGGAAACATCCATTAAAAATGATAAACGTTTTTTTTATCAAAATATCTTTTTGATTCATACCATGAGTAAGCCCCTTTGAACTTCATCCAAATAATTACACAAACTAATAAGAAATTTTTGTGCTGTATTATATGGCCCATGAAAATATTTTCCTTCTCTTTAAGACAAGGATTCTTCCATTGCAGAACATTTTTTTCTATCAAAATATCTTTTTGACTCATAGCATGAATAGGTCCTTTGAACTTCAAAATATCAATACATTTACTAATAAGAACTTTTTCTACTTTATTATATGGCACATGAAAATATTTTCCTTCTTTAGGACAAGGATTCTTCCATTGCAAAATCACTTTCCATTTTAATCGTTGGAGTAGTCAAAAGTCCAAAATTTATGGGTGTTATAGGAATTTAAAATTACAATGTATTTCTAGTTGTTTCATGTTGCATGATGTAAGTTTTAAATTCCAATAAACTCCTCATGAGGATGAAAACTATACTCTTGTGAAACAAGTTTATTGGAGAGCGTTAAGGAAAATAAAGGATACATAATCTACCAAATATGAAATGCATAACTTCTACTCGATACCTTTTGAAAAAAGTCACATAATTTTTTCCAAGGTATCTTCTTCAAAAAGTCACATATATTTCATTTAGTCTAAAATCTAAAGTTGAACCACCTAAAACAACACTATCCCTTAATTTTAATTGAACATATGCATGAATGTTGCATTAATGTCACTAATCCCATGGTGTTTATGAATATATCTTTTGAAACCTTCACTTGACTCTGCGTGATTAATTAGTTATGTTGGATGAAGGTTTGAACTATCAAAATATTATATAACATAACTTTTTTCCCTTGCAATAATTCACAACACTATTAAATTAAATGGTATTCACACCTTTTGTCCTTGCAATAAGACACAACACTATTAATGGTATTCATACATACCGACACATTATTATTTTTCAACAATATTACATTTGTAAACCAATAAATTGAATATTTTCATGTATAAGACACATGAGACATAGTGAAGCATGTAAGCTTACAATGCCAATGTCAATGTCAATGTCAATGTCAATGGGGTAGCATGTTCTACTACTATGCTTTCAAGCATTGACTTTTTTTGAAAACTCTTGCATACATTTTGCATACCTAAAGGAAAATTTTACATTCACATTATAGATTGAAGTTGTGTATCTAATTGTCAACATAGTGAAGCATGTAAGCTTACAATGTCAAATGGAACTTCTCTTATATAGATTAGACATGCATATTTGTTTCTAAGGAGAACCATGTTAATGTAGGCTCTCTCTCTCTCTCTCTCTCTCTCTCTCTCTCTCTCTCTCTCTCTCTCTCTCTCTCTCTCTCTCTCTCTATAAATGCATCTATCTCTCTCTCTTTTAGCGATGGCCACCTATTAAGATGTCCACCCACTATAAAAAAGAGAGCATGTGATGCGTGTATTAATACATGAGTTCCAAAGTCTTTAATCCATTATCCACATTTAATACAGCTAGTTTCCATATGGTATCTATAAAAGCCCATTCTAATATATTAAACTTAGATCTCAAAACATTCCAATAAACTTATTTGTATTTTAATCTACTGATGCCATGTATGCTTGTAATATGTTATCAAGCTTGATAATACTTGTAATTTATTATTAAGCTATAGTTTCTAAAGATTAAAAATGAAAGCTTTGCTAAATAATGTTTTTTCTTAATATAGACATTGTTTCAAAATACTATCATGAGATCATCAAGCTTTGGACAATCTTTTACCCGCATCATGAATGAACCCATTAAAATGTTGATTTATATGTTAATTACTTTGAAACTATGGAGTTAACTTGAGAAAAAACTTTATTGGCATGCAAAGCACACACTTATAATAGGGAGAAAGAACTTTACTAGCATGCGAAGCAAACTCAATTACAATAGGGTGCACAAATCCAACCTTTTAATAAAACATAAGAAGGCTATACTTTTCTCTATTCTCAAAGAAATTCATGAATTATACACTTTATATGTAATTTTATAATTACTTTTTCCTATTGATGGTGACTAAGGGGGAACACCCATTAAAAAAATGGAAACATCCATTAAAAATGATAAACTTTTTTTCTATCAAAATATCTTTTTGACTCATACCATGAGTAAGTCCCTTTGAACTTCACCCAAATAATTACATAAACTAATAAGAACTTTCTCTGCTTCATTATATGGTGCATGAAAATACTTTCCTTCTTTAAGACGGGTTCTTCCACTCCAAAACATTTTTTCTATCAAAATTTCTTTTTGACTCATAGTGCTCATGAGTAGGTCCTTTGAACTTCAAAATATCAAAATATCTTTTTAATTTATACCAAGAGTAAGTCTTTTGAACTTCACCCAGATCAAAACACGAACTAACAAGAACTTTTTCAGCTTAATTATATGGCTCATGAAAATATTTTCCTTCTTTAGTACAAGGATTCTTCCACTACAAAATCACTTTCCATTTTAATCGTTGGAGTAGTCAAAAGTCCTAAATTTACGGGTGTTGTAGGAATTTAAAATTACAATGTATTTCTAGTTGTTTCATGCTGCATGATGTAAGTACAAATTCCAATAAATTACTCATGATGAAAACTATACTCTTGTAAAACAAGTTTATTGGAGAGCATCAAGGAGAATAAAGGATACATAATCTACCAAATATGAAATGCGTAACTTCTAAGATACCTTTTGAAAAAAGTCACATAACTTCTCACAAGGGATCTTCTTCAAAAAGTCACATATATTTCATTTAGTCTAAAATCTAAAGTTGAACAACCTAAAACAACACTATCCCTTAATTTTCATGAACAAATGGATGAATGTTGCATGGATGTCACTAATCCCATGGACCTGTTTATGAATATATCTTTTGAAACCTTGTCTTGGTGTGATTAATTAGTTATGTGAAATAAAGGTTTGAACTATCAAAATATTATCTAGTATAGCTTTTTTCCCTTAACAATAAGGCACCACACTATTAAATTAAATGGTATTCACACCTTTCGTCCTTCCAATAAGACACCACACTATTAACGGTATTCATACATATCGACACATAATTATTTTTGAACAATATTACATTTGCAAACCAATAAATTAATTATTTTCATGTATAAGACACATGAGACATATGTTATAACTAAACATTAGTGTTAGAAATAATCATTGCATTCACTTCCCAACTAATAAAAAAATAGCGGTTATTTAAAGTTTGATTTTTTTCTCCAAAGATAATATAAAGGAAATACATTGAGTGTTGTAATGCAATTCACTTACAAACTATGAGGATAAAAGATAAATGATGCACGGCTTACACATGGGATGATAAAACTAAAAACTTATTTTCTTTTATTTGGTTAGAAATATGCTTCCCAATCCTTTAGTCATGCATTCATTGATAGGCAAGAACTTGAATGGTACATAGGATAAATATAATATAGGCTAGCAACTAGTTGACGGCATGCAAAAAAATTCAATGACGTAGTAGAGCCTTAGAACAACCCCCCATTAAAAAAAATTAAAATCTTGTAAAATATAACTCTTTTCAATTTTCTTAAAACTCTCTCCAAATTTAAAGTATTTCATATACTTAGTATGAAATTGATCTTATTAGAAAAAGGTAAACAAAGAATATCATAAATTATATCAATTTTTAAAGTTTAGAAACACTAGATTGTATTTCCAAAAACAATTGAGAAAATGTTCCATATTTTATCCTAAGAAATAAAATTTAGAAAAAAATCATAGGTAGTTAATAGCCATAATTAATGACATTTGTTATTTTTCATAGCAAAAATTAAATCTTGCTTTTATTTTTTCTACTTTAAAGTTTACTCATTATTTATAAATTATACATCTTCTAGCTATAGATTGCAAATCTAATGATAAGTTTCTTTTCCCCTCCCTTCAATCAAATCTATATCCAATTTTTCTGCCACTAGAATAGTACGATATAGATGCACTATAATTACAATAGATATATTATTAATTTTTGTATAATAACATACATGATCTTTGCTACACAAAATGATGATCTTTTCCATCATCATAAGCCAACATTGAAATCATGGCTATTTGGCATAAAATCATACACAACCTTTGCCATGTAGATGATGAGTTTTTTCATCATCTCAAGGCAACACAATAATCATGGTCTACAACTCAAAAAGGTCATGCATTTCCATCTCACATATGTTTTGCTTACTATTGTGAACTTTTAAAAACCTTGAACCAGCATAGATGTCTCCTATTTCTCTATGCACAAGTATTTGCAAGGCATTTGGAAGGTTCATTACAATTATATGTTGTTAAGTTTCAAAAGTAAATATTTGATCCTCTCAAGTCTACACAAGCCATTTTGGCATACTCTTGGATGATTTCACTGCATCATCTATAGATGCCTTATCAATAGGCAGATTTGTGGAGTGAATATCAAGATGATTTTTCAACCATGGGATGGGTTTATTTATAGCACCTTTGTGAGTAACACTATATTAGTGAGTTTGGGAATTTCCCAACTCCCACTTTTTGAATACTAAAAAGGTGGGACCTGGATAACATGCCTATAAGTTTCTCAAAACCATATCATGTGACCTGGATAACTAAAAAGGTGGGACCTGGATAACATGCCTATAAGTTTCTCAAAACCATATCATGTGACCTATTGTTGGAAAGCGCTTGGAAAATGGAATCTAGTGAGCTATAGAGCGCTCAATTTGGAGTAACGGTGTTCAAGTTATGATTAATCCAAAGATTTGACCACGTGTCCCAAACTACTGAGAAATTCCCATATTCCCCAATATGGTGTTGAGTGCAACATACACCATATTCTATTCCATTTAATTAATCATAAAAAATTATAATATTTCTCAAATATTCAAAAGTCACATCACACTTCATGAGAAAGAAGAGATTTATCCAATAACCATAATTGTTTCTAACGTCAATCAAAAATAATAATAATAATCGCTAATAAAAGTTACACAAATCTAGAGAGATATTCACCAACAAAAAGTCCAGCAAAGTCCATGGCTTTCTATGACACCCGTCCAACCAACCTCTACACTAGACGTTCGTAACTATCTCGAGTATGCCTTTTTCTCCATGTCGTCTTCTTTGGGTTCTACTGGAAGGCTTTGAGAGGGATTCAATATCGTGCAGTGTCTGGCAGGTAAACAATACCGACCAGCCTAAATCTCGAAATTTCTCTCCCTCCCACGAACCACATCAAAACAAGGATCTCAAAAGATAGCTGAAAAAGATCCCATGAGAATTAGTTAGGTTACCATGCTCAAAAAAGATAAACATAGTAGTCTTTTCTAAAAACACATTCTTTAACCAAAATAGAGATGACACTGGAAAGTGGTGTCAGATTTACGCGAGTACTGGCCAAACCATGAGGAATCTCCAAATGGTTTGAAACTAGACTATGTTCCTCTCATAATGATCTGTCTTTCTTTAGTTCTTTCCTCTAATAAATAAAGTTATCTACCCCCTTACACGAAGCCGTTACAAAAAATTAAGGGTCAATTTAGTGTCCGGGCCCTACTATGTTTACTATGTAAAGCCCCACACAAGTTTCCTTTAGTCTAAACTACCCACTATGAACCCCTTATAAATTATCTAACATGGTTAGGTATGATGTAGAAATCACTTTTAAATGACACCACCAAACATGCATAAAACCCCCAAAATTGACCAAAAATTGATATCTCTAAATACACGCAATTTGTGAACAAATTAATCTTTTATATCCTCCATGTATTTCCCACTTATAAACATTAAATACATATGCTAAAAATCAACAAGTCACTTGACCCCATAAATATGTACTTATGAGTACGTTACATTGAGCATTCATTCTTACTCCACTACCTGATATTATACAAAGATAGGAGTGTATCAAGAAGATATCATATGAGCAAACATTTTGTTATTTTTTACATAAAAGCCATGGGATCAATTGATTTCTCAACAAAGATAATATCTCTACTCACCAAAATGCCCCTTGAGTCCAAATGGTAGATTCTATATCCTTTCATTTTTTAGTTGTATCTCACAAAAGTACATTTTATCAATTAAGTTATCGTCCTTCTTATTATTACGTTATTGCTTAGGAAGAAGAGCATAAGAAAGAAAAAAAAGAGATTAATAAAATGGAGCCACATAGGGCTTCCTGCCATTCCAAGCTTCATAAGGGGTAATTATTTGCAAGGCCTTGGTGGGGCGTCTATCTAACACATAAGTGGAACATATAGCTATCTCTAGCCACAAAACATGAGGCAAATCCTAGCCTTTAACCATGTAACATACCATATCCTTAAGAGATATGTTCTTCCTCTTGGGCACACCATTTCGTTGAGGTATGTAAGACACTATGCATTGATTTTTTATGCCTCTTTTAGCCATACATGCATGAAATACTTTGACATATACTCCCCCCTTGATCTGTATGTGTTGAGATGTCAAGCTCAACATGAGCTGACACTCATGAGGTGCCTACATCAGTGTTCAACATTTATATCACTGGCAAGTTTGGTAGATAGCATTGACATTTCTTCGACAGAGATTCTACAGCTCGACTACACCAACTAGTCCACACCTACCCACTCCTCTTAGCAAGTTCACAGTATGGACCATTTGTTTATACTCTATTATGTGTGTTAGTCACTTTATCTTCCTAGTAGACCTCTTTTTTTGTGTGAAGAAGAAGAAGATTTTTTACCCTCTCACCTTGTGTTCTCTCCTAAGGTTTGTGTGAATGTATGTGTGCTTGCAAGAGTTCAGGCTCTCTTTTCCCTTGCATGTTTTCATGGTATCAAAGCTTGGTTTATGCTTAGGTATGAGCGGTAAGCAATAGAAGCACAGGAAGCGATACGAGGGTAAGAGCTTCATCTGCTCTTCCCCCTTTGTGTTAGCTACTACACCTTTGTCGAGAGCTCTTCGGGAGGCACCGACAAACGAAATCCAATTGAGGAGCTTTCTTCGTGTGATGAAGAGGAGCTACAGGGCAAGCATATTGTTTTTTGTTCATTGGACAACATTTTTGGGCCAAAAACATATTTCGGGCACGTTTGGACCTCCGTTTTTAGTTCGCAGGCGTTCATGCGCACACTGCGGGTAAGTTTCGATTCTCTATAGAACTTTGTTTTGAGATCTGTAGTAGGAAGGGAGATTGGTTGTGCAGACACTATTTGTACTGCATAGTACCGCTACAGATAATACATTAGTTTATGTAGGTCAAACGAGAGTGCTGTTTTTGGTAAATTTGTATTGTATACAAGATGTCGAATGATGGAATAAAATAGATTGTTGCAAAGAAGCTTGACAAGAACAACTTCCATGCCTGGAGGCTTAGATTGACAAATTTCCTAATGGGAAAAGAAGGTGAACATGAGGAGGCACCAGAGATACCGGATTAATCCAACTGCTACAGATGTAAAAGAATTCAAGCATTGGGATCAAGGAGCAAGGAAAGTCATGCATTTTCTTTCTATCAACATACAAGATACTATGATTGGGCATATACAAGATGCCAAGTCACCTAAGGAGACCTGGGATATCCTGGGGTGAAACTGTATGAAACTAACACCAAGGAACGAAAGATTTAGTTAAAGAATGAGCTTCATATTGGAGAAGAAAAATATACCTGTGAATGACATATTCAGTCATTTAATTAAATATTCACGATGCTCATTTGAGGATTTCACGCAAAGGGAGACTCCGAAGAAACTATATATACCATTATACAAACACTTGTACTATTATAGAAGAACATCTAAGAAATATTATTAGGCAATATATATAAATGTCTCTGAAAGAATGCACAAATACATGTGCATATGTTCTTGCATGAATGGGAAAACACACACACACACCCAATCACAAGGAGATGGTTGATAGAGAAACAAGAACATCCAAGAAATATAATAGGTACTAAGTCCTTGCTCACACGCATGCATGGGAATGTGCACACACACAAGGTCATGTGCACACACACACACACACAAATAAATAAATACTTTATCTATGTCTCTACCTCTCTCTCTCTCTCTCCCGCCCTCTCTCACACACACAAATTTTACTTAAAGAAAATAAATCATACAAAGGTGTCCCATTGTAATGATGGGAAAGTGCTGAAGTTTCACAAAACAAAGGTGCACTATAGCACATGAGAAATACTGGCAATGGATAATAAGGAGAGAAGTGATATTACTAGCTAGATCTCTCTACTATAATTTCCAAACTTTTATTAATATTTATGGGCAACCAATGACAAGGTGTGCACTAAACATTGGCATTACTCTCTTTTCTATCAACTATTGATAGAAACCGTAAAGACCTTAATAAAGTTTGCGGCGGCGAATAGCTTTTCTACCAACTTCTCATAGGTCTTGATGGATATCAAGATGCTAGATGGCATGCTAGCCCCCAGTAGAAAAGGAGACGAGGACATGGCATAAAAATTGAGGACATTGCATATGGCAAGACATGGTGAGGATGGGCATACAAGGTGTGCAAGTAGATAATATGGGTGGCACATTGTGTTGGATCGCTACTATGATGGTGCCTCAATACAACAAAATGAGGGTTTAGCAATGAAAATAGTAGCGCTTTTATAACTAGGTTTTATAACTGTCATTACTAAACACACTGTATTTTCATTGTAATAGGTTTGCTACCAAGCAGCAAAAGTACTGCATAATAAAAAAAGTTAGGGCAAACTAAGGAGTCTACACAAGACTCCCTGGTCTAGCCCATCTCTTTTTTTTCTAATGTAGACACAATAAAACTAACAGAACTTCACATCATCAGACAAGTGTAATGTAAAACTTGACAAATACCCAAAAAAAAGATAATTACAATTCATAGTTTTAGGAATGTCAAAATTCAATCATAATACTTAGCAGAATTACATAAGTATATAATTCCAAAAAAAGACTCATATACAAGATAAAGCATAATAAAAATATATGGAGATACGGGCTATCTAGATCTCATGGTATGTGATTATTATTATTCCTTGTAGCTCCACTCCCTTCACTTCTCATATTTCCATTGCCTCTTGATTAAGCATTTGCACCACCATTTCTAGTTACAAGATCCTAAAACACAATAAAACTCACACAAGTGAAAACCAATTTTACAAAAACAAAGAGGTTTAGGGTTTAGGAATGTACTTACTTCACATTCTTGCCAACCATGTCCTTCAGTAATAACAATATATCCTTCGTCTTGCACCCTATCGAATAGAGCTTGCAAACCCCATTATAATGCAAAATCAAATTCATATATAGGGGGGCAGTTCACAGCTTCAAGCTATAGACATACAAACAAATGAACATTTTAGAAAGTTGTTATTTAAGAAAACCTTCTTTAATTAAAAAATAAGATACAATTTGAGGTTAATATATACTTACAAATATTGTTGGTATATCGATTTCTGCTTCATGTGTAACATCGCATCTTAAGTTATTTGCCATCTATCCAAGAAAACACTATACTTAAAACTCTTATGCATATAGCCTTATCCATATGGCTAATGCATAATACTAATGCATATGGCTAATGCATATGGCGAAAATGCATAAAGCTATCGACATGCTTAGGAATCTACTGGCAAAACTCTTATGCATATGGTCTTATGCATATAGCCTTATCCATATGGCTAATGCATAAGACTAATGCATATGGCTAATGCATATGGCGTAAATGCATAAAGCTATTGCCATGCTTAGGAATCTACTGGCATGCCTAGGAAGCTACCAGCATGCATAGGTAGCTATCGGCATGCATTGGAAGCTATCAGCATGCCTAGGAATCTATAGGCATGCATAGGTAGCTCTACCAGAACAACCTACTGGCAAGCATAGGTAGCTACTGGCATGCATTGGAAGGTATCAGCATGCTTAGGTTGCTAGCCGCATGCCATCGGCCAAGCATTGGAAGCTACCAACATGTATTGGTAGCTTTCGGCATGCATAGCTAGCTATCGGCATGCCTAAGTAGCTACTGCCATGCACTCAAAGCTATTGGCATGCCTAGAAAGCTACCAACATGCATTGGAAGCTATTGGCATGTGTTGGAAGCTACCGCCATGCATTGGTAGCTATCGACGTGCATAGGTTGCTACCAGCATGAATTGGAAGCTACCTGCATCATGCATAGGTCTCTACCGGCATGCATTGGAAGGTATTGGCATGCATAGGTAGCTTTCGGCATGCATGGAGCATGGAGCATGGAAAAATAAACAAACCCTAAACTTACAAACACAATAACATGTAAAATCACAAGAGAAGAAACATACAAGAAAGAGATACCTTGTGAGGCTTGTGGGTGTTTAAAACCTACAAATCAGACCAAAATAAGGAAAAAATGTATTAATAATAAACCCTTATCATAAAATCCCTAAAACATACAAACCCAAGTAATCCAATTCATCTTACATAAATTCCTTGTCACTCATAGAAATTCCTCCCCATATTAACCCAAGCTAATGGCCAAGCTGAGAGCAGTACTTACCAAAACTGTGGTGGCCAACCACAATGATTGGGAGAAAAAGTTTTCGACAACACTCTGGGCCTATAGAACCTCCTACAAGGCAACTACCAATGCCACACCCTTCAACTTGACCTATGGTACTAAAGAAGTTATGCCAATGGAGTTCTTGGTCCCAATCTTATGCATTGTTATACAAGAGAAACTCATAGGGAATGTCTTAGGCTATCATCTTTTTGAGCTTGAAAAGCTTGACAAAACACGCCTTCTAGTGGTACACATAGCATTTTTGTCGAGAATATAAGGCCTAAAAAATGGTTCAACAACTAGCTAAAAGACAAGAAAATGAATGAGGGTGACATGGTACTCCTATTGAGCACAAAGACACACAAAAAGAAACTCAAGTTCAGAGTCCTAGGACCCTTCTAATTCACTAAGATAACCCCGCACAGTGTTGTGCACATAGAGACACTTGACGATGTCAAAATGGTGGGATATTTCAACATTAGAGCAAGTTAAAAAGCTACTATAGAACATTAACCAAAACTACCCTAAGGGCCATCCACATGACAAAAAACAAAGAAAAAAGGACAAGCTACCCAACAAGAGGCTAAAGTGAGGCGGAAAGACAAGCTTTGGTAGAAACATATCAGAGTTAATATGGTAGAAACATATAATGGTCAATATGGCTTAAGTGGTAGATCTCAAAGAGGAAGAATGGGCGGTGAAGCTTGCTCAGTTATTGTTAGGAATGGCCACCCCGATGAGCTTCGCCCAAAAATTGGCCCTTGTAGACACATGGGAAAATTACAATTTAATGTCTCACAAAACATGGCAAGAGTGTCTTTCATTAGGGTTGTCTTTCATTATGGGAAACCCCTAATGAAAGACACTCCTGCCATGGTCACAAAAGTGGCATCTCAAGAAGTTCACTGCTTGGGCACAGTCACACTTTTGTTCCACATTATTGGAAATGATCCCTTGGAAGGAAAGTTTCATGTGATGTTTGAAGGAACAATGCATGAAGAAATACTCCTCAAAAGGGTTTGGATGGGACATAATAGGTGCAAGATCGATTGGGATGCAAGGATGACTACCTTACAATTAGCCTCCGACCAAGTTACTATCCTCATGACAGATGAAGACCCCATACTCACTACTCCCCCCCATGCCAACAAGTCACCCCTCCACTACCCGACATCATTCCATGCTCATGTCTACAAAATCCATCCCACTCAAAAGGAGTGCGCTCATCACTCAAAACACCCCATTGCCTCTCCCATCCTCTCCACCACCCCACTCAACAGCAGCCCACTCCCACATCTCAAAAACCACACAAGCTGCTGACCCACCACAGAAAACTAACCACACTAACACTTCTAACATCACTACCAAAAACACACAAGGAATGCATTCTCAACAATGGGTACCTAAAAGGCTCCTAGCCATGCAACGCTAATATGAGGGCACTTCTACTTTGTTGATCCCTTGAGGATACTCTAGCCCAAACGCTCTCTAAAGCCCAACTATCCTCAATCAAAACCTCACCCTTGTCCAACTACAACCTTCAGGTGGATCCCTAAACCTCTTCTCAACATTTCTATGAAGGGAATCACCACATTTGGATCCCCAAATCACCATAATTTCCACGATCGTTTTGAATGTTCCACGACCATTCCAACTTTTTCTCCAGATTCCACGGCCGCGTACCCCAACCCTCACATATGAAGTGCCACAGTCGTAACATTTCCATTCAAGTTTCAATGGTTGTTCTATCATCAACTCCAACTTCCATGCTTGTTCCACCCTCAACACTAGTTGGTACGCCCATTCCAAAAAATTGATGCCATGCTCGTACCATTTAGGTTGCCATGCCCGTTTCCTGGGAATGCCCCACCTGCGCCCTTTAGGTTGCCACGACCGTGTGTCCTAGAAAACTATATATATGGCCCCCACCCCCTCATTTCCTCACTTTTAGCTTTCAACCTATCATAACTCTTGTAAATGTTTTTCTCAAACTTTCCCTTTCTGCCATCCTCCCTCACCCATGGCTGACACCTCGGATTTCTCCTTGGAGATACTCCACCACTCCACCCTTAGGAAGTAGTGCTTTTCAGGGGATGCTCTGAGGAGTATGGCTGCAACTCAATGCAGTTATCACACTTGGGGGAGAAGCTGATGAAGCAGGTTAGTGGCCATACAATCCACTCACTCATGTAGAACAACCATAAAGTGAAACAAAAACTGTTGTACTTCACCTGGCCATGCTAGAGGGCCATTATAGTGGGTCCTGCCGTACGTCACCGCCGCGCCTCCCTCGAGCAGGTGGGGCTTGGAGGCCTACCTACCATGGAGCCATGGGGACTAGACCTTTACAAAAGGCAAAGAACCCATTCCCCCAACCTACTAGCCAAGGCCCTACCCTACAAGATCAGGAGAGGAAGAAGAATAAAAATGGAAGGCCACTGAGGAGGAGGCATAAAATCAAGCACTTTTTGAGAAAAAAAATTTTGAAAACCCACCACTATGACAGGAACAATAGATTTCCCCCCTCACTACTTAGCACTAGCCCATCTTCTCCTCACTCCTCCTATTTCAACAGTTTGGAGACCCTCTGCTGGGCAAGCACAGACAGCTTTAGATCTAGTGAAGCATATGCAGAAAGTGTATATGTTGCACATGGGGCAGTCCTAAAATTTGCCATGGGTTTCTCTCAAATGGCCCATGAGCTCATCACATAGATGACAGATTGTAGTTACCACCAGCAAGAGGTTGTAGTAATAGCACAACGAGAAATGTTCTCGCAAAAGCTCAAGAGAGGCAGACTACCAATGATTTATACACTTCTAACCTCAACAACCTCCAACTCCAAATAGTCATCGATGAGAAAGAGCAACAAATGATCCAGACCATCTCCACCATTTCAAAGCTCCAACACTAACTCCAAGTAGCACAGGAAGCCACACAAAGGGTGAACAAAGACCTCTCTCTAGCCCAAGCCATCCCCAAAGATTCCCAGAAACAAGCTTTTGCCCGTGGAAGAAGCACTCATCCAAAGACATAGGTAGACTTCGAGTGCTATTGGGAAATCACTGAGGAGACACTCTAGGAGAAAGAGGCCCAACTCGACACAGCAGAGGAAGAAGAAACACAGCCCCCATGGACACCCTCTTCCCTCTCCTCTAGTTCCATAGACAGAAAGGTGGATGCTTTGATGGACACTATAATGGAGATCCCCGACCTTGCCATCTCTCCACAAAACTCGTTCCAGGTCCTTAACCTCAACTACCAGATGGTCTAGCCCAACTTGTTGTAGCATACTTGATGAGCTAATCTCCCATACCACCCACAAGTACATTCTCACCAAACTCCCCCTCCATAGCATCACCCTCCTCCCCAAATTATTTTTCCAAGGCCTCATCTCCTTCACCCTCCCCACATTTTCATTGACCATTCTACCCACCCCCTCCAGGATTACCTCATGAGTTGGTCACATCTACTCTCGTTTGGGTTATCTCGAGACACTAACAACATCAATGATCTATTGGTCGTAGACGGTTTGTGCCCATACCCATACCCCTCATCAAAGACAGGCAAAGCCCTTTGCTACCTTAATCGTAGAGGGCAAGGGTTGGGAGATAGTTATTCATAACTACCACTCCCTTCGTAGAGATGACCTTCCCACTTACTCCACAGCTTGATTATTGATCCTTTACAGAAGATGCCATATTTAGACGGAGGTGATGGAAGCCACAGGCATGATGCAGTTTTATGACTCGCACGTAGCGTTCCCGATGGACCCTAGAGAAAGCTATAAAGGTAAATTCTTTCTTCAAATTGCATGGCCCAACTTACTCAAATTATGATGACAATGACAACAACCACAATGGCCTCGATGGCAGGATGGAGCCCTTGGATCATAGCCCCCTCAGCCTCCACCATTATCTCCCCCCCATCAAACACCACCCCCTAGCCCCTCTCACCCAAGCATCAGCACCCAACCACCCCCACCCCCATTTGGCACCACAACACTCCTTATATCCACCCCTCCCAAGCATCTACACCCCTCTATTTTCCCACCCCACCCCATCCCACCTCCCTCACCAACCCCACCTTCACCTCCCACTTTGAGATTACATTTTGGCATGCCCACAACCCTAGCAAATTTAGCTTCAACATCGGCAAAACCTCCCCTCGTGCTGTAGGCGAGCCTTGCCATGGAACCCTCGTCATCACCAAGCCCTACAACCTCATGACCATCGCCAACCAATATCCCCTCCTCCCCACGCTTGGAAGATGGCGAATTTCCGCCACCGCCTCCACTTGAGCATGAGGAAGTTGACCCTCCACTCAACACACTCAAGTAGCAGGACCCCCTTTTGATAGAGTGGAATTCAAGCATGCAATACAAATCAAGATCGATCAACACCTCTAGGTGGCACCAATCACACGCATCACGGATTGCATGGACATCCATGTCCTGCTTCCATACATCGACTTGAAGTATCGCAAAACTGGCGCCAGAGCATCCCCCTGACAACAATGAGGAGGCTACTGTTGGCCACCCGCTGCTTCTCGCTCCATCATTTTTTCTCTCATGGGCGAGTAGAAACCAACCTGGGGGCTCCCACTGAAACAATTCACATGAGAGAAATACTACAAGGTGCTGTGCCCCCTTCGCACATCAACCTAGAGTACCTACTATCAATTTGATGAAGGTGGGCATGGAGACTGGGACCACTACCATGAAGGCACATAGGGATTGGCATTCGACATCAACAAAGGGACAACACTAAAGAAAATTTTTAGCTAGTACAAGTGCATCATGTGGATGCCAACTTGGTGCCTTTAGACTTTTGAACACATGATGGAGACTACCTTCTGGACCAACTATCAAGTCTTCCATCGAGCCTGCCTGGCACTGCAATTTTGTTAGAACCTATTTGATCTACTACCGCTAGATCAAGATAGCTCCGAGGATGGACCTTAATTAGGGAGGGGGGTATGTTAACTACTCTCGTTATCATTACTTGTAAAGAATGGTTATGCTCATTGTAATGTTGTGTATTAACCACTGTCACCATAGCCACAAGCTTGGAAAATTAATAAGAACAGCATAAAAAAAAGATATGCACAAGAAAGAGAATGGGTTTAATCTTCCCCCATGCATGACTGAGCATGCTTCCACATGCATGTATTTTTGTATTATCAAAAAGCAAGTGCTCAAGAATAGCTTGATGCATTCCACTTTGGGGGTGGTCCGCTACTTCAAGCTATAGACATACAAACAAATTAACATTTTAGAAAGTTGTAATTTAAGATAACCTTCTTTAATTAAGAGATAAGATACAATTTGAGGCTAATATATACATATAAATATTGTTGGGATATTGACTCCTCCTTCACGTGTAACATTGTGCCTTAAGTTATTTTCCATCTATCCAAGAAAAAACATAAATACCTAAAACTCTTATGCATATTGCCTTATGCATATAGCCTTATGCATATTGCCTATGCATATGGATAATGCATATGGCATAATGCATAAAGCTACTGGCATGTATAGGTAGCTACTGGCATGCATTGGAAGGTACCGGCATGCATAGGTAGCTACCGACATCATACATTGGAAGAGCTATTAGCATGCATTGGAAGCTACCAAAAGCTACCGGCATACATAGGTTGTTACTGGCATGCATAGGTAGCTACCGGAAGCTACCCGCATGCATAGGTTGTTACCAGCATGCATAGGTAGCTATCGACATGCATTGGAACCTAGTGGTATGCCTAGGAAGCTACCGTCATGCCTTGGAAGCTACCGGCATGCGTTGGAAGCTCCCAACACGCATAGGAAGCTACGAGCATTCATTGGAAGCTAACGGCATGCACATCGGCATGCATTGGAAGCTACCAGCATCCATAGGTTGCTACGAGCATGCATTGGAAGCTACCGGCATACATAGGTAGCTACCGGCTTGCATTTAAAGCTACCAACATACATAGGTAGCTACCGACATGCATGGAGCATAGAGTATGGAAAAATAAACAACCCTTAATCTTAAAATCCTAAACTTACAAACCCTATAATATGTAAAATCATAAGAGAAGAAACATACAATAAAGAGATCTCTTACCTTGTGAGGCTTGTATGTTTTGAAAACCTACAAAATCAAAACAAAATAAGAAAAAAATATATTAATAACAAACCCTAATCTTAAAGTCCCTAAAAATTATAAACCCTATAAACATGTAAAAGCACAAAAGAAGAAACATACAAGAAACTGATCTCTTGTGAGGCTTGTATGTGTTGAAAACCTACAAAACTAAACCAAGTTAAGAAAAAAGAGTACTAAGAAAATTCAAGATCTCTTAGCATATGAAGCTTTAATGGAGAGCTCTTAATTAGGGAAAAATAAAAAGGAAAAAATAAGAACAGAAAAAGTTAAAAGGGAGGAAAGAGAAAGGAAATACTCAAAAGATAGCTTTCATGGAAAGCTTGTTTGCATAGGAGATAAATAGGGTAGAAGAGTTAGAAGTGATAGACAAGGCATCAACCTGCAAAAAAATACTTAGAATATAAGTTTATTATATTCAAAAGATAAAACTACATGGAGACCAAAAAAGCAAGATATTTTTACAGTATAGCAGTGTTCTTTTGTTGCTGGGTAGCGAGAAAGTGCTCTGGAGCAACATCCAATCACTGTTGAGCATCGTGAAAACCCTTGATATTTTCCTTCTGAAAATGAAAACGTTGCTAAAAAATGGTGCTATGCTCCCGATGTATTGTAGTGCCTCGGGTGATTTCAAGGTACCTTGGGCACTATACAAAAAGAAGAGGTAGGCTAATAGAGTATAATTGCATATGCATTAGACCAAGCATTGGTTCTATGTTATTTTCAAATATTGGTAATTCAAAAGAGGATATATTGTGCACGTAGGTAAGAAACACTCATGAGAAGTAGGATCTTTTATAGCATAAAGCTTATAGTAAAGTTGCACACTAACAAATTAAAAGTTGTATCACTGTTGCTGTTGCTGATGCGATACAATATATGGCTAAGCTCCCCTTGCCTTAAAAATTGGGAATCTCAAATCACAATGGATGCTCTATATATACTTCGTCCTTATGGTTTTTACTAGAATCTAGGATGCAGGAGTGGTGAAGCAATTAACTAGTGAGAGCAAAGGCTTGAGGGAAATTGAGGCATTAGCCTATTTGTATTACATCTGATCAAAAAACCAAAATGACATTTTCGAATCACCATCATGTTGATCAACATGTGGTAGGTGTAAATTGGACTGACATAATTGATTTATTTACACCCCCCAATAATGCTAGTCACAAGAGACCTGCAATATTGTTACAAGATTTGAGTGCATATTAAACCATTTGGGTGCCCATTTTGGCTTCAAACCCTCTAAAGAGATACTTTCCTATATATATATGGCTAAGTTCCCCTTGCCTTCAAAATTGGGAATCTCAAATCACAATGGATGCTCTATATACACTTCATCCTTATGGTTCTTGATAGAATCTAGGATGCAATGAGTGGTGAAGCAAATAACTAGTGAGAGCAAAGGCTTGAGGGAAATTGAGGCATTAGCCTATTTGTATTGCATCCGATCAAAAAACCAAAATGACATTTTCGAATCACCATCATGTTGATAAATTGGATTGACATAATTACTTTACGTACACCTCCCAATAATGCTAGTCAAAAGAGACCTACAATATTGTTACAAGTTTTGAGTGCATATTAAACCATTTGGGTGCCCATTTTGGCTTCAAAACCTCTAAAGAGATACTTCCCTAGAGTAAAGTTTACTGGGCCCATGTGTGGACCATTATGAAGATAATCTACATTCTAGCAACAAGCTGCCTATTTGTCAATGTACCAGCTATCTCTACACCATATCTAAGCTATCCCTACACTATCTCACCTCCTAGAACAACATCTTGTCCAAATAAAAGGGCACTAAGCATCCAAGATGATCAACTATGGCTACCTCTTGTAATGTGGGTTGTACACATAGCAACTAGCCAATGCCCAAACATTGCTGCAGTTCAAGAGTGATAATGAAAAAAAAAATCAGTATGGAGAGGCATTTTCCATGTTTGGTTCATTCAAGGACATGTACAATTTTAAGTCAAGTATACTATTTTTCTATGGGCACACTTCCCATTGATTTCAACAACACTACATATGATTATATACAAGCCTTAAATTTCTGAAGTATAATTACATAATATATTCCATTGGAAAACAAGGAAAGCCTTTTCTCATGAAGATTCTTTTGCATCGTGCCTACTTTACCTTTTTATATGAGGATTCCTTTGCTCCAAAGCGTCATACCATGAAGAGCTTTAATGGTATGTGTAGTATCGATAGGATATGGTGCTAAATTCTTAGAAAAAGACAACAATCGGCGTTTTTTTGTGAAAATTTAGAAATTAGAAAAATTGCTAACCACGTGTAAACATCAAGCAAAATCTCATCACCTCTTAAGGCCATCTCAGAAGAGCCTGCACAAATACACCTCACCACATGAGGTGCACCATTTTCCTTCAAGAAAAACTGGGGAGCACTTGATGCAAATTTTGAATACACGTGTTCCAATGACTTTAATCCATTATCCACATTTAATACTAGTTTCTGTATGGTATCTATAAAATCACATTCTTAGATATTTAACTTTAGATTTCAAAACCTTCCAATAAACTTATTTGTATTTTAATCTATTGATGCTAAGTATGCATGTAATTGTAATTTTGTAATTTCTTTTTTCTATTGATGGGGTAACTAAGGGGGAGCACCCATAAAAAATGGAAACATCCACTAAAAATGATAAACTCTTTTTTTCTATCAAAATACTTTTTGACTCATACCGAGAGTAAGTCCTTTGAACTTTACCCAGATCAATAAACAAACTAATAAGAACTTTGTTCACTTTATTATATGGCACATAAGAATATTTTCCTTCTTTAAAATAAGTTCTTCCAGTGCAAAAGCACTTTCCATTTTAATCATAAGAGTAGTCAAAAGTCCAAAATGTGGGGGTGTTGTACAAATTTAAAATTACAATGTTATTCTATTTATTTCGTGTTGCAAGATGTAAGTTTTAAAGTCACATTAGGTTCAAAGCTAGATTTGAAACTATCCTTATGAAAGCTATACTCTTGTAAAACAAGTTTATTGGAGAGTGTAAGGTTGAATAAAGGATACATAAATGCATAGATTTTACTAAGATATATTCTTAAAAAAATCACATAATGTTTGTTAAATAATCCTCTTGAAACAGTCACATATTTTCATTTAGTGTAAAATTTAAAGTTGAACCACCTAAAATAACACTATCCCTTAATTTTCATTGAGCATATACATGAATGTTGCATTAATGTTACTAATCCCATGGTGCATATGAATAGATCTTTTGAAACCCTCCCTTTTGGTATGATTAATTAGTCCTATGCCATGAAGGTTTTAACTATCAAAATAATATCTAGTAGAACTTTTTGCCTTTACAATAAGGCACCACACTATTAATGGCATTCACGCCTTTTGTCCTTGTTTATAAGGCACCACACTATTAATGATATTCATACTTATGAGCACATAATTATTGTTGAATAATCTTGCATTTTGAACCAATAAATTGATTATTTTCATGTACAAGACATATGTTATATCTAAACATTAGTGTTAGAATTAATCATTTCATTCACTTCACAAGTAATCAAAAATGTTGTTGATTTAAAGTTTAGGTTCTTTCTCAAAGATAAAATATAGTAAAATACATTGAATGGTGTAACGCAATTCACTCACGCACTATGAGGATCAAACAGAAATGATGCTTAGCTTACACAACAGATTAGAAGTTCATAAATTATACCCATTTTTGAAGGGTTTTAAAACACAAGGTCGCATTTACAAAACAAAATAGAGAAAAATTTTGATATTTATCCTATGAAATAAAATCAAGGAAAAAAACCCTAGCAATAATTGTTATCATTTTTTATTTTTCATATGAAAATATTCAATTCTTGCTTTTGTTTTTCTACTATAGAGTTAACTCATTAACTATAAGTTAAACATCTTTTAGCTATATATTGCAATTCTAATGATTGATGAGTTTATTTGGGGGGGAATAGAAAACAAAAGGGGCACACTTTCATGATATAGTGGTCTGTAGAGTTGGCTGGGTGACACCTTCTTGAAGCTAGAGTCATGGAGCATTGGAGATTTTTTTGCTGCTATTGTTTGAGAAGGTGGAAGAATCGAATACATGATAATTTTTTGGTCATAGCAACTCCGTATAATGTGACATTTGAACATGTCGTAAACTGTTGAAATGGTGCACCACAAGTTTGAGTATTGCAGGGAATCTCTTGTTAATGGTGGATTCTCACTTGGAAATCTCAATCCCAAAGACATCATAAGGCTTTTAGTTTCAGTATCGGGCATAGCTTTTGATAGGATGCATCATACAAGAGGGTCTTTTGAAGATGAATGTTGTCATTGCTTCTAATAGCAAATTGGAAGTGTGCTCCTTTTTCTCTTTGGGAGAGACATTGTTCATGAGTATTTAGGTTTGAGACATCCTGCGTGCCATCTTTGAGGCTGCATGTAGTGGTATGAGCTCATGAAATGTAAGATACAGAGAGCTCATTTCTTGTAAATAGTCCATCCAAGTGTAATGAAATATGGGGGAAAGTAATATCCATTGTCTTCCTTTTTTTGTATGTCACACTGAGAGTGTATCTTTGAGTTTGTTTGGTGACCTTGTGGTATTTTGTTATGGAGGGAAAAGAAAAAGAAAATGGTGACACATAGGGCTTCCTACCATTCCAAACTTTATAAGGGGTTGCAAGGTCTTTTGGTGGGGTATCTATCTAGCACATACATGGCGGACTTAGCTATCTCCAACCAAAAAACATGAGGCAAATCCTAGCCTTTACCATGAAACATGTCATCTCCATGAAAGATATGTTCTTCATGTTGGCGGCACCATTTTGTTGAGGTGTGTAAGGCACTATCACTTAAAGAGAACGAGAGCATAGTGCTATCCATAACTGGGCCATGACAAAGGAATTTCGCGATTTCAAATTTCCGTGGTGTAGCTATACATGTGGCTATATACATGGCTAGGGGCACACAAATGTAGCTAGGGGCACAATAATAACCATGTGTATAGCCTCGTCCATAGCTGTGTGTATAGCCTCGCCTATAGATGTGTGTATAGCCTCACCATAGCTACGCTACAAAAAATAGGGACATAATGGAGAGATGTGTCCCCACATCTCTCCCATTCTATCTTTATTTCTTTGACATATATAAAACATTATAAATACAAAAAAAGAACATTACAATCATACATAGGAGCATTACAATACTTGTCAAATGTCATTATATTGCATATTCTTCATCCCCAATAAAGTACATAAGTTGATTGAGTCCAAAAAGGCTTTTATAAATACTAAAAAGTTGAGTAATAAGAAAACTACTTAAGTTAAATAATATTGATGTTCATCTTCAAGATCGTCATCATCTCATAACCTTATACATGAGGCGTATGCATAACCTTATTCATTAGGCTTATGTATAGTATTATGCTTTGATCTCATGCATAAGCTCTATGTATAAAGCCTATGCAATGTGCTAAATGCATAAGTCTATGCATTAAGCTCTATGGAAAGAGATTATGCATGATATTATTAATGCATAAGTCTATTAATTAAGCTCCATGCATAAGCTCCATACATAGATCTTAATGCATAAAGCATATGCATAAAACTTAATCCATAGCCTTATGCATTAATCTCATGAATAAGCTATATGCATTAAGCTTATGCATAGCATTGTGCAGTACGCTCATGCATAAGCTCTATGTAAGCTCATTCATAAGCTCTATGTGTAGAGCTTATGCATAGGCTTAATGCATGACCTTATGTATAGGCTTATGCATTAATATCATGCTTAAGATCTATGCATATAGCTTATCTATAAGCTTAATGCATAGACCTTATGCATTAAGCTCATATTGCTTAAGCTCCATGCATAAACTTGTGCATAGAATTATGCATTAATTTGATGCATAAGCTTTATGCATAGAGTTTATTCATAAGATTAATGCATAGAAATTTTGCATTAAGCTTATGTATAAACTTTATGCATTAAGCATATTCTGCATAGGCTTGTGTATTAAGCTCATGCAAAAGCTCTATGCATAGCATTAAGATCATTAATAAGCTCTATTCAAATGCATAGCATGTATAGAGCTTATGCATTAAGCTCATAAAAAAGATCTATACATATAATTTTGCATTAAGCTCCTGTATAAGCTTGTATTATGCATTAAGCCTTTGCATAATCTTGTTTAAGGCATTATGCATTAAGCTCATGCATAAGCCCATGCATAGCATTATGCATTCAACTGATCTATGATCTCTATGCATAAGATTGTGCATAGGCTATATGCATAAGCTTGTGCATAGCAATATGCATTAAGATGATGCATTAAGCCTATGCATAAAGATTATGTATAAGATCTATGAGTTAAGCTTATACATTAAGCTCGTGCATATGATCAATGCATAGAGCATAGAGCTTATGCATTAAGCTTAATGCATAAGCTCTATGCATAGGTTTGTGCATTAAGCCTATGCATAGAGATTATGCATAACCTGATGTATAAGATCTATGCATTAATCTTATGTATAGGCTTAATGCATAGAGATTATGCATTAAGCTTCGGCATAAGCTTATGCATAAGCATAATTCACAAGCTTTATGCATAATATTTATGCATACATGAATACGTAGAACTTAATGCACAAGCCTATGCATTATGCTTATGCATTCCCAAGCTCTTTGCATAACCTTTATGCATGCATGGAAACATAGAGCTTAAATGTATAAACTTAATGCATAAGCTTTATGCAGGTGTGCTTTTATAAAGCATGTATTGGCATAGGCTTGTGCATAAGCTCTATACATACACAAAAAGACACAAGAAATAAGACAAAGTAAGAATAAATCCCCAGCACAAGACATAAGACAAAGATGTGTTGAAAAATATAAGCCTAGTTTATGGGGAAAACACTTGAGTGAGAGACACATAATTTCAAGATAATTATGAAGTTTTGTGGCATTTTCATAACAATAATGTTACACCATCATATATCTTTATTGATGAGGTTTCATGTGCAGCCAAAGGAGAGGAAAATAAGTACTACTAGCTCTAGTGTGTTTAGGGTATTTTTGCATCATGTGTTGAAAGTAGAAAGTTTGAGGAGCAAGGATGTTAATAGCTCAAATAATTTAGCATAATTGTATCATTACAAGTATGTTCATGAGCTTTTTAAAATAACCAAAACATGTGAAGCTTGAAATTGGTAGAGAAATTTAGCACATATTAGGAATTCATTAGCATCTTCAATTTGGAGTTACATTCAACCTACTTACATTCTAAGAAAAAAAGGTAAAAATTGCGAAGGATTCAGAATTACATTCATGTCTAGTACTTGGCTTTCCAAAGGACAAAATCATATCCATCATAGATTTTGTTACGAAGCACACAATCACACATTGTAACTATAACATGAAATTAAAACTAGCACTACATATTTAATTATAGGTTATAATTTAATGTGAATTTCAAACTAGTGCTACAGTTTTTTTTCATAGGTATTTACATTCTATCATCAACTTATGTCATCATAGCCTTGTTGGTGGTATGTATGTTTGTGCTTCCAATGTATTATCTTGTTTTTGATGTGTTGTAAATTTCATTTGTCAGTATATCTTATCACCACCATTACAAGCACATGGTTGATATAAATAGAAGAACATCTAAGAAATAATATTAGGTAATATATAAATTACTCTCTGACAACACATACATGTGTGTATGTGCTTGCATCATGCATGGGGAAACACACACGCACACCCCATCACAAGGAGATAGTTCATAGAGAAATGAGAACATCTAACAAATATTATTGGGTTGTAATTCCTTGCTCACACGCATGCACACATGTATGGATGGGCGTGTGCGCACACACATATCACATGCACACTTACATGTGCATATCTTGGGCACTATAAAGACACAAGATAAATGCCATTAGAACATCCATGTGTATCCATTAGACCAAGCATTGGTTCTATGCTGTTTACAAAGATTGGGAATTCAACAGAGGATATATTTTGCATGTAGGTAAGATACACTCACAAGAAGTAGGATCGTTTACAACGTAAAACTTATAGTGAATTTGCACAAGAACAAATATGGAGAAAAACGTTGTATCATTGATGATGCGATGTATGATAGATGGCTAAGTTCCCCTTGCTTTCAAAATTGGGAATCTCAAATCATGATAGATGCTCTATGTTTCTTGTGATAATCTAGAATGCAATGAGTTCTGCTAATGCAGGTAACTAGTGAGAGCAAAGGCTTGGGGGCAATTAAGTCATTAGCCTATTCGTATTGCAACTTTTGAGTGCATCTTAAACCATTTGGGTGCCCATTTTGGCATCACAACCTCGCAATAGAGATTATCCTAGCATAAATTTTATCAACCCCATGTGTGGCCGATTATGAAGATAATCTGCATTCCAGCAAGTTGCCTATTTGTCAATGTACAAGCTATCTCTACACCATATCGAAGATATCTCTACACTATCTCATCTCCTAAAACACCATCTTGACTGAATATAAGGGCACTAAGCATCTAAGAATATGATCAACCATGGCTACGTCTCATAATATATCAACTAGCCAATGCCCAGACATGGATGCAATTCAAGGGTGATAAGTGACAATTTATTTTTTTCAGCATCGAGGCTTTTTGTCCATGTTTGGTTCAATCAAGGACTTATACAATTTTAACTAAAGCATACTATTTTTCTATGGACACACTTCCCATTGATTTCAACAACAATACACATGATTATATACAAGCCTTAAGTTTTCGAAGTACAAGTACATAATATAATCCGTTGGAAAACAAGGAAAGCCTTTTCTCGTGAGGATTCTTTTGCATTGTGCCTTCTTTTCTCCAGAGCGTCATACCAGGAAGAGCTTCAATGGTATGTGTAGTGTCGATCGGATATGGTGCTAAATTCCTAGAAAAAGACAACCAACATTTTTCTTTTGTGAAAATTTGGAAATTAGACAAATTGCAAACATAGGGCAAAATCTCATCACCTCTTAAGGCCATCTCAGAAGAGCCACACCACATGAAAGCCCATTAGAATGCCATAATGAACAATACCTCAAGATGTGCAGTTATATTAGAGGTAATGGAGGTTGCATAATCAATGCTAAAATGGATTGGAATCAAGCATATAGGTCATCCCCACACAAGAAACATATCCTTAAATTTGCACCCCCAATAAAGACAACCCTTGAAAGTGACTCAATGGTGCAACAACCAATCAAAGTGCTACTACATGCCACATATTTTATCCATGTAAATAAATATGACCTCAGATTCGAGCCTAATGCCCTAATTCTAGCCATTAATAAATTCACTAAATGCCATTAAGATAATATTCTAGCCCCACGGGCGTACCATACTCCATTGGCTTTCAACCATTGAGATATTCTAACAATGGGGTAGCATGTTCTACTACTATGCTTTCAAGCATTGGCTTTTTTTTTAAAACTCTTGCATACATCTTGCATACCTAAAGGAAAATTTTACATTCACATTATAGATTGAAGTTGTGTATCTAATTGTCAACATAGTGAAGCATGTAAGCTTACAATGTCAATTGGAACTTCTCTTATATAGATTAGACATGCATACTTGTTTCTAAGGAGAACCATGTTAATGTATGCTCTCTCTCTCTCTCTCTCTCTCTATATATATATATATATATACACATAGATATATACATATATATATACATATATACATATATATATATATATATATATATATGAATGTACTTGTCTCTCTCTCTTTTAGCGATGGCCACCTATTAAGATGTCCACCCACTATAAAAAACAGAGCATGTGATGCGTGTTTTAATACACAAGCTCCAATTCCTTTAATACATTATCCACATTTAATACAGGTAGTTTCCATATGGTATCTATAAAAGCCCATTCTAAGATATTAAACTTAGATCTCAAAACATTCCAATAAACTTATTTGTATTTTAATCTACTGATGCCAGGTATGCTTGTAATGTGTTATCAAGCTTGATAATACTTGTAATTTATTATTAAGCTATAACTTCTAAAGTTTAAAAATGAAAGCTTTGGAGAATAATGTTTTTTCTTAATATAGGCATTGTTTCAAAATACGATCATGAGATCACCAAGATTTGGAGAGTCTTTTATTACCAGCATCATGAATGAGCCCATTAAAAGGTTGATTTATATGTTAATTTTAAAGTCAAATGCTTTGAATCTATAGAGTTAACTTGAGAAAGAACTTTATTGGCATGCAAAGCACTCAATTTTAATAGGGAGAAAGAAATTTACTGGCATCATGCGAAGCACACTCAATTATAATAGGGTGCACAAATCCAACCTTTTGATAAAACATGAGAAGGCTATACTTTTCTCTATCCTCAAAGGCATTCATGAATTATACACTTTATATGTAATTTTGTTTCTTTTTTCCTATTGATGGTGACTAAGGGAGAACACCCATAAAAAAAATGGAAACATCCATTAAAAATGATAAACTTTTTTTCTATCAAAATATCTTTTTGACTCATACCATGAGTAAGTCCATTTGAACTTCACCCAAATAATTACACAAACTAATAAGAACTTTTTGTGCTTTATTATATGACACATGAAAATATTTTCCTTCTTTAAGACAAGGATTCTTCCATTGCAAAATATTTTTTCTATCAAAATATATTTTTGACTTATAGCATGAGCAGGTCCTTTGAATTTCAAAATATCAAAATATCTTTTTGACTCATACCAAGAGTAAGTTCTTTGAACTTCACCCAAATCATTACATAAACTAATAAGAAATTTTTCTGCTTTATTATATGGCACATGAAAATATTTTCCTTCTTTGGGACAAGGATTCTTCCATTGCAAAATTACTTTCCATTTTAATCCTTGGAGTAGTCAAAAGTCCAAAATTTACGGGTGTTGTATGAATTTAAAATTACAATGTATTTCTTAATTGTTTCATGCTGCATGATTTAAATTCCAATAGACTCCTCATGATGAAAACTATACTCTTGTAAGACAAGTTTATTGGAGAGCATCCAAGGAGAATAAAGAATACATAATCTACCAAATATGAAATGCATAACTTCTGCTTGATACCTTTTGAAAAAACTCACAAAATTTTTCTAATGTATCTTGTTTAAAAAGTCACATATATTTCATTGGTTTTTGACCATTCCCTCTTCTAAAGAATTGGTGGCCACTCTTGTTGCAAACAAGAGTAGATCCCTCAAACCATCAAGCCAAAGGAAAGGTCCCAAAAATTCATCTAAGTTAGAAATGCTACTTTTTCTTATTCCTTTTAATGGTTTTCTAATTTTTGTTTTGTTTTAAAATAAAAAATGATGCTATGCCTTGCTGGAAAGGTTTTCCCCCTCTCTTCTTCTTAAATTCAGCCTTTCTTTATCCTAGATAAGTAATCTAATAGTTGGATTTAAACTTTTCATATTGTTTCTCTTTTAAAAGTAAAATTTGATTAGTTTAGAATGCTTTAAACCATTTGGGGATAATTTTTAAGTAACTTAAGAATAGGAAAATTTGAAAAATGGTCAGCCATACAAAGGAGGTTATGGTAAAATTTTCTTAAATTTTGTGAAATAAGTTTTATCTTTTATTATTTAAAAAGAGTAATCCCCATCGTTTATATATTCTAAAAGTGTTATTTTCATTCTATGCATAGAAAAATGCATAGTAGAAATATTTTTATTATAAAAGTGTTATTTCTATTAAAATTAAATTCTATGCATAGAAAGATGCATATTGAATTTTTTTATTATAAAAGCGTTACTTTCATCAATTTTGATTTTATGCATAGAAAGATGCATAAAGAATGTATTTTTATTTCAAAAGAGTTATTCTCATCAATTTTGATTTTATGCATAAAAAGATGCATAAAGAATTTATTCTTATTTCAAAAAAGTTATTCTCATCAATTTTGATTTTATGCATATAGAAAGAGGCATAAAGAATTTATTTTTATTTCAAAAAAGTTATTCTCATCAATTTTGATTTTATGCATAGAAAGATGCATAAACGAATTTATTTTTATTCTATTTTGAATGTGTTATTTTCCTTAAAATTGAATTTATGCATAAATAGATGTATAAAGGGATTTTTATAAAAGTGTTATTCCCAATGAAGTTGATTTTTATAAAAGAATGAATGGATGGATAGATGTGATGTGAATCAGATAAATGTGAATGAATAGATGGATAGATGTGATGTGAATCAAATAAATGTGAAAGAATGGATGGATAGATGTGATGTGAATCAGATAATTGTGAATGAATGGATGGATAGATGTGATGTGAATCAGATAAATAAGAACGAATGGATGGATGGATGTGGAGGTATGTGAAGAATAGAAGTGGATGTATGTGGATGTGTGTATGTGAAAGGATGGATGTGGATGTATGTGAAGAATAGAAGTGGATGTATGTGAAGAGTAGAAGTGGATGTATGTAAAAGAATGGATATGGATGTATGTGAAAGGATAGATGTGGATGTGTATGTGATAAGTATGAATGTGGATGTATGTGAAAGGTTAGATGTGGATGTGTATGTGATAAGTATGGATGTGGATGTATATGGGAGAATACATGTGGATGTAAATGTGATGGATATGAAGAAGAATTGAGGCGATGAGACGTGATGTAAATTGGATAGATTTGAATGATAAGGGATGTGAATGAATGATAAGGGATGTGAATGAATGTGATAGCACGTGAATTGGGATGTGAATGAATGATAAGGGATGTGAATAAATCTGATAGCATGTGAATCAAGATGTAAACATGTGAATCGGGATGTGAATGAATGATATAGGATGTGAATGAATGTGTTAACATGTGAATCGAGATGTGAATGAATGATATAAGATGTGAATGAATGTGTTAGCATGTGAATTTGGATGTGAACGAATGATAAGGGATGTGAATGAATGTGATAGCATGTGAATCAAGATGTAAACATGTGAATTGGGACGTGATTGAATGATATAGGATGTGAATGAATGTGTTAGCATGTAAATCGGGAAGTGAATGAATGATATAAGATGTGACTGAATGTGTTAGTATGTGAATCGAGATGTGAATGAATGATATAGGATGTGAATGAATACATTAACATGTGAATTGAGATGTGAATGAATGATATAGGATGTGAATGAATGTGTTAGTATGTGAATCGAGATGTGAATGAATGATATAGGATGTGAATGAATGTGTTAGTATGTGAATCAGGATGTGAATGAATGATAAGGGATGTGAATGGATGTGATGTAATGTGAATCAAGATGTTAATGAACGATAAAGTGGTGAAGTGATGAGATGTATGGGTAGATGCAAGTGGATGAGACCTGATGAGGATAGATGAGGAAGTAAGTGATGAGATAGAAAAAGATGTGATTAGATGAGAATGAGAATACTTATGAAATGAATGTGGATTGATGTGCTGGTAATGTGGATTGATGTGGATGGATGTATGGATGATATGGATTGATGTGGATGATGTGAATGGATGTGTTGATAATGTGGATTGATGTGGATGGATGTATGGATAATGTGGATGGATGTATGGAAGATGTGGATGGATGTGTGGATAATGTGGATTGATGCGGATGGATGTATGGATGATGTGGATTCATGTGGATTGATGTGGATGGATGTATGGATGATTTTGATTGATGTGGTTGATGTGGATGGATGTATGAATGATGTGGATTGATGTGTGGATGATGCGATTGGATGTGATTTGATGTGGGAATGATATGACGTGATAGGGATTGATGAAGAAAATAAAATTATGGTAAGATGAGAAAAGATGGGGACTAATGTGAAACGATGCGGAGTAATGAGAAAAGATGGAAATATTGTTGGAACTATATTTGTATGTGAAATCTGTTTTTAAATGACCGTTTTATGTCAAGAATGCTGGGAAAACATTTTGACCATCTTGTGATTGAGGTCATGGAGACCTATCTGTTAAAGTTGCAACTGCTAACAAAGAGTCAACGGAGGACGTCTCGCGTAGCAAGGTCTCAGCCGAGGTCTTGACCAGCCTTGGTTTGATTTAAATGGTGAGCTTCCGGTACAGTGGATGAGGGACCAAGGAAGCGGCCTATGAGTGAAGCGCTAGGTGACCTGCGAAGGATCCTAGAGGGTGCTAACCATACGCTGCTCGGGCTCTCGGCCACCACCGAAGATACCCACAAGTACGTCGGGGAAGATATTGGAACAAGGAGTAAGAGTTGTTTTCTGAATTCGGGCATGGATCTAGTTGATTGACCTTGCTGGTCCTCCTCAACGGATGAGTCCATGGCTCTTTTATATGGATCTGTTGGTTGATCTTGCTGATCTTCAACGGAGATTCCATCTGGATATTTGTATGTGATTATATTATTGGGTACTATGAGCTAGGAACTATGGAAAATGCCCTTGACTGAACAGGTGGTGAGCGTTCTGGTTGCCAATGATGCCATAGGTACACCGATGAAGGAATGAATTGGAAATTAGGATTCAACTGGATAATTAGAGGATTATGATCAGTAACACTATGGTTTCATTAAAAAATTGTTTTAAAGATTGTTCAATCTGTGAAAAAGGCAAGTTCATATTGGGTGTGTAAGTGGTGTGACTAGTTTTATGTTTGCATGAATATTCGGCTAGGGGTCCTAGGAACTCTTTTCCCTGGTACTGGGGACAAAAACCTAACCAGATTCCTAATTGGATCCTATCACTACAGTGGTTGGGCGATTGGCTAACCCATGGGACTGGGGGGTTACGCTGGACTAGTAGATCCGTAAATCGAGACTCAATTTCTGTATAGTATGATAGATGAGGTAAATCCTGGATAAAAATTATTCTATGGAAAAGAATCAACGGTTGTGCCTGTCACAATGAGGAAAAACACGTTGGTCTCTTTGATCCAAGTACAATGTTTTCCTTGATCTGATTATGGGACTTACGGGCTCGGTCAGATCAGTTCAGCTAGTTCAGGCTTTTGACTACGTTAGAGAAAAGTTATCCTGGAGGAATCGCCCGTGCTTTCCGGGCAAGGGAAGTTTTTCCGAGTTTGGTTTTGGAAGAACTGATGGATTCGTCATGCCTTCGGACAAAATAAGTTGAGGACCCTTGTGTTTAAAATTAATGCCTCCACGTGGAAGCACATTGGATTGCTAATAATGTGATGCCTAGATGAGTCTAGATGCAAATCCATAGTGCTCCATATTTAGTAAACATATGGCGATGCCAGGAAGCGCATGGATAATAACCATAATTAGCATTTTATAGCGGGTTCTTCCAGAACGAGGCCACAAGGGCTGGCGAAGAGAGTGGCGGGTACATCAACAAAAGAAGGCACCGGCTGACTAAAGAAGGGATATCGGAAGGGATTGCAGCAGGGGACAGATGGGCTGGCGACTGGCTGGGGAGCCGCCTCTTGTAGCAAGAAGGTTGGACGTGTAGCTGTTTGGTGTGACGGGCTGACAATGAGGAGGCTCTGGTGCATGGACTGCAGTGAAGCAGTGAAGGGGAGGGAAACAAGTCAATAGAATAAAAGCAGAGAAGAGGGCGAGGTTGTCAACTGGAGTGGGCAGTAAAAGTGAAGAGGTGCACCGACAGCAACGTAGCTAAAAGGAAGAGTTCGTCGTTGTTGTGGCCAGTTCTCAGTGGAAGGCAACAAAGATATAGAGAAGCGGGGTGGTGGCGGCTGGTAGCACGCAGGAGCAGAGGGTTGCCTTCAGTTGAAGGGCTTGCTTTGACGTGGGCAGCGATTGCAGGCAAAGAGAGCAGCAAACCAGAGAAAAAGCCGACTGTGAGCAGGTAAGAGAGGAGCTGGTGGTGCCAACTTGGAAGGAGCCGCCTCTGCAGGTAGACACAAGAAAGAGGACCTTGTTATGGAGGGTGGCTGCCTGGGATAGCGAAGGTTGGCGACGACTGCAAGCCAAGAAGGAGAGCACATGATCTCCAAGAGGAGAGGAAGAAAGTGGTGGCGTCCACTGCAACAAAAGTGAAGAAAGAGAGGTGAAGACGATGGCAATTAGTTTGCTGTCGCTGGTGTCTGAGGGCAGCTCGAGGGCTGAGGTGATGATGTTCTGAGAGGAGGTAAGAGAGGGATCAGTTGAAATGTTGGGGTACAGCTCATAGTAGCGAGCAGAGATGTGTTTTTTGGAAGGAGTTATGCGTGTAAGATGGTGTGAAGCAAAAGCTTCTGTGTGTTGAAGCTTGTATGAAGTGTTGACTGGGGATTCAAGGATGAATGATACTGGTAATGTATCTGGCTATGGTTGTGTGTTGGTATCCTATGTGTGTTGATTTGCAGGAGAAGGCGTGATTGATGTGTTTGGTGGTGTAGTCCACGGGTTTACACTCTCACAGTGCACTTTGTGCCATCCTTGGATTACCTCGTCATGCACACGGTGGAAGTGTATGTGTTTGCTGGGTGTTTACTTTGATTATGGTGCCCCTGTTTTGGCTATTTTTTTGGTGTGGGTGGTGGTGAATTGTGTGAGAAGTGCTCTAGCCAGTGTGCTGGTGGTGCCCCAGGCTCGTGGTGTTTTCCAAGGCTGTTGGATGGACAGCTATAGAGGCAGGTGATTCCGTGTGTCTGGAATTTTCGACAGCTTTCTGGTGCCTCCACTAAGGATAGCTCAGGTATTTTTCTTCGTTTACAAGGGTGTATGCCCTAGGAGTTGAAGGTTTCAGGGAAGGTGTTCTTTTCTTTCCTGGATTTTAGGTGAAGCTTGGGATTAAAATGATGTCATATCCAGAGTTTTTTGGTGGTCCTAATGAAGATGTAGCAAATTTTATTGAAAGAATGGAGGTTGCATGCATAAGCAACCACATCAACGAGCCAGCACAGGTATTGCGGTTGCTGAATATATGTTTAAAGGGAGATGCGAGGGCATGGATCAAAACTTTTAAAGAGTCGTTAAGGGATGCTGAGCCACACATTCCAATGACTGAGGATGGATTGAAGACTGCACTTTTGAACAGGTTCAAGAAGGTTGAAGATCCAGACAGAGTTTGGCATGAAGTGCAAGGGTTGACGCAGGGCGAATTGGAGCCAATTGATTATGTGAAGAAATTCTCTTTGCTGCGGGAGACCTTGTGCAAGGCTTTGGGGGAGGATCGTTTTGTTGCAGGATTGAAAGGAGGCATTCGCTGGAAGGTTGAACTAAAGAAGCCCAAATCTTAAGAGGATGCGGTGGAGATTGCCAAATCAAAGGATTGGAAGTTGCAAAACGGATGAACCAATTGGGGATGGTTCCAGTGGTGGCAGTGAGGCCTGAAATTAGAAGGGTAGAGAGGTACCGATGAGAACCGTGCTGGAAAGAGTGCAACCGACAGAAGCTCAAGTAAATAATGCCACACCACAGGGGACAAAGGCGGCACCCATAGCTGTTTACAGCTTTTGATGAAGGGCTTCAACAGGACATGAGGCAAATAGTGGATTGTATGAAGAATCTGAGTTTGAAAATGATAGGGAACACAGGTGGTGGACGTGGCCGAGGCAGAGGTTATAATCAGGAAGAGGTTGAAGGTCAGACAGCAAGTTATGGAAGTGGCCGTGGTTTTGGCACGGGTAGACGGTTTATTCCTACATGTTGGAATTGTGGTGAATTGGGGCATATAAGTCCTGACTGTGATAAGCCCCCGCGACTAGGGGGTGATATGTATCCCTTACCCTCTCAGATTCCCAATAGGGAAAATGATTATGGAATTGAAATTAAAGGTGAAGCAGGGACCAGTGGGTTGACAAATGAGGAGAAAGGTAAAACTAAGGTGGTGAATGTGGTCACCCTTGAGAAGACAAAAAGGAGACAAAAGCTGATGTAATGCCTTTGGGAAAACGGACGCCACAGGAAAGGGAAGGCAGGGATGCTACAGGGCCTAGCAAGAAGAAAGGTAAAATGAAGGAAGGAGGGGATGTAAAGGTCAAGCGGAAGTGAAAGCCTCGTAGGAAGTTTCAAGTGACTGATTTTCCACTAGGGGTTGGGCAAGATAGCTAAAATTTGCAGGAGGACATGGCTGGAAGGAAAGCTAATATTACTTTTGGGCAATTGATAGAGTTAGCTCCCAAATTGAAACGTCAGTGGAAAAGACTTGTGAACCCAAGATAGAAGGAACCTGGCAGAGGGATAGTGGCTGTTTTATGTGTTGAGGAGTTACCTGATATATGTCCTATGGTGGATGTATGGCACAAAGGAAAGAATCTGGGAGAAGCATATATAGATGGTGGTGCACAAATTTGTGTAATCAACACCATATTGGGGAATATGGGAATTTCCCAGTACTTTGGGACACGTGGTCAAATCTTTGGATTAATCATAGCTTGAACACCGTTACTCCAAATTGAGCACTCTATAGCTCACTAGATTCCATTTTCCAAGCGCTTTCCAACAATAGGTCACATGATATGGTTTTAAGAAACTTATTGTGAGATCCCTGTTCCCACCGCGCAACGGATTCGGGGTACTAGCAGCGGAAGTAGCACTTCTTGCGCGAGGCAGGGTCCCACACTCGGGGCCTCGTCCACGGATATCCGGACAAAAGACTAATCCGTCGGTTTTTCCAAAACCAGACCCGGAAAAACTTCCCTTATCCGGAAAGCACGGGCGATTCCACCAGGATAATTTTTACTCTAATGTAGTCAAAACTCTTACTGATCAAACAGATCTGACTGCATCTATAAAGATACCTGGTCAGATCAAGGAAGAAACTTGCACTTGGATCATTGGGATCAACGCTTTTTTCCCCACCAAGGAGGCACAGCCGTTGATTCCTATCCATAAAACAATTGCTATCCGGGATTTACTTTATCTATCGTAATAACAGAAATTGAGTCTCGATTTACGGATCCATCAGTCCAGCCTAACCCCATCCGATCCCATGGGTTAGCCAACCACCCAACCACTGTAGTGATGGGATCCAATTTGGAATTTGGTTAGGTTTTGTCCCGGGTACCAAGGAAAAGAGTTCCAAGGCCCCCTAGCCGGAATTTCATGCAAACATAAAACTAGCCACACCACTTACACACCCAATATGAAAATTGCCTTTTTCTTAGCATCAGCTAACTTTAAAACAATCCTTTAATGAAACCATAGTACCACTGATCACAATCTCCCAATTTATCCAGTTGATTCATAATTTCCCATCATTCCTTCATCAGAGTATCTATGGCATCATTGGCAACTAGAACGCTCACCACCTGTCCACACAGGGGCCGTTTCAATAGTTCCTAGCCCATAATACTCAACAATATAATCACTTATCAAGATGGACTCTCGTTGAAGATCAGCAAGATCAACCAACAGATCCATATAAAAGAGCCATGGACTCATCCGTTGAGGACCAGCAAGGTCACTCAACCAGATCCATGCCCGGTTCCAGAAAACAACTCTTACTCCTTGTTCCAATATCTTCCTCGACGCACGCGTGGGTATCCTGGGCGACCCAGAGCCCGAGCACCGTATGGTCAGCACCCTCTAGGATCCTTCGCAGGTGACCTAGCGCTTCACTCATAGGCCGCTTCCTTGGTCCCTCATCCACCGTACCGGAAGCTCACCATTTTAATCGAACCGAGGCTGGTCAAGACCTCGGTCGACCTTGCTACGCGAGACGTCCTCCATTGACTCTCCGTCAGCAGTTGCAACTTTATCAGTTAGGTCTCCACGACCTTAATCACAAGACGGTCAAAATGCTTTCCCAGCATTCTTGACATAAAACAGCCATTTACAGACAGCATTTACAAACAGTTTACAAATACAATTTCTATGTTAACTCTCATTTTTCCACATTATCCCTCATACAATCCACATTACTTATTCCACATTTCATTTATATGTGTACTCATCCAATCACATCATTTTCCATCTCTTCACTTCAGATTCCTTCACATCACATATCATATATTCACATCCATATCCACATCCATACATCCACATCCACATCCACATTCACATCCATACATCCACATCTACATGCTTATCTCCATTTTCACATCCTCATTTATACATCCACATCCCATATCCACATTCATACATACACATCCATATCCACATCCATATCCGCATTCATACATACACATCTTTATCCACATCCACATGCATACATTCATTATCACGTCCTCATTCATACATCCACATCCACATACATACATACATCCACATCCCCATTTCCATTCACATCTATACATCCATATCTACATGCACATTCACATCCATACGTTCACATCCATACATCCACATTCATGTATCCACATCTACATGCATACATCCATACATACACATCCACATTTACATCCATGCATCCACATCCACATCCTCATTCACATCCATACATCCACATTCATACATCCACATCCACATCCACATTCACATCCATACATCCACATCTACATGCTTATCTCCATTTTCACATCCTCATTTATACATCCACATCCCATATCCACATTCATACATACACATCCATATCCACATCCACATGCATACATACATCCACATCCACATTCCCATTCACATATATACATCCATATCTACATGCACATTCACATCCATACATCCACATCTATATGCTCATTCACATCCATACATCCACATTCATGCATCCACATCTACATGCATACATCCATACATCCACATCCACATTTACATCCATGCATTCACATCTACATCCTCATTCACATCCATACATCCACATTCATACATCCATACATCCACATTCATACATCCACATCCACATCCACATTCACATCCATACATCCACATCTACATGCTTATCTCCATTTTCACATCCTCATTTATACATCCACATCCCATATCCACATTCATACATACACATCCATATCCACATCCACATGCATACATACATCCACATCCACATTCCCATTCACATATATACATCCATATCTACATGCACATTCACATCCATACATCCACATCTATATGCTCATTCACATCCATACATCCACATTCATGCATCCACATCTACATGCATACATCCATACATCCACATCCACATTTACATCCACATTCTCATTCACATCTATACATCCATATCTACATGCACATTCACATCCATACATCCACATCTATATCCTCATTCACATCCATACATCCACATTCATGCATCCATACATCCACATTCATACATCCACATCCACATCCACATTCACATCCATACATCCACATTCATACATCCACATCCACATCCATACATCCACATTCATACATCCACATCCACATCCACATTCACATCCATACATCCACATTCATACATCCACATCCACATCCACATGCATCTTATCATATCTTATCACTTCCCATATCTTTTATGCATACCTCTATGCATGAAATTCAATTATGCTAAAAGTAACACTTTTATAATAAAATATTCAACTTTTATGCATACCTCTATGCATGAAATCCAATATGATAAAAGTAACACTTTTGATATAAAAAATTATCCTTTATGCATACTTCTATGCATGAAAATTAAAAATGATAAAAGTAACACTTTTGATATAAAAAATTTTCCTTTATGCATCCTTCTATGCATGAAAATTAAAAATGATAAAAATAACACTTTTAATATAAAAAAATTATCCTTTATGCATACTTCTATGCATGAAAATTTAAAATGATAAAAGTAACACTTTTGATATAAAAAAATTATCCTTTATGCATGATATTAAAATTCAATTTCTCCATGATTATAATGAAATTCTTTCAATTAATCTAGGATGATAATTCCTAGAATATGGTAGGAAGTCCTCTTTTTATGCTTTGAATGAAATTATTTTATGCATAATTTTTATAAAAATTTTGCCATAGCTCCGCTGCTATGACTGATAAATCTCAATTTTTTCTAAGGGATAAAGCTTATCATTAAGGAAATAATTAAAATGATCTCTAATTGGATCATTAATCTATAGTGGATTGAATCATCAATATGCATAAACTAAAAGCATAGAAAAAAGCCATTAAATTGGCCTCAAGCATAGCTTAATCTTGGGTTAAGGAAAAGCTTTATGAAAAGCTTGATTTGGATTGAGAACGGGTCATGAGTATGACCATTTCTTGAGTGAGAGAGAGAATTTACATAAAAATCATTAGAATTTAAACATAAATGAAAATTAACTTGAATAGCATTTATTAACTTATGTAACTCTTCACTACTATTCAAACTTCAATAGTATTTAAAAAAAACCATACCAATTAAACTTCTCAAGCTTGAGAGGGGTTGAGAAGAGAGAAACATTGAGAAATTATAGAAAGATCAATATTCACTAATTACCTTACAACTTGCTTGATTCTTTGTTCACGGTAGAGGCCCCCAACCAATCAATTGGTTAAGTATGTTGATGGAGCCACTAATGGGGATTGAAGAAAGAGGGAAGCTCCAAAAACTAGTGAATTATTAAATGAATTCACAGTTCTTGGCTTAGGTGGAGTAGAGTAACGATGCATAAACACTAACTATTTTTTAACAAGGGGGAGGCTTCTATTTATAGGAAAAATTGAGCTCCTAACCAAACAAACTGATTCTAGAATTTTCTAAATCAGTTTGGTCAATATTTGACCATTTTTAGGTCAATTAAGCTAACTTTTTGGAACTAGACTTGAATGAGGAGAGAGGAGAGATGAAATATCTCAATTTTTATGAGTTTAAAACTCATTCAAGCATGTGAAATATGCACCTCCTTTAAAGAACTCCCCTTCCTTACATATGTGTCATAATGGAATCATTTTAATATTGCTCATAGTTTTTTACTAATAAACCTTGTACATTTTCAACTCTTCATCTTATGTGAAATATGCACCTCCTTTAAAGAATTCCCCTTCCTTACATATGTGTCATAATGGCATCATTTTAATATTGCTCATAGTTTTTTACTAATAAACCTTGTACATTTTCAACTCTTCATCTTATGTGAGCATTTACTCATTTTTGGATACCCAAAATATCTCATATTTTTAATATTGCTCATAGTTTTTTACTAATAAACATTGTACATTTTCAACTCTTCACCTTATGTGAGCATTTACTCATTTTTGGGTATCTTCTTTTTTTACAAATTTGGATTTATCTCTTCCCTACACATGGATTGATGCTATTGGCCCATAGGAACCTTAATTGAACCATAGTCTAAAGATTTCTGAAAATCTAGACCCTTAGACTAAGGTTCTTTATACCTATTTCCAATTAATTCCAATTGCACATTGGAAAATTCTTTTTGAATTTCTATTTCAGGGAAACTCATCTGAATTATAAGAGATATTTTTCTATCCAAAATTATTTAAAATCTGAATATTCTCTCTCTAGAATATTTTTCTCTCTCTAGGCTAAAATAGATAGAAACAAGGTCTTTATATTTCTGAAGAGGGTTGATTACAGGGAAAGATACTAGACATCAAAAAGGGGGTGGGGGAGGAATCTTACATTCTACCCCACTTAAAAAATGCGAGATGTCCTCATCTCGCAAACTGGGATAATTTCGCAAGATGCACGAATATGAGACTTAGAGAAAAATTTTAATCAAGATTAACCACCAAGAAACGTCTTAAAGAGAGCAAGATTCAAAATAAGAACAAGATTTAAACTTTATTCATTCTCGGAACTTATACAGTAAAGATAGAAGAACTCTTTACACTTCCATAAGTCCGTCCATCATATGATCACAAAAGCAGTCCTCACAAGCTGCACAAGTATAAGGTAACTCATCTATAGGAATGATTCTGTGGGTTATTGCTGCGCCTATCTCAGTGGTATGAGGTGTTCTAACAAAAGGACCTCTGAGAGGCAAGCCAAAAACGGGGTAAAGGCATATCTTCTCATGAGGAAGAAAACACGCCAGTAAGAAGACCCGCTCAGAAAACCCAGGATGCCTTGATCTCATGACGCAGTAGTATCGGGGACCCAAACCCAAAGCTTCAATAACCATGGCCAAGCGGACATTGTTACGAAAGTGCTGCTGACCCCAGGGTGTTACCCTAGTTATGTCTTGATAGGTCCGCCATTTTGTCTGCGCTACAGAAGTTCCCAAGTGAGGGAAAAGTGAGCGCTCATACTGCTCTATAAAATCTTTCTTCACAGACTCCCTTGCGTCTTGAAGGTGAGAAATCATTAGGGATAAAACTAGTTCTTGTTGCCAAGCCATGAAGGAGATTAAGAAAGAAAGGAGATCGATGGAAGTAAGATTACTGTGAGCGACAAGTAAAAGTTACGACTTATATAAAGGAAGGAGCTAGCGTAACTTAGAAGCCAACGGTAACTTGCCACTGAAGTTTTACCGTCTTTCCATGATTTGGGTTTGACACATTTTTCTATAGAAGACATTAAGAATTTTGAGATGAAGAGATAAAAGAAGCTTGTAGGCTAAGTCACCTACTTTCATTGAATTCAGATATAAGGCTCACAATATCTGGGGGATAACTTCATATACTCCCCAAGAGATAAAGAACTTCTTTTGGGCCGTACTCGAATGAAAACCAAAACCATGGTATCCAAAACACCGATTTTCACTTCTGAACTCATTGTTCTGAATCCTTAAAACAGGTGGGACTCTTGAGAATTCTAGGAAAAGGATCTTCCTTTTTTTTTTTTAAATACAGAATCTTTCTTTTATTTTAGAGAGGGAATAATTATAAGATCAAAAGGAAGATTCTTACTTCTATATACCTCGAAGGTTGGGGAGGAATCTTACATTCTACCCCACTTAAAAAAGTGCGAGATGTCCTCATCTCGCAAGGTAGAGGATAACTCTTTTTCTTAAGATCCAATTTTATTATGGGGTTCCTTATATTCTGGTCAACCCAACAGAATACTGGGATAAATATCCCTTAGAACTCATCAATAATTCATTCAGATCATATCATTCATATCTTTAACATGATAATGGTCCATTAGACCGAAAAATTTCCTTCTGAACATTCCTCCACGGGAATTTCAGTCAAGCAAGTTCTCAATTTGTGATCCCTTAACTTGATCTACTGATCAAGTGTTAACAGTAACAATTTGACAGCACAACCCACTAATCTCATAGTGATTTGCTGAATTCATTATCATCATTCCAGTTATGAATATCATCACTGGGACTCGTCCCATTCATCCTCATTGTGGTTTTGTTCAGATTTTTATATTTCAACTAATTTCAGAAATCATCATTTTTCAATCAGAATTTTCAATCAGAATCCAATTCAATTCATCAATTCTCAAACAGAATTAAAAATCATATCAACCACATTCGAAATCATCATCTGGATAGCATTAACGCTTATAATTTCAAGTCTTAGATTTACTCGTATATACTGTCAGTAAAGAGCTGCAGTATACTCTCGGTATATACGGGTAGTCACGGCCCTTAGAATTATAAGGTAAATACCATCATGTCTAGGTCTCAAGCAAGTCAGGGATTCTATATAATTGCGGTACTTCCATTTGAAGACCCAATTACCAATTTACGAATTTTAGTTTAAATATCAAATTGTATGACTTATATCACACAATTACAACCTTTTTATGTTTCTTGATAAATTTTTGACATATTTGTCTTCTTAGTTGATCTTTATTAACCAAATGCTCTGATACCAACTGTGAGATCCCTGTTCCCACCGCGCAACGGATTCGGGGTACTAGCAGCGGAAGTAGCACTTCTTGCGCGAGGCAGGGTCCCACACTCGGGGCCTCGTCCACGGATATCCGGACAAAAGACTAATCCGTCGGTTTTTCCAAAACCAGACCCGGAAAAACTTCCCTTATCCGGAAAGCACGGGCGATTCCACCAGGATAATTTTTACTCTAATGTAGTCAAAACTCTTACTGATCAAACAGATCTGACTGCATCTATAAAGATACCTGGTCAGATCAAGGAAGAAACTTGCACTTGGATCATTGGGATCAACGCTTTTTTCCCCACCAAGGAGGCACAGCCGTTGATTCCTATCCATAAAACAATTGCTATCCGGGATTTACTTTATCTATCGTAATAACAGAAATTGAGTCTCGATTTACGGATCCATCAGTCCAGCCTAACCCCATCCGATCCCATGGGTTAGCCAACCACCCAACCATTGTAGTGATGGGATCCAATTTGGAATTTGGTTAGGTTTTGTCCCGGGTACCAAGGAAAAGAGTTCCAAGGCCCCCTAGCCGGAATTTCATGCAAACATAAAACTAGCCACACCACTTACACACCCAATATGAAAATTGCCTTTTTCTTAGCATCAGCTAACTTTAAAACAATCCTTTAATGAAACCATAGTACCACTGATCACAATCTCCCAATTTATCCAGTTGATTCATAATTTCCCATCATTCCTTCATCAGAGTATCTATGGCATCATTGGCAACTAGAACGCTCACCACCTGTCCACACAGGGGCCGTTTCAATAGTTCCTAGCCCATAATACTCAACAATATAATCACTTATCAAGATGGACTCTCGTTGAAGATCAGCAAGATCAACCAACAGATCCATATAAAAGAGCCATGGACTCATCCGTTGAGGACCAGCAAGGTCACTCAACCAGATCCATGCCCGGTTCCAGAAAACAACTCTTACTCCTTGTTCCAATATCTTCCTCGACGCACGCGTGGGTATCCTGGGCGACCCAGAGCCCGAGCACCGTATGGTCAGCACCCTCTAGGATCCTTCGCAGGTGACCTAGCGCTTCACTCATAGGCCGCTTCCTTGGTCCCTCATCCACCGTACCGGAAGCTCACCATTTTAATCGAACCGAGGCTGGTCAAGACCTCGGTCGACCTTGCTACGCGAGACGTCCTCCATTGACTCTCCGTCAGCAGTTGCAACTTTATCAGTTAGGTCTCCACGACCTTAATCACAAGACGGTCAAAATGCTTTCCCAGCATTCTTGACATAAAACAGCCATTTACAGACAGCATTTACAAACAGTTTACAAATACAATTTCTATGTTAACTCTCATTTTTCCACATTATCCCTCATACAATCCACATTACTTATTCCACATTTCATTTATATGTGTACTCATCCAATCACATCATTTTCCATCTCTTCACTTCAGATTCCTTCACATCACATATCATATATTCACATCCATATCCACATCCATACATCCACATCCACATCCACATTCACATCCATACATCCACATCTACATGCTTATCTCCATTTTCACATCCTCATTTATACATCCACATCCCATATCCACATTCATACATACACATCCATATCCACATCCATATCCGCATTCATACATACACATCTTTATCCACATCCACATGCATACATTCATTATCACGTCCTCATTCATACATCCACATCCACATACATACATACATCCACATCCCCATTTCCATTCACATCTATACATCCATATCTACATGCACATTCACATCCATACGTTCACATCCATACATCCACATTCATGTATCCACATCTACATGCATACATCCATACATACACATCCACATTTACATCCATGCATCCACATCCACATCCTCATTCACATCCATACATCCACATCCACATCCACATTCACATCCATACATCCACATCTACATGCTTATCTCCATTTTCACATCCTCATTTATACATCCACATCCCATATCCACATTCATACATACACATCCATATCCACATCCACATGCATACATACATCCACATCCACATTCCCATTCACATATATACATCCATATCTACATGCACATTCACATCCATACATCCACATCTATATGCTCATTCACATCCATACATCCACATTCATGCATCCACATCTACATGCATACATCCATACATCCACATCCACATTTACATCCATGCATTCACATCTACATCCTCATTCACATCCATACATCCACATTCATACATCCATACATCCACATTCATACATCCACATCCACATCCACATTCACATCCATACATCCACATCTACATGCTTATCTCCATTTTCACATCCTCATTTATACATCCACATCCCATATCCACATTCATACATACACATCCATATCCACATCCACATGCATACATACATCCACATCCACATTCCCATTCACATATATACATCCATATCTACATGCACATTCACATCCATACATCCACATCTATATGCTCATTCACATCCATACATCCACATTCATGCATCCACATCTACATGCATACATCCATACATCCACATCCACATTTACATCCACATTCTCATTCACATCTATACATCCATATCTACATGCACATTCACATCCATACATCCACATCTATATCCTCATTCACATCCATACATCCACATTCATGCATCCATACATCCACATTCATACATCCACATCCACATCCACATTCACATCCATACATCCACATTCATACATCCACATCCACATCCATACATCCACATTCATACATCCACATCCACATCCACATTCACATCCATACATCCACATTCATACATCCACATCCACATCCACATGCATCTTATCATATCTTATCACTTCCCATATCTTTTATGCATACCTCTATGCATGAAATTCAATTATGCTAAAAGTAACACTTTTATAATAAAATATTCAACTTTTATGCATACCTCTATGCATGAAATCCAATATGATAAAAGTAACACTTTTGATATAAAAAATTATCCTTTATGCATACTTCTATGCATGAAAATTAAAAATGATAAAAGTAACACTTTTGATATAAAAAATTTTCCTTTATGCATCCTTCTATGCATGAAAATTAAAAATGATAAAAATAACACTTTTAATATAAAAAAATTATCCTTTATGCATACTTCTATGCATGAAAATTTAAAATGATAAAAGTAACACTTTTGATATAAAAAAATTATCCTTTATGCATGATATTAAAATTCAATTTCTCCATGATTATAATGAAATTCTTTCAATTAATCTAGGATGATAATTCCTAGAATATGGTAGGAAGTCCTCTTTTTATGCTTTGAATGAAATTATTTTATGCATAGTTTTTATAAAAATTTTGCCATAGCTCCGCTGCTATGACTGATAAATCTCAATTTTTTCTAAGGGATAAAGCTTATCATTAAGGAAATAATTAAAATGATCTCTAATTGGATCATTAATCTATAGTGGATTGAATCATCAATATGCATAAACTAAAAGCATAGAAAAAAGCCATTAAATTGGCCTCAAGCATAGCTTAATCTTGGGTTAAGGAAAAGCTTTATGAAAAGCTTGATTTGGATTGAGAACGGGTCATGAGTATGACCATTTCTTGAGTGAGAGAGAGAATTTACATAAAAATCATTAGAATTTAAACATAAATGAAAATTAACTTGAATAGCATTTATTAACTTATGTAACTCTTCACTACTATTCAAACTTCAATAGTATTTAAAAAAAACCATACCAATTAAACTTCTCAAGCTTGAGAGGGGTTGAGAAGAGAGAAACATTGAGAAATTATAGAAAGATCAATATTCACTAATTACCTTACAACTTGCTTGATTCTTTGTTCACGGTAGAGGCCCCCAACCAATCAATTGGTTAAGTATGTTGATGGAGCCACTAATGGGGATTGAAGAAAGAGGGAAGCTCCAAAAACTAGTGAATTATTAAATGAATTCACAGTTCTTGGCTTAGGTGGAGTAGAGTAACGATGCATAAACACTAACTATTTTTTAACAAGGGGGAGGCTTCTATTTATAGGAAAAATTGAGCTCCTAACCAAACAAACTGATTCTAGAATTTTCTAAATCAGTTTGGTCAATATTTGACCATTTTTAGGTCAATTAAGCTAACTTTTTGGAACTAGACTTGAATGAGGAGAGAGGAGAGATGAAATATCTCAATTTTTATGAGTTTAAAACTCATTCAAGCATGTGAAATATGCACCTCCTTTAAAGAACTCCCCTTCCTTACATATGTGTCATAATGGAATCATTTTAATATTGCTCATAGTTTTTTTACTAATAAACCTTGTACATTTTCAACTCTTCATCTTATGTGAAATATGCACCTCCTTTAAAGAATTCCCCTTCCTTACATATGTGTCATAATGGCATCATTTTAATATTGCTCATAGTTTTTTACTAATAAACCTTGTACATTTTCAACTCTTCATCTTATGTGAGCATTTACGCATTTTTGGATACCCAAAATATCTCATATTTTTAATATTGCTCATAGTTTTTTACTAATAAACATTGTACATTTTCAACTCTTCACCTTATGTGAGCATTTACTCATTTTTGGGTATCTTCTTTTTTTACAAATTTGGATTTATCTCTTCCCTACACATGGATTGATGCTATTGGCCCATAGGAACCTTAATTGAACCATAGTCTAAAGATTTCTGAAAATCTAGACCCTTAGACTAAGGTTCTTTATACCTATTTCCAATTAATTCCAATTGCACATTGGAAAATTCTTTTTGAATTTCTATTTCAGGAAAACTCATCTGAATTATAAGAGATATTTTTCTATCCAAAATTATTCAAAATCTGAATATTCTCTCTCTAGAATATTTTTCTCTCTCTAGGCTAAAATAGATAGAAACAAGGTCTTTATATTTCTGAAGAGGGTTGATTACAGGGAAAGATACTAGACATCAAAAAGGGGGTGGGGGAGGAATCTTACACTTATAGGCATGTTATCCAGGTCCCACCTTTTTAGTATTCAAAAAATGGGAGTTGGGAAATTCCCAAACTCACGAATATAGTGTTAATCACACTAGCAGCTGTGAAGAGGCTTGGTCTTAATATTACTGAAGTGTCTGGTTTCCGTATTCGGTTGGCCAATCACCAGAAGGTCAAATGCTTGGGTGTGATCAAGAAATTAGAACTGCAAGCTTTTGATGTAAACTTGCTTGTGGATTGTCATGTTATGCCGGTAGGAATGGGTGCATTCCTACCGGTAGGAATGGGTGCATTCCCCATCATTTTGGGAAGACCATGGCTGAGAGCGGTGAAGGCTGTTCAAGATTGGAGGAAAGGGGTCATTACTCTGTATGATAGGCAAGGGGATAAAAAGCAGTTTAATATGGATAGTAAGAAGCCTGTTGATGATGAAGGGAAAAATGAAGCTGATTCAAGTGTTGATGATACGACTAGTATAGCAGCACTACTAGTGAAGGAACAAAAGACACTTCATCCAGTGAGGAGGATGCAGAGATGGTTGCCCTGGTTATTGATAAGGAAGTGCTTAGTGATGAGGTTGCCCAACAAGAAGAGGCCATACAGGAAGAATGCGAGGAAGTGGTGATGACTGATTTTTTGACAGAGGATGCTCGTAAAGAGTATATGTTTTTTGAGGAAGATTTCCCTCAAGATCCTGATGTACTTCCTTTGGATGCTATGATTGAGGTACAAGTGAATCATAAGAAGATGCATGCATGTGATGTGAGAGTATGCTTTTGAATCTTTAGATGATGTACCTTTGTGGGATGAGTGGGATATAGAAAGTCTGCAGGATAATGAACCTGAGTTGGAGTTGGATGATCAGATGTGCATTAATGTTAAGAAAGCCACGAGCAAAATTGATGCTATGAAGGAGGAGCAACACCAGAAGACTATGAATGATGTTGATGCTATAGATGAGACAATGGATGCTGTGATAGATGAATTTCTTATTGCCCTTGATAAAGATAAACACACAGGAACTGACGTGGATGTTTTGGCAATGGTGCCTTTTAAAGGGGAGTTTGTTTTGCCTGGTGATTGGCTTTGATGGTGATGTTTCTTGTTGATGGACAAGAAAGTGCTATAGCACAGCAGGTCTTTCTTGATGAAGCTTTCATCAGTTATTACCCTCAGCAGGTGTTGCTTCACTGGTTTTTCAATAATAGTGTTGACTATATCAGTGATTATGGAATTGAGATGAGACAGGATGCTATGTATGTCAAGAGTTTTGTTTTCAAAAGCTCTTATGTTATGTTGTGGGATGTGGGAAGGCAAACTACGTCTTGGGAAGATGATAATGTTTCTTCAAACACATGGAATAGAGATGTTTTGGTTACCTTGTATGATGCTCAAAGGATTGACGGAGGGAAACGTGGTCGTATGTTTTTTGCTGCTGATCATAAATGATTCAGCAGGCTAGGGGTTGGGCAAAGTATGTTAGGCAAAAATTTGAAAGGTATTTTGGGCTTGTGTACATATGGGATGCATGACATGTAAAAAAGCTTTGCCCTGAATGCCCTGGTAGATGTACAAAGTGGGTGGTTTGGTAGTAGCCGAGTACATGTATGTTTTTTCCTGGGAGCCTTGTATTTGAGCCACGTGCTCTCTTGCAAAATGTAAAGAGGAATCTCACAGTAGGCGTGAAAATATGCCTTTGGACAAAATAAGTTGAGGACCCTTGTGTTTAAAATTAATGCCTCCACGTGGAAGCATTGGATTGCTAATAATGTGATGCCTAGATGAGTCTAGATGCAAATCCATAGTGATCCATATTTAGTAAACATATGGAGATGGCTGGAAGCGCATGGATAATAACCATAATTAGCATTTTATAGCGGGTTCTTCCAGAACGAGGCCACGACGGTTGGCGAAGAGAGTGGCAAGTACATCAACAAAAGAAGGCGCCGGCTGACTAAAGAAGGGATAGCGGAAGGGATTGCAGCAGGGGGAGAGATGGGCTGGCGAAGACTAGCTGGGGAGCCGCCTCTTGTAACAAGAAGGTTGGACGTGTAGCTGTTTGGTGTGACGGCTGACAGTGAGGAGGCTGGTGCGTGGACTGCAGTGAAGCAGTGAAGGGGAGGGAAACAAGTCGATAGCATAAAGGGAGTGGTGGTAGCGCCAGTTGTAGCAGAGAAGAGGGCGAGGTCGTCAACTAGAGTGGGTAGTAAAAGTGAAGAGGTGCGTCGACTGTAATGTAGCAAAAAGGAAGAGTTCGTCGCTGTTGCGGCCAGTTCTCAGTGGGAAGGCAACAAAGACATAGAGAAGCGGGGTGGTGGCGGCTGGTAGCACGCAGGAGGAGAGGGTTGCCTTTAGTTGAAGGGCTTGTTTTGATGTGGGCGGTGACTGTAGGCAGAGAGAGCAGTGAACCAGAGAAAAAGGCGACTGTGGGCAGGCAAGAGAGGAGTTGGTGGTGCCGACTTGGAAGGAACCACAGGTAGACAAGAAAGAGGACCTTGTTATGGAGGATGGCTGCCTCGGATAGCCAAGCCTGGCGACGATTGCAAGAAGAGACTGCAAGAAGAGAGGAAGAAAGTGGTGGCGTCCACTGCAACAAAAGTGAAGAAAGAGAGGTGAAGACGATGGCAATTAGTTTGCTATCACGCTGGTGTCCGAGGGCAGCTCAAGGGCTGAGGTGATGATGTTCTGAGAGGAGGTAAGAGAGGGATCAGTTGAAATGTTGGGGTACAGCTCGTAGTAGCGAGCAGAGATGTGTTTTTTGGAAGGAGTTATGCATGTAAGATGGTGTGAAGCAAAAGCTTTTGTGTGTTGACTGAAGCTTGTATGAAGTGTTGACTGGGGATTCAAGGATGAATGATACTGGTAATATATCTGGCTATGGTTGTGTGTTGGTATCATATGTGTGTTGATTTGCAGGAGAAGGCGTGATTGACATGTTTGGTGGTGTAGTCCACGGGTTTCCACTCTTACAGTGCACTTTGTGCCAGCCTTCGAATACCTCGTCATGCACACGGTGGAAGTGTACGTGTTTGCTGGGTGTTTACTTTGATTTTGGTGCCCCTGTTTTGGCTGTTTTTCTGGTATGGGTGGTGTGGTGAATTGTGTGAGAAGTGTTTTAGCGAGTGTGCTGGTGGTGCCCCAGGCTCGTGGTGTTTTCCAAGACTGTTGGATGGACAGCTATAGAGGCAAGTGATTCCGTGTCCGAAATTTCTGACACTAACCAAGCAAACTGATTCTAGAATTTTCCAGATCAATTTGGTCAATTTTTGACCATTTTTAGGTCAATTTAGCTTACTTTCTGGATCTAGTTGAAGTAGGAGAGAGGAGAGATAAAAATATCTCATTTTTTGTGAGTTTAAAACCCAACCACACATGTGAAATAGGCTCCTCCTTCATGAGAGGAATTCCTTCACACTGTGTAAAAAATGCATCATTTCTTCTAAATATATTTTCTTTTTTAACTAATAACCTTGTCGTTAGTCAACTCTTCATCTTATGTGAGTATTTACTCATTTTTGGTGGGATTTCCTTTTATTCTTCAATTTATCTCCTCCTCCCTACATTTGGATTAATCTAATTGGTCCATAGAACCTTAATTCAAAAATTTTAAAAAATCTAGACCCTTAGGCTAAGGTCCTTTTTACGTGATTTCAATTTATTCCAATTGCACATTGAAAATTTATTTTTGAATATCTATTTCAAGGGAAACCAATTTAGACACTAGGAAGATTTTTATATCCAAAATATCTCAATTTTGAATTACCTCCCTCTAGATATTTTCTCTCTCTAGGCCAAAACAGGGTAAAACAGGATCTTTATATAAGATCAGAAGGGGAGGTTTTTACACCTGCAAACCTCAAAAGCCGGAGGGAGGAATCTTACATATTAGGCATATCAACAAGGGGCTCAACCACGTTCTCTTTGCCTTTATTTGAGTTTTTTTTGCTCAAAAACTCCATTTTGTTATGGAGTGTATCTACATTTTGTTATGGAGTGTATCTACATGTAAATTATCTCTTAATGCCATTCTTTCGCAACAATTCGAAGAACTCCTTGGAGAATTATTCTCCCCCTCCATCTCACCTTAGGCACTTCACATGATTTTTTGTCTATTTTTTAGCCATAACTCTGAAATTCTGAAAATGAGTGAACACTTCACTCTTCTCCTTCATGAAATACACCCACACTTTCCTCGTGTGGTCATCAATTTATGTTATGTGGTACCCACCCATCGACATAGTCTTCGCAGGACCCCATACATCTAAGTGCACAACATCTAGTATATTCTTGCTCACATTTCTGTCATGTGGAAATACATACTTTGTTTTCTTTCCAAGTTGACATGCTTCACATACTTTCTGCATACCTTCAACTTTAGACTTAGGTAGTCTTGTCATAATTTCTTTAGTCTGCATAGACTTCATTCTTTGCATATTTACAGGCCCAATTTTCTTATGCCAAATGTATGTATGTGCAAAAAATCCTGAACCATTTGCAAACATTGCAGCACTCACTTTAGGCATATTTACATTCAATGTAAACAATTTTCCCACTCTGTTGTCTTTTTCAATCAACCTACACTTGTCTTTAAAATATTTTACATAACAACCATCAAGGTTAAACAAAACCATCGAGGTTAAACAGGACCTATTGTTCTGTTGAGATACCGAGCTCATCTAGTGAGGCAGTGGACACTGATGACCCACCTCGGGGATAGACCCCACACTTACACCACTGACATGGTTGGTGAGATCACGGCGAGTGGGATGAGAGGCTGTGTGACAGCCATTCTAGAGACTGGCATAGTTATAGCACCAGCTCATTTAGTTGGGTTCACACTATAGAGAACCCTGTATGTATTTGGTTGAGTACCTTTCATATTGTGTGTACTCTTATCTTTGTATATGGTGTGTTGAGTGTTGTGTGAAAGAGAAGAAGATTTTCAGCCTCTCACCTTGTGTGATCTCTTTTAGGGTTTTGTGAGTGTGTGTGTGCTTGCAAGAGCTCAAGCTCTCTTCTCCCCTGTATCTTTTCATGGTTCATGCTAAGGGCTGAGCTGCAAGCAAGAGAAGTACAGGAAGAAGCGGTATGAGGGTAAGAGCTTCATCTACTCTTTCCTATTTGTTTTGGTGACTACACCCTTGTCGAGAGCTCTACGGGAGGCACCGGCAGCAGACGATCTCTAATTGAGGAGCTTTTTTCACGGGATTAAAGCTATAGGGCAACTATACTGTCCTATTGGACAACAAATTTTTGGGCCGAAAATGCGTTTTGGGACGCGTTTGAACCTCCATTTTTCAGAAAGCAGGCGATTTCGAGCATTACGGGGGTAAGTCATCGATTCTCTGCAAGAAGACAGATTGGTTGTGCAGACATTGTGTGTGCTGAAGCTGCCATTGGATGTATGTATGCACATTGAGGTCACTGGTTGTCACAACATTTGAGTGTAGTACAGTACCGCTGTGCAGAAAATACAGTAGTTTGTGCAGGACAAACCAGAGTGTTGTTTCGGTAAAATTGTGTGTCTAGCAAGATGTCAAATGATGGCATAAACTAGATTGTTGCTGAGAAGCTTGATAAGAACAACTTCCATGCTTGGAGGCTAAGGTTGACAAATTTCCTGATGGTAGGAAAGGGTTACTGGGACTACATAGAAGGTGAGCATGAAGAGGCACCGAAGATATCGGAGATCAATCCGACTACTCTAGATGTGAAAGAGTTCAAGGATTGGAACCAAGGAGCCAAGAAAGTTATGTATTGGCTCTCTATCAGTATACAAGACACCATGATTGGGCACATACAGGATGCCAAGTCCCCCAAGGAGGCGTGGGACACCTTGGTAAAACTCTATGAAACGAAAGGCGCGAAAGATACAGTTAAAGAATGAACTTCATACTGTGGAGAAAAAGAGTATGTCTGTAAATGACTATGCATTGAAGATCAAGGATTTTGTGGAATCCCTTGTATCTATTAGCGTTTCACTAGATGATGATGATAAGGTGGAAGTCTGTGTACGTGGTCTCAGGCCACAATACAAGACGTTCAAGATGTCTATTCAGACTCAAGAAAACATTCCCAATTTCACAGATTTGGTGTCTATGTTGATTATAGAAGAGAAGAGCTTGGGTGACGACCAACAGTCTTAACAAAACAAAAACAGTTCAAAGCACCAGGCCTTCTACACAAGTTCAGGAAGAGGACGAGGTAGAGGAGGCCGTGGACGCGGCCAAGGAGGTGACCGAATAGGTTATCAGAATTATGGCCAGTAGTAGCAGCAACAACAATAGTCCCATAATTCTCAACAACAACAATACGCAGGTGGAAGAGGCCAATTCAGAGGCGGCAGGGGGAGTGAAAGAGGTTGTGGAAATTGGCAAAGGCAGCATAATGATACACGTGGATGCTTTTATTGTGGTAATCCTTGACATGTGTAGGCAGATTATTATAAGTAGGGTGACATGCAAAATGGAAAATTGTAGCAAAACAACTATGCATCCTCGAGCAGAAACAATGAGGATAATGCAAGGTTATTTGTTATGCAGCATGTAGTTAATGCCATGTCTAAAAATGTTGAAGCAGCACATAAAGATGATGTATGGTACGTTGATTCAGGTGCTTCGAACCACATGAAAAGTCATGGGGAGTGGTTCAAGGAGATGAAAAACCTTGAAAGACCAGGTTTTATGGAAACAGGGAATGACACTGCTTATCCAATTGCCCATGTTGGAGATTGTCTATGCAGGATGGCAAAGTGAAGTACCTTGCAGATGTACTTCATGTTCCCAACATAATAAAGAATCTAGTTTCAGTTGGCTTGATGATTGAGCAAGGTTTGCAAGTTCGGTTTAACCCTGATGGTTGTTATGTTGAAGACTTTAAAGACAAGTGCAGGTTGGTTGCAAAAGGCAACAGAGTAGGTAGAATGTTTACATTGAATGTAAACATGCCTGAAGTGAGTGCTGCGATGCTTGCAAATGGTTCACGAATCGTTGTAGACACAGGCATTTGGCATAAAAGAATTGGACATGTGAAGAAGAATGGTTACTTCTCCAATGAGTTCTCTGAATTTTTGAAGAAGAATGGTATTTGGAGACAGTTTACATGCAGATGCACTCCGCAGCAAAATGGAGTTGTTGAGCAGAAAAACAGGCACATTGTTGAGATTGTAAGATTCCTCCCGAGCCTCTCAAGATATCCAGCATCTTTCCCTGTAATCAATTTTCTCTTCAGAAATATAAAAGACCTTGTCTCTGCCTGTTTTGACATAGAGAGAGAAAATATTCTAGAGAGAGAATATTCAGATTTTGAATATTTTTAGATAGAAAAATTTCTCATATTATTAAAATGAATTCTCCTCAAACAAAAATTCAAAAAGAACTTTCCAATGTGCAATTGGAATTAATTGGAAGTGGGTATAAAGGACCCTAGCCTAAGGGTCTAGATTTTCAGAAATTTTTGGATTATGGTCCAATTAAGATTCCTGTGGGCCAATAGGATCAATCAATGTGTGGGGAGGAGATAAATCCAATTTGTAAAAGAAGATACCCAAAAATGAGTAAATGCTCACATAAGATGAAGAGTTGACTATGTACAAGGTTTATTAGTAAGAAACTATGAGTAATATAAAAAATATGAGATATTTTGGGTATAATGATTCCATTTTGACTATGTACAAGGTTTATTAGTAAGAAACTATGAATAATATAAAAAATATGAGATATTTTGGGTATAATGATTCCATTTTGACACATATGTAAGGAAGGGGAGTTCCTTTAATGAGGCGCCTACTTCACATGTGCAATTGAGTTTTAAATCTTCAATAATTGTGATATTTTTATCTCTCCTCTCTCTTGAACCAAAACAATCAAAATGGAACCAAACCGAATAAAAAAGGAACCAAACTAGGTCCAAATCTAGTCCAAATTCAACCAAACTGAAATTTGGAAAATTCTAGAAATCAGTTAGCTTTGGTTAGAGCTTCCCTCTCCTATAAATAGAACATGAAGCCTTTGAAAAAAATAGGAGAATTTTACTATACTAGAACTATGTTGAAATAATGCTAATTTTTACTATTCTCTAAAATTCTCTCCAAATTAGAGAAAATTGGAGCTTCCCTCTTTCTTCAATCCCCGTTGGTGACTCCATCAACATACTAAACTAATTGATTGGTTGGGGGCCTCTACCATGACCAAAGAATCAAGCAATTTGTAAGGTAAATGGTGAATTTTGATCTTTTCTATAATTTCTCAATGTTTCTCTCTCTTCTCAACCCCTCTCAAGCTTGAGAAGCTTAATTGGAATGGTTTTTGAATGCTATTGAAGTTAATTGATGAATGTTAGTGATGAATTACATAATTTGATGAATGCTATTGAAGTTAATTGATTAATGATAGTAAGAATTACATAAATTTCCATTTATGCTTAATTCTAATGGTTTTTATGTAATTTCTCTCTCTCACTCAAGAAATGGTCATACTCTTGACTTATTCTCAATCCAAATGAAGCTTTTCATAAAGCTTTTCCTTAATCCAAGATTAATCTATGCTTGAGGCCAAATTAATGACTTTTTTCTATGCTTTTAGTTTATGTATTTCATGAATATTGATGATTCAATCCATTATTGGGTTAATGATCCAATTAGGAATCATTCTAATCATTCCCTTAATGATAAGCTTTATCCTTCAAAATAATTTGAGATTTATCAGTCATAGTAGCGGAGCTATGGCAAAATTTTTGTAAAAATTACACATAAAATAATTTCATTCAAAGCATGAAAAGAGGACTTCCTACCATATTCTAGGAATTATCATCCTAGATTAATTGAAAGAATTTTATTGTAATCATGGAGAAATTGATTTTTATGTTATGCATAATTGATGAATTAAGAAAAAGAGGATTTCTAGTAATTAAATTTTATGCTAAAAGAGTAATTCCTATCAATTCTATACTCTAAAAGTATCTTTTTTATGCATAGAAGATGCATATTGATTATTATATTTTATTTTCATGCATAGACGTATGCATAAAAGATTATTACTTTAATATAAAAGTGTTACTTTTATCATATTTGGATTTCATGCATAGAGGTATACATAAAAGATTATTATTTTAATATAAAAGTGTTACCTTTATCATATTTGAATTTCATGCATAGAGGTATGCATAAAAGATTATTATTTTAATATAAAAGTGTTACTTTTATCATATTTGGATTTCATGCATAGAGGTATGCATAAAAGATTATTATTTTAATGTAAATATTTGAATTTCATGCATAGAGGTATGCATAAAAGATTTTTTTTTATACTAAAGGTGTGATTTTCATCATAAATGGATTTTATGCATAAATTAGATGCATAAGAGAAATTCTTTTATTCTAAAAGTGTAATTCCTACTAAATTGGATTGATGCATGGAAAGATGCATAAAGAATTTATTTTAATCCAAAAGTGTCATTCTCATTTAAAATAAATTTATGCATGGAAAGATGCATAAAAGATTGATTTTTATTTCGAAAGTGTTAGTATCCTTAAATGGAATTTATGCATAAATTGATGCGTAAAGAAATCTTATACCAAAAATAAGAATTCTCTTGTATTCTATAAATAGATATTAGGATGTGATAAGATACGTATGAGATGTGACAGGATGAGTTAAGAATTATATGAGATGTGATAAGAATGAGTATGGAATGAGTTAGGATGTGATAAGATGCATATGAGATGTGATAGGATGTGATAAGATGTGTATGAGATGTGATAGGATGTGATAAGAGGTGTATGAGATGTGATAAGATGTGATTAGATGCATATGAGATGAGTTAGGATGTGATAAGATGAGTTAAGATGTGATAAGATGTGTATGGGATGAGGTAAGAAGTGTATGTGATGGGATAAGATGTATATGGGTTGTGATAGGGCGAGAATGGATGTGATGTAAAAGAATTGATGTGAAGGCATATGTGGTTATATGAATGGGAATGTATAAATGGATGTATGAATGTGAATGTGGATTTGGATGTATGAATTAATGTGGATATGGATGTAGATACGGATGTGGATATATGTATGTGGATGTGGATGTATAAATGAGGGTGTGAAAATGGATGTATGCATGTAGATGTGTATGTATAAATGTGAATGTGGATGTGGATGTGGATGTATGGATGTAGATACGGATGTGGATGTATGAATGAGGATGTGAAAATGGATGTATGCATGTGAAAGTGGAAGTGGATGTGGATGTATGGATGTAGATATGGATGTGGATGTATGTATGTGGATGTGGATGTATGAATGAGGATGTGAAAATGGATGTATGCATGTAGATGTGTATGTATGAATGTGAATGTGGATGTGGATGTGGATGTATGGATGTAGATATGGATGTGGATGTATGTATATGGATGTGAATGTATGAATGAGGATGTGCAAATGGATGTATGCATGTAGATGTGGATATATGCATGTGAAAATGGAAGTGGATGGGGATGTATGGGTGTAGATACGGATGTGGATGTATGTATGTGGATGTGGATGTATGAATGAGGATGTGAAAATGGATGTATGCATGTAGATGTGGATGTATGGATGTGAATGTGGATGTGGATGTGGATGTATGGATGTGGATATGGATGTGTATGTATGAATGCAGATATGGGATTGGATGTATGATGTGGATGTACGAACATGGATATGTATGTAGAATAATGAATGTGAATATGTATGTGAAATAATGTGTATTCGATATGAGTGAATGGATGAGAATGAGTACACATATGAATGGAATGTGGAATAAGTAATGTGGAATGAGGAGGGATAATGTGGAAAGTTCGATATAAAAACTGTATTTTGTGACCTATTTGTAAATGATTGTTTTATGTCAAGAATGCTGGGGAAGCATTTTGACCGTCTTGTGGATTAAGGTCATGGAGACCAATCTGATAAAGTTGCATTTGCTGATGGAGAGTCAATGGAGGACGTCTCGCATAGCAAGGTCGACCGAGGTCTTGACCAGCCTCGGTTCGATTTAAATGGTGAGCTTCCGATACGGCGGATGAGGGACCAAGGAAGCGGCCTATGAGTGAAGCGCTAGGTCACCTGCGAAGGATCCTAGAGGGTGCTGACCATACGGTGCTCGGGCTCTGGGTCGCCGAAGAAACCCACACGTGCGTCGTGGAAGATATTGGAACAAGGAGTAAGAGTTGTTTTCTGAAATCGGGCATGGATCTGGTTGATTGACCTTGCTGGTCCTCAACGGATTAGTCCATGGCTCTCTTATATGGATCTGCTGATTGATCTTGCTAATCTTCAACAAGGATTTCATCTTGATTTTTTATATGTGAAAATATTGCCGGTTACTATGAGCTAGGAACTATCAAAAAGGCCCCTGAGTGAACAGGTGGTGAGCGTTCTGGTTGCCAATGATGCCATAAGTACACCAATGATGAATGATTAGAAATATGGATTCAACTAGAGATTTTGAGGATAGTGATCAAGGGTATAATGGTTTCATTAAAGGATTGTTTAAAGTTAGCTGATGTTGAGAAAAAGGCAATTTCATATTGGGTGCGTAAGTGGTGTGACTAGTTTTAAGTTAGCATGAACTTCCGGCTAGGGGGCCTGGGAACTCTTTCCCCTAGTACCCGGGACAAAACCTTACCAAATTCCTAATTGGATCCCATCACTACAGTGGTTGGGCGGTTGGCTAACCCATGGGACTGGATGGGGTTAGGCTGGACTGATGGATCCGTAAATCGGGACTCAAATTCTGTTATTACGATAGATAAAGTAAATCCCGAATAGTAATTGTTCTATGGATAGGAATCAACGGCTGTGCCTCTTGATGGGGAAAAAAACGTTGATCCCAATGATCCAAGTGCAAGTTTCTTCCTTGATCTAATAGAGTATCTTTATAGGTGCAGTCAGATCAGCTTGATCAGTAATGGTCTTGACTACGTTAGAGTAAAGAGTTATCCTGGTGGAATCGCACGTGCTTTCTGGGTAAAGGAAGTTTTTCCGGGTTCGGTTTTGGAAAAACCGACAGATTAGTCTCTTGACCGGATATCCGTGGGCGAGGCCCCGAGTGTGGGACCCATGGCCCGTGCAAGATGTGCTACTTCCGCTGCTAACACCCCGAATCCATTGCGCGGTGGGAACAGGGATCTCACAGAGATTGTGCGAGCATTGATGGGAGAGAAGAATATGCCGCATAGCTATTAGGCTAAGGCTATTTCTACAACAGTTTACATCATGAACAGGACTCCAACTGCAGCCATACATAATGTAACTCGACAATAGAGGTTTACTGGCAAAAAACTTGATTTGTCTCATCTGAAAGTCTTTGGATGCATTACATATGTGCATGTGCCCGATGAGCTAAGAACTAAGCTGGATCCAAAAGCTGAAAAATGCGTGTTTATTGGGTATTCCCTTGAGAGAAAAAGGGATACAAGTGCTATAACCCTACTACACGTGAGTTGAGGGTAAGCAGGGATGTCCTTTTTGATGAGATGAGTAGCCTGCTGAAAAAGAAGCTGTTGGGGCTGATGTGAGTGGAAATGTGGTTGTACAGAATGCAAGTCAGCAATCACAGTCTTTGAGTGGACCAGGAGAGTCCTCATCTAGTGGTTCAGTTTGATAGACCATGGAGTGGCAGGCTGCATCATAATACCAGTCCTGCAAATGTTAATAGTACATCACATAAAGGCAAAGAGAAAGTAGTTGAGCCCCTTAGTATGATTGACATTTCTGCAGGGCATTCTCATGTTGATGGAGAGTCTAGTGGCTCAGAGATGAGCCTTGGTGAGGATCTTGGGATACCAGCTATGAGAACACCTGGTGTAAAGAAGGCTATGGTAGCCATGAATGCAAAGCTACAAAGATTTGGAAGAGTGAAGAATCCTGTGTGCAAAGGTTTATCTATGATGGTTGTGTGGCACATCACTATGCATACATGGAAAAAGTTGTGCAGGTTGTAGAGCCCACATGCATTGATGAGGCTGTTGGAAATGTGTGTTGGGAGAAAGCTATGGATGAGGAGATGGATGCACTATATGGAAATGAGACTTGGGATTTAGTGCAATTGCCTAAAGGCAAGAAAGCCATTGGATGCAAGTGGGTGTACAAAGTACAAAACAGTGATGGAAGCATAAGCAGGTACAAGGCTAGATTGGTAGCCCAAAGGATATGCGCAGACATATGGCATTGATTATGAGGAAACTTTTAGCCCAGTTGCCAAGATGGTAATAGTGAGAGTTGTGATAGTAATGGCTGCATGAAGGAAATGGTCTTTACATCAGATGGATGTAAAGAATGCATTCTTGCATGGGGATTTGCAGGAAGAGGTGTATATGTTGTAGCCACTTGGTTATGAGGATGTGAGTCACCCCGAGCATGTTTGCAGGTTGAAAAAAGCCTTGTATGGCTTAAAACAAGCACCAAGAGCATGGTCTGACAAAATTTCTGAATATCTTGTCACTATTGGCTTTCATGTAGCCAATGCAGATTTCTCGCTATATGTGAGACACCGTGATAGAGGGGTTGTGCTTCTTGTCATCTATGTAGATGACCTGATCATTATGGGGGACCATGATGCTGAGATCTTTGATGTAAAGATCTTGCTTATACACAAGTTTGTGGTACCATGAGAATATCCCTCATCTTCACATCTACCCAGTTAGTAGGATAAAGGAGCTAATCATATCTACAACGTACCCTCTTGAGGATTTCCATGTCTTTGGGCATGATTGTAATCCTGTGGGTCCTGTGTAATCCTATGGGTCCTGTGGGCATGGGCAACAACAAGAATAGTGTCTTAGAAGAACTCAATAAGGAAGTCCTTTGCTGCTTCTTGAAGTATGTAGATAGCAGACCTATGCCACCTCTTTCCCAATGACCAGTTATCACAAACCTCATTCACAATCCTCTAGAAGGGTGCCCTGGGAATAGCAAACCCAATAGCCTTCTATGTCTTTCTTGTCTCTTTGAGGACTGTCACTCTCCGGTTGAATCTCCTAAGGATGTGCATGGGATTTCCTTTTCTGGAGGCTCTAGACTTGGATGGTGCCAGTGCCCTTCCTGTGGCAACTTTCAGATATTTCTTGGGGATTGAGGTGATTAGGTCACCACATGGTATGGATTACTGCAGAGACAGTATGGCTTGGATATGTTGTCCAAGTATGGTATGACAGGCTATAAGCCTATCTCAGTGCCATTGGATCATAACGGCAAGTTGAGTGCAGATTCAGGAGAGATTTTGGAGGATCCTATAGGCGCATAGAAGGAAGCTTGATCTACATGACGATCACCAGGCCAGATTTGAGCTATGCTATTGGGTTGGTGAGTCAGTTTATGCAAGCCGCATTTGGATGCATTGAGACGCATACTGAGGTATGTGAGGTCTACTTTGCATTGTGGACTATTTTATGAAACTGGGACAGAGATATGTGTACATGTGTACACAGATGCTGATTGGGCTGGTAGTATCTCAGATAGAAGATCTACTAGTGGCTTCATGTTTTCTTTGGGGAGTGCTGTTGTGACTTGGAGCAGCAAGAAGTAGCCTACGGTTGCTCTATCCACCAGTACACAAAGGCCGAGTATAGAGGTGCTACTATGGCAGCATGTGAGGTAGCTTGGTTGAGAAAGCTACTTGCAGATTTGGGTCTATCAATGGATAGACAAGTTGTCATTTTCTGTGACAACATTAGAAGTATACAATTGGCTAGGAACCCACTTTTCATGCTCGCATGAAGCATATAGAGGTTCACTACCATTTTGTCAGAGAGAAGATTGTGGTAGGAGACATTGACCTTGTATATGTTAACACACAGGATCAGATCACTGACATCTTCACCAAAGCATTGGGTACAGAGAAGCTCCACAGATTCAGGGCTTCGCTTGGTGTACATGAGATGGAGTTGAGCTCCAGGGGGAGCGTTGAGATATTGAGCTCATTTATCGAGGTGGTGGACACTGATGACCCCACCGCTTGGGGGATAGGCCCCACACTCACACACAGGCTATGTGACAGCTATTCTAGAGACTGGCATAGTTATAGCACCAGCTCATTTAGTTGGGTTCACATTATAGAGAACCCTAGTGTGTATTTGGTTGAGTACCTTTCATATTGTGTGTACTCTTATCTTTGTATATGGTGTGTTGAGTGTTGTGTGAAAGAGAAGAAGATTTTCAGCCTCTCACCTTGTGTGTTCTCTTTTAGGGTTTTATGAGTGTCTGTGTGCTCGCAAGAGCTCAAGCTCTCTTCTCCCCTACATCTTTTCATGTTCCTAGCGCCATTCTTGCATGACCCCAAGGCCTCAAGGTCATTTTTGGGATGGCCATGGTGCATCCAAGAATGGCCCTAGCACCATTCTTTTCCATACACAACATGAGAAAGAATGGCCCTAGGGCCATTCTTGCATGACCCCAAAGTCAAGCTCATTTTTGGGATGACCATGGGGCATCCAAGAATGATCCTAGGGCCTATCTTTTCCATGCACAACATGGGGAAGAATGGCACTAGTAGGCCCATTCTTGCATGACCCCAAGTTTCAAGGTCATTTTTGGGATGGCCATGGGGGTTTTCAAGAATGGTCCTAGGGCCATTCTTTTGCATGCACAACATGAGGAAGAATGGCCCTAGGTCTATTCTTGCATGACCCCAAGGCCTGAGAATGTCATTTTTGGGATGGCCATGGGACATCCAAGAATGCCCCTAGAATTTCCATGAACAACATGAGAAAGAATGGCCCTAGGGCCATTCTTGCCTAACCCTAAGGCCTCAAGGTCATTTTTGGGATGGCCACGGGGAATCCAAGAATGGTTCTAGGGCCATTCTTTTCCATGCCCAACATGAGGAAGAATGGCACTAGGCTCAATCTTGCATGACCCCAAGCATCAAGGTCATTTTTGAGATGGTCATGGGAGCATCCAAGAATGGTCCTAGGGCCATTCTTTTCCATGCACAACATGAGGAAGAGTGGCCCCAGGTCCATTCTTACATGACCCCAAGGTCTCAAGGTCATTTTTGGGATGGCCATGCGGCATCGAAGAATGACCCTAGGGCCATTCTTTTCCATGCACAACATGAGGAAGAATGGTCCTAGGGCATTCTTGCATGACTCCAAGGCCTCAAGGGCATTTTTGGGATGGCCATGGGGCATCCAAGAATGGTCATAGCGGCATTCTTTTCCATGCACAACATGAGAAAGATTGGCCCTGAGCGCATTCATACATGGGCCAAACCTCAAGGTCATTTTTAGGATGGCAATAGGGCATCCAAGACTGGTCCTAAGGCCAATTTTTTCCATGCACAACATGAGGAAGAATGGCCTTAGGGCCATTCTTGCATGACCCCAAGGCCTCAAGGTCATTTTTAGGATGACTGTGGGGGCATCCAAGAATGGTCCTAGGGCCATTCTTTTCCATGCACAACATAAAGAAGAATGGCCCTAGGGCCATTCTTGCATGACCCAAAGGCCTCAACGCCATTTTTGGGATGGCCATGGGGCATCCAAGAATACTGCTAGGGCCATTCTTTTCATACATAACATGAGGAAGCATTAGGGGAAGATTGAGGTCTATAGGGGCCCTTTAAGATGCCATGTGATTAAAAGGTTATTAAGGAAAAGGGCCAATCATGTGATGCCATGTATACAAAAATGTTGGGTGATTAAAGGTGGTTAAAAGATTCTCTAAAAGATGCCTTTTGTACTTTTCATTCCCAACAAGTGGGGGGGAGAGTTTTTGAAATTTCGGACATCCATAACTTCTACATATGAGCTTAAAATTTGTCGAAGATTAGAGATCCTGAATCTACGCGTCGCTGAGCTCTTTCCATAGACATGTCACATGATATGGTTTTTCCCACTCAATTTTAAATTCAATTTTGGCGAAAAACTTTAAAATTCAAACTTCTAGCCATTTGAAGAATAAGAAGGTATCTAAAGTCAAAGAAACTTAACATTTTAACAAAAAGTCATTAAAATTCATAATATGGCAGCTTAAAGGGCCCGTATAGACCTCAACCTTCCCCTAATGAATGGTCCTAGGGTCTTTCTTGCATAACCCCAAGGCCTCAAGGTCATTTTTGAGATGGCCTCGGGATCATGAAAGAATGGACCTAGGACCATTCTTTCTCATGTTGTGCATGGAAAATAATTATCCTAGGGACATTCTTGGCCCCAAGGCTATTCTTGCATGACCCCAAGGCCTCAATGTCATTTTGGGATGGCCATAGGGCATCCAAGAATCATCCTAGGGCCATTGTGTTCATGAGAAAGAATGGCCCTAGGGCCATTCTTCCATGACCCCAAGGCCTCAAGGTCATTTTGGGATGGCCATGGGGTATCCAAGAAAGGCCCTATGATAATTTTTTCCATGCACAACATGAGGAATAATGGTCCTAGGTCCATTCTTGCATGACCCCAAGGCATCAAGGTCATTTTTTGGATGGCAACCATGAGACATCCAAGAATGGCTCTAGTGCCATTCTTTTCCATGCACAACATGAGGAAGAATGGCTCTAGTGCCATTCTTTTCCATGCACAACATGAGGAAGAATGGCCCTAGGGCCATTCTAACACCAAGGCATCAAAGTCATGGGCCATTCTATATAATGTGACATTTGAACATGGCGTACACCTGTTGAAATGGTGCACCACAAGTTGGAGTATTGTAGGGAATCTCTTGTGAATGGTGGATTCTCTCACTTGGAAATCTTAGTCCCACAAAGACATCAAAAGGCTTCCACTTTCTAGTATCGGGCATGGCTTCTGATAGGATGCATCATACATGAGGGTCTTTTGAAGGAGAATGCTATCAATGCTTTTAATATAGCAAACCGGCATTGTGCTCCTTTGACTCTTTGAGAGATACATTGTTCATGAGTCTTTAGGTTTGAGACATCCTGTGTGCCATCTTTGAGGCTGCATGTAGTGGTATGAGCTCATGAAATGTAAAGTACAGAGAGCTCATTTCTTGTAAACAGTCCATCCAAGTGTAATGAAATATGGGGTGATAGTAATATCCATTGTCTTCATTTTTTTGTTTGTCACGATGATAGCGTATCTTTGAGTTTGTTTGTGACCTTCTCGTATTTTGTTGTGGATGAAATGCCAAATACTTGTGGGTGTGTGTTTATATATGTTTTTGTTGGGTTGTTGGGTGCTAGGTTGGTGAGTCCTTCCACGGTGGAGCATTACGATGGGTTATAGAGGAGGTTCTCCCTCCCCGATGCTTCATTGCAAACTTTAATTGTGTACACCTGTGCACCTGTCTAGGTCCTACTCTCTGTCCTCTTCAAATGCAACTATACTCGCCATCACTTGTAGTGTTTCCTTTCCAAGTTGTATCCCACAAAAATACATTTTATCACTTTATCATTATTCTTATTATTACATTATTTCTTAGGAACAAGAGCATAAGCAAGGCAAAAAGAAGAAGAAAGAAAGAAAATGGGGACACATAGGGCTTCCTACCATTCCAGGCTTCATAAGGGATAATTATTTGCAAGGTCTTTTGGTGGGGTATGTATCTTGCACATAAGTGGCACGCTTAGCTATCTCCAACCAAAAAACATGAGGCAAACCCTAGCCTTTACCATGAAACATGCCATCTCCATGAGAGATATGTTCTTCATGTTGCGGATGTAGCCGCATAGTAATAACCACGTTTATAGCCTCATCCATAGCTATGTGTATAGCCTCACCTCGGGGGGTTCATCTCAAGGAGGGGTATTTGAATTCAAATTTTGGAAAAATTTTAACAGGATTACAATAACAGGAGGGGTATTTTAATTCAACTTTAAAAAAATCCGTTAATTCATAAGTAAAAAGGGGTGGTTTTATTGGGGGAAAATTTTAGTTAAGGGGTTTTTTAAATGCCCCAGAACGCATGTGATACATATTATTTTTTAGAAGTGCACCCCCTTGAGAGCCTCGCCTATAGATGTGTATAGCCTCGCCATATACATGCTACAAAACACAGGGACATAATGGAGAGATGTGTCCCCACATCTCTCCCATTCTATCCATGTTTCTTTGACATATATAAAACATTATAAATACAAAAAAGGAAACAATTACAATTCATACATAGGAGCATTACAATACTTGTCAAATGTTATTATATTGCATATTCTTCATCCCCAAAAAAGTACATAAGTTGACTTAGTCCAAAAAGGCTTTTATAAATACTAAAAATTTGAGTAATAAGAAAACTAATTTAGTTAAATAATCTTCATGTTCATCTTCAAGATCATCATTTCTCATAACCTTATTCATAAGGCTTATGCATAGTATTATGCCTAACCTTACGCATTAGGCTTATGCATAGTATTATGCTGTAATGTCATGCATAAGCTCTATGTATAAAGCTTATGTAATGAGCTAAATGCATAAATCTATGCATTAAGCTTTATGCATAGAGCTTATGCATAAGCTTATTAATGCATAAGTCTATGAACTAGGCTCCATGCATAAGCTCTATACATAGAGCTTAATGTATAGACTTATGCATAGAGCTTATGCATACAACTTAATGCATAGCCTTATGCATTACGCTTATACATAGCATTATGCAGTAAGCTCATGCATAAGCTCTACATAAGATAATTCATAAACTCTATGTGTAGAGCTTATGCATAGGCAATGCGTGACCTTATGCATTAATCTCATGCTTAAGCTCTATGCATATATCTTATGTATAATCTTAATGCATAGACCTTATGTAATTTGATGCTTTATGCATTAATTTGATGCATGAGCATTATGCATAGAGTTTATTCATAAGATTAATGCATAGAACTTTTGCATTAAGCTTATGTATAAGCTTTTTGCATTAAGTATATGCTGCATAATCTTATGCATAGGCTTATGTATTAAGCTCATGCATAAGCTCTATGCATAACATTAATATCATTAATAAACTCTATTCATGGCATGCATAGAGCTTATGCATTAAGCTCATGAATAAGCTCTATACATAACATTATGCATTAAGCTCAAGCATAAGCTTGTATTATTCATCAAGCCTTTGCATAATTTTGTGCAAGGCATTATGCATTAAGCTCATGCATAAGCCTGTGCATAGCATTATGCATTCAGCTGATCCATAAGCTATATACATAAGATTGTGCCTTATGCATTAAGATTATGCATATGCTTAATGCATAGACCTTATGGATAGGATTGCTACAAATAGGCTTATGCATTAGGCTCATGCATAAGCTCTATACACAAGCTTGTGCATAACATCACTACAACATAAAGCAAGCATAGACGCGTCTATACTCGCATCTATAAATGCATCTATAAATGCCTCTACTTACTTTGAAACTAGATGCTCTTATAGATGCATAAGTTATGTTTACATCTATAGTCACATCTATAAGTGCGTTTAGTTCCTTTGAAATTAGACGCGAGCATAGACGCGATTACAGACATGCTTATAGACATAGTATGCAAAAATTTCCTATGCAGTTGCAATTGTGGACCTTGTAAAGAAAAATAGAATCTTCAATCCCCAAAAATATCATTTGCTAGACTACGTGCACAAGATTTTTATAATATGCATGATTTTTTGGTGCATTTATATACAAATGAATCTTTAGAAAGCATATTTGCAAGGAAAAATATGCTAAGGAAAGAGAAAAAAAATAGGTATAAATCGAGTAATGTGGTGAAAGAGATGGATACATGCAAATTCTTAGGTCTATCAAGTAATGCCATGAAAAATAGTCCAAAAGAAAATGGTTAAATCCCCATATCTTTTCATCAAAGTGAAGCTTTTAAAAAAATCTTGAACCTCCATGAAAAACAGTTCAAAGGTGAATGATTATAAGTAATGCCATGAAAAGCAAAATATCACAATAAATCTATACATGTAATCTCAAAAAGGAATGAATCTATATATTTAACCTCAAAAAGACATGAATCTATATCAAAAGGAAGACCATAGCCATATTAAAAGTACAATGAGAGAACTAGAGTTCAATCTCATCTTCAATGAGGTCAACCCTTGCTAAAGTATCTATCTCAATGTCCATGCCTATATCCAAATCCACAAAGAGATCCATCCCACTACTAGAATCATCACTATGAGAGGCAGTATCATCATCTCCATTAGCATGATCATCATCTCCAGTGGCACGATCATCATCAATGTTCTCCAAGCTATCGCCCTGCATAATTGAGTTGACATGCTCCTCCATATGCTTAATGTAGGTGAATGTATTTTAAATGGCTCTTGGACAACGTGGTGAGATTGGGATTATATGCCACCATCTCTTATTGTTAATTATTGGTTGATACACAACCTATTCAAGAACAAAGGTACATCATACAAAAAAATCACATCTCTACTCTCTGTAAATGCAAATATTGTAACTACCAATAATTATATGTACCTGTTCATCACAATGTTGTGGTAGCACTAGAGTCCCATCCTTTCCTTGACAAAACTTTGTAGAGTCAATGGTCCCAAAGCCACTTGCATGACACTTGATTGTTGCATTAGGACCTCTTTCCACCACATCCTGAAACCACTTGACATCCAAAATATATACAAAGAAGCTTTGAAAGTCAAGCTTAATGATATTTTGGATCAATCCACAATAATCATCCATGGCTCCATTCGCTCCCTCAAAACTTGCAATTACCCCACAATCTTAGGTGTTCCTCTTCTCACATCAATCCTTTGTGTGTGAAAATGTTTACCCTCCGACCACAAAGCATTGAACAATGTGCACTATACCAAGAAAAAAAATTTATAAATACCTCAAAATAAATTTTTGCAAGTTTAACATACTAAAATGTGATTGAGAACACAAGTTTGTTTACCTTTTTGAAGCATCCTCAGGCATACTCCTACTCCTCCAATGTGATATGCATGTTTTTTTCTTGCGCCACTCTCTCCATCTCCTCATGTAGCCAATCTACATCGAGATCCTTGGGAGCTGATCGTAGGTGCTCGGGGTATGGCACACTACATCCATGGCCCTTACGGAATGCGGAACTTTCACTTTGTCTTCTTTCCTTTTCATCCTCATACTTTGCCACCCATCTTCTCATCACATCACTATTAAGCACACAAAAGGTATTAAGCTTACTATGCATCTCTGGACTTTGGTCTTTCCCTTTCCTTGAGGAACATGAGAGGTTTTCCTTAAGTCTTCTTCATTTCTCCATAGGCTAGGGAGAGAGGGATCCACTTCGGCAAGGTATTTTGAGATATAAACAAGTGATTCTTGTACCAACCAACCCTCAGCCATACTACCTTCTGGCTTTTCATTTTGCCTTTCAAAATCCTTCAAGGTCTTCATGAAACGCTCAAGAAAGACATCCATCAAGCATGCATAGTGCCACATATGGCAATATGTGGCAATCTGATCAATTAAATGAACCATAAGATGTAGTTGGCTTGTGAGAATTGACCGTGGGAATGTCTCCTCCACCAAACAAACCACCTCCACTGCCATGACCCTTGCATAGTCAAGTGGACAGGGATCGATTTCCTTTGAGCTCATATATCCACAATGCAAAACAATAAACAAACATTTTGAGGAAAATGCGTGTAGAAAATTAGCTATGAGGGTTTGGGGTACGAACCTCATAGCTCCCTCATCTTATAAATTATCTCTCGCACTTCGTGGGATGCACAATTGGAAATTCTTGTAGTAAGAATACACTATAAACATTTATGCACCATGATTAGATATATCATGATTTAACAAGTTAAATATGTACAACTTCAATGTTTCACTCACTTGAAGCATCTTGTGCCAATTGTGGTACTTTAAGCCATATAATTTCTCAACACCTCTCTTCTTTGTCTTTGTGAAGGCACGTTTTAAACACCTCATGCACCCCATTGGAGTATGGAATGTAGTAATGGCATCTTTCTCCAACTTCTCCTCCTTCTTTGTCAATATCCAAGGTGCTGGAGGTAGAATTGTCTTCCCATTTGGTCCCTCTCATGGCCAAGCTCTTTGCATCCTCTCTATGCTTTGTAGATCCTCTCTTACAAGAAAGGAGTCTCGTGTTCCTCTCTCAAGTGCTCCCAAATCTTAGAGGCGACATTCTTGAAGATGTGCATTAGATCAAGAAAATGTTTATTTTGAGGCTCGTCCAATATGGTAGGCAAAAGAAGATAGAGTATCTTATCAAATAACAACAAATATTAAGAGAATTATATTTTCATCCAAAGCTTGTATTGGAATTATATGTCAAAGATATATTACCTATTCATGCCGGGGGGAGAAGGACTTTCCACTCCATTCCATAATGCCTTTCAATCTCCCATGCTTAGTGGATGTGGAGGGACTCTGATCCAAGAACAAACAAATTTGGGATGATGATGAGGGATAAATCAATGATGATTCTCATATATCACTTTTTTCAAGATCTCTGGTGGCCTAGATGCCACCAATGATGGACCACAAATACGACATGCATGGTATCCAGATGTGGAGAGACCTAAACAACATAGACATTCAAGCATGTCAAAAAACAATAGAAGCATGTCAAAAAATAATACAATGATAGTAAAGAATCATCATGAATAGAAACCCATTTGAATCACTTGAACACTCGCCATAACCAAGAAAGTCGTGTATGACATGTCCACATCAAGATGGCCTTCAAGAGAAAGTCTCATGAAGATGGAGGTTGACATATGTCATGCACATGGATACCTCTCCAAAGTATCTCAAGCTCATCAATCAAGGGCTCAAGATATCTATCCATATTCTTTACCTTATGTTTCCTAGGAATGAGAAGGGATAACATGACATGTCCTTTCTTTATTGCCATGGAAGGAGGAATGTTGTGATTCACCACTACCACGGGCCATATACTATATGAGATTCTCTTGATTCCAAAGGATTAACACGATCCATACCCAATCCCAATCTCAAATGTCAAGGCTCTTCCTTGAAGCTTGGCCACATTTCCTCGATGTGCTTCCATGCAGGAGTGTCTGCGGGAATTCTCATCTTTCCATCATTGGATCGATGAGAGGAATGCCATGACATGAGCTCGACAACAGATTTGCACTTGAACATGTGTGGGATGAGAGGAATGATGGGAAAATGTCGCAACACCTTACGCGGCACATGTAGATCTTTAAGGTCCTCTCAATATCTTGGCTCGCCATACAAATAGGACACTCTTGAGCTACCGCATGTATCCCATGGAAGAGAACACAATCATTGATACATGCATGGATACAAGTATAATCCAAGCCTCCAAGAGATGTCACAAAACGCCTTGCTTGGTTTCTTGAGGTTGGAAATTTTTTCTCCTTTGGAAGCATCTTCGACAAAAGCCTGACAAAATAATCAAATACATTAATATAAAAAATAATGTCTCCTTATATATCTATAATGGAAGTAGACAATTTATGAAAGTAGAAAACTCACTTAAGAAGTGCATTGAAACTTGCATTGCTCCATCCATAGATTGTTTACTAGTTGAGCAACTCAAGAGCAGCACGTAGAATGGAATATGTGCATCCCTCAAAAAGTGGGGTCGAAGCCACATTATAAAGGTGATAATTTTCCATGGCTATTCCATTTTCACTACGCTCATTGGCAAATAGAGCACGTACCATATCTTCTTAAACCTCTTCCTCCACCATCTCATGAGGAAAGGGTGGTGGGCTTGTATCTCCATCATTCCAATCGTCCACCACTTCTACGTTTTGTGAAGCCTCTTCCATTTCTCTACGACGCTTGGCCTCTTGTTGATGCCCCCTATGAGTTAACATAGAAGGGTGCGACGCATTATCCTACACACGAGTATTTCAATGTGAGTCTCCATTGAATACTAATTCTTAATTAAATTCTTATAATATAAGTAAAGTATACTTACCATTGACCCCGTCGGTTCCCATTTTCCATACATTGAAATGTGATTCATCACATAATGCTACATTGTCGTCGACGCATACATTCTCGACAATTATCACACATACATTTTCTTTTTTGTTGCAACCAATGATCTCGATTTTGAACATGAAGGGACTCAACATCACTAGAAGAACTGATTGATGAAAACATCTTGCATATTCAAAAAAAGAATAAATAATTTGCACCTTTCTATGTGTGTTTAAAAAATGTTCTGTTTCGCATCTATTTGGGCATCTATAAATGCGTCTGTACATGCGTCTACTTTGCAGAATAGACATGTATACAAATGCATGTACATACGTGTTTATAGACGTGCACTGTGGTGAAAAAGATCAAAAATTAAACCCGAGAGTGTTTTGCCAGTATTTTGACAAAACGCAGTTCGTCCAAAAAACATCCTGCCCCCATTTCTAATCCTTTCTCACCCCCTCAAGCTTCTAACCCTCTCTCACCCTCTCGAGCTTCATCACCAGGCTGCAAATCTTCTTTACGAAGAACTGTGGAGTAAGAGTTTACCTTGGTACATACCTTAAGGTTGTGATGAGTCTCTTTCTCTTCTTCTTCTTCTTGCTCCTTTTCTTCTTGTTCTTCTTCTTGCTCTTTCTCTTGCTCTTTCTCTTACTCTTCATCTTCTTCTTGAACCCTATTTTTCTTTTGTAAAAGATAATCAACCGTTTATATAGCTCACTTTTTTTTGCCTATTTTATAGATTTTTTCCTCAAAAAAGATTTCCTCTCTTTCCTCTATTATTATTGCATCCTTGGGTACTGGGGATTTGTTTTGTAGGTTTACCCATAAGCTTTATGCATAATGCTTAAGCTTTACGCTTTATGCATAAGCCTTATGCATAAGCTTTATGCCTTATGCTTTAAGCTATATGCATTAGCCTTATACATAAGTTGTATGCTTTATGATTTAGACCTTATGCTTAAGCTTTATGCTTTATACATAAGCCTTATGCATGGGATTTATGCCTTATGCTTTAAGATTTATGCATAAGTCTTATGCATAAGCTTTATGCTTTATGCTTAAGGCCTTATGCTTAAGCTTTATGCCTTATGTATAAGCTTATATTTTCTTAATATTTGATTACTAATATTTTGTATGTATGCATTACTAATTTTCTTAATATTTTCTTGGTTTGTATGTATGCATTACTAATCTTTTGCTCACTCTTTTGTTGGTTTTTTAGGTTCTCTAATCCTCTCTTTCAACATGACGAAAAAGAGGTAAGTGCTTTCATCTCTTTCCTCTATTACTATTGCACCCTTGGGTGCTGGGGATTTGTTTTGTAGGCTTACCCGACCGTAAGCTTTATGCATAATGCTCATGTATGCTTTATGCATAATGCCTCATGCTTAAGGCCTTATGCTTAAGCTTTATGCATAAGGCCTCATGCTTAAGGCCTTATGCTTAAGCTTTATGCGTTAATATGCATAAGCCTTATGCATAAGCTTTATGCTTTATGCATAAGCCTTATGCATGGGCTTTATGATTAAGGCCTTATGCATAAGCTTTATGATTAAGGCCTTATGCTTAAGATTTATGCTTTATGAATAAGCCTTATGCATGGGCTTTATGCCTTTTGTTTTAAGCCTTATGCATAAGCTTTATGCTTTATGCTTAAGGCCTTATGCTTAAGCTTTATGCCTTATGCATAAGCTTTATGTCTTATGCTTTAAGCTTTATGCATAAGCCTCGCGCTAAGCTTTATGCATAAGGCCTCATGCATAGCTTTATGCATAAGCCTCATGAATAAGACCTTGTATACTTAAGCTTTATGCTTAAGGCCTTATATATAACTTAAGCTTTATGCTTTATGCTTAATGCCTTATATACTTAAACTTTATGCTTAAGGCCTTATGCATAAGCTTTATGCCTTACGCATAAGCTTTATGCCCTATGCTTTAAGCTTTATGCATAAGCCTCATGTGTTAAGCTTTAAGGCCTCATGCATAAGCTTTATGCGTAAGGAGTCATGCATAGCTTTATGCATAAGGCCTCATGCATAAAACTATGCATAAGGCCTCATTGCTTAAGGCCTTATGCATCGTGCTTTATGCATAAGCCTCATGCATAAGCTTTATGCATAGTGCTTTATGCATAAGCTTCATGCTTAAGGCCTCATGCATAGTGCTTTATGCATAAGGCCTCACGCTTAAGGCCTCATGCATAAGCTTTATGCATAAGGCCTAATGCATAATGCTTTTTGCAAGGCTTGCATAAATGGCTTGCCATAAGGCTTGCATAACACATAGTGCCGGGAATGAGATGATTGGCGGCTTACATAACGGCTTACATGCTTTCTTAATATTTGTTTATTTTTTATGTTTTGAAGAATGAGATGATTCTCGGGATCAATTGACTTAAAGAGCCGAGAAGTCTTCATTTCATAATATTTTTTAAATATTTTTTTTATTTGTATAGATAAGTCAATATTAGATAATTTGGGAAAAATCTCATAATTTGGGAGTCAATCACTCTATTTAATTTTGGATATATCTTAAACATACTAGCTCCAAATTTGTCGGAGATTGTAGATCTAGATTCTACTCTTTACGATCTTTCCAGTGATATGTCACATGAGGGGGTTTTGACAAAATTTTGGACAAGTTCAACCATGATTCCATTTTTGCCATTAATAAATTCACTAAATGCCATTAAGATAATATTCTAGCCCCACGGGCATACCATACTCCATCGGCTTTCAACCATTGAGATATTCTAGCAATGTGTTCTATGACTATGCTTTCAAGCATTGACTTTTTTTGAAAACTCTTGCATACATTTTGCATACCTGAAGGAAAATTTTACTCTCTCTCTCTCTCTCTATGAATGTACCTGTCCCTCTCTCTTTTAGCAATGGCCACCTATTAAGATGTCCACCCACTATAAAAAAGAGAGCATGCGATGCGTGTTTTAATACACGAGTTCCAATGCCTTTAATCCATTATCCACATTTAATACAGCTAGTTTCCATACATTATCTATAAAAGCCCATTCTAAGATATTAAACTTAGATCTCAAAACATTCCAATAAACTTATTTGTATTTTAATCTATTGATGCTGTGTATGTTTGTAATGTGTTATCAAGCTTGATAATACTTGTAGTTTATTATTAAGACATAGCTTCTAAAGATTAAAAATGAAAGCTTTGCAGAGTAATGTTTTTTCTTAATATAGACATTGTTTCAAGATACTATCATGAGATCACCAAGATTTGGACAATCTTTTACCAGCATCATGAGTGAATGAACCCATTAAAAGGTTGATTTATATGTTAATTTTAAAGTCAAATACTTTGAAACTATGGAGTTAACTTGAGAAAGAACTTTACTGGCATGCAAAGCACACTCAATTATAATAGGGAGAAAGAACTTTACTAGCATGCGAAGCACACTCAATTATAATAGGGTGCACAAATCCAACCTTTTGATAAAACATAAGAAGGCTATACTTTTCTCTATTCTCAAAGGCATTCATTAATTATACACTTTATATGTAATTTTGTATTATTTTTTTCCTATTGATGGTGACTAAGGGGAAACACCCATTAAAAAATGGAAACATCCATTAAAAATGATAAACGTTTTTTCTATCAAGATATCTTTTTGACTCATACCATGAGTAAGCCCCTTTGAACTTCATCCAAATAATTACACAAACTAATAAGGACTTTTTGTGCTTTATTATATGGCCCATGAAAATATTTTCCTTCTTTAAGAGACAAGGATTCTTCCATTGCAAAACATTTTTTCTATCAAAATATCTTTTTGACTCATAGCATGAGTAGGTCCTTTGAACTTCAAAATATCAAAATATCTTTTTGACTCATACCAAGAGTAAGTCCTTTGAACTTCACCCAAATCAATACATTTACTAATAAGAACTTTTTCTACTTTATTATATGGCACATGAAAATATTTTCCTTCTTTAGGACAAGGATTCTTCCATTGCAAAATCACTTTCCATTTTAATCCTTGGAGTAGTCAAAAGTCCAAAATTTACGAGTGTTATAGGAATTTAAAATTACAATGTATTTCTAGTTGTTTCATGTTGCATGATGTAAGTTTTAAATTCCAATAAACTCCTCATGAGGATGAAAACTATACTCTTGTAAAACAAGTTTATTGGAGAGCGTTAATAAGGAGAATAAAGGATACATAATCTACCAAATATGAAATGCATAACTTCTGCTCAATACCTTTTGAAAAAAGTCACATAATTTTTTCCAAGGTATCTTCTTCAAAAAGTCACATATATTTCATTTAGTCTAAAATCTAAAGCTGAACCACCTAAAACAACACTATCCCTTAATTTTAATTGAACATATGCATGAATGTTGCATTAATGTCACTAATCCCATGGTATTTATGAATATATCTTTTGAAACCTTCACTTGACTCTGTGTGATTAATTAGTTATGTGGGATGAAGTTTTGAACTATCAGAATATTATATAGTAGAACTTTTTTCCCTTGCAATAATTCACAACAGTATTAAATTAAATGGTATTCACACCTTTTGTCCGTGCAATAAGACACCACACTATTAATGGTATTCATACATACCGACACATTATTATTTTTTAACAATATTACATTTGTAAACCAATAAATTGAATATTTTCATGTATAAGACACATGAGACATAGTGAAGCATGTAAGCTTACAATGCCAATGTCAATCTCAATGTCAAAGGGGTAGCATGTTCTACTACTATGCTTTCAAGCATTGACTTTTTTTGAAAACTACTATGCTTTCAAGCATTGACTTTTTTGACTTTCAATGTCAAAGGGGTAGCATGTTCTACTACTATGGTTTCAAGCATTGACTTTTTTTGAAAACTCTTGCATACATTTTGCATACCTAAAGAAAATTTTACATTCACATTATAGATTGAAGTTGTGTATCTAATTGTCAACATAGTGAAGCATGTAAGCTTACAATGTCAAATGGAACTTCTCTTATATAGATTAGACATGCATATTTGTTTCTAAGGAGAACCATGTTAATGTAGGCTCTCTCTCTCTCTCTCTCTCTCTATAAATGCATCTCTCTCTCTCTTTTAGCGATTGCCACCTATTAAGATGTCCACCCACTATAAAAAAGAGAGCATGTGATGCGTGTTTTAATACATGAGTTCCAAAGTCTTTAATCCATTATCCACATTTAATAGAGCTAGTTTCCATATGGTATCTATAAAAGCCCATTCTAAGATATTAAACTTAGATCTCAAAACATTCCAATAAACTTATTTGTATTTTAATCTACTGATGCCATGTATGCTTGTAATATGTTATCAAGCTTGATAATACTTGTAATTTATTATTAAGCTATAGCTTCTAAAGATTAAAAATGAAAGCTTTGCAAAATAATGTTTTTTCTTAGTATAGACATTGTTTCAAAATACTATCATGAGATCATCAAGCTTTGGACAATCTTTTACCAGCATCATGAATGAACCCATTAAAATGTTGATTTATATGTTATTTACTTTGAAACTATGGAGTTAACTTGAGAAAAAACTTAAGACACCACACTATTAACGGTATTCATACATATCGACACATAATTATTTTTGAACAATATTACATTTGCAAACCAATAAATTAATTATTTTCATGTACAGGACACATGAGACATATGTTATAACTAAACATTAGTGTTAGAAATAATCATTGCATTCACTTCCCAACTAATAAAAAAATAGTGGTTATTTAAAGTTTGATTTTTTTCTCCAAAGATAATATAAAGGAAATACATTGAGTGTTGTAATGCAATTCACTTACAAACTATGAGGATAAAAGATAAATGATGCATGGCTTACACATGGGATGATAAAACTAAAAACTTATTTTCTTTTATTTGGTTAGAAATATGCTTCGCAATCCTTTAGCCATGCATTCATTGATAGGCAAGAACTTGAATGGTACATAGGATAAATATAATATAGGCTAGCAACTAGTTGACGACATGCAAAAAAATTCAATGACGTAGTAGAGCCTTAGAACAACCCCCCATTAAAAAAAATTAAAAATCTTGCAAAATATAACTCTTTTCAATTTTCTTAAAACTCTCTCCAAATTTAAAGTATTTCATATACTTAGTATGAAATTGATCTTATTAGAAAAAGGTAAACAAAGAATATCATAAATTATATCAATTTTTAAAGTTTAGAAACACTAGATTGTATTTCCAAAAACAATTGAGAAAATGTTCCATATTTTATCGTAAGAAATAAAATTTAGAAAAAATCATAGGTAGTTAATAGCCATAATTAATGACATTTTTTATTTTTCATAGCAAAAATTAAATCTTGCTTTTATTTTTTCTACTTTAAAGATTACTCATTATTTATAAATTATACATCTTCTAGCTATAGATTACAAATCTAATCATAAGTTTCTTTTCCCCTCCCTTCAATCAAATCTATATCCAATTTTTTTGCCACTAGAATAGTACGATAAAGATGCACTATAATTATAATAGATATATTATTAATTTTTGTATAATAACATACATGATGTTTGCTACACAAAATGATGAGCTTTTCCATCATCATAAGCCAACATTGAAATCATGGTTATTTGGCATAAAATCATACACAACCTTTGCCATGTAGATGATGAGTTTTTTCATCATCTCAAGGCAACACAATAATCATGATTTACAACTCAAAAAGGTCATGCATTTCCATCTCACATATGTTTTGCTTACTATTGTGAACTTTTAAAAACCTTGAACCAGCATAGATGTCTCCTATTTCTCTATGCACAAGTATTTGCAAGGCATTTGGAAGGTTCATTACAATTGTATGTTGTTAAGTTTCAAAAGTAAATATTTGATCCTCTCAAGTCTACACCAGCCATTTTGGCATACTCTTGGATGATTGTATGGTTGTCCTTTCCCCATTCACTGCATCATCTATAGATGCCTTATCAATAGGTAGATTTGTGGAGTGAATATCAAGATGATTTTTCAACCATGGTATGGGTTGATTTATAGCACCTTTGTGAGTGCAACATACACCATATTCTATTCCATTTAATTAATCATAAAAAATAATAATATTTCTCAAATATTTAGAAGTCACATCACACTTCATGAGAAAGAAGAGATTTATCCAATAACCATAAGTGTTTCTAACTCTGATCAATCAAAAATAATAATAATAATCGCTAATAAAAGTTACACAAATCTATTGCCTCTCCCATCCTCTCCACCACCCCACTCAACAGCAGCCCACTCACACATCTCAAAAACTACACAAGCTGCTGACCCACCACAGAAAACTAACCACACTAACACTTCTAACATCACTAACAAACACACACAAGGTATGCATTCTCAACAATGGGTACCTAAAAGGCTCCTAGCCATGCAAGGCTAGTATGAGGGCACTTCTACTTTGTTGATCCCTTGAGGATACTCTAGCCCAAACGCTCTCTAAAGCCCAACTTGTCCAACTACAACCTTCAGGTGGATCCCTAAACCTCTTCTCAACATTTCTATGAAGGGAATCACCACATTTGGATCCCCAAATCACCATGACACGAACTCCCAACTTGTGTCACTCCGTAGTCACCCACCCTTCAATGGCAACCCAAAGTGGCCTCTGCCCCCACAAAGACTGCATAAGAGAAAGGGAAGAAAAAGCTTCACGACAATAGTCTGACCCCCAATCACACCGACCAGTCCATACTACAGATATACCCTTGAGGTAGGATTTTCCTCCACTCGTCATCATTAGGCTACATCAGAGTACTCCCAATAAAATATTAACATCTCCCATTTTAGGTACTCCCTTATCCCTAGCCTCTCAACTCCCCAGGGAAGTCCCACCTTGACATCACCTAATTGGCATAGACTATTCCATTTGGCGAATTGGGCACATAGTATGTACAAAACCCACAATGGGGTGCTGGTAGCATAGCCCAAGGGTACAAAACCTATCTTGAGGGTGCTAAAAAAAAACTATTTGACATGGCCATACCAAATTTTCCACAATCATACCATTCACCTCCCACTTTTCCATGTCCGGACCATTATGCACTTCAAAATTTCCACAGTCATACCAAATTTGCCATGGCCATACCATTCAAGACTCCAAGTGCCATGACCATACCAACAACTAGTTGAATTTCCATGACCGTTTTGAATGTTCCATGACCATTCCAACTTTTTCTCTAGATTCCATGGCCGCGTACCCCAACCCTCACCTATGAAGTGCCACAGTCGTAACATTTCCATTCAAGTTTCCATGGTTGTTCTATCATCAACTCTAACTTCCATGCTTGTTCCACCCTCAACACTAGTTGGTACGCCCATTCCAAAAAACTGATGCCATGCTCCTACCATTTAGGTTGCCATGCCCATTTCCTGGGAATGCCCCACCTGTGCCCTTTAGGTTGCCATGGCCGTGTGTCCTAGAAAACTATATATATGGCCCCCACCCCCTTATTTCCTCACTTTTAGCTTTCAACCTATCAGAACTCTTGTAAATGTTTTTCTCAAGCTTTCCCTTTCTACCATCCTCCCTCACCCATGGCTGACACCTCGGATTTCTCCTTGGAGATACTCCACCACTCCACCCTTAGGAAGTAGTGCTTTTTAGGGGGACGCTCTGAGGAGTATGGCTGCAACTCAATGCAGTTATCACACTTGGGGGAGAAGCTGATGAAGCAGGTTAGTGGCCATACAATCCACTCATTCGTGTAGAACAACCATAAAGTGAAACAAAAACTGTTGTACTTCACCTGGCCATGCTAGAGGGCCACTATAGTGGGTCTTGCCGTCACCGCCGTGCCTGCCTCGAGCAGGTGGGCTTGGAGGCCTACCTACCATGGAGCCATGGGGACTAGACCTTTACAAAAGGCAAAGAGCCCATTCCCCCAGCCTACTAGCCAAGGCCCTACCCTACAAGATCAGGAGAGGGAGAAGAATAAAAATGGAAGGCCACTGAGGAGGAGGCATAAAATCTAGCACTTTTTGAGAAAAATCTTTTTGAAAACCCACCACTGACAGGAACAACAGATTTCCCCTCTCACTACTTAGCAATAGCTCATCCTCTCCTCACTCCTCCTATTTCAACAGTTTGGAGACCCTCCGCTGGGCAAGCACAGACAGCTTTAGATCTAGTGAAGCATATGCAGAAAGTGTACATGTTGCACATGGGGTAGTCCTAAAATTTACCATGGGCTTCCTTTAAATGGCCCATGAGCTCATCACATAGATGACAGATTATAGTTACCACCAGCAAGAGGTTGTAGTAATAGCACAACGAGAAATGTTCTCGCAAAAGCTCAAGAGAGGCAGACTACCAATGATTTATACACTTCTAACCTCAACAACCTCCAACTCCAAATATCATCGATGAGAAAGAGCAACAAATGATCCAGACCATCTCCACCATTTCAAAGCTCCAACACTAACTCCAAGTAGCACAAGAAGCCACACAAAGGGTGAACAAAGACCTCTCTCTAGCCCAAGCCATCCCCAAAGATTCCCAGAAACAAGCTATTGCCCGTGGAAGAAGCACTCATCAAAAGACATAGGTAGACTTCCAGTGCTATTGGGAAATCACTGAGGAGACACTCTATGAGAAAGACGCCCAACTCGACACAGTAGAGGAAGAAGAAACACAGCCCCCATAGACACCCTCTTCCCTCTCCTCTAGTTCCATAGACAGAAAGGTAGATGCTTTGATGGACACTATAATGGAGATCCCCGACCTCGCCATCTCTCCACAAAACTCGTTCCAGGTCCTTGACCTCAACTACCAGATGGTCCGACTCAACCTGCTGCAGCATACTTGATGAGCTAATCTCCCATACCACCCACAAGTACATTCTCACCAAACTCCCCCTCCATAGCATCACCCTCCTCCCCAAATTATTTTTCCAAGGCCTCATCTCCTTCACCCTCCCCACATTTTCATTGACCATTCTACCCACCCCCTCCAGGATTACCTCATGAGTTGGTCACATCTACTCTGGTTTGGGTTATCCCGAGACACCAACAACATCAATGATCTATTGGTCGTAGACGGTTCGTGCCCATACCCATACCCCTCATCAAAGACAGGCGAAGCCCTTTCGTAGAGGGCAAGGGTTGGGAGATAGTTATTCATGACTACCACTCCCTTCGTAGAGATGACCTTCCAACTTACTCCACAGCTTGATTATTGATCCTTTACAGAAGATGCCATATTTAGACGGAGGTGATGGAAGCCACAAGCATCATGCAGTTTTATGACTCGCACGTAGCGTTCCCGATGGAGTTTACCCTAGAGGAAGCTGCAAAGGTAAATTCTTTCTTCAAATTGCATGGCCCAACTTAGTCAAATTATGATGACAATGACAACAACCACAATGGCCTCGATGGAAGAGATGGAGCCCTTGGATCATAGCCCCCTCAGCCTCCACCATCATCTCCCCCCCATCAAACACCACCCCCTAGCCCCTCTCACCCAAGCATCAGCACCCAACCACCCCCACCCCCATTTGGCACCACAACACTCCTTATATCCACCCCTCCCAATCATCTACACCCCTCTATTTTCCCACCCCACCCCACCCCACCCTCGGGGGGGGTCACTCGTATAAATATGTAAGTATCACGTGGGTTCAACAGAAGGACATTTTAAATATTTAAAACTTACAGAAATATATTTGTATTTTAAAAAAAAATTACAGATTTGAATAGGAAAGGATACATTATATTCACTAAAAAATTCACAGATAAGGGACTTTTTAAATAGGCCTTGAACGCATGTGATATAGAGGATTTACATATAGTGACCCCCCCGAGACCCCACCCCACCTCCCTCACCAACCCCACCTTCACCTCCCACTTTCAGATTACATTTTGGCATGCCCACAACCCTAGCAAATTTAGCTTCAACATCGGCAAAACCTCCCCTCGTGCTGTAGGCGAGCCTTGCCATGGAACCCTCGTCATCATCACCAAGCCCTACAACCTCATGACCATTGCCAACCAATATCCCCTCCCCCCCACGCTTGGAAGAAGGAAAAATTCCGCCACCGCCTCCACTTGAGCATGAGGAAGTTGACCCTCCACTCAACACACTCAACTAGCAGGACCCCCTTGATAGAGTGGAATTCAAGCATGCAATACAAATCAAGCTCGATCAACACCTCTAATCACATGCATCACGGATTGCATGGACATCCATGTCCTGCTTCCATACATCGACTTGAAGTATCGCAAAACTGGCGCCAGAGCATCCCCCCTGACAACAATGAGGAGGTTACTATTGGCCACCCGCTGCTTCTCGCTTTATAATTTTTTCTCTCATGGGTGAGTAGCAACCAACCTAGGGGCGCCCACTGAAACAATTCACATGAGAGAAATACTACAAGGTGTTGTGCCCCCTTTGCACATCAACCTAGAGTACCTACTATCAATCTGATGAAGGTGGGCATGAACACTGGGACCACTACCATGAAGGCACATAGGGATTGGCATTCGACATCAACAAAGGGACAACACTAAAGAAAATTTTTAGCTAGTACAAGTGCATCATGTGGATGCCAACTTGGTGCCTCTAGACTTTTGAACACATGATGGAGACTACCTTCTGCGGACCAACTATCAAGTCTTCCATCGAGCCTGCCTGGCACTGCAATTTTGTTAGAACCTATTCGATCTACTACCGCTAGATCAAGATAGCTCCGAGGATGGACCTTAATAAGGGAGGGGGGTATGTTAACTTCTCTCGTTATCATTACTTTTAAAGAATGGTTATGCTCATTGTAATGTTGTGTATTAACCACTGTCACCATAGCCACAAGCTTGGAAAATTAATAAGAAGAGCATAAAAAAAAGAAATGCACAAGAAAGAGAATGGGTTTAATCTTCCCCCATGCATGACTGAGCATGCTTCCACATGCATGTATTTTTGTATTATCAAAAAGCAAGTGCTCAAGAATAGCTTGATGCATTCCACTTTGGGGGTGGTCCGCTACTTCAAGCTATAGACATACAAAGAAATTAACATTTTAGAAAGTTGTAATTTAAGATAACCTTCTTTAATTAAGAGATAAGATACAATTTGAGGCTAATATATACATATAAATATTGTTGGGATATTGACTCCTTCACGTGTAACATCGTGCCTTAAGTTATTTTCCATCTATCCAAGAAAAAACATAAATACCTAAAACTCTTATGCATATTGCCTTATGCATATAGCCTTATGCATATTGCCTTATGCATATACCCTTATGCATATGGCATAATGCATAAAGCTACCGGTATGTTTAGGTAGCTACTGGCATGCATTGGAAGGTACCGGCATGCATAGGTAGCTACCGGCATCATGCATTGGAAGAGCTATTAGCATGCATTGGAAGCTACCGAAAGCTACCGGCATGCATAGGTTGTTACCCGCATGCATAGGTAGCTACTGGAAGCTACCCGCATGCATAGGTTGTTACCAGCATGCATAGGTAGCTATCAACAAAAAATATCAAGGGTTTTCATGATGCTCAGCAGTGATTGGATGTTGCTCCATAGTACTTTCTCGCTACCCAACAACAACGAAAGAACGCTCCTATACTGTAAAAATATCTTGCTTTTTTGGTCTCCGTGTAGTTTTATCTTTTGAATATAATAAACTTGTATTCTCAGTATTTTTTTGCAGGTTGATTCCTTGTCTATCACTTCTAACTCTTCTACCCTATTTATCTCCTATGCAAACAAGCTTTCCATGAAAGCTATCTTTTGAGTATTTCCTTTCTCTTTCCTCCCTTTTAACTTTTTCTTTTCTTATTTTTTCCTTTTTATTTTTCCCTAATTAAGAGCTCTCCATTAAAGCTTCATATGGTAAGAGATCTTGAATTTTCTTAATACTTTTTTTTCTTAACTTGGTTTAGTTTTGTAGGTTTTCAACACATACAAGCCTCACAAGAGATCTCTTTCTTGTATGTTTCTTCTTTTGTGCTTTTACATGTTTATAGGGTTTATAATTTTAAGGGACTTTAAGATTAGGGTTTGTTATTAATACCTTTTTTTTTTATTTTGTTTTGATTTTGTAGGTTTTCAAAACATACAAGCCTCACAAGGTAAGAGATCTCTTTCTTGTATGTTTCTTCTCTTATGATTTTACATATTATAGGGTTTGTAAGCTTAGGGTTTTAAGATTAAGGGTTGTTTATTTTTCCATACTCTATGCTCCATGCATGTCGGTAGCTACCTATGCATGTTGGTAGCTTTAAATGCATGCCGGTAGCTACCTATGTATGCCGGTAGCTTCCAATGCATGCCCGTTTCTTCAAAACGAGCGCTTTGCAGAATAATGTTTTTTCTTAATATAGGCATTATTTCAAAATACTAACATGAGATCACCGAGCTTTGAATAGTCTTCTACCAATATCATGAATGAACTCACTTAAAGGTTTATTTATATGTTTATTTTAAACTCATATATAGAATGCACTATGTATGATTTGTAATATAGATGATAAAGTTCAATATATGTATATATATACTTGAGAAAGAACTTGAGAAACTTCAAAAAGTTATGCATACATTCAAACTACGAAGTTCACTTGAGAAAGAACTTTACTGGCATGCGAAGCACACTCAATTATAATAGGGTGCAAAAATCCAACCTTTTGATAAAACATAAGAAGCTTATACTTTTCTCTATCAGCAAAGGAATTCATGAATTATACACTTTATATGTAATTTTGTAATTTCTTTTTTCTATTAATGGGGTGACTAAGGGGGAGGACCCATAAAAAATGGAAACATCCACTAAAAATGATAAACTTTTTTTTTCTATCAAAATACTTTTTGACTCATACCGAGAGTAAGTCGTTTGAACTTTACCCAGATCAATAAACAAACTAATAAGAACTTTGTTTACTTTATTATATGGCACATAAGAATATTTTCCTTCTTTAGAATAAGTTCTTCCACTACAAAAGCACTTTCCATTTTAATCATAAGAGTAGTCAAAAGTCCAAAATGTGGGGGTGTTGTACAAATTTAAAATTACAATGTTATTCTTTTTTTTTCGTGTTGCAAGATGTAAGTTTTAAAGTCACATTAGGTTCAAAGCTAGATTTGAAACTATCCTTATGAAAGCTATACTCTTGTAAAACAAGTTTATTAGAGAGTGTAAGGTTGAATAAAGGATACATAAATGCATAGCTTTTGCTAAGATATATTCTTTAAAAAATCACATAATGTTTGTTCAATAATCCTCTTGAAACAGTCACATATTTTAATTTAGTGTAAAATTTAAAGTTGAACCACCTAAAATAACACTATCCCTAATTTTCATTGAGCATATACATGAATGTTGCATTAATGTTACTAATCCCATGGTGCGTGTGAATAGATCTTTTGAAACCCTCCCTTTTGGTATGATTAATTAGTCCTATGCCATGAAGGTTTGAACTATCAAAATATTATCTAGTAGAACTTTTTGCCTTTACAATAAGGCACCACACTATTAATGGCATTCACACCTTTTGTCCTTGTTTATAAGGCACCTCACTATTAATGATATTCATACTTATGAGCACATAATTATTGTTGAATAATCTTGCATTTTGAACCAATAAATTGATTATTTTCATGTACAAGACATATGTTATATCTAAACATTAGTGTTAGAATTAATCATTTCATTCACTTCACAAGTAATCAAAAATGTTGTTGATTTAAAGTTTAGGTTTTTTCTCAAAGAAAAAATATAGTAAAATACATTGAATGGTGTAACGCTATTCACTCACGCACTATGAGGATCAAACAAAAATGATGCTTAGCTTACACAATAGATTATATAACTAAAAACATATTTGCTTTTGATTTGGTTAGAACTATAGTGCCCAATCCTTTAGTCATGCATTCATGAGAGGCAAGAACTTAATGGTACATAGGAGAAATATAATGTAGGCTAGCAACTAGTTGAGGAAATGTAAAAAATTTAAATGACCTAGTAGAGCCTTAGAACAACCCCCCATTGCAAAAAATAACAAAATCAAGCAAAAGACAAGTCTTTTTCAATTTTCTTGAAAACTCTCTCTCTAAATTTAAAGTATGTCATATACTTTGCGTGAAATTGATCTTATTAGAAAAAGGTAAACAAAGAATATCATAAATTGTATCCATTTTTGAAGGGTTTTAAAACACAAGGTCGCATTTACAAAACAAAATAGAGAAAATTTTTGATATTTATCCTATGAAATAAAATCAAGGAAAAAAACCCTAGCCAGAATTGTTAACATTTTTTATTTTTCATATGAAAATATTCAATTCTTGCTTTTGTTTTTCTACTATAGAGTTAAGTCATTAACTATAAGTTAAACATCTTTTAGCTATATATTGCAATTCTAATGATTGATGAGTTTATTTGGGGGGAATAGAAAACAAAAGGGGCACACTTTCATGATATAGTGGTCTGTAGAGTTGGCTGGGCGACACTTTCTTGAAGCTAGAGTCATGGAGCATTGGAGATGTTTATTGCTGCTATTGTTTGAGAAGGTGGAAGAATCGAATACATGATAATTTTTTGGTCATAGCAACTCCGTATAATGTGACATTTGAACATGTCGTAAACTGTTGAAATGGTGCACCACAAGTTTGAGTATTGCAGGGAATCTCTTGTGAGAATGGTGGATTCTCACTTGGAAATCTCAGTCCCAAAGACATCATAAGGCTTCTAGTTTCAGTATCGGGCATAGATTTTTATAGGATGCATCATACAGGAGGGTCTTTTGAAGACGAATGTTGTCATTGCTTCTAATAGCAAACTGGAAGTGTGCTCCTTTTTCTCTTTGGGAGAGACATTGTTCATGAGTCTTTAGGTTTGAGACATCCTGTGTGCCGTCTTTGAGGCTGCATGTAGTGGTATGAGCTCATGAAATGTAAGGTACAAAGAGCTCATTTCTTGTAAATAGTCCATCCAAGTGTAATGAAATATGGGGTGATAGTAATATCCATTGTCTTCCTTTTTTTGTATGTCACAATGAGAGTGTATCTTTGAGTTTGTTTGGTGACCTCGTCGTATTTTGTTATGGAGGGAAAATAAAAAGAAAATGGTGACACATAGGGCTTCCTACCATTCCAAGCTTTATAAGGGGTTGCAAGGTCTTTTGGTGGGGTATCTATCTAGCACATACATGGCGGACTTAGCTATCTCCAACCAAAAAACATGAGGCAAATCCTAGCCTTTACCATGAAACATGTCATCTCCATGAAAGATATGTTCTTCATGTTGGCGGCACCATTTTGTTGAGGTGTGTAAGGCACTATCACTTAAAGAGAACGAGAGCATAGTGCTATCCATAACTGGGCCATGAGAAAGGAATTTCGGGATTTCAAATTTCCGTGGTGTAGCTATACATGTGGCTATATACATGGCTAGGGGCACACAAATGTAGCCACACAATAATAACCATGTGAATAGCCTCGTCCATAGCTGTGTGTATAGCCTCGCCTATAGATGTGTGTATAGCCTCACCATAGCTACGCTACAAAAAATAGGGACATAATGGAGAGATGTGTCCCCACATCTCTCCCATTCTATCCTTATTTCTTTGACATATCTAAAACATTATAAATATAAAAAAAAAACATTCAATCATACATAGGAGCATTACAATACCTGTCAAATGTCATTATATTGCATATTCTTCATCCCCAATAAAGTACATAAGTTGATTGAGTCCAAAAAGGCTTTTATAAATACTAAAAAGTTGAGTAATAAGAAAACTACTTAAGTTAAATAATATTGATGTTCATCTTCAAGATCGTCATCATCTCATAACCTTATACATGAGGCGTATGCATAACCTTATTCATTAGGCTTATGTATAGTGTTATGCTTTGATCTCATGCATAAGCTCTATGTATAAAGCCTATGCAATGTGCTAAACGCATAAGTCTATGCATTAAGCTCTATGGAAAGAGCTTATGCATGATCTTATTAATGCATAAGTCTATTAATTAAGCTCCATGCATAAGCTCCATACATAGATCTTAATGCATAGAGCATATGCATAAAACTTAATCCATAGCCTTTTGCATTAATCTCATGAATAAGCTATATGCATTAAGCTTAGCATAGCATTGTGCAGTACGCTCATGCATAAGCTCTATGTAAGCTCATTCATAAGCTCTATGTGTAGAGCTTATGCATAGGCTTAATGCATGACCTTATGTATAGGCTTTTACATTAATATCATGCTTAAGATCTATGCATATAGCTTATCTATAAGCTTAATGCATAGACCTTATGCATTAAGCTCATATTGCTTAAGCTCCATGCATAAACTTGTGCATAGAATTATGCATTAATTTGATGCATAAGCTTTATGCATAGAGTTTATTCATAAGATTAATGCATATAAATTTTGCATTAAGCTTATGTATAAACTTTATGCATTAAGCATATTCTGCATAGGCTTGGGTATTAAGCTCATGCAGAAGCTCTATGCATAGCATTAAGATCATTAATAAGCTCTATTCAAATGCATAGCATGTATAGAGCTTATGCATTAAGCTCATAAAAAAGATCTATACATATAATTTTGCATTAAGCTCATGCATAAGCTTGTATTATGCACTAAGCCTTTGCATAATCTTGTTTAAGGCCTTATGCATTAGGCTCATGCATAAGCCCGTGCATAACATTATGCATTCAGTTGATCTATGATCTCTATGCATAAGATTGTGCATAGGCTATATGCATAAGCTTGTGCATAGCATTATGCATTAAGATGATGCATTAAGCCTATGCATAAAGATTATGTATAAGATCTATGAGTTAAGCTTATACATTAAGCTCGTGCATATGATCAATGCATAGAGCATAGAGCTTATGCATTAAGCTTAATGCATAGGTTTGTGCATTAAGCCTATGCATAGAGATTATGCATAACCTCATGTATAAGATCTATGCATTAAGCTTATGTATAGGCTTAATGCATAGAGATTATGCATTAAGCTTCGGCATAAGCTTATGCATAAGCATAATTCACAAGCTTTATGCATAATATTTATGCATACATGAATACGTAGAACTTAATGCACAAGCCTATGCATTATGCTTATGCATAAGTATAATGCCCAAGCTCTTTGCATAACCTTTATGCATGCATGGAAACATAGAGCTTAAATGTATAAACTTAATCCATAAGCTTTATGCATGCATGCTTTTATAAAGCATGTATGCATAGGCTTGTGCATAAGCTCTATACATACACCATAAGACACAAGAAATAAGACAAAGTAAGAATAAATCCCCAGCACAAGATATAAGACAAAGATGTGTTGAAAAATATAAGCCTAGTTTATGGGGAAAACATTTGAGTGAGAGACACATAATTTCAAGATAATTATGAAGTTTTGTGGCATTTTCATAACAATAATGTTACACCTATCATATCATATATCTTTATTGATGAGGTTTCATGTGCAGCCAAAGGAGAGGAAAATGAGTACTACTAGCTCTAGTGTGTTTAGGGTATTTTTGCATCATGTGTTGAAAGTAGAAAGGTTAAGGAGCAAGGATGTTAATAGCTCAAATAATTTAGCATAATTGTATCATTACAAGTATGTTCATGAGCTTTTTAAAATAACCAAAACATGTGAAGCTTGAAATTGGTAGAGAAATTTAGCACATATTAGGAATTCATTAGCATCTTCAATTTGGAGCTACATTCTAGAAAAAAAAGGTAAAAATTGGGGAGGATTTAGAATTACATTCGTGTCTAGTACTTGGCTTTCCAAAGGACAAAATCATATCCATCATAGATTTTGTTACGAAGCACACAATCACACATTGTAACTATAACATGAAATTAAAACTAGCACTACATATTTAATTATAGGTTATAATTTAATGTGAATTTCAAACTAGTACTACAGTTTTTTTCCATAGGTATTTACATTCTATCATCAAAACATGTCATCATAGCCTTGTTGGTGGTATGTATGTTTGTGCTTCCAATGTATTATCTTGTTTTTGATGTGTTGTAAATTTCATTTGTCACTATGTCTTATCACCACCATTACAAGCACATGGTTAATATAAATAGAAGAACATCAAAGAAATAATATTAGGTAATATATAAATTACTCTCTGACAACACATACATGTGTGTATGTGCTTTCATCATGCATGGGGAAACACACACGCACACCCCATCACAAGGAGATAGTTCATAGAGAAATGAGAACATCTAACAAATATTATTGGGTTGTAATTCCTTGCTCACACGCATGCACACATTTATGGATGGGCGTGTGCACACACACATATACGATCACATGCACACTTACATGTGCGTATCTTGGGCACTATAAAGACACAAGATAAATGCCATTAGAACATCCATGTGTATCCATTAGACCGAGCATTGGTTCTATGCTGTTTACAAAGATTGGGAATTCAACAGAGGATATATTGTGCATGTAGGTAAGATACACTCACAAGAAGTAGGGTCTTTTACAACGTAAAACTTATAGTAAATTTGCACAAGAACAAATATGGATAAAAACGTTGTATCATTGATGATGCGATGTATGATAGATGGCTAAGTTCCCCTTGCTTTCAAAATTGGAAATCTCGAATCATGATAGATGGTCTATGTTTTATGTGATAATCTAGAATGCAATGAGTTGTGCTAATGCAGGTAACTAGTGAGAGCAAAGGCTTGGGGGCAATTAAGTCATTAGCCTATTCGTATTGCAACTTTTGAGTGCATCTTAAACCATTTGGGTGCCCATTTTGGCATCACAACCTCTCAATAGAGATATCGTAAATTTTATCGACCCCATGTGTGGCCGATTATGAAGATAATCTGCATTCCAGCAAGTTGCCTATTTGTCAATGTACCAGCTATCTCTACACCATATCATAGATATCTCTACACTATCTCATCTCCTAAAACACCATCTTGACTTAATATAAGGGCACTAAGCATCTAAGAATATGATCAACCATGGCTACAGTGTTACTTTCATCAATTTTGATTTTATGCATAAGAAGATGCATAAAGAATTTAATTTTATTTCAAAAGAGTTATTCTCATCAATTTTTATTTTATGCATAGAAAGATGCATAAAGAATTTATTTTTATTTCAAAAAGAGTTATTCTAATCAATTTTGATTTTATGTATAAAAAGATGCATAAAGAATTTATTTTATTTTAAAAGAGTTATTCTCATCAATTTTGATTTTATGCATAGAAAGATGCATAAAGAATTTTTGTTTATTTCAAAAGAGTTATTCTCATCAATTTTGATTTTATGCATAGAAAGATGCGTAAAGGAATTTATTTTATTTTATTTTGAAAGTGTTATTTTCCTTAAAATTGAATTTATGCATAAATAGATATATAAAGGGATTTTTATAAAAATGTTATTCCCATTGAAGTTGATTTTTATAAAAGAATGAATGGATGGATAGATGTGATGTGAATTAGATAAATGTGAATGAATAGATGGATAGATGTGATGTGAATCAGATAAAAATGAATGAATGGATGGATAGATGTGATGTGAATCAGATAAATGTGAATGAATAGATGGATAGATGTGATGTGAATCAGATAAATGTGAATGAATGGATGGATAGATGTGATGTGAATCAGATAAATGTGAATGGATGGATGGATGGATGTGGATGTATGTGAAGAATAGTAGTGGATGTATGTGAAAGAATGGATGTGGATGTGTGTATGTGAAAGGATGGATGTGGATGTATGTGAAGAATAGAAGTGGATGTATGTGAAGAGTAGAAGTGGATGTATGTTAAAGAATGGATGTGGATGTATGTGAAAGGATAGATGTGGATGTGTATGTGATAAGTATGGATTTGAAAGAATAGATATGGATGTGTATGTGATAAGTATGGATGTGGATGTATGTAAGAGAATACATGTGGATGTAAATGTGATGGATATGAACGAGAATTGACGCGATGAGATGTGATGTAAATTGGATAGATATGAATGATAACTGATGTGAATGAATGATAAGGGATGTGAATGAATGTGATAGCATGTGAATCAGGATGTAAACATGTGAATCGGGATGTGAATAAATGTGATAGCATGTGAATCAGGATGTAAACATGTGAATCGGGATGTGAATGAATGATATAGGGTGTGAATTAATGTGTTAGCATGTGAATCGGGATGTGAAAAAATGATATAGGATGTGAATGAATGTGTTAGCATGTGAATCTGGATGTGAATGAATGATAAGGGATGTGAATGTATGTGATAGCATGTGAATTGATGTGAATTAATGTGGATTGATGTGGATGGATGTATGGATATTGTGGATTGACGTGTGGATTAATGTGGATGGATGTATGAAAGATGTGGATGGATGTGTGGATAATGTGGATTGATGTGGATGGATGTATAGATGATGTGGATTAAAGTGGATGGATGTATGGATGATATTGATTGATGTGGATGGATGTATGGATGATGTGGATTGATGTGTGGATGATGCGATTGGATGTGATTTGATGTGAGAATGATACGACGTGATAGGAATCGATGAAGAAAATAAAATTATGGTAAGATGAGAAAAGATGGGGACTAATGTCACAGAATGCTGAGTAATGAGAAAAGATGGAAATATTGTTGGAACTGTATTTGTATGTGAAATCTATTTTTCAATGACTGTTTCATGTCAAGAATGCTGGGAAAGCATTTTGACCGTCTTGTGATTGAGGTCGTGGAGACTTATCTGTTAAAGTTGCAACTGCTAACGGAGAGTCAACGGAGGACGTCTCGCGTAGCAAGGTCTCGACCAAGGTCTTGACAAGCCTCCTTGGTTTGATTTAAATGGTGAGCTTCTGGTACAGTGGATGAGGGACTAAGGAAGCAGCCTATGAGTGAAGTGCTAGGTGACCTACGAAGGATCCTAGAGGGTGCTGACCATGTGATGCTCGGGCTCTGGGTCGCGGAAGATACCCACAAGTACGTCGGGGAAGATATTGGAACAAGGCGTAAGAGTTGTTTTCTGAATTCAGGCATGGATCTAGTTGATTGACCTTGCTGGTCCTCAACGGATGAGTCCAGGGCTCTTTTACATGGAGCTGTTGGTTGATCTTACTGATCTTCAACGGAGATTCCATCTGGATATTTTTATGTGAATATTATTGGCGGGTACTATGAGCTAGGAACTATTGAAAAGGCCCCTTAGTGAACAGGTAGTGAGCGTTCTGGTTGCCAATGATGCCATAGGTACACCGATGAAAGAATGAATTGGAAATTAGAATTTGTTGGAATTAGGGGTACAGGAAAGCACACAAAGCTTGGACAAGAAGAAGAAGCAAGAATGCACACAACACACCTAGTATTAGATTGTGTCAATGTACAAAAGATAAGTTAGTCCTAGAATAATGGGCGTATACACAAGCCGGGGGAAAAAACCTCCTAAAGAGGGAAAAAGTGCCCGGGCGGTTCTAAGTGTGTTCACACACATCACTGCCTATATATATGGCAACAAATCCCCCCTAGGAGTGACGGTGTGAACGAGAGCTGGCACTCATGTACAGGGAAGTGCCATACCCAAAGTAGATTAGTCCACAAAGGGGAGCAAGCCCAAAGCGGAAAGCTTCAAACTTCTCACGAGGAAGCACGAGGTTGTCCTGTGTTGGCACATAGTGTGTTGGCACATATGCCAAGCTGATCTCTCCTGCTGAGAGTCTCTCCCTGACATAGTGATAATGCACCTCAATGTGCTTTGTGCGAGCATGAAAAACTAGGTTTTTGGCAACTGCCAATGCGCTCTGACTGTAAGTGTAAATAGAGGTGGTCAACTCCACCACACACACTCAACCGTACCTTTGAAAGCTACCCTATACTTAGCTTCACAACTAGAAGTGGCCACAGTAGGTTGCTTCTTGCTCAACCAAGATATGCATGAGCTACCGAGCATGAAACAAAAACCACTTGTGGACACTCTTGTGTCATAGCAACCAGCCCAATCTGAGTCTGAAAAAGCATGTAAATCTGGCGGCAACAATCCCCCCTTGGGATAAAACAACCCAAGATGTATGGTGCCACTCAAGTAGCGAAAGATGCGTTTAACTGCCTTCCAATGCTGAGAGCCTGGGCTATGCATAAACCTGCTCACCTGTGAGACTGCAAACTGAATGTCTGGCCTCGTAATGCTCACAGAAATGAGGCAACCAATAGCTATCTGATAGAGTGTGACATCAAAGTGATCTCGAGCATCATGAAGACTCAACTTCAATCCTGTCTCCATTGGAGTAGCAATAGGCTTGCAGTCTTCAAGGCCAAATCTCCGCACAACAATGTCTCAATATACTTTTTTTGACACAAAGCAATACCTCCATCACACTGCCTAAATTATATCCCCAAATAATGATGCAAATGCCCCAAAATCTGACATCTCAAAAGAGGCATTCAAATTAGCCTTAAAATCAGCAATATGACTCTCATTTGGTCCTGTGAGTAGCATGTCATCGACATAAAGAGCAATGATTAGATGTACATCATCCACACATTTAACATACAAAGTGCTTTCTGTTTGACTATTCTGAAAACCATGTGCAGTCAAATATGCATGTATCTTTTCATACCAAGCTCGTGGAGCTTGCTTTAAACCATATAAAGTCTTTTTCAACTTGCACACTTTGTTTTCCTGCCCTCTTTGAACAAAACCACGAGGCTGCGATACATACACCTCCTCATGCAAATCTCCATTCAAGAACGTAGTCTTTATGTCCAACTGGTGTACATTCCAACCATTATGAGCTACCAATGCACAAATGCTACGAATGGTAGTCATACGACAAGTTGGAGCAAAGATCTCATCAAAATCAATGCCCTTTTCTTGAGCATAACCCTTTGCAACAAGTCTAGCCTTATAGCAATCAACACTGCCACCTGGCTTTCGTTTCAACTTAAAAACCCACTTACATCCAATGACCTTTTTACCAATAGGCAAATCACGCAAAGACCATGTACCATTCTTTATTATAGCATCATATTCACTTTGCATTGCAGCCAACCAATTTTTTGATTTTTGTGCCTCATCAAATGAAAGAGGTTCTTCCTCTTCACACATACTAGACACAGCCAAAGCATAACAATCTGATGCATAAGAGGCATGCTGAAAACCTGAACGAGTACGACTAGACATAGGTGCATCAGTGTTACTATCACGCAAGGTTTGCACCAGCCATTTAGGCATACCTCTAGCCTGCTCATTTTTAGCCCTATCCTCATAAATTACATCTTGTAAATCTGCATCAGAAATAGGCTGATCTATGATGTCGTTTGAAATTTGCATAGGCTGAATATTTGCCTCATTAGGACTTACATTTGAATTCCCACCTGTAAACAGAGGCAACAACGTATCAAATACATCCCGTGAGCTCACACCTGTCTCTTTGGTACATGATAACAAAGGCTGCACAACATCTTCCACAAAAACAACATCTTGACTAATCAAGATATGGTTTGACTACGGATGATACAATCTGTAACCCTTGCTCTCAGCACTGTAACCAACAAAAATGCATTTGACAGCCTTATCATCCAATTTTCTACGTTGTTGCACAGGTACTAAAGCATAGGCCAAGCAACTAAAGACACGCAAGTGACCAATAGAAGGCTTCCTGCCATGCCAAGCTTGGTATGGAGTAACAGACCGCAAGGCCTTAGTGGGACACCTGTTGAGTACATATGCAGCACACATGATAGCCTCAAGCCAAAACGCATGTGGCAAAGCTTGGCTCTTGACCATACATCATGCCATCTCTATAAGTGACCTGTTTTTCCTCAACAACACCATTTTGCTGAGGGGTATACGGCACTATACATTGGTGTTTTATCCCACGACTAGCCATGTACTCCCTCCCTTGATCAGAACGGAGAGTGCCCATAGTACAATTGGATACATTTTCAACCATAAGCAAAAACTATTTGAAGCACAAAAAAGCTTTGGACTTTGCCTTCAGTGGATATACCCATGCATGCCTTGAGTAATCATCAATGAAAGTCACGAAGTACAAGTGTTTACCAAATGACAGAGTTTGCATAGGCCCACATACATCACTATGTACAAGTTGCAATTTGTGAGTGGCCCGCACAGAACCATCCTTTGGAAATACAGAACGCTGCATTTTTCCCAAAATATAGCCTTCACAAACATGTTTCAATGGTGTCTCAAGAGGGGGCAATGAAGCAACCATATCAAATTTCTGCAAACGCATCAAACTAGCAAAGTTCAGATGACCAAAATGAGCATGCCATAGTTTTGCATCTGAAACTGCCTTTTCATCAAAAAATGCATTAGCTAAATCTTCCACACACTTGTCATAAGAATTGAGCCTATAGAGCCCACGAAACAAGGTGCTAGATACAATAATCGTATCACCAGAAGTCAAATCATAAACAGTACATATGTCCCACAAATTTGACTACAACTCCAAGTCTAGCAAGCGCAGAGACAGACAATAGATTCTTCTTTATCCCTGGCACATACAAAGCATCTGAAAGTGTGAAAGCGCTACCATTTGCAGCAATTAGCATAATTTTACCAACGCCCTTTATTGGGTAAGAAGCATTATTGGCACATGTGACAGTATTCCCATTAGGGATAGCCTAAAGACAAGTGAACATATCATGTGCAAGGTAATGTGCTTTGTAGCACCACTCTCAAAATACCATACATCAAAGTCAACAGAAACTACCAAACATGCATCATGTACAGATGGGTCATACTCGCAATACACGCTAAAGTCCCATTTTGTATCCTGCACAACATTTGCAGAATCTGCATTTGTAGAAGCATCCGCTATTGTGGCTGCATTTGACTCTTTCTTCTTTGCCTCTTTAGCCTTTAGCTTAGGGCAATTCTTAATGACATGATAAGTTGCCTTACAATAGTTGCACCTGATTTTTTTCTTGCCTTTATCAAGAGCCTTCTCAGACCTATTGTTTCTACCTGTGGAAGGAGAAGAAGTTGCAGACCTACTAATAGGAGAAGAAACAGTGGAAGGGACTTCTTCTCTGCTGGGCAGCAACAAATGCTTGATCAACTACACGCTGCCAGTCCTGTTTTGCCTAGACTGTGCTTCTTGCAAGAGCTTGTTGACTAAAGTATCATATTTGACAACATCAAGTCTGTCCTCAGTAAAAAGTCTCTACGTGGAAGCAAAAGTCTGATATGATTCAGGTAAACCATCAAGAACAGTCTGCACAAGAGAATGATCAGGAATAATCTCACCTGCAGAAATCAAGTGTTCCTTGAGATCTTTAATCGCAGCAAGAAAAACATTCATGTCATCATCTTCCTACATAATCTTCGATTCTAGCTCTTTATGCAGGTAAGAGATTTTTGCCTCGTTACGACCTGCATACAAACCAGCTAGAATATCCCAAGCCTGTTTTGCTATTTTAGCTGAATGAATATGTGGAGTGATGTTATGTTTGACAAAAAGTGCAATCAAGGCATGAGCCTGCGTATCTTTACCATCCCAATGAACTTGTTCAGCAATGGGCAACAACAGTAGAGCTGCTTCTAGAACCTGTAACATCCTCAACAGATCCTACATCCACAGAGCCTGGACGTACATCCATACCCTACACAATGTTCCACACTCCTTTTACAACCAAAACATGCTACATCATGTATGCCCAAAGTAGGTAGTTGCTGTCTCCATATTCCAATTTGTCATCTCAGCAGACAACATGCGAAATACATCATTGCTATTATCAACCATGGCCACTGATTGAAACTGATGCAAAAACTACTTGTAATGACACAAAGACTGAATAGAAAACAACTCGTGCTATGTAGCACGGTCCATAATAGAATACGTATGCCTGTTTTGTAGAAAACTGCACTGTCAAAATTTATGCACAAAGTGACGAAAACACCTGTAGAGATTTATAATGCAAAAACGGAGCCCGAAACAGCCATCCACCCACATTAATCCACATTCATATCATAAGTATTCTCATTCTCATCTAATCACATCTTTTTCTAACTCATCACTTATTTCCTCATTTATCCTCATCAGATCACATCTACTTGCATCTACCTATATATCTCATCACTATTTTCTTCATTTATCCTCATTAGATCACATCTACTTGCATCTACCCATACATCTCATCACTTCACATACATTAACATCTATCCAACATCTCATCACTTCACATACATTAACATCTATCCAATCTACATCGCATCTTATCACATCCATTTCACATCACATCTCATTCATTCACATCCCGATTCACATGTTAACACATTCATTCATGTCCCTTATCGTTTATTCACATGTTAACACATTCATTCATGTCCCTTATCGTTCATTCACATCCCGATTCACATGTTATCACATTCATTCACGTCCCTTATCGTTCATTCACATCCTGATTCATATGTTATATTCATTCACATCGTATATCATTCATTTACACCCTGATTCACATGACATCACATCTCATCTATTCATTCACATTTATTTGATTCGCATCACATATTATCACATATATTTACCTTTCATTCTCATCACTTCTATTCTCATCACATCCATCCATCCATTCTTTCCCATCTATCTAATTTGCATTACATCTCATCACATCTATTTACGTCTCATTCTCATCACTTCTACTCTCATCACATCCATCCATCCATTCATTCCCATCTATCTGACTCGCATCACATATCATCACATCTATTTACCTTTCATTCTCACCACTTCTGTTCTCATCCATCCATCCATTCATTCCCATCTATCTGATTCGCATCCCATCTCATCACATCTATTTACCTCTCATTCTCATCACTTCTATTTTCATCACATCCATCCATTGATTCCCATCTATCTGATTCGCATCACATATCATCACATCTATTTACCTCTCATTCTCATCACTTCTATTCTCATCACATCCATCCATTCATTTCCATCTATCTGATTCGCATCCCATCTCATCTATTTACCTCTCATTCTCATCACATATCATCACATCTATTTACCTCTCATTCTCATCACTTCTATTCTCATCACATCCATCCATTCATTTCCATCTATTTGATTCGCATCCCATCTCATCACATCTCATCCCATCTCATCACATCTCATCCCATCTCATCACATCTCCTCACATCCATCACATCTCATCACATCTATTTACCTTTCATTCGCATCCCATCTCATCACATCTATTTACCTTTCATTCTCATCACTTCTATTCTCATCACATCCATCCATCCATTCCCTTCCTCCCATCTATCTGATTTGCATCACATATCATCACATCTATTTACCTTTCTTCTCATCACTTCTATTCTCATCACATCCATCCTCTATTCATTCCCATCTATCTAATTTGCATCACATATCATCACATCTATTTACCTTTCATTCTTATCACTTCTATTCTCATCACATCCATCCTCTATTCATTTCCATCTATCTGATTTACATCACATATCATCACATCTATTTACCTTTCATTCTCATCACTTCTATTCTCATCACATCTATTTACCTTTCATTCTCATCACTTCTATTCTCATCACATCCATCCTCTATTCATTCTCATCTATCTGATTCATATCATATCTTATCACATGTATTTATAGAATGTAAGAGAATTCTTATTTTTGATTTAAAGATTCTTTACGGATCTATACATAAGAACGACTTCAGTGGGAAATAACACTTTTATAAGAATCCGTTTATGCATCTATTTATGCATAAATTCAATTTTAAGGAGAATAAACTTTCAAAATAAAAATAAATCTTTTATGCATCTTTCTATGCATAAATTCAATTTTAATGAGAATAACTCTTTTGAAATAAAAAAAAATTTCTTTATGCATCTTTCTATGCATAAAATCAAAATTTGATGAAAGTAACGCTTTTATATTAAAAAAAATTTATGCATCTATTTATGCATAAATTCAATTTTAATGAAAGTAACACTTTTATAATAAAAGAAATTCTTTTATGCATCTATTTATGCATAAAAATCAATTTTGATGAAAGTAACACTTTTATAATAAAAAAGCTCTTTTATGCATCTATATATGCATAAAAATCAATTTTGATGAAACACTTTTACAATAAGAAAAAAAAATTTATGCATAAAAATCAATTTTGATAAAAGTAACACTTTTATAATCAAAATATTCCCAATATGCATCTTTCTATGCATAGAAATTAATTCTAATGAAAAAGCTTACATGAATTTTTGTGAGCTTTCCTTTGGCTTGATGGTTTGAGGGATCTACTCTTGTTTGCAAAAAGAGTGGCCACCAATTCTTTTGAAGAGGAAATGGTCAAAACTAATGAATTATCAATAAATTCACTATTTTTGGCTCTAGGAGGAGTAAAGTAACAGTGCATAAAACACTATTAACCATTTACAAAGGGGGAGGCTTCATTTATAGGAAAAAGTGAGGCTCTAACTGTTAGGCAAAAATTTGAAAGGTGTTTTGGGCTTGTGTACATATGGGATGCATGACATGTAAAAAAGCTTTGTCGTGAATATCCTGGCAGATGTACAGAGTGGGAGAAGACAAAGGAGACAGAAGCTGATGTAATGCCTTTGGGAAAACGAACGCCACAGGAAAGCTGATGCTGCAGGGCCTAGCAAGAAGAAAGGTGAAATGAAGGAAGGAGGGGATGTAAAGGTCAAGCGGAAGCGAAAGCCTCGTAGGAAGTTTCAAGTGACTAATTTTCCACTAGGGGTTGGGCAAGATAGCTACAATTTGCAGGAGGACATGGCTGGAAGGAAAGCTAATATATTACTTTTGGGCAATTGATAGAGTTAGCTCCCAAATTGAAACGTCAGTGGAAAAGACTTGTGAACCCAAGATAGAAGGAACCTGCCCAGAGGGATAGTGGATGTTTTATCTATTGAGGAGTTACCTGATATATGTCCTGTGGTGGATGTATGGCACAAAGGGAAGAATATGGGAGAAGCATATATAGATGGTGGTGCACAAATTTGTGTAATCACACTAGCAGCTGTGAAGAGGCTTGGTCTTAATATTACTGAAGCGTCTGGTTTCCGTATTCGGTTGGCCAATCACCAGAAGGTCAAATGCTTGGGTGTGATCAAGAAATTAGAATTGCAAGCTTTTGATGTAAAGTTGCTTGTGGATTGTCATGTTATGCCGGTAGGAATGGGTGCATTCCCCATCATTTTGGGAAGACCATGGCTGAGAGCGATGAAGGCTGTTCAAGATTGGAGGAAAGGGGTCATTACTCTGTATGACAGGTGAGGGGATAAAAAGCAGTTTAATATGGATAATAAGAAGCCTGTTGAAGGGAAAAATGAAGCTGATTCGAGTGTTGATGATACGACTAGTAGCAGCACTACTAGTGAAGGAACAGAAGACACTTCATCCAGTGAGGAGGATGCAGAGATGATTGCCCTGGTTATTGATAAGGAAGTGCTTAGTGATGAGGTTGCCCAACAAAAAGAGGCCATACAGGAAGAATGCGAGGAAGTGGTGAGGACTGATTTTATGACAGAGGATGCTCTTAAAGAGTATATGTTTTTTGAGGAAGATTTTCCTCAAGATCCTGATGTACTTCCTTTGGATGCTATGATTGAGGTACAAGTGAATCATAAGCAGATGCATGCATGTGATGTGAAAGAGTATGCTTTTGAATCTTTGGATGATGTACCTTTGTGGGATGAGTGGGATATAGAAAGTCTAAAGGATGATGAACCTAAGTTGGAGTTGGATGATCAGATGTGCATTAATGTTAAGAAAGCCACGAGAAGAATTGATGCTATGAAGGAGGAGCAACACCAGAAGACTATGAATGATGTTGATGCTATGGATGAGACTATGGATGCTGTGATAGATGAATTTCTTATTGGCCTTGATAAAGATAAACACACAGGAGCTGAGGTGGATGTTTTGGCAATGGTGCCTTTTAAAGGGGAGTTTGTTTTGCCTGTAGTGATTGGCTTTGATGGTGATGTCTCTTATGTTGATGGACAAGAAAGTGCCATAGCACAGCAGGTCTTTCTTGATGAAGCTTTCATCAGCTATTACCCTCAGTAGGTGTTGCTTCACTGGTTTTTCAATAATAGTGTTGACTATATCAGTGATTATGGAGTTGAGATGAGGCAGGATGCTATGTATGTCAAGAGTTTTGTTTCCAAAAGCTCTTATGTTATGTTGTGGGATGTGGGAAGGCAAACTACGCCTTGGGAATGTTTTTGGCTGCTGATCATAAATGATTCAGCAGGCTAGGGGTTGGGCAAAGTATGTTAGGCAAAAATTTGAAAGGTGTTTTAGGCTTGTGTACATATGGGATGCATGACATGTAAAAAAGCTTTGCCTTGAATGCCCTAGCAGATGTACAGAGTGGGTGGTTTGGTAGTAGGCTAGTACATGTATGTTTTTTCCTGGGAGCCTTGTATTTGAGCCACGTGTTCTCTTGCAAAATGTAAAGAGGAATCTCACAGTAGGCGTGGAAATATGCCTTTGGACGAAATAAGTTGAGGACCCTTGTGTTTAAAATTAATGCCTCCATGTGGAAGCACATTGGATTGCTAAAAATGTGATGCCTAGATGAGTCTAGATGCAAATCCATAGTGCTCCATATTTAGTAAACATATGGAGATGGCTGGAAGCACATGGATAATAACCATAATTAGCATTTTATAGCGGGTTCTTCCAGAACAAGGCCACGACCAGCTGGCAAAGAGAGTGGTAGGTACATCAACAAAAGAAGGCGCCGGCTGACTAAAGAAGGGATAGCGGAAGGGATTGCAGTAGGGGAGAGATGGGCTGGCGACTGGCTAGGGAGCCGCCTCTTGTAGTAGCAAGAAGGTTGGACATGTAGCTGTTTGGTGTGACGGCTGACAGTGAGGAGGCTGGTGCGTGGACTGCAGTGAAGCAGTGAAGGGGAGGGAAACAAGTCGATAGCATAAAGGGAGTGGTGGTAGTGCCAGTTGTAGCAGAGGAGAGGCGAGGTCGTCAACTGAAGTGGGCAGTAAAAGTGAAGATGTGCGTCGACTGGGAAGAGTTCATCGCTGTTGTTGCGGCCAGTTCTCAGTGAAGGGCAAAAAAGAGATAGAGAAGCGGGGTGGTGGCGGTTGGTAGCACACAGGAGCAGAGGGTTGCCTTTAGTTGAAGGGCTTGTTTTGATGTGGGCGGCGACTGCAGGCAGAGAGAGCAGTGAACCAGAAAAAAAGGCGACTGTGGGCAGGTAAGAGAGGAGTTGGTGGTGCCGACTTGGAAGGAGCCGCCTACTACAGGTAGACAAGAAAGAGGACCTTGTTATGGAGGGTGGCTGCCTGGGATAGCGAAGGCTGGCGACGACTGCAAGCCAGGAAGGAGAGCACGCGGTCTGCAAGAAGAGAGGAAGAAAGTGGTGGCGTCCACTGCAACAAAAGTGAAGAAAGAGAGGTGAAGACGATGGCAATTAGTTTGCCATCGTCTGGCTGAGGTGATGATGTTCTAAGAGGAGGTAAGATAGGGATCAGTTGAAATGTTGGGGTACAGCTCGTAGTAGCGAGCAGAGATGTGTTTTTTGGAAGGAGTTATGCATGTAAGATGGTGTGAAGCAAAAGCTTCTGTGTGTTGTCTGAAGCTTGTATGAAGTGTTGACTGGGGATTCAAGGATGAATGATACTGGTAATGTATCTGCATAAGTTGTGTGTTGGTATCCTATGTGTGTTGATTTGCAGGAGAAGGCATGATTGACGTGTTTGGTGATGTAGTCCACGGGTTTACACTCTTACAGCGCACTTTGTGCCAGCCTTCGATTACCTCGTCATGCACACGGTGGAAGTGTATGTGTTTGCTGGGTGTTTACTTTGATTATGGTGCCTTTGTTTTGGTTGATTTTCTGGTGTGGGTGGTGTGGTGAATTGTGTGAGAAGTGTTCCAGCCAGTGTGTTAGTGGTGCCCTAGGCTCGTGGTGTTTTCCAAGGCTGTTGGATGGATAGCTATAGAGGCAGGTGATTCCGTGTCTGGAATTTTCGACACTAACCAAGAAAACTGATTCTAGAATTTTTCAGATCAGTTTGGTCAATTTTTGACCATTTTTAGGTCAATTTAGCTTACTTTTTGGATCTAGTTGAAGCAGCAGAGAGAAGAGATGAAAATATCTCATTATTTGTGAGTTTAAAACTCAACCACACATGTGAAATAGGCTCCTCCTTCATGAGAGGAATTCCTTCACACTGAGGTGTCAAAAATGCATCATTTCTTCTAAATATATCTCCTTTTTTAACTAATAACCTTGTCCTTAGTCAACTTTTCATCTTATGTGAGTATTTACTCATTTTTGGTGGGATTTCCTTTTATTCTTCAATTTATCTCCTCCTCCCTACATTTGGATTAATCTAATTGGTCCATAGAACCTTAATTCAAAAATTTCAAAAAATCTGGACCCTTAGGCTAAGGTCCTTTTTACGTGATTTCAATTTATTCCAATTGCACATTGAAATTTTATTTTTGAATATCTATTTCAAGGGAAACCAATTTAGACACTAGGAAGATTTTTATATGCAAAATATCTCAATTTTGAATTACCTCCCTCTAGATATTTTCTCTCCCTAGGCCAAAATAAGGTAAAACAGGATCTTTATATAAGTTCAGAAGGGGAGGTTTTTACACCTGCAAACCTCAAAATCCGGAGGGAGGAATCTTACATATCAGGCATATCAACAAGGGGCTCAACCACTTTCTCTGTGCCTTTATTTGAGTTTTTTTCTGCTCAAAAACTCCATTTTGTTACGGAGTGTATCTACATGTAAATTATCTCTTAATGCCATTCTTTCGCAAGAATTCAAAGAACTCATTGGAGAATTATTCTCCCCCTCCATCTCACCTTAGGCACTTCACATGATTTTTTGTCTATTTTTTAGCCATAACTCTGAAATTCTGAAAATGAGTGAACACTTCACTCTTCTCCTTCATGAAATACACCCACACTTTCGTCGTGTGGTCATCAATTTATGTTATGTAGTACCCACCCATAGACATAGTCTTCGCAGGACCCCATACATCTAAGTGCACACCATCTAGTACATTCCTTCTCACATTTCTGTCATGTGGAAATACATACTTTGTTTTCTTTCCAAGTTGACATGCTTCACATACTTTCTGCATACCTTCAACTTTAAACTTAGGTAGTCTTGTCACAATTTCTTTAGTCTGCATAGACTTCATTCTTTGCACATTTACAGGCCCAATTTTCTTATGCCAAATGTATGTATGTGCAAAAACTCCTGAACCATTTGCAAACATTGCAGCACTCAGTTTAGGCACATTCAATGTAAACAATTATGGGGAGTGGTTCAAGGAAATAAAAAACCTTGAAAGACCAGGTTTTATGGAAACAGGGGATGACACTGCTTATCCAATTGCCCATGTTGGAGATTGTCTATGCAGGATGGCAAAGTGAAGTACCTTGCAGATGTACTTCATATTCCCAACATAATAAAGAATCTAGTTTCAGTTGGCCAGATGATTGAGCAAGGTTTGCAGGTTCGGTTTAACCATGATGGTTGTTATGTTGAAGACTTTAAAGATAAGTGCAGGTTGGTTGCAAAAGGCAACAGAGTAGGTAGAATGTTTACATTGAATGTAAACATGCCTGAAGTGAGTGCTGCGATGTTTGCAAATGGTTCACGAATCGTTGCAGACACAGACATTTGGCATAAAAGAATTGGACATGTGAATGTGCAGAGAATGAAGTCTATGCAGACTAAAGGAATTGTGACAAGGCTGCCAAAGTTTAAAGTTGAATGTATGTAGAGGATATGTGAAGCATGCCAATTTGGAAAGCAAACAAAGCATGTATTTACACGTGACAGAAATGTGAGCAGAAATGCACTAGATATTGTGCATTTAGATGTATGGGATCCTACGAAGACCATGTCTATGGGAGGCTGCAGGTATTATGTGACATTTATTGATGATCCCACATGGAAAGTAAGGGTATACATCATGAAGGAGAAGGGTGAGGTGTTCACTCATTTTCATAATTTCAGAGTTATGGTTGAAAAGTAAACAAGGAAATATGTAAAGTGCCTAAGGTTAGATGGAGGACTTCTCCAATGAGTTCTCTGAATTTTTTAAGAAGAATGGTATTTGGAGACAGTTTACATGCAGATACACTCCGCAGCAAAATGGAGTTGCTTAGCGGAAAAATAGGCACATTGCTGAGATTGCGCGAGCATTGATGGGAGAGAAGAATATGCCGCATAGCTATTAGGCTGAGGCTATTTCTACAACAGTTTACATCATGAACAAGACTCCAACTATAGCCATACATGATGTAAACTGGCAGAAAACTTGATTTGTCTCATCTGAAAGTCTTTGGATGCATTGCATATGTGCATGTGCCAGATGAGCTGAGAACTAAGCTGGATCCAAAAGTTGAAAAATGCGTGTTTATTGGGTATTCTCTTGAGAGCAAAAGGGATACAAGTGCTATAACCCTACTACATGTGAGTTGAGGGTAAGAAGGGATGTTGTTTTTGATGAGATGAGTAGCCTACTGAAAAAGAAGCTGTTGGGACTGATGTGAGTGAAAATGTGGTTGCACTGAATGCAAGTCAGCAATCACAGTCTTTGAGTGGACCAGGAGAGTCCTCATCTAGTGGTTCAGTTTGATAGACCATGGAGTGGCAGGCTGCATCATAATACCAGTCCTGCAAATGTGAATAGTACATCACATAAAGGTAAAGAGAAAGTAGTTGAGCCCCTTAGTAGTATGATTGACATTTGTGCAGGGCATTCTCATGTTGATGGATATCCTAATCCTCATAACCAAAGGTTTAATAGTAGATGGGCGCAACACAAAATCAAAGACATACTTAAGAGAATAGGACATCTCTAGTAAGGAGACATGCAAAGGAGAAGAAAGCGCGAATAGATGCCGGTCAAAATGGACACGGCAAGCCATCTACTGCTCACATAAGGGTGAGTGGAAGAAAGCCAAGAAGGAGGTCCTAGAAGGAGTAGTGGACCAGGAATAAAGAGAAGCACGGCAAATACAAATGGAACGATATGGATCATCGCACTTCGGATCTAGAGGTCGTGTATCATGGGAGGCCGAGTTTGTATGTATAAAGTAACTTTATGTCTTTTCTTTGTATTCTCTCTATTTGAGTTGTGTTATAAAGTTTGTCTTGTGGTGTAGCGTGACATTATGGGTAGAAATCCTACCCTAGCAGAGACTGGCTACCATCATCACCACATTAGAGGAGATACATGGGATTACCTTCACAATAGAGGGATCATCTTCTACGAACAATACAATCGAGCAGCAAGGAGAACACCAATGCACGTAATACTTTTTATTTTTATTTACAAAACATGTTTCGACCTTCATAATACTTTCTATTTTTATTTATATATATCTTCACTTTGTGTAGGCACAAGGTAGACAAGAAGGAGGATAAGATGACTCGGAGAGTGGTGACTCCTCCGAGTAGTTTTCCTTGTAGTTTTTCTTTATGTATAGTTTTGGTTTATGCAACTATGTTTCTTTTTCAAGCCTCATGCGGCTACCATCATGTATGGACAATTTCTTGGATATAAGATGAAACTTTTCATCTTCTTTATGTATCGATGTTTTTATTCAAGCCTTATGTGGCTACGATCATGTATGGAGAAATTTTTGGATATAAAATGTAATTTCTCATCTTCTTTAATCAATATCCGAAGTGTGTTCACAAATATTTTTGTGCATATCTATTTTTAATTTAAGTTTTTATGTTGATATCTTTGGCCGATCTTGATTCGTCTATGTACAAGTAAGCAAAACCTTAATCCAGAGAGGTGCCTGTGCAGAAAATACAGCTACATGTGTAGAAAATGCAGCTTCATGTTGTGTAGAAAATGCAGCTATACATCTGCACAGGAAACTCTTTGGAAATTTTTTTAAATTCAAGAGCCCGTCGATAAGCGCATCAATTTATGCATCTATATGCGTGTCTATAAGCACATTTATAACAGAGGCTATAGAGGCATCTATTTATGCATCTATATGCACGTCTATGTGTGCATTTATATCATTGTAGACGTGCTTATAGACGCATATATAGACGCTGAAATAGATGCCCACATAGACGCGTGTGTGTAGATGCAAATTTAGACATGATTATCAACATGCCCATAACATTTTAAAGCACGTTGTCAAAATGGGTCTATAAACGCATCTATGGTCGCTTTTTCTTATAGTGCATTATGCATTAAGCTGACACATAAGCTCTATGCATAGATCTATACCATAAGATTAATGCATAAAGCGTATGTATAAGATCTATGAATTAAGCTTATACATTAAGTTCGTGCATACGATCTATGCATAGATCATAGAGCTTATGCATTAAGCTTTATGCATTAGCTTTATGCATAGGTTTGTGCACTAAGCCTATGCATAGAGATTATGCATAACCTCATGTATAAGCTCTTTGCATTAAGCTTATGCATAGACTTAATGCACACTCGGGGGGGTCACTATATGTAAATCCTCTATATCACGTGCGTTCAAGGCCTATTTAAAAAGTCCCTTATCTGTGAATTTTTAAGTGAATATAATGTATCCTTTCCTATTCAAATCTGTAAATTTTTTTTAAAATACAATAAATAAATCCCCTTTGTAAATATATTTCTGTAAGTTTTAAATATTTAAAATGTCCTTCTGTTGAACCCACGTGATACTTACATATTTATACGAGTGACCCCCCCGAGAATGCACATATATTATTCATTAAGCTTTGGCATAGGCTTATGCATAAGAATAATTCACAAGCTTTATGCATACACGAATACATAGAGCTTAATGCACAAGCCTATGCATTATGCTTATGTGTACGCTTATAATTCACAAGCTCTATGCATACACGAATACATAGAGCTTAATGCATAAGCCTATGCATTATGCTTATGTGTACGCTTATAATTCACAAGCTTTATGCATACACGAATACATAGAGCTTAATGCACAAGCCTATGCATTATGCTTATGTGTACGCTTATGCATAAGTATAATGCACAAGCTCTATGCATAACCTTTATGCATGCATACAAACATAGAGCTTAAATGTATAAACTTAATGCATAATCCTATCCATAAGCTGACAAAGTAAGAATAAATCCCCAACACAAGACATAAGATTAATGGGGCAAACATTTGAGTGAGAGACACATAATTTCAAGATAATTATGAAGTTTCGTGGCATTTTCATAACAATAATGTTACACCTATCATATCATATATCTTTATTTGATGAAATTTCATGTGCAAATAAAGGAGAGGGAAATAAGTACTACTAGCTCTAGTGTGTTTAGGGTATTTTTGCATCATTGTTGAAACTAGAAAGTTTGAGGAGTAAGGATGTTAATAGCTTAAATAATTTAGCATAATTGAATCATTACAAGTATGTTAATGAGCTTTTTAAAATAACCAAAACACGTGAAGCTTGAAATTGGTAGAGAATTTTAGCACATATTAGGAATTAATTAGCATCTTCAATTTAAAGCTACATTCAACCTACTTACATTATAGAAAAAAAGTTAAAATTTGGGGAGTATTCACAATTACATTCATGTCTAGTATTTAGCTTTCCAAAGGAAAATATCATCTCCATCATAGATTTTGTTGAGAAGCACGCAATCACACATTGTAACTACAACATGAAATTAAAACTAACACTACATATTTGATCATAGGTAATTTAATGTGAGTTTCAAACTAGTACTAAGGTTTTTTTCCATAGGTATTTGCATTCTATCATCAACTTATGTCATCATAGCCTTGTTGGTGGTATGTATGTTTGTGCCTCCAATGTATTATCTTGTTTTTGATGTGTTGTAAATTCCACTTGTCATTATATCTTATGACCACCATTACAAGCGCATGGTTGATATAAATAGAAGAACATCTAAGAAATAATATGAGGTAATATATAAATTACTCTCTAACAAGCATGCACACATACATGTGCGTATGTGCTTGCATGCATGGCGAAACACACACGCATACCCCATCACAAGGAGATAGTTCATAGAGAGATGAGAACATCCAAGAAAGATTATTAGGTAATAATTCCTCGCTCATGCGCATGCACACATGCATGGATGGGTGCCTGTGCACACACACATATATGGTCACATGCACACTCACATGTGCGTAGGTTGGGCACTATAAAGACACAAGATAAATACCATTAGAACATCCATGTGTATCCATTAGACCGAGCATTGGTTCTACACTGTTTACAAAGATTCGGAATTCAAAAGAGGATATATTGTGCAGTAGGTAGGAAACACTCATCACAAGAAGTAGGATCTTTTACAGTGTAAAACTTATAGTAAATTTTCACAAGAGCAAATATGGAGAAAAATGTTGTATCACTGATGATGTGATACAACAGATGGCTAAGTTCCCCTTTCTTTCAAAAATTGGGAATCTCAAATCATGATGGATGCTCTATGTTTCTTGCGAGAATCTAGGATGCAATGAGTGGTGGTAATGCAGGTAACTAGTAAGTCATTAGCTTATTTGTATTGCAACTTTTGAGTCCATCTTAAACCATTTGGGTGCCCATTTTGGCATCACAACCTCTCAATAGAGACTATCCTAGCGTAAATTTTATCAACCCGGTGTGTGGCCGATTATGAAGATAATCTGCATTCCAGCAAGCTGCCTATTTGTCAATGTACCAGCTATCTCTACACCATATCGAAGATATCTCTACACTATGCCGCCTCCTAAAACACCATCTTGTCTGAATATAAGGGCACTAAGCATCCAAGAATATGATCAACCAACCATGGCTAGGTCTCATAATATATCAACTAGCCAATGCCCAAACCTGGATGCAATTCAAGGGTGATAACCAACAATTTATTTTTTTCCAGCATCGAGGGCTTTTTTTTCCATGTTTGGTTCAATCAAGGACTTACACAATTTTAACTGAAGCATACTATTTTTTTTAAATAGACACACTTCCCATTGATTTCAACAACAATACATATGATTATATACAAGCCTTAAGTTTCTGAAGTACAATTACAAGGAAAACAAGGAAAACAAGGAAAGCTTTTTCTCGTGAGGATTCTTTTGCATTGTGCCTTCTTTGCTCCACAGCGTCATACCAGGAAGAGCTTCAATGGTACGTGCAGTGTCGATCGGATATGGTGCTAAATCCCTAGAAAAAGACAACAATCGGCGTTTTTCTTTTGTGAAAATTTGGAAATTAGACAAATTGCAAACATCAAGCAAAATCTCATCACCTCTTAAGGCCATCTCAGAAGAGCCTGCACAAATACACCTCACCACATGAAATGCACCATTTTCCCGCAAGCAAAACTGGGGAGCGCATGCTAAACATGCAGCAAGATTGAAGCCGTTTTTGCAGGCCGCCCTGTGAGAAGTGTCATATTTCGAAAACTTATTAGCGTGAAAGGAATCATAATCAGTATGCAGGTTGCGTTTGCGAGAGGGGAAACTAGGTTGGCCTGCTCTGTAGCAAACGGCTTGTGCAAAGTTGATTGGTGAGGTAAACACAGACGAGGAGGAGTCCTCATCGTGCTCGCTAGCGGCACTAGTTCCATTGCGTAAGGCAAAGGCCTCTCGTGCTGCAGAATCATGAGGCTGATTGATTCGGAGAACCATACTGCCACGTTGAGAAGGCTGAACTTACGAGAGGACCTAAGCTGGAGAGTGCTTCACAAATCTTCCCTTTTATTAAGGTTTTTCATAGATTTACCCTTTCTATAAGAGTACTTTGAAGGCCCATTAGAATGCCAGCATGAGCAATGCCTCACGCTGTGCAGTTATTAATGGAGGTTGCATAATCAATCAATGCTAAAATGGATTGGAATCAAGCATATAGGTCATCCACACACAAGAAACATAACTTAAATTTGTGTCCCCCAATAAAGACAACCCTTGACGGTGATTCAATGGTGCAACCAATCAAAGTGCTACTACATGCCACATAATTTATCCATGTAAATAAATATGACCTCAGATTTGAGCCTACTTGCCCTAATTCTAGCCATTAATAAATTCACTAAATGCCATTAAGATAATATTCTAGCCCCACGGGCGTACCATACTCCATCGGCTTTCAACCATTGAGATATTCTAGCAATGTGTTCTACGACTATGCTTTCAAGCATTGACTTTTTTTGAAAACTCTTGCATACATTTTGCATACCTGAAGGAAAATTTTACACACACTCTCTCTCTCTCTCTCTCTCTCTCTCTCTCTCTCTCTCTCTCTCTCTCTGAATGTACCTGTCCCTCTCTTTTTTAGCGATCGCCACCTATAAAGATGTCCACCCACTATAAAAAAGAGAGCATGCGATGCGTGTTTTAATACACGAGTTCCAATGCCTTTAATCCATTATCCACATTTAATACAGTTAGTTTCCATACATTATCTATAAAAGCCCATTCTAAGATATTAAACTTAGATCTCAAAACATTCCAATAAACTTATTTGTATTTTGATCTATTGATGTTGTGTATGCTTGTAATGTGTTATGAAGCTTGATAATACTTGTAGTTTATTATTAAGACATAGCTTCTAAAGATTAAAAATGAAAGCTTTGCAGAGTAATGCTTTTTCTTAATATAGACATTGTTTCAAGATGCTATATTGAAATCACCAAGATTTGGACAATCTTTTACCAGCATCATGAATGAACCCATTAAAAGTTTGATTTATATGTTAATTTTAAAGTCAAATACTTTGAAACTATGGAGTTAACTTGAGAAAGAACTTTATTGGCATGCAAAGCACACTCAATTATAATAGGGAGAAAGAACTTTACTAGCATGCGAAGCACACTCAATTATAATAGGGTGCACAAATCCAACCTTTTGATAAAACATAAGAAGGCTATACTTTTCTCTATTCTCAAAGGCATTCATGAATTATACACTTTATATGTAATTTTGTATTATTTTTTCCTATTGATGGTGACTAAGGGGGAACACCCATTAAAAAATGGAAACATCCATTAAAAATGATAAACGTTTTTTTTATCAAAATATCTTTTTGATTCATACCATGAGTGCTTCCCTTTGAACTTCATCCAAATAATTACACAAACTAATAAGAAATTTTTGTGCTGTATTATATGGCCCATGAAAATATTTTCCTTCTCTTTAAGACAAGGATTCTTCCATTGCAGAACATTTTTTTCTATCAAAATATCTTTTTGACTCATAGCATGAGTAGGTCCTTTGAACTTCAAAATATCAATACATTTACTAATAAGAACTTTTTCTACTTTATTATATGGCACATGAAAATATTTTCCTTCTTTAGGACAAGGATTCTTCCATTGCAAAATCACTTTCCATTTTAATCGTTGGAGTAGTCAAAAGTCCAAAATTTATGGGTGTTATAGGAATTTAAAATTACAATGTATTTCTAGTTGTTTCATGTTGCATGATGTAAGTTTTAAATTCCAATAAACTCCTCATGAGGATGAAAACTATACTCTTGTGAAACAAGTTTATTGGAGAGCGTTAAGGAAAATAAAGGATACATAATCTACCAAATATGAAATGCATAACTTCTACTCGATACCTTTTGAAAAAAGTCACATAATTTTTTCCAAGGTATCTTCTTCAAAAAGTCACATATATTTCATTTAGTCTAAAATCTAAAGTTGAACCACCTAAAACAACACTATCCCTTAATTTTAATTGAACATATGCATGAATGTTGCATTAATGTCACTAATCCCATGGTGTTTATGAATATATCTTTTGAAACCTTCACTTGACTCTGCGTGATTAATTAGTTATGTTGGATGAAGGTTTGAACTATCAAAATATTATATAGTATAACTTTTTTCCCTTGCAATAATTCACAACACTATTAAATTAAATGGTATTCACACCTTTTGTCCTTGCAATAAGACACAACACTATTAATGGTATTCATACATACCGACACATTATTATTTTTCAACAATATTACATTTGTAAACCAATAAATTGAATATTTTCATGTATAAGACACATGAGACATAGTGAAGCATGTAAGCTTACAATGCCAATGTCAATGTCAATGTCAATGTCAATGGGGTAGCATGTTCTACTACTATGCTTTCAAGCATTGACTTTTTTTTAAAACTCTTGCATACATTTTGCATACCTAAAGGAAAATTTTACATTCACATTATAGATTGAAGTTGTGTATCTAACTGTCAACATAGTGAAGCATGTAAGCTTACAATGTCAAATGGAACTTCTCTTATATAGATTAGACATGCATATTTGTTTCTAAGGAGAACCATGTTAATGTAGGCTCTCTCTCTCTCTCTCTCTCTCTCTCTCTCTCTCTCTCTCTCTCTCTCTCTCTCTCTCTCTCTCTCTCTCTCTCTCTCTCTCTCTATAAATGCATCTATCTCTCTCTCTTTTAGCGATGGCCACCTATTAAGATGTCCACCCACTATAAAAAAGAGAGCATGTGATGCGTGTATTAATACATGAGTTCCAAAGTCTTTAATCCATTATCCACATTTAATACAGCTAGTTTCCATATGGTATCTATAAAAGCCCATTCTAAGATATTAAACTTAGATCTCAAAACATTCCAATAAACTTATTTGTATTTTAATCTACTGATGCCATGTATGCTTGTAATATGTTATCAAGCTTGATAATACTTGTAATTTATTATTAAGCTATAGTTTCTAAAGATTATAAATGAAAGCTTTGCTAAACAATGTTTTTTCTTAATATAGACATTGTTTCAAAATACTATCATGAGATCATCAAGCTTTGGACAATCTTTTACCCGCATCATGAATGAACCCATTAAAATGTTGATTTATATGTTAATTACTTTGAAACTATGGAGTTAACTTGAGAAAAAACTTTATTGGCATGCAAAGCACACACTTATAATAGGGAGAAAGAACTTTACTAGCATGCGAAGCAAACTCAATTACAATAGGGTGCACAAATCCACCCTTTTAATAAAACATAAGAAGGCTATACTTTTCTCTATTCTCAAAGAAATTCATGAATTATACACTTTATATGTAATTTTGTAATTACTTTTTCCTATTGATGGTGACTAAGGGGGAACACCCATAAAAAAAATGGAAACATCCATTAAAAATGATAAACTTTTTTTCTATCAAAATATCTTTTTGACTCATACCATGAGTAAGTCCCTTTGAACTTCACCCAAATAATTACATAAACTAATAAGAACTTTCTCTGCTTCATTATATGGTGCATGAAAATATTTTCCTTCTTTAAGACGGGTTCTTCCACTCCAAAACATTTTTTCTATCAAAATTTCTTTTTGACTCATAGTGCTCATGAGTAGGTCCTTTGAACTTCAAAGTATCAAAATATCTTTTTAATTTATACCAAGAGTAAGTCTTTTGAACTTCACCCAGATCAAAACAGGAACTAACAAGAACTTTTTCAGCTTAATTATATGGCACATGAAAATATTTTCCTTCTTTAGTACAAGGATTCTTCCACTACAAAATCACTTTCCATTTTAATCGTTGGAGTAGTCAAAAGTCCTAAATTTACGGGTGTTGTAGGAATTTAAAATTACAATGTATTTCTAGTTGTTTCATGCTGCATGATGTAAGTACAAATTCCAATAAATTACTCATGATGAAAACTATACTCTTGTAAAACAAGTTTATTGGAGAGCATCAAGGAGAATAAAGGATACATAATCTACCAAATATGAAATGCGTAACTTCTAAGATACCTTTTGAAAAAAGTCACATAACTTCTCACAAGGGATCTTCTTCAAAAAGTCACATATATTTCATTTAGTCTAAAATCTAAAGTTGAACAACCTAAAACAACACTATCCCTTAATTTTCATGAACAAATGGATCGAATTACATAAGTATATAATTCCAAAAAAAGACTCATATATAAGATAAAGCATAATAAAAATATATGGAGATACGACAACCTTTGCCATGTAGATGATGAGTTTTTTCATCATCTCAAGGCAACACAATAATCATGGTCTACAACTCAAAAAGGTCATGCATTTCCATCTCACATATGTTTTGCTTACAATTGTGAACTTTTAAAAACCTTGAACCAGCATAGATGTCTCCTATTTCTCTATGCACAAGTATTTGCAAGGCATTTGGAAGGTTCATTACAATTATATGTTGTTAAGTTTCAAAAGTAAATATTTGATCCTCTCAAGTCTACACAAGCCATTTTGGCATACTCTTGGATGATTTCACTGCATCATCTATAGATGCCTTATCAATAGGCAGATTTGTGGAGTGAATATCAAGATGATTTTTCAACCATGGGATGGGTTTATTTATAGCACCTTTGTGAGTAACACTATATTAGTGAGTCTCGGAATTTCCCAACTCCCATTTTTTGAATACTAAAAAGGTGGGACCTGGATAACATGCCTATAAGTTTCTCAAAACCATATCATGTGACCTGGATAACTAAAAAGGTGGGACCTGGATAACATGCCTATAAGTTTCTCAAAACCATATCATGTGACCTATTGTTGGAAAGCGCTTGGAAAATGGAATCTAGTGAGCTATAGAGCGCTCAATTTGGAGTAACGGTGTTCAAGTTATGATTAATCCAAAGATTTGACCACGTGTCCCAAACTACTGAGAAATTCCCATATTCCCCAATATGGTGTTGAGTGCAACATACACCATATTCTATTCCATTTAATTAATCATAAAAAATTATAATATTTCTCAAATATTCAAAAGTCACATCACACTTCATGAGAAAGAAGAGATTTATCCAATAACCATAATTGTTTCTAACGTTAATCAAAAATAATAATAATAATCGCTAATAAAAGTTACACAAATCTAGAGAGATATTCACCAACAAAAAGTCCAGCAAAGTCCATGGCTTTCTACGACACCCGTCCAACCAACCTCTACACTAGACGTTCGTAACTATCTCGAGTATGCCTTTTTCTCCATGTCGTCTTCTTTGGGTTCTACTGGAAGGCTTTGAGAGGGATTCAATATCGTGCACTGTCTGGCATGTAAACAATATCGACCAGCCTAAATCTCGAAATTTCTCTCCCTCCCACGAACCACATCAAGGATCTCAAAAGATAGCTGAAAAAGATCCCATGAGAATTAGTTAGATTACCATGCTCAAAAAAGATAAACATAGTAGTCTTTTCTAAAAACACATTCTTTAACCAAAATAGAGATGACACTGGAAAGTGGTGTCAGATTTGCGCGAGTACTGGCCAAACCATGAGGAATCTCCAAATGGTTTGAAACTAGACTATGTTCCTCTCATAATGATCTGTCTTTCTTTAGTTCTTTCCTCTAATAAATAAAGTTATCTACCCCCTTACACGAAGCCGTTACAAAAAATTAAGGGTCAATTTAGTGTCCGGGCCCTACTATGTTTACTATGTAAAGCCCCACACAAGTTTCCTTTAGTCTAAACTACCCACTATGAACCCCTTATAAATTATCTAACATGGTTAGGTATGATGTAGAAATCACTTTTAAATGACACCACCAAACATGCATAAAACCCCCAAAATTGACCAAAAATTGATATCTCTAAATACACGCAATTTGTGAACAAATTAATCTTTTATATCCTCCATGTATTTCCCACTTATAAACATTAAATACATATGCTAAAAATCAACAAGTCACTTGACCCCATAAATATGTACTTATGAGTACGTTACATTGAGCATTCATTCTTACTCCACTACGTGATATTATACAAAGATAGGAGTGTATCAAGAAGATATCATATGAGCAAACATTTTGTTATTTTTTACATAAAAGCCATGGGATCAATTGATTTCTCAACAAAGATAATATCTCTACTCACCAAAATGCCCCTTAAGTCCAAATGGTAGATTCTATATCCTTTTATTTTTTAGTTGTATCTCACAAAAGTATATTTTATCAATTAAGTTATCGTCCTTCTTATTATTACGTTATTGCTTAGGAAGAAGAGCATAAGAAAGAAAAAAAAGAGATTAATAAAATGGAGCCACATAGGGCTTCCTGCCATTCCAAGCTTCATAAGGGGTAATTATTTGTTGAAGGCCTTGGTGGGGCGTCTATCTAACACATAAGTGGAACATATAGCTATCTCTAGCCACAAAACATGAGGCAAATCCTAGCCTTTAACCATGTAACATACCATATCCTTAAGAGATATGTTCTTCCTCTTGGGCACACCATTTCGTTGAGGTATGTAAGACACTATGCATTGATTTTTTATGCCTCTTTTAGCCATACATGCATGAAATACTTTGACATATACTCCCCCCTTGATCTGTATGTGTTGAGATGTCAAGCTCAACATGAGCTGACACTCATGAGGTGCCTACATCAGTGTTCAACATTTATATCACTGGCAAGTTTGGTAGATAGCATTGACATTTCTTCGACAGAGATTCTACAGCTCGACTACACCAACTAGTCCACACCTACCCACTCCTCTTAGCAAGTTCACAGTATGGACCATTTGTTTATACTCTATTATGTGTGTTAGTCACTTTATCTTCCTAGTAGACCTCTTTTTTTGTGTGAAGAAGAAGAAGATTTTTTACCCTCTCACCTTGTGTTCTCTCCTAAGGTTTGTGTGAATGTATGTGTGCTTGCAAGAGTTGAGGCTCTCTTTTCCCTTGCATGTTTTCATGGTATCAAAGCTTGGTTTATGCTTAGGTATGAGCGGCAAGCAATAGAAGCACAGGAAGCGATACGAGGGTAAGAGCTTCATCTGCTCTTCCCCCTTTGTGTTGGCTACTACACCTTTGTCGAGAGCTCTTCGGGAGGCACCGACAAACGAAATCCAATTGAGGAGCTTTCTTCGTGTGATGAAGAGGAGCTACAGGGCAAGCATATTGTTTTTTGTTCATTGGACAACATTTTTGGGCCAAAAACATATTTCGGGCACGTTTGGACCTCCGTTTTTAGTTCGCAGGCGTTCATGCGCACACTGCGGGTAAGTTTCGATTCTCTATAGAACTTTGTTTTGAGATCTGTAGTAGGAAGGGAGATTGGTTGTGCAGACACTATTTGTACTGCATAGTACCGCTCTACAGATAATACATTAGTTTATGTAGGTCAAACAAGAGTGCTGTTTTTGGTAAATTTGTATTGTATACAAGATGTCGAATGATGGAATAAAATAGATTGTTGCAAAGAAGCTTGACAAGAACAACTTCCATGCCTGGAGGCTTAGATTGACAAATTTCCTAATGGGAAAAGGTTATTGGGACTACATTGAAGGTGAACATGAGGAGGCACCAGAGATACCGGAGATTAATCCAACTGCTACAGATGTAAAAGAATTCAAGCATTGGGATCAAGGAGCAAGGAAAGTCATGCATTTTCTTTCTATCAACATACAAGATACTATGATTGGGCATATACAAGATGCCAAGTCACCTAAGGAGACCTGGGATATCCTGGGGTGAAACTGTATGAGACTAACACCAAGGCACGAAAGATTTAGTTGAAGAATGAGCTTCATATTGGAGAAGAAAAATATACCTGTGAATGACATATTCAGTCATTTAATTAAATATTCACGATGCTCATTTGAGGATTTCACGCAAAGGGAGACTCCGAAGAAACTATATATACCATTATACAAACACTTGTACTATTATAGAAGAACATCTAAGAAATATTATTAGGCAATATATATAAATGTCTCTGAAAGAATGCACAAATACATGTGCATATGTTCTTGCATGAATGGGAAAACACACACACACACCCAATCACAAGGAGATGGTTGATAGAGAAACAAGAACATCCAAGAAATATAATAGGTACTAAGTCCTTGCTCACACGCATGCATGGGAATGTGCACACACACAAGGTCATGTGCACACACTCACACACACACACACACGAATAAATAAATACTTTATCTATGTCTCTACCTCTCTCTCTCTCTCCCGCCCTCTCTCACACACACAAATTTTACTTAAAGAAAATAAATCATACAAAGGTGTCCCATTGTAATGATGGGAAAGTGCTGAAGTTTCACAAAACAAAGGTGCACTATAGCACATGAGAAATACTGGCAATGGATAATAAGGAGAGAAGTGATATTACTAGCTAGATCTCTCTACTATAATTTCCAAACTTTTATTAATATTTTTGGGCAACCAATGACAAGGTGTGCACTAAACATTGGCATTACTCTCTTTTCTATCAGCTATTGATAGAAACCGTAAAGACCTTAATAAAGTTTGCGGCGGCGAATAGCTTTTCTACCAACTTCTCATAGGTCTTGATGGATATCAAGATGCTAGATGGCATGCTAGCCCCCAATAGAAAAGGAGACGAGGACATGGCATAAAAATTGAGGACATTGCATATGGCAAGACATGGTGAGGATGGGCATACAAGGTGTGCAAGTAGATAATATGGGTGGCACATTGTGTTGGATCGCTACTATGATGGTGCCTCAATACAACAAAATGAGGGTTTAGCAATGAAAATAGTAGCGCTTTTATAACTAGGTTTTATAACTGTCATTACTAAACACACTGTATTTTCATTGTAATAGGTTTGCTACCAAGCAGCAAAAGTACTGCATAATAAAAAAAGTTAGGGCAAACTAAGGAGTCTACACAGGACTCCCTGGTCTAGCCCATCTCTTTTTTTTCTAATGTAGACACAATAAAACTAACAGAACTTCACATCATCAGACAAGTGTAATGTAAAACTTGACAAATACCCAAAAAAAAAGATAATTACAATTCATAGTTTTAGGAATGTCAAAATTCAATCATAATACTATCTAGATCTCATGGTATGTGATTATTATTATTCCTTGTAGCTCCACTCCCTTCACTTCTCATATTTCCATTGCCTCTTGATTAAGCATTTGCACCACCATTTCTAGTTACAAGATCCTAAAACACAATAAAACTCACACAAGTGAAAACCAATTTTACAAAAACAAAGAGGTTTAGGGTTTAGGAATGTACTTACTTCACATTCTTGCCAACCATGTCCTTCAGTAATAACAATATATCCTTCGTCTTGCACCCTATCGAATAGAGCTTGCAAACCCCATTATAATGCAAAATCAAATTCATCTTATATAGGGGGGCAGTTCACAGCTTCAAGCTATAGACATACAAACAAATGAACATTTTAGAAAGTTGTTATTTAAGAAAACCTTCTTTAATTAAAAAATAAGATACAATTTGAGGTTAATATATACTTACAAATATTGTTGGTATATCGATTTCTCCTTCATGTGTAACATCGCATCTTAAGTTATTTGCCATCTATCCAAGAAAACACTATACTTAAAACTCTTATGCATATAGCCTTATCCATATGGCTAATGCATAATACTAATGCATATGGCTAATGCATATGGCGAAAATGCATAAAGCTATCGACATGCTTAGGAATCTACTGGCAAAACTCTTATGCATATGGTCTTATGCATATAGCCTTATCCATATGGCTAATGCATAAGACTAATGCATATGGCTAATGCATATGGCGTAAATGCATAAAGCTATTGCCATGCTTAGGAATCTACTGGCATGCCTAGGAAGCTACCAGCATGCATAGGTAGCTATCGGCATGCATTGGAAGCTATCAGCATGCCTAGGAATCTATAGGCATGCATAGGTAGCTCTACCAGAACAACCTACTGGCAAGCATAGGTAGCTACTGGCATGCATTGGAAGGTATCAGCATGCTTAGGTTGCTAGCCGCATGCCATTGGAAGCTACCAACATGTATTGGTAGCTTTCGGCATGCATAGCTAGCTATCGGCATGCCTAGGTAGCTACTGCCATGCACTCGAAGCTATTGGCATGCCTAGAAAGCTACCAACATGCATTGGAAGCTACTGGCATGTGTTGGAAGCTACCGCCATGCATTGGTAGCTATCGACGTGCATAGGTTGCTACCAGCATGAATTGGAAGCTACCTGCATCATGCATAGGTCTCTACCGGCATGCATTGGAAGGTATTGGCATGCATAGGTAGCTTTCGGCATGCATGGAGCATGGAGCATGGAAAAATAAACAAACCCTAAACTTAGAAACACAATAACATGTAAAATCACAAGAGAAGAAACATACAAGAAAGAGATACCTTGTGAGGCTTGTGGGTGTTTAAAACCTACAAATCAGACCAAAATAAGGAAAAAATGTATTAATAATAAACCCTTATCATAAAATCCCTAAAACATACAAACCCAAGTAATCCAATTCATCTTACATAAATTCCTTGTCACTCATAGAAATTCCTCCCCATATTAACCCAAGCTAATGGCCAAGCTGAGAGCAGTACTTACCAAAACTGTGGTGGCCAACCACAATGATTGGGAGAAAAAGTTTTCGACAACACTCTGGGCCTATAGAACCTCCTACAAGGCAACTACCAATGCCACACCCTTCAACTTGACCTATGGTACTAAAGAAGTTATGCCAATGGAGTTCTTGGTCCCAATCTTATGCATTGTTATACAAGAGAAACTCATAGGGAATGTCTTAGGCTATCATCTTTTTGAGCTTGAAAAGCTTGACAAAACACGCCTTCTAGTGGTACACATAGCATTTTTGTCGAGAATATAAGGCCTAAAAAATGGTTCAACAACTAGCTAAAAGACAAGAAAATGAATGAGGGTGACATGGTACTCCTATTCAGCACAAAGACACACAAAAAGAAACTCAAGTTCAGAGTCTTAGGACCCTTCTAATTCACTAAGATAACCCCGCACAGTGTTGTGCACATAGAGACACTTGACGATGTCAAAATGGTGGGATATTTCAACATTAGAGCAAGTTAAAAAGCTACTATAGAACATTAACCAAAACTACCCTAAGGGCCATCCACATGAAAAAAACAAAGAAAAAAGGACAAGCTACCCAACAAGAGGCTAAAGTGAGGCGGAAAGACAAGCTTTGGTAGAAACATATCAGAGTTAATATGGTAGAAACATATAATGGTCAATATGGCTTAAGTGGTAGATCTCAAAGAGGAAGAATGGGCGGTGAAGCTTGCTCAGTTATTGTTAGGAATGGCCACCCCGATGAGCTTCGCCCAAAAATTGGCCCTTGTAGACACATGGGAAAATTACAATTTAATGTCTCACAAAACATGGCAGGAGTGTCTTTCATTAGGGTTGTCTTTCATTATGGGAAACCCCTAATGAAAGACACTCCTGCCATGGTCACAAAAGTGGCATCTCAAGAAGTTCTCTGCTTGGGCACAGTCACACTTTTGTTCCACATTATTGGAAATGATCCCTTGGAAGGAAAGTTTTATGTGATGTTTGAAGGAACAATGCATGAAGAAATACTCCTCAAAAGGGTTTGGATGGGACATAATAGGTGCAAGATCGATTGGGATGCAAGGATGACTACCTTACAATTAGCCTCCGACCAAGTTACTATCCTCATGACAGATGAAGACCCCATACTCACTACTCCCCCCCATGCCAACAAGTCACCCCTCCACTACCCGACATCATTCCATGCTCATGTCTACAAAAATCCATCCCACTCAAAAGGAGTGCGCTCATCACTCAAAACACCCCATTGCCTCTCCCATCCTCTCCACCACCCCACTCAACAGCAGCCCACTCCCACATCTCAAAAACCACACAAGCTGCCGACCCACCATAGAAAACTAACCACACTAACACTTCTAACATCACTAACAAAAACACACAAGGAATGCATTCTCAACAATGGGTACCTAAAAGGCTCCTAGCCATGCAACGCTAATATGAGGGCACTTCTACTTTGTTGATCCCTTGAGGATACTCTAGCCCAAACGCTCTCTAAAGCCCAACTATCCTCAATCAAAACCTCACCCTTGTCCAACTACAACCTTCAGGTGGATCCCTAAACCTCTTCTCTCAACATTTCTATGAAGGGAATCCCCACATTTGGATCCCCAAATCACCATAATTTCCACGATCATTTTGAATGTTCCACGACCATTCCAACTTTTTCTCCAGATTCCACGGCCGCGTACCCCAACCCTCACATATGAAGTGCCACAGTCGTAACATTTCCATTCAAGTTTCAATGGTTGTTCTATCATCAACTCCAACTTCCATGCTTGTTCCACCCTCAACACTAGTTGGTACGCCCATTCCAAAAAATTGATGCCATGCTCGTACCATTTAGGTTGCCATGCCCGTTTCCTGGGAATGCCCCACCTGTGCCCTTTAGGTTGCCACGACCGTGTGTCCTAGAAAACTATATATATGGCCCCCACCCCCTCATTTCCTCACTTTTAGCTTTCAACCTATCATAACTCTTGTAAATGTTTTTCTCAAACTTTCCCTTTCTGCCATCCTCCCTCACCCATGTCTGACACCTCGGATTTCTCCTTGGAGATACTCCACCACTCCACCCTTAGGAAGTAGTGCTTTTCAGGGGATGCTCTGAGGAGTATGGCTGCAACTCAATGCAGTTATCACACTTGGGGGAGAAGCTGATGAAGCAGGTTAGTGGACATACAATCCACTCACTCATGTAGAACAACCATAAAGTGAAACAAAAACTGTTGTACTTCACCTGGCCATGCTAGAGGGCCATTATAGTGGGTCCTACCGTCACCGCCGCGCCTCCCTTGAGCAGGTGGGGCTTGGAGGCCTACCTACCATGGAGCCATGGGGACTAGACCTTTACAAAAGGCAAAGAACCCATTCCCCCACCCAACCTACTCCCTACCCTACAAGATCAGGAGAGGAAGAAGAATAAAAATGGAAGGCCACTGAGGAGGAGGCATAAAATCAAGCACTTTTTGAGAAAAAAAAATTTGAAAACCCACCACTGACAGGAACAATAGATTTCCCCCCTCACTACTTAGCACTAGCCCATCTTCTCCTCACTCCTCCTATTTCAACAGTTTGGAGACCCTCCGCTGGGCAAGCACAGACAGCTTTAGATCTAGTGAAGCATATGCAGAAAGTGTATATGTTGCACATGGGGCAGTCCTAAAATTTGCCATGGGTTTCTCTCAAATGGCCCATGAGCTCATCACATAGATGACAGATTGTAGTTACCACCAGCAAGAGGTTGTAGTAATAGCACAACGAGAAATGTTCTCGCAAAAGCTCAAGAGAGGCAGACTACCAATGATTTATACACTTCTAACCTCAACAACCTCCAACTCCAAATAATGAGAAAGAGCAACAAATGATCCAGACCATCTCCACCATTTCAAAGCTCCAACACTAACTTCAAGTAGCACAGGAAGCCACACAAAGGGTGAACAAAGACCTCTCTCTAGCCCAAGCCATCCCCAAAGATTCCCAAAAAAACAAGCTTTTGCCCGTGGAAGAAGCACTCATCCAAAGACATAGGTAGACTTCGAGTGCTATTGGGAAATCACTGAGGAGACACTCTATGAGAAAGAGGCCCAACTCGACACAGCAGAGGAAGAAGAAACACAGCCCCCATGGACACCCTCTTCCCTCTCCTCTAGTTCCATAGACAGAAAGGTGGATGCTTTGATGGACACTATAATGGAGATCCCCGACCTTGCCATCTCTCCACAAAACTCGTTCCAGGTCCTTAACCTCAACTACCAGATGGTCTGGCCCAACTTGCTGTAGCATACTTGATGAGCTAATCTCCCATACCACCCACAGACCTGTACATTCTCACCAAACTCCCCCTCCATAGCATCACCCTCCTCCCCAAATTATTTTTCCAAGGCCTCATCGCCTTCACCTTCCCCACATTTTCATTGACCATTCTACCCACCCCCTCCAGGATTACCTCATGAGTTGGTCACATCTACTCTGGTTTGGGTTATCTCGAGACACTAACAACATCAATGATCTATTGGTCGTAGACGGTTTGTGCCCATACCCATACCCCTCATCAAAGACAGGCAAAGCCCTTTGCTACCTTAATCGTAGAGGGCAAGGGTTGGGAGATAGTTATTCATGACTACCACTCCCTTCGTAGAGATGACCTTCCCACTTACTCCACAGCTTGATTATTGATCCTTTACAGAAGATGCCATATTTAGACGGAGGTGATGGAAGCCACAGGCATGATGCAGTTTTATGACTCGCACGTAGCGTTCCCCATGGACCCTAGAGAAAGCTACAAAGGTAAATTCTTTCTTCAAATTGCATGGCCCAACTTACTCAAATTATGATGACAATGACAACAACCACAATGGCCTCGATGGCAGGATGGAGCCCTTGGATCATAGCCCCCTCAGCCTCCACCATTATCTCCCCCCCATCAAACACCACCCCCTAGCCCCTCTCACCCAAGCATCAGCACCCAACCACCCCCACCCCCATTTGGCACCACAACACTCCTTACATCCACCCCTCCCAATCATCTACACCCCTCTATTTTCCCACCCCACCCCATCCCACCTCCCTCACCAACCCCACCTTCACCTCCCACTTTGAGATTACATTTTTGCATGCCCACAACCCTAGCAAATTTAGCTTCAACATCGGCAAAACCTCCCCTCGTGCTGTAGGCGAGCCTTGCCATGGAACCCTCGTCATCACCAAGCCCTACAACCTCATGACCATCGCCAACCAATATCCCCTCCTCCCCACGCTTGGAAGATGGTGAATTTCCGCCACCGCCTCCACTTGAGCATGAGGAAGTTGACCCTCCACTCAACACACTCAAGTAGTAGGACCCCCTTGATAGAGTGGAATTCAAGCATGCAATACAAATCAAGCTCGATCAACACCTCTAGGTGGCACCAATCACACGCATCACGGATTGCATGGACATCCATGTCCTGCTTCCATACATCGACTTGAAGTATCGCAAAACTGGCGCCAGAGCACCCCCCCTGACAACAATGAGGAGGTTACTATTGGCCACCCGCTGCTTCTCGCTTTATAATTTTTTCTCTCATGGGTGAGTAGCAACCAACCTAGGGGCGCCCACTGAAACAATTCACATGAGAGAAATACTACAAGGTGTTGTGCCCCCTTTGCACATCAACCTAGAGTACCTACTATCAATCTGATGAAGGTGGGCATGAACACTGGGACCACTACCATGAAGGCACATAGGGATTGGCATTCGACATCAACAAAGGGACAACACTAAAGAAAATTTTTAGCTAGTACAAGTGCATCATGTGGATGCCAACTTGGTGCCTCTAGACTTTTGAACACATGATGGAGACTACCTTCTGCGGACCAACTATCAAGTCTTCCATCGAGCCTGCCTGGCACTGCAATTTTGTTAGAACCTATTCGATCTACTACCGCTAGATCAAGATAGCTCCGAGGATGGACCTTAATTAGGGAGGGGGGTATGTTAACTTCTCTCGTTATCATTACTTTTAAAGAATGGTTATGCTCATTGTAATGTTGTGTATTAACCACTGTCACCATAGCCACAAGCTTGGAAAATTAATAAGAAGAGCATAAAAAAAGAAATGCACAAGAAAGAGAATGGGTTTAATCTTCCCCCATGCATGACTGAGCATGCTTCCACATGCATGTATTTTTGTATTATCAAAAAGCAAGTGCTCAAGAATAGCTTGATGCATTCCACTTTGGGGGTGGTCCGCTACTTCAAGCTATAGACATACAAACAAATTAACATTTTAGAAAGTTGTAATTTAAGATAACCTTCTTTAATTAAGAGATAAGATACAATTTGAGGCTAATATATACATATAAATATTGTTGGGATATTGACTCCTCCTTCACGTGTAACATTGTGCCTTAAGTTATTTTCCATCTATCCAAGAAAAAACATAAATACCTAAAACTCTTATGCATATTGCCTTATGCATATAGCCTTATGCATATTGCCTATGCATATGGATAATGCATATGGCATAATGCATAAAGCTACTGGCATGTATAGGTAGCTACTGGCATGCATTGGAAGGTACCGGCATGCATAGGTAGCTACCGGCATCATACATTGGAAGAGCTATTAGCATGCATTGGAAGCTACCAAAAGCTACCGGCATACATAGGTTGTTACCGGCATGCATAGGTAGCTACCGGAAGCTACCCGCATGCATAGGTTGTTACCAGCATGCATAGGTAGCTATCGACATGCATTGGAACCTAGTGGTATGCCTAGGAAGCTACCGTCATGCCTTGGAAGCTACCGGCATGCGTTGGAAGCTCCCAACACGCATAGGAAGCTACGAGCATTCATTGGAAGCTAACGGCATGCACATCGGCATGCATTGGAAGCTACCAGCATCCATAGGTTGCTACGGGCATGCATTGGAAGCTACCGGCATACATAGGTAGCTACCGGCTTGCATTTAAAGCTACCAACATGCATAGGTAGCTACCGACATGCATGGAGCATAGAGTATGGAAAAATAAACAACCCTTAATCTTAAAACCCTAAACTTACAAACCCTATAATATGTAAAATCATAAGAGAAGAAACATACAATAAAGAGATCTCTTACCTTGTGAGGCTTGTATGTTTTGAAAACCTACAAAATCAAAACAAAATAAGAAAAAAATATATTAATAACAAACCCTAATCTTAAAGTCCCTAAAAATTATAAACCCTATAAACATGTAAAAGCACAAAAGAAGAAGTTCATACAAGAAAGAGATCTCTTGTGAGGCTTGTATGTGTTGAAAACCTAAAAAACTAAACCAAGTTAAGAAAAAAGAGTACTAAGAAAATTCAAGATCTCTTAGCATATGAAGCTTTAATGGAGAGCTCTTAATTAGGGAAAAATAAAAAGGAAAAAATAAGAACAGAAAAAGTTAAAAGGGAGGAAAGAGAAAGGAAATACTCAAAAGATAGCTTTCATGGAAAGCTTGTTTGCATAGGAGATAAATAGGGTAGAAGAGTTAGAAGTGATAGACAAGGCATCAACCTGCAAAAAAATACTTAGAATATAAGTTTATTATATTCAAAAGATAAAACTACATGGAGACCAAAAAAGCAAGATATTTTTACAGTATAGCAGTGTTCTTTCGTTGCTGGGTAGCGAGAAAGTGCTCTGGAGCAACATCCAATCACTGTTGAGCATCGTGAAAACCCTTGATATTTTCCTTCTGAAAATGCAAACGTTGCTAAAAAATGGTGCTATGCTCTCGATGTATTGTAGTGCCTCGGGTGATTTCAAGGTACCTTGGGCACTATACAAAAAGAAGAGGTAGGCTAATAGAGTATAATTGCATATGCATAAGACCAAGCATTGGTTCTATGTTATTTTCAAATATTGGTAATTCAAAAGAGGATATATTGTGCACGTAGGTAAGAAACACTCATGAGAAGTAGGATCTTTTATAGCATAAAGCTTATAGTAAAGTTGCACACTAACAAATTAAAAGTTGTATCACTGTTGCTGTTGCTGATGCGATACAATATATGGCTAAGCTCCCCTTGCCTTAAAAATTGGGAATCTCAAATCACAATGGATGCTCTATATATACTTCGTCCTTATGGTTTTTACTAGAATCTAGGATGCAGGAGTGGTGAAGAAATTAACTAGTGAGAGCAAAGGCTTGAGGGAAATTGAGGCATTAGCCTATTTGTATTACATCTGATCAAAAAACCAAAATGACATTTTCGAATCACCATCATGTTGATCAACATGTGGTAGGTGTAAATTGGACTGACATAATTGATTTATTTACACCCCCCAATAATGCTAGTCACAAGAGACCTGCAATATTGTTACAAGATTTGAGTGCATATTAAACCATTTGGGTGCCCATTTTGGCTTCAAACCCTCTAAAGAGATACTTTCCTATATATATATGGCTAAGTTCCCCTTGCCTTCAAAATTGGGAATCTCAAATCACAATGGATGCTCTATATATACTTCATCCTTATGGTTCTTGATAGAATCTAGGATGCAATGAGTGGTGAAGCAAATAACTAGTGAGAGCAAAGGCTTGAGGGAAATTGAGGCATTAGCCTATTTGTATTGCATCCGATCAAAAAACCAAAATGACATTTTCGAATCACCATCATGTCGATAAATTGGATTGACATAATTACTTTACGTACACCTCCCAATAATGCTAGTCAAAAGAGACCTACAATATTGTTACAAGTTTTGAGTGCATATTAAACCATTTGGGTGCCCATTTTGGCTTCAAAACCTCTAAAGAGATACTTCCCTAGAGTAAAGTTTACTGGGCCCATGTGTGGACCATTATGAAGATAATCTACATTCTAGCAACAAGCTGCCTATTTGTCAATGTACCAGCTATCTCTACACCATATCTAAGCTATCCCTACACTATCTCACCTCCTAGAACAACATCTTGTCCAAATAAAAGGGCACTAAGCATCCAAGATGATCAACTATGGCTACCTCTCGTAATGTGGGTTGTACACATAGCAACTAGCCAATGCCCAAACATTGCTGCAGTTCAAGAGTGATAATGAAAAAAAAAATCAGTGTGGAGAGGCATTTTCCATGTTTGGTTCATTCAAGGACATGTACAATTTTAAGTCAAGTATACTATTTTTCTATGGACACACTTCCCATTGATTTCAACAACACTACATATGATTATATACAAGCCTTAAATTTCTGAAGTATAATTACATAATATATTCCATTGGAAAACAAGGAAAGCCTTTTCTCATGAAGATTCTTTTGCATCGTGCCTACTTTACCTTTTTATATGAGGATTCCTTTGCTCCAAAGCGTCATACCATGAAGAGCTTTAATGGTATGTGTAGTATCGATAGGATATGGTGCTAAATTCTTAGAAAAAGACAACAATCGGCGTTTTTTTGTGAAAATTTAGAAATTAGAAAAATTGCTAACCACGTGTAAACATCAAGCAAAATCTCATCACCTCTTAAGGCCATCTCAGAAGAGCCTGCTCAAATACACCTCACCACATGAGGTGCACCATTTTCCTTCAAGAAAAACTGGGGAGCACTTGATGCAAATTTTGAATACACGTGTTCCAATGACTTTAATCCATTATCCACATTTAATACTAGTTTCTGTATGGTATCTATAAAATCACATTCTTAGATATTTAACTTTAGATTTCAAAACCTTCCAATAAACTTATTTGTATTTTAATCTATTGATGCTAAGTATGCATGTAATTGTAATTTTGTAATTTTTTTTTTCTATTGATGGGGTAACTAAGGGGGAGCACCCATAAAAAATGGAAACATCCACTAAAAGTGATAAACTCTTTTTTTCTATCAAAATACTTTTTGACTCATACCGAGAGTAAGTCCTTTGAACTTTACCCAGATCAATAAACAAACTAATAAGAACTTTGTTCACTTTATTATATGGCACATAAGAATATTTTCCTTCTTTAAAATAAGTTCTTCCACTGCAAAAGCACTTTCCATTTTAATCATAAGAGTAGTCAAAAGTCCAAAATGTGGGGGTGTTGTACAAATTTAAAATTACAATGTTATTCTATTTATTTCGTGTTGCAAGATGTAAGTTTTAAAGTCACATTAGGTTCAAAGCTAGATTTGAAACTATCCTTATGAAAGCTATACTCTTGTAAAACAAGTTTATTGGAGAGTGTAAGGTTGAATAAAGGATACATAAATGCATAGATTTTACTAAGATATATTCTTAAAAAAATCACATAATGTTTGTTAAATAATCCTCTTGAAACAGTCACATATTTTCATTTAGTGTAAAATTTAAAGTTGAACCACCTAAAATAACACTATCCCTTAATTTTCATTGAGCATATACATGAATGTTGCATTAATGTTACTAATCCCATGGTGCATATGAATAGATCTTTTGAAACCCTCCCTTTTGGTATGATTAATTAGTCCTATGCCATGAAGGTTTTAACTATCAAAATAATATCTAGTAGAACTTTTTGCCTTTACAATAAGGCACCACACTATTAATGGCATTCACGCCTTTTGTCCTTGTTTATAAGGCACCACACTATTAATGATATTCATACTTATGAGCACATAATTATTGTTGAATAATCTTGCATTTTGAACCAATAAATTGATTATTTTCATGTACAAGACATATGTTATATCTAAACATTAGTGTTAGAATTAATCATTTCATTCACTTCACAAGTAATCAAAAATGTTGTTGATTTAAAGTTTAGGTTCTTTCTCAAAGATAAAATATAGTAAAATACATTGAATGGTGTAACGCAATTCACTCACGCAGTATGAGGATCAAACAAAAATGATGCTTAGCTTACACAACAGATTAGAAGTTCATAAATTATACCCATTTTTGAAGGGTTTTAAAACACAAGGTCGCATTTACAAAACAAAATAGAGAAAAATTTTGATATTTATCCTATGAAATAAAATCAAGGAAAAAAACCCTAGCAATAATTGTTATCATTTTTTATTTTTCATATGAAAATATTCAATTCTTGCTTTTTTTTTTCTACTATAGAGTTAACTCATTAACTATAAGTTAAAAATCTTTTAGCTATATATTGCAATTCTAATGATTGATGAGTTTATTTGGGGGGGAATAGAAAACAAAAGGGGCACACTTTCATGATATAGTGGTCTGTAGAGTTGGCTGGGTGACACCTTCTTGAAGCTAGAGTCATGGAGCATTGGAGATTTTTTTGCTGCTATTGTTTGAGAAGGTGGAAGAATCGAATACATGATAATTTTTTGGTCATAGCAACTCTGTATAATGTGACATTTGAACATGTCGTAAACTGTTGAAATGGTGCACCACAAGTTTGAGTATTGCAGGGAATCTCTTGTTAATGGTGGATTCTCACTTGGAAATCTCAGTCCCAAAGACATCATAAGGCTTTTAGTTTCAGTATCGGGCATAGCTTTTGATAGGATGCATCATACAAGAGGGTCTTTTGAAGATGAATGTTGTCATTGCTTCTAATAGCAAATTGGAAGTGTGCTCCTTTTTCTCTTTGGGAGAGACATTGTTCATGAGTATTTAGGTTTGAGACATCCTGCGTGCCATCTTTGAGGCTGCATGTAGTGGTATGAGCTCATGAAATGTAAGATACAGAGAGCTCATTTCTTGTAAATAGTCCATCCAAGTGTAATGAAATATGGGGGATAGTAATATTCATTGTCTTCCTTTTTTTGTATGTCACACTGAGAGTGTATCTTTGAGTTTGTTTGGTGACCTTGTGGTATTTTGTTATGGAGGGAAAAGAAAAAGAAAATGGTGACACATAGGGCTTCCTACCATTCCAAGCTTTATAAGGGGTTGCAAGGTCTTTTGGTGGGGTATCTATCTAGCACATACATGGCGGACTTAGCTATCTCCAACCAAAAAACATGAGGCAAATCCTAGCCTTTACCATGAAACATGTCATCTCCATGAAAGATATGTTCTTCATGTTGGCGGCACCATTTTGTTGAGGTGTGTAAGGCACTATCACTTAAAGAGAACGAGAGCATAGTGCTATCCATAACTGGGCCATGACAAAGGAATTTCGCGATTTCAAATTTCCGTGGTGTAGCTATACATGTGGCTATATACATGGCTAGGGGCACACAAATGTAGCCGCACAATAATAACCATGTGTATAGCCTCGTCCATAGCTGTGTGTATAGCCTCGCCTATAGATGTGTGTATAGCCTCACCATAGCTACGCTACAAAAAATAGGGACATAATGGAGAGATGTGTCCCCACATCTCTCCCATTCTATCCTTATTTCTTTGACATATATAAAACATTATAAATACAAAAAAAAAACATTACAATCATACATAGGAGCATTACAATACTTGTCAAATGTCATTATATTGCATATTCTTCATCCCCAATAAAGTACGTAAGTTGATTGAGTCCAAAAAGGCTTTTATAAATACTAAAAAGTTGAGTAATAAGAAAACTACTTAAGTTAAATAATATTGATGTTCATCTTCAAGATCGTCATCATCTCATAACCTTATACATGAGGCGTATGCATAACCATATTCATTAGGCTTATGTATAGTATTATGCTTTGATCTCATGCATAAGCTCTATGTATAAAGCCTATGCAATGTGCTAAATGCATAAGTCTATGCATTAAGCTCTATGGAAAGAGATTATCCATGATATTATTAATGCATAAGTCTATTAATTAAGCTCCATGCATAAGCTCCATACATAGATCTTAATGCATAAAGCATATGCATAAAACTTAATCCATAGCCTTATGCATTAATCTCATGAATAAGCTATATGCATTAAGCTTATGCATAGCATTGTGCAGTACGCTCATGCATAAGCTCTATGTAAGCTCATTCATAAGCTCTATGTGTAGAGCTTATGCATAGGCTTAATGCATGACCTTATGTATAGGCTTATGCATTAATATCATGCTTAAGATCTATGCATATAGCTTATCTATAAGCTTAATGCATAGACCTTATGCATTAAGCTCATATTGCTTAAGCTCCATGCATAAACTTGTGCATAGAATTATGCATTAATTTGATGCATAAGCTTTATGCATAGAGTTTATTCATAAGATTAATGCATAGAAATTTTGCATTAAGCATATGTATAAACTTTATGCATTAAGCATATTCTGCATAGGCTTGTGTATTAAGCTCATGCAAAAGCTCTATGCATAGCATTAAGATCATTAATAAGCTCTATTCAAATGCATAGCATGTATAGAGCTTATGCATTAAGCTCATAAAAAAGATCTATACATATAATTTTGCATTAAGCTCATGTATAAGCTTGTATTATGCATTAAGCCTTTGCATAATCTTGTTTAAGGCATTATGCATTAAGCTCATGCATAAGCCCGTGCATAGCATTATGCATTCAACTGATCTATGATCTCTATGCATTCAGCTAATCTATGATCTCTATGCATAAGATTGTGCATAGGCTATATGCATAAGCTTGTGCATAGCATTATGCATTAAGATGATGCATTAAGCCTATGCATAAAGATTATGTATAAGATCTATGAGTTAAGCTTATACATTAAGCTCGTGCATATGATCAATGCATAGAGCATAGAGCTTATGCATTAAGCTTAATGCATAAGCTCTATGCATAGGTTTGTGCATTAAGCCTATGCATAGAGATTATGCATAACCTGATGTATAAGATCTATGCATTAATCTTATGTATAGGCTTAATGCATAGAGATTATGCATTAAGCTTCGGCATAAGCTTATGCATAAGCATAATTCACAAGCTTTATGCATAATATTTATGCATACATGAATACGTAGAACTTAATGCACAAGCCTATGCATTATGCTTATGCATTCCCAAGCTCTTTGCATAACCTTTATGCATGCATGGAAACATAGAGCTTAAATGTATAAACTTAATGCATAAGCTTTATGCAGGTGTGCTTTTATAAAGCATGTATTGGCATAGGCTTGTGCATAAGCTCTATACATACACAAAAAGACACAAGAAATAAGACAAAGTAAGAATAAATCCCCAGCACAAGACATAAGACAAAGATGTGTTGAAAAATATAAGCCTAGTTTATGGGGAAAACACTTGAGTGAGAGACACATAATTTCAAGATAATTATGAAGTTTTGTGGCATTTTCATAACAATAATGTTACACCATAATATATCTTTATTGATGAGGTTTCATGTGCAGCCAAAGGAGAGGAAAATAAGTACTACTAGCTCTAGTGTGTTTAGGGTATTTTTGCATCATGTGTTGAGAGTAGAAAGTTTGAGGAGCAAGGATGTTAATAGCTCAAATAATTTAGCATAATTGTATCATTACAAGTATGTTCATGAGCTTTTTAAAATAACCAAAACATGTGAAGCTTGAAATTGGTAGAGAAATTTAGCACATATTAGGAACTCATTAGCATCTTCAATTTGGAGTTACATTCAACCTACTTACATTCTAAGAAAAAAAGGTAAAAATTGCGGAGGATTCAGAATTACATTCATGTCTAGTACTTGGCTTTCCAAAGGACAAAATCATATCCATCATAGATTTTGTTATGAAGCACACAATCACACATTGTAACTATAACATGAAATTAAAACTAGCACTACATATTTAATTATAGGTTATAATTTAATGTGAATTTCAAACTAGTGCTACAGTTTTTTTTCATAGGTATTTACATTCTATCATCAAAACATGTCATCATAGCCTTGTTGGTGGTATGTATGTTTGTGCTTCCAATGTATTATCTTGTTTTTGATGTGTTGTAAATTTCATTTGTCAGTATATCTTATCACCACCATTACAAGCACATGGTTGATATAAATAGAAGAACATCTAAGAAATAATATTAGGTAATATATAAATTACTCTCTGACAACACATACATGTGTGTATGTGCTTGCATCATGCATGGGGAAACACACACGCACACCCCATCACAAGGAGATAGTTCATAGAGAAATGAGAACATCTAACAAATATTATTGGGTTGTAATTCCTTGCTCACACGCATGCACACATGTATGGATGGGCGTGTGCGCACACACATATCACATGCACACTTACATGTGCATATCTTGGGCACTATAAAGACACAAGATAAATGCCATTAGAACATCCATGTGTATCCATTAGACCAAGCATTGGTTCTATGCTGTTTACAAAGATTGGGAATTCAACAGAGGATATATTTTGCATGTAGGTAAGATACACTCACAAGAAGTAGGATCGTTTACAATGTAAAACTTATAGTGAATTTGCACAAGAACAAATATGGAGAAAAACGTTGTATCATTGATGATGCGATGTATGATAGATGGCTAAGTTCCCCTTGCTTTCAAAATTGGGAATCTCAAATCATGATAGATGCTCTATGTTTCTTGTGATAATCTAGAATGCAATGAGTTGTGCTAATGCAGGTAACTAGTGAGAGCAAAGGCTTGGGGGCAATTAAGTCATTAGCCTATTCGTATTGCAACTTTTGAGTGCATCTTAAACCATTTGGGTGCCCATTTTGGCATCACAACCTCGCAATAGAGATTATCCTAGCATAAATTTTATCAACCCCATGTGTGGCCGATTATGAAGATAATCTGCATTCCAGCAAGTTGCCTATTTGTCAATGTACCAGCTATCTCTACACCATATCGAAGATATCTCTACACTATCTCATCTCCTAAAACACCATCTTGACTGAATATAAGGGCACTAAGCATCTAAGAATATGATCAACCATGGCTACGTCTCATAATATATCAACTAGCCAATGCCCAGACATGGATGCAATTCAAGGGTGATAAGTGACAATTTATTTTTTTCAGCATCGAGGCTTTTTGTCCATGTTTGGTTCAATCAAGGACTTATACAATTTTAACTGAAGCATACTATTTTTCTATGGACACACTTCCCATTGATTTCAACAACAATACACATGATTATATACAAGCCTTAAGTTTTCGAAGTACAAGTACATAATATAATCCGTTGGAAAACAAGGAAATCCTTTTCTCGTGAGGATTCTTTTGCATTGTGCCTTCTTTTCTCCAGAGCGTCATACCAGGAAGAGCTTCAATGGTATGTGTAGTGTCGATCGGATATGGTGCTAAATTCCTAGAAAAAGACAACCGACATTTTTCTTTTGTGAAAATTTGGAAATTAGACAAATTGCAAACATAGGGCAAAATCTCATCACCTCTTAAGGCCATCTCTCAGAAGAGCCACACCACATGAAAGCCCATTAGAATGCCATAATGAGCAATACCTCAAGATGTGCAGTTATATTAGAGGTAATGGAGGTTGCATAATCAATGCTAAAATGGATTGGAATCAAGCATATAGGTCATCCCCACACAAGAAAGATATCCTTAAATTTGCACCCCCAATAAAGACAATCCTTGAAAGTGACTCAATGGTGCAACAACCAATCAAAGTGCTACTACATGCCACATATTTTATCCATGTAAATAAATATGACCTCAGATTTGAGCCTAATGCCCTAATTCTAGCCATTAATAAATTCACTAAATGCCATTAAGATAATATTCTAGCCCCACGGGCGTACCATACTCCATTGGCTTTCAACCATTGAGATATTCTAACAATGGGGTAGCATGTTCTACTACTATGCTTTCAAGCATTGGCTTTTTTTTAAAACTCTTGCATACATTTTGCATACCTAAAGGAAAATTTTACATTCACATTATAGATTGAAGTTGTGTATCTAATTGTCAACATAGTGAAGCATGTAAGCTTACAATGTCAATTGGAACTTCTCTTATATAGATTAGACAAGCATACTTGTTTCTAAGGAGAACCATGTTAATGTATGCTCTCTCTCTCTCTCTCTCTCTCTCTATATATATATATATATATATATATATACACATAGATATATACATAAATACATATATATATATATATATATATATGAATGTACTTGTCTCTCTCTCTTTTAGCGATGGCCACCTATTAAGATGTCCACCCACTATAAAAAACAGAGCATGTGATGCGTGTTTTAATACACAAGCTCCAATTCCTTTAATACATTATCCACATTTAATACAGGTAGTTTCCATATGGTATCTATAAAAGCCCATTCTAAGATATTAAACTTAGATCTCAAAACATTCCAATAAACTTATTTGTATTTTAATCTACTGATGCCATGTATGCTTGTAATGTGTTATCAAGCTTGATAATACTTGTAATTTATTATTAAGCTATAACTTCTAAAGTTTAAAAATGAAAGCTTTGGAGAATAATATTTTTTCTTAATATAGGCATTGTTTCAAAATACGATCATGAGATCACCAAGATTTGGAGAGTCTTTTATTACCAGCATCATGAATGAGCCCATTAAAAGGCTGATTTATATGTTAATTTTAAAGTCAAATGCTCTGAATCTATAGAGTTAACTTGAGAAAGAACTTTATTGGCATGCAAAGCACTCAATTTTAATAGGGAGAAAGAAATTTACTGGCATCATGCGAAGCACACTCAATTATAATAGGGTGCACAAATCCAACCTTTTGATAAAACATGAGAAGGCTATACTTTTCTCTATCCTCAAAGGCATTCATGAATTATACACTTTATATGTAATTTTGTTTCTTTTTTCCTATTGATGGTGACTAAGGGAGAACACCCATAAAAAAATGGAAACATCCATTAAAAATGATAAACTTTTTTTCTATCAAAATATCTTTTAGACTCATACCATGAGTAAGTCCATTTGAACTTCACCCAAATAATTACACAAACTAATAAGAACTTTTTGTGCTTTATTATATGACACATGAAAATATTTTCCTTCTTTAAGACAAGGATTCCATTGCAAAACATTTTTTCTATCAAAATATATTTTTGACTTATAGCATGAGTAGGTCCTTTGAATTTCAAAATATCAAAATATCTTTTTAACTCATACCAAGAGTAAGTTCTTTGAACTTCACCCAAATCATTACATAAACTAATAAGAAATTTTTCTACTTTATTATATGGCACATGAAAATATTTTCCTTCTTTGGGACAAGGATTCTTCCATTGCAAAATTACTTTCCATTTTAATCCTTGGAGTAGTCAAAAGTCCAAAATTTACGGGTGTTGTATGAATTTAAAATTACAATGTATTTCTTAATTGTTTCATGCTGCATGATTTAAATTCCAATAGACTCCTCATGATGAAAACTATACTCTTGTAAGACAAGTTTATTGGAGAGCATCCAAGGAGAATAAAGAATACATAATCTACCAAATATGAAATGCATAACTTCTGCTTGATACCTTTTGAAAAAACTCACAAAATTTTTCTAATGTATCTTGTTTAAAAAGTCACATATATTTCATTGGTTTTTGACCATTCCCTCTTCTAAAGAATTGGTGGCCACTCTTGTTGCAAACAAGAGTAGATCCCTCAAACCATCAAGCCAAAGGAAAGGTCCCAAAAATTCATCTAAGTTAGAAATGCTACTTTTTCTTATTCCTTTTAATGGTTTTCTAATTTTTGTTTTGTTTTAAAATAAAAATGATGCTATGCCTTGCTGGAAAGGTTTTCCCCCTCTCTTCTTCTTAAATTCAGCCTTTCTTTATCCTAGATAAGTAATCTAATAGTTGGATTTAAACTTTTCATATTGTTTCTCTTTTGAAAGTAAAATTTGATTAGTTTAGAATGCTTTAAACCATTTGGGGATAATTTTTAAGTAACTTAAGAATAGGAAAATTTGAAAAATGGTCAGCCATACAAAGGAGGTTATGGTAAAATTTTCTTAAATTTTGTCAAATAAGTTTTATCTTTTAGTATTTAAAAAGAGTAATCCCCATCGTTTATATATTCTAAAAGTGTTATTTTCATTCTATGCATAGAAAAATGCATAGTAGAAATATTTTTATTATAAAAGTGTTATTTCTATTAAAATTAAATTCTATGCATAGAAAGATGCATATTGAATTTTTTTATTATAAAAGCGTTACTTTCATCAATTTTGATTTTATGCATAGAAAGATGCATAAAGAATGTATTTTTATTTCAAAAGAGTTATTCTCATCAATTTTGATTTTATGCATAAAAAGATGCATAAAGAATTTATTCTTATTTCAAAAAAGTTATTCTCATCAATTTTGATTTTATGCATATAGAAAGAGGCATAAAGAATTTATTTTTATTTCAAAAAAGTTATTCTCATCAATTTTGATTTTATGCATAGAAAGATGCATAAACGAATTTATTTTTATTCTATTTTGAATGTGTTATTTTCCTTAAAATTGAATTTATGCATAAATAGATGTATAAAGGGATTTTTATAAAAGTGTTATTCCCAATGAAGTTGATTTTTATAAAAGAATGAATGGATGGATAGATGTGATGTGAATCAGATAAATGTGAATGAATAGATGGATAGATGTGATGTGAATTAAATAAATGTGAATGAATGGATGGATAGATGTGATGTGAATCAGATAATTGTGAATGAATGGATGGATAGATGTGATGTGAATCAGATAAATAAGAACGAATGGATGGATGGATGTGGAGGTATGTGAAGAATAGAAGTGGATGTATGTGGATGTGTGTATGTGAAAGGATGGATGTGGATGTATGTGAAGAATAGAAGTGGATGTATGTGAAGAGTAGAAGTGGATGTATGTAAAAGAATGGATATGGATGTATGTGAAAGGATAGATGTGGATGTGTATGTGATAAGTATGAATGTGGATGTATGTGAAAGGTTAGATGTGGATGTGTATGTGATAAGTATGGATGTGGATGTATGTGGGAGAATACATGTGGATGTAAATGTGATGGATATGAAGAAGAATTGAGGCGATGAGACGTGATGTAAATTGGATAGATTTGAATGATAAGGGATGTGAATGAATGATAAGGGATGTGAATGAATGTGATAGCACGTGAATTGGGATGTGAATGAATGATAAGGGATGTGAATAAATCTGATAGCATGTGAATCAGGATGTAAACATGTGAATCGGGATGTGAATGAATGATATAGGATGTGAATGAATGTGTTAACATGTGAATCGAGATGTGAATGAATGTGTTAGCATGTGAATTTGGATGTGAACGAATGATAAGGGATGTGAATGAATGTGATAGCATGTGAATCAAGATGTAAACATGTGAATTGGGACGTGATTGAATGATATAGGATGTGAATGAATGTGTTAGCATGTAAATCGGGAAGTGAATGAATGATATAAGATGTGACTGAATGTGTTAGTATGTGAATCGAGATGTGAATGAATGATATAGGATGTGAATGAATGCATTAACATGTGAATCGAGATGTGAATGAATGATATAGGATGTGAATGAATGTGTTAGTATGTGAATCGAGATGTGAATGAATGATATAAGATGTGAATGAATGTGTTAGTATGTGAATCAGGATGTGAATGAATGATAAGGGATGTGAATGGATGTGATGTAATGTGAATCAAGATGTTAATGAACGATAAAGTGGTGAAGTGATGAGATGTATGGGTAGATGCAAGTGGATGAGACCTGATGAGGATAGATGAGGATAGATGAGGAAGTAAGTGATGAGATAGAAAAAGATGTGATTAGATGAGAATGAGAATACTTATGAAATGAATGTGGATTGATGTGCTGGTAATGTGGATTGATGTGGATGGATGTATGGATGATATGGATTGATGTGGATGATGTGAATGGATGTGTTGATAATGTGGATTGATGTGGATGGATGTATGGATAATGTGGATGGATGTATGGAAGATGTGGATGGATGTGTGGACAATGTGGATTGATGCGGATGGATGTATGGATGATGTGGATTCATGTGGATTGATGTGGATGGATGTATGGATGATTTTGATTGATGTGGTTGATGTGGATGGATGTATGAATGATGTGGATTGATGTGTGGATGATGCGATTGGATGTGATTTGATGTGGGAATGATATGACGTGATAGGGATTGATGAAGAAAATAAAATTATGGTAAGATGAGAAAAGATGGGGACTAATGTGAAACGATGCGGAGTAATGAGAAAAGATGGAAATATTGTTGGAACTATATTTGTATGTGAAATCTGTTTTTAAATGACCGTTTTATGTCAAGAATGCTGGGAAAACATTTTGACCATCTTGTGATTGAGGTCATGGAGACCTATCTGTTAAAGTTGCAACTGCTAACAAAGAGTCAACGGAGGACGCCTCGCGTAGCAAGGTCTCAGCCGAGGTCTTGACCAGCCTTGGTTTGATTTAAATGGTGAGCTTCCGGTACAGTGGATGAGGGACCAAGGAAGCGGCCTATGAGTGAAGCGCTAGGTGACCTGCGAAGGATCCTAGAGGGTGCTAACCATACGCTGCTCGGGCTCTCGGCCACCACCGAAGATACCCACAAGTACGTCGGGGAAGATATTGGAACAAGGAGTAAGAGTTGTTTTCTGAATTCGGGCATGGATCTAGTTGATTGACCTTGCTGGTCCTCCTCAACGGATGAGTCCATGGCTCTTTTATATGGATCTGTTGGTTGATCTTGCTGATCTTCAACGGAGATTCCATCTAGATATTTGTATGTGATTATATTGTTGGGTACTATGAGCTAGGAACTATGGAAAATGCCCTTGACTGAACAGGTGGTGAGCGTTCTGGTTGCCAATGATGCCATAGGTACACCGATGAAGGAATGAATTGGAAATTAGGATTCAACTGGATAATTAGAGGATTATGATCAGTAACACTATGGTTTCATTAAAAATTTGTTTTAAAGATTGTTCAATCTGTGAAAAAGGCAAGTTCATATTGGGTGTGTAAGTGGTGTGACTAGTTTTATGTTTGCATGAATATTCGGCTAGGGGTCCTAGGAACTCTTTTCCCTGGTACCCGGGACAAAAACCTAACCAGATTCCTAATTGGATCCTATCACTACAGTGGTTGGGTGATTGGCTAACCCATGGGACTGGATGGGGTTACGCTGGACTAGTAGATCCGTAAATCGAGACTCAATTTCTGTATAGTATGATAGATGAGGTAAATCCTGGATAAAAATTATTCTATGGAAAAGAATCAACGGTTGTGCCTGTCACAATGAGGAAAAACACGTTGGTCTCTTTGATCCAAGTACAATGTTTTCCTTGATCTGATTATGGGACTTACGGGCTCGGTCAGATCAGTTCAGCTAGTTCAGGCTTTTGACTACGTTAGAGAAAAGTTATCCTGGAGGAATCGCCCGTGCTTTCCGGGCAAGGGAAGTTTTTCCGAGTTTGGTTTTGGAAGAACTGATGGATTCGTCATGCCTTCGGACAAAATAAGTTGAGGACCCTTATGTTTAAAATTAATGCCTCCACGTGGAAGCACATTGGATTGCTAATAATGTGATGCCTAGATGAGTCTAGATGCAAATCCATAGTGCTCCATATTTAGTAAACATATGGAGATGGCAGGAAGCGCATGGATAATAACCATAATTAGCATTTTATAGCGGGTTCTTCCAGAACGAGGCCACGAGGGCTGGCGAAGAGAGTGGCGGGTACATCAACAAAAGAAGGCACCGGCTGACTAAAGAAGGGATATCGGAAGGGATTGCAGCAGGGGACAGATGGGCTGGCGACTGGTTGGGGAGCCGCCTCTTGTAGCAAGAAGGTTGGACGTGTAGCTGTTTGGTGTGACGGGCTGACAATGAGGAGGCTGGTTCGTGGACTGCAGTGAAGCAGTGAAGGGGAGGGAAACAAGTCAATAGAATAAAGGGAGTGGTGGTAGCACCAGCTACAGCAGAGAAGAGGGTGAGGTTGTCAACTGGAGTGGGCAGTAAAAGTGAAGAGGTGCACCGACTGCAACGTAGCAAAAAGGAAGAGTTCGTCGTTGTTGTGGCCAGTTCTCAGTGGAAGGCAACAAAGAGATAGAGAAGCGGGGTGGTGGCGGCTGGTAGCACGCAAGAGCAGAGGGTTGCCTTCAGTTGAAGGGCTTGCTTTGACGTGGGTAGCGATTGCAGCAAAGAGAGCAGCAAACCAGAGAAAAAGCCGACTGTTAGCAGGTAAGAGAGGAGTTGGTGGTGCCAACTTGGAAGGAGCCGCCTGCTGCAGGTAGAGACAAGAAAGAGGACCTTGTTATGGAGGGTGGCTGCCTGGGATAGCGAAGGTTGGCGACGACTTCAAGCCAAGAAGGAGAGCACATGATCTCCAAGAGGAGAGGAAGAAAGTGGTGGCGTCCACTGCAACAAAAGTGAAGAAAGAGAGGTGAAGACGATGGCAATTAGTTTGCTGTCGCTGGTGTCTGAGGGCAGCTCGAGGGCTGAGGTGATGATGTTCTGAGAGGAGGTAAGAGAGGGATCAGTTGAAATGTTGGGGTACAGCTCATAGTAGCGAGCAGAGATGTGTTTTTTGGAAGGAGTTATGCATGTAAGATGGTGTGAAGCAAAAGCTTCTGTGTGTTGAAGCTTGTATGAAGTGTTGACTGAGGATTCAAGGATGAATGATACTGGTAATGTATCTGGCTATGGTTGTGTGTTGGTATCCTATGTGTGTTGATTTGCAGGAGAAGGCGTGATTGATGTGTTTGGTGTAGTCCACGGGTTTACACTCTCACAGTGCACTTTGTGCCATCCTTGGATTACCTCGTCATGCACACGGTGGAAGTGTATGTGCTTGCTGGGTGTTTACTTTGATTATGGTGCCCCTGTTTTGGCTATTTTTCTGGTGTGGGTGGTGGTGAATTGTGTGAGAAGTGCTCTAGCCAGTGTGCTGGTGGTGCCCCAGGCTCGTGGTGTTTTCCAAGGCTGTTGGATGGACAGCTATAGAGGCAGGTGATTCCGTGTGTCTGGAATTTTCGACAGCTTTCTGGTGCCCCCACTGAGGATAGCTCAGGTATTTTTCTTCGTTTACAAGGGTGTATGCCCTAGGAGTTGAAGGTTTCAGGGAAGGTGTTCTTTTCTTTCCTGGATTTTAGGTGAAGCTTGGGATTAAAATGATGTCATATCCAGAGTTTTTTGGTGGTCCTAATGAAGATGTAGCAAATTTTATTGAAAGAATGGAGGTTGCATGCATAAGCAACCACATCAACGAGCCAGCACAGGTATTGCGGTTGCTGAATATATGTTTAAAGGGAGATGCGAGGGCATGGATCAAAACTTTTAAAGAGTCGTTAAGGGATGCTGAGCCACACATTCCAATGACTGAGGATGGATTGAAGACTGCACTTTTGAACAGGTTCAAGAAGGTTGAAGATCCAGACAGAGTTTGGCATGAAGTGCAAGGGTTGACGCAGGGCGAATTGGAGCCAATTGATTATGTGAAGAAATTCTCTTTGCTGCGGGAGACCTTGTGCAAGGCTTTGGGGGAGGATCGTTTTGTTGCAGGATTGAAAGGAGGCATTCGCTGGAAGGTTGAACTAAAGAAGCCCAAATCTTAAGAGGATGCGGTGGAGATTGCCAAATCAAAGGATTGGAAGTTGCAACGGATGAACCAATTGGGGATGGTTCCAGTGGCAGTGAGGCCTGAAATTAGAAGGGTAGAGAGGTACCGATGAGAACCGTGCTGGAAAGAGTGCAACCGACAGAAGCTCAAGTGAATAATGCCACACCACAGGGGACAAAGGTGGCACCCATAGCTGTTACAGCTTTTGATGAAGGGCTTCAACAGGACATGAGGCAAATAGTGGATTGTATGAAGAATCTGAGTTTGAAAATGATAGGGAACACAGGTGGTGGACGTGGCCGAGGCAGAGGTTATAATCAGGAAGAGGTTGAAGGTCAGACAGCAAGTTATGGAAGTGGCCGTGGTTTTGGCACGGGTAGACGGTTTATTCCTACATGTTGGAATTGTGGTGAATTGGGGCATATAAGTCCTGACTGTGATAAGCCCCCGCGACTAGGGGGTGATATGTATCCCTTACCCTCTCAGATTCCCAATAGGGAAAATGATTATGGAATTGAAATTAAAGGTGAAGCAGGGACCAGTGGGTTGACAAATGAGGAGAAAGGTAAAACTAAGGTGGTGAATGTGGTCACCCTTGAGAAGACAAAAAGGAGACAGAAGCTGATGTAATGCCTTTGGGAAAACGGACGCCACAGGAAAGGGAAGGCAGGGATGCTACAGGGCCTAGCAAGAAGAAAGGTAAAATGAAGGAAGGAGGGGATGTAAAGGTCAAGCGGAAGCGAAAGCCTCGTAGGAAGTTTCAAGTGACTGATTTTCCACTAGGGGTTGGGTAAGATAGCTAAAATTTGCAGGAGGACATGGCTGGAAGGAAAGCTAATATTACTTTTGGGCAATTGATAGAGTTAGCTCCCAAATTGAAACGTCAGTGGAAAAGACTTGTGAACCCAAGATAGAAGGAACCTGGCAGAGGGATAGTGGCTGTTTTATGTGTTGAGGAGTTACCTGATATATGTCCTATGGTGGATGTATGGCACAAAGGGAAGAATCTGGGAGAAGCATATATAGATGGTGGTGCACAAATTTGTGTAATCAACACCATATTGGGGAATATGGGAATTTCCCAGTACTTTGGGACACGTGGTCAAATCTTTGGATTAATCATAGCTTGAACACCGTTACTCCAAATTGAGCACTCTATAGCTCACTAGATTCCATTTTCCAAGCGCTTTCCAACAATAGGTCACATGATATGGTTTTAAGAAACTTATAGGCATGTTATCCAGGTCCCAACTTTTTAGTATTCAAAAAATGGGAGTTGGGAAATTTCCAAACTCACGAATATAGTGTTAATCACACTAGCAGCTGTGAAGAGGCTTGGTCTTAATATTACTGAAGTGTCTGGTTTCCGTATTCGGTTGGCCAATCACCAGAAGGTCAAATGCTTGGGTGTGATCAAGAAATTAGAACTGCAGGCTTTTGATGTAAACTTGCTTGTGGATTGTCATGTTATGCCGGTAGGAATGGGTGCATTCCTACCGGTAGGAATGGGTACATTCCCCATCATTTTGGGAAGACCATGGCTGAGAGCGGTGAAGGCTGTTCAAGATTGGAGGAAAGGGGTCATTACTCTGTATGATAGGCAAGGGGATAAAAAGCAGTTTAATATGGATAGTAAGAAGCCTGTTGATGATGAAGGGAAAAATGAAGCTGATTCAAGTGTTGATGATACGACTAGTATAGCAGCACTACTAGTGAAGGAACAGAAGACACTTCATCCAGTGAGGAGGATGCAGAGATGGTTGCCCTGGTTATTGATAAGGAAGTGCTTAGTGATGAGGTTGCCCAACAAGAAGAGGCCATACAGGAAGAATGCGAGGAAGTGGTGATGACTGATTTTTTGACAGAGGATGCTCGTAAAGAGTATATGTTTTTTGAGGAAGATTTCCCTCAAGATCCTGATGTACTTCCTTTGGATGCTATGATTGAGGTACAAGTGAATCATAAGAAGATGCATGCATGTGATGTGAGAGTATGCTTTTAAATCTTTAGATGATGTACCTTTGTGGGATGAGTGGGATATAGAAAGTCTGCAGGATAATGAACCTGAGTTGGAGTTGGATGATCAGATGTGCATTAATGTTAAGAAAGCCACGAGCAAAATTGATGCTATGAAGGAGGAGCAACACCAGAAGACTATGAATGATGTTGATGCTATGGATGAGACTATGGATGCTGTGATAGATGAATTTCTTATTGGCCTTGATAAAGATAAACACACAGGAACTGACGTGGATGTTTTGGCAATGGTGCCTTTTAAAGGGGAGTTTGTTTTGCCTGGTGATTGGCTTTGATGGTGATGTTTCTTGTTGATGGACAAGAAAGTGCTATAGCACAGCAGGTCTTTCTTGATGAAGCTTTCATCAGTTATTACCCTCAGCAGGTGTTGCTTCACTGGTTTTTCAATAATAGTGTTGACTATATCAGTGATTATGGAATTGAGATGAGACAGGATGCTATGTATGTCAAGAGTTTTGTTTTCAAAAGCTCTTATGTTATGTTGTGGGATGTGGGAAGGCAAACTACGTCTTGGGAAGATGATAATGTTTCTTCGAACACATGGAATAGAGATGTTTTGGTTACCTTGTATGATGCTCAAAGGATTGACGGAGGGAAATGTGGTCGTATGTTTTTTGCTGCTGATCATAAATGATTCAGCAGGCTAGGGGTTGGGCAAAGTATGTTAGGCAAAAATTTGAAAGGTGTTTTGGGCTTGTGTACATATGGGATGCATGACATGTAAAAAAGCTTTGCCCTGAATGCCCTGGTAGATGTACAAAGTGGGTGGTTTGGTAGTAGCCTAGTACATGTATGTTTTTTCCTGGGAGCCTTGTATTTGAGCCACGTGCTCTCTTGCAAAATGTAAAGAGGAATCTCACAGTAGGCGTGAAAATATCCCTTTGGACAAAATAAGTTGAGGACCCTTGTGTTTAAAATTAATGCCTCCACGTGGAAGCACATTGGATTGTTAATAATGTGATGCCTAGATGAGTCTAGATGCAAATCCATAGTGATCCATATTTAGTAAACATATGGAGATGGCTGGAAGCGCATGGATAATAACCATAATTAGCATTTTATAGCGGGTTCTTCCAGAACGAGGCCACGATGGTTGGCGAAGAGAGTGGCAAGTACATCAACAAAAGAAGGCGCCGGCTGACTAAAGAAGGGATAGCGGAAGGGATTGCAGCAGGGGGAGAGATGGGCTGGCGAAGACTAGCTGGGGAGCCGCCTCTTGTAACAAGAAAGTTGGACGTGTAGCTGTTTTGATGTGACGGCTGACAGTGAGGAGGCTGGTGCGTGGACTGCAGTGAAGCAGTGAAGGGGAGGGAAACAAGTCGATAGCATAAAGGGAGTGGTGGTAGCGCCAGTTGTAGCAGAGAAGAGGGCGAGGTCGTCAACTAGAGTGGGCAGTAAAAGTGAAGAGGTGCGTCGACTGTAATGTAGCAAAAAGGAAGAGTTCGTCGCTGTTGCGGCCAGTTCTCAGTGGAAGGCAACAAAGACATAGAGAAGCGGGGTGGTGGCGGCTGGTAGCACGCAGGAGGAGAGGGTTGCCTTTAGTTGAAGGGCTTGTTTTGATGTGGGCGGTGACTGTAGGCAGAGAGAGCAGCGAACCAGAGAAAAAGGCGACTGTGGGCAGGTAAGAGAGGAATTGGTGGTGCCGACTTGGAAGGAACTGCAGGTAGACAAGAAAGAGGACCTTGTTATGGAGGATGGCTGCCTCGGATAGCCAAGCCTGGCGCGACGATTGCAAGAAGAGACTGCAAGAAGAGAGGAAGAAAGTGGTGGCGTCCACTGCAACAAAAGTGAAGAAAGAGAGGTGAAGACGATGGCAATTAGTTTGTTGTCGCTGGTGTCCGAGGGCAGCTCAAGGGCTGAGGTGATGATGTTCTGAGAGGAGGTAAGAGAGGGATCAGTTGAAATGTTGGGGTACAGCTCGTAGTAGCGAGCAGAGATGTGTTTTTTGGAAGGAGTTATACATGTAAGATGGTGTGAAGCAAATGCTTCTGTGTGTTGACTGAAGCTTGTATGAAGTGTTGACTGGGGATTCAAGGATGAATGATACTGGTAATATATCTGGCTATGGTTGTGTGTTGGTATCCTATGTGTGTTGATTTGCAGGAGAAGGCGTGATTGACGTCTCTATGTCAAAACAAGCAGAGACAAGGTCTTTTATATTTCTGAAGAGAAAATTGATTACAGGGAAAGATGCTGGATATCTTGAGAGGCTCGGGAGGAATCTTACAATCTCAACAATGTGCCTGTTTTTCTGCTCAACAACTCCATTTTGCTGCGGAGTGCATCTGCATGTAAACTGTCTCCAAATACCATTCTTCTTCAAAAATTCAGAGAACTCATTGGAGAAGTCCTCCATCTAACCTTAGGCACTTTACATATTTCCTTGTTTGCTTTTCAACCATAACTCTGAAATTATAAAAATGAGTGAACACCTCACCCTTCTCCTTCATGATGTATATCCTTACTTTCCATGTAGGGTCATCAATAAATGTCACATATTACCTGCAGCCTCCCATAGACATGGTCTTCGTAGGATCCCATACATCTGAATGCACAATATCTAGTGCATTTCTGCTCACATTTCTATCACGTGGAAATACATGCTTTGTTTGCTTTCCAAATTGGCATGCTTCACATATCTTCTACATACATTCAACTTTAAACTTTGGCAGCCTTGTCACAATTCCTTTAGTCTGCATAGACTTCATTCTCTGCACATTCACATGTCCAATTCTTTTATGCCAAATGTCTGTGTCTACAACGATTCGTGAACCATTTGCAAGCATCGCAGCACTCACTTCAGGCATGTTTACATTCAATGTAAACATTCTACCTACTCTGTTGCCTTTTGCAACCAACCTGCACTTGTCTTTAAAGTCTTCAACATAACAACCATCAGGGTTAAACCGAACTTGCAAACCTTGCTCAATCATCAAGCCAACTGAAACTAGATTCTTTATTATGTTGGGAACATGAAGTACATCTGCAAGGTACTTCACTTTGCCATCCTGCATAGACAATCTCCAACATGGGCAATTGGATAAGCAGTGTCATCCCCTGTTTCCATAAAACCTGGTCTTTCAAGGTTTTTCATCTCCTTGAACCACTCCCCATGACTTTTCATGTGGTTCGAAGCACCTGAATCAACGTACCATACATCATCTTTATGTGCTGCTTCAACATTTTTAGACATGGCATTAACTACATGCTGCATAACAAATAACCTTTCATTATCCTCATTCTTTCTGCTCGAGGATGCATAGTTGTTTTGCTACAATTTTCCATTTTGCATGTCACCCTACTTATAATAATCTGCCTACACATGTCAAGGATTACCACAATAAAAGCATCCACGTGTATCATTATGCTGCCTTTGCCAATTTCCACAACCTCTTTCACTCCCCCTGCCGCCTCTGAATTGGCCTCTTCCACCTGCGTGTTGTTGTTGTTGAGAATTATGGGACTATTGTTGTTGCTGCTACTACTGGCCATAATTCTGATAACCTATTCGGTCACCTCCTTGGCCGCGTCCACGGCCTCCTCTACCTCGTCCTCTTCCTGAACTTGTGTAGAAGGCCTGGTGCTTTGAACTGTTTTTGTTTTGTTAAGACTGTTGGTCGTCACCCAAGCTCTTCTCTTCTATAATCAACATAGACACCAAATCTGTGAAATTGGGAATGTTTTCTTGAGTCTGAATAGACATCTTGAACGTCTTGTATTGTGGCCTGAGACCACGTACACAGACTTCCACCTTATCATCATCATCTAGTGAAACGCTAATAGATGCAAGGGATTCCACAAAATCCTTGATCTTCAATGCATAGTCATTTACAGACATACTCTTTTTCTCCACAGTATGAAGTTCATTCTTCAACTGTATCTTTCGCACCTTTCGTTTCATAGAGTTTTACCAAGGTGTCCCACGCCTCCTTGGGGGACTTGGCATCCTGTATGTGCCCAATCATGGTGTCTTGTATACTGATAGAGAGCCAATACATAACTTTCTTGGCTCCTTGGTTCCAATCCTTGAACTCTTTCACATCTGGAGTAGTCGGATTGATCTTCGATATCTTCGGTGCCTCTTCATGCTCACCTTCTATGTAGTCCCAGTAACCCTTTCCTACCATCAGGAAATTTGTCAACCTTAGCCTCCAAGCATGGAAGTTGTTCTTATCAAGCTTCTCAGCAACAATCTAGTTTATGCCATCATTTGACATCTTGCTAGACACACAATTTTACCGAAACAACACTCTGGTTTGTCCTGCACAAACTACTGTATTTTCTGCACAGCGGTACTGTACTACACTCAAATGTTGTGACAACCAGTGACCTCAATGTGCATACATACATCCAATGGAAGCTTCAGCACACACAATGTCTGCACAACCAATCTGTCTTCTTGCAGAGAATCGATGACTTACCCCCATAATGCTCGAAATCGCCTGCTTTCTGAAAAAGGGAGGTTCAAACGCGTCCCAAAACGCATTTTCGGCCCAAAAATTTGTTGTCCAATAGGACAGTATAGTTGCCCTATAGCTTTAATCCCGTGAAAAAAGCTCCTCAATTAGAGATCGTCTGCTGCCGGTGCCTCCCGTAGAGCTCTCGACAAGGGTGTAGTCACCAAAACAAATAGGAAAGAGTAGATGAAGCTCTTACCCTCATATCGCTTCTTCCTGTACTTCTCTTGCTTGCAGCTCAGACCTTAGCATGAACCATGAAAAGATACAGGGGAGAAGAGAGCTTGAGCTCTTGCAAGCACACACACACTCACAAAACCCTAAAAGAGATCACACAAGGTGAGAGGCTGAAAATCTTCTTCTCTTTCACACAACACTCAACACACCATATACAAAGATAAGAGTACACACAATATGAAAGGTACTCAACCAAATACATACAGGGTTCTCTATAGTGTGAACCCAACTAAATGAGCTGGCGCTATAACTATGCCAGTCTCTAGAATGGCTGTCACACAGCCTCTCATCCCACTCGCCGTGATCTCACCAACCATGTCAGTGGTGTAAGTGTGGGGTCTATCCCCGAGGTGGGTCATCAGTGTCCACTGCCTCACTAGATGAGCTCGGTATCTCAACAGAACAATAGGTCCTGTTTAACCTCGATGGTTTTGTTTAACCTTGATGGTTGTTATGTAAAAGATTTTAAAGACAAGTGTAGGTTGATTGAAAAAGACAACAGAGTGGGAAAATTGTTTACATTGAATGTAAATATGCCTAAAGTGAGTGCTGCAATGTTTGCAAATGGTTCAGGATTTTTTGCACATACATACATTTGGCATAAGAAAATTGGGCCTGTAAATATGCAAAGAATGAAGTCTATGCAGACTAAAGAAATTATGACAAGACTACCTAAGTCTAAAGTTGAAGGTATGCAGAAAGTATGTGAAGCATGTCAACTTGGAAAGAAAACAAAGTATGTATTTCCACATGACAGAAATGTGAGCAAGAATATACTAGATGTTGTGCACTTAGATGTATGGGGTCCTGCGAAGACTATGTCGATGGGTGGGTACCACATAACATAAATTGATGACCACACGAGGAAAGTGTGGGTGTATTTCATGAAGGAGAAGAGTGAAGTGTTCACTCATTTTCAGAATTTCAGAGTTATGGCTAAAAAATAGACAAAAAAACATGTGAAGTGCCTAAGGTGAGATGGAGGGGGAGAATAATTCTCCAAGGAGTTCTTTGAATTGTTGCGAAAGAATGGCATTAAGAGATAATTTACATGTAGATACACTCCATAACAAAATGTAGATACACTCCGTAACAAAATGGAGTTTTTGAGCAAAAAAAACTCAAATAAAGGCAAAGAGAACGTGGTTGAGCCCCTTGTTGATATGCCTAATATGTAAGATTCCTCCCTCCGGCTTTTGAGGTTTGCAGGTGTAAAAACCTCCCCTTCTGATCTTATATAAAGATCCTGTTTTACCCTGTTTTGGCCTAGAGAGAGAAAATATCTAGAGGGAGGTAATTCAAAATTGAGATATTTTGGATATAAAAATCTTCCTAGTGTCTAAATTGGTTTCCCTTGAAATAGATATTCAAAAATAAATTTTCAATGTGCAATTGGAATAAATGGAAATCACGTAAAAAGGACCTTAGCCTAAGGGTCCAGATTTTTTAAAATTTTTGAATTAAGGTTCTATGGACCAATTAGATTAATCCAAATGTAGGGAGGAGGAGATAAATTGAAGAATAAAAGGAAATCCCACCAAAAATGAGTAAATACTCACATAAGATGAAGAGTTGACTAAGGACAAGGTTATTAGTTAAAAAAGAAAATATATTTAGAAGAAATGATGCATTTTTTACACAGTGTGAAGGAATTCCTCTCATGAAGGAGGAGCCTATTTCACATGTGTGGTTGAGTTTTAAACTCACAAAAAATGAGATATTTTTATCTCTCCTCTCTCCTACTTCAACTAGATCCAGAAAGTAAGCTAAATTGAACTAAAAATGGTCAAAAATTGACCAAATTGATCTGGAAAATTATAGAATCAGTTTGCTTGGTTAGTGTCAGAAATTTCGGACACAAGAACACTTGCCTCTATAGCTGTCCATCCAACAGTCTTGGAAAACACCACGAGCCTGGGGCACCACCAGCACACTCGCTAAAACACTTCTCACACAATTCACCACACCACCCATACCAGAAAAACAGCCAAAACAGGGGCACCAAAATCAAAGTAAACACCCAGCAAACACATACACTTCCACCGTGTGCATGACGAGGTATTCGAAGGCTGGCACAAAGTGCACTGTAAGAGTGTAAACCCGTGGACTACCCAAAAATGAGTAAATGCTCACATAAGATGAAGAGTTGACTATGTACAAGGTTTATTAGTAAGAAACTATGAGTAATATAAAAAATATGAGATATTTTGGGTATAATGATTTCATTTTGACTATGTACAAGGTTTATTAGTAAGAAACTATGAGTAATATAAAAAATATGAGATATTTTGGGTATAATGATTCCATTTTGACTATGTACAAGGTTTATTAGTAAGAAACTATGAGTAATATAAAAAATATGAGATATTTTGGGTATAATGATTCCATTTTGACACATATGTAAGGAAGGGGAGTTCCTTTAATGAGGCGCCTACTTCACATGTGCAATTGAGTTTTAAATCTTCAAAAATTGTGATATTTTTATCTCTCCTCTCTCTTGAACCAAACCAAATCAAAATGGAACCAAACCGAATAAAAAAGGAACCAAACTAGGTCCAAATCTAGTCCAAATTCAACCAAACTGAAATTTGGAAAATTCTAGAAATCAGTTAGCTTTGGTTAGAACTTCCCTCTCCTATAAATAGAACATGAAGTCTTTGAAAAAAATAGGAGAATTTTACTATACTAGAACTATGCTGAAATAATGCTAATTTTTACTATTCTCTAAAATTCTCTCCAAATTAGAGAAAATTGGAGCTTCCCTCTTTCTTCAATCCCCATTGGTGACTCCATCAACATACTAAACTAATTGATTGGTTGGGGGCCTCTACCGTGAACAAAGAATCAAGCAATTTGTAAGGTAAATGGTGAATTTTGATCTTTTCTATAATTTCTCAATGTTTCTCTCTCTTCTCAACCCCTCTCAAGCTTGAGAAGCTTAATTGGAATGGTTTTTGAATGCTATTGAAGTTAATTGATGAATGTTAGTGATGAATTACATAATTTGATGAATGCTATTGAAGTTAATTGATTAATGATAGTAAGAATTACATAAATTATCATTTATGCTTAATTCTAATGGTTTTTATGTAATTTCTCTCTCTCACTCAAGAAATGGTCATACTCTTGACTTATTCTCAATCCAAATGAAGCTTTTCATAAAGCTTTTCCTTAATCCAAGATTAATCTATTCTTGAGGCCAAATTAATGACTTTTTTCTATGCTTTTAGTTTATGTATTTCATGAATATTGATGATTCAATCCATTATTGGGTTAATGATCCAATTAGGGATCATTCTAATCATTCCCTTAATGATAAGCTTTATCCTTCAAAATAATTTGAGATTTATCAGTCATAGTAGCGGAGCTATGGCAAAATTTTTGTAAAAATTACACATAAAATAATTTCATTCAAAGCATGAAAAGAGGACTTCCTACCATATTCTAGGAATTATCATCCTAGATTAATTGAAAGAATTTTATTGTAATCATGGAGAAATTGATTTTTATGTTATGCATAATTGATGAATTAAGAAAAAGAGGATTTCTAGTAATTAAATTCTATGCTAAAAGAGTAATTCCTATCAATTCTATACTCTAAAAGTATCTTTTTTATGCATAGAAGATGCATATTGATTATTATATTTTATTTTCATGCATAGACGTATGCATAAAAGATTATTACTTTAATATAAAAGTGTTACTTTTATCATATTTGGATTTCATGCATAGAGGTATACATAAAAGATTATTATTTTAATATAAAAGTGTTACTTTTATCATATTTGAATTTCATGCATAGAGGTATGCATAAAAGATTATTATTTTAATATAAAAGTGTTACTTTTATCATATTTGGATTTCATGCATAGAGGTATGCATAAAAGATTATTATTTTAATGTAAATATTTAAATTTCATGCATAGAGGTATGCATAAAAGATTTTTTTTTATACTAAAAGTGTGATTTTCATCATAAATGGATTTTATGCATAAATTAGATGCATAAGAGAAATTCTTTTATTCTAAAAGTGTAATTCCTACTAAATTGGATTGATGCATGGAAAGATGCATAAAGAATTTATTTTAATCCAAAAGTGTCATTCTCATTTAAAATAAATTTATGCATGGGAAGATGCATAAAAGATTGATTTTTATTTCGAAAGTGTTAGTATGCTTAAATGGAATTTATGCATAAATTGATGCGTAAAGAAATCTTATACCAAAAATAAGAATTCTCTTGTATTCTATAAATAGATATTAGGATGTGATAAGATACGTATGAGATGTGATAGGATGAGTTAAGAATTATATGAGATGTGATAAGAATGAGTATGGAATGAGTTAGGATGTGATAAGATGAGTTAGGATGTGATAAGATGCATATGAGATGTGATAGGATGTGATAAGATGTGTATGAGATGTGATAGGATGTGATAAGAGGTGTATGAGATGTGATAAGATGTGATAAGATGCATATGAGATGAGTTAGGATGTGATAAGATGAGTTAAGATGTGATAAGATGTGTATGGGATGAGGTAAGAAGTGTATGTGATGGGATAAGATGTATATGGGTTGTGATAGGGCGAGAATGGATGTGATGTAAAAGAATTGATGTGAAGGCATATGTGGTTATATGAATGGGAATGTATAAATGGATGTATGAATGTGAATGTGGATTTGGATGTATGAATTAATGTGGATATGGATGTAGATACGGATGTGGATATATGTATGTGGATGTGGATGTATAAATGAGGGTGTGAAAATGGATGTATGCATGTAGATGTGTATGTATAAATGTGAATGTGGATGTGGATGTGGATGTATGGATGTAGATACGGATGTGGATGTATGTATGTGGATGTATGAATGAGGATGTGAAAATGGATGTATGCATGTGAAAGTGGAAGTGGATGTGGATGTATGGATGTAGATGTATGGATGTATGGATGTGGATGTATGGATGTAGATATGGATGTGGATGTATGTATGTGGATGTGGATGTATGAATGAGGATGTGAAAATGGATGTATGCATGTAGATGTGTATGTATGAATGTGAATGTGGATGTGGATGTGGATGTATGGATGTAGATATGGATGTGGATGTATGTATATGGATGTGAATGTATGAATGAGGATGTGCAAATGGATGTATGCATGTAGATGTGGATGTATGCATGTGAAAATGGAAGTGGATGTGGATGTATGGGTGTAGATACGGATGTGGATGTATGTATGTGGATGTGGATGTATGAATGAGGATGTGAAAATGGATGTATGCATGTAGATGTGGATGTATGGATGTGAATGTGGATGTGGATGTGGATGTATGGATGTGGATATGGATGTGTATGTATGAATGCAGATATGGGATTGGATGTATGATGTGGATGTACGAACATGGTATGTATGTAGAATAATGAATGTGAATATGTATGTGAAATAATGTGTATTCGATATGAGTGAATGGATGAGAATGAGTACACATATGAATGGAATGTGGAATAAGTAATGTGGACTGAGGAGGGATAATGTGGAAAGTTCGATATAAAAACTGTATTTTGTGACCTATTTGTAAATGATTGTTTTATGTCAAGAATGCTGGGGAAGCATTTTGACCGTCTTGTGGATTAAGGTCATGGAGACCAATCTGATAAAGTTGCAACTGCTGATGGAGAGTCAATGGAGGACGTCTCGCATAGCAAGGTCGACCGAGGTCTTGACCAGCCTCGGTTCGATTTAAATGGTGAGCTTCCGGTATGGTGGATGAGGGACCAAGGAAGCGGCCTATGAGTGAAGCGCTAGGTCACCTGCGAAGGATCCTAGAGGGTGCTGACCATACGGTGCTCGGGCTCTGGGTCGCCGAAGAAACCCACACGTGCGTCGTGGAAGATATTGGAACAAGGAGTAAGAGTTGTTTTCTGAAATCGGGCATGGATCTGGTTGATTGACCTTGCTGGTCCTCAACGGATTAGTCCATGGCTCTCTTATATGGATCTGCTGATTGATCTTGCTAATCTTCAACAAGGATTTCATCTTGATTTTTTATATGTGAAAATATTGCCGGTTACTATGAGCTAGGAACTATCGAAAAGGCCCCTGAGTGAACAGGTGGTGAGCGTTCTCGTTGCCAATGATGCCATAAGTACACCAATGATGAATGATTAGAAATATGGATTCAACTAGAGATTTTGAGGATAGTGATCAAGGGTATAATGGTTTCATTAAAGGATTGTTTAAAGTTAGCTGATGTTGAGAAAAAGGCAATTTCATATTGGGTGCGTAAGTGGTGTGACTAGTTTTAAGTTAGCATGAACTTCCGGCTAGGGGGCCTGGGAACTCTTTCCCCTAGTACCCGGGACAAAACCTTACCAAATTCCTAATTGGATCCCATCACTACAGTGGTTGGGCGGTTGGCTAACCCATGGGACTGGATGGGGTTAGGCTGGACTGATGGATCCGTAAATCGGGACTCAAATTCTGTTATTACGATAGATAAAGTAAATCCCGAGAATAGTAATTGTTCTATGGATAGGAATCAACGGCTGTGCCTCTTGATGGGGAAAAAAACGTTGATCCCAATGATCCAAGTGCAAGTTTCTTCCTTGATCTAATAGAGTATCTTTATAGGTGCAGTCAGATCAGCTTGATCAGTAATGGTCTTGACTACGTTAGAGTAAAGAGTTATCCTGGTGGAATCGCACGTGCTTTCTGGGTAAAGGAAGTTTTTCCGGGTTCGGTTTTGGAAAAACCGACGGATTAGTCTCTTGACCGGATATCCGTGGGCGAGGCCCCGAGTGTGGGACCCATGGCCCGTGCAAGATGTGCTACTTCCGCTGCTAACACCCCGAATCCATTGCGCAGTGGGAACAGGGATCTCACAGAGATTGTGCGAGCATTGATGGGAGAGAAGAATATGCCGCATAGCTATTAGGCTAAGGCTATTTCTACAACAGTTTACATCATGAACAGGACTCCAACTGCAGCCATACATAATGTAACTCGACAATAGAGGTTTACTGGCAAAAAACTTGATTTGTCTCATCTGAAAGTCTTTGGATGCATTGCATATGTGCATGTGCCCGATGAGCTAAGAACTAAGCTGGATCCAAAAGCTGAAAAATGCGTGTTTATTGGGTATTCCCTTGAGAGAAAAAGGGATACAAGTGCTATAACCCTACTACACGTGAGTTGAGGGTAAGCAGGGATGTCCTTTTTGATGAGATGAGTAGCCTGCTGAAAAAGAAGCTGTTGGGGCTGATGTGAGTGGAAATGTGGTTGCACAGAATGCAAGTCAGCAATCACAGTCTTTGAGTGGACCAGGAGAGTCCTCATCTAGTGGTTCAGTTTGATAGACCATGGAGTGGCAGGCTGCATCATAATACCAGTCCTGCAAATGTTAATAGTACATCACATAAAGGCAAAGAGAAAGTAGTTGAGCCCCTTAGTATGATTGACATTTCTGCAGGGCATTCTCATGTTGATGGAGAGTCTAGTGGCTCAGAGATGAGCCTTGGTGAGGATCTTGGGATACCAACTATGAGAACACCTGGTGTAAAGAAGGCTATGGTAGCCATGAATGCAAAGCTACGAAGATTTGGAAGAGTGAAGAATCCTGTGTGCAGAGGTTTATCTATGATGGTTGTGTGGCACATCACTATGCATACATGGAAAAAGTTGTGCAGGTTGTAGAGCCCACATGCATTGATGAGGCTGTTGGAAATGTGTGTTGGGAGAAAGCTATGGATGAGGAGATGGATGCACTATATGGAAATGAGACTTGGGATTTAGTGCAATTGCCTAAAGGCAAGAAAGCCATTGGATGCAAGTGGGTGTACAAAGTACAAAACAGTGATGGAAGCATAAGCAGGTACAAGGCTAGATTGGTAGCCCAAAGGATATGCGCAGACATATGGCATTGATTATGAGGAAACTTTCAGCCCAGTTGCCAAGATGGTAATAGTGAGAGTTGTGATAGTAATGGCTGCATGAAGGAAATGGTCTTTACATCAGATGGATGAAAGAATGCATTCTTGCATGGGGATTTGCAGGAAGAGGTGTATATGTTGTAGCCACTTGGTTATGGGGATGTGAGTCACCCCGAGCATGTTTGCAGGTTGAAAAAAGCCTTGTATGGCTTAAAACAAGCACCAAGAGCATGGTCTGACAAAATTTCTGAATATCTTGTCACTATTGGCTTTCATGTAGCCAATGCAGATTTCTCGCTATATGTGAGACACCGTGATAGAGGGGTTGTGCTTCTTGTCATCTATGTAGATGACCTAATCATTATGGGGGACCATGATGCTGAGATCTTTGATGTAAAGATCTTGCTTATACAGAAGTTTGTGGTACCATGAGAATATCCCTCATCTTCACATCTACCCAGTTAGTAGGATAAAGGAGCTAATCATATCTACAACGTACCCTCTTGAGGATTTCCATGTCTTTGGGCATGATTCTAATCCTGTGGGTCCTGTGTAATCCTGTGGGTCCTGTGGGCATGGGCAACAACAAGAATAGTGTCTTAGAAGAACTCAATAAGGAAGTCCTTTGCTGCTTCTTGAAGTATGTAGATAGCAGACCTATGCCACCTCTTTCCCAATGACCAGTTATCACAAACCTCATTCACAATCCTCTAGAAGGGTGCCCTGGGAATAGCAAACCCAATAGCCTTCTATGTCTTTCTTGTCTCTTTGAGGACTGTCACTCTCCGGTTGAATCTCCTAAGGATGTGCATGGGATTTCCTTTTCTGGAGGCTCTAGACTTGGATGGTGCTAGTGCCCTTCCTGTGGCAACTTTCAGATATTTCTTGGGGATTGAGGTGATTAGGTCACCACATGGTATGGATTACTGCAGAGACAGTATGGCTTGGATATGTTGTCCAAGTATGGTATGACAGGCTATAAGCCTATCTCAGTGCCATTGGATCATAACGGCAAGTTAAGTGCAGATTCAGGAGAGATTTTGGAGGATCCTATAGGCGCATAGAAGGAAGCGTGATCTACATGACGATCACCAGGCCAGATTTGAGCTATGCTATTGGGTTGGTGAGTCAGTTTATGCAAGCCGCATTTGGATGCATTGAGACGCATACTCAGGTATGTGAGGTCTACTTTGCATTGTGGACTATTTTATGAAACTGGGACAGAGATATGTGTACATGTGTACACAGATGCTGATTGGGCTGGTAGTATCTCAGATAGAAGATCTACTAGTGGCTTCATGTTTTCTTTGGGGAGTGCTGTTGTGACTTGGAGCAGCAAGAAGTAGCCTACGGTTGCTCTATCCAGTACACAAAGGCCGAGTATAGAGGTGCTGCTATGGCAGCATGTGAGGTAGCTTGGTTGAGAAAGCTACTTGCAGATTTGGGTCTATCAATGGATAGACAAGTTGTCATTTTCTGTGACAACATTAGAAGTATACAATTGGCCAGGAACCCACTTTTCATGCTCGCATGAAGCATATAGAGGTTCACTACCATTTTGTCAGAGAGAAGATTGTGGCAGGAGACATTGACCTTGTATATGTTAACACACAGGATCAGATCACTGACATCTTCACCAAAGCATTGGGTACAGAGAAGCTCCACAGATTCAAGGCTTCGCTTGGTGTACATGAGATGGAGTTGAGCTCCAGGGGGAGCGTTGAGATATTGAGCTCATTTATCGAGGTGGTGGACACTGATGACCCCACCGCTTGGGGGATAGGCCCCACACTCACACCACACTGGCATCATTGGTGAGATCATGGGTGATATGTTGCCAGTGGGATGACAGGCTATGTGACAGCTATTCTAGAGACTGGCATAGTTATAGCACCGGCTCATTTAGTTGGGTTCACATTATAGAGAACCCTAGTGTGTATTTGGTTGAGTACCTTTCATATTGTGTGTACTCTTATCTTTGTATATGGTGTGTTGAGTGTTGTGTGAAAGAGAAGAAGATTTTCAGCCTCTCACCTTGTGTGTTCTCTTTTAGGGTTTTATGAGTGTCTGTGTGCTCGCAAGAGCTCAAGCTCTCTTCTCCCCTGCATCTTTTCATGTTCCTAGTGCCATTCTTGCATGACCCCAAGGCCTCAAGGTCATTTTTGGGATGGCCATGGTGCATCCAAGAATGGCCCTAGCACCATTCTTTTCCATACACAACATGAGAAAGAATGGCCCTAGGGCCATTCTTGCATGACCCCAAAGTCAAGCTCATTTTTGGGATGACCATGGGGCATCCAAGAATGATCCTAGGGCCTATCTTTTCCATGCACAACATGGGGAAGAATGGCACTAGTAGGCCCATTCTTGCATGACCCCAAGTTTCAAGGTCATTTTTGGGATGGCCATGGGGGTTTTCAAGAATGGTCCTAGGGCCATTCTTTTGCATGCACAACATGAGGAAGAATGGCCCTAGGTCTAATCTTGCATGACCCCAAGGCTTGAGAATGTCAGTTTTGGGATGGCCATGGGACATCCAAGAATGCCCCTAGAATTTCCATGAACAACATGAGAAAGAATGGCCCTAGGGCCATTCTTGCCTAACCCTAAGGCCTCAAGGTCATTTTTGGGATGGCCACGGGGAATCCAAGAATGGTTCTAGGGCCATTCTTTTCCATGCCCAACATGAGGAAGAATGGCACTAGGCCCAATCTTGCATGACCCCAAGCATCAAGGTCATTTTTGAGATGGTCATGGGAGCATCCAAGAATGGTCCTAGGGCCATTCTTTTCCATGCACAACATGAGGAAGAGTGGCCCCAGGTCCATTCTTACATGACCCCAAGGTCTCAAGGTCATTTTTGGGATGGCCATGCGGCATCGAAGAATGACCCTAGGGCCATTCTTTTCCATGCACAACATGAGGAAGAATGGTCCTAGGGCATTCTTGCATGACTCCAAGGCCTCAAGGGCATTTTTGGGATGGCCATGGGGCATCCAAGAATGGTCATAGCGGCATTCTTTTCCATGCACAACATGAGAAAGATTGGCCCTGAGCGCATTCATACATGGGCCAAACCTCAAGGTCATTTTTAGGATGGTAATAGGGCATCCAAGACTGGTCCTAAGGCCAATTTTTTCCATGCACAACATGAGGAAGAATGGCCTTAGGGCCATTCTTGCATGACCCCAAGGCCTCAAGGTCATTTTTAGGATGACTGTGGGGGCATAGAATGGTCCTAGGGCCATTCTTTTCCATGCACAACATAAAGAAGAATGGCCCTACGGCCATTCTTGCATGACCCAAAGGCCTCAACGCCATTTTTGGGATGGCCATGGGGCATCCAAGAATACTGCTAGGGCCATTCTTTTCATACATAACATGAGGAAGCATTAGGGGAAGATTGAGGTCTATAGGGGCCCTTTAAGATGCCATGTGAAGGGCCAATCATGTGATGCCATGTATACAAAAATGTTGGGTGATTAAAGGTGGTCAAAAGATTCTCTAAAAGATGCCTTTTGTACTTTTCATTCCCAACAAGTGGGGGGGAGAGTTTTTGAAATTTCGGACATCCATAACTTCTACATATGAGCTTAAAATTTGTCGAAGATTAGAGATCCTGAATCTACGCGTCGCTGAGCTCTTTCCATAGACATGTCACATGATATGGTTTTTCCCACTCAATTTTAAATTCAATTTTGGCGGAAAACTTTAAAATTCAAACTTCTAGCCATTTGAAGAATAAGAAGGTATCTAAAGTAAAAGAAACTTAACATTTTAACAAAAAGTCATTAAAATCATAATATGGCAGCTTAAAGGGCCCGTATAGACCTCAACCTTCCCCTAATGAATGGTCCTAGGGTCTTTCTTGCATAACCCCAAGGCCTCAAGGTCATTTTTGAGATGGCCTCGGGATCATGAAAGAATGGACCTAGGACCATTCTTTCTCATGTTGTGCATGGAAAATAATTATCCTAGGGACATTCTTGGCCCCAAGGCTATTCTTGCATGACCCCAAGGCCTCAATGTCATTTTGGGATGGCCATAGGGCATCCAAGAATCATCCTAGGGCCATTGTGTTCATGAGAAAGAATGGCCCTAGGGCCATTCTTCCATGACCCCAAGGCCTCAAGGTCATTTTGGGATGGCCATGGGGTATCCAAGAATGGCCCTAGGATAATTTTTTCCATGCACAACATGAGGAATAATGATCCTAGGTCCGTTCTTGCATGACCCCAAGGCATCAAGGTCATTTTTGGGATGGCCACCATGAGACATCCAAGAATGGCTCTAGTGCCATTCTTTTCCATGCACAACATGAGGAAGAATGGCTCTAGTGCCATTCTTTTCCATGCACAACATGAGGAAGAATGGCCCTAGGGCCATTCTAACACCAAGGCATCAAAGTCATGGGCCATTCTATATAATGTGACATTTGAACATGGCGTACACCTGTTGAAATGGTGCACCACAAGTTGGAGTATTGTAGGGAATCTCTTGTGAATGGTGGATTCTCTCACTTGGAAATCTTAGTCCCACAAAGACATCAAAAGGCTTCCACTTTCTAGTATCGGGCATGGCTTCTGATAGGATGCATCATACATGAGGGTCTTTTAAGGAGAATGCTATCAATGCTTTTAATATAGCAAACCGGCATTGTGCTCCTTTGACTCTTTGAGAGATACATTGTTCATGAGTCTGTAGGTTTGAGACATCCTGTGTGCCATCTTTGAGGCTGCATGTAGTGGTATGAGCTCATGAAATGTAAAGTACAGAGAGCTCATTTCTTGTAAACAGTCCATCCAAGTGTAATGAAATATGGGGTGATAGTAATATCCATTGTCTTTATTTTTTTGTTTGTCACGATGATAGCGTATCTTTGAGTTTGTTTGTGACCTTCTCGTATTTTGTTGTGGATGAAATGCCAAATACTTGTGGGTGTGTGTTTATATATGTTTTTGTTGGGTTGTTGGGTGCTAGGTTGGTGAGTCCTTCCACGGTGGAGCATTACGATGGGCTATAGAGGAGGTTCTCCCTCCCCGATGCTTCATTGCAAACTTTAATTGTGTACACATGTGCACCTGTCTAGGTCCTACTCTCTGTCCTCTTCAAATGCAACTATACTCGCCATCACTTGTAGTGTTTCCTTTCCAAGTTGTATCCCACAAAAATACATTTTATCACTTTATCATTATTCTTATTATTACATTATTTCTTAGGAACAAGAGCATAAGCAAGGCAAAAAGAAGAAGAAGAAAGAAAATGGGGACACATAGGGCTTCCTACCATTCTAGGCTTCATAAGGGATAATTATTTGCAAGGTCTTTTGGGGGGGTATGTATCTTGCACATAAGTGGCACGCTTAGCTATCTCCAACCAAAAAACATGAGGCAAACCCTAGCCTTTACCATGAAACATGCCATCTCCATGAGAGAAATGTTCTTCATGTTGCGGATGTAGCCGCATAGTAATAACCACGTTTATAGCCTCATCCATAGCTATGTGTATAGCCTCGCCTCGGGGGGTTCATCTCAAGGAGGGGTATTTGAATTCAAATTTTGGAAAAATTTTAACAGGATTACAATAACAGGAGGGGTATTTTAATTCAACTTTAAAAAAATCCGTTAATTCATAAGTAAAAAGGGGTGGTTTTATTGGGGGGAAAATTTTAGTTAAGGGGTTTTTTAAATGCCCCAGAATGCATGTGATACATATTATTTTTTAGAAGTGCACCCCCTTGAGAGCCTCGCCTATAGATGTGTATAGCCTCGCCATATACATGCTACAAAACACAGGGACATAATGGAGAGATGTGTCCCCACATCTCTCCCATTCTATCCATGTTTCTTTGACATATATAAAACATTATAAATACAAAAAAGGAAACAATTACAATTCATACATAGGAGCATTACAATACTTGTCAAATGTTATTATATTGCATATTCTTCATCCCCAAAAAAGTACATAAGTTGACTTAGTCCAAAAAGGCTTTTATAAATACTAAAAATTTGAGTAATAAGAAAACTAATTAAGTTAAATAATCTTCATGTTCATCTTCAAGATCATCATTTCTCATAACCTTATTCATAAGGCTTATGCATAGTATTATGCCTAACCTTACGCATTAGGCTTATGCATAGTATTATGCTATAATGTCATGCATAAGCTCTATGTATAAAGCTTATGTAATGAGCTAAATGCATAAATCTATGCATTAAGCTTTATGCATAGAGCGTATGCATAAGCTTATTAATGCATAAGTCTATGAATTAGGCTCCATGCATAAGCTCTATACATAGAGCTTAATGTATAGACTTATGCATAGAGCTTATGCATACAACTTAATGCATAGCCTTATGCATTACGCTTATACATAGCATTATGCAGTAAGCTCATGCATAAGCTCTATATAAGATAATTCATAAACTCTATGTGTAGAGCTTATGCATAGGCAATGCGTGACCTTATGCATTAATCTCATGCTTAAGCTCTATGCATATATCTTATGTATAATCTTAATGCATAGACCTTATGTAATTTGATGCTTTATGCATTAATTTGATGCATGAGCATTATGCATAGAGTTTATTCATAAGATTAATGCATAGAACTTTTGCATTAAGCTTATGTATAAGCTTTTTGCATTAAGTATATGCTGCATAATCTTATGCATAGGCTTATGTATTAAGCTCATGCATAAGCTCTATGCATAACATTAATATCATTAATAAACTCTATTCATGGCATGCATAGAGCTTATGAATTAAGCTCATGAATAAGCTCTATACATAACATTATGCATTAAGCTCAAGCATAAGCTTGTATTATTCATCAAGCCTTTTCATAATTTTGTGCAAGGCATTATGCATTAAGCTCATGCATAAGCCTGTGCATAGCATTATGCATTCAGCTGATCCATAAGCTATATACATAAGATTGTGCCTTATGCATTAAGATTATGCATATGCTTAATGCATAGACCTTATGGATAGGATTGCTACAAATAGGCTTATGCATTAGGCTCATGCATAAGCTCTATACACAAGCTTGTGCATAACATCACTACAACATAAAGCAAGCATAGACGCGTCTATACTCGCATCTATAAATGCATCTATAAATGCCTCTACTTACTTTGAAACTAGATGCTCTTATAGATGCATAAGTTATGTTTGCATCTATAGTCACATCTATAAGTGCGTTTAGTTCCTTTGAAATTAGACGCGAGCATAGACGCGATTACAGACATGCTTATAGACATAGTATGCAAAAATTTCCTATGCAGTTGCAATTGTGGACCTTGTAAAGAAAAATAGAATCTTCAATCCCCAAAAATATCATTTGCTAGACTACGTGCACAAGATTTTTATAATATGCATGATTTTTTGGTGCATTTATATACAAATGAATCTTTAGAAAGCATATTTGCAAGGAAAAATATGCTAAGGAAAGAGAAAAAAAATAGGTATAAATCGAGTAATGTGGTGAACGAGATGGATACATGCAAATTCTTAGGTCTATCAAGTAATGCCATGAAAAATAGTCCAAAAGAAAATGGTTAAATCCCCATATCTTTTCATCAAAGTGAAGCTTTAAAAAAAATCTTGAACCTCCATGAAAAACAGTCCAAAGGTGAATGATTATAAGTAATGCCACGAAAAGCAAAATATCACAATAAATCTATACATGTAATCTCAAAAAGGAATGAATCTATACATTTAACCTCAAAAAGACATGAATCTATATCAAAAGGAAGACCATAGCCATATTAAAAGTACAATGAGAGAACTAGAGTTCAATCTCATCTTCAATGAGGTCAACCCTTGCTAAAGTATCTATCTCAATGTCCATGCCTATATCCAAATCCACAAAGAGATCCATCCCACTACTAGAATCATCACTATGAGAGGCAGTATCATCATCTCCATTAGCATGATCATCATCTCCAGTGGCACGATCATCATCAATGTTCTCCAAGCTATCGCCCTGCATAATTGAGTTGACATGCTCCTCCATATGCTCAATGTAGGTGAATGTATTTTAAATGGCTCTTGAACAACGTGGTGAGATTGGGATTATATGCCACCATCTCTTATTGTCAATTATTGGTTGATACACAACCTAGTCAAGCACAAAGGTACATCATACAAAAAAATCACATCTCTACTCCTTGTAAATGCAAATATTGTAACTACCAATAATTATATGTACCTGTTCATCACAATGTTGTGGTAGCACTAGAGTCCCATCCTTTCCTTGACAAAACTTTGTAGAGTCAATGGTCCCAAAGCCACTTGCATGACACTTGATTGTTGCATTAGGACCTCTTTCCACCACATCCTGAAACCACTTCACATCCAAAATATATACAAAGAAGCTTTGAAAGTCAAGCTTAATGATATTTTGGATCAATCCACAATAATCATCCATGGCTCCATTCGCTCCCTCAAAACTTGCAATTACCCCACAATCTTAGGTGTTCCTCTTCTCACATCAATCCTTTGTGTGTGAAAATGTTTACCCTCCGACCACAAAGCATTGAACAATGTGCACTATACCAAGAAAAAAAATTATAAATACCTCAAAATAAATTTTTGCAAGTTTAACATACTAAAATATGATTGAGAACACAAGTTTGTTTACCTTTTTGAAGCATCCTCAGGCATACTCCTACTCCTCCAATGTGATATGCATGTTTTTTTCTTGCGCCACTCTCTCCATCTCCTCATGTAGCCAATCTACATCGAGATCCTTGGGAGCTGATCGTAGGTGCTCGGGGTATGGCACACTACATCCATGGCCCTTACGGAATGCGGAACTTTCACTTTGTCTTCTTTCCTTTTCATCCTCATACTTTGCCACCCATCTTCTCATCACATCACTATTAAGCACACAAAAGGTATTAAGCTTACTATGCATCTCTGGACTTTGGTCTTTCCCTTTCCTTGAGGAACATGAGAGGTTTTCCTTAAGTCTTCTTCATTTTTCCATAGGCTAGGGAGAGAGGGATCCACTTCGGCAAGGTATTTTGAGATATAAACAAGTGATTCTTGTACCAACCAACCCTCAGCCATACTACCTTCTGGCTTTTCATTTTGCCTTTCAAAATCCTTCAAGGTCTTCATGAAACGCTCAAGAAAGACATCCATCAAGCATGCATAGTGCCACATATGGCAATATGTGGCAATCTGATCAATTAAATGAACCATAAGATGTAGTTGGCTTGTGAGAATTGACCGTGGGAATGTCTCCTCCACCAAACAAACCACCTCCACTGCCATGACCCTTGCATAGTCAAGTGGACAGGGATCGATTTCCTTTGAGCTCATATATCCACAATGCAAAACAATAAACAAATATTTTGAGGAAAACGCGTGTAGAAAATTAGCTATGAGGGTTTGGGGTACGAACCTCATAGCTCCCTCATCTTATAAATTATCTCTCGCACTTCGTGGGATGCACAATTGGAAATTCTTGTAGTAAGAATACACTATAAACATTTATGTACCATGATTAGATATATCATGATTTAACAAGTTAAATATGTACAACTTCAATGTTTCACTCACTTGAAGCATCTTGTGCCAATTGTGGTACTTTAAGCCATATAATTTCTCAACACCTCTCTTCTTTGTCTTTGTGAAGGCACGTTTTAAACACCTCATGCACCCCATTGGAGTATGGAATGTAGTAATGGCATCTTTCTCCAACTTCTCCTCCTTCTTTGTCAATATCCAAGGTGCTAGAGGTAGAATTGTCTTCCCATTTGGTCCCTCTCATGGCCAAGCTCGTTGCATCCTCTCTATGCTTTGTAGATCCTCTCTTACAAGAAAGGAGTCTCGTGTTCCTCTCTCAAGTGCTCCCAAATCTTAGAGGCGACATTCTTGAAGATGTGCATTAGATCGACATGCATGGTATCCAGATGTGGAGAGACCTAAACAACATACACATTCAAGCATGTCAAAAAACAATAGAAGCATGTCAAAAAATAATACAATGATAGTAAAGAATCATCATGAATAGAAACCCATTTGAATCACTTGAACACTCGCCATAACCAAGAAAGTCGTGTATGACATGTCCACATCAAGAGGGCCTTCAAGAGAAAGTCTCATGAAGATGGAGGTTGACATATGTCATGCACATGGATACCTCTCCAAAGTATCTCAAGCTCATCAATCAAGGGCTCAAGATATCTATCCATATTCTTTACCTTATGTTTCCTAGGAATGAGAAGGGATAACATGACATGTCCTTTCTTTATTGCCATGGAAGGAGGAATGTTGTGATTCACCACTACCACTGGCCATATACTATATGAGATTCTCTTGATTCCAAAGGATTAACACGATCCATACCCAATCCCAATCTCAAATGTCAAGGCTCTTCCTTGAAGCTTGGCCACATTTCCTCGATGTGCTTCCATGCAGGAGTGTCTGCGGGAATTCTCATCTTTCCATCATTGGATCGATGAGAGGAATGCCATGACATGAGCTCGACAACAGATTTGCACTTGAACATGTGTGGGATGAGAGGAATGATGGGAAAATGTCGCAACACCTTACGCGGCACATGTAGATCTTTAAGGTCCTCTCAATATCTTGGCTCGCCATACAAATAGGACACTCTTGAGCTACCGCATGTATCCCATGGAAGAGAACACAATCATTGATACATGCATGGATACAAGTATAATCCAAGCCTCCAAGAGATGTCACAAAACGCCTTGCTTGGTCTCTTGAGGTTGGAAATTTTTTCTCCTTTGGAAGCATCTTCGACAAAAGCCTGACAAAATAATCAAATACATTAATATAAAAAATAATGTCTTCTTATATATCTATAATGGAAGTAGACAATTTATGAAAGTAGAAAACTCACTTAAGAAGTGCATTGAAACTTGCATTGCTCCATCCATAGATTGTTTACTAGTTGAGCAACTCAAGAGCAGCACGTAGAATGGAATATGTGCATCCCTCAAAAAGTGGGGTCGAAGCCACATTATAAAGGTGATAATTTTCCATGGCTATTCCATTTTCACTACGCTCATTGGCAAATAGAGCACGTACCATATCTTCTTAAACCTCTTCCTCCACCATCTCATGAGGAAAGGGTGGTGGGCTTGTATCTCCATCATTCCAATCGTCCACCACTTCTACATTTTGTGAAGCCTCTTCCATTTCTCTACGACGCTTGGCCTCTTGTTGATGCCCCCTATGAGTTAACATAGAAGGGTGCGATGCATTATCCTACACACGAGTATTTCAATGTGAGTCTCCATTGAATACTAATTCTTAATTAAATTCTTATAATATAAGTAAAGTATACTTACCATTGACCCCATCGGTTCCCATTTTCCATACATTGAAATGTGATTCATCACATAATGCTACATTGTCGTCGACGCATACATTCTCGACAATTATCACACATACATTTTTTTTGTTGTTGCAACCAACGATCTCGATTTTGAACATGAAGGGACTCAACATCACTAGAAGAACTGATTGATGAAAACATCTTGCATATTCAAAAAAAGAATAAATAATTTGCACCTTTCTATGTGTGTTTAAAAAATATTCTGTTTCGCATCTTTTTGGGCATCTATAAATGCGTCTGTACATGTGTCTACTTTGCAGAATAGACATGTATACAAATGCATGTACATACGTGTTTATAGATGTGCACTGTGGTGAAAAAGATCAAAAATTAAACCCGAGAGTGTTTTGCCAGTATTTTGACAAAACGCAGTTCGTCCAAAAAACATCCTGCCCCATTTCTAATCCTTTCTCACCCCCTCAAGCTTCTAACCCTCTCTCACCCTCTCGAGCTTCATCACCAGGCTGCAAATCTTCTTTACGAAGAACTGTGGAGTAAGAGTTTACCTTGGTACATACCTTAAGGTTGTGATGAGTCTCTTTCTCTTCTTCTTCTTCTTGCTCCTTTTCTTCTTGTTCTTCTTCTTGCTCTTTCTCTCGCTCTTTCTCTTACTCTTCATCTTCTTCTTGAACCCTATTTTTCTTTTGTAAAAGATAATCAACCGTTTATATAGCTCACTTTTTTTTGCCTATTTTATAGATTTTTTCCTCAAAAAAGATTTCCTCTCTTTCCTCTATTATTATTGCATCCTTGGGTACTGGGGATTTGTTTTGTAGGTTTACCCATAAGCTTTATGCATAATGCTTAAGCTTTACGCTTTATGCATAAGCCTTATGCATAAGCTTTATGCCTTATGCTTTAAGCTATATGCATTAGCCTTATACATAAGTTGTATGCTTTATGATTTAGACCTTATGCTTAAGCTTTATGCTTTATACATAAGCCTTATGCATGGGATTTATGCCTTATGCTTTAAGATTTATGCATAAGTCTTATGCATAAGCTTTATGCTTTATGCTTAAGGCCTTATGCTTAAGCTTTATGCCTTATGTATAAGCTTATATTTTCTTAATATTTGATTACTAATATTTTGTATGTATGCATTACTAATTTTCTTAATATTTTCTTGGTTTGTATGTATGCATTACTAATCTTTTGCTCACTCTTTTGTTGGTTTTTTAGGTTCTCTAATCCTCTCTTTCAACATGACGAAAAAGAGGTAAGTGCTTTCATCTCTTTCCTCTATTACTATTGCACCCTTGGGTGCTGAGGATTTGTTTTGTAGGCTTACCCGACCGTAAGCTTTATGCATAATGCTCATGTATGCTTTATGCATAATGCCTCATGCTTAAGGCCTTATGCTTAAGCTTTATGCATAAGGCCTCATGCTCAAGGCCTTATGCTTAAGCTTTATGCGTTAATATGCATAAGCCTTATGCATAAGCTTTATGCTTTATGCATAAGCCTTATGCATGGGCTTCATGATTAAGGCCTTATGCATAAGCTTTATGATTAAGGCCTTATGCTTAAGATTTATGCTTTATGCATAAGCCTTATGCATGGGCTTTATGCCTTATGTTTTAAGCTTTATGCATAAGCCTTATGCATAAGCTTTATGCTTTATGCTTAAGGCCTTATGCTTAAGCTTTATGCCTTATGCATAAGCTTTATGTCTTGCTTTAAGCTTTATGCATAAGCCTCGCGCTAAGCTTTATGCATAAGGCCTCATACATAGCTTTATGCATAAGCCTCATGAATAAGACCTTGTATACTTAAGCTTTATGCTTAAGGCCTTATATATAACTTAAGCTTTATGCTTTATGCTTAAGGCCTTATATACTTAAACTTTATGCTTAAGGCCTTATGCATAAGCTTTATGCCTTACGCATAAGCTTTATGCCCTATGCTTTAAGCTTTATGCATAAGCCTCATTTGTTAAGATTTAAGGCCTCATGCATAAGCTTTATGCGTAAGGAGTCATGCATAGCTTTATGCATAAGGCCTCATGCATAAAACTATGCATAAGGCCTCATTGCTTAAGGCCTTATGCATGGTGCTTTATGCATAAGCCTCATGCATAAGCTTTATGCATAAGCTTCATGCTTTAGGCCTCATGCATAGTGCTTTATGCATAAGGCCTCATGCTTAAGGCCTCATGCATAAGCTTTATGCATAAGGCCTAATGCATAATGCTTTTTGCAAGGCTTGCGTAAATGGCTTGCCATAAGGCTTGCATAACACAGTGTGCCGGGAATGAGATGATTGGCGGCTTACATAACGGCTTACATGCTTTCTTAATATTTGTTTATTTTTTATGTTTTGAAGAATGAGATGATTCTCGGGATCAATTGACTTAAAGAGCCGAGAAGTCTTCATTTCATAATATTTTTTAAATATTTTTTTTATTTGTATAGATAAGTCAATATTAGATAATTTGGAAAAAATCTCATAATTTGGGAGTCAAGCACTCTATTTAATTTTGGATATATCTTAAACATACTAGCTCCAAATTTGTCGGAGATTGTAGATCTAGATTCTACTCTTTACGATCTTTCCAATGATATGTCACATGAGGGGGTTTTGACAAAATTTTGGACAAGTTCAACCATGATTCCATTTTTGCCATTAATAAATTCACTAAATGCCATTAAGATAATATTCTAGCCCCACGGGCATACCATACTCCATCGGCTTTCAACCATTGAGATATTCTAGCAATGTGTTCTATGACTATGCTTTCAAGCATTGACTTTTTTTGAAAACTCTTGCATACATTTTGCATACCTGAAGGAAAATTTTACACTCTCTCTCTCTCTCTATGAATGTACATGTCCCTCTCTCTTTTAGCGATGGCCACCTATTAAGATGTCCACCCACTATAAAAAAGAGAGCATGCGATGCGTGTTTTAATACACGAGTTCCAATGCCTTTAATCCATTATCCACATTTAATACAGCTAGTTTCCATACATTATCTATAAAAGCCCATTCTAAGATATTAAACTTAGATCTCAAAACATTCCAATAAACTTATTTGTATTTTAATCTATTGATGCTGTGTATGTTTGTAATGTGTTATCAAGCTTGATAATACTTGTAGTTTATTATTAAGACATAGCTTCTAAAGATTAAAAATGAAAGCTTTGCAGAGTAATGTTTTTTCTTAATATAGACATTGTTTCAAGATACTATCATGAGATCACCAAGATTTGGACAATCTTTTACCAGCATCATGAATGAATGAACCCATTAAAAGGTTGATTTATATGTTAATTTTAAAGTCAAATACTTTGAAACTATGGAATTAACTTGAGAAAGAACTTTACTGGCATGCAAAGCACACTCAATTATAATAGGGAGAAAGAACTTTACTAGCATGCAAGCACACTCAATTATAATAGGGTGCACAAATCCAACCTTTTGATAAAACATAAGAAGGCTATACTTTTCTCTATTCTCAAAGGCATTCATTAATTATACACTTTATATGTAATTTTGTATTATTTTTTTCCTATTGATGGTGACTAAGGGGAAACACCCATTAAAAAATGGAAACATCCATTAAAAATGATAAACGTTTTTTCTATCAAGATATCTTTTTGACTCATACCATGAGTAAGCCCCTTTGAACTTCATCCAAATAATTACACAAACTAATAAGGACTTTTTGTGCTTTATTATATGGCCCATGAAAATATTTTCCTTCTTTAAGAGACAAGGATTCTTCCATTGCAAAACATTTTTTCTATCAAAATATCTTTTTGACTCATAGCATGAGTAGGTCCTTTGAACTTCAAAATATCAAAATATCTTTTTGACTCATACCAAGAGTAAGTCCTTTGAACTTCACCCAAATCAATACATTTACTAATAAGAACTTTTTCTACTTTATTATATGGCACATGAAAATATTTTCCTTCTTTAGGACAAGGATTCTTCCATTGCAAAATCACTTTCCATTTTAATCCTTGGAGTAGTCAAAAGTCCAAAATTTACGGGTGTTATAGGAATTTAAAATTACAATGTATTTCTAGTTGTTTCATGTTGCATGATGTAAGTTTTAAATTCCAATAAACTCCTCATAAGGATGAAAACTATACTCTTGTAAAACAAGTTTATTGGAGAGCGTTAATAAGGAGAATAAAGGATACATAATCTACCAAATATGAAATGCATAACTTCTGCTCAATACCTTTTGAAAAAAGTCACATAATTTTTTCCAAGGTATCTTCTTCAAAAAGTCACATATATTTCATTTAGTCTAAAATCTAAAGCTGAACCACCTAAAACAACACTATCCCTTAAACATATGCATGAATGTTGCATTAATGTCACTAATCCCATGGTATTTATGAATATATCTTTTGAAACCTTCACTTGACTCTGTGTGATTGATTAGTTATGTGGGATGAAGTTTTGAACTATCAAAATATTATATAGTAGAACTTTTTTCCCTTGCAATAATTCACAACAGTATTAAATTAAATGGTATTCACACCTTTTGTCCTTGCAATAAGACACCACACTATTAATGGTATTCATACATACCGACACATTATTATTTTTTAACAATATTACATTTGTAAACCAATAAATTGAATATTTTCATGTATAAGACACATGAGACATAGTGAAGCATGTAAGCTTACAATGCCAATGTCAATCTCAATGTCAAAGGGGTAGCATGTTCTACTACTATGCTTTCAAGCATTGACTTTTTTTGAAAACTCTTGCATACATTTTGCATACCTAAAGAAAATTTTACATTCACATTATAGATTGAAGTTGTGTATCTAATTGTCAACATAGTGAAGCATGTAAGCTTACAATGTCAAATGGAACTTCTCTTATATAGATTAGACATGCATATTTGTTTCTAAGGAGAACCATGTTAATGTAGGCTCTCTCTCTCTCTCTCTCTCTCTCTCTCTATAAATGCATCTCTCTCTCTCTCTTTTAGCGATTGCCACCTATTAAGATGTCCACCCACTATAAAAAAGAGAGCATGTGATGCGTGTTTTAATACATGACTTCCAAAGTCTTTAATCCATTATCCACATTTAATAGAGCTAGTTTCCATATGGTATCTATAAAAGCCCATTCTAAGATATTAAACTTAGATCTCAAAACATTCCAATAAACTTATTTGTATTTTAATCTACTGATGCCATGTATGCTTCTAATATGTTATCAAGCTTGATAATACTTGTAATTTATTATTAAGCTATAGCTTCTAAAGATTAAAAATGAAAGCTTTGCAAAATAATGTTTTTTCTTAGTATAGACATTGTTTCAAAATACTATCATGAGATCATCAAGCTTTGGACAATCTTTTACCAGCATCATGAATGAACCCATTAAAATGTTGATTTATATGTTATTTACTTTGAAACTATGGAGTTAACTTGAGAAAAAACTTAAGACACCACACTATTAACGGTATTCATACATATCGACACATAATTTTTGAACAATATTACATTTGCAAACCAATAAATTAATTATTTTCATGTACAGGACACATGAGACATATGTTATAACTAAACATTAGTGTTAGAAATAATCATTGCATTCACTTCCCAACTAATAAAAAAATAGTGGTTATTTAAAGTTTGATTTTTTTCTCCAAAGATAATATAAAGGAAATACATTGAGTGTTGTAATGCAATTCACTTACAAACTATGAGGATAAAAGATAAATGATGCATGGCTTACACATGGGATGATAAAACTAAAAACTTATTTTCTTTTATTTGGTTAGAAATATGCTTCCCAATCCTTTAGCCATGCATTCATTGATAGGCAAGAACTTGAATGGTACATAGGATAAATATAATATAGGCTAGCAACTAGTTGACGACATGCAAAAAAATTCAATGACGTAGTAGAGCCTTAGAACAACCCCCCATTAAAAAAAATTAAAATCTTGCAAAATATAACTCTTTTCAATTTTCTTAAAACTCTCTCCAAATTTAAAGTATTTCATATACTTAGTATGAAATTGATCTTATTAGAAAAAGGTAAACAAAGAATATCATAAATTATATCAATTTTTAAAGTTTAGAAACACTAGATTGTATTTCCAAAAACAATTGAGAAAATGTTCCATATTTTATCGTAAGAAATAAAATTTAGAAAAAATCATAGGTAGTTAATAGCCATAATTAATGACATTTTTTATTTTTCATAGCAAAAATTAAATCTTGCTTTTATTTTTTCTACTGTAAAGTTTACTCATTATTTATAAATTATACATCTTCTAGCTATAGATTACAAATCTAATCATAAGTTTCTTTTCCCCTCCCTTCAATCAAATCTATATCCAATTTTTTTGCCACTAGAATAGTACGATATAGATGCACTATAATTATAATAGATATATTATTAATTTTTGTATAATAACATACATGATCTTTGCTACACAAAATGATGAGCTTTTCCATCATCATAAGCCAACATTGAAATCATGGTTATTTGGCATAAAATCATACACAACCTTTGCCATGTAGATGATGAGTTTTTTCATCATCTCAAGGCAACACAATAATCATGATCTACAACTCAAAAAGGTCATGCATTTGCATCTCACATATGTTTTGCTTACTATTGTGAACTTTTAAAAACCTTGAACCAGCATAGATGTCTCCTATTTCTCTATGCACAAGTATTTGCAAGGCATTTGGAAGGTTCATTACAATTGTATGTTGTTAAGTTTCAAAAGTAAATATTTGATCCTCTCAAGTCTACACCAGCCATTTTGGCATACTCTTGGATGATTGTATGGTTGTCCTTTCCCCATTCACTGCATCATCTATAGATGCCTTATCAATAGGTAGATTTGTGGAGTGAATATCAAGATGATTTTTCAACCATGGTATGGGTTGATTTATAGCACCTTTGTGAGTGCAACATACACCATATTCTATTCCATTTAATTAATCATAAAATATAATAATATTTCTCAAATATTTAGAAGTCACATCACACTTCATGAGAAAGAAGAGATTTATCCAATAACCATAAGTGTTTCTAACTCTGATCAATCAAAAATAATAATAATAATCGCTAATAAAAGTTACACAAATCTATTGCCTCTCCCATCCTCTCCACCACCCCACTCAACAGCAGCCCACTCACACATCTCAAAAACTACACAAGCTGCTGACCCACCACAGAAAACTAACCACACTAACACTTCTAACATCACTAACAAACACACACAAGGTATGCATTCTCAACAATGGGTACCTAAAAGGCTCCTAGCCATGCAAGGCTAGTATGAGGGCACTTCTACTTTGTTGATCCCTTGAGGATACTCTAGCCCAAACGCTCTCTAAAGCCCAACTATCCTCAATCTCAAAACCTCAACCTTGTCCAACTACAACCTTTAGGTGGATCCCTAAACCTCTTCTCAACATTTCTATGAAGGGAATCACCACATTTGGATCCCCAAATCACCATGACACGAACTCCCAACTTGTGTCACTCCGTAGTCACCCACCCTTCAATGGCAACCCAAAGTGGCCTCTGCCCCCACAAAGACTGCATAAGAGAAAGGAAAGAAAAAGCTTCACGACAATAGTCTGACCCCCAATCACACCGACCAGTCCATACTACAGATATACCCTTGAGGTAGGATTTTCCTCCACTCGTCATCATTAGGCTACATCAGAGTACTCCCAATAAAATATTAACATCTCCCATTTTAGGTACTCCCTTATCCCTAGCCTCTCAACTCCCCAGGGAAGTCCCACCTTGACATCACCTAATTGGCATAGACTATTCCATTTGGCGAATTGGGCACATAGTATGTACAAAACCCACAATGGGGTGCTGGTAGCATAGCCCAAGGGTACAAAACCTATCTTGAGGGTGCTAAAAAAAAACTATCTGACATGGCCATACCAAATTTTCCACAATCGTACCATTCACCTCCCACTTTGCCATGTCCGGACCATTATGCACTTCAAAATTTCCACAGTCATACCAAATTTGCCATGGCCATACCATTCAAGACTCCAAGTGCCATGACCATACCAACAACTAGTTGAATTTCCACGACCGTTTTGAATGTTCCATGACCATTCCAACTTTTTCTCTAGATTCCATGGCCGCGTACCCCAACCCTCACCTATGAAGTGCCACAGTCGTAACATTTCCATTCAAGTTTCCATGGTTGTTCTATCATCAACTCTAACTTCCATGCTTGTTCCACCCTCAACACTAGTTGGTACACCCATTCCAAAAAACTGATGCCATGCTCCTACCATTTAGGTTGCCATGCCCATTTCCTGGGAATGCCCCACCTGTGCCCTTTAGGTTGCCATGGCCGTGTGTCCTAGAAAACTATATATATGGCCCCCACCCCCTTATTTCCTCACTTTTAGCTTTCAACCTATCAGAACTCTTGTAAATGTTTTTCTCAAGCTTTCCCTTTCTACCATCCTCCCTCACCCATGGCTGACACCTCGGATTTCTCCTTGGAGATACTCCACCACTCCACCCTTAGGAAGTAGTGCTTTTTAGGGGGACGCTCTGAGGAGTATGGCTGCAACTCAATGCAGTTATCACACTTGGGGGAGAAGCTGATGAAGCAGGTTAGTGGCCATACAATCCACTCATTCGTGTAGAACAACCATAAAGTGAAACAAAAACTGTTGTACTTCACCTGGCCATGCTAGAGGGCCACTATAGTGGGTCTTGCCGCACCGCCGTGCCTGCCTCGAGCAGGTGGGCTTGGAGGCCTACCTACCATGGAGCCATGGGGACTAGACCTTTACAAAAGGCAAAGAGCCCATTCCCCCAGCCTACTAGCCAAGGCCCTACCCTACAAGATCAGGAGAGGGAGAAGAATAAAAATGGAAGGCCACTGAGGAGGAGGCATAAAATCTAGCACTTTTTGAGAAAAATCTTTTTGAAAACCCACCACTGACAGGAACAACAGATTTCCCCTCTCACTACTTAGCAATAGCTCATCCTCTCCTCACTCCTCCTATTTCAACAGTTTGGAGACCCTCCGCTGGGCAAGCACAGACAGCTTTAGATCTAGTGAAGCATATGCAGAAAGTGTACATGTTGCACATGGGGTAGTCCTAAAATTTACCATGGGCTTCCTTTAAATGGCCCATGAGCTCATCACATAGATGACAGATTATAGTTACCACCAGCAAGAGGTTGTAGTAATAGCACAACGAGAAATGTTCTCACAAAAGCTCAAGAGAGGCAGACTACCAATGATTTATACACTTCTAACCTCAACAACCTCCAACTCCAAATATCATCGATGAGAAAGAGCAACAAATGATCCAGACCATCTCCACCATTTCAAAGCTCCAACACTAACTCCAAGTAGCACAAGAAGCCACACAAAGGGTGAACAAAGACCTCTCTCTAGCCCAAGCCATCCCCAAAGATTCCCAGAAACAAGCTATTGCCCGTGGAAGAAGCACTCATCAAAAGACATAGGTAGACTTCCAGTGCTATTGGGAAATCACTGAGGAGACACTCTATGAGAAAGACGCCCAACTCGACACAGTAGAGGAAGAAGAAACACAGCCCCCATAGACACCCTCTTCCCTCTCCTCTAGTTCCATAGACAGAAAGGTAGATGCTTTGATGGACACTATAATGGAGATCCCCGACCTCGCCATCTCTCCACAAAACTCGTTCCAGGTCCTTGACCTCAACTACCAGATGGTCCGACTCAACCTGCTGCAGCATACTTGATGAGCTAATCTCCCATACCACCCACAAGTACATTCTCACCAAACTCCCCCTCCATAGCATCACCCTCCTCCCCAAATTATTTTTCCAAGGCCTCATCTCCTTCACCCTCCCCACATTTTCATTGACCATTCTACCCACCCCCTCCAGGATTACCTCATGAGTTGGTCACATCTACTCTGGTTTGGGTTATCCCGAGACACCAACAACATCAATGATCTATTGGTCGTAGACGGTTTGTACCCATACCCATACCCCTCATCAAAGACAGGCGAAGCCCTTTGCTACCTTAATCGTAGAGGGCAAGGGTTGGGAGATAGTTATTCATGACTACCACTCCCTTCGTAGAGATGACCTTCCAACTTACTCCACAACTTGATTATTGATCCTTTACAGAAGATGCCATATTTAGACGGAGGTGATGGAAGCCACAAGCATCATGCAGTTTTATGACTCGCACGTAGCGTTCCCGATGGAGTTTACCCTAGAGGAAGCTGCAAAGGTAAATTCTTTCTTCAAATTGCATGGCCCAACTTAGTCAAATTATGATGACAATGACAACAACCACAATGGCCTCGATGGAAGAGATGGAGCCCTTGGATCATAGCCCCCTCAGCCTCCACCATCATCTCCCCCACATCAAACACCACCCCCTAGCCCCTCTCACCCAAGCATCAGCACCCAACCACCCCCACCCCCATTTGGCACCACAACACTCCTTATATCCACCCCTCCCAATCATCTACACCCCTCTATTTTCCCACCCCACCCCACCTCCCTCACCAACCCCACCTTCACCTCCCACTTTCAGATTACATTTTGGCATGCCCACAACCCTAGCAAATTTAGCTTCAACATCGGCAAAACCTCCCCTCGTGCTGTAGGCGAGCCTTGCCATGGAACCCTCGTCATCATCACCAAGCCCTACAACCTCATGACCATTGCCAACCAATATCCCCTCCCCCCCACGCTTGGAAGAAGGCAAAATTCCGCCACCGCCTCCACTTGAGCATGAGGAAGTTGACCCTCCACTCAACACACTCAACTAGCAGGACCCCCTTGATAGAGTGGAATTCAAGCATGCAATACAAATCAAGCTCGATCAACACCTCTAATCACATGCATCACGGATTGCATGGACATCCATGTCCTGCTTCCATACATCGACTTGAAGTATCGCAAAACTGGCGCTAGAGCATCCCCCCTGACAACAATGAGGAGGTTACTATTGGCCACCCGCTGCTTCTCGCTTTATAATTTTTTCTCTCATGGGTGAGTAGCAACCAACCTAGGGGCGCCCACTAAAACAATTCACATGAGAGAAATACTACAAGGTGTTGTGCCCCCTTTGCACATCAACCTAGAGTACCTACTATCAATCTGATGAAGGTGGGCATGAACACTGGGACCACTACCATGAAGGCACATAGGGATTGGCATTCGACATCAACAAAGGGACAACACTAAAGAAAATTTTTAGCTAGTACAAGTGCATCATGTGGATGCCAACTTGGTGCCTCTAGATTTTTGAACACATGATGGAGACTACCTTCTGCGGACCAACTATCAAGTCTTCCATCGAGCCTGCCTGGCACTGCAATTTTGTTAGAACCTATTCGATCTACTACCGCTAGATCAAGATAGCTCCGAGGATGGACCTTAATTAGGGAGGGGGGTATGTTAACTTCTCTCGTTATCATTACTTTTAAAGAATGGTTATGCTCATTGTAATGTTGTGTATTAACCACTGTCACCATAGCCACAAGCTTGGAAAATTAATAAGAAGAGCATAAAAAAAAGATATGCACAAGAAAGAGAATGGGTTTAATCTTCCCCCATGCATGACTGAGCATGCTTCCACATGCATGTATTTTTGTATTATCAAAAAGCAAGTGCTCAAGAATAGCTTGATGCATTCCACTTTGGGGGTGGTCCGCTACTTCAAGCTATAGACATACAAAGAAATTAACATTTTAGAAAGTTGTAATTTAAGATAACCTTCTTTAATTAAGAGATAAGATACAATTTGAGGCTAATATATACATATAAATATTGTTGGGATATTGACTCCTTCACGTGTAACATCGTGCCTTAAGTTATTTTCCATCTATCCAAGAAAAAACATAAATACCTAAAACTCTTATGCATATTGCCTTATGCATATAGCCTTATGCATATTGCCTTATGCATATACCCTTATGCATATGGCATAATGCATAAAGCTACCGGTATGTTTAGGTAGCTACTGGCATGCATTGGCTGGCATGCATTGGAAGGTACCGGCATGCATAGGTAGCTACCGACATCATGCATTGGAAGAGCTATTAGCATGCATTGGAAGCTACCGAAAGCTACCAGCATGCATAGGTTGTTACCGGCATGCATAGGTAGCTACTACTGGAAGCTACCCGCATGCATAGGTTGTTACCAGCATGCATAGGTAGCTATCAACAGAAAATATCAAGGGTTTTCATGATGCTCAGCAGTGATTGGATGTTGCTCCATAGTACTTTCTCGCTACCCAGCAACAACGAAAGAACGCTTCTATACTGTAAAAATATCTTGCTTTTTTGGTCTCCGTGTAGTTTTATCTTTTGAATATAATAAACTTGTATTCTCAGTATTTTTTTGCAGGTTGATTCCTTGTCTATCACTTCTAACTCTTCTACCCTATTTATCTCCTATGCAAACAAGCTTTCCATGAAAGCTATCTTTTGAGTATTTCCTTTCTCTTTCCTCCCTTTTAACTTTTTCTTTTCTTATTTTTTCCTTTTTATTTTTCCCTAATTAAGAGCTCTCCATTAAAGCTTCATATGGTAAGAGATCTTGAATTTTCTTAATACTTTTTTTTCTTAACTTGGTTTAGTTTTGTAGGTTTTCAACACATACAAGCCTCACAAGAGATCTCTTTCTTGTATGTTTCTTCTTTTGTGCTTTTACATGTTTATAGGGTTTATAATTTTTAGGGACTTTAAGATTAGGGTTTGTTATTAATACCTTTTTTTCTTATTTTGTTTTGATTTTGTAGGTTTTCAAAACATACAAGCCTCACAAGGTAAGAGATCTCTTTCTTGTATGTTTCTTCTCTTATGATTTTACATATTATAGGGTTTGTAAGTTTAGGGTTTTAAGATTAAGGGTTGTTTATTTTTCCATACTCTATGCTCCATGCATGTCGGTAGCTACCTATGCATGTTGGTAGCTTTAAATGCATGCCGGTAGCTACCTATGTATGCCGGTAGCTTCCAATGCATGCCCGTAGCAACCTATGGATGTTGGTAGCTTCCAATGCATGTCGATATGCATGCCGGTAGCTTCCAATGAATGCTCATAGCTTCCTATGCATGTTGGGAGCTTCCAACGCATGCCGATAGCTTCCAAGGCATGACGGTAGCTTCCTAGGCATACAAAAACGTTGCTAAAAAATGGTGCTATGCTCCCGATGTATTGTAGTGCCTCGGGTGATTTCAAGGTACCTTGGGCACTATACAAAAAGAAGAGGTAGGCTAATAGAGTATAATTGCATATGCATTAGACCAAGCATTGGTTCTATGTTATTTTCAAATATTGGTAATTCAAAAGAGGATATACTGTGCACGTAGGTAAGAAACACTCATAAGAAGTAGGATCTTTTATAGCGTAAAGCTTATAGTAAAGTTGCACACTAACAAATTAAAAGTTGTATCACTGTTGCTGTTGCTGATGTGATACAATATATGGCTAAGCTCCCCTTGCCTTAAAAATTGGGAATCTCAAATCACAATGGATGCTCTATATATACTTCATCCTTATGGTTCTTACTAGAATCTAGGATGCAGGAGTGGTGAAGCAATTAACTAGTGAGAGCAAAGGCTTGAGGGAAATTGAGGCATTAGCCTATTTGTATTACATCTGATCAAAAAACCAAAATGACATTTTCGAATCACCATCATGTTGATCAACATGTGGTAGGTGTAAATTGGATTGACATAATTGCTTTATTTACACCCCCCAATAATGCTAGTCACAAGAGACCTGCAATATTGTTACAAGATATGAGTGCATATTAAACCATTTGGGTGCCCATTTTGGCTTCAAACCCTCTAAAGAGATACTTTCCTATATATATATATGGCTAAGTTCCCCTTGCCTTCAAAATTGGGAATCTCAAATCATAATGGATGCTCTATATATACTTCATCCTTATGGTTCTTGCTAGAATGAGTGGTGAAGCAAATAACTAGTGAGAGCAAAGGCTTGAGGGAAATTGAGGCATTAGCCTATTTGTATTGCATCCGATCAAAAAACCAAAATGACATTTTCGAATCACCATCATGTTGATAAATTGGATTGACATAATTACTTTACGTACACCTCCCAATAATGCTAGTCAAAAGAGACCTGCAATATTGTTACAAGTTTTGAGTGCATATTAAACCATTTGGGTGCCCATTTTGGCTTCAAAACCTCTAAAGAGATACTTCCCTAGAGTAAAGTTTATTGGGCCCATGTGTGGACCATTATGAAGATAATCTACATTCTAGCAACAAGCTACCTATTTGTCAATGTACCAGCTATCTCTACACCATATCTAAGATATCCCTACACTATCTCACCTCCTAGAACAACATCTTGTCCAAATACAAGGGCACTAAGCATCCAAGATGATCAACTATGGCTTCCTCTCGTAATGTGGGTGTTTGGTTCATACAAGGACATGTACAATTTTAAGTCAAGTATACTATTTTTCTATGGACACACTTCCCATTGATTCCAACAACACTACATATGATTATATACAAGCCTTAAATTTTTGAAGTATAATTACATAATATATTCCATTGGAAAACAAGGAAAGACTTTTCTCATGAAGATTCTTTTGCATCGTGCCTGCTTTACCTTTTTATATGAGGATTCCTTTGCTCCAAAGCGTCATACCACAAAGAGCTTTAATGGTATGTGTAGAATCTATAGGATATGGTGCTAAATTCTTAGAAAAAGACAACAATGGGCATTTTTTTGTGAAAATTTAGAAATTAGACAAATTGCTGACCACGTGTAAACATCAGGCAAAATCTCATCACCTCTTAAGGAGGCCATCTCAGAAGAGCCTGCACAAATACACCTCCCCACATGAGGTGCACCATTTTCCTTCAAGAAAAACTGGGGAGCACTTGATGCAAATTTGGAATGCTATATGCATAAGCTTGTGCATAGCATTATGCATTAAGATGATGCATTAAGCCTATGCATAAAGATTATGTATAAGATCTATGAGTTAAGCTTATACATTAAGCTCGTGCATATGATCAATGCATAGAGCATAGAGCTTATGCATTAAGCTTAATGCATCGGTTTGTGCATTAAGCCTATGCATAGAGATTATGCATAACCTCATGTATAAGATGTATGCATTAAGCTTATGTATAGGCTTAATGCATAGAGATTATGCATTAAGCTTCGGCATAAGCTTATGCATAAGCATAATTCACAAGCTTTATGCATAATATTTATGCATACATGAATACGTAGAACTTAATGCACAAGCCTATGCATTATGCTTATGCATAAGTATAATGCCCAAGCTCTTTGCATAACCTTTATGCATGCATGGAAACATAGAGCTTAAATGTATAAACTTAATCCATAAGCTTTATGCATGCATGCTTTTATAAAGCATGTATGCATAGGCTTGTGCATAAGCTCTATACATACACCATAAGACACAAGAAATAAGACAAAGTAAGAATAAATCCCCAGCACAAGATATAAGACAAAGATGTGTTGAAAAATATAAGCCTAGTTTATGGGGAAAACATTTGAGTGAGAGACACATAATTTCAAGATAATTATGAAGTTTTGTGGCATTTTCATAACAATAATGTTACACCTATCATATCATATATCTTTATTGATGAGGTTTCATGTGCAGCCAAAGGAGAGGAAAATGAGTACTACTAGCTCTAGTGTGTTTAGGGTATTTTTGCATCATGTGTTGAAAGTAGAAAGGTTAAGGAGCAAGGATGTTAATAGCTCAAATAATTTAGCATAATTGTATCATTACAAGTATGTTCATGAGCTTTTTAAAATAACCAAAACATGTGAAGCTTGAAATTGGTAGAGAAATTTAGCACATATTAGGAATTCATTAGCATCTTCAATTTGGAGCTACATTCTAGGAAAAAAAGGTAAAAATTGGGGAGGATTTAGAATTACATTCATGTCTAGTACTTGGCTTTCCAAAGGACAAAATCATATCCATCATAGATTTTGTTACGAAGCACACAATCACACATTGTAACTATAACATGAAATTAAAACTAGCACTACATATTTAATTATAGGTTATAATTTAATGTGAATTTCAAACTAGTACTACAGTTTTTTTCCATAGGTATTTACATTCTATCATCAAAACATGTCATCATAGCCTTGTTGGTGGTATGTATGTTTGTGCTTCCAATGTATTATCTTGTTTTTGATGTGTTGTAAATTTCATTTGTCACTATATCTTATCACCACCATTACAAGCACATGGTTAATATAAATAGAAGAACATCAAAGAAATAATATTAGGTAATATATAAATTACTCTCTGACAACACATACATGTGTGTATGTGCTTTCATCATGCATGGGGAAACACACACGCACACCCCATCACAAGGAGATAGTTCATAGAGAAATGAGAACATCTAACAAATATTATTGGGTTGTAATTCCTTGCTCACACGCATGCACACATTTATGGATGGGCGTGTGCACACACACATATACGATCACATGCACACTTACATGTGCGTATCTTGGGCACTATAAAGACACAAGATAAATGCCATTAGAACATCCATGTGTATCCATTAGACCGAGAATTGGTTCTATGCTGTTTACAAAGATTGGGAATTCAACAGAGGATATATTGTGCATGTAGGTAAGATACACTCACAAGAAGTAGGGTCTTTTACAACATAAAACTTATAGTAAATTTGCACAAGAACAAATATGGATAAAAACGTTGTATCATTGATGATGCGATGTATGATAGATGGCTAAGTTCCCCTTGCTTTCAAAATTGGGAATCTCGAATCATGATAGATGGTCTATGTTTTATGTGATAATCTAGAATGCAATGAGGTGTGCTAATGGAGGTAACTAGTGAGAGCAAAGGCTTGGGGGCAATTAAGTCATTAGCCTATTCGTATTGCAACTTTTGAGTGCATCTTAAACCATTTGGGTGCCCATTTTGGCATCACAACCTCTCAATAGAGATTATCCTAGCGTAAATTTTATCGACCCCATGTGTGGCCGATTATGAAGATAATCTGCATTCCAGCAAGTTGCCTATTTGTCAATGTACCAGCTATCTCTACACCATATCATAGATATCTCTACACTATCTCATCTCCTAAAACACCATCTTGACTTAATATAAGGGCACTAAGCATCTAAGAATATGATCAACCATGGCTACGTCTCATAATATATCAACTAGCCAATGCCCACCAGACATGGATGCAATTCAAGGGTGATAAGTGACAATTTATTTTTTTCAGCATTGAGGCTTTTTGTCCATGTTTGGTTCAATCAAGGACTTATACAATTTTAACTGAAGCATACTATTTTTCTATGGACACACTTCCCATTGATTTCAACAACAATACATATGATTGTATACAAGCCTTAAGTTTTCGAAGTACAATTACATAATATAATCCGTTGGAAACAAGGAAAGCCTTTTCTCGTGAGGATTCTTTTGCATTGTGCCTTCTTTGCTCCAGAGCGTCATACCAGGAAGAGCTTCAATGGTATGTGTAGTGTCGATTGGATATGGTGCTAAGTTCCTAGAAAAAGACAACAACCGACATTTTTCTTTTGTGAAAATTTGGAAATTAGACAAATTGCAAACATAGGGCAAAATCTCATCACTTCTTAAGGCCATCTCAGAAGAGCCACACCACATGAAAGCCCATTAGAATGCCATAATGAGCAATACCTCAAGATGTGCAGCTATATTAGAGGTAATGGAGGTTGCATAATCAATGCTGAAATGGATTGGAATCAAGCATATAGGTCATCCCCACACAAGAAACATATCCTTAAATTTGCATCCCCCAATAAAGACAACCCTTGAAAGTGACTCAATGGTGCAACAACCAATCAAAGTGCTACTACATGCCACATATTTTATCCATGTAAATAAATATGACCTCAGATTTGAGCCTAATGCCCTAATTCTAGCCATTAATAAATTCACTAAATGCCATTAAGATAATATTCTAGCCCCACGGGCGTACCATACTCTATCAGCTTTCAACCATTGAGATATTCTAACAATGGGGTAGCATGTTCTACTACTATGCTTTCAAGCATTGGCTTTTTTTTAAAACTCTTGCATACATTTTGCATACCTAAAGGAAAATTTTACATTCACATTATAGATTGAAGTTGTGTATCTAATTGTCAACATAGTGAAGCATGTAAGCTTACAATGTCAATTGGAACTTCTCTTATATAGATTAGACATGCATATTTGTTTTTAAGGAGAACCATGTTAATGTATGCTCTCTCTCTCTCTCTCTCTCTCTCTCTCTATATATATATATATATATATATATATATATATATATATATATATATATACACATATATACATAGATATATACATATATATATATACATATAGACATATATATATATATATATATGTGAATGTACTTGTCTCTCTCTCTTTTAGCGATGGCCACCTATTAAGATGTCCACCCACTATAAAAAACAGAGCATGTGATGCGTGTTTTAATACACGAGCTCCAATGCCTTTAATACATTATCCACATTTATACAAGTAGTTTCCATATGGTATCTATAAAAGCCCATTCTAAAGTATTAAACTTAGATCTCAAAATATTTCAATAAACTTATTTGTATTTTACTCTACTGATGCCATGTATGCTTGTAATGTTTTATCAAGCTTGATAATACTTGTAATTTATTATTAAGCTATAACTTCTAAAGTTTAAAAATGAAAGCTTTGGAGAATAATGTTTTTTCTTAATATAGGCATTGTTTCAAAATACTATCATGAGATCACGAAGATTTGGACAGTCTTTTATTACCAGCATCATGAATGAACCCATTAAAAGGTTGATTTATATGTTAATTTTAAAGTCAAATGCTTTGAATCTATAGAGTTAGCTTGAGAAAGAACTTTATTGGCATGCAAAGCACACTCAATTATAATAGGGTGCACAAATCCAACCTTTTGATAAAACATGAGAAGGCTATACTTTTCTCTATCCTCAAATGCATTCATGAATTATACACTTTATATGTAATTTTGTTTCTTTTTCCCTATTGATGTTGACTAAGGGGGAACACCCAGAAAAAAATGGAAACATCCATTAAAAATGATAAACTTTTTTTCTATCAAAATATCTTTTTGACTCATACCATGAGTAAGTCCCTTTGAGCTTCACTGGAGAGACGGAAAAACTCTCTCACTTGTAGCAAGAGTAGTATGATCCACACTTAGCTCAATCCAATGGGATTTGCATCCCTTTCGGAGCTAGGGATTCAACCCGTACCGGTGCACAAAAGCTTATCCAATTAATGGAGAGAATGCTAAGAAAACTACTACTATTGACATGGACTTAACACATACACAAGCTCAATCTTGCCATACTCATTCACTCATCATCCCACTCCTTCATGCATCCAAAACAAGAAGAAAGCTAAGCTATTGCATACACAAGCTCAAAGCATCCTTCATTCTCAAGCTCTTACTCCCTAGCATGCACACAAACCTTGAAGCTATCAACAAAGAAACATGCATACTAGAGAATAGATATGAGAAGAGAGACAAACATCAACTCATTGCATTGAATTAACAAAAGAACTTACAATAATGTAGATGGGGAGAGAGAAGAGCTTGCACCTCTATGGGAAAAGAGGGAGAGCTAGTCTCAAGAGAGCTCAAACATGAGTTTGCCCAATGTATCCATGCTCTCAAATGAGCCATCTTTTATACAAAAATTCTAGAACTCTCAAAAGTTCCCATGTGGGATTATTGTGAAGCCCTCTCCCACATTCATCTACAAAGTGGAACTCTTTACAAGAGCCCTAAGTATCTTTTTTGTTGCTTCCTTGTATTGATCTTCATTTGCATGCAACACTCCCCCCTTCCTATTTTGCGCACGTCCTCGAGCGCGGTAGTAGCAAGAGCTGCAACAAAAAAACAATTGATACGAGTAAAGTCCTTTATTGAAAAGAAAAGAAAAGAAAAGAAAAATCAGCAATGATGATTTCACACGTGAGCATATAAGTGCAAGGCTGGTTAAAGTTTTAATGAGTCCTAAAATAGGTGAGTAAAGACTGGTCAAAGTGAGACTTAAGTAGTAGATAGTGCTATGTAAAGGCAAGTGTACTTTGTACACCGCCGGTTATGACCGCAGTCTCAATGTCCTATAAGTATGTAAGTTATTCCTAAGTGGCAACCCTACTCCTAAATATGAGCAAAGGTGATTGGGACTCTCTCTTTTTTTTCTTTTTCTTTTTTTAAATATCTCTTGATATGTGTGTAGAAGGTGATAAAGATTAAGTTTCTATCCCAAAGAGACCCAAGCAATGGCCAAGAGACCTCCGCCAAGAGAATCTAAAGACCGCTAAGTATCTCAAGGGCGACAGACCCTTTTTCTTTCTGTTATGACCTAAGGAGTACCCCTTGAAGATGAAAGCATCGGTCTTGAGGGCCCATAGTGTACCCCCGAGTCCTACCAACATCTATCAAGGCGATAGATTCCTCAAAGTTCTTCTTCTGAAGTTTTTAGACATCAGTGTTCACCCCATGGAAACCAAGGCATTGGCCCCAAGGTGCTAAGACAACCTCAGGTCCTACCAAGCATTTCACATGGCGGTAGACACTTCATGTCTCAATTCACTTTGTATATATATATTTTTGTAGGGTATATTTTCATAAATTTTTATGACTCCTAGCACCTAGCTCATATCTAAGAGGTAACTACCACTAGGGATAACTAATATACCTTGAAAACATAAGTACTTGGCATACTCCCTTGGTATATATCCTACACTGTCTTTAGATAGAAATATCTTTTACTAAGTCTTCTAAGAGTCTAGAATTCACTCACCATATTTTAACAACTAATCAAAAACTTAAACCAGCCAACATTGTGTGAACATGCAAACCATATATTCGAAAGATAAGAGCACATAAAGAAATAAAGATTAAGATTTGAATACACCTGTTGTAGTGCCCTGTTGATGTTGTTCGTTTGCCCTGATTAATTGCTGATTTTGTGCAGATTGCTTCTCCTTGATCTTTGTAAGCGGAGCATGTCTCCCCCCTTCCTAATTTGTTTGCACGATAGGTGGACTATTGGGGCGTGTTTGATGCTCTTGTTTTAGCGAAGATCTCTGCAAAATTTTTATTAACAAACAAAAAAAGAAAAAAAATAAAAATAAAATTTGCCATTGGTGCCAAACACCGCGAATATAGCCGAGGGGAAAAACCCAGTGGGAGAAAAGTGCCCTGGCTTGTCGATCTTATTGTGGAGTCGTTGAACTTACCCTTGCGCTGGTGGTGGAGATTATCTCAAAAAGAACATAATCCTTTAAAGGCGTAAGGCACCACACTATTCAAACATTGATCTACCAAAGAGCTTCATTTGTAGTGCTAATGCCTTATCTTTGGTTTTAGGTATGTCCTTCTTGGGTGGGAATTTTATCAATTGTCGAGGAATTTGAGCAAGATAAGAGGATTTAGGCATTGAAATGCTAGAATCTATGCTCAAATGAGACCCATGTGAAGTTGGATGGGTCTTAAGTACACCAGTTGATGGTTGAATTATGTAACAAGGAGAAATCGGGACAACAGGTGTTTCAAAACATGTTTTAGGAAGATCAACACCAGTAGATTTGTAGGTGCTATTACAACCACCTATCTTATCTTGAAGAGTTTGTGTTGATTTCTTTTGTACCCACTGATATGGAAAATCAAGGGTGGCTCTTGGAACCTTTTTGAAACATTCTTTTACCCTTAGCAAAGCATGGCATTTTGGAAGCCAAATTGCTGTTGCACCCTCATAATAACCTTGTGCTTTAAGAACCTGTTTTGGGACCCATCGAGTAGCAATCCGCCGAGGTTTAGGCTTGGAAATGATGTGCTTCTTAAGAGGCTTAGCAACTGGACTAGATGGTACAATTTTGTACGCATATTTGGGTAGCCACATTGAAAATTCCTTCTTGCCCGGCCTTCTCTGAGCAGCAATTAGAGTAGTTGGAACATGCCAGCCATGGCCCTCACTTGAGTACTCATCAATTATCCACATCATTTGTTTTGGAGCTTCAAGAGCAGATTTTGAAAGTGGGTTGTGTAAGATAGAAACACCGCCCTTTTGACATGATAAAGCTTGTTGAGTAGCAGAGACTTTCTCTACATACAGTGCTGTTGTGGATGCATTCCTATAGTACAAATCATCTAGAAGATCACGTGGTTGTACCATTCGTATAGGAATAATATCATATCCATCTGAGTCACAAAATTGAATTGGCTTCGGTAAAGCACATGTCGATAATGTTGCAAGGACATGACTCCATTCTAATGGATCAATTAAATGCTCAGGGAAGGGTTGTGGAATGTATGCCTCGTCTGATACACTTCGATTACCCTTAAGTCTCTCAGTGTTGAAATCCCTACATGAGGCTCCACACATCCATAGATCTTCTCGCCCATCTGACAATGTAACTCTTGAGCCCTCAGATGAAGCAGAATCAAACTCATCTATTGGAGACCTTGTTACATCACAATATGAGTGATTTCTTAGGTTGACCCTTGTGATGACAGAATCATGTCGGAGGTACAAATAATTGTATCCCCAATCTTGAATCATTTGAAATTGTCGCATGAATGGTCTACCCAATATCACTTCATAGTTTGGATGCTTTTCGAAATCCACTACTGCAAAGGTGTGCGCATATTCAATCCCACATGTGGTGACCAATATGTTCTCAAGCAGCCCAAGGGGATGTTCTAAGCTTCCATCTGCTAGCTGCAAGTGCATCCTTGTACTCCTAATAGCTGGTTTGCCCCATTTTTCCCAAATGGACCGTGTGACAATGCCCACTCCTGCGCCACTATCAAGTATTACAATTGAAGATACTTTTTGCACTTCTAATGGGAGGGTAGCATTTCCCTGATCGTCTTCACAAAATTTTCCTACTTTGTTGATAGGAACTGGCATTACATGATTTGTCTCAGGGTGTATAGTACACTCATGGTGACCCTTTTGTAGCAATACCTGCTCTGACAAACATGTTGCAATATCATTCCACAACTCAGGTTGAATTTTTATCAAATCAAGTAAAGGTAAGGTACAAGCCACTGGTGCTGACAAAATAGCCTGCACCATACTCATATCTTTCTCCTTTGTCAACCTTTTATGCATGGAGGGTATCCTCAAGGTTTGAGAACAGTTCTCATATTCTCCCAGATATGATGGTAAGGTTTTCATTGTATGCTTACTTCTAGGAGAAACAATTGTTTGACCTTCCTCTTGGGTGCTTGGGCGTCCAAAGTTGTTTTCCGAGTCTCTGGTAAAATCCACCTCAGAGAATGGAGGCGAACTAACAGAAGACATGTTCTCATTAATTTTCTCATTTACTGTGGCCCACATCTCATTTGCCATGTCCTCATTAGCATCAATAACTTCATCATTGTATGGGAAGACAAGGCTAGGTGGTGGCAGAATTTCATCTTTCAATGGAGTGTCAATTGGTGCAGACCTTTCGCTATGAGCTTGTGAAATGAGCTCACTTTTCATTTCCCGACTCGATGACACTTCTGGTATGGTTTCTAATGTTGGCTTAAGAGAGGTTGGGCCCCGAGGAATAGGTGGTGGTGGTCCCTCAAGTATTGACTGAGCTTCCCTAATGAGTTGCTGATGTACAGCTAGATTGATCTTCTCCTCACGAGGGTTTGGGTATTCTTGAAGCTTCTTGGGTAGCTCAAATAAAGCTGCAATGCGACTTCTATGAGCATCAATGATGGCCTCTAGAGTCTCATTCACTTTATCCACAAAAACAGAACCCCCAGAACTATCCTCAGTCGTACTAGCCTCATCTTGTTTAACACTAGGCCCAAGTTGAGGTTGATGTTCCTCATGCACTTCTTGGGATGTAAAAGTTTTATCCCTCATGTTTTGTTTAGAGGTTTCCTGAGAACTAGTGGATGTACTTTTAGTTTGTTTGCTTCGGTTCTTCTTCCTCCGAGTGGTTTTTTTTCTATTGGACTGTAGGGTCTTGTCCACTAGATTTGTTTTTGCATCCCTAGTTCGAGGTGTCTCATCAGTTTGCATTTCAGCATTTCGTGTCTGTGATCTAGTCATGACTCTAAGTGGCACGACATCCTCATTCTCAGATGAAGGTGGCGATGGAACTGTGCCTACAAGGTTGAGTGAGACCTTTGGTTGAGAGGTGCCTTCCTCACGTGGTTTCAGCAGACAGTCTTTTGGGAAGTGTTCTACACAACACCCTAGACAATATCTTTCAATCGGTGGAAATTGTTGTACTGTTGTATTTGACCGAGATGCTTGCCTTGAGCGATGTGGACAATCACGAGCCCAATGGGGTTCTCCGCACTCATAACAGGGGCCCATTGGTTTGGCCTCTACTTTCCTTGGCTGCCATTGACCTGAGGGGCCTGGAGTCCTAGGTTGGTAGCCGCCTAGCAACATTAAAGAGTTTTGTTCCCCTGGTTGAGTCTCCAGTGCTTGGCTTGGGTATGCGGGACTTTCAAAGATATTTTCTTTGGATGAATATGATACATATTCTTCCTCCACATAGCCTGGGTTTACCAAGTCTCTACACACATTTGAATTGTCATAGTCGACAACCCTCACAGGAGCAGTCCCTGGAGCAGGAGGTTGAGCACCAAGAACAGGTCGTGCTTGTTCTTGTGTCATCGGTGGCTTACGTTCAAAACTAGTATACTGTTGATACATTTGTGGAGCCACTCCACCCCTCGGCTGCTCACGTTCCTGTCTCATTCTCGCAATGCGAGTACATTCCTGTGTGGTGTGGGTAAAGTTCCATGCACAGGCTTGGCACCACTTCTTTGTGGGTTGGTTTGTGACTAGAGGAGAAAAGGTATTACAGTCCTCTGTTTTATGGTCACCGCCACATGCTCCACAAAGATGAGGACCTGTAGGAAGCACACTCCTCATTCTCTGCTGCTGTTGTTGTGGCTGCATGGGTGGACGATAGGTTTGTCCTAATCTCCTTAGTACTAGGTTAGCTATCTGGTCTGGATTTACTAGCGCGCTAGACCCTGATCTTTGGTCATCACCCCACTGATCTCTAGGTTTCACCTCAGGGCCAGAACCATCTTGAAATTTGAAGTTATCGGTGAAATCCATAGCATCATGGCAACACTCATTGAAACTTGTATGCTTCTTCGCATAGAGATGTGTATGCAGTGTCGAATTTTTGAGGCCTTTTAAGAAGAGAGAAATTAATCGACTTTGGGCGGGCTTCTCATCTTCTGGGCAGCGATTAATGTACTGCTTCATTCTATTTACACAGTCTCTAACACTCTCATTCTCGCCTTGCTTGAAAGAGTAGATGTGTGCTACTGTGTCATGTTGAATTCCCATCAAGGAAAAAGCTGCAATGAATCTCTCTTCCAAAACTCGTAAAGAAGTTTTGTCTGAAGCCTCTAATGCCTGAAACCAAGCGAGGGCTTTTCCCTCAAGAGTGAGTCCAAAGCCTTCAATTTGAGTATGCTTATCAGCCACTTGCTCAGCTCGAACTGCTTGCCTAAATGCTGCTACATGGTCGTATGGATCTCCCGACCCTTCATACTTCTTTACCAGTTTCTGAAGAGTTGATGGCCTTACTTGTCTTGAATACTCATCATAGGGCCTACGGCCTCTTATTCTTAGTGGGAATTGTTCCTCTCTTTGGAAAGATGGTCCACATGTTTCCAAAATTGGTGTGGGTACCCTATTACCAGCCTCACCAAACCCCTCCAAAGATCTTGTCGCCCTCATTTCAAGAGGTGCATTTATAGGAGGCCGAGTTGGCCCCCTATCCTCCGATTGTTATAATGAGAAAGATGTTGTTGTGGTGTGACCGGTGGTCGCACATTTGGTGTAGGACAATATCTTGGTGCTAGAGTTGGGCTACTAGCAGTGGTCCACTTAGATGTTGAAGGTCCCTCTCTAGTGAACTCTCGTAGGGGAGGAGCAACAGTTTCTCCAAGAAAGGCTGTCTCTCCTGGTTTGGCTGTATTTGTTGAGAACACTTCCATAAATAATGGTTGTCCTTTCCACGTGAGTTCCCGAATCTCTTTCCAATCTAAGGTTCGGTATTCATTGGCCCATGTATCAATTATTCTGTTCATGTGTCCTGCAAGCTTCTCAACTACCACCACATGAGCTAGAGGAAGATCCAGCTGTGGCAATCTAGTTGTGGCATAATATCCCTCTAACGAGTCCTTATAGACCTCTTGAAGTGGGTCATCCTGTAAGACCTTTGTCACAGGAATTTGTCGTACAAACTCCCATTGGCATTCAGCCCCCTGATCCATTTTACTCTTGCCTTTCCTATCCCTTTCCAAATTTAGATCTACAAGAAGTAAATCATCTATGGATGGCTTTGAGGACTGGGCATTGGATGGTCCAGGTATGTCCGGCTCGATGAGCCAATCATCTCTAGACACCCTTGCTCTGGAAAGTTCTGATAAGTCTAAGAACTAGGTTTTAGAGAGCTCCCCTAATTTGTCTACCTTTTCTGGATGGTAGGTGAATTCGTAGCGAACACCATCTCCACCCATATACATGTTACCCTGGTCATTGACTAGAGGTGCTCTATCAAGTTCTGAGAAAAAGTCGGCGATCTTAACAAGATACCGTTGTTGTGGGTCCCTAAAGATCTCAGCTCCTTGAGCATTTGTGTAGACATATTGGAGTCTCACATTAAGTGTTAACCCCATGGTGTCGTCTTCAAATGGATTAAAGGATCTTGAGGGTGTCCTATTTGGGGCTACGGGATGACTATTTGTCGGCCCTAGATTGTCCATGGACAATGAACTAGTTGTTCTGGAGGAAAGGGTATCGGATTGGGATTCAGACAGGGTTTCAGCAATATCTGCCAAATTGCCTACCGATTGGGTCCCACTTTCTTGCGTAGGTACTCTAAAAGGTGCCCTAGGTCCTATGGCAGAATCTACATGACGTCCCGACCGCAAGTGCATAAGGTCAAAATTTTGTTTTGGTTTTTTTATGTGTTTTAATTTTGTTTTGTTTTTGTTTGTTTTGGTTTTGGTTTTTGTGTTTTGTTTTTTTGATAAAAATATATATATATATGTATATATATATATATATATATTTTACCCTACCTAACCACTAAAGGCAACTAAAAATGGGTCTGTGTGGCGTAACTATCTATCCTATTTTTTTTTATTTGTTTTTTAAATGTTTTTTTTAATGATTTTATGATTTTATGATTTTTACTTTTTTTAACACAAAAATTATGAATCACACTAAAAAAAATACTAATTATGCACAAAGTTACAAAAATTTAAAAAATGCAAGTTAAACTAATTATGCAAAAAATTAAAGAATGAAGAATTACAAATTATGCAAAAAAGTAGACTCGTAAAAAACACTCAATTTTATCTTTTTTTTTTAATTTTCTTTAGTTTTCTTTTGTTTTTTTCTCCTTTTGTTTTGTTTTGTTTTTGTTTTTGTCTGTTTTTGTTTTTGTGTTTTTTTAAACTTATAAATTTCGTGCCAAATATAAAAAATATGAATTTACTAATTATGCATCATTTACAAAAATTCTAAAAAAATAAAAAATAAAAAATGCAAGCTACCTTAATTATGCAAGACTTTACAGAAATTGAAAAAATGAACAATGGTTTCAAAATACAAAAAGTAAAAATTGTTTTTTTTTGGTTTTGTTTTTGTCTTTCTTTTTAATAACAAAAAGTTAAAACAATGCAAATCACTCTAATTATGCTAAAAATTACAGAAATGAAAAAATAAAATAAAAAATATGCAAAGAATATGGACTCCTAAAAAAAACAAAGAATTTAATTTTTTTATTTTTTATATTTTTTTCCTTTCTTCTCTCTATTTTTTTTTAATATTTAATTGTTTTTTTTTTAATCTCTTTTTTTCTTCTTCTTTTTTTTTCCCTTCTTTTTTCTTTTTTAATCTCTTTTTTTTTCTTTTATTTTTCTTTTTTCTTCTTTTTTCTTTTCCCTTTAAAAAAATAAAAAATAAAAAAATCTCTTTTTCTCTTTTTGTTTTGTTTTTTTAAAAAAAATATTTTTTTTGGTTTTTTGATATTTATTATTATTTTTTATTTAAAAATACAAAAACCTGAAAAATAACTAAAAATAAAAAAAAATAAAAAAAATATATTAAACTACTAACCTTATCCTCAGCCGCTCGCCGCTCACTGCTCCGGATTTCTCGCTGGCGCGCCGACTCTTCAATGCACCTTCACGCTCGCCTTCGCTTCCAGCTGCCACTCCACGCCTTTTCTTTTGCTTCCCGACCACCGGTCTCAGCGCTATCGGCCACTACTGCTTCACGACCGCCCTTCACCACCGCAGGCAAGCATAGGCCTACGCCACCTTTGCTCTCAGCTGAGGCCCCTCACAGCTGCTGTAGGTGCTTATCGTCTGGCCTTCAGCAACTTCGCACCAGGCGCGACCAGCAGTCGCCTTCACAGCTTCTTTTGCTGATGTTGCGCAAACCTTCCTCCATGCTATGCTTGAGGGTGGCCACGGAGCGAGCCCATTGCAGCGAGCCGATTTGCAAATTATTTTCAAATCAATACGAGATGCGAGCAGTTTCTTGTCATGTATCCATTGAAAGTGAGCAAGAATGACACATGACATACCAAAAAAAAAAAGCAGGCTTACTACATGACATGCCATACCACCTTCAAGACATACCACCTTCAAGATTACATGTTAACGAAAAGCATGAAAGAATGAAATGACAAAAAACAATGAAGGTAAGCATAATGAACGGTACTTGAAAAAGCATAAAAGCAATGAAACATAAAAAACAATGCGGGAGAAACCTCAACCGCTCAATGGTTTTTTTTTCTTATCCTAACCTTATCCTCTCTCACCGGGATCGCACACCCGAACTTAACCTAATCACTCAATGGTTTTGCAACCAAAAGAGGAAATAGTGGTGGTTTCCACACACTCTCAACCGGATTTGAGTCTTCTCCCCGGCAGCGGCGCCAATGGAGAGACGGAAAAACTCTCTCACTTGTAGCAAGAGTAGTATGATCCACACTTAGCTCAATCCAATGGGATTTGCATCCCTTTCGGAGCTAGGGATTCAACCCGTACCGGTGCACAAAAGCTTATCCAATTAATGGAGAGAATGCTAAGAAAACTACTACTATTGACATGGACTTAACACATACACAAGCTCAATCTTGCCATACTCATTCACTCATCATCCCACTCCTTCATGCATCCAAAACAAGAAGAAAGCTAAGCTATTGCATACACAAGCTCAAAGCATCCTTCATTCTCAAGCTCTTACTCCCTAGCATGCACACAAACCTTGAAGCTATCAACAAAGAAACATGCATACTAGAGAATAGATATGAGAAGAGAGACAAACATCAACTCATTGCATTGAATTAACAAAAGAACTTACAATAATGTAGATGGGGAGAGAGAAGAGCTTGCACCTCTATGGGAAAAGAGGGAGAGCTAGTCTCAAGAGAGCTCAAACATGAGTTTGCCCAATGTATCCATGCTCTCAAATGAGCCATCTTTTATACAAAAATTCTAGAACTCTCAAAAGTTCCCATGTGGGATTATTGTGAAGCCCTCTCCCACATTCATCTACAAAGTGGAACTCTTTACAAGAGCCCTAAGTATCTTTTTTGTTGCTTCCTTGTATTGATCTTCATTTGCATGCAACATTCACCCAAATAATTACACAAACTAATAAGAACTTTTTGTGCTTTATTATATGACGCATGAAAATATTTTCCTTCTTTAAGACAAGGATTCTTCCATTGCAAAACATTTTTTCTATCAAAATATATTTTTGACTTATAGCATGAGTAGGTCCTTTGAATTTCAAAATATCAAAATATCTTTTTTACTCATACCAAGAGTAAGTTCTTTGAACTTCACCCAAATCATTACATAAACTAATAAGAACTTTTTCTACTTTATTATATGGCACATGAAAATATTTTCCTTATTTGGGACAAGGATTCTTCCATTGCAAAATCACTTTCCATTTTAATCCTTGGAGTAGTCAAAAGTCCAAAATTTACGGGTGTTGTATGAATTTAAAATTACAATGAATTTCTTAATTGTTTCATGTTGCATGATGTAAGTTTTAAATTCTAATAAACTCCTCATGATGAAAACTATACTCTTGTAAGACAAGTTTATTGGAGAGCATCCAAGGAGAATAAAGGATACATAATCTACCAAATATGAAATGCATAACTTCTGCTTGATACCTTTTGAAAAAACTCACAAAATTTTTCTAATGTATCTTCTTTAAAAAGTCACATATATTTCATTGGTTTTTGACCATTCCCTCTTCTAAAGAATTGGTGGCCACTCTTGTTGCAAACAAGAGTAGATCCCTCAAACCATCAAGCCAAAGGAAAGGTCCCAAAAATTCATCTAAGTTAGAAATCCTACTTTTTCTTATTCCTTTTAATGGTTTTCTAATTTTTTTTTTGTTTCAAAATGTAAAATGATGCTATGCCTTGCTGGAAAGGTTTTCCCCCTCTCTTCTTCTTAAATTCAGCCTTTCTTTATCCTAGATAAGTAATCTATAGTTGGAATCAAACTTTTCATATTGTTTCTCTTTTAAAAGTGGAATTTGATTAGTTTAGAATGCTTTAAACCATTTGGGGATAATTTTTAAGTAACTTAAGAATAGGAAAATTTGAAAAAAGATCAACCATACAAAGGAGGTTATGGCAAAATTTTCTTAAATTTTGTCAAATAAGTTTTATCTTTTATTATTTAAAAAGAGTAATCCCCATCGTTTGTGTATTCTAAAAGTGTTATTTTCATTCTATGCATAGAAAAATGCATAGTAGAAATATTTTTATTATAAAAGTGTTATTTCTATTAAAATTAAATTCTATGCATAGAAAGATGCATATTGAATTTTTTTATTATAAAAACGTTACTTTCATCAATTTCGATTTTATGCATAGAAAGATGCATAAAGAATTTATTTTTATTTCAAAATAGTTATTCTCATCAATTTTGATTTTATGCATAGAAAGAGGCATAAAGAATTTATTTTTATTTCAAAAGAGTTATTCTCATCAATTTTGATTTTATGCATAGAAAGATGCATAAACGAATTTATTTTTGTTCTATTTTGAATGTGTTATTTTCCTTAAAATTGAATTTATGCATAAATAGATGTATAAATGGATTTCTATAAAAGTGTTATTCCCAGTGAAGTTGATTTTTATAAAAGAATGAATGGATGGATAGATGTGATGTGAATCAGATAAATGTGAATGAATAGATGGATAGATGTGATGTGAATCAAATAAATGTGAATGAATGGATGGATAGATGTGATGTGAATCAGATAATTGTGAATGAATGGATGGATAGATGTGATGTGAATCAGATAAATGTGAACGAATGGATGGATGGATGTGGATGTATGTGAAGAATAGAAGTGGATGTATGTGGATGTGTGTATGTGAAAGGATGGATGTGGATGTATGTGAAGAATAGAAGTGGATGTATGTGAAGAGTAGAAGTGGATGTATGTGAAAGAATGGATATGGATGTATGTGAAAGGATAGATGTGGATGTGTATGTGATAAGTATGAATGTGGATGTATGTGAAAGGATAGATGGGGATGTGTATGTGATAAGTATGGATGTGGATGTATGTGGGAGAATACATGTGGATATAAATGTGATGGATATGAAGGAGAATTGAGGCGATGAGATGTGATGTAAATTGGATAGATTTGAATGATAAGGGATGTGAATGAATGATAAGGGATGTGAATGAATATAATAGCATGTGAATTGGGATGTGAATGAATGATAAGGGATGTAAATAAATCTGATAGCAAGTGAATGAGGATGTAAACATGTGAATCGGGATGTGAATGAATGTGTTAACATGTGAATCGAGATGTGAATGAATGATGTAAGATGTGAATGAATGTGTTAGCATGTAAATTTGGATGTGAATGAATGATAAGGGATGTGAATGAATGTGATAGCATGTGAATCAGGATGTAAACATGTAAATTGGGATGTGATTAAATGATATAGGATGTGAATGAATGTGTTAGCATGTAAATCGAGAAGTGAATGAATGATATAGGATGTGACTGAATGTGTTAGTATGTGAATCAGGATGTGAATGAATGATATAGGATGTGAATGAATGCGTTAACATGTGAATCAGGATGTGAATGAATGATATAGGATGTGAATGAATGTGTTAGTATGTGAATCGGGATGTGAATGAATGATAAAGGATGTGAATAAATGTGTTAGTATGTGAATTGAGATGTGAATGAATGATAAGGGATGTGAATGGATGTGATGTAATGTGAATCAAGATGTGAATGAATGATAAGTGGTGAGGTGACGAGATGTATGGGTAGATGCAAGTGGATGAGACCTGATGAGGATAGATGAGGAAGTAAGTGATGAGATAGAAAAAGATGTGATTAGATGAGAATGGGAATACTTATGAAATGAATGTGGATTGATGTGGATTGATGTGTGGGTAATGTGGATTGATGTGGATGGATGTATGGATGATATGGATTGATGTGGATGATGTGAATGGATGTGTTGATAATGTGGATTGATGTGGATGGATGTATGGATAATGTGGATTGACGTGTGGATGGATGTGTGGATAATGTGGATTGATGCGGATGGATGTATGGATGATGTGGATTCATGTGGATTGATGTGGATGGATGTATGGATGATTTTGATTGATGTGGTTGATGTGGATGGATGTATGGATGATGTGGATTGATGTGTGGATGATGTGATTGAATGTGATTTGATGTGGGAATGATATGACGTGATAAGGATTGATGAAGAAAATAAAATTATGGTAAGATGAGAAAAGATGGAAACTAATGTGAAAGGATGCGGAGTATTGAGAAAAGATGGAAATATTATTGGAACTATATTTGTATGTGAAATCTGTTTTTAAATGACCGTTTTATGTCAAGAATGCTGGGAAAACATTTTGACCGTCTTGTGATTGAGGTCATGGAGACCTATCTGTTAAAGTTGCAACTGCTAACAAAGAGTCAACGGAGGACGTCGCGCGTAGCAAGGTCTCGGCCGAGGTCTTGACCAGCCTTGGTTTGATTTAAATGGTGAGCTTCCGGTACAGTGGATGAGGGACCAAGGAAGCGGCCTATGAGTGAAGCGCTAGGTGACCTGCGAAGGATCCTAGAGGGTGCTAACCATACACTGCTCGGGCTCTCGGCCGCCGAAGATACCCACAAGTATGTCGGGGAAGATATTGGAACAAGGAGTAAGAGGTGTTTTCTGAATTCGGGCATGGATCTAGTTGATTGACCTTGCTGGTCCTCAACGGATGAGTCCATGGCTCTTTTATATGGATCTGTTGGTTGATCTTGCTGATCTTCAACGGAGATTCCATCTAGATATTTTTATGTGATTATATTGTTGGGTACTATGAGCTAGGAACTATGGAAAATGCCCTTGACTGAACAGGTGGTGAGCGTTCTGGTTGCCAATGATGCCATAGGTACATCGATGAAGGAATGAATTGGAAATTAGGATTCAACTAGATAATTAGAGGATTATGATCAGTATCACTATGGTTTCATTAAGTAATTGTTTTAAAGATTGTTCAATCTGTGAAAAAGGCAAGTTCATATTGGGTGTGTAAGTGGTGTGACTAGTTTTATGTTTGCATGAATATTCGGCTAGGGGTCCTAGGAACTCTTTTCCCTAGTACCTAGGACAAAACCTAACCAGATTCCTAATTGGATCCCATCACTACAGTGGTTGGGCGATTGGCTAACGGACTCGATGGGGTTACATTGGACTGGTGGATCCGTAAATCGAGACTCAATTTCTGTATAGTACAATAGATGAGGTAAATCCTGGATAAAAATTATTCTATGGAAAAGAATCAACGGTTGCGCCTGTTAATGAGGAAAAACGCGTTGGTCTCTATGATCCAAGTACAATGTTTTCCCTGATCTGATTATGGGACTTACGGGTTCGGTCAAATCAAATTAGTTAGTTGAGGCTTTTGACTATGTTAGAGAAAAGTTATCCTGGAGGAATCGCCCGTGCTTTCCGAGCAAGGAAAGTTTTTTCGAGTTTGGTTTTGGAAGAACCAATGGATTAGTCTTTTGTCTAGATATCCGTGGGCAAGGCCCCGAGTGTGGGACCCTGGCCCGCACAAGAAGTGCTACTTCTGCTAGTATCCCCAAATTCGTTGTGCAGTGGGGTTCGGGATCTTACAGCTGGTATTAGAGCAAATTGGCTAATGAGGATCAACCGAGAAGCCAAAAATGTCAAAAATTTATGAAGAAGCACTAAAGGGTTGTAGTTGTGTGATAACATTCATACAAATTGATATTCAAACTGAAATTCATAAATTGGTAATTGGGTCTGATGGAAGTACCGCGATTGTATGAAATCCCTGACTTGCTTGAGGCCTAGACTTGATGGTATTTACCTTATAGTTCCAAGGACCATGACTACCCATATATACCAAGGGTATAACTGCAGCTCTTTACTGCCAGTATATACGAGTAAATCTAAGATCTTGAAATTATAAGCTAAAATGCTGTCCAAATGATGAGTTCGAACGTGGTTGATATGATTTTAAAATTTTGGTTGTGAACTGATGAGTTGAATTGGATTTTGATTGAAAAATAATGATTCCTGAATTTTGATTGAAATGTATTAAACTGAGCAAAACCACAATGAGGATGAATGGGACGAGTCCCTGTGATGATGTTCGTAGTAGCTGGAATGACATTAATGACTTCAGCAAATCACTATGAGATTAGTGGATTGTGCTGGCAGATTGCTGCTATTAACACTTAACCCAGTGGATCGAGTTAAGGGGTGTCAAATTAAAAATCTGTAAAATTAAAAATGTACCATTATTGTGATAAGGGTTTGAATGTTATGATCTAAGTGAATTGTTATCTAATAATGAGTTTTATATAAGAGATCTTTATCCCAGGATTTTGTTGGGTTCTCCAGACTATAGGGGACCCGAGAATCAGTTGGATCTTGTCCTCTAATGTTGCGAGATGAGGACATCTCGTGTTTTTTAAGTGGGGTAGGATGTACGATTCCTCTCTCAGGCTTTTGAGGAATGCAGGTGTAAGAGCCTCCGCTTCTGATCTTTTAATTACTCCCCTCTCAGAAATAAAAGAAAGATCCTGTTTTGCCCTGTTTTTGCTTAGAGATAGAAAATATTCTAGAGAGAGGTTATTCAATTTTTAGATATTTTTGGATGGAAAAATATCTCTTCTTATTAAAATAAATTTCTCGAAATAGAAGTTCAAAAAGATTTTTAGAAGGTGCATTAGAAATCAATTATAATCTGTTCAAAAGGCCTTATCCTAAGGGTCCAAATTTTCAAGAAAAATTTTAGATTAAGGTTCTGAAGGGCCAATTAGATTAATCCAAATGTAGGGAGGAGATAAATTGAAGAAATAAAAAAAAATCTCCCAAAAATGAGTAAATACTTACATAAGATGAAGAGTTGACTAAGGACAAGGATATTAGTTAAAAAAGAAGAGATATTTAGAGAAATGATGCATTTTTGACACCTCAGTGTGGGGGAATTCCCCTCATTAAGGAGGCGTCTATTTCACATGTGTGGTTGACTTTTAAACTCACAAATAATGAGATATTTTCATCTCTCCTTTCTTCTACTTCAACAAGATCCAAAAAGTAAGCTAAACTGACCTAAAAATGGTGAAAAATTGACCAAACTGATGTGGAAAATTCTAGAATCGGTTTGCTTGGTTAGAGGCTCACTTTTTCCTATAAATCAAGCCTCCCCCTTTGTAAATGGATAATAGTGTTTTATGCACTGTTACTCTACTTCTCCCCAAAGTCAAAAACTGTGAATTTATTAATAATTCATTGGTTTTGGACCATTCCCTCTTCTAAAGAATTGGTGGCCACTCTTGTTGCAAACAAGAGTAGATCCCTCAAACCATCAAGCCAAAGGAAAGCTCCCAGAAATTCATGTAAGTTAGAAATCCTACTTTTTCTTATTCCTTTTAATGGTTTTTCTAATTTTTATTTTGTTTTAAAATGTAAAATGATGCTATGCCTTGCTGGAAAGGCTTTTCCCCTCTCTTCTTCTTAAATTCAGCCTTTCTTTATCCTAGATAAGTAATCTAATTATTGGAATTAAACTTTTCATATTGTTTCTTTTAAAAGTGAAATTTGATTGGTTTAGAATGCTTTAAACCATTTGGGGATAATTTTTAAGTAACTTAAGAATAGGAAAATGTGAAAAATGGTCAGCCATACAAAGGAGGTTATGACAAAATTTTCTTAAATTTTGTGAAATAAGTTTTATCTTTTATTATTTAAAAAGAGTAATCCCCATCGTTTGTGTATTCTAAAAGTGTTATTTTCATTCTATGCATAGAAAAATGCATAGTAGAAATATTTTTATTTTAAAAGTGTTATTTCTATTAAAATAAAATTCTATGCATAGAAAGATGCATATTGAATTTTTTTATTATAAAAGTGTTACTTTCATCAATTTTGATTTTATGCATAGGAAGATGCATAAAGAATTTAATTTTATTTCAAAATAGTTATTCTCATCAATTTTTATTTTATGCATAGAAAGATGCATAAAGAATTTATTTTTTTTTCAAAAAGAGTTATTCTAATCAATTTTGATTTTATGTATAAAAAGATGCATAAAGAATTTATTTTATTTTAAAAGAGTTATTCTCATCAATTTTGATTTTATGCATAGAAAGATGCATAAAGAATTTTTGTTTATTTCAAAAGAGTTATTCTCATCAATTTTGATTTTATGCATAGAAATATGCGTAAAGGAATTTATTTTATTTTATTTTGAAAGTGTTATTTTCCTTAAAATTGAATTTATGCATAAATAGATATATAAAGGGATTTTTATAAAAATGTTATTCCCATTGAAGTTGATTTTTATAAAAGAATGAATGGATGGATAGATGTGATGTGAATTAGATAAATGTGAATGAATAGATGGATAGATGTGATGTGAAACAGATAAAAATGAATGAATGGATGGATAGATGTGATGTGAATCAGATAAATGTGAATGAATAGATGGATAGATGTGATGTGAATCAGATAAATGTGAATGAATGGATGGATGGATGTGATGTGAATCAGATAAATGTGAATGGATGGATGGATGGATGTGGATGTATGTGAAGAATAGTAGTGGATGTATGTGAAAGGATAGATGTGGATGTGTGTATGTGAAAGGATGGATGTGGATGTATGTGAAGAATAGAAGTGGATGTATGTGAAGAGTAGAAGTGGATGTATGTTAAAGAATGGATGTGGATGTATGTGAAAGGATAGATGTGGATGTGTATGTGATAAGTATGGATTTGAAATAATAGATATGGATGTGTATGTGATAAGTATGGATGTGGATGTATGTAAGAGAATACATGTGGATGTAAATGTGATGGATATGAACGAGAATTGACGCGATGAGATGTGATGTAAATTGGATAGATATGAATGATAACTGATGTGAATGAATGATAAGGGATGTGAATGAATGTGATAGCATGTGAATCAGGATGTAAACATGTGAATCGGGATGTGAATAAATGTGATAGCATGTGAATCAGGATGTAAACATGTGAATCGGGATGTGAATGAATGATATCGGGTGTGAATTAATGTGTTAGCATGTGAATCGGGATGTGAAAAAACGATATAGGATGTGAATGAATGTGTTAGCATGTGAATCTGGATGTGAATGAATGATAAGGGATGTGAATGTATGTGATAGCATGTGAATTGATGTGAATTAATGTGGATTGATGTGGATGGATGTATGGATATTGTGGATTGACGTGTGGATTAATGTGGATGGATGTATGAAAGATGTGGATGGATGTGTGGATAATGTGGATTGATGTGGATGGATGTATAGATGATGTGGATTGATGTGGATTAAAGTGGATGGATGTATGGATGATATTGATTGATGTGGATGGATGTATGGATGATGTGGATTGATGTGTGGATGATGCGATTGGATGTGATTTGATGTGAGAATGATACGACGTGATAGGGATCGATGAAGAAAATAAAATTATGGTAAGATGAGAAAAGATGGGGACTAATGTGACAGAATGCTGAGTAATGAGAAAAGATGGAAATATTGTTGGAACTGTATTTGTATGTGAAATCTGTTTTTAAATGACCGTTTTATGTCAAGAATGCTGGGAAAGCATTTTGACCGTCTTGTGATTGAGGTCGTGGAGACTTATCTGTTAAAGTTGCAACTGCTAACGGAGAGTCAACGGAGGACGTCTCGCGTAGCAAGGTCTCGGCCAAGGTCTTGACCAGCCTCCTTGGTTTGATTTAAATGGTGAGCTTCTGATACAGTGGATGAGGGACCAAGGAAGCAGCCTATGAGTGAAGTGCTAGGTGACCTACGAAGGATCCTAGAGGGTGCTGACCATATGATGCTCGGGCTCTGGGTCGCGGAAGATACCCACAAGTACGTCGGGGAAGATATTGGAACAAGGCGTAAGAGTTGTTTTCTGAATTCAGGCATGGATCTAGTTGATTGACCTTGCTGGTCCTCAACGGATGAGTCCATGGCTCTTTTACATGGAGCTGTTGGTTGATCTTACTGATCTTCAACGGAGATTCCATCTGGATATTTTTATGTGAATATTATTGGCGGGTACTATGAGCTAGGAACTATTGAAAAGGCCCCTTAGTGAACAGGTGGTGAGCGTTCTGGTTGCCAATGATGCCATAGGTACACCGATGAAAGAATGAATTGGAAATTAGAATTTGTTGGAATTAGGGTTACAGGAAAGCACACAAAGCTTGGACAAGAAGAAGAAGCAAGAATGCACACAACACACCTAGTATTAGATTGTGTCAATGTACAAAAGATAAGTTAGTCCTAGAATAATGGGCGTATATACAAACCGGGGGAAAAAACCTCCTAAAGAGGGAAAAAGTGCCCGGGCGGTTCTAAGTGTGTTCACACACATCACTGCCTATATATATGGTAACAAATCCCCCCTAGGAGTGATGGTGTGAACGAGAGCTGGCACTCATGTACAGGGAAGTGCCATACCCAAAGTAGATTAGTCCACAAAGGGGAGCAAGCCCAAAGCGGAAAGCTTCAAACTTCTCACGAGGAAGCACGAGGTTGTCCTGTGTTGGCACATAGTGTGTTGGCACATATGCCAAGGTGATCTCTCCTGCTGAGAGTCTCTCCCTGACATAGTGATAATGCACCTCAATGTGCTTTGTGCGAGCATGAAAAACTAGGTTTTTGGCAACTGCCAATGCGCTCTGACTGTAAGTGTAAATAGAGGTGGCAGACTCTGCCACACACACTCAACCGTACCTTTGAAAGCTACCCTATACTTAGCTTCACAACTGGAAGTGGCCAGAGTAGGTTGCTTCTTGCTCAACCAAGATATGCATGAGCTACCGAGCATGAAACAAAAACCACTTGTGGACACTCTTGTGTCATAGCAACCAGCCCAATCTGAGTCTGAAAAAGCATGTAAATCTGGCGGCAACAATCCCCCCTTGGGATAAAACAACCCAAGATGTATGGTGCCACTCAAGTAGCGAAAGATGCGTTTAACTGCCTTCCAATGCTGAGACCCTGGGCTATGCATAAACCTGCTCACCTGTGAGACTGCAAACTGAATGTCTGGCCTCGTAATGCTCACAGAAATGAGGCAACCAATAGCTATCTGATAGAGTGTGACATCAAAGTGATCTCGAGCATCATGAAGACTCAACTTCAATCCTGTCTCCATTGGAGTAGCAATAGGCTTGCAGTCTTCAAGGCCAAATCTCCGCACAACAATGTCTCAATATACTTTGTTTGACACAAAGCAATACCTCCATCACACTGCCTAAATTATATCCCCAAATAATGATGCAAATGCCCCAAAATCTGACATCTCAAAAGAGGCATTCAAATTAGCCTTAAAATCAGCAATATGACTCTCATTTGGTCCTGTGAGTAGCATGTCATCGACATAAAGAGCAATGATTAGATGTACATCATCCACACATTTAACATACAAAGTGCTTTCTGTTTGACTATTCTGAAAACCATGTGCAGTCAAATATGCATGTATCTTTTCATACCAAGCTCGTGGAGCTTGCTTTAAACCATATAAAGTCTTTTTTCAACTTGCACACTTTGTTTTCCTGCCCTCTTTGAACAAAACCACGAGGCTGCGATACATACACCTCCTCATGCAAATCTCCATTCAAGAACGTAGTCTTTATGTCCAACTGGTGTACATTCCAACCATTATGAGCTACCAATGCACAAATGCTACGAATGGTAGTCATACGACAAGTTGGAGCAAAGGTCTCATCAAAATCAATGCCCTTTTCTTGAGCATAACCCTTTGCAACAAGTCTAGCCTTATAGCAATCAACACTGCCACCTGGCTTTCGTTTCAACTTAAAAACCCACTTACATCCAATGACCTTTTTACCAATAGGCAAATCACGCAAAGACCATGTACCATTCTTCATTATAGCATCATATTCACTTTGCATTGTAGCCAACCAATTTTTTGATTTTTGTGCCTTATCAAATGAAAGAGGTTCTTCCTCTTCACACATACTAGACACAGCCAAAGCATAACAATCTGATGCATAAGAGGCATGCTGAAAACCTGAACGAGTACGACTAGACATAGGTGCATCAGTTTTACTATCACGCAAGGTTTGCACCAGCCATTTAGGCATACCTCTAGCCTGCTCATTTTTAGCCCTATCCTCATAAATTACATCTTGTAAATCTGCATCAGAAATAGGCTGATCTATGATGTCGTTTGAAATTTGCATAGGCTGAATATTTGCCTCATTAGGACTTACATTTGAATTCCCACCTGTAAACAGAGGCAACAACGTATCAAATACATCCCGTGAGCTCACACCTGTCTCTTTGGTACATGATAACAAAGGCTGCACAACATCTTCCACAACAAAAACAACATCTTGACTAATCAAGATATGGTTTGACTACGGATGATACAATCTGTAACCCTTGCTCTCAGCACTGTAACCAACAAAAATGCATTTGACAGCCTTATCATCCAATTTTCTACGTTGTTGCACAGGTACTAAAGCATAGGCCAAGCAACTAAAGACACGCAAGTGACCAATAGAAGGCTTCCTGCCATGCCAAGCTTGGTATGGAGTAACAGACCGCAAGGCCTTAGTGGGACACCTATTGAGTACATATGCAGCACACATGATAGCCTCAAGCCAAAACGCATGTGGCAAAGCTTGGCTCTTGACCATACATCATGCCATCTCCATAAGTGACCTGTTTTTCCTCAACAACACCATTTTGCTGAGGGGTATACGGCACTATACATTGGTGTTTTATCCCACGACTAGCCAGAAATGTATCAAACTCTTTAGACATGTACTCCCTCCCTTGATCAGAACGGAGGGTGCCCATAGTACAATTGGATACATTTTCAACCATAAGCAAAAACTATTTGAAGCACAAAAAAACTTTGGACTTTGCCTTCAGTGGATATACCCATGCATGCCTTGAGTAATCATCAATGAAAGTCACGAAGTACAAGTGTTTACCAAATGACAGAGTTTGCATAGGCCCACATACATCACTATGTACAAGTTGCAATTTTTGAGTGGCCCGCAGAGAACCATCCTTTGGAAATGCAGAACGCTGCATTTTTCCCAAAATATAGCCTTCACAAACATGTTTCAATGGTGTCTCAAGAGGGGGCAATGAAGCAACCATATCAAATTTCTGCAAACGCAGCAAACTAGCAAAGTTCAGATGACCAAAATGAGCATGCCATAGTTTTGCATCTGAAACTGCCTTTTCATCAAAAAATGCATTTGCTGAATCTTCCACACACTTGTCATAAGAATTGAGCCTATAGAGCCCACGAAACAAGGTGCTAGATACAATAATCGTATCACCAAAAGTCAAATCATAAACAGTACATCTGTCCCACAAATTTGACTACAACTCCAAGTCTAGCAAGCGCAGAGACAGACAATAGATTCTTCTTTATCCCTGGCACATACAAAGCATCTGAAAGTGTGAAAGCGCTACCATTTGCAGCAATTAGCATAATTTTACCAACGCCCTTTATTGGGTAAGAAGCATTATTGGCACATGTGACAGTATTCCCAGTAGGGATAGCCTAAAGACAAGTGAACATATCACGTGCAAGGTAATGTGCTTTGTAGCACCACTGTCAAAATACCATACATCAAAGTAAACAGAAACTACCAAACATGCATCATGTACAGATGGGTCATACTCGCAATACACGCTAAAGTCCATTCTGTATCCTGCACAACATTTGCAAAATCTGCATTTGTAGAAGCATCCGCTATTGTGGCTGCATTTGACTCTTTCTTCTTTGCCTCTTTAGCCTTTAGCTTAGGGCAATTCTTAATGACATGATAAGTTGCCTTACAATAGTTGCACCTGATTTTTTTCTTGCCTTTATCAAGAGCCTTCTCAGACCTATTGTTTCTACCTGTGGAAGGAGAAGAAGTTGCAGACCCACTAATAGGAGAAGAAACAGTGGAAGGGGCTGCCTTACCACTTCTTCTCTGCTGGGCAGCAACAAATGCTTAATCAACTGCACGCTGCCAGTCTTGTTTTGCCTAGACTGTGCTTCTTGCAAGAGCTTGTTGACTAAAGTATCATATTTGACAACATCAAGTCTGTCCTCAGTAAAAAGTCTCCACGTGGAAGCAAAAGTCTGATATGATTCAGGTAAACCATCAAGAACAGTCTGCACAAGAGAATGATCAGGAATAATCTCACCTGCAGAAATCAACTGTTCCTTGAGATCTTTAATCGCAGCAAGAAAAACATTCATGTCATCATCTTCCTGCATAATCTTCGATTCTAGCTCTTTATGCAGGTAAGAGATTTTTGCCTCGTTACAACCTGCATACAAACCAGCTAGAATATCCCAAGCCTGTTTTGCTATTTTAGCTGAATGAATATGTGGAGTGATGTTATGTTTGACAAAAAGTGCAATCAAGGCATGAGCCTGCGTATCTTTACCATCCCAATGAACTTGTTCAGCAATGGGCAACAACAGTAGAGCTGCTTCTAGAACCTGTAACATCCTCAACAGATCCTACATCCACAGAGCCTGGACGTACATCCATACCCTACACAATACACACTCCTTTTACAACCAAAACATGCTACATCATGTATGCCCAAAGTAGGTAGTTGCTGTCTCCATATTCCAATTTGTCATCTCAGCAGACAACATGCGAAATACATCATTGCTATTATCAACCATGGCCACTGATTGAAACTGATGCAAAAACTACTTGTAATGACACAAAGACTGAACAGAAAACAACTCGTGCTATGTAGCACGGTCCATAATAGAATACGTATGCCTGTTTTGTAGAAAACTGCACTGTCGAAATTTATGCACAAAGTGACGAAAACACCTGTAGAGATTTATAATGCAAAAACGGAGCCAGAAACGGCCATCCACCCACATTAATCCACATTCATATCATAAGTATTCTCATTCTCATCTAATCACATCTTTTTCTAACTCATCACTTATTTCCTCATTTATCCTCATCAGATCACATCTACTTGCATCTACCTATATATCTCATCACTATTTTCTTCATTTATCCTCATTAGATCACATCTACTTGCATCTACCCATACATCTCATCACTTCACATACATTAACATCTATCCAATCTACATCGCATCTCATCACTTCACATACATTAACATCTATCCAATCTACATCGCATCTTATCACATCCATTTCACATCACATCTCATTCATTCACATCCCGATTCACATGTTAACACATTCATTCATGTCCCTTATCGTTCATTCACATGTTAACACATTCATTCATGTCCCTTATCGTTCATTCACATCCCGATTCACATGTTATCACATTCATTCACGTCCCTTATCGTTCATTCACATCCTGATTCATATGTTATATTCATTCACATCCTATATCATTCATTTACACCCTGATTCAGATGACATCACATCTCATCTATTCATTCACATTTATTTGATTCGCATCACATATTATCACATATATTTACCTTTCATTCTCATCACTTCTATTCTCATCACATTCATCCATCCATTCTTTCCCATCTATCTAATTTGCATTACATCTCATCACATCTATTTACGTCTCATTCTCATCACTTCTACTCTCATCACATCCATCCATCCATTCATTCCCATCTATCTGACTCGCATCACATATCATCACATCTATTTACCTTTCATTCTCACCACTTCTATTCTCATCCATCCATCCATTCATTCCCATCTATCTGATTCGCATCCCATCTCATCACATCTATTTACCTCTCATTCTCATCACTTCTATTTTCATCACATCCATCCATTGATTCCCATCTATCTGATTCGCATCACATATCATCACATCTATTTACCTCTCATTCTCATCACTTCTATTCTCATCACATCCATCCATTCATTTCCATCTATCTGATTCGCATCCCATCTCATCTATTTACCTCTCATTCTCATCACATATCATCACATCTATTTACCTCTCATTCTCATCACTTCTATTCTCATCACATCCATCCATTCATTTTCATCTATCTGATTCGCATCCCATCTCATCCCATCTCATCCCATCTCATCACATCTCATCCCATCTCATCACATCTCCTCACATCCATCACATCTCATCACATCTATTTACCTTTCATTCGCATCCCATCTGATCACATCTATTTACCTTTCATTCTCATCACTTCTATTCTCATCACATCCATCCATCCATTCCCTTCCCATCTATCTGATTTGCATCACATATCATCACATCTACTTACCTTTCTTCTCATCACTTCTATTCTCATCACATCCATCCTCTATTCATTCCCATCTATCTGATTTGCATCACATATCATCACATCTATTTACCTTTCATTCTCATCACTTCTATTCTCATCACATCCATCCTCTATTCATTTCCATCTATCTGATTTACATCACATATCATCACATCTATTTACCTTTCATTCTCATCACTTCTATTCTCATCACATCTATTTACCTTTCATTCTCATCACTTCTATTCTCATCACATCCATCCTCTATTCATTCTCATCTATCTGATTCATATCATATCTTATCACATGTATTTATAGAATGTAAGAGAATTCTTATTTTTTATTTAAAGATTCTTTACGGATCTATGCATAAGAACGACTTCAGTGGGAAATAACACTTTTATAAGAATCCGTTTATGCATCTATTTATGCATAAATTCAATTTTAAGGAGAATAACACTTTCAAAATAAAAATAAATCTTTTATGCATCTTTCTATGCATAAATTCAATTTTAATGAGAATAACTCTTTTGAAATAAAAATAAATTTCTTTATGCATCTTTCTATGCATAAAATCAAAATTTGATGAAAGTAACGCTTTTATATTAAAAAAAATTTATGCATCTATTTATGCATAAATTCAATTTTAATGAAAGTAACACTTTTATAATAAAAGAAATTCTTTTATGCATCTATTTATGCATAAAAATCAATTTTGATGAAAGTAACACTTTTATAATAAAAAAGCTCTTTTATGCATCTATATATGCATAAAAATCAATTTTGATGAAACACTTTTACAATAAGAAAAAAAAATTATGCATAAAAATCAATTTTGATAAAAGTAACACTTTTATAATCAAAATATTCCCAATATGCATCTTTCTATGCATAGAAATTAATTCTAATGAAAAAGCTTACATGAATTTTTGTGAGCTTTCCTTTGGCTTGATGGTTTGAGGGATCTACTCTTGTTTGCAAAAAGAGTGGCCACCAATTCTTTTGAAGAGGAAATGGTCAAAACTAATGAATTATCAATAAATTCACTATTTTTGGCTCTAGGAGGAGTAAAGTAACAGTGCATAAAACACTATTAACCATTTACAAAGGGGGAGGCTTCATTTATAGGAAAAAGTGAGGCTCTAACTGTTAGGCAAAAATTTGAAAGGTGTTTTGGGCTTGTGTACATATGGGATGCATGACATGTAAAAAAGCTTTGCCGTGAATATCCTAGCAGATGTACAGAGTGGGAGAAGACAAAGGAGACAGAAGCTGATGTAATGCCTTTGGGAAAACGGACGCCACAGGAAAGCTGATGCTGCAGGGCCTAGCAAGAAGAAAGGTGAAATGAAGGAAGGAGGGGATGTAAAGGTCAAGCGGAAGCGAAAGCCTCGTAGGAAGTTTCAAGTGACTAATTTTCCACTAGGGGTTGGGCAAGATAGCTACAATTTGCAGGAGGACATGGCTGGAAGGAAAGCTAATATATTACTTTTGGGCAATTGATAGAGTTAGCTCCCAAATTGAAACGTCAGTGGTGGAAAAGACTTGTGAACCCAAGATAGAAGGAACCTGCCCAGAGGGATAGTGGATGTTTTATCTATTGAGGAGTTACCTGATATATGTCCTGTGTGGATGTATGGCACAAAGGGAAGAATATGGGAGAAGCATATATAGATGGTGGTGCACAAATTTGTGTAATCACACTAGCAGCTGTGAAGAGGCTTGGTCTTAATATTACTGAAGCGTCTGGTTTTCGTATTCGGTTGGCCAATCACCAGAAGGTCAAATGCTTGGGTGTGATCAAGAAATTAGAACTGCAAGCTTTTGATGTAAAGTTGCTTGTGGATTGTCATGTTATGCCAGTAGGAATGGGTGCATTCCCCATCATTTTGGGAAGACCATGGCTGAGAGCGATGAAGGCTGTTCAAGATTGGAGGAAAGGGGTCATTACTCTGTATGACAGGTGAGGGGATAAAAAGCAGTTTAATATGGATAATAAGAAGCCTGTTGAAGGGAAAAATGAAGCTGATTCGAGTGTTGATGATACGACTAGTAGCAGCACTACTAGTGAAGGAACAGAAGACACTTCATCCAGTGAGGAGGATGCAGAGATGGTTGCCCTGGTTATTGATAAGGAAGTGCTTAGTGATGAGGTTGCCCAACAAAAAGAGGCCATACAGGAAGAATGCGAGGAAGTGGTGAGGACTGATTTTATGACAGAGGATGCTCTTAAAGAGTATATGTTTTTTGAGGAAGATTTCCCTCAAGATCCTGATGTACTTCCTTTGGATGCTATGATTGAGGTACAAGTGAATCATAAGCAGATGCATGCATGTGATGTGAAAGAGTATGCTTTTGAATCTTTGGATGATGTACCTTTGTGGGATGAGTGGGATATAGAAAGTCTAAAGGATGATGAACCTGAGTTGGAGTTGGATGATCAGATGTGCATTAATGTTAAGAAAGCCATGAGAAGAATTGATGCTATGAAGGAGGAGCAACACCAAAAGACTATGAATGATGTTGATGCTATGGATGAGACTATGGATGCTGTGATAGATGAATTTCTTATTGGCCTTGATAAAGATAAACACACAGGAACTGAGGTGGATGTTTTGGCAATGGTGCCTTTTAAAGGGGAGTTTGTTTTGCCTGTAGTGATTGGCTTTGATGGTGATGTCTCTTATGTTGATGGACAAGAAAGTGCCATAGCATAGCAGGTCTTTCTTGATGAAGCTTTCATCAGTTATTACCCTCAGTAGGTGTTGCTTCACTGGTTTTTCAATAATAGTGTTGACTATATCAGTGATTATGGAATTGAGATGAGGCAGGATGCTATGTATGTCAAGAGTTTTGTTTCCAAAAGCTCTTATGTTATGTTGTGGGATGTGGGAAGGCAAACTACGCCTTGGGAATGTTTTTGGCTGCTGATCATAAATGATTCAGCAGGCTAGGGGTTGGGCAAAGTATGTTAGGCAAAAATTTGAAAGGTGTTTTAGGCTTGTGTACATATGGGATGCATGACATGTAAAAAAGCTTTGCCTTGAATGCCCTAGCAGATGTACAGAGTGGGTGGTTTGGTAGTAGGCTAGTACATGTATGTTTTTTCCTGGGAGCCTTGTATTTGAGCCACGTGTTCTCTTGCAAATCTCACAGTAGGCGTGGAAATATTCCTTTGGACAAAATAAGTTGAGGACCCTTGTGTTTAAAATTAATGCCTCCATGTGGAAGCACATTGGATTGCTAAAAATGTGATGCCTAGATGAGTCTAGATGCAAATCCATAGTGCTCCATATTTAGTAAACATATGGAGATGGCTGGAAGCGCATGGATAATAACCATAATTAGCATTTTATAGCGGGTTCTTCCAGAACGAGGCCACGACCAGCTGGCAAAGAGAGTGGTAGGTACATCAACAAAAGAAGGCGCCGGCTGACTAAAGAAGGGATAGCGGAAGGGATTGCAGTAAGGGAGAGATGGGCTGGCGACTGGCTAGGGAGCTGCCTCTTGTAGCAAGAAGGTTGGACATGTAGCTGTTTGGTGTGACGGCTGACAGTGAGGAGGCTGGTGCGTGGACTGCAGTGAAGCAGTGAAGGGGAGGGAAACAAGTCGATAGCATAAAGGGAGTGGTGGTAGTGCCAGTTGTAGCAGAGAAGAGGCGAGGTCGTCAACTGAAGTGGGCAGTAAAAGTGAAGATGTGCGTTGACTGGGAAGAGTTCATCGCTGTTGTTGCGGCCAGTTCTCAGTGAAGGGCAAAAAAGAGATAGAGAAGCGGGGTGGTGGCGGCTGGTAGCACACAGGAGCAGAGGGTTGCCTTTAGTTGAAGGGCTTGTTTTGATGTGGGCGGCGACTGCAGGCAGAGAGAGCAGTGAACCAGAAAAAAAGGCGACTGTGGGCAGGTAAGAGAGGAGTTGGTGGTGCCGACTTGGAAGGAGCCACCTACTACAGGTAGACAAGAAAGAGGACCTTGTTATGGAGGGTGGCTGCCTGGGATAGCGAAGGCTGGCGACGACTGCAAGCCAGGAAGGAGAGCACGTGGTCTGCAAGAAGAGAGGAAGAAAGTGGTGGCGTCCACTGCAACAAAAGTGAAGAAAGAGAGGTGAAGACGATGGCAATTAGTTTGCCATCGTCTGAGGGCAGCTCGAGGGCTGAGGTGATGATGTTCTGAGAGGAGGTAAGATAGGGATCAGTTGAAATGTTGGGGTACAGCTCGTAGTAGCGAGCAGAGATGTGTTTTTTGGAAGGAGTTATGCATGTAAGATTGTGTGAAGCAAAAGCTTCTGTGTGTTGACTGAAGCTTGTATGAAGTGTTGACTGGGGATTCAAGGATGAATGATACTGGTAATGTATCTGGCTATGGTTGTGTGTTGGTATCCTATGTGTGTTGATTTGCAGGAGAAGGCATGATTGACGTGTTTGGTGATGTAGTCCACGGGTTTACACTCTTACAGCGCACTTTGTGCCAGCCTTCGATTACCTCGTCATGCACACGGTGGAAGTGTATGTGTTTGCTGGGTGTTTACTTTGATTATGGTGCCTTTGTTTTGGTTGATTTTCTGGTGTGGGTGGTGTGGTGAATTGTGTGAGAAGTGTTCCAGCCAGTGTGTTAGTGGTGCCCTAGGCTCGTGGTGTTTTCCAAGGCTGTTGGATGGATAGCTATAGAGGCAGGTGATTCCGTGTCTAGAATTTTCGACACTAACCAAGCAAACTGATTCTAGAATTTTTCAGATCAGTTTGGTCAATTTTTGACCATTTTTAGGTCAATTTAGCTTACTTTTTGGATCTAGTTGAAGCAGCAGAGAGAAGAGATGAAAATATCTCATTATTTGTGAGTTTAAAACTCAACCACACATGTGAAATAGGCTCCTCCTTCATGAGAGGAATTCCTTCACACTGAGGTGTCAAAAATGCATCATTTCTTCTAAATATATCTCCTTTTTTAACTAATAACCTTGTCCTTAGTCAACTCTTCATCTTATGTGAGTATTTACTCATTTTTGGTGGGATTTCCTTTTATTCTTCAATTTATCTCCTCCTCCCTACATTTGGATTAATCTAATTGGTCCATAGAACCTTAATTCAAAAATTTCAAAAAATCTCGACCCTTAGGCTAAGGTCCTTTTTACGTGATTTCAATTTATTCCAATTGCACATTGAAATTTTATTTTTGAATATCTATTTCAAGGGAAACCAATTTACACACTAGGAAGATTTTTATATGCAAAATATCTCAATTTTGAATTACCTCCCTCTAGATATTTTCTCTCTCTAGGCCAAAACAAGGTAAAACAGGATCTTTATATAAGATCAGAAGGGGAGGTTTTTACACCTGCAAATCTCAAAATCCGGAGGGAGGAATCTGACATATCAGGCATATCAACAAGGGGCTCAACCACTTTCTCTTTGCCTTTATTTGAGTTTTTTTCTGCTCAAAAACTCCATTTTGTTACGGAGTGTATCTACATGTAAATTATCTCTTAATGCCATTCTTTCGCAAGAATTCAAAGAACTCATTGGAGAATTATTCTCCCCCTCCATCTCACCTTACGCACTTCACATGATTTTTTGTCTATTTTTTAGCCATAACTCTGAAATTCTGAAAATGAGTGAACACTTCACTCTTCTCCTTCATGAAATACACCCACACTTTCGTCGTGTGGTCATCAATTTATGTTATGTAGTACCCACCCATAGACATAGTCTTCGCAGGACCCCATACATCTAAGTGCACACCATCTAGTACATTCCTGCTCACATTTCTGTCATGTGGAAATACATACTTTGTTTTCTTTCCAAGTTGACATGCTTCACATACTTTCTGCATACCTTCAACTTTAAACTTAGGTAGTCTTGTCACAATTTCTTTAGTCTGCATAGACTTCATTCTTTGCACATTTACAGGCCCAATTTTCTTATGCCAAATGTATGTATGTGCAAAAACTCCTGAACCATTTGCAAACATTGCAGCACTCAGTTTAGGCACATTCAATGTAAACAATTTTCCCACTGTTGTCTTTTTCAATCAACCTACACTTGTCTTTAAAATCTTTTACATAACAACCATCAAGGTTAAACAAAACCATCAAGGTTAAACAGGACCTATTGTTCTGTTCAGATACCGAGCTCATCCAGTAAGGCAGTGGACACTGATGACCCACCTGGGGGATAGACCCCACACTTACACCACTGGCATGGTTGGTGAGATCATGGGTGATATACAGCGAGTGGGATGACAGGCTGTGTGACAGCCATTCTAGAGACTGGCATAGTTATAGCGCCAACTCATTTAGTTGGGTTCACACTATAGAGAACCCTAGTATGTATTTGGTTGAGTACCTTTCATATTGTGTGTACTCTTATCTTTGTATATGGTGTGTTGAGTGTTGTGTGAAAGAGAAGAAGATTTTCAGCCTCTTGTGTGATCTCTTTTAGGGTTTTGTGAGTGTGTGTGTGCTTGCAAGAGCTCAAGCTCTCTTCTCCCCGGTATCTTTTCATGGTTCATGCTAAGGGCTGAGCTACAAGCAAGAGAAGCACAGGAAGCGGTATGAGGGTAAGAGCTTCATCTACTCTTTCCTATTTGTTTTGGTGACTACACCCTTGTCGAGAGCTCTACGGACGATCTCTGATTGAGGAGCTTTTTTCGCGGGATTAAATCTATAGGGCAACTATACTGTCCTATTGGACAACAAATTTTCGGGCCGAAAACGCGTTCTGGGACGCATTTGAACCTCCGTTTTTTAGAAAGCAGGCGATTTCGAGCATTACGGGGGTAAGTCATCGATTCTCTGCAGGAAGACAGATTGGTTGTGCACACATTGTGTGTGCTGAAGTTGCCATTGGATGTATGTATGCACATTGAGGTCACTGGTTGTGACATTTGAGTGTAGTAGAGTACCGCTCTGCAGAAAATACAGTAGTTTGTGCAGGACAAACCAGAGTGCTGTTTCGATAAATTTGTGTGTCTAGAAACATGTCAAATGATGGCATAAACTAGATTGTTGCTGAGAAGCTTGATAAGAACAACTTCCATGCTTGGAGGTTAAGGTTGACAAATTTCCTAATGGTGGGAAAGGGTTACTGGGACTACATAGAAGGTGAGCATGAAGAGGCACCGGAGATATCGGAGATCAATCCGACTACTGTAGATGTGAAAGAGTTCAAGGATTGGAACCAAGGAGCCAAGAAAGTTATGTATTGGCTCTCTACTATCAGTATACAGGACACCATGATTGGGCACATACAGGATGCCAAGTCCCCCAAGGAGGCATGGGACACCTTGGTAAAACTCTATGAAATGAAAGTCGCGAAAGATACAGTTGAAGAATGAACTTCATACTGTGGAGAAAAAGAGTATGTCTGTAAATGACTATGCATTGAACATCAAGGATTTTGTGGAATCCCTTGCATCTATTAGCGTTTGATGATGATAAGGTGGAAGTCTGTCTATGTGGTCTCACGCCACAATACAAGGCGTTCAAGATGTCTGTTCAGACTCGGAAAAAAAATCCCAATTTCACAGATTTGGTGTCTATGTTGATTATAGAAGAGAAGAGCTTGGGTGACGACCAACAGTCTTCACAAAACAAAAACAGTTCAGAGCACCAGGCCTTCTACACAAGTTCAGGAAGAGGACGAGGTAGAGGAGGCCGTGGACGCAGCCAAGGAGGTGATCGAATAGGTTAACAGAATTATGGCTAGCACAGCAGCAATAACAACAGTCCCATAATTCTCAACAACAACAACACGCAGGTGGAAGAGGCCAATTCAGAGGCAGGGGGAGTCAGAGGTTGTGGAAATTGGCAAAGGCAGCATAATGATACACGTGGATGCTTTTATTGTGGTAATCCTTGACATGTACAGGCAGATTATTATAAGAAGCAGGGTGACATGCAAAATGGAAAATTGTAGCAAAACAACTATGCATCCTCCAGCAGAAACAATGAGGATAATGAAAGGTTGTTTGTTATGCAGCATGTAGTTAATGCCATGTCTAAAAATGTTGAAGCAGCACATAAAGATGATGTATGGTACATTGATTCAAGTGCTTTGAACCACATGAAAAGTCATGGGGAGTGGTTCAAGGAAATAAAAAACCTTGAAAGACCAGGTTTTATGGAAACAAGGGATGACACTGCTTATCCAATTGCCCATGTTGGAGATTGTCTATGCAGGATGGCAAAGTGAAGTACCTTGCAGATGTACTTCATATTCCCAACATAATAAAGAATCTAGTTTCAGTTGGCCAGATGATTGAGCAAGGTTTGCAGGTTCGGTTTAACCCTGATGGTTGTTATGTTGAAGACTTTAAAGATAAGTGCAGGTTGGTTGCAAAAGGCAACAGAGTAGGTAGAATGTTTACATTGAATGTAAACATGCCTGAAGTGAGTGCTGCGATGTTTGCAAATGGTTCACGAATCGTTTGCAGACACAGACATTTGGCATAAAAGAATTGACATGTGAATGTGCAGAGAATGAAGTCTATGCAGACTAAAGGAATTGTGACAAGGCTGCCAAAGTTTAAAGTTGAATGTATGTAGAGGATATGTGAAGCATGCCAATTTGGAAAGCAAACAAAGCATGTATTTACACGTGACAGAAATGTGAGCAGAAATGCACTAGATATTGTGCATTTAGATGTATGGGATCCACGAAGACCATGTCTATGGGAGGCTGCAGGTATTATGTGACATTTATTGATGATCCCACATGGAAAGTAAGGGTATACATCATGAAGGAGAAGGGTGAGGTGTTCACTCATTTTCATAATTTCAGAGTTATGGTTGAAAAGTAAACAAGGAAATATGTAAAGTGCCTAAGGTTAGATGGAGGACTTCTCCAATGAGTTCTCTGAATTTTTTAAGAAGAATGGTATTTGGAGACAGTTTACATGCAGATACACTCCGCAGCAAAATGGAGTTGCTTAGCGAAAAAATAGGCACATTGCTGAGATTGCGCGAGCATTGATGGGAGAGAAGAATATGCCGCATAGCTATTAGGCTGAGGCTATTTCTACAACAGTTTACATCATGAACAAGACTCCAACTGTAGCCATACATGATGTAAACTGGCAGAAAACTTGATTTGTCTCATCTGAAAGTCTTTGGATGCATTGCATATGTGCATGTGCCAAATGAGCTGAGAACTAAGCTGGATCCAAAAGTTGAAAAATGCGTGTTTATTGGGTATTCTCTTGAGAGCAAAAGGGATACAAGTGCTATAACCCTACTACATGTGAGTTGAGGGTAAGAAGGGATGTTGTTTTTGATGAGATGAGTAGCCTACTGAAAAAGAAGCTGTTGGGACTGATGTGAGTGAAAATGTGGTTGCACAGAATGCAAGTCAGCAATCACAGTCTTTGAGTAGACCAGGAGAGTCCTCATCTAGTGGTTCAGTTTGATAGACCATGGAGTGGCAGGCTGCATCATAATACCAGTCCTGCAAATGTGAATAGTACATCACATAAAGGCAAAGAGAAAGTAGTTGAGCCCCTTAGTAGTATGATTGACATTTGTGCAGGGCATTCTCATGTTGATGGATATCCTAATCCTCATAACCAAAGGTTTAATAGTAGATGGGCGCAACACAAAATCAAAGACATACTTAAGAGAATAGGACATCTCTAGTAAGGAGACATGCAAAGGAGAAGAAAGCGCGAATAGATGCCGGTCAAAATGGACACGGCAAGCCATCTACTGCTCACATAAGGGTGAGTGGAAGAAAGCCAAGAAGGAGGTCCTAGAAGGAGTAGTGGACCAGGAATAAAGAGAAGCACGGCAAATACAAATGGAACGATATGGATCATCGCACTTCGGATCTAGAGGTCGTGTATCATGGGAGGCCGAGTTTGTATGTATAAAGTAACTTTATGTCTTTTCTTTGTATTCTCTCTATTTGAGTTGTGTTATAAAGTTTGTCTTGTGGTGTAGCGTGACATTATGGGTAGAAATCCTACCCTAGCAGAGACTGGCTACCATCATCACCACATTAGAGGAGATACATGGGATTACCTTCACAATAGAGGGATCATCTTCTACGAACAATACAATCGAGCAGCAAGGACAACACCAATGCACGTAATACTTTTTATTTTTATTTACAAAACATGTTTCGACCTTCATAATACTTTCTATTTTTATTTATATATATCTTCACTTTGTGTAGGCACAAGGTAGACAAGAAGGAGGATAAGATGACTCGGAGAGTGGTGACTCCTCCGAGTAGTTTTCCTTGTAGTTTTTCTTTATGTATAGTTTTGGTTTATGCAACTATGTTTCTTTTTCAAGCCTCATGCGGCTACCATCATGTATGGACAATTTCTTGGATATAAGATGAAACTTTTCATCTTCTTTATGTATCGATGTTTTTATTCAAGCCTTATGTGGCTACGATCATGTATGGAGAAATTTTTGGATATAAAATGTAATTTCTCATCTTCTTTAATCAATATCCGAAGTGTGTTCACAAATATTTTTGTGCATATCTATTTTTAATTTAAGTTTTTATGTTGATATCTTTGGCCGATCTTGATTCGTCTATGTACAAGTAAGCAAAACCTTAATCCAGAGAGGTGCCTGTGCAGAAAATACAGCTACATGTGTAGAAAATGCAGCTTCATGTTGTGTAGAAAATGCAGCTACACTACAAGACAATGCTGCCATACACGCGTTTCATACACGCGATAAATTACGAACGCGTGTATGGTCGCGCTTGTATTTGAATAGAATCGGGCGCGTGTATTTTAGCATTTAAGTTCGCGTGTATATTTGCATTTATAAACGCGTGTATAAATGCGTTTATATACACGCAGTAATACACGCATAAATACACGGTAATATTTACGGGGTGATACTCGGTATTATACACGGGTAAATACACGCTACTGCACACGGATTAATACACGCATGGCAGAGAAAAACTGAAAAAAAACTGAATTCCTTAACAAAATTAAAAACTAATTTCCTTAAACCATCTCATAGTACATTACAGTATACATCATTACACAATCCCACTACATGCATTTACAACAATGAAATATATTCAAAAATAAATCATGCATATGAGATGATAGAAATGTCATCAATTTAGAACATACAGTGATGGATTGGTTAGGGTTCGATCTCATCTTCAATAAGATCCATCCTTGTCAAACGATCAACATCAATATCCATTTGATCAATTGGTAAGGCTACGATTAAATTTATTCCACTATCGATATTCTGTACTCCATTGATAATGGTATCGATGTCCTGATCATCCTCATCAACATCACCATCATCCTCAATGGTAGGGTCATTCTCATGATCATGAGAAATGGCATGCTCATCCTCATTATCACGATCATCTCTTATTTCTTGATCATCGATCACAACATCTTCAATGGCATGTTCGACGTCATCTTCATTGCGGCTTGTTACATCCTCCATATGCTCCATATCAGTGAATGTATTATACATCACTTTGGAACGTGGTGCAATAGGGATGACGTACCACCATTTGATGTCATGCACCATTGGTAGATAGATAACCTACTCAAATACACACAGTACAGTAATTAATTAGCATATCAAAAGTCAAGGGGTACGCGAGCTTAGATATATATGTACATGAAACACATTAGTAAAAAAAATGCATACCTGCTCACATTGTTGTGGCAATACGAGCCTATCTTTCTTTGTTTGCCAGAACTTTGTAGAGTCAATAGTTACATATCCACTTGCATGGCGTTTTATTGTTGCATCAGGCCCTTTTTCCACCACGTTCATTTGCCATTTGACATCCAAAACATACACAAAGAAGCGACGAAAGTCAAGCCTAAATATGTCTTGGATTATGCCACAATAATCATCCATTTTTCCATTAGCTCCCTCAAAGCTACTAATGACACCGCAATCTTGTGTATTTCTCTTTTCATCAATTCTTTGTGTTCGAAAATGCTTGCCTTCACACCATATAGCATTGAACATAGTGCACTGGACCAAAATAGAAGCAATATTTGTGTAAGCAATGTGAATAAATATTAAAAGCAAATCACTTACAACTAATGCAAAACATTAGTTCTATGTACCTTTGACATGCATCCTCGTGCATACTCCCATTCTTCCGCCGTGATATGCAGCCCCTCGTCGCTCTCTGCTCTCTCCATTTCCTCATGCAACCAATCAACATGGATATCATTCGGAAGTGTTGCTAGATGCTTAGGGTACGCCTTCCGAGAGCCATGTTGCCTCCGAAAGAGAGCTCTTTCTGCTTGCCTTTTTGTCTTTGCATCCTCATATCTTGTAACCCATCTGCTCATCACATCACTATTAAGGATACAAGTGAAATTGAGATCATCAATCAATGTTCTGTCAATTACTTTACTCTGTCCTTTTCCTTGAGGCACAATAGAGGTCATCCTCAAGTCCTCTTCATTGCTCCATAGTCGTGGCAAAGAGCTATCCACCTGACCAAGAAATTCTGAAATATATACAAGAGACTCTTGTATCAACCAACCCTCGGCCATGCTTCCTTCAGGCCTTGCACTTTGCCTCACAAAGTCTTTTAAGGTCTTCATGAAGCGCTCTAGGAAGAACATCCAACGTGCATGCACAGTACCACATAAAGCAATTTCGTCCACTAAATGCACAATGAGATGTAGTTGACTTGTGAGAATGGTTCGCGGAAAAGTCTCCTCTACCAAACAAACCACCTCCACTGCCATAACACGCGCATCATCCAACGTGGCTGGATCAATTGCTTTGGAACTAACATATCTGAAAAATAAATAAATAGTACGTTATACCTCATGCACGTTCATTTTGCAAGGTATAATGAAGGGTGATCTGAGCATGGGTTTTACATACCTCACAAGCTCGCCCATCTTATAAATACATTTTTTCAAACTCTTATTCGCACAATGGTCGATGCTAGTAGGTAGTATGAACTGCGCACATAAGAGCACATTTATGGTTTATGGCATTACAAAATTTAATTTCAACGTACGTACAAGACTTGGAAAACACTTACTTGAAGCATCTTGTGCCAATCGTGGGACTTCAACCCATATAGTTGCTCAACGCCTCTTTTCTTAGTGGTTGTAAAGGCTCCCTTCAATGATCTCATGCATCCAGTGGGAGTACGCAAAGTGGTGATGGCCTGCTTTACCTGCTTCTCCTCTTTCTTTGATATAATCCATGGTGCAGGCGGAAGACGAACGTGCCCACCCACCTCTCGTGGCCAAGCTTGACGCATACGTCCTGCGACCCGCAAGTCCTCACGTACGCTAACATTGTCTCGTTTACCAGTAATATGTTCCCAAATACCAGATCCCACATTCTTGAAGATGTGCATGGGATCAAGAAGATGGTTGATCTTAAGATGGGTCCAATATGGCAGCCGGAAAAAAATGGAGTACCTGCACAAGGGATTGCTCTATGTGACCTTTAATCCAATTAGAGACTACACAAAACAAGATTGAAAAAACATCACTATACCTGTTCATGCCATCTGGAGGAAGAATAGTTGTAGACTCCCAAATACGCTTCCAATCTTTTGCACGAAGTGTTTGTGGAGGAATGTTACTCTTACTAGCAACATATTTAGGATGATCTGAGGGGAGAAATCGATGATGATTATCGAATATAGTCTTACACAAACCATCAGCATACTCATGTACTAACGAGGGGCCACAAACAGGACATGCATGTTTACCCGATGTTTTCAAACCTGTTAAAATATAAATAAAAGTTAGAATAATAAAGTCAAACCGTCTAATTAATATATATAGCCAATAGTAATAGAGTAGGGAGGTAATTAGAATTCTTACCAGAACAATCGCTGTATCCTGGAAAGTCATGCATTGTCCACATCAACACTGCTTTTAAGTCGAAGTGTCGAGAGGAGGGAGGCCTACTAATGTCCACCACCGCAACACCTCTCCATAGTTCCTCCAACTCATCAATCAGTGGTTCAAGATAAACATCCATATGCTTGACTTTATGTTTCCCTGGAATTAGAAGGGATAACATAAGATGTCCCTTCTTGATCGCCATTGATGGTGGAAGGTTGTAATTCACCAGCACAACTGGCCACACGCTGTATGCGGTGCTTTTGAAACCAAATGGATTCACTCCATCCATACCCAGGCCAAGTCTCAAGTTTCTGGGCTCTGTTTTAAAGCTGGGCCACTCATCTTCAATATGCTTCCAAGCAGGAGTGTCTGCGGGAATTCTCCACATGCCATCATCCGATCGATGTGAGGAATGCCATGACATGAGCTCTGCTATGGATTTGCACTTGAACATGTGTTTGATGCGAGGAATTATAGGAAAGTGTCGCAAGACTTTACGAGGTACATCAAAACTCTTCATATCTGTTCTGTACCTTGCTTCACCACAAGTGGGACATGTCAGAGCCTCCTTATGCGTCCCACGAAAGAGAATGCAATCATTGACGCATGCATGTATTTTATCATAATCCAGTCCTCCAAGAGATGTCACATATCGCCTCGCTATGTCTCTTGAGGTGGGTAGTCTATTTTCCTTTGGAAGCATGTTTGACAATAGCCTGCATCCAATATCATCAATTATAATTAGTCTTAAATCCTAAACCTTAAACCACTAATTCAAATTTATAAGTTAGAATGCTTACTTCAACAATGCGTCAAGACTTGCATTGCTCCATCCATAAACTGTTTGTATATTAAGTAGTTCAAGTGAAGCACGTAAAACTGAGAATGTGCACCCTTCAAACACCGGTGTCGATGAAGCTTTATAAAGATGCTCTTGTTCCATATCATCGTCGTCCATACCTTTGGGATCATCCTTAAAAAGATTCCGCACCATATCATCAAGCACCTCCTCTTCCACAACTTCGTGGGGTGCAGGGCTATTGTCGTCCCTTTCCCACTCATCTCTGACAATAGATCCCGAAGCTCCAGCATCATCTCGTCGACGCTTTACGTGCTCTCGTCGCGCGTAGGGTACCATGTTAGGGTGTGGTACTGCATCCTGCTTCAATTTATCAAATTATATGTTACAACTCTATTAATTTAATTTGGATACCATGAGTCATTTGAATACCATCAATTTACATCTACTCACCTCTAAACCTGTTTGATTCCATTCTCCATACATGGAGATGTGATTCAAGGTAATTCGACGTGCTCGTACAATGCATCCTTGACATCGATTACACATACATTTGATCCGTTGTCCCAACCACACATCGCGATTACGATGACGCATTGTCTCATCTTCCCCAGAACTGCTTGAAGAGGTTGATGACATCCTGTGTACAAATCAGAAAACACAAACTCACTATATATTTCTAATGAAAGCACAAAATCGCGTCTATTCACGCGGCTATCTCCTAAAATTCGCGTGTATTAACGCGGCTACTTCCTAAAAAACGCGTGTATTCACGCAGTTATTTTCTGCAAAACGCGTGTATCAACGCAGCTAAAAGCATATACACGCGAATATACCCGCCTTCATAAACGCGAACATAAACGCGGCGGCATATTTAAACTAAAAATAGCCCGCCTTCCCCAAATATAGATTTTGAACTTAGAAATCAACAGTGCATGCGTTTTCGCCTGTTTTCGCCTCTTCCAACAGCAAGGAGGGAGCAGAGAAAGGAGCACACACACGGGAGAAGGAGGGAGCAGAGAAGGAGCAGAGAGGACTCACTTTTTCAGAGGTGAGTCACTTTGTCCTGTGCCTTGTCTCTTTTTGTCAGATTTGTTTACTTTGCTCTTTGCTCTTTGGGTTTGTCTTCTTGCACACGATTGGGTTGCTGCATCCTGACAGGGGCGACAATGGCTGGTCCTTTTATCAGGACATTCTGTCTTTGTCGGGGGGTCGGGCTTTTCGAGAAAATTGCTTTTACATAACAACCATCAAGGTTAAACAGGACCTATTGTTCTGTTCAGATACCGAGCTCATCCAGTAAGGCAGTGGACACTGATGACCCACCTGGGGGATAGACCCCACACTTACACCACTGGCATGGTTGGTGAGATCATGGGTGATATACAGCGAGTGGGATGACAGGCTGTGTGACAGCCATTCTAGAGACTGGCATAGTTATAGCGCCAACTCATTTAGTTGGGTTCACACTATAGAGAACCCTAGTATGTATTTGGTTGAGTACCTTTCATATTGTGTGTACTCTTATCTTTGTATATGGTGTGTTGAGTGTTGTGTGAAAGAGAAGAAGATTTTCAGCCTCTTGTGTGATCTCTTTTAGGGTTTTGTGAGTGTGTGTGTGCTTGCAAGAGCTCAAGCTCTCTTCTCCCCGGTATCTTTTCATGGTTCATGCTAAGGGCTGAGCTACAAGCAAGAGAAGCACAGGAAGCGGTATGAGCGTAAGAGCTTCATCTACTCTTTCCTATTTGTTTTGGTGACTACACCCTTGTCGAGAGCTCTACGGACGATCTCTGATTGAGGAGCTTTTTTCGCGGGATTAAATCTATAGGGCAACTATACTGTCCTATTGGACAACAAATTTTCGGGCCGAAAACGCGTTTTGGGACGCATTTGAACCTCCGTTTTTTAGAAAGCAGGCGATTTCGAGCATTACGGGGGTAAGTCATCGATTCTGTGCAGGAAGACAGATTGGTTGTGCACACATTGTGTGTGCTGAAGTTGCCATTGGATGTATGTATGCACATTGAGGTCACTGGTTGTGACATTTGAGTGTAGTAGAGTACCGCTCTGCAGAAAATACAGTAGTTTGTGCAGGACAAACCAGAGTGCTGTTTCGATAAATTTGTGTGTCTAGAAACATGTCAAATGATGGCATAAACTAGATTGTTGCTGAGAAGCTTGATAAGAACAACTTCCATGCTTGGAGGTTAAGGTTGACAAATTTCCTAATGGTGGGAAAGGGTTACTGGGACTACATAGAAGGTGAGCATGAAGAGGCACCGGAGATATCGGAGATCAATCCGACTACTGTAGATGTGAAAGAGTTCAAGGATTGGAACCAAGGAGCCAAGAAAGTTATGTATTGGCTCTCTACTATCAGTATACAGGACACTATGATTGGGCACATACAGGATGCCAAGTCCCCCAAGGAGGCATGGGACACCTTGGTAAAACTCTATGAAATGAAAGTCGCGAAAGATACAGTTGAAGAATGAACTTCATACTGTGGAGAAAAAGAGTATGTCTGTAAATGACTATGCATTGAACATCAAGGATTTTGTGGAATCCCTTGCATCTATTAGCGTTTGATGATGATAAGGTGGAAGTCTGTCTATGTGGTCTCACGCCACAATACAAGGCGTTCAAGATGTCTGTTCAGACTCGGAAAAAAAATCCCAATTTCACAGATTTGGTGTCTATGTTGATTATAGAAGAGAAGAGCTTGGGTGACGACCAACAGTCTTCACAAAACAAAAACAGTTCAGAGCACCAGGCCTTCTACACAAGTTCAGGAAGAGGACGAGGTAGAGGAGGCCGTGGACGCAGCCAAGGAGGTGATCGAATAGGTTAACAGAATTATGGCTAGCACAGCAGCAATAACAACAGTCCCATAATTCTCAACAACAACAACACGCAGGTGGAAGAGGCCAATTCAGAGGCAGGGGGAGTCAGAGGTTGTGGAAATTGGCAACGGCAGCATAATGATACACGTGGATGCTTTTATTGTGGTAATCCTTGACATGTACAGGCAGATTATTATAAGAAGCAGGGTGACATGCAAAATGGAAAATTGTAGCAAAACAACTATGCATCCTCCAGCAGAAACAATGAGGATAATGAAAGGTTGTTTGTTATGCAGCATGTAGTTAATGCCATGTCTAAAAATGTTGAAGCAGCACATAAAGATGATGTATGGTACATTGATTCAAGTGCTTTGAACCACATGAAAAGTCATGGGGAGTGGTTCAAGGAAATAAAAAACCTTGAAAGACCAGGTTTTATGGAAACAAGGGATGACACTGCTTATCCAATTGCCCATGTTGGAGATTGTCTATGCAGGATGGCAAAGTGAAGTACCTTGCAGATGTACTTCATATTCCCAACATAATAAAGAATCTAGTTTCAGTTGGCCAGATGATTGAGCAAGGTTTGCAGGTTCGGTTTAACCCTGATGGTTGTTATGTTGAAGACTTTAAAGATAAGTGCAGGTTGGTTGCAAAAGGCAACAGAGTAGGTAGAATGTTTACATTGAATGTAAACATGCCTAAAGTGAGTGCTGCGATGTTTGCAAATGGTTCACGAATCGTTTGCAGACACAGACATTTGGCATAAAAGAATTGACATGTGAATGTGCAGACAATGAAGTCTATGCAGACTAAAGGAATTGTGACAAGGCTGCCAAAGTTTAAAGTTGAATGTATGTAGAGGATATGTGAAGCATGCCAATTTGGAAAGCAAACAAAGCATGTATTTACACGTGACAGAAATGTGAGCAGAAATGCACTAGATATTGTGCATTTAGATGTATGGGATCCACGAAGACCATGTCTATGGGAGGCTGCAGGTATTATGTGACATTTATTGATGATCCCACATGGAAAGTAAGGGTATACATCATGAAGGAGAAGGGTGAGGTGTTCACTCATTTTCATAATTTCAGAGTTATGGTTGAAAAGTAAACAAGGAAATATGTAAAGTGCCTAAGGTTAGATGGAGGACTTCTCCAATGAGTTCTCTGAATTTTTTAAGAAGAATGGTATTTGGAGACAGTTTACATGCAGATACACTCCGCAGCAAAATGGAGTTGCTTAGCGAAAAAATAGGCACATTGCTGAGATTGCGCGAGCATTGATGGGAGAGAAGAATATGCCGCATAGCTATTAGGCTGAGGCTATTTCTACAATAGTTTACATCATGAACAAGACTCCAACTGTAGCCATACATGATGTAAACTGGCAGAAAACTTGATTTGTCTCATCTGAAAGTCTTTGGATGCATTGCATATGTGCATGTGCCAAATGAGCTGAGAACTAAGCTGGATCCAAAAGTTGAAAAATGCGTGTTTATTGGGTATTCTCTTGAGAGCAAAAGGGATACAAGTGCTATAACCCTACTACATGTGAGTTGAGGGTAATAAGGGATGTTGTTTTTGATGAGATGAGTAGCCTACTGAAAAAGAAGCTGTTGGGACTGATGTGAGTGAAAATGTGGTTGCACAGAATGCAAGTCAGCAATCACAGTCTTTGAGTAGACCAGGAGAGTCCTCATCTAGTGGTTCAGTTTGATAGACCATGGAGTGGCAGGCTGCATCATAATACCAGTCCTGCAAATGTGAATAGTACATCACATAAAGGCAAAGAGAAAGTAGTTGAGCCCCTTAGTAGTATGATTGACATTTGTGCAGGGCATTCTCATGTTGATGGATATCCTAATCCTCATAACCAAAGGTTTAATAGTAGATGGGCGCAACACAAAATCAAAGACATACTTAAGAGAATAGGACATCTCTAGTAAGGAGACATGCAAAGGAGAAGAAAGCGCGAATAGATGCCGGTCAAAATGGACACGGCAAGCCATCTACTGCTCACATAAGGGTGAGTGGAAGAAAGCCAAGAAGGAGGTCCTAGAAGGAGTAGTGGACCAGGAATAAAGAGAAGCACGGCAAATACAAATGGAACGATATGGATCATCGCACTTCGGATCTAGAGGTCGTGTATCATGGGAGGCCGAGTTTGTATGTATAAAGTAACTTTATGTCTTTTCTTTGTATTCTCTCTATTTGAGTTGTGTTATAAAGTTTGTCTTGTGGTGTAGCGTGACATTATGGGTAGAAATCCTACCCTAGCAGAGACTGGCTACCATCATCACCACATTAGAGGAGATACATGGAATTACCTTCACAATAGAGGGATCATCTTCTACGAACAATACAATCGAGCAGCAAGGAGAACACCAATGCACGTAATACTTTTTATTTTTATTTACAAAACATGTTTCGACCTTCATAATACTTTCTATTTTTATTTATATATATCTTCACTTTGTGTAGGCACAAGGTAGACAAGAAGGAGGATAAGATGACTCGGAGAGTGGTGACTCCTCCGAGTAGTTTTCCTTGTAGTTTTTCTTTATGTATAGTTTTGGTTTATGCAACTATGTTTCTTTTTCAAGCCTCATGCGGCTACCATCATGTATGGACAATTTCTTGGATATAAGATGAAACTTTTCATCTTCTTTATGTATCGATGTTTTTATTCAAGCCTTATGTGGCTACGATCATGTATGGAGAAATTTTTGGATATAAAATGTAATTTCTCATCTTCTTTAATCAATATCCGAAGTGTGTTCACAAATATTTTTGTGCATATCTATTTTTAATTTAAGTTTTTATGTTGATATCTTTGGCCGATCTTGATTCGTCTATGTACAAGTAAGCAAAACCTTAATCCAGAGAGGTGCCTGTGCAGAAAATACAGCTACATGTGTAGAAAATGCAGCTTCATGTTGTGTAGAAAATGCAGCTATAATACATCTGCACAAGAAACTCTTTGGAAATTTTTTGAAATTCAAGAGCCCGTCGATAAGCGCATCAATTTATGCGTCTATATGCGTGTCTATAAGCACATTTATAACAGAGGCTATAGAGGCATCTATTTATGCATCTATATGCACGTCTATGTGTGCATTTATATCATTGTAGACGTGCTTATAGACGCATATATAGACGCTGAAATAGATGCCCACATAGACGCGTGTGTGTAGATGCAAATTTAGACATGATTATCAACATGCCCGTAACATTTTAAAGCACGTTGTCGAAACGGGTCTATAAACGCATCTATGGTCGCTTTTTCTTATAGTGCATTATGCATTAAGCTGACACATAAGCTCTATGCATAGATCTATACCATAAGATTAATGCATAAAGCGTATGTATAAGATCTATGAATTAAGCTTATACATTAAGTTCGTGCATACGATCTATGCATAGATCATAGAGCTTATGCATTAAGCTTAATGCATTAGCTTTATGCATAGGTTTGTGCACTAAGCCTATGCATAGAGATTATGCATAACCTCATGTATAAGCTCTTTGCATTAAGCTTATGCATAGACTTAATGCACATATATTATTCATTAAGCTTTGGCATAGGCTTATGCATAAGAATAATTCACAAGCTTTATGCATACACGAATACATAGAGCTTAATGCACAAGCCTATGCATTATGCTTATGTGTACGCTTATAATTCACAAGCTTTATGCATACACGAATACATAGAGCTTAATGCATAAGCCTATGCATTATGCTTATGTGTACGCTTATAATTCACAAGCTTTATGCATACATGAATACATAGAGCTTAATGCACAAGCCTATGCATTATGCTTATGTGTACGCTTATGCATAAGTATAATGCACAAGCTCTATGCATAACCTTTACGCATGCATACAAACATAGAGCTTAAATGTATAAACTTAATGCATAATCCTATCCATAAGCTGACAAAGTAAGAATAAATCCCCAACACAAGACATAAGATTAATGGGGCAAACATTTGAGTGAGAGACACATAATTTCAAGATAATTATGAAGTTTCGTGGCATTTTCATAACAATAATGTTACACCTATCATATCATATATCTTTATTTGATGAAATTTCATGTGCAGATAAAGGAGAGGGAAATAAGTACTACTAGCTCTAGTGTGTTTAGGGTATTTTTGCATCATTGTTGAAACTAGAAAGTTTGAGGAGTAAGGATGTTAATAGCTTAAATAATTTAGCATAATTGAATCATTACAAGTATGTTAATGAGCTTTTTAAAATAACCAAAACATGTGAAGCTTGAAATTGGTAGAGAATTTTAGCACATATTAGGAATTAATTAGCATCTTCAATTTAAAGCTACATTCAACCTACTTACATTATAGAAAAAAAGTTAAAATTTGGGGAGTATTCACAATTACATTCATGTCTAGTATTTAGCTTTCCAAAGGAAAATATCATCTCCATCATAGATTTTGTTGAGAAGCACGCAATCACACATTGTAACTACAACATGAAATTAAAACTAACACTACATATTCGATCATAGGTAATTTAATGTGAGTTTCAAACTAGTACTAAGGTTTTTTTCCATAGGTATTTGCATTCTATCATCAACTTATGTCATCATAGCCTTGTTGGTGGTATGTATGTTTGTGCCTCCAATGTATTATCTTGTTTTTGATGTGTTGTAAATTCCACTTGTCATTATATCTTATGACCACCATTACAAGCGCATGGTTGATATAAATAGAAGAACATCTAAGAAATAATATGAGGTAATATATAAATTACTCTCTAACAAGCATGCACACATACATGTGCGTATGTGCTTGCATGCATGGCGAAACACACACGCATACCCCATCACAAGGAGATAGTTCATAGAGAGATGAGAACATCCAAGAAAGATTATTAGGTAATAATTCCTCGCTCATGTGCATGCACACATGCATGGATGGGTGCCTGTGCACACACACATATATGGTCACATGCACACTCACATGTGCGTAGGTTGGGCACTATAAAGACACAAGATAAATACCATTAGAACATCCATGTGTATCCATTAGACCGAGCATTGGTTCTACACTGTTTACAAAGATTCGGAATTCAAAAGAGGATATATTGTGCAGTAGGTAGGAAACACTCATCACAAGAAGTAGGATCTTTTACAGTGTAAAACTTATAGTAAATTTTCACAAGAGCAAATATGGAGAAAAATGTTGTATCACTGATGATGTGATACAACAGATGGCTAAGTTCCCCTTTCTTTCAAAAATTGGGAATCTCAAATCATGATGGATGCTCTATGTTTCTTGCGAGAATCTAGGATGCAATGAGTGGTGGTAATGCAGGTAACTAGTAAGTCATTAGCCTATTTGTATTGCAACTTTTGAGTCCATCTTAAACCATTTGGGTGCCCATTTTGGCATCACAACCTCTCAATAGAGACTATCCTAGCGTCATTTTATCAACCCGGTGTGTGGCCGATTATGAAGATAATCTGCATTCCAGCAAGTTGCCTATTTGTCAATGTACCAGCTATCTCTACACCATATCGAAGATATCTCTACACTATGCCGCCTCCTAAAACACCATCTTGTCTGAATATAAGGGCACTAAGCATCCAAGAATATGATCAACCAACCATGGCTAGGTCTCATAATATATCAACTAGCCAATGCCCAAACCTGGATGCAATTCAAGGGTGATAACCAACAATTTATTTTTTTCCAGCATCGAGGGCTTTTTTTTCCATGTTTGGTTCAATCAAGGACTTACACAATTTTAACTGAAGCATACTATTTTTTTTAAATAGACACACTTCCCATTGATTTCAACAACAATACATATGATTATATACAAGCCTTAAGTTTCTGAAGTACAATTACAAGGAAAACAAGGAAAACAAGGAAAGCTTTTTCTCGTGAGGATTCTTTTGCATTGTGCCTTCTTTGCTCCACAGCGTCATACCAGGAAGAGCTTCAATGGTACGTGCAGTGTCGATCGGATATGGTGCTAGATCCCTAGAAAAAGACAACAATCGGCGTTTTTCTTTTGTGAAAATTTGGAAATTAGACAAATTGCAAACATCAAGCAAAATCTCATCACCTCTTAAGGCCATCTCAGAAGAGCCTGCACAAATACACCTCACCACATGAAATGCACCATTTTTCCGCAAGCAAAACTGGGGAGCGCATGCTAAACATGCAGCAAGATTGAAGCCGTTTTTGCAGGCCGCCCTGTGAGAAGTGTCATATTTCGAAAACTTATTAGCGTGAAAGGAATCATAATCAGTATGCAGGTTGCGTTTGCGAGAGGGGAAACTAGGTTGGCCTGCTCTGTAGCAAACGGCTTGCGCAAAGTTGATTGATGAGGTAAACACAGACGAGGAGGAGTCCTCATCGTGCTCGCTAGCGGCACTAGTTCCATTGCGTAAGGCAAAGGCCTCTCGTGCTGCAGAATCATGAGGCTGATTGATTCGGAGAACCATACTGCCACGTTGAGAAGGCTGAACTTACGAGAGGACCTAAGCTGGAGAGTGCTTCACAAATCTTCCCTTTTATTAAGGTTTTTCATAGATTTACCCTTTCTATAAGAGTACTTTGAAGGCCCATTAGAATGCCATCATGAGCAATGCCTCAAGCTGTGCAGTTATTAATGGTAATGGAGGTTGCATAATCAATCAATGCTAAAATGGATTGGAATCAAGCATATAGGTCATCCACACACAAGAAACATAACTTAAATTTGTGTCCCCCAATAAAGACAACCCTTGACGGTGATTCAATGGTGCAACCAATCAAAGTGCTACTACATGCCACATAATTTATCCATGTAAATAAATATGACCTCAGATTAATTTGAGCCTACTTGCCCTAATTCTAGCCATTAATAAATTCACTAAATGCCATTAAGATAATATTCTAGCCCCACGGGCGTACCATACTCCATCGGCTTTCAACCATTGAGATATTCTAGCAATGTGTTCTACGACTATGATTTCAAGCATTGACTTTTTTTGAAAACTCTTGCATACATTTTGCATACCTGAAGGAAAATTTTACACTCTCTCTCTCTCTCTCTCTCTCTCTCTCTCTCTCTCTCAATGTACCTGTCCCTCTCTTTTTTAGCGATGGCCACCTATTAAGATGTCCACCCACTATAAAAAAGAGAGCATGCGATGCGTGTTTTAATACACGAGTTCCAATGCCTTTAATCCATTATCCACATTTAATACAGTTAGTTTCCATACATTATCTATAAAAGCCCATTCTAAGATATTAAACTTAGATCTCAAAACATTCCAATAAACTTATTTGTATTTTGATCTATTGATGTTGTGTATGCTTGTAATGTGTTATGAAGCTTGATAATACTTGTAGTTTATTATTAAGACATAGCTTCTAAAGATTAAAAATGAAAGCTTTGCAGAGTAATGTTTTTTCTTAATATAGACATTGTTTCAAGATGCTATCATGAGATCACCAAGATTTGGACAATCTTTTACCAGCATCATGAATGAACCCATTAAAAGTTTGATTTATATGTTAATTTTAAAGTCAAATACTTTGAAACTATGGAGTTAACTTGAGAAAGAACTTTATTGGCATGCAAAGCACACTCAATTATAATAGGGAGAAAGAACTTTACTAGCATGCGAAGCACACTCAATTATAATAGGGTGCACAAATCCAACCTTTTGATAAAACATAAGAAGGCTATACTTTTCTCTATTCTCAAAGGCATTCATGAATTATACACTTTATATGTAATTTTGTATTATTTTTTCCTATTGATGGTGACTAAGGGGGAACACCCATTAAAAAATGGAAACATCCATTAAAAATGATAAACGTTTTTTTTATCAAAATATCTTTTTGATTCATACCATGAGTAAGCCCCTTTGAACTTCATCCAAATAATTACACAAACTAATAAGAAATTTTTGTGCTGTATTATATGGCCCATGAAAATATTTTCCTTCTCTTTAAGACAAGGATTCTTCCATTGCAGAACATTTTTTTCTATCAAAATATCTTTTTGACTCATAGCATGAGTAGGTCCTTTGAACTTCAAAATATCAATACATTTACTAATAAGAACTTTTTCTACTTTATTATATGGCACATGAAAATATTTTCCTTCTTTAGGACAAGGATTCTTCCATTGCAAAATCACTTTCCATTTTAATCGTTGGAGTAGTCAAAAGTCCAAAATTTATGGGTGTTATAGGAATTTAAAATTACAATGTATTTCTAGTTGTTTCATGTTGCATGATGTAAGTTTTAAATTCCAATAAACTCCTCATGAGGATGAAAACTATACTCTTGTGAAACAAGTTTATTGGAGAGCGTTAAGGAAAATAAAGGATACATAATCTACCAAATATGAAATTACGAGAAGGCTGAACTTACGAGAGGACGAGTGCTTCACAAATCTTCCCTTCTACGACTATGCTTTCAAGCATTGACTTTTTTTGAAAACTCTTGCATACATTTTGCATACCTGAATGAAAATTTTACACTCTCTCTCTCTCTCTCTCTCTCTATGAATGTACCTGTCCTTCTCTCTTTTAGCGATGGCCACCTATTAAGATGTCCACCCACTATAAAAAAGAGAGCATGCGATGCGTGTTTTAATACACGAGTTCCAATGCCTTTAATCCATTATCCACATTTAATACAGCTAGTTTCCATACATTATCCACATTTAATACAGCTAGTTTCCATACATTATCTATAAAAGCCCATTCTAAGATATTAAACTTAGATCTCAAAACATTCCAATAAACTTATTTGTATTTTAATCTATTGATGCTGTGTATGCTTGTAATGTGTTGTAAAGCTTGATAATACTTGTAATTTATTATTAAGACATAGCTTCTAAAGATTAAAAATGAAAGCTTTGCAGAGTAATGTTTTTTCTAATATAGACATTGTTTGAAGATACTATCATGAGATCACCAAGATTTGGACAATCTTTTACCAGCATCATGAATGAACCCATTAAAAGGTTGATTTATATGTTAATTTTAAAGTCAAATACTTTGAAACTATGGAGTTAACTTGAGAAAGAACTTTACTGGCATGCAAAGCACACTCAATTATAATAGGGAATAGAACTTTACTAGCATGCGAAGCACACTCAATTATAATAGGGTGCACCAATCCAACCTTTTGATAAAACATAAGAAGGCTATACTTTTCTCTATTCTCAAAGGCATTCATGAATTATACACTTTATATGTAATTTTGTATTATTTTTTTCCTATTGATGGTGACTAAGGGGGAACACCCATTAAAAAATGGAAACATCCATTAAAAATGATAAACGTTTTTTCTATCAAAATATCTTTTTGAGTCATACCGTGAGTAAGCCCCTTTGAACTTCATCCAAATAATTACACAAACTAATAAGAACTTTTTGTGCTTTATTATATGGCCCGTGAAATTATTTTCCTTCTTTAAGACAAGGATTCTTCCATTGCAAAACATTTTTTTCTATCAAAATATCTTTTTGACTCATATGAGTAGGTCCTTTGAACTTCAAAATATCAAAATATCTTTTTGACTCATACCAAGAGTAAGTCCTTTGAACTTGACCCTAATCAAAACATTTACTAATAAGAACTTTTTCTACTTTATTATATGGCACATGAAAATATTTTCCTTCTTTAGGACAAGGATGCTTCCATTGCAAAATCACTTTCCATTTTAATCGTTGGAGTAGTCAAAAGTCCAAAATTTACAGGTGTTATAGGAATTTAAAATTACAATGTATTTCTAGTTGTTTCATGTTGCATGATGTAAGTTTTAAATTCCAATAAACTCCTCATGATGAAAACTATACTCTTGTAAAACAAGTTTATTGGAGAGCGTTAAGGAGAATAAAGGATACACAATCTACCAAATATGAAATGCATAACTTCTGCTCGATACCTTTTGAAAAAAGTCACATAAATTTTTCTAAGGTATCTTCTTCAAAAAGTCACATATATTTCATTTAGTCTAAAATCTAAAGTTGAACCACCTAAAACAACACTATCCCTTAATTTTAATTGAACATATGCATGAATGTTGCATTAATGTCACTAATCCCATGGTGTTTATGAATTTATCTTTTGAAACCTTCACTTGACTCTGCGTGATTAATTAGTTATGTGGGATGAAGGTTTGAACTATCAAAATATTATATAGTAGAACTTTTTTCCCTTGCAATAATGCACAACACTATTAAATTAAATGGTATTCACACCTTTTGTCCTTACAATAAGACACCACACTATTAATGGTATTCATACATACCGACACATTATTATTTTTCAACAATATTACATTTGTAAACCAATAAATTGAATATTTTCATGTATAAGACACATGAGACATAGTGAAGCATGTAAGCTTACAATGTCAATGTCAATGTCAATGTCAATGTCAATGGGGTAGCATGTTCTACTACTATGCTTTCAAGTATTGACTTTTTTTGAAAACTCTTGCTTACATTTTGCATACCTAAAGGAAAATTTTACATTCACATTATAGATTGAAGTTGTGTATCTGATTGTCAACATAGTGAAGCATGTAAGCTTACAATGTCAATTGGAACTTATCTTATATAGATTAGACATGCATATTTGTTTCTTAGGAGAACCATGTTAATGTATGCTCTCTCTCTCTCTCTCTCTCTCTCTCTCTCTCTCTCTCTGAATGCATCTGTCTCTCTCTCTTTTAGCGATGGCCACCTATTAAGACATCCACCCACTATAAAAACGAGAGCATGTGATGCGTGTTTTAATACATGAGTTCCAAAGTCTTTAATCCATTATCCACATTTAATACAGCTAGTTTCCATATGGTATCAATAAAAGCCACCTATTAAGACATCCACCCACTATAAAAACGAGAGCATGTGATGCATGTTTTAATACATGAGTTCCAAAGTCTTTAATCCATTATCCACATTTAATAGAGCTAGTTTCCATATGGTATCTATAAAAGCCCACTCTAAGATATTAAACTTAGATCTCAAAACATTCTAATAAACTTATTTGTATTTTAATCTATTGATGCCATGTATGCTTGTAATGTGTTATCAAGCTTGATAATACTTGTAATTTATTATTAAGCTATAGCTTCTAAAGATTAAAAATGAAAGCTTTGCAGACTAATGTTTTTTCTTAATATAGACATTGTTTCAAAATACTATCATGAGATCACCAAGCTTTGGACAATCTTGTACCAGCATCATGAATGAATCCATTAAAAGGTTGATTTATATGTTAATTTTAAAGTCAAATACTTTGAAACTATGGAGTTAACTTGAGAAAAAACTTTACTGGCATGCAAAACACACTCACTTATAATAGGGAGAAAGAACTTTACTAGCATGCGAAGCAAACTCAATTACAATAGGGTGCACAAATCCAACCTTTTAATAAAACATAAGAAGGCTATACTTTTCTCTATTCTCAAGGAATTCATGAATTATACACTTTATATGTAATTTTGTAATTTCTTTTTCCTATTGATGGTGACTAAGGGGAAACACCCATAAAAAAATGGAAACATTCATTAAAAATGATAAACTTTTTTTCTATCAAAATATCTTTTTGACTCATACCATGAGTAAGTCCCTTTGAACTTCACCCAAATAATTACATAAACTAATAAGAACTTTCTCTGCTTCATTATATGGTGCATGAAAATATTTTCCTTCTTTAAGATAAGGATTCTTCCACTCCAAAACATTTTTTCTATCAAAATTTCCTTTTGCTCATAGCATGAGTAGGTCCTTTTAACTTCAAAATATCAAAATATCTTTTTAATTTATACCAAGAGTAAGTCTTTTGAACTTCACCCAGATCAAAACACAAACTAACAAGAACTTTTTAAGATTAATTATATGGCACGTGAAAATATTTTCCTTCTTTAGGACAAGGAATCTTCCACTGCAAAATCACTTTCCATTTTAATCGTTGTAGTCAAAAGTCCTAAATTTCTGGGTGTTGTAGGAATTTAAAATTACAATGTATTTCTAGTTGTTTCATGTTGCATGATGTAAGTTTTAAATTCCAATAAATTACTCATGATGAAAACTATACTCTTGTAAAACAAGTTTATTGGAGAGCATCAAGGAGAATAAAGGATACATAATCTACCAAATATGAAATGCATAACTTCTTCTAAGATACCTTTTAAAAAAAGTCACATAACTTCTGTTACCAAATATGAAATGCATAACTTCTTCTAAGATACCTTTTGAAAAAAGTCACATAACTTCTGCTAAGGAATCTTCTTCAAAAAGTCACATATATTTCATTTAGTCTAAAATCTAAAGTTGAACCACCTAAAACAACACTATCCCTTAATTTCCATTGAACAAATGGATGAATGTTGCATTAATGTCACTAATCCCATGGTGTTTATGAATATATCTTTTGAAACCTTGCCTTGGTGTGATTAATTAGTTATGTTGAAAAGATGCAGGGGGAAGAGAGCTTGAGCTCGTACAAGCACACACACACTCTCACAAAACCCTAATAGAGAACACACAAGGTGAGAGGCTGAGAATCTTCTTCTACTTCACTCAACACTCAACACACCATATACAAAGATAAGAGTACACACAATATGAAAGGTACTCAACCAATACATACAAGGGTTCTCTATAGTGTGAACCCAACTAAATGAGCTGGCGCTATAACTATGCCAGTCTCTAGAATGGCTGTCACACAGCTTGTCATTCCATTGGCCGCATATCACCCAAGATCTCACCAACCATGCCAGTGGTGTAAGTGTGGGACCTATCCCCCAAGTGGGTCATCAGTGTCCACCGCCTCACTAGATGAGCTCGATATCTCAACACTCCCCCTCGAGCTCAACTCCATCTCATGTACACCAAGCAAAGCCCTGAATCTGTGGAGCTTCTCTGTACCCAATGCTTTGGTGAAGATGTTAGCTACCTGATCCTGTGTGCTAACATAAACAAGGTCAAGGTCTCCTGCCAAGACCTTCTCTCTGACAAAATGATAGTGGATCTCTATATGCTTCGTGCGAGCATGAAAAACTGGGTTCTTGGCCAACTATATATTGCTAATGTTGTCACAGAAAATGACAACTTGTCTATCCACTGATAGACCCAAATCTACAAAGGTAGCTTTCTCAACCAAGCTACCTCACATGCTGCCATAGCAACTCCTCTGTACTCGGCCTCTGTACTGGATAGAGCAACCGTAGGCTTCTTCTTGCTGCTCCAAGTCACAGCAGCACTCCCCAAAGAAAACATGAAGCCACTGGTACTACCAGCCCAATCAGCATCTGTGTATCCATGTACACATATCTCTGTCGTCCCAGTTTCATAAAACAGTCCACAATGCAAAGTAGACCTCACATAACTCAGTATACGTCTCAGTGCATCCAAATGTGATTTTCATGGAACCTACATAAACTGACTCACCAACCCAACAACAAAGCTCAAATCTGGTCTGGTGATCATCATGTAGATCAAACTTCCTACTATGTGCCTATACATAGTAGGATCCTCCAAAATCTCTCCTGAATCTGCACTCAACTTGCCATTCTGATCCAATGGCACGGAAATAGGCTTATAGCCTGTCATACCATTCTTGGACTATATGTCCAAGCCATATTGTCTCTGCAGTAATCCAATACCATGTGGTGACCTAATCACCTCAATGCCCAAGAAATATCTGAGCTCTCCCAGATCCTTCATCTCGAACTTCTGTCTAAGCAAGATCTTTACATCAAAGATCTTTGCATCATGGTCCCCCGTAATGATCAAGTCATCTACATAGATGACAACAAGCACAACCCCTCTATCACCATGTCTCAGATACAGCAAGAAATCTGCATTGGCTACATGAAAGCCAATAGTGACAAGATATTCAGAAATCTTGTCAGACCATGCTCTTGGTGCTTGTTTTAAGCCATACAAGGCTTTCTTCAACCTGCAAACATGCTCGGGGTGACCCACATCCTCATAACCAGGTGGCTGCAACATATACACCTCTTCTTGCAAATCCCCATGCAAGAATGCATTCTTTACATCCATCTGATGTAAAGACCATTGCTTTGACGTAGCCACTGCTATCACAACTCTCACTGTTGCCATCTTGGCAACTGGGTTGAAAGTTTCCTCATAATCAATGCCATATGTCTATGCATATCCTTTGGCTACCAATCTAGCCTTGTACCTTTTTATGCTCCCATCACTGTTATGTTTTACTTTGTACACCCACTTGCATCCAATGGCTTTCTTGCCTTCAGGCAATTGCACTAAATCCCAAGTTTCATTTCCATATAGTGCATCAATCTCCTCATCCATAGCTTTCTCCCAACACACATTTCCAATAGCCTCATCAATACATGTGGGCTCTACAACCTGCACAACCTTTGCCATATATGCATAGTGATGTGCCACATAACCATCATATGTAAATCTTTGCACAGGGTTTTTCACTCTCCCAGATCTTTGCAGCTTTTCATTCATGGCTTCCATAGCCTTCTTTACACACCAGGTGTTCTCATAGCTGGGATCCCAAGCTCCTCATCAAGGCTCATATCTGAGCCACTAGACTCTCCATCAACATGAGAATGCCTTGCAGAAATGTCAGGCATACCAAGGTGCTCAACCACTTTCTCTTTGCCTTTACGTGATGTACTAATCACATTTGCAAGACTGGTATTATGACGCAGCCTGCCACTCCATGGTCTATCAGCAGACCCATTAGATGAGGACTCTCCTAGTCCACTCAAAGACTGTGATTGCTGACTTGCATTCTGTGCAACCACACTTCCACTCACATCAGTCCCAATAGCTTCTTTTTCAGCAGTATACCAGTTGCTCATCTCATCAAAAACAACATCCCTGCTTACACTCAACTCACGTGTAGCAGGGTTATAACACCTGTATCCCTTTTGCTCAAGGGAATATCCAATAAACACACATGATTTTTCAGCTTTTGGATCCAGCTTAGTTCTCAGCTCATCTGGCACATGCACATATGCAATGCATCCCAAAGACTTTCAGATGAGACAAATCAGGTTTTCTGCCAGTAAACCTCTCCTTTGGAGTTACATCATGTATGGCTGCAGTTGGAGTCCTGTTCATGATGTATACTACTGTAGAAACAGCCTCAGCCCAATAGCTATGCGGCATATTCTTATCTTCCATCAATGCTCATGCAATCTCAGCAATGTGCCTGTTTTTCCGCTCAGCAACTCCATTTTGCTACGGAGTGTATCTGCATGTAAATTGTCTCCGAATACCATTCTTCTTCAAAAATTCAGAGAACTCATTGGAGAAGTACTCTCCCCCTCCATCTGACCTCGGGCACTTTACATATTTCCCTGTTTGCTTTTCAACCAAAACTCTAAAATTCTGAAAGTGAGTGAACACCTCACTCTTCTCCTTCATGAAATATATCCACACTTTCCTTGTGTGGTCATCAATGAATGTCACATAATACTTGCAGCCTCCCATAGACATGGTCTTTGTAGGACCCCATACATCTAGTGCATTTCTACTCACATATCTGTTACGTGGAAATACATGCTTTGTTTGCTTTCCAAATTGGCATGCTTCACATATTCTCTGCATACCTTCCACTTTAAACTTTGGCAGCCCTGTCACAATTCCTTTAGTCTGCATAGACTTCATTCTCTGCACATTCACATGTCCAATTCTTTTATGCCAAATGTCTGTGTCTGCAACAATTCCTGAACCATTTGCAAACATCGCAGCACTCATTTCAGGCATGTCTACATTTCAACGTCTACATTCAACGTAAACATTTTGCCCACTCTGTTGCCTTTTGCAACCAACCTGCACTTGTCTTTAAAGTCTTCAACATAACAACCATCAGGGTTAAACCGAACCTGCAAACCCTGCTCAATCATTTGGCCAACTGAAACCAGATTCTTTGTTATGTTCGGAACGTGAAGAACATCTGCAAGGTACTTCACTTTGCCATCCTGCATAGACAATGGCACATCTCCAACATGGGCAATTGGATGAGTAGTGTCATCCCCTGTTTCCACAAAACCTGGTCTTTCAAGGTTTTTCATCTCCTTGAACCACTCCCCATGACTTGTCATGTGGTTCGAAGCACCTGAATCCACATACCATACATCATCCTTTTGTGCTGCTTCAACATTTTCAGACATGGCATTCACGACATGTTGCATAACAAACAACTTTTCATTATCCTCATTGTTTCTGCTTGAGGATGCATAGTTGTTCTGCTGCACTTTCCCATTTTGCATGTCAGCCTGCTTCTTATAACATTCTGCCTGCACATGTCCAGGCTTACCATAGTAAAAGCATTCACGTGCATCATTATATTGTCTTTGCCAATTTCCATGTCCTCTTTGACTCCCCCTACCTGTGAATTTGCCTCTTCCACCTGTGTGTTCTTGATGTTGTTGTTGTGTATTCTGGGACTATTGTTGCTGCTGCTGCTGCTGGCCATAATTTTGATCACCTGTTCGGCCACCTCCTTGACCGCGTCGACGGCCTCCTCTACCTCGTCCTCTTCCTGAACTTGTGTAGAAGGCTTGTTGCTTTGAACTGTTTTTGTTTTGTGAATACTGTTGGTCTTCACCCAAGCTCTTCTCTTCTATAATCAGCATAGACACCAAATCTGTAAAGTTGGGAATGTTTTCCCGAGTCTGAATAGACGTCTTGAATGCCTTGTATTGTGGCCTGAGACCACGTAGACAGACTTCCACCTTATCATCATCATCTACTAACACACCAATAGATGCAAGGGATTCCACAATACCCTTTATCTTCAATGCATAGTCATTCATAGACATGCTCTTTTTCTCCACAGTATGAAGTTCATTCTTCAACTGTATCTTACGTGCCTTGGTATTAGTTTCATAGAGTTTTACCAAGGTGTCCCATGCCTCCTTGGGGGACTTGGCATCTTGAATGTGCCCAATCATGGTGTCATGGTGTCCTGTATACTAATGGAGAGCCAATACACAACTTTCCTAGCTCCTTGGTTCCAGTCTTTAAACTCTTTCACATCTGCACAGCTATCGGATTTATATCTGGTATCTCCGGTGCCTCTTCATGCTCACCTAGTCCCAATAGCCCTTTCCCATCAGGAAATTCGTCAACTTGAACCTCCAATCATGGAAGTTATTCTTATCAAGCTTCTCAGCCACAATCTGGGTTATGCCATCATTTGACATCTTACCAGACACACAATTTTACCAGAAACAGCACTCTGGTTTGTCCTACACAAACTGCTATATTTCTGCAGCAATACTGTAGTACTCTCAAATGTCACAACCAGTGACTTCAATATGCATACATACACCCAATGGCAACTGTCGACCTCTTTGCAGCACCCACAGTGTCTGCACAGCCAATCTGTCTTCCTGCAGTTCTTAAAACAGAGTTCTGCAAAGAATTGACGACTTACCCGCAGTGCTTGAAATCACCTGCTTTCTGAAAAACGGAGGTCCAGACGCGCCCGAAACGCGTTTTCGGCACAGAAAATGTTGTCTAATAGGAGTGTATGGTTGCTCTATAGCTTTACTCCCACGAAGAAAGCTCCTCAATCAGAGATCGTTTGCCGGTGCCTCCCGTAGAGCTCCCGACAAGGATGTAGTCACCAACACAAATAGGGATGAGTAGTTGAAGCTCTTACCCTCGTACCGCTTCCTGTGGTTCTCTTGCTTGCAGCTCAGCCCTAAGCACGAACCAGGCTCTGATACCATGAAAAGATGCAGGGGAGAAGAGAGCTTGAGCTCTTGCAAGCACACACACACACTCACAAAACCCTAATAGAGAACACACAAGGTGAGAGGCTGAGAATCTTCTTCTACTTCACTCAACACTCCACACACCATATACAAAGATAAGAGTACACACAATATGAAAGGTACTCAACCAATACATACAAGGGTTCTCTATAGTGTGAACCCAACTAAATGAGCTGCCGCTATAACTATGCCAGTCTCTAGAATGGCTGTCACACAGCCTGTCATCCCACTAGCTGCATATCACCCAAGATCTCACCAACCATGCCAGTGGTATAAGTGTGGGACCTATCTCCCAAGCAGGTCATCAGTGTCCACCGCCTCACTAGATGAGCTCGATATCTCAACATATGTGAGATAAAGGTTTGAACTATCAAAATATTATCTAGTAGAACTTTTTTCCCTTGCAACAATAATAGGGCACCACACTATTAAATTAAATGGTATTCACACCTTTCATCCTTCCAATAAGGCACCACACGGTATTCATACATATATCGACACATAATTATTTTTTAACAATATTACATTTGTAAACCAATAAATTATTTATTTTCATGTATAAGACACATGAGACATATGTTATAACTAAACATTAGTGTTAGAAATAATCATTGCATTCACTTCACAACTAATAAAAAAATAGTGGTTATTTAAAGTTTGATTTTTTTCTCCAAAGATAATATAAAGGAAATACATTGAGTGTTGTAAAGCAATTCACTTACAAACTATGAGGATAAAAGATAAATGATGCATGGCTTACACATGGGATGATAAAACTAAAAACTTATCTTCTTTTATTTGGTTAGAAATATGGTTCCCAATCCTTTAGTCATGCATTCATGATAGGCAAGAACTTGAATGGTACATAGGATAAATATAATATAGGCTAGTAACCAGTTGACGACATGCAAAAAAATTCAATGACGTAGTAGAGCCTTAGAACAACCCCCCATTAAAAAAAATTAAAATATTGCAAAATATAACTCTTTTCAATTTTCTTAAAACTCTCTCTAAATTTAAAGTATTTCATATACTTAGTATGAAATTGATCTTATTAGAAAAAGGTAAACAAAGAATATCATAAATTATATCAATTTTTAAAGTTTAGAAACACTAGATTGTATTTCCAAAAGCAATTGAGAAAATGTTTCATATTTTATCCTAAGAAATAAAATTTAGAAAAAAATCATAGGTAGTTAATAGCCATAATTAATGACATTTTTTATTTTTCATGTAAAAATTAAATCTTGCTTTTATTTTTTCTACTGTGTAAAGTTTACTCATTATTTATAAATTATACATCTTCTAGCTATACATTGCAAATCTAATGATAAGTTTCTTTTCCCCTCCCTTCAATCAAATCTATATCCAATTTATTTGCCACTAGAATAGTACGATATAGATGCACTATAATTACAATAGATATATTATTAATTTTTGTATAATAACATACATGATCTTTGCTACACAAAATGATGAGCTTTTCCATCATCATAAGCCAACATTGAAATCATGGTTATTTTGCGTAAAATCATACACAACCTTTGCCATCATGTAGATGATGAGTTTTTTTCATCATCTCAAGGCAACATAATAATCATGGTCTACAACTCAAAAAGGTCATGCATTTCCATCTCACATATGTTTTTCTTACTATTGTGAACTTTGGACCAGCATAGATTTCTCCTATCTCTATGCACAAGTATTTGCAAGGCATTTGGAAGGTTCATTGCAATTGTATGTTGTTAAGTTTCAAAACTAAATATTTGATCCTCTCAAGTCTACACCAGCCATTTTGGCATACTCTTGGATGATTGTATGGTTGTCCTTTCCTCATTCACTGCATCATCTATAGATGCCTTATCAATAGGTGAATTTGTGGAGTGAATATCAAGATGATTTTCAACCATGGGATGGGTTGATTTATAGCACCTTTGTGAGTGCAACATACACCACATTCTATTCCATTTAATTAATCATAAAAAATAATAACATTTCTCAAATATTCAGAAGTCACATCTCACTTCATGAGAAAGAAGAGATTTATCCAATAACCATAACCGTTTCTAACTCTGATCAATCAAAAATAATAATAATAATCGCTAATAAAAGTTATGCAAATCTAGAGAGATATTACCAACAAAAAATCCAGCAAAGTCTATGGCTTTCTACAACACCCGTCCAACCAACCTCTACACTAGACATTCGTAACTATCCCGAGTATGCCTTTTTCTCCATGTCGTCTTCTTTGGGTTCTACTAGAAGGCTTTGAGAGGGATTCAATATCGTGCACTGTCTGGCAGGTAAACAATACCGGCCAGCCCAAATCTCGAAATTTCTCTCCCTCCACGAACCACATCAAGGATCTCAAAAGATAGCTGAAAAAAGATCCCATGAGAATTAGTTAGATTACCATGCACAAAAAAGATAAACATAACAGTCTTTTCTAAAAACACATTCTTTAACCAAAATAGAGATGTCACGTAGGCTGTAATGCCTGTGAGACCGACGGCAGACCGGATGGCCATGTCCAGGGTTCAGTGTGGGAGAGGACGCCCATGCGGAGTCATGGGCGGCCAGGCTAGTGTGGACGGCAGGCCACACACTATATAGCCTGGGGGATGAGGGGTAATCCTCATTCTTCCTCTATGGCTGGGTGGTGAGCCAGAGGCCGTCCCCTCTTGTGGTAACGCTCGTAGCGGCGTTACGGATATCTAACACACTGGTATCAGAGCGTGGTTCGGTCGATGGGGTCAGAGCCCGCATGTGACCGAGGGACCGGAGCCCACTCGATGGTTTTCAACCATTCATCTTCTCATCCTTATCTCCAATGGAGTGTGTGGAGGGAGGCGGCCAAGATAGAATGGAAGGAAAGAATTCTCTCTCTCTCTCTCTCTCTCTCTCTCTCTTTCTCTCTCTCTCTCTCTCTCTCTCCCCGTCACACACAGCAAGCAAATTGCAGGTAAGCAATTTTCATTTTTTTTCTTTTTTGCGTTGAAATTGTCTGCATTGAAATTCGTTTCATAGACAGAGAAGTCGCCTCTATATTGTGTGTGGGGGAGGTGGGGGGTGAAGAGCAGCCCCACTGCGTCTAATGGTCATCGTCTGAGAAGTAAGGCGAAGAGCACAAATGTGCGAATAAAAGCAAATGTGCCCGTTGCTAATACTGACCAGCGTGGGGAAGCGACACCAGCCCCACGACTGCTGGAGCAGATCACGTCTGAGTGGGTGGGGACGAAGACCACGTTTGGTGTGGGGGGGCCAAAAACCAGACCCACGGCGAAGCTTGTGCTGGTGCGCCTGGTAGGGATTGAACCTACGACTTTTTGCGAAGCTTGTGCTAGAGCGCCTGCTGGAGTTTGAGGTGGGGCGAAAGCCCATTTGCGCCGTTTGAGGGGGGGGCGAAGAGCCCCACGGCGGCCAGCCCTTAGGCGGCCATGCCAGCGGGGCGGGCGGCTAGCCAAACGGTGGCCAGCCAGCCAAGCGGACACTCCCAAAACGGGCGGGCGGCCACGCCCAAGCGGCAAGGGCCGGCACGGCTCGCTATATTTAAAAAAAAAACGCAAAACAACGGTGCACCGCACGAAACAAAGCCAACACAGCCGTCGCGCCGTGTGGCCGTAGTGCCCGTTTTCCACGAAAGAGACCCACCGCACACGGCCGTAGCGCCGCGTGCTAAGAGAGAGACAAATCCCACAGCCGTAGTGCCGAGTCCTTCGAGAGAGAGCCGTTCTATGGCCGTTGTGCCTAGTGAACACTTCTATGGCCGTAGCGCCTCGAAAGTAGCACATGTGGTGATCACACGTTTGGTTTAGAGAGACTAAATTTAAGCTGAGCATAGACTTAGTATTGACCATCAAAGTCAGGTAGTTTGGCTATAGTGTAAATCTAAAATTGCGGTGTGTTTTACTTGGGCTAAGAGGACCAGCAGTGGTATCAGTTGTGCCCAAATTAGACGAAGTGCTTATCACGAGAAATCAAGGTAAGCCTAATTAAGCCATAGTGCTCATAACCCTTCACAATCTTTTAACAGATGCTAGAAGATTGTGATAAACTTTGGCAAATGAGAACCATGTACAAGCGTAGTCTTGATGTGATTATGCCTTGTGTCCAAACAAGTTGCTTACTGTTTGTAGCAATAAGAGAGCCTTGGCCCGTAGAGGCAAGTTGGCCCTTGTTGGTAGTAACAAAATAGTGTCACTACTTAGGCCTAGAGAGTAGTGACTAGTTTGATTTAGTCACGTAGATTGCCTTGTAAAAATAATCCCTAAGGTGTGTATTACTTGGGATAAAGGGGCTAGCAGTGCTGCTACTAGCAGTACTCAATTGAATGGTTTATCTAGGAGTACTAATCTGAGGGATTAGCATACGCCTAGATAATAATATCAGATTTAGGATTGACTTGCAGAAATCAAAGGTAAATCTGAAGGGGGGTAGTCTTGAGATGTAATGCTCAATGCCCTTATAGAAGTTGATCGAAGAGAACTGTTCTTAAACTTACTAGCATGGTTTTCTCTCTTTTTTATTGCCATGCGTCGACATCCCACTGCTTGAGAGTTTGTGGTGATCTTTCGAGGGGAGAAAGAGACTTTTTATATGTCACATCAATTGGTTTGGTGTAATTTGATGGTATGGGACATCAAATTCTCACGGAATCGATTGTAGTCTTGGTGGAATGGGATGCCAAGGCTTGTGCATGTAACTTGACTCTTTGGCAGGTTTGTATGTACACTTGTCTGTAGTGATAAAGTGTGCAAGATAAAATTTAAACTTTGAAAATTACCAAATATAGCCATAAGTTGGGATAAAACCCAGTTATTACAGAGTTCGGAGAAGCTCTAGGTAGCAAGACCATGATGGTGTACTAGTGCTAACAGAGTGATTTAGTTTCGGAGTGATCTAAATCTAGAGGTTAGCAGTAAGACTAGTTTGGTTGGACAGTTTCATGCATGGGGGATGCCCTATAGCATTTTGCAAGCGTAGTCTTGCCTATGTTCAACATAAGTGTGCGATTGTGAGCACATTTTAGTTGCTACCATATGAATTTGGGAAATATATTACTTTCCTACATAAGCAATTGTAATATTGCATGACAGGCTATTTTGCTTACAAAGTTCATGTGCGTGTAAACCCTATAAGTCGTATGACCCCTGGGGAATGAGTGGAGCATTTCTAGGATTTAATAAGGTTTTACATGGCAATAGTGAGTAGTATCTCACTCCAGACGAGCCTGGTTGTTGTTAGTATCGGATCCGACATATGTAGTGTACATAAACTCGGGCTGACTTAGGATAGGAGGCTAAGCCGGAGAGCTTAGTGGTAAATCCTACTGTATCTGGTGAGTTTTGACTTAACCGGAGTGTTAAGAAGTAAACTCAAAGTCTGGGGCTGAACTGGAGTGTTCGGAGGCAGACATATCTTTTGTTAAATTAGAGAATTTAGCAACAGATGAGCTTGGGGTGAGCTTGGGGTGAACCATGGTACCCAGGAAAAAAGCTCTTCACACTAAAATAGTGCATAATAATTTTAGGGTGATAAAAATCCATCGCAGGAATGTTTTACAACTTTCCATAGATGATAGATGAAGACCATGTACTTTACGGAGTTAAAGTACATAGGTGGTGACTTCGGCGCCACATTTTTTGTAGGAAGTCACCAGTGGAGTGGTTAGGTCAGCCGAGACTCCACAAAACCTATGCACTAGTTTTTAAGTTGACTTCTATTGTAATGTCCCTCCCAAGCCATGTATGTATGTGTCTCTTTTAATATAGATTTCAATAAGAAAAGAGAGTGTAATTAGAAAGAGTGAGACAATAAGGCTAGAAACATTAGAAAAGTGTTAGAATAAAAATATTAGCTTCAAAAATCCTAAAAGAAATAAGAACATAAGAATAGTTCTATTAAGAGATAAGTATCCCCAAAAATAGAATTTCGAGTTTAGGTGATAAAAGGTCATATTTAGAGTACTTTTACACATTTAGAGTCCATGCATACTAAAAAAGTGGAAAAACAACGCATTTCCAAAGATGGTGCGTTTGTGGCTATATACAGACGTTTCTGCCTATTCTGCTCGCGTTGGCTTGTAGACCAAATGCCTTCCCGTTCTTTTGACTGGTTACATGACCATATTCTGAGTTTTTATCAGAGAGTTATGGCCGAAACAGTTTTCTGTTTCTGTCAGGGTCTCTACATAGAGAAAACTGTGAGAAGGCAGCAAGTAGCCTCAAGGTAATCCTAGAGTTTGAGATGCATTTATCCCTTCATTCTTATCTAATATCTCAGAAAAGAAGCTTAGATTGCTATAGTCTTTCGGAGGAAGAGACCAAAACTCCGTAGCTTTTCTTTTAGAGAAAGAATAGTATGCCGTAGCCCTGTAAGAAAAGGCTATTTTGCCATAGATCTTAGAAAGAGAGAAGAGTCACAGTATGAGTAAGAGGAGATAAAGCTTGGAGATGATTGGATGATTTCAATCATAAGAGAAGGTATTAGAAGACTCTATATTCTAAAGCTCTTGTTAATAACGAGCAAAGGCAACGATAAACGACAAATTTCTATAAGGTATATACATATTTTGTTTTTCAATTATATATCATTCTTAGGGGTTGAGGTATGGCCCCGGCTTCTCTATTGATTGTTACAGTGATCTATTTGATTGATTTACCATTTAAAGTTTGTATTCTTTTAAGCAATAGCATATGCCTGAATAAAGAATGTCTTATCGCAATCTCAAGTTGAAATGCTAAAATCTTTGTGAAAAGGATTGTTTTCTTGAGAAGGTAACATGGATTCTAGTACTATGGTTTAGTTGAATAAATGGATTGCTATCTTGGTTAAATTAAGGTACAGGTATAACTTCTCCCTGCCTTGACGCTGCCCCGTTCTTGTGCTTGTATAGCCGGACGGCGGAGACGTTAGTAAGGCCCGGAGTTGGCCCATGGTATCCCTCATACCATTGGGAGAATGAGGTTTGCCGATTGAGGCAAGTGATTGTGATGATGCTGCCTAGTTCTGAGGGCCCAGGCTAGTGCGGTGAATTAGCCCACCCTAGTGCGCAGACATCCCTTTGAGGGGCAGGAGGATCGAGCGATGGAGCCTGAGAGGGCGACAGGCCGGCTTGAGTCCTCACCAGCGACCGACGATGAGGTGTATGGTCCCGTAGGGTTTTGCCCAGCATGTGGAGGCTGGAAGGCCGAATTCTAGATCATCGGCGGTATAAAGGAAAAGAATAAGAGAGCCAGTTTGGCTTATATGAAATTGATTCATGTTTAAACTTTGTTTTTATAAATCTTATCTTTGGCATTATTGTATTGTGAAAAAAGGTAAAGGCTGTTTTAATAAACCTTGTGAAAGGGCCTTAATTAAGGAACATGTTTATTTATGTCAAACAGTGTGGTAGGATTAATTAGAAAATAAATTGACACGTGAGTAGGGTGGAAAGTGGGAGGATGGAATACCCCGACGGCACCATCCTACGGATGGGTGGACCCGATTAGTCGGGTAGCTTTCCAACATATTAAGTGAAAGCCCTACGTTAGATAAATAGGTTCTCGGGCAACTCTATTCTAGAAGACTAGGCCAACGGCTGTGCCTTGCATGGATGAGGAAAAAAGCGTTGTCTCTAGGAATCAAGACTAGTAGTTGCCCAATTTATGATCGATTACCCTATGGGTGATTTGATGTTTACAAGACCACGCTCCCCCTGCGGGATAGAACTAGGTCTTACCTATGAATCGTATCCTTGAATCTCTGTATGGTCAAGGTGTCGATGAGTAGGAAATTTTCTCCAAGTTAAGACTTAGTGGACTATCTTAAGCGTTTCCCCTATTTGTGGAAGGGGGGAACCTTACAAGTGGTATCAGAGCCGATCTTAGTTCCTAGGATTTGTTTTTCAAAGGTTAACTATCAAGGGATTAAAACAAGTGATTGTTTATCATATGAGGACGAATCAATCATCTCTACTGGCCATAGAAGTGATTTGAATATCCTCACATGTTGAGACAATCATCCTATTAATTTGTGCTTGTATCTTGGGGGTGCACACGCAAGATATTTGTACAATAAATTTGAGAAATAAGGTTGGGGAGAAAATCTTTTGTGAGGAAAAACATAGGGTGATCAAATTAAGAAACTAGTGAGAGACTAAATGAATAGAACGATAGACCGAAACTTTGTTTAGAGACATTTTTAGGATATATCTCAACTTGCATATTATAAATTATTAAGATTATAACTCCATTAAGATTTGAATAGTTAACGTGTGAATGCCATCCATTGGATGCTTTACACTAGGACAATCATCCAAGATTTTGAACCCGTCTCTCAGACAAACATGGGTCTCGGATGTGTAATTCCTAGAGGATCATGCTCTTAGATGTGTTAATCCCAAGATACTAGATGTGTAATTTTCAGAAAATCAATCATCTTAGATGTATCAATCCTGATAATCTTTGGATGTGTCAATCCCAAGGCACCAGATGTGTCAATCCCAAGGCACCAAATGTGTAATTCTCAAAAAAATGAAGAACTCACATATATTAATCCAGAATGCCTTTAGATGTGGTGCTATGATAAGTATTTGATAGTTTTGAACTTTTAATGGATACAATGAAAGAAGCAAGCTCACCCTTGCTCGCGTCTAAAAATCATACGAAATGCCAAATTAGTTGGAAGCATTGTTATCAATCTAACCATTGGAGCTAGAAAGTTAGAAGCATTGTTGTCAATCTAACCACTGGAGCTAAAATCAGTTATATGAGATGCCATGAAAGTACACCTTTGTGAAAGGTTTTGTCTTCTAGGATTTCGAGAGGATAAAATGAATGAATTTTTGGGGCTAACCCAAGAAGGGAAGACCCTAAAAGAATATCACCAAACTTTTGTTAAACTTCTCCGATTTGCTCTAGAGATGGATGAGGTAACTCTTCTCCATTGATTCATTTGGAAGCTTAATCTACCTTTGAATAACCTCATCAAGAATGTAAAACCATCCTCTATTTCAGAAGCCATAATTATAGCCAGAGACTGTGATAAAGTTTTTTTTATATATATATAGAAAGTGTCGAGAAGAACATGAGTCCTTCCATGTTAATCAAGAAGAGGTCCCCTAATTCAAGAGGAACGTCAAGCCCACCCTTGGCTACAAGGAATCATGAGCTAGAGCAAAAATTAGGTCAAGAAATAGGGATAGTAGGGTTAAAGTTAACCGAATTCAACAAGTATTTCTGTGAGTAAATAGAAGAGGATTGGTGCAAGATTCATGTGAAGTAGTGTGCATGATGAATAGAGGTATTCTACAAGACGATACTAAGATTATGAAATTGTTATCATAGGTTAGATTGCGTAATAGATTGATTTCCTTACGTTTTTCTATGATAATTTATTAAGTACCATATTACATGGAGGTATAGAATAAGGATTTCGAAGGTTCATATCATATGAGAGGTATATGGATGCATGAAATTAGGATAATAAGGCCAATTAACTTTAGAATAATAAAGACCTTTTGGAGGCACAACAAAACGAGCCAAGCACATGAAATAAAAGACTCTTTAAGAACAATGTTTAGATAAAAGAGGATTTTTACCTAGTGTGGGGACACCGCTTTGAAAGAGACAGGAGGATTTACTTAGATACTACCCCAGCTTGCGAGATGAGGACATCTCGAATCTTTTAAGTGGGGGAGATTGTAATGTCCCTCCCAAGCCATGTATGTATGTGTCTCTTTTAATATAGATTTCAATAAGAAAAGAGAGTGTAATTAGAAAGAGTGAGACAATAAGGCTAGAAACATTAGAAAAGTGTTAGAATAAAAATATTAGCTTCAAAAATCCTAAAAGAAATAAGAAAATAAGAATAGTTCTATTAAGAGATAAGTATCCCCAAAAATAGAATTTCGAGTTTAGGTGATAAAAGGTCATATTTAGAGTACTTTTATACATTTAGAGTCCATGCATACTAAAAATGTGGAAAAACAATGCGTTTCCAAAGATGGTGCGTTTGTGGCTATATACAGACGTTTCTGCCTATTCGGCTCACGTGGGCTTGTAGACCAGATGCCTTCCCGTTCTTTTGACTGGTTACATGACCATATTCTGAGTTTTTATCAGAGAGTTATGGCCGAAACAGTTTGCTGTTTCTGTCAGGGTCTCTACATAGAGAAAACTGTGAGAAGGCAGCAAGTAGCCTCAAGGTAATCCTAGAGTTTGAGATGCATTTATCCCTTCATTCTTATCTAATATCTCAGAAAAGAAGCTTAGATTGCTATAGTCTTTCGGAGGAAGAGACCAAAACTCCGTAGCTTTTCTTTTAGAGAAAGAATAGTATGTCGTAGCCCTGTAAGAAAAGGCTATTTTGCCATAGATCTTAGAAAGAGAGAAGAGTCACAGTATGAGTAAGAGGAGATAAAGCTTGGAGATGATTGGATGATTTCAATCATAAGAGAAGGTATTAGAAGACTCTATATTCTAAAGCTCTTGTTAATAACGAGCAAAGGCAACGATAAACGACAAATTTCTATAAGGTATATACATATTTTGTTTTTCAATTATATATCATTCTTAGGGGTTGAGGTATGGCCCCGGCTTCTCTATTGATTGTTACAGTGATCTATTTGATTGATTTACCATTTAAAGTTTGTATTCTTTTAAGCAATAGCATATGCCTGAATAAAGAATGTCTTATCGCAATCTCAAGTTGAAATGCTAAAATCTTTGTGAAAAGGATTGTTTTCTTGAGAAGGTAACATGGATTCTAGTACTATGGTTTATTTGAATAAATGGATTGCTATCTTGGTTAAATTAAGGTACAGGTATAACTTCTCCCTGCCTTGACGCTGCCCCGTTCTTGTGCTTGTATAGCCGGACGGCGGAGACGTTAGTAAGGCCCGGAGTTGGCCCATGGTATCCCTCATACCATTGGGAGAATGAGGTTTGCCGATTGAGGCAAGTGATTGTGATGATGCTGCCTAGTTCTGAGGGCCCAGGCTAGTGCGGTGAATTAGCCCACCCTAGTGCGCAGACATCCCTTTGAGGGGCGGGAGGATCGAGCGATGGAGCCTGAGAGGGCGACAGGCCGGCTTGAGTCCTCACTAGCGGCCGACGATGAGGTGTATGGTCCCGTAGGGTTTTGCCCAGCATGTGGAGGCTGGAAGGCCAAATTCTAGATCATCGGCGGTATAAAGGAAAAGAATAAGAGAGCCAGTTTGGCTTATATGAAATTGATTCATGTTTAAACTTTGTTTTTATAAATCTTATCTTTGGCATTATTGTATTGTGAAAAAAGGCAAAGGCTGTTTTAATAAACCTTGTGAAAGGGCCTTAATTAAGGAGCATGTTTATTTATGTCAAACAGTGTGGTAGGATTAATTAGAAAATAAATTGACGCGTGAGTAGGGTGGAAAGTGGGAGGATGGAATACCCCGACGGCACCATCCTACGGACGGGTGGACCCGATTAGTCGGGTAGCTTTCCAACATATTAAGTGAAAGCCCTACGTTAGATAAATAGGTTCTCGGGCAACTCTATTCTAGAAGACTAGGCCAACGGCTGTGCCTTGCATGGATGAGGAAAAAAGCGTTGTCTCTAGGAATCAAGACTAGTAGTTGCCCAATTTATGATCGATTACCCTATGGGTGATTTGATGTTTACAAGACCACGCTCCCCCTGCGGGATAGAACTAGGTCTTACCTATGAATCGTATCCTTGAATCTCTGTATGGTCAAGGTGTCGATGAGTAGGAAATTTTCTCCAAGTTAAGACTTAGTGGACTATCTTAAGCATTTCCCCTATTTGTGGAAGGGGGGAACCTTACAAGTGGTATCAGAGCCGATCTTAGTTCCTAGGATTTGTTTTTCAAAGGTTAACTATCAAGGGATTAAAACAAGTGATTGTTTATCATATGAGGACGAATCAATCATCTCTACTGGCCATAGAAGTGATTTGAATATCCTCACATGTTGAGACAATCATCCTATTAATTTGTGCTTGTATCTTGGGGGTGCACACGCAAGATATTTGTACAATAAATTTGAGAAATAAGGTTGGGGAGAAAATCTTTTGTGAGGAAAAACATAGGGTGATCAAATTAAGAAACTAGTGAGAGACTAAATGAATAGAACGATAGACCGAAACTTTGTTTAGAGACATTTTTAGGATATATCTCAACTTGCATATTATAAATTATTAAGATTATAACTCCATTAAGATTTGAATAGTTAACGTGTGAATGCCATCCATTGGATGCTTTACACTAGGACAATCATCCAAGATTTTGAACCCGTCTCTCAGACAAACATGGGTCTCGGATGTGTAATTCCTAGAGGATCATGCTCTTAGATGTGTTAATCCCAAGATACTAGATGTGTAATTTTCAGAAAATCAATCATCTTAGATGTATCAATCCTGATAATCTTTGGATGTGTCAATCCCAAGGCACCAGATGTGTCAATCCCAAGGCACCAAATGTGTAATTCTCAAAAAAATGAAGAACTCACATATATTAATCCAGAATGCCTTTAGATGTGGTGCTATGATAAGTATTTGATAGTTTTGAACTTTTAATGGATACAATGAAAGAAGCAAGCTCACCCTTGCTCGCGTCTAAAAATCATACGAAATACCAAATTAGTTGGAAGCATTGTTATCAATCTAACCATTGGAGCTAGAAAGTTAGAAGCATTGTTGTCAATCTAACCACTGGAGCTAAAATCAGTTATATGAGATGCCATGAAAGTACACCTTTGTGAAAGGTTTTGTCTTCTAGGATTTCGAGAGGATAAAATGAATGAATTTTTGGAGCTAACCCAAGAAGGGAAGACCCTAAAAGAATATCACCAAACTTTTGTTAAACTTCTCCGATTTGCTCTAGAGATGGATGAGGTAACTCTTCTCCATTGATTCATTTGGAAGCTTAATCTACCTTTGAATAACCTCATCAAGAATGTAAAACCATCCTCTATTTCAGAAGCCATAATTATAGCCAGAGACTGTGATAAAGTTTTTTTTATATATATATAGAAAGTGTCGAGAAGAACATGAGTCCTTCCATGTTAATCAAGAAGAGGTCCCCTAATTCAAGAGGAACGTCAAGCCCACCCTTGGCTACAAGGAATCATGAGCTAGAGCAAAAATTAGGTCAAGAAATAGGGATAGTAGGGTTAAAGTTAACCGAATTCAACAAGTATTTCTGTGAGTAAATAGAAGAGGATTGGTGCAAGATTCATGTGAAGTAGTGTGCATGATGAATAGAGGTATTCTACAAGACGATACTAAGATTATGAAATTGTTATCATAGGTTAGATTGCGTAATAGATTGATTTCCTTACGTTTTTCTATGATAATTTATTAAGTACCATATTACATGGAGGTATAGAATAAGGATTTCGAAGGTTCATATCATATGAGAGGTATATGGATGCATGAAATTAGGATAATAAGGCCAATTAACTTTAGAATAATAAAGACCTTTTGGAGGCACAACAAAACGAGCCAAGCACATGAAATAAAAGACTCTTTAAGAACAATGTTTAGATAAAAGAGGATTTTTACCTAGTGTGGGGACACCGCTTTGAAAGAGACAGGAGGATTTACTTAGATACTACCCCAGCTCGCGAGATGAGGACATCTCGAATCTTTTAAGTGGGGGAGATTGTAATGTCCCTCCCAAGCCATGTATGTATGTGTCTCTTTTAATATAGATTTCAATAAGAAAAGAGAGTGTAATTAGAAAGAGTGAGACAATAAAGCTAGAAACATTAGAAAAGTGTTAGAATAAAAATATTAGCTTCAAAAATCCTAAAAGAAATAAGAACATAAGAATAGTTCTATTAAGAGATAAGTATCCCCAAAAATAGAATTTCGAGTTTAGGTGATAAAAGGTCGTATTTAGAGTACTTTTATACATTTAGAGTCCATGCATACTAAAAATGTGGAAAAACAATGCGTTTCCAAAGATGGTGCGTTTGTGGCTATATACAGACGTTTCTGCCTATTCGGCTCACGTGGGCTTGTAGACCAGATGCCTTCCCGTTCTTTTGACTGGTTACATGACCATATTCTGAGTTTTTATCAGAGAGTTATGGCCGAAACAGTTTGCTGTTTCTGTCAGGGTCTCTACATAGAGAAAACTGTGAGAAGGCAGCAAGTAGCCTCAAGGTAATCCTAGAGTTTGAGATGCATTTATCCCTTCATTCTTATCTAATATCTCAGAAAAGAAGCTTAGATTGCTATAGTCTTTCGGAGGAAGAGACCAAAACTCCGTAGCTTTTCTTTTAGAGAAAGAATAGTATGCCGTAGCCCTGTAAGAAAAGGCTATTTTGCCATAGATCTTAGAAAGAGAGAAGAGTCACAGTATGAGTAAGAGGAGATAAAGCTTGGAGATGATTGGATGATTTCAATCATAAGAGAAGGTATTAGAAGACTCTATATTCTAAAGCTCTTGTTAATAACGAGCAAAGGCAACGATAAACGACAAATTTCTATAAGGTATATACATATTTTGTTTTTCAATTATATATCATTCTTAGGGGTTGAGGTATGGCCCCGGCTTCTCTATTGATTGTTACAGTGATCTATTTGATTGATTTACCATTTAAAGTTTGTATTCTTTTAAGCAATAGCATATGCCTGAATAAAGAATGTCTTATCGCAATCTCAAGTTGAAATGCTAAAATCTTTGTGAAAAGGATTGTTTTCTTGAGAAGGTAACATGGATTCTAGTACTATGGTTTAGTTGAATAAATGGATTGCTATCTTGGTTAAATTAAGGTACAGGTATAACTTCTCCCTGCCTTGACGCTGCCCCGTTCTTGTGCTTGTATAGCCGGACGGCGGAGACGTTAGTAAGGCCCGGAGTTGGCCCATGGTATCCCTCATACCATTGGGAGAATGAGGTTTGCCGATTGAGGCAAGTGATTGTGATGATGCTGCCTAGTTCTGAGGGCCCAGGCTAGTGCGGTGAATTAGCCCACCCTAGTGCGCAGACATCCCTTTGAGGGGCGGGAGGATCGAGCGATGGAGCCTGAGAGGGCGACAGGCCGGCTTGAGTCCTCACCAGCGGCCGACGATGAGGTGTATGGTCCCGTAGGGTTTTGCCCAGCATGTGGAGGCTGGAAGGCCGAATTCTAGATCATCGGCGGTATAAAGGAAAAGAATAAGAGAGCCAGTTTGGCTTATATGAAATTGATTCATGTTTAAACTTTGTTTTTATAAATCTTATCTTTGGCATTATTGTATTGTGAAAAAAGGCAAAGGCTGTTTTAATAAACCTTGTGAAAGGGCCTTAATTAAGGAACATGTTTATTTATGTCAAACAGTGTGGTAGGATTAATTAGAAAATAAATTGACGCGTGAGTAGGGTGGAAAGTGGGAGGATGGAATACCCCGACGGCACCATCCTACGGACGGGTGGACCCGATTAGTCGGGTAGCTTTCCAACATATTAAGTGAAAGCCCTACATTAGATAAATAGGTTCTCGGGCAACTCTATTCTAGAAGACTAGGCCAACGGCTGTGCCTTGCATGGATGAGGAAAAAAGCGTTGTCTCTAGGAATCAAGACTAGTAGTTGCCCAATTTATGATCGATTACCCTATGGGTGATTTGATGTTTACAAGACCACGCTCCCCCTGCGGGATAGAACTAGGTCTTACCTATGAATCGTATCCTTGAATCTCTGTATGGTCAAGGTGTCGATGAGTAGGAAATTTTCTCCAAGTTAAGACTTAGTGGACTATCTTAAGCGTTTCCCCTATTTGTGGAAGGGGGGAACCTTACATCTATGATAAGGACGTCCAAAAATTCATGTTGTAATACCAGAAATTGTACTGCAATGTGCAATGGAGGGGTCAATTTGTGTAGTCACTTCTTAGCAGCAAGTGACTTAAGCATCTTGTTATAGATGGTTGTATATGGTACTCCCACTCGGGGGAGGTACGCCATTGGGTACGGAGTTACTCACAGACTAGTATGGAGCTACTAGTGTGATGATAGTGGGTACGTAGTTACTCACTACTAATACATAGCTGCTAATAAAATTAAGATCCTCGAGTGAAAGATACTCTAGATCAACATTTTAAATTACCGAACCATAATCCATGAGTATCGAGGTACTCATAAATATGTTGACGTTGCTCAAATCGAGGGACCGATTTGTTTGATGGTATGAAATAAGCAAGGAGAGTGGAGTAACTTAAAAGTTACACATCACTAGTCCTAGTGAGTTGTCGAGGTCATCCGTAGTTTGATGATCCCCTCTACCTATCAGATAACATTCAATTTTGCAAGCCCTGGCATTTAATCCGTAGTGATTATGAGTTTGGTGTGAGATATGGTTATGAAGTTCTTTCAAGAGTACTCGTTTATTTGCTTGTCATTGGTTATAGCTTGGTAGAAATTGCCACTTGTGATGGGTAGGTAGCTTTGCCGCTATAATGAGGAGGCAACAAATAATGTTCTCATAGTTATACTTCATACCAACACCAAACAGGGATAGGATGAAATTCCTAAGTTCATCATCACGAAGTACTGTGATGTTTGCATTTATATTGAATGTATGATGTAATGAGACATTAGGCGTGTGTAATTACCATCAATTATCTAGCAACCTATGGCTTCGCAGCAAGCTCAGTCATTATCTGTGGATTAATAATGTGGTTATTAGTAGTTTGGAATTTTTCTTGATAGATGGTACAACCCACCCAAATGATTCATAAGTGTGTAACCACTTATGAAGGGTAATAATATGCAACAATGAAGCACTTTGTTGCAAGTGTGAAACCACTAATCTGTTGCAAAGCAGTTTATCAATAGTACCACCATATGTGCGTAGACACTATACCACATCTTCGTTGCAAGATGTTTAAAAGTTTCTTGGAAGGACTTAAGAATATAACATATGATATTAAACACGGTCTAGATTTGTTCTCGGACCTATGACACTAGTGCGTAGTCCGCTTGAGAGTAGAGTTTTTGAGGACAAAAACCTTTCTTGAGGGAAAGGAGGGATATCCTCAAATATCACATAAACTCGAATAGTTGTGTGAGTCCAGACAATACTTGAAGGGATGTGTCTGGTAATAGCAACAAAGAGTTGTAAGTGATTGGATGTAACTCCAGACACCCGGTGGTGCAAGAATCTTTATCAAACATCTCCACATACTATATGATCTGCTCGCAGATATAGTATGGCATAAGAGATAGGAAGTTTGATTGTTATATTTGAAGGGAAATTTTCAAAACTTACATTTACTCTGAGTTAGAGTGGAGTTTAACCATCTGTAGATTGATGGTAGTTAGAAACTCAACAAGATTCTAGAGCATATGCTTGTGCAAAGATGTTACTCTAAGAGAGAAAGTATCTCTCAGCTTTGGAACTAATCCTTGTGATGCATGATTAGATTGGCTCTAGTTTATTTCTCCTATGGCCGTAGAGCTTTCCAAGGAGAAGTTTTAACAAGTTGGTGATGCAACATGGTAGCGTAATCTACAAATATTTAATAGCATATTCTAAGAACTTGCGCTACTAGAGTGCTCTCCAGTACATTAGCTTCTGTGCTAATGACATGATGCAAAATCAAGGCATGATATTTGCCTTGGGGTTTTGGTTGAAATACCAAATCACAGCTTGCGTGAGTACTACTAGACATTTGCTTACCAATGACTTCCCCAGTTAATGGCACGTCGGATTGCCCGTAGGCGGCGGTCGAGCTCGACCAGACACGTGGGAGAAATATGCTAATTACTCCATTGACGACGGGTACTTACTTTACAAGGGTAGAGTATGTGTACCAACTATTGGTCACTTTCAGGCCCAAATTCTTAAAGAAAGTCATGATAGTCCAAGTGCGGGTCATCCTGGGATTCAGAAGACCTATGCACTAGTAAAAAGATAGTTTTATTGGCTTAGTTTGTTTAAGAACGTCCAGACTTATGTGCTGAAATGCAGTAAGTGCCAGGTCAATAAACATGAACGTTTTAAGGTTGGAGGACTACTCCATCCCCGCTGGAGATTCCTCAAGGGAAATGGGAAAGCATTTCCATGGATTTCATTACCGGTTTACCCAAGACGAGTCGAGGGAATGACTCGGTGTGGGTGGTAGTGGACAGGTTAACTAAAATGGCAAAGTTTATTGCCACGAAGAAAACTGTAAAAACGCCAGAGTTGGCAAAACTCTTTATTGAACATCTCTACAAGCTATATGGCCTGCCCGCAGATATAGTGTCGGATAGAGATAGAAAGTTCAACAGTCATTTTTGGAGGGAAATCTTCAAAAAGTTGGATACTACTCTGAGTATGAGTACGCCGAGATCATCCGGAGTCTGATGGTCAAACTGAAAGAGTTAACCAAATTCTAGAGGATATGTTGCGTTCTTATGTTAGTAAGAAGCAATCTAATTGGGAAGAGTACTTGCCCTTATTGGAGTTTGCCTATAACAGCTCCAAACACTCAGCGAGACTGGATTTACACCATTCATGTTAATGTATGGATTCCAGCCGAGATCTCCGATGGCTGTAGGCCTAGAAAAGGAGAAGATTCAATCTGTCAAGGATTTCCTTGAAGATATGAATGATATGCTCAGAGCCGCACGAGAGAGCATTCGTAACGCTCAAGATCGCGCTAAAACTTATGCAGATAAAGGACGAAAAAAGGTGACCTTTGCAGAAGGTGACTTTGTATTCCTCAAGGTTTTTGCGCAGTCAGAAACCATGAAAACGGGAAAGTGTGATACACTTTCTCCAAGATATTGTGGTCCTTTTAAAATCCTTAAGAAGATTGGGGACGTAGCATATAAACTTGAGTTATCGGAGAGTTCTCAAGTCCATCCTGTCTTCCATGTCAATAAACTGAAGAAATCAGTTCACGGGTTAGAGAACGCAGTTTCTCCAGAGATTTTGGTGGACTTGATAGAGCCACCAAAGATACCACATGAACCTGAAAAGATTCTACAATATGGTGACAGACAAACCCGACATAAAGTGTACCAGGAGATACTTGATAAATGGACAGATAGGGATGAGGAGGTGGCAACCTGGGAACGCCGTAGTGCAATTTCCAAAAGGTTTCCCCAGTTTGTTTTCGAGGACGAAAACTCTTCTTAAGGGGGGGCTAATGTCACGTAGGCTGTAATGCCTGTGACGACCGACGGCAGACCGGATGGCCATGTCCGGGGTTCAGTGGGAGAGGACGCCCATGCGGAGTCATGGGCGGCCAGGCTAGTGTGGACGGCAAGCCACACACTATATAGCCTGGGGGATGAGGGGCAATCCTCATTCTTCCTCTATGGCTGGGTGGTGAGCTAAAGGCCGTCCCCTCTTATGGTAACACCCGTAGCGGCGTTACGGATATCTAACAAGAGATGACACTGGAAAGTGGTGTCACATTCGCGCGAGTACTAGCCAAACCGTGAGGAATCTCCAAATGGTTTGAAACTGGACTATGTTCCTTTGATAATGATCTGTCTTTCTTTAGTTCTTTCCTCTAATAAATAAAGTTATCTACCCCCTTATACGAAGCCGTTACAAAAATTAAGGGTCAATTTAGTGTCTGTGCCGCCCTACTATGTTTACTATGTAAACCCCCATACGAGTTTCCTTTAGTCAACTACCCACTATGAACCCCTTATAAATTATCTAACATGGTTAGGTATGATGTAGAAATCACTTTTAAATGACACCAGCAAACATGCATAAAACCCCAAAATTGACCAAAAATTGATATCTCTAAAATCCCGCATTTTGTGACCAAAATTAATATTTTATATCCTCCATGTATTTCCCACTTATAAACATTAAATACATATGCTAAAAATCAACAAGTCAACTTGACCCCAAAAATATGTACTTATGAGTACGTTACATTGAGCATTCATTTTTACTCCAGTACCTGATATTATACGAAGATAGGAGTGTATGAAGAAGATATCATATGAGCAAACATTTTGTTATTTTTTACATAAAAGACATGGTATCAATTGATTTCTCAACAAAGATAATATCTCTACTCACCAAAATGCCCCTTGAGTCCAAATGGTAGATTCTATATCCTTTCATTTCTTAGTTGTATCTCACAAAAGTACATTTTATCAATTAAGTTATCGTCCTTCTTATTATTACGTTATTGCTTAGGAACAAGAGCATAAGAAAGAAAAAAAAAGAGATTAATAAAATGGAGCCACATAGGGCTTCCTGCCATTCCATGCTTCATAAGGGGTAACTGTGCAAGGCCTTGGTGGGGCGTCTATCTAACACATAAGTGGAACACATAGCTATCTCTAGCCACAAAACATGAGGCAAATCCTAGCCTTTAACCATGTAACATGCCATATCCTTAAGAGATATGTTCTTCCTCTTGGGCACACCATTTCGTTGAGGTATGTAAGACACTATGCATTGATTTTTTATGCCTCTTTTAGCCATATATGCATGAAATACTTTGACATATACCCCCCCTTGATTTGTATGTGTTGAGATATCAAGCTCAACATGAGCTGACACTCATGAGGTGCCTACATCAGTGTTCAACATTTATATCACTGGCAGGTTTGGTAGCCTCCTGCACCCACATATCTTTGAGAGAGATTCTACAGCTAGACTACACCGACTAGTCCACACCTACCCACTCCTCTTAGCATGTTCACATTATGGACCATTTGTACATACTCTATTATGTGTGTTAGTCACTTTATCTTCCTAGTAGACCTCTTTTTTTGTGTGAAGAAGAAGAAGATTTTTTATCCTCTCACCTTGTGTTCTCTCCTAGGGTTTGTGTGAATGTATGTGTGCTTGCAAGAGTTCAGGCTTTCTTTTCCCTTGCATATTTTCATGGTATCAAAGCTTGGTTTATGCCAAGGGCTGAGCGGCAAGTAATAGAAGCACATGAAGCGATATGAGGGTAAGAGCTTCATCTCCTCTTCCCCCTTTGTGTTGGCTACTACACCCTTGTAGGGAGCTCTTCGGGAGGCACCGGCAACAAACAAACTCCAATTGAGGAGCTTTCTTCGTGAAGAGGAGCTATAGGGAAACTATATTGTTTGTTGTTCATTGGGGACAACATTTTTGGGCCAAAAATATATTTTGGGCACGTTTGGACCTCCGTTTTTAGTTTGCAGGTGTTCACACACACTGCGGGTAAGTTTCGATTCTCCATAGAACTTTATTTTGGGATCTGAAGGAAGGGAGATGGGTTGTGCAGACACTATGTGTACTACAAAGAGGTCTCAAAGTTTCCATTGGATGTATGCATGCAAATTGAGATCAGTGGTTGTGACACTTTGGGTATGATATAGTACCGCTGCTGCAGACAATACATTAGTTTGTGTAGGTCAAACAAGAGTGCTGTTTTTGGTAAATTTGTATTGTAGACAAGATGTCGAATGATGGAATAAAATAGATTGTTGCAAAGAAGCTTGACAAGAACAACTTCCATGCTTGGAGGCTTAGATTGACAAATTTCCTAATGGGAAAAGTTTATTGGGACTACATTGAAGGTGAACATGAGGAGGCACCAGAGATACTAGAGATTAATCCAACTGCTGCAGATGTAAAATAATTCAAGCATTGGAATTAAGGAGCAAGGAAAGTCATGTATTTTCTTTCTATCAACATACAAGATACTATGATTGGGCATATACAAGATGCCAAGTCACCCAAGGAGACCTGGGATATCCTGGGGTGAAGCTATATGAAACTAACACCAAGGCACCAAAGATTTAGTTGAAGAATGAGCTTCATACTGGAGAAGAAAAATATGCTTGTGAATGATTATGTCTTGAAGATCAAGGGTATCGTGGAATCCCTTGGATCAATTGGTGTTTCTGTTGATGATAATGATAAGGTGGAAGTATGTATATGTGGTCTCAAGCCACAATACAAGGTATTCAAAATGTCTATTTAAACTAAAGAGAACATTCCCAGCTTCACAGATTTAGTATCAATGCTGATCATTGAAGAGAAGAACATGGGTGAAGATCAACACTCTTCACAAAACAAAAATAGTTTAGAGCAGCAAGCCTTCTACACAAGTGTAGGTAGAGAACGAGGTAGAGGTTGTGGACGTGGCCAAGGTGGTGACCGAATAGGTTATCATAATTATGGTCATCAGTAGCACATGAAAAGTCATGGTGAGTGGTTCAAGGAAATGAAGAGTCTTGAAAGACCAGGTTTTGCTAAAACAGGGGATGACATTACGCATCTGATTGCCCATGTTGGAGATGTGTCATTGCTTATGTAGGATGGTCAGCTGAAGTACCTTGAAGATGTACTTCATGTTTCAAACATTACAAAGAATCTGGTTTCTATTGGCGAGATGATTGATTAGGGTTTCTAAGTCCCATTTAACCTTGATGGTTGTTATGTAGACTTTAAAGAAGATAAGTGCAGGTTGATTGCAAAAGGTAACAAAGTGGGCAGAATGTTTACATTGAATGTAAATATGCCTAAAGTGAGTGTTTCAATGTTTGCAAATGGTTCAAAAGTTGTTGCAGATATAAACATTTGGCATAAGAGAATTGGGCATGTAAATGTGAAAAGAATAAAGTCTATGTAAACTAAAGAAATTGTGATAGGATTGCCTAAGTTTAAAGTTGAAGGTATACAGAAAGTATGTAAAGCATATCAACTTGGAAAGAAAAAAAAAGCATGGATTTCCACATGATAGAAATGTGAGCAGGAATGTACTATATGTTGTGCAATCAAATGTATGGGGTCTTGCGAAGACTATGTCTATGGGTGGGTACTACGTAACATTCATTGATGAGACTACACGAGGAAAGTGTTGGTGTATTTCATGAAGGAGAATAGTGAAGTGTTTACTCATTTTCAAACTTTCAGAGTTAGGCTAAAAAAAAGACAGAAAAGCATGTGAAGTGGGGAAGGAAAACATAGCTATTATGAGGGAATGCCATGTGTTTTTCCTTAAGACATCAGGATATACATCAAAAGAGTTGACATATTCAGTCACTTAATTGAATATTCACGATGCTTGAGGATTTCACGCAAAGGGAGACTCGGAAGAAACTATATATACCATTATGCAAACACTTGTACTATAATAGAAGAACATCTAAGAAATATTATTAGGCAATATATATAAATTAGTCTCTGAAAGAATGCACAAATACATGTGCATATGTGCTTGCATGAATGGGAAAACACACACACACACCCAATCAGAAGGAGATGGTTGATAAAGAAACAAGAACATCCAATAAATATTATTAGGTACTAAGTCCTTGCTCACACGCATGCATGGGAATGTGCACACACACACACACACACACACACACACAAATAAATAAATACTTTATCTATGTCTCTATCTCTCTCTCTCTCCCACCCTCTCTCACACACACAAATTTAACTTAAAGAAAATAAATCATACAAAGGTGTCCCATTGTAATGATGGGAAAGTGATGAAGTTTCACAAAACAAAGGTGCACTATAGCACATGAGAAATAATGGCAATGGATAGCAAGGAGAGAAGTGATATTACTGGCTAGATGTCTCTACTATAATTTCCAAGACTTTTATTAATATTTTTGGGCAACTAATGACAAGGTGTGCACTTAATAATATTGGCATTACTCTCTTTTCTATCAACTATTGATAGAAACCATAAAGACCTTAATAAAGGTTGCGAATAGCTTTTTTGTTGAAATTTGAGCATAATGATGAGCTATGGTGGATCATACACTAGAATCAACATCATTAATAAAGTGATTAAGAAATGATTAAGATGTAATTAGTGAATAATTAGCAAATAGATTAATGTAGGCATGGATACTCAAAAACCAGCAAATTCTCATTAGGGCTATGCCTCAATTTATAGAGTTTACATCAAGCATCAAATCCCATTGATTTCTCCATGATTCACTCCCAGAATATCTCCACCTTTTGCCTGATTCTCTCCACCTCTTCTCTTTTCCCTGAATATCTCCCAGAATAACTCCACACTCCTAAATTCTCTCATGCTACCCTTTATTCTCTCCCAATAGATTCTTCTAACCTTTTCACAGGTTCTTTCACAATTACATCTCCTCTTTTACAGCCTCTATCCAAGAGCTTGTTCCCACACACACCCTATTCACTTGTATTTTCAACACCTCCCCTCAAGTGAATACTCCTAGTACACCTAGACCCTATACCAAGTTTGCCTCCCCTTACTTGGTAGTCCGCGACCAGTGTCTACTCCTCCCCTCAAGTTATCTCAGCACACCTGGACCCTGTATCAAGTTTCTTTCTTACTTGACAGCCCGCGACCAGTGCCTCAAGTCCCTAAACTCCATAGTCCTTGACACTCTCTCTCTCTATGTGTCCAAGGCTACTATAAGTGCCCGCGACCTTGACTAAAGTGCTCACACATACATCTACCACGTGGCCTACATCATCGGTGGCTCAGAGGTGGTTTTACTTTATTGGGGCAGGTTACATTGGGTTGTGGGGTCTCTCTCTCTCTCTCTCTCTCAGAGATTTTCACATGGCTCCTCACTCTTTGGAGCCTCACATCTTCTCTTGCCTTCAGTCTTCTTCTCGTGGCAGCATCTCTCCACGCGTCCGTCTCTTCTTTCAGTCTTCTTGGGGCAGCTTCTCTTCTTGTGGCAACTTCTCTTCTCGTGTCCATGTCTTCCTTCAGATCTTCTTGGTGTGGATCCTCTTCTTGGAAAGAGATATTCTTCTTCTTTCATGGCTGGGGCCATGAGCTCATCTGTCAGGTCATTTTGCTCCATGTGAGCAACATGTTTCAATGTTTTGCTGATAGTTCCTTTGGGATTTTTATGTTTATTTTGTATCATTATGCAATGCAAACCCAAATTTATGCGGGAGGTCTTACCTCTTGCCTTAATCTGGACAAGGGCAGTGTCTGTTCCCATTTTTACACTGATAAAATGTGCCCAATACATAATGCGTATAGCATTCATTCTCATGCACATTCCAAATGCAACTCTGGCTCTGAATAATCTTGAATTTGAGTGAGATTTACAGGCATTAACCAAGGGTTAAATGCAAAATGATGATTTTCACAATTTTATCAACACAATTTTCCGAGAAATTACACTAAATTAAGGGTAACCAATTTGTACGGGATGGTTGGAGTATCAAACCAACTTCGATTTGAAATCTGAAGCTTTAGGGATCTATATCAGATACCTAATGGTTAATTTGAACCCTCAATTGCACCAAAGTACAGTGATTAGCACTGATTAATCACTGATTAGCAAATTAATGCTCTGGTTTGTGTGCAGAAAACAGAGTATGCGGGGAGTCCAGATCTGGTGCCTTCCACTTCAAATGAGCTCAAATGCTTTCAAAGGCATCAATAGCAATGAGTCTAGTAGAGGATTAAGCCAAGAAACACAAGATTTGACCAAATAATGAAAGCTTAATCTCTGTTTTACCAAAGTCACCTGCAGATTTGATGAAGAGCTTGGATCTCACTGTAGACTTGATGAAATTGATTTCTGTCTTCAACAGCTTGTAGAGCATGCTTGATTACCCCTTGGGCTAGGAGGAATTGAATCAATTTGAACTGATGAAGTGTAGATCTGCAATTTACTCAGAAAAATCAGCGCTGGCCAAATCGTCGATTTCTCCTCAACGCCTTAGCGGTTTGCAGCGCCGTTTTGATGTGCTTGTAGCCAAAGGAGTTAGCTATGACATGCTAGAAGCTTGTGCCCTAATTGTGAGTGTGCCAGGTGCTAGAGACCCTCCACTGGCTGGGGGTGAAGGGGAAGATGAAGAACTCACTAAAAATTGATTTTTTTTACTAATTACCTACTAATCCTAATTAATTCACTAATGGGCTCATAAATCTGGTTGATTCTAGGCATGGCTCTGATACCATGTTGAAATTTGAGCATAATGATGAGCTATGGTGGATCATACACTAGAATCAACATCATTAATAAAGTGATTAAGAAATGATTAAGACGTAATTAGTGAATAATTAGCAAATAGATTAATGTAGGCATGGATACTCAAAAACCTGCAAATTCTCATTAGGGCTATGCCTCAATTTATAGAGTTTACATCAAGCATCAAATCCCATTTATTTCTCCATGATTCACTCCCAGAATATCTCCACCTTTTGCCTGATTCTCTCCACCTCTTCTCTTTTCCCTGAATATCTCCCAAAATAACTCCACACTCCTAAATTCTCTCATGCTACCCTTTATTCTCTCCCAGTAGATTCTTCTAACCTTTTTACAGGTTCTTTCACAATTACACCTCCTCTTTTACAGCCTCTATCCAAGAGCTTGTTCCCACACACACCCTATTCACTTGTATTTTCAACATTTTCTACCAACTTCTCATAGGTCTTGATGGATATCAAGATGCTAGATGGCATGCCAGCCCCCCCAATAGAAAAGAAGACGAGGACATGGCATAAAAATTGAGGACATTGCATATGGCAAGACATGGTGAGGATGGGCATACAAGGTGTGCAAGTAGATAATATGGGTGGCATATTGTGTTGGATCACTACTATGATGGTGCCTCAATACAACAGAATGAGGGTTTAGCAGTGAAAATCGCAGCGCTTTTATAACTAAGCTTTATAACTGTCATTACTAAACACACTACTATTTTCGTTGTAATAGGTTTGCTACCGAGCAGCAAAAGTACTGCATAATAAAAAAAGTTAGGGCAAACTGAGGAGTCTACACAGGACTCCCTAGTCTAGCCCGTCTCTTTTTTTTCTAATGTAGATAGTAAAACTAACAGAACTTCACATCATCAGACATGTGTAATATAAAACGTGACAAATACCCACAAAAAAAAAAAGACAATTGCAATTCATAGTTTTAGGAATGTCAAAATTCAATCACAATACTTAGCAGAACTACATAAGTATATAATTCCAAAAGAAGACTCATATACAAGATAAAGCGTAATAAAAATATATGGAGATACGGGCTATCTAGATCTCATGGTATGTGATTACTATTATTCCTTATAGCTCCACCCCCTTCACTTCTCACATTTCCATTGCTTCTTGCTTAAGCATTTGCACCACCATTTCTAGTTACATGATCCTAAAACACAATAAAACTCACACGAGTGAAAACCAATTTTACAAAAACAAAGAGGTTTAGGGTTTAGGAATGTACTTACTTCACATGCTTGCCAACCATGTCCTTCAGTAATAACAATATATCCTTCGTCTTGCACCCTATCGAATAGAGCTTGCAAACCTCATTGTAATGCAAAATCATATTCATCTTATATAGGGGGGCGGTTCACAGCTTCAAGCTATAGACATACAAACAAATGAACATTTTAGAAAGTTGTTATTTAAGATAACCTTCTTTAATTAAAAAATAAGATACAATTTGAGGTTAATATATACTTACAAATATTGCTGGTATATCGATTCCTCCTTCATGTGTAACATCGCATCTCAAGTTATTTGCCATCTATCCAAGAAAACACATAAATACTTAAAACTCTTATGCATATGGTCTTATGCATATAGCCTTATCCATATGGCTAATGCATAAGACTAATGCATATGGCTAATTCATATGGCATAAATGCATAAAGCTATCGGCATGCTTAGGAATCTACCAGCAAAACTCTTGTGCATGTGGTCTTATGCATATAGCCTTGTCCATATGGCTAATGCATAGGACTAATGCATATGGTATAAATGCATAAAGCTATTGCCATGCTTAGGAATCTACTGGCATGCCTAGGAAGCTACCAGCATGCATAGGTAGCTACCGGCATGCCTAGGAATCTACAGGCATGCATAGATAGCTCTACCAAAAGCTACCGGGGCAAGCATAGGTAGCTCTACCAGAAGCTACCGGCAAGCATAGGTAGCTATCGGCATGCACTGGAAGGTATCAGTATGCTTAGGTTGCTAGCCGGCATGGAAGCTACCAACATGCATTGGTATCTTTCCGCATGCATAGCTAGCTATCGGCATGCCTAGGTAGCTACCGCCGCCATGCATTGGAAGCTATCGGCATGCCTAGAAAGCTCCCAGCATGCATTGGAAGCTACCAGCATGTGTTGGAAGCTACCTCCATGCATTGGTAGCTATTGGCGTGCATAGGTTGCTACCATCATGAATTGGAAGCTACCTGCATCATGCATAGGTCTCTACCGACATGCATTGGAAGGTATTGGCATGCATAGGTAGCTTTCGGCAGGCATGGAGCATGGAGCATGGAAAAATAAACAAACCCTAAACTTACAAACCCAATAACATATAAAATCATAAGAGAAGAAGCATACAAGAAAGAGATACCTTGTGAGGCTTTTGTGGGTGTTTACAACCTACAAAATCAGATCAAAATAAGAAAAAAATGTATTAATAACAAACCCTAATCTTAAAATTCCTAAAACTTACAAACCCAAGTAATCCAATTCCTCTTACAAAAATTCCTTGTCACTCATAGAAATTCCTCCCCATATTAACCCAAGCTAATGGCCAAGCAACTGAGAGAAGTACACTCATTAGGAAGTGAATGGGGTCTTCTTGGGCCCTTTAATTTGCCCAAGCCTAATCAAGGTGATTAAGGAATAGCCAAATAGGGGGTTGCCATGTGGACTGAAATGTTGGGTTTTTAAGAGAGGTGTAAGAGTGGTCAAAGGGTGCACTTTTTCCCCAAAAAGGGGAGGGGGGCAATTTTACAATTTTCGGACCTTCATAATTCTACATACAAGCTCCGATTTGAGCAGAGATTATAGATCCGTGATCTACGCATCAAGAGCTTTCCATAGATATGTTACATGATAGATTTTAAATTCCATTTCCCCCCCAAAATTCAAATTCGAATAAAGTAGCCGTTTTGAAGCTTCTAATTAGAAAACGTTTCTTCTTAAGAGAAAAGGTTTGACTCCCTTAAACTACCAAATAAAGCCCAAGAAGCCTTCCATTGAGGTCCTAATGAACCAAAACTGTGGTGGCCAACCATAATGATTGGGAGAAAAAGTTTTTGACAACACTGTGGGCCTATAGAACCTCCTGCAAGGCAACTACCAATGCCACACCCTTAAACTTGACCTACAATTAGCCTCCGACCAAGTTATTGTCCTCATGACAAATGAATACCCCATACCCGCTAGCAAAATCTCATCACCTCTTAAGGCCATCTCAGAAGAGCCTGCACAAATACACCTCACCACATGAGGTGCACCATTTTCCTTCAAGAAAAACTGGGGAGCACCTGATGCATATTTTAATACAGGTGTTCCAATGACTTTAATCCATTATCCACATTTAATACTAGTTTCCGTATGGTATCTATAAAATCACATTCTTAGATATTTAACTTTAGATTTCAAAACCTTCCAATAAACTTATTTGTATTTTAATCTATTGATGCTAAGTATGCATGTAATGTATTATCAAGCTAAAACTTCTGAAGATTCAAAACGAGCGCTTTGCAGAATAATGTTTTTTTCTTAATATAGACGATGTTTCAAAATACTAACATGAGATCACCGAGCTTTGAATAGTCTTCTACCAATATCATGAATGAACTCACTGAAAGGTTTATTTATATGTATACAGAATGCACTATGTATGATTTGTAATATAGATGATAAAGTTCAATATATATATATATATATATACTTGAGAAAGAACTTGAGAAACTTCAAAAAGTTATGCATACATTCAAACTACGAAGTTCACTTGAGAAAGAACTTTACTGGCATGCGAAGCACACTCAATTATAATAGGGTGCAAAAATCCAACCTTTTGATAAAACATAAGAAGCTTATACTTTTCTCTATTAGCAAAGGAATTCACGAATTATACACTTTATATGTAATTTTGTAATTTCTTTTTTCTATTGATGGGGTGACTAAGGGGGAGCACCCATAAAAAATGGAAACATCCACTGAAAATGATAAACTTTTTTTTTCTATCAAAATACTTTTTGACTCATACCGAGAGTAAGTCCTTTGAACTTTACCCAGATCAATACACAAACTAATAAGAACTTTGTTCGCTTTATTATATGGCACATAAGAATATTTTCCTTCTTTAGAATAAGTTCTTCCACTGCAAAAGCACTTTCCATTTTAATCATAAGAGTAGTCAAAAGTCCAAAATGTAGGGGTGTTGTACAAATTTAAAATTACAATGTTATTCTATTTATTTCATGTTGCAGGATGTAAGTTTTAAAGTCACATTAGGTTCAAAGCTAGATTTGAAACTATCCTCATGAAAGCTATACTCTTGTAAAAGAAGTTTTTTGGAGAGTGTAAGGTTGAATAAAGGATACATGAATGCATAGCTTTTGCTAAGATATATTCTTAAAAAATTCACATAATGTTTGTTAAATAATCCTCTTGAAATAGTCACATATTTTCATTTAGTGTAAAATTTAAAAACACTATCCCTTAATTTTCATTGAGCATATACATGAATGTTGCATTAATGCTACTAATCCCATGGTGCATATGAATAGATCTTTTGAAACCCTCCCTTTTGGTATGATTAATTAGTCCTATGCCATGAAGGTTTGAACTATCAAAATATTATCTAGTAGAACTTTTTGCCTTTACAATAAGGTACCACACTATTAATGGCATTCGCGCCTTTTGTCCTTGTTTATAAGGCACCACACTATTAATGATATTCATACTTATGAGCACATAAGTATTGTTGAATAATCTTGCATTTTGAACCAATAAATTGATTATTTTCATGTACAAGACATATGTTATATCTAAACATTAGTGTTAGAATTAATCATTTCATTCACTGCACAAGTAATCAAAAATGTTGTTGATTTAAAGTTTGGGTTTTTTCTCAAAGATAAAATATAGGAAAATATATTGAATGGTGTAACGCAATTCACTCACGCACTATGAGGATCAAACAAAAATGATGCTTAGCTTACACAACAGATTATATAGCTAAAAACATATTTGCTTTTGATTTGGTTAGAAATATAGTGCCCAATCCTTTAGTCATGCATTCATGAGAGGCAAGAACTTAATGGTACATAGGAGAAATATAATGTAGGCTAGCAACTAGTTGAGGAAATGTAAAAATTTTAAATGACCTAGTAGAGCCTTAGAACAACCCCCCATTGCAAAAAATAACAAAATCAAGCAAAAGACGTCTTTTCAATTTTCTTGAAAACTCTCTCTAAATTTAAAGTATATCATATACTTTGCGTGAAATTGATCTTATTAAAAAAAGGTAAACAAAGAATATCATAAATTATATCCATTTTTGAAGGGTTTAAAAACATAAGGTTGCATTTACAAAACAAAATAGAGAAAATGTTTGATATTTATCCTATGAAATAAAATCAAGGAAAAAAACCCTAGCCATAATTATTAACATTTTTTATTTTTCATATGAAAATATTCAAATCTTGCTTTTGTTTTTGTACTATAGAGTTAACTCATTAACTATCAGCTAAACATCTTTTAGCTATATATTGCAATTCTAATGATGAGTTTATTTGGGGGAGAATAGAAAACAAAAGGGGCACCCTTTGATGATATAGTGGTCTGTAGAGTTGGCTGGGCGACACCTTCTTGAAGCTAGAGTCATGAAGCATTGGAGATGTTTTTTGCTGCTATTGTTTGAGAAGGTGGAAGAATCGAATACATGATAATTTTTTGGTCATAGCAACTCCGCATAATGTGACATTTGAACATGTCGTAAACTGTTGAGATGGTGCACCACAAGTTTCAGTATTGTAGGGAATCTCTTGTGAATGGTGGATTCTCACTTGGAAATCTCTTGTGAATGGTGGATTCTCACTTGGAAATCTCAGTCCTGAAGACATCCTAAGGCTTCTGGTTTCAGTATCGGGCATAGCTTCTGATAGGATGCATCATACAAGAGGGTCTTTTGAAGGTGAATGTTGTCATTACTTTTAATAGCAAATTGGTAGTGTGCTCATTTTTTTCTTTGGGAGAGACACTGTTCATGAGTCTTTAGGTTTGAGACATCCTGCGTGCCATCTTTGAGGCTGCATGTAGTGGTATGAGCTCATGAAATGTAGTGGTATGAGCTCATGAAATGTAAGGTAGAGAGAGCTCATTTCTTGTAAATATTCCATCCAAGTGTAATGAAATATGGGGTGATAGTAATATCCATTGTCTTCCTTTTTTTGTATGTCACAATGAGAGTGTATCTTTGAGTTTGTTTGGTGACCTCGTGGTATTTCGTTATAGAGGGAAAAGAAAAAGAAAATGGTGACAAATAGGGCTTCCTATTCCAAGCTTTATAATGGGTTGCAAGGTCTTTTGGTTGTTGAAATTAGAGCAATGTGATGAGCTATAGTGGATCAAATACTAGAATCAACATCATTAACAAAGTGATTAGCAACGTAATTAGTATACTAGAATCAACATCATTAACAAAGTGATTAGCAATGTAATTAGCAAATAGCTTAATGTAGGCATGGATAATCAAAAACCAACAAATTCTCATTAGGCCAATGCCTCAATTTATAGATTTTACATCCAAGCATCAAATCCCACTTATTTCTCCTTGATTCACTCCACCTCTCCCAGAATATCTCCACCTCTTTTGCTTGATTCTCTCCACCTCTTTGTTGAAATATACAAGTGAATAGGGTGTGTGTGGGAACAAGCCCTTGGTTAGAGGCTGTAAAAGAGGAGATGTAATTGTGAAAGAACCTGTGAAAAGGTTAGAAGAATCTACTGGGAGAGAATAATGGGTAGCATGAGGGAATTTAGGAGTGTGGAGATATTCTGGGAGATAATCAGGGAAAAGAGAAGAGGTGGAGAGAATCAGGCAAAAGGTGGAGATATTCTGGGAGTGAATCATGGAGAAATCAATGGGATTAGATGCTTGATGTAAACTCTATAAATTGAGGCATAGCCCTAATGAGAATTTGCTGGTTTTTGAGTATCCATGCCTACATTAATCTATTTGCTAATTATTCACTAATTACGTCTTAATCATTTACTAATCACTTTGTTAATGATGTTGATTCTAGTGTATGATCCACCATAGCTCATCATTATGCTCAAATTTCAACATGGTATCAGAGCCATGCCTAGAATCAACCAGATTTATGAGCCCATTAGTAAATTAATTATGATTAGTAGAAGATTAGCAAAAAAAATCAAATTTTTAGTGAGTTTTTCATCTTCCCCTTCACCCCCTAGCCAGTGGAGGATCTCTAGCATCTTGCACACATAAAATTAGGCCAAACCCTTCTAGCACATGATAGATATCTTAGTGCTCTTCAAGCTCATCAAAAAAGAAGCACAAACCGTCAACGGAGCTGGGAGAAATCGCTGTTTTAGTAGGCTACGTTTTTCTACAGCAAATCACTAATTCCCACTTCATCAAATCAAATTTCTCTAATTCCTCTTAGCCCCGGGGGTTTTCAAGCATGCTCTACAAGCTGGTGAAGACAGAAGTCAGTTTCATCAAGTCTACAGTGAGATCCAAGCTCTTCATCAAATCTGCAGGTGACTTTGGTAAAACAGAGATTAAGCTTTCAATATTTAGTCAAATCTTGTGTTTCTTGGCTTAATCCTCTACTAGACTCATTGCTATTGATGCCTTTGAAAGCGTTTGAGATCATTTGAAGTGGAAGGCACCAGATCTGGACTCCCCGCATACTCTATTTTCTGCACACAAAACAGAGCATTAATTTGCTAATCAGTGATTAATAAGTGCTAATCACTATATTTTGGTGCAATTGAGGATTCAAATTAACCATTAGGTATCTGATATAGATCCCTATAACTTCAGATTGCAAATCGGAGTTGGTTTGATACTCCAACCATCCCGTACAAATTGGTTACCCTTGATTTAGTGTAATTTCTGGTAAAATTGTGCTGATAAAATTGTGAAAATCATCATTTTGCATTTAACCCTTGGTTAATGCCTGTAAATCTCACTCAAAATCAAGATTATTCACAGCCAGAATTGCATTTGGAATGTGCATGAGAATGAATGCTATACGCATTTTGTATTGGGTACATTTTATCAGTGTAAAAATGGGAACAGACACTGCCCTTGTCCAGATTAAGGCAAGAGGTAAGACCTCCCGCATAAATTTGGGTTTGCATTGCATAATGATACAAAATAAACATAAAAAGCCCAAAGGAACTGTCAGCAAAACATTGAAACATGTTGCTCACATGGAGCAAAATGACCTTGACGGACGAGCTCATGGCCCCAGCCATGAAAGAAGAAGAATATATCTTCCCAAGAAGAGGATCCACACCGAGAAGAAGACCTGAAGGAAGACATGGACACGAGAAGAGAAGCTGCCACAAGAAGAGAAGCTACCCCGAGAAGACTGAAAGAAGAGACGGACGCGTGGAGAGAAGCTGCCACGACAAGAAGACTGAAGAGAAGAGATGTGAGGCTCCAAAGAGTGAGGAGCCATGTGAAAATATCTGAGAGAGAGAGAGAGAGAGAGAGAGAGAGAGAGAGAGAGAGACCCCACAACCCAATGTAACCTGCCCCAATAAAGTAAAACCACCTCTGAGCCACCGATGATGTAGGCCACGTGGTAGATGTATGTGTGGGCACTTTAGTCAAGGTCGCGGGCACTTATAGTAGCCTTGGACACATAGAGAGAGAGAGTGTCAAGGACTATGGAGTTTAGGGACTTGAGGCACTGGTCGGGGACTGTCAAGTAAGAAAGAAACTTGATACAGGGTCCAGGTGTGCTGAGATAACTTGAGGGGAGGAGTAGACACTAGTCGCGGACTACCAAGTAAGGGGAGGCAAACTTGGTATAGGGTCTAGGTGTACTAGGAGTATTCACTTGAGGGGAGGTGTTGAAATATACAAGTGAATAGGGTGTGTGTGGGAACAAGCCCTTGGTTAGAGGCTGTAAAAGAGGAGATGTAATTGTGAAAGAACCTGTGAAAAGGTTAGAAGAATCTACTGGGAGAGAATAATGGGTAGCATGAGGGAATTTAGGAGTGTGGAGATATTCTGGGAGATAATCAGGGAAAAGAGAAGAGGTGGAGAGAATCAGGCAAAAGGTGGAGATATTCTGGGAGTGAATCATGGAGAAATCAATGGGATTAGATGCTTGATGTAAACTCTATAAATTGAGGCATAGCCCTAATGAGAATTTGCTGGTTTTTGAGTATCCATGCCTACATTAATCTATTTGCTAATTATTCACTAATTACGTCTTAATCATTTACTAATCACTTTGTTAATGATGTTGATTCTAGTGTATGATCCACCATAGCTCATCATTATGCTCAAATTTCAACACTCTTCACTTTTCCTAGAATATCACCCAGAATATCTCCACACTTCCTAAATCTTCTCATGCTACCCTTTATTCTCTCCCAATAGAATCTTCTCTCCTTCTCAGAGGTTCTTTCACATTTACACATCCTCTTTTACAGTCTCTAACCAAGGGCTTGTTCCTGCACACACCCTATTCACTTGTATATTTCAATACCTCCCCTCAAGTGAATACTCCTAGCACACCTGGACCCTATACCAAGTTTCCCTCTTACTTGATAGTCCGCGACCAGTGTCTAGCACACCTCCCCTCAAGTTAACTTAGTACACCTGGACCCTGTACCAAGTTTCTCTCTTACTTGATAGCTCGTGACGAGTGCCTCAAGTCCCTAAACTCATAGTCCTTGACACTCTCTCTCTCTATGTGTCCAAGGCTACTACAAGTGCCTGCGACCTTGACTAAAGTGCTCACACATACATCTACCATGTGGCCTACATCATCGGTGGCTCAGAGGTGGTTTTACTTTGTTGGGGCAGGTTACAGTGGGTTGTGGGGTCTCTCTCTCTCTCTCTCTCTGAGATTTTCACATGGCTCCTCACTCTTTGGAGCCTCACATCTTCTCTTGTCTTCAGTCTTCCTCTCGTGGTGGTAGCTTCTCTTCACGTGTCCATGTCTCCTCTTCTTTCAGTCTTATTGTGGCAGCTTTTCTTCTCATGTCCATGTCTTCCTTCAATGCTTCCTCTCGATCTTCTTGGTGTGGATCTTCTTCTTGGAAAGAGATCTTCTTCTTCTTTTATGGCTGGGGCCATGAGCTTGTCCGTCAAGTCTTTTTGCTCCATGTGAGCAACATGTTTAAACATTTTGTTGACAGTTCTTTTGGGCTTTTTCTATTTATCTTGTGTCATTATGCAATGCAAACCCAAATCTATGCGGGAGGTCTTACCTCTTGCCTTATTCTGGACAAGGGCAGTGTTTGATCCCATTTTTACACTGATATAATGTGCCCAATACATAATGCGTATAGCATTCATTCTTATGCACATTCCCAAATGCAACTCTGGCTGTGAATAATCTTGAATTTGAGTGAGATTTATAAGCATTAACCAAGGGTTAAATGCAAAATGATGATTATCACAAATTTATCAGCACAATTTTACCAGAAATTATATTAAATCAAGGGTAACCAATTTGTACGGAATGGTTGGAGTATCAAACCAACTCCGAATTACAATCTGAAGTTATAGGGATGTGTATTAGATACCTAATGGTTAATTTGAACCCTCAATTGTACCAAAATATAGTGATTAGCATTGATCTCGATTAGCAAATTAATCCACTGTTTTGTGGTGTGCAAAAAACAGAGTATGCGGGGAGTCCAGATCTAATGCCTTAGACTTCAAATGAGCTCAAATGCTTTCAAGGCCATCAATAGCAATGAGTCTAATAGAGGATTAAGCCAATAAACACAAGATTTGACTCTATGAACTATCTCCTTGTGATGGGGTGTGCATGTGTGTTTCCCATGCATGATGCAAGCACATACACACATGTATGTGTGCATGCTTGTCAGAGAGTAATTTATATATTACCTAATATTATTTCTTAGATGTTCTTCTATTTATATAAACCATGTGCTTGTAATGGTGGTGATAAGATATAATGACAAATGAAATTTACAACACATCAAAAACAAGATAATACATTGGAAGCACAAACATACATACCACCATTACAAGGTTGAGGTCTATAGGGGCCCTTTAAGCTATGGAATGTAAATACCTATGGAAAAAAACCGTAGCACTAGTTTGAAATTCACATTAAATTATAACCTATGATTAAATATGTAGTGCTAGTTTTAATTTCATGTTATAGTTACAATGTGTGATTGTGTGCTTCCCAACAAAATTTATGATGGATATGATTTTGTCCTTTGGAAAGCTAAGTACTAGACATGAATGTAATTCTGAATCCTCCCCAATTTTTACCTTTTTTTCCTAGAATGTAAATAGGTTGAATGTAGCTCCAAAATTGAAGATGCTAATGAATTCCTAATATGTGCCAAATTTCTCTACCAATTTCAATCTTCACATGTTTCGGTTATTTTAAAAAGCTCATGAACATACTTGTAATGATACAATTATGCTAAATTATTTGAGCTATTAACACCCTTACTCCTCAAACTTTCTACTTTCAACACATGATGCAAAAATACCCTAAACACACTAGAGCTAGTAGTACTTATTTTCCTCTCCTTTGGCTGCACATGAAATCTCATCAATAAAGATATATGATATGATAGGTGTAACATTATTGTTATGAAAATGCCACAAAACTTCATAATTATCTTGAAATTATGTGTCTCTCACTCAAATGTTTTCCCCATAAACTAGGCTTATATTTTTCAACACATCTTTGTCTTATGTCTTGTGCTGGGGATTTATTCTTACTTTGTCTTATTTCTTGTGTCTTTTTGTGTATGTATAGAGCTTATGCACAAGCCTATGCATACATGCTTTATAAAAGCATGCATGCATAAAGCTTATGCATTAAGTTTATACATTTAAGCTCTATGTTTGCATGCATGCATAAAGGTTATGCAAAGAGCTTGTGCATTATACTTATGCATAAGCATAATGCATAGGCTTGTGCATTAAGTTCTATGTATTCATGTATGCATAAATATTATGCATAAAGCTTGTGAATTATGCTTATGCCGAAGCTTAATGCATAATCTCCATGCATTAAGCCTATACATAAGCTTAATGTATAGAGCTTATACATGAGGTTATGCATAATCTCTGTGCATAGGCTTAATGCACAAACCTATGCATAGAGCTTATGCATTAAGCTTAATGCATAATCCTATGCATAAGCTCTATGCTCTATGCATTGATCATATGCATGAGCTTAATGTATAAGCTTAATTCATAGATCTTATACATAATCTTTATGCATTAATAATATGGTTAAGCTCTATATATAGAGATTATATGTCAGCTCAATGCATAATGCTATGCACAAGCTTATGTATAGAACTTATGCGTAAGCTTATGTCTATTAAGCCTATGCATAGGGTATATGCATTAAGCTTATGCATCATCTTAATGCATAATGCTATGCACAAGCTTATGCATATAGCCTATGCACAATCTTATGCATAGAGATCATGGATCAGCTGAATGCATAATGCTATGCACAGGCTTAGGCATGAGCTTAATGCATAATGCCTTAAACAAGATTATGCAAAGGCTTAATGCATAATACAAGCTTATGCATGAGCTTAATGCAAAATTCTATGTATAGAGCTTTTTTATGAGTTTAATGCATAAGCTCTATACATGCTATGAATAGAGCTTATAAATGATCTTAATGCTATGCATAGAGCTTTTGCATAAGCTTAATACACAAGCCTATGAAGAATATTCTTAATGCATAAAGTTTATACATAAGCTTAATGCAAAATTTCTATGCATTAATCCTATTAATAAACTCTATGCATGAAGCTTATGCATCAAATTAATGCATAATTCTATGCACAAGCTTATGCTGCATAAGCTTAAGCAATAGGAGCTTAATGCATAAGCCTATGCATAAGGTCTATGCATTAAGCTTATACATAAGCTATATGCATAGATATTAAGCATGATATTAATGCATAAGCCTATACATAGAGCTTATGAATGATATTAAGCATGATATTAATGCATAAGCCTATACATAAGGTCATGCATTAAGCTTATGCATAAGCTCTACACATAGAGCTTATGAATGAGCTTACATAGAGCTTATGCATGAGCGTACTGCATGTCAATGCTATGCATAAGCTTAATGCATATAGCTTATTAATGCTTAATGCATAAGGCTATGGAGATTAAGTTTTATGCATATGCTTTATGCATTAAGATCTATGTATAGAGCTTATGCATTGAGCTTAATTCATAGACTTATGCATTAATAAGATCATGATAAGCTCTTTCCATAGAGATTAATGCATAGACTTATGCATTTAGCACATTGCATAGGCTTTATACATAGAGATTATGCATGAGATTAAAGCATAATACTATACATATTCCTAACGAATAAGGATATGCATACGCCTCATGTATAAGGTTATGAGATGATGACGATCTTGAAGATGAACATCAATATTATGTAACTTAAGTAGTTTTCTTATTACTCAAATTTTTAGTATTTATAAAAGCCTTTTTGGACTCAATCAACTTATGTACTTTATTGGGGATGAAGAATATGCATAATGACATTTGACAAGTATTGTAATGCTCCTATGTATGAATTGTAATGTTTTTTTTGTATTTATAATGTTTTATATATGTCAAAGAAATAAGGATAGAATGGGAGAGATGTGGGGACACATCTCTCCATTATGTCCCTATTTTTTGTAGCAGCGTAGATATGGCGAGGCTATACACACATCTATAGGCGAGGCTATACACATAGCTATGGATGAGGCTATACACAGAGCTATGGATGAGGCTATACACATGGTTATTATTGTGCGGCTACATCTGTGTGCCCCTAGCCATGTATATAGCCACATGTATAGCTGCACCATGGAAATTTGAAATCCCAAATTTCCTTTGTCATGGCACAGTTATGGATGGCACTATGCTCTCATTCTCTTTAAGTGATAGAGCCTTACACACCTCAACAAAATGGTGCCGCCAACATGAAGAACATATCTTTCATGGAGATGGCATGTTTCATGGTAGAGGCTAGGATTTGCCTCATGTTTTTTGGTTGGAGATAGCTAAGTGTGCCATGTATGTGCTAGATAGATACCCCACCAATGTTGAAATATACAAGTGAATAGGGTGTGTGCGGGAACAAGCCCTTGGTTAGAGGCTGCTGTAAAAGAGGATGTGTAAATGTGAAAGAACCTGTGAAAAGGTGAGAAGAATCTACTAGGAGAGAAGAAAGCATGAGAAGATTTAGGAAGTATGGAGATATTATGGGTGATATTCTAAGGAAAAGTGAAGAGGTGGAGAGAATCAAGCAAAAGAGGTGGAGATATTCTAGGAGAGGTGGAGTGAATCAAGGAGAAATCAGTGGAATTTGATGCTTGGATGTAAACTCTATAAATTGAGGCATTGGCCTAATGAGAATTTGCTAGTTTTTGAGTATCCATGCCTACATTAAGCTATTTGCTAATTACTCACTAATTACATCTTAATTATTTGCTTACATCTTAATTATTTGCTAATCACTTTGTTAATGATGTTGATTCTAGTATTTGATCCACCATAGCTCATCACATTGCTCTAATTTCAACATGGTATCAGAGCCATGCCTAGAATCCATCATTTTATGAGCCCATTATCTAATTAATTAGGATTACTTAGATAATTAAAAATTAATCAAAATTTTAGTTAGTTTTCAGCTAGCCTCTGTACCCCAAGCTGGTGGAGGAGCTCTAGCTCCGTGCACACTCATCATTAGGCCAAACCCTTTTAACCCTAGCTAGCCAACTCATAGGAGCTCAAGCCAGTCAAGACAGAAGTGCAAACCGCCCCACTGGCTGCTGCAGAAATCGACGATTTATCAAGAGCTATTTTTCTGAGGAGATTTTGACATTGCTCCTTCATCCACCAATCAAATTGCTCTAATTTCTCTTAGCCGCGGGGGTTTTCAAGCATGCTCTACAAGCTGGTGAAGACAGAATTCAATTTGATCAAGTCTACAGTGAGATCCAAGCTCTTCATCAAATCTGCCAGCAGGTGACTTTGGTAAAATAGAGATTAAGCTTTCAATATTTGGTCATGGTCCTGGGGCCATTCTTGCATGACCCCAGGGCCTTAAGGCCATTTTTGGGATGGCCATGGGGCATTAAAAAATGTTCTAGGGCATTTGTCTCCACACAAACATGAGGAAGAATGGCCCTAGGCCCATTCTTGCATGGGCCCAAACCTCAAGGTCATTTTTGGGATGGCCATGGGGCATCCAAGAATGGCCCTCGGACTATTCTTTTTCATGCTCAACATGAGGAAGAATGGTCCTAGGGCCATTCTTGCATGACCCCAAGGCCTCAAGGTCATTTTTGGGATGGCCGTGGGGCATCCAAGAATGGTCCAAGAGCCATTCTTTTCCATGCACAACATGTGGATAAATGGCACTAGGCGCATTCTTGCATGACCCCAAGCCTCAAGGTCATTTTTTGGGATGGCCATGGGATATCCAATAATGGTCCTAGGGCCATTCTTTTCCATGGACAACATGAGGACAAATGGCCCTAGGGCCATTCTTGCATGACCCCAAACCTGAAGGTCATTTTTGAAATGGCCATGGGGCATCTATGAATGCTCCTAGGGCCATTCTCTTCCATGCACAACATGAGGAAGAATGGCCAAAGGCCATTCTCGCATGACCCCAACGCCTCAAGGTCATTTTTGCGATGGCCATGGGCCATATAAGAATGGCCCTAGGGTCATTCTTATAAGAATGGCCCTAGGGTCATTCTTTTCATGCACAACAGGTAGAAGAATGACCCCAAAGGCCATTCTTGCATGATCCCAAGGCCTTAAGGTCATTTTGGAATGGCCATGAAGCTCCCAATAATGTCCTCGTTCTATGCACAACAAGTGGAAGAATGGCCCTAGGACCATTCTTGCATGACTCCAAGGGACCATGGGTGAATCAAGAATGGCCCCGAGAGGCTTTCTTTTCCATGCACAACATGAGGATGAATGGCCCTAGGGCCATTCTTGCATGACCCCAAGGCCTCAAGGTTTTTTTTAGGATGGCCATGGGGCATCTAAGAATGGCCCTAGGGGTAGTCTTTTCATGCACAACAGGTGAAAGGACCATTTTTACATCACTCCACGGTTTTACTTTAAACTGCATCACAGTACATGAAATAGTGGCCATGAGGGCATCCAAGAATGGTCATAGGGCCATTGTTTTCCATGCACAACATGAAGAATAATGTTGTGCATGGAAAAGAATCACCCCAAGGCCGCAATGTCATTTTTGGGATGCCCATGTGGCATCTAAGAATGGCCCTAGGGCCATTCTTTTACATGCACAATATGACAAAGAATGGTCCTAGGGCCATTCTTGCATGACCCTAAGGCCTCAAGGCCTAAGGCCATTTTTTGCATGACCCTAAGGCCTCAAGTCCATTTTTTGGATGGCCATGGGGAATCCAAGAATGGTCCTTTAGGGCCATTCATTTCCATGCACAACATGAGGAAGAATGGCCGTAGGCCGATTCTTGCATGGGCCCAAACCTCAAAGTCACTTTTGGGATGGCCATGGGACATCCCACGAATGGTACTAGGGCCACTCTTTTCCATGCACAACATAAGGAAGAATGGCCCTAGGGCTATTCTTGCATGACCCCAATGCCTCAAGGTCATTTTTGGGATGGACATAGAGCATCCAAGAAGGGCCATAGAGCCATTCTTCCATGCACATCATGACGACCATTCTTACATTACCCTAGGGCCATTCTTGCATGACACCCCAAGGCCTTAAGGTCATTTTGGGATGGCCATGGGGCATCCAAGATTGGTCCTAGGGCCATTGTTTTCCATGCACAACATGAGGAAGAATGACCCTAGGGCTATTCTTGCACGACCCCCAAGGCCTCAAGGTCATTTTGGGATGGCCATGGGGCATCCAAAAATGGCCCTAGGACAACTCTTTTCCATGCCCAACACGAGGAATAATGGTCCTAGGGCCATTATAGCATGACCTTAAGGCTTCAAGGTCATTTTTGGGATGGCCATGGGGCATCCAACAATGGCTCTAGCACCATTCTTTTCCATGCACAACATGAGGAAGAATAGCCCTAGGGCCATTATTCCATGATCCCAAGGCCTCAAGGTCATTTTTGGGATGGCCATGGGGCATCCAAGAATGGTCCTAGAGCCATTATTTTCCATGCACAACATGAGGAAGAATGGCCCTAGGCCTATTCTTGCATGACCCCAAGCATTAAGGTCCTTTTTGGGATGGCCATGGAGGCATGCAAGAATGGTCCTAGGGCGATTGTTTTCCATGCACAACATGAGGAATACCCCAAGGCCTCAAGGTCATTTTGGGATGCCCATGGGACATCCAATAATGGCCCAAGAACAATTCTTTTCCATGCACAACATGAGAAAGAATGGTCCTAAAGCCATTCTTGCATGACCCCAAGGCCGGAAGGTCATTTTTGGTATGGCCATGGGGCATCCAAGAATGGTCCTAGGGCCATTCTTTTCCATGCACAACATGAGGAACAATGACGCTAGGCCCATTCTTGCATGAACCCAAGCATCAAGGTCATTTTTGAGATGGCATGGGGGCATCCAAGAATGGTCCTAGGGCCATTCTTTTCCATTGACAACATGAGGAAAAATGGCCCTAGGTCCATTCTTGCATGAACCCATTGTCTCGAGGTCATTTTTGGGATGGCCATGTGATATCCAAGAATGGCCCTAGGGCTATTCTTTTGCATGCACAACATGAGGAAGAATGGCCCTAGGGCCACTCTTGCATGACCCCAAGGCCATTTTTGGGATGGCCATGGGGTATCCAAGAATGGTCCTAGGGCCATTCTTTTCCATGTACAACATGAGGAAGAATAGTACTAGGCTCATTCTTGTATGAGCCCAAGCATCAAGGTCATTTTTGGGATGGCCATAGGGGCATCCAACAATGGTCCTAGGGCCATTCTTTTCCATTTACAACATGAGGAAGAATGGCCCTAGGTCCATTCTTGCATGACCCCAAGGACTCAAGGTCATTTTTGGGATGGCCATTATGCGGCATCCAAGAATGGCCCTACGGCCATTCTTTTCCATGCACAACATGAGGAAGAATGGTCCTAGGCCATTCTTGCATGACCCCAAGGCCTCAAGGCCATTTTTGGGATGGCCACGGAGCATCCAGAAATGGTCCTAGGTCCATTCTTTTCCATTCACAACATGAGGAAGATTGGCCCTAGGCCCATTCTCGCATGGGCCCAAACCTTAAGGTCAATTTTGGAATGACGGGGCATCCAAGAATAGTCCTAGGGCCATTCGTTTCCATGCACAACATGAGGAAGAATGGTCCCAAGGCCTAAAGGTTATTTTGGGATGGCCATGGAGCATCCAAGAATGTCCCTAGGAATATTCTTTTCCATGAACAACATGACAAAGAATGGTCCTAGGGCCATATTTGCATGACCCCTAAGGCCTAAAGGTAATTTTTGGGATGGCCATGGGGTATCGTAGAATGGCTCTAGCGCCAATCTTTTCCATGCACAACATGAGGAAGAATAGCCCTAGGGCCATTATTCCATGACCCCAAGGCCTCAAGGTAATTTTAGGGATGGCAATGCGGCATCCAAGAATGGTCCTAGCGCTAATGTTTTCCATGCACAACATGGAAAAGAATGGTCCTAGGGCCATTATTCCATGACCCCAAGGCTCGAGGTAATTTTAGGGATGGCAATGCGTCATCCAAGAATGGTCCTAGGGTAATTCTTTTCCATCCAAGAATGGTCCTAGGGTAATTCTTTTCCATGCACAACATGAGGAAGAATGGCACTAGGCCTATTCTTGCATGGCCCAAAGCATCAATGTCAGTTTTGGGATGGCTATGGGGGCATCCAAGAATGGTCCTAGGGCCATTCTTTTCCATGCACAACATGAGAAAGAATGGCCCTAGGTCCATTCTTGCATGAGCCCAAGCCCTCAACATCATTTTTGGGATGGCCATGGGGCATCCAAGAATGGCCCTAGAGCCATTGTTTTCCATCCACAACATGAAAAAGAATGGCCCTAGGGCCATTCTTGCATGACCCCAAGGCCTCAAGGTCATTTTGGGATGGCCATGGGGTATCCAAGAATGGCCCTAGGACAATTCTTTTCCATGCACCACATAAGGATGAATGGTCCTAGTGCCATTCTCGCTTGACCCCAAGGCCTCAAAGTCATTTTTGGGATGGCCGTGGGGCATCCAAAAATGGCCCTAGCACCATTCTTTTCCATGCACAACATGAGGAAGAATGGCACTAGGCATATTCTTGCACGACCCTAGGTGTCAAGGTCAGTTTTGGGATGGCCATGGGGACATCCCAAAATGGCCCTAGCACCATTCTTTTCCATGCACAACATGAGGAAGAATGGCACTAGGCATATTCTTGCACGACCCTAGGTGTCAAGGTCAGTTTTGGGATGGCCATGGTGACATCCAAGATTGGTCCTAGGGCCAATCTTTTCCATGCATAACATGAGAAAAAATGGCCCTAGGTCCATTCTTGCATGACCCCAAGCCCTCAACTTAATTTTTGGAATGGCCATGGGGCATCCAAGAATGGACCTAGAGCCATTGTTTTCCATGCACAACATGAGGAAGAATGGCCCTAGGGCCAATTTTGGATTACCCCAAGGCCTCAAGGTCATTTTGGGATGGCCATGGGGCATCTAAGAATGGCCCTAGGACAATTCTTTCCCTGCAAAACATGAGGATGAATGGTCCTAGCGCTATTCTTGCATGACCTCAAGGCCTCAAGGTCATTTTTGGGATGGTCATGGGGCATCCAAGAATGGCCCTAGCGCCATTCTTTTCCATGCACAACATCAAGAAGAATGGCCCTAGGGCCATTCTTGCATGACCCCAAGGCTTCAAGGTCATTTTTAGGATGCCCATGGGGCATCCAAGAATGGTCCTAGGGCCATTTTTTTCCATGCACAATATGAGGAAGAATGGCACTAGGCCCATTCTTGCATGACCCCAAGCATCAAGGTCATATTTGGGATGGCCACCATGGAGCATCCAAGAATGTTCCTAGGGCTATTCTTTTTCATACACAGCATGAGGAAGAATGACACTAGGCCCATTCTTGCATGACCCCAAGGATCAAGGTCATTTTTGGGATGGCCATGGGGGTATCCAGGACTGGTCCTAGGGCCATTGGTTTCCATGCACAACATGAGGAAGACCCCAAGGCCTCAAGGTCATTTTGGGATGGTCATGGGGCATCCAAGAATGGCCCTAGGATATTTCTTTTCCATGCACAACATGAGGAAGAATGGTCCTAGTGTCATTCTTACATGACCCCAAGGCCTCAAGGTCATTTTTGGGATGGCCATGGGGTATCCAAGAATGGACCTAGCGCCATTCTTTTCCATGCACAACATAAGGAAGGACGGCCCTAGGGCCATTCTTGCATGTCCCTAAGGCCTCAAGGTCATTCTTGGGATGGCCATGGGGCATCCAAGAATGTTACTAGGGCCATTCTTTTCCATGCACAACATGAGGAAGAGTGGCACTAGGCTCATTCTTGCATCACCCCAAGCATCAAGGTCATTTTTGGGATGGCCATGGAGGCATCCAAGAATGGTCCTAGGGCCATTCATTTTCCATTTTTGGGATGGCCATGGAGGCATCCAAGAATGGTCCTAGGGCCATTCATTTTCCATGCACAACATGAGGAAGAATGGCCCTAGGCCTATTCTTGCATGACCCCAAGCATTAAGGTCATTTTTGGGATGGCCATGGGGGCATGCAACAATGGTCCTAGGGCGATTGTTTTCCATGCACAACATGAGGAATATTCCAAGGCCTCAAGGCCATTTTGGGATGCCCATGGGACATCCAAGAATGTCCCAAGAACAATTCTTTTCCATGCACAACATGAGAAAGAATGGTCCTAAAGCCATTCTTGCATGACCCCAAGGCCGGAAGATCATTTTTGGTATGGCCATGGGGCATCCAAGAATGGTCCTAGGGCCATTCTTTTCCATGCACAACATGAGGACAATGACGCTAGGCCCATTCTTGCATGACCCCAAGCATCAAGGTCATTTTTGAAATGGCATGGGGGCATCCAAGAATGGTCCTAGGGCCATTCTTTTCCATTGACAACATGAGAAAAAATGGCCCTAGGTCCATTCTTGCATGAACCCATTGTCTCGAGGTCATTTTTGGGATGGCCATGTGATATCCAAGAATGGCCCTAGGGCTATTCTTTTGCATGCATAACATGAGGAAGAATGGCCCTAGGGCCACTTTTGCATGACCCCAAGGCCGTTTTTGGGATGGCCATGGGGCATCCAAGAATGGTCCTAGGGCCATTCTTTTCCATGCACAACATGAGGAAGATTAGTACTAGGCCCATTCTTGTATGAGCCCAAGCATCAAGGTCATTTTTGGGATGGCCATAGGGGCATCCCAACAATGGTCATAGGGCCATTCTTTTCCATTTACAACATGAGGAAGAATGACCCTAGGTCCATTCTTGCATGACCCCAAGGACTCGAGGTCATTTTTGGGATGGCCATTATGCAGCATCCAAGAATGGCCCTACGGCCATTCTTTTCCATGCACAACATGAGAAAGAATGGTCCTAGGCCATTCTTGCATGACCCCAATGCCTCAAGGCCATTTTTGGGATGGCCATGGGGAATCCAGGAATGGTCCTAGGGCCATTCTCTCCCATGCACAGCATGAGGAAGATTGCCCCTAGGCCCATTCTTGCATGTGCCCAAACCTAAAGGTCAATTTTGGAATGACGATGGGGCATCCAAGAATGGTCCTAGGGCCATTCGTTTCCATGCACAACATGAGGAAGAATGGTCCCAACGCCTAAAGGTTATTTTGGGATGGCCATGGAGCATCCAAGAATGGCCCTAGGATTATTCTTTTCCATGAACAACATGACAAAGAATGGTCCTAGGGCCATATTTGCATGACCCCTAAGGCTTGAAGGTAATTTTTGGGATGGCCATGGGGTATCGTAGAATGGCTCTAGCGCTAATCTTTTCCATGCACAACATGAGGAAGAATAGCCCTAGGGCCATTCTTCCATGACCCCAAGGCCTCAAGGTAATTTTAGGGATGGCCATGCGGCATCCAAGAATGGTCCTAGGGCAATTCTTTTCCATTCACAACATGAGGAAGAATGGCACTAGGCCTATTCTTGCGTGACCCAAAGCATCAATGTCAATTTTGGGATGGCCATTATACACAGACATATGGCATTGATTATGAGGAAACTTTCAGCCCAGTTGCCAAGATGGCAATAGTAGTGAGAGTTGTGATAGTAGTGGCTATGTCAAAGCAATAGTAGTGAGAGTTGTGATAGTAGTGGCTATGTCAAAGCAATGGTCTTTACATCAGATGGATGTAAAGAATGCATTCTTGCATGGGGATTTGTAGGAAGAGGTGTATATGTTGTAGCCACTTGGTTATGAGGATGTGAGTCACCCCGAGCATGTTTGCAGGTTGAAGAAAGCCTTGTATGGCTTAAAACAAGCACCAAGAGCATGGTCTGACAAAATTTTTGAATATCTTGTCACTATTGGCTTTCATGTAGCCAATGCAGATTTCTCGCTGTATGTGAGACACAGTGATAGAGGGGTTGTGCTTGTGGTCATCTATGTAGATGACCTGATCATTACGAGGGACCATGATGTAGAGATCTTTGATGTAAAGATCTTGCTTAGACAGAAGTTTGAGATGAAGGATCGGGGGGAGCTCAGATATTTCTTGGGAATTGAGGTGATTAGGTCACCACATGGTATGGATTACTGCGGAGATAGTATGGCTTGGATATGTTGTCCAAGTATGGTATGACAGGCTGTAAGCCTATCTCAGTGCCATTGGATCAGAATGGCAAGTTGAGTGCAGATTCAGGAGAGATTTTGGAGGATCCTACTATGTATAGGCGCATAGAAGGAATCTTGATCTACATGACGATCACCAGGCCAGATTTGAGCTATGCTATTGGGTTGGTGAGTTAGTTTATGCAAGTTCCTCGGAAGCCGCATTTGGATGCATTGAGACGCATACTGAGGTATGTGAGGTCTACTTTGCATTGTGGACTATTTTATAAAATTGGGACAGAGATATGTGTACATGGGTACACAGATGCTGATTGGGCTGGTAGTAGTGGCTTCATGTTTTCTTTGGGGAGTGCTGCTGTGACTTGGAGCAGCAAGAAGCAGCCTACAGTTGCTCTATCCAGTACACAAAGGCCGAGTACAAAGGTGCTGCTATAGCAACATGTGAGGTAGCTTGGTTGAGAAAGCTACTTGCAAATTTGGGTCTATCAATGGATAGACAAGTTGTCATTTTTTGTGACATTATTAGCAGTATACAGTTGGCCAGGAACCCAGTTTTTCATGCTCGCATGAAGCATATAGAGATCCACTACCATTTTGTCAGAGAGAAGATTTTGGCAGGAGACATTAACCTTGTGTATGTCACCACACAGGATCAGGTCACTAACATCTTCACCAAAGCGTTGGGTGCAGAGAAGCTCCGCAGATTCAAGGCTTTGCTTGGTGTACATGAGATGGAGTTGAGCTCGAGGGGGAGTGTTGAGATATCGAGCTAATCTAGTGAGATGGTGGACACTGATTGAGGGATAGGCCCCACACTCACACCACTGGCATGGTTGGTGAGATCATGGATGATATGCGGCCAGTGGGATGACAGGCTATGTGACAGCCATTCTAGAGACGGGCATAGTTATAGTGCCAGCTCATTTAGTTGGGTTCACACTATAGAGAACCCTAGTATGTATTTGGTTGAGTACCTTTCATATTGTGTGTACTCTTATCTTTGTATATCTTTGTATAAGGTGTGTTGAGTGTTGTGTGAAAGAGAAGAAAATTTTCAGCCTCTCACCTTGTGTGTTCTCTTTTAGGGTTTTGTGAGTGTGTGTGTGCTCGCAAAAGCTCAAGCTCTCTTCTCCCCTGCATCTTTTCATGTTCCTAGCGCCATTCTTGCATGACCCCAAGGCCTCAAGGTAATTTTTGGGATGGCCATGGCGCATCCAAGAATGGCCCTAGCGCCATTCTTTTCCATGCACAACATGAGGAAGAATGGGCCATTCTTGCATGACCCGAAAGCCTCAAGCTCATTCTTTTCCATGCACAACATGAAAAGAATGGGCCATTCTTGCATGACCCGAAAGCCTCAAGCTCATTTTTGGGATGGCCATGGGGCATCCAATAATGGTCCTAGGGCCTATCTTTTCCATGTACAACATGGCGAAGAATGGCACTAGGCCCATTCTTGCATGGCATCAAGGTCATTTTTTGGATGGCCATGGGGGCATCCAAGAATGGTCCTAGGGCCATTCCATGCACAACATGAGAAGGAATGGCCCTAGGTCCATTCTTGCATGACCCCAAGGCCTGAATGTCATTTTTGGGATGGACATCCAAGAATGCCCCTAGCGCAATTCTTCTCCATGCACAACATGAAAAAGAATGTCCCTAGGGCCATTTTTGCCTGACCCCAAGGCCTCAAGGTCATTTTTGGGATGGCCACGGGGGAAGAAAAGAATGGTCCTAGGGCCATTCTTTTCCATGCCCAACATGAGGAAGAATGGCACTAGGCCCAATCTTACATGACCCCAAGGTCTCAAGGTCATTTTTGGGATGGCCATGCAGCATCGAATAATGGCCCTAGGGCCATTCTTTTCAATGCACAACATGAGGAAGAATGGTCCTAGGCCATTCTTGCTTGACTCCAAGGTCATTTTTTCCATGCACAACATGAGGAAGAATGGTCCTAGGCCATTCTTGCAAGTGACTTCAAGGTCTTAAGGGCATTTTTGGGATGGCCATGGGGCATCCAAGAATGGTCCTAGTGCCATTCTTTTCCATGCACAACATGAGAAAGATTGGCCCTAAGCGCATTCTTACATGGGCCAAACCTCAAGGTCATTTTTAGGATGGCAATAGGGCATCCAAGACTGGTCCTAAGGCCAATTTTTTCCATGCACAACATGAGGAAGAATGGCCCTAGGGCCATTCTTGCATGACCCCAAGGCCTCAAGGTCATTTTTGAATGATTGTGGGGGCATCCAAGAATGGTCCTAGGGCCATTCTTTTCCTTGCACAACAGGGCCGTTCTTGCATAACCCAAAGGCCTCAACGTCATTTTTGGGATGGCCATGGGGCATCCAAGAATGCTGCTAGGGCCATTCTTTTCATGCACAACATGAGGAAGAATGGTCCTAGGGTCTTTCTTGCATGACCCCAAGGCCGCAAGGTCATTTTTGGGATGGCCTCGGGGTCATGAAAGAATGGACCTAGGACCATTCTTTCTTATGTTGTGCATGGAAAATAATTATCCTAGGGACGTTCTTGGCCCCAAGGCTGTTCTTGCATGACCCCAAGGCCTCAATGTCATTTTGGGATGGCCATAGGGCATCCAAGAATCATCCTAGGGCCATTGTTTTCATGAGGAAGAATGGCCCTAGGGCCATTCTTACATGACCCCAAGGCCTCAAGGACATTTTGGGATGACCATGGGGTATCCAAGAATGGCCCTAGGATAATTTTTTTCCATGCACAACATGAGAAATAATGGTCTTAAGTCCATTCTTATATGACCCCAAGGCATCAAGGTCATTTTTGGGATGGCCATGGGGCATCCAAGAATGGTTCTAGTGCCATTCTTTTCCATGCACAACACGAGAAAAAATGGCCCTAGGGCCATTCTTCCATGACACCAAGGCATCAAAGTCATTCTTCGGATGGCCATGGGGGATCCAAGAATGGTCCTAGGGCCATTCTTTTCCATGCACAACATGAGAAATAATGACACTAGGCCCAATCTTACATGACCCCAAGCATCAAGGTCATTTTTGGGATGGCCATGGGGGCATTGAACAATGGTCCTAGGACCATTCTTTTCCATATGCACAACATGAGGAAGAATGGCCCTAGGGCCATTCATTTCCGTGCACAACATGAGGAAGAATGGCCCTAGACCCAAACCTCAAATTCATTTTTGGGATGGGCCAAACCTCAAATTCATTCTTGCATGGGCCCAAACCTCAAGTTCATTTTTGGGATGGCCATCGGGCACCCAAGAATGGTCCTAGGGCCATTTGTTTCCCTGCACAACATGAGAAAGAACGGCCATCCGGCAGCCAAGAATGGTCCTAGGGCCATTCGTTTCCATGCACAACATGAGGAAGAATGGCCCTAGGGCCTTTCTTGCATGACCCCAAGGCCTCAAAGGTCATTTTTTGAATGGACATGGGGAGTCCAAGAATGGCCATAGAGCCATTCTTTTCCATGCACAACATAAGGACCATTCTTGCATGACCCCAAGGCCTCAAGGTCATTTTAAGATGGCTATGGGGCATCCAAGGTCCTAGGGCCATTGTTTTCCATGCACAACATGAGGAAGAATAGTGCTAGGGCCATTCTTGCATAACCCCAAGGCATCAAGGTCATTTTTGGGATGGCCATGGGGCATCCAAGAATGGCTCTAGCACCATTTTTTTCCATGCACAACATGAGGAAGAATGGCCCTAGGGCCATTCTTCCATGACCCCAAGCCCTCAAGGTCACTCTTGGAATGGCCATGGGAGATCTAAGAATGGTCCTAGGACCATTTTTTTCCTTGCACCAACATGAGGAAGAATGGCACTAGGCCTATTCTTGCATGACCCCAAGCATCAAGGTCATTTTTGGGATGGCCATGAAGGCATCCAAGAATGGTCCTAGGGCCATTCTTTTCCATGCACAACATGAGGGAGAATGGCCCTAGGTAAATTCTTGCATGACTCCAAGGCCTCAAGGTGATTTTTTGGATGGCCATGGGGCATCCAAGACTAGCCCTAGGGACATTCTTTTCCATGCACAACATGAGGAAGAATGCTCCTAGGCCATTCTTGCATGACCCCAAGGCCTTAAGGGCATTTTTGGGATGGCCATGAGGCATCCAGGAATGGTCATGGGGCATCCAGGAATGGTCCTAGTGCCATTCTTTTCCATGCACAACATGAGAAAGATTGGCACTAAGCGCATTCTTACATGGGCCAAACCTCAAGGTCATTTTTAGGATGGCAATAGGGCATCCAAGACTGGTCCTAAGGCCAATTTTTTCCATGCACAACACGAGGAAGAATGGCCCTACGGCCATTCTTGCATGACCCCAAAGCCTCAAGGTCATTTTTTGATGACTGTGGGGGCATCCAAGAATGGTCCTAGGGCCATTCTTTTCCTTGCACAACATAAAAAAGAATGGCTCTAGGGCCATTCTTGCATGACCCAAAGGACTCAACGTCATTTTTGGGATGGCCATGGGGCATCCAAGAATACTACTAGGGCCATTCTTTTCATGCAAAACATGAGGAAGAATGGTCCTAGGGTCTTTCTTACATGACCCCAAGGCCTCAAGGTCATTTTTGGGATGGCCTCAGGGTCATGAAAGAATGAATCTAAGACCATTCTTTCTCATGTTGTGCATGGAAAATAATTATTCTAGGGACATTCTTGGCCCCAAGGCTGTTCTTGCATGACCCCAGGTCCTCAATTTCATTTTGGGATGGCCATAGGGCATCCAAGAATCATCCTAGGGCCATTGTTTTCATGAGGAAGAATGGCCCTAGGGCCATTCTTACATGACCCCAAGGCCTCAAGGTCATTTTGGGATGTCCATGGGGTATCCAAGAATGGCCCTAGGATAATTTTTTTCCATGCACAACATGAGGAATAATGGTCCTAGGTCCATTCTTACATGACCCCAAGGCATTAAGGTCATTTTTGGGATGGCCATGGGGCATCCAAGAATGGCTCTAGTGACATTCTTTTCCATGCACAACATGAGGAAAAATGGCCCTAGGGCCATTCTCCCATGACACCAAGGCATCAAAGTCATTCTTTGGATGGCCATGGGGGATCCAAGAATGGTCCTAGGGCCATTCTTTTCCATGCACAACATGAGAAAGAATGGCACTAGGCCCAATCTTACGTGACCCCAAGCATCAACGTCATTTTTGGGATGGCCATGGGGGCATTGAACAATGGTCCTAGGGCCATTCTTTTCCATATGCACAACATGAGGAAGAATGGCCCTAGGGCCATTCATTTCCATGCATAACATGAGGAAGAATGGCCCTAGGCCCAAACCTCAAATTCATTTTTGGGATGGGCCAAACCTCAAATTCATTCTTTGCAAGGGCCCAAACCTCAAGTTCATTTTTGGGATGGCCATTGGGCACCCAAGAATGGTCCTAGGGCCATTCGTTTCCATGCACAACATGAGGAAGAATGGCCATCTGGCACCCAAGAATGGTCCTAGGGCCATTCGTTTCCATGCACAACATGAGGAAGAATGGCCCTAGGGCCTTTCTTGCATGACCCCAAGGTCTCAAGGTCATTTTAAGATGGCTATGGGGCATCCAAGAATGGTCCTAGGGCCATTGTTTTCCATGCACAACATGAGGAAGAATGGTGCTAGGGCCAATCTTGCATAACCCCAAGGCATCAAGGTCATTTTTGGGATGGCCATGGGGCATCCAAGAATGCCTCCAGCACCATTCTTTTCCATGCACAGGAAGAATGGCCCTAGGGCTATTCTTCCATGACCCCAAGGCCTCAAGGTCACTCTTGGAATGGCCATGGGAGATCTAAGAATGGTCCTAGGGCCATTTTTTTCCTTGTACAACATGAGGAAGAATGGCACTAGGCCCATTCTTGCATGACCCCAAGCATCAAGGTCATTTTTGGGATGGCCATGGGGCATCCAAGACTAGCCCTAGGGCCATTGTTTTCCATGCACAAAAGGATAAAGAATTGCCCTAGGGCCATTCTTGCATGACCCCAAGGCGTCAAGGTCATTTTTGGGATGGCCAGGGGGCATCCAAGAATGGTCCTAGGGTCATTCTTTTCCATGCACAACATAAGGGAGAATGGCCCTAGGTACATTCTTGCATGACTCCAAGGCCTCAAGGTCATTTTTTGGATGGCCATGGGATATCCAAGACTCGTCCTAGGGCCATTGTTTTCCATGCACAATAGGATAAAGACTTCCCCTAGGGCCATTCTTGCATGACTCCAAGGCGTCAAGGTCATTTTTGGGATGGCTAGGGGGAATCCAAGAATGGCCCTAGCACCATTCTTTTCCATGCACAACATGAGGAAGAATGGCCCTAGGGCCATTCTTGCATGACCCCAAAGCGTCAAGGTCATTTTTGGGATCTCCATGGGAGCATCCATGAATGGTCCTAGGGCCATTCTTTTCCATGCACAATATAAGGAAGAAGGGCCATGCGGAATCCAAGAATGGTTCTGGGGCCATTCATTTTTATGCACAACATGAGGAAGAATGGCCCTAGGCCCATTCTTGCATGGCCCCAAACCTCAAAGTCATTTTTGGGATGGCCATGGGGCATCCAAGAATGGTCTTAGGGTCATTTGTTTCCATGCACAACATGAGGAATAATGGCCCTAGGGCCATTCTTGCATGACCCCAAGGCCTCAAGTCATTTTTTAGGATGGAAATGGGGTATCGAAGAATGGCCATAGAGTCATTCTTGGAATGGCCATGACCCCAAGGCCTCAAGGTCACTCTTGGAATGGCCATGGGAGATCTAAGAATGGTCCTAGAGCCATTTTTTTCCTTGCACAACATGAGGAAGAATGGCAGTAAGCCCATTCTTGCATGACCCCAAGCGTCAAGGTCATTTTTGGGATGGCCATGGGGGCATCCAAGAATGGTCCTAGAGCCATTCTTTTCCATGCACAACATGAGGAAGAATGGCCCTAGGTAAATTCTTGCATGACTCCAAGGCCTCAAGGTCATTTTTTGGATGGCCATGGGGCATCCAAGACTAGCCCTAGGGCCATTGTTTTCCATGCAAAACACCCAAGGCATCAAGGTCATTTTTGGGATGGCCAAGGGGCATCCCAAGAATGGTCCTAGGGCCATTCTTTTCCATGCACAACATGAGGGAGAATGGCCCTAGGTAGATTCTTGCATGAGTCCAAGGCCTCAAGGTCATTTTTTGGATGACCATGGGGCATCCAAGACTAGCCCTAGGGCATTAGGGGAAGGTTGAGGTCTATAGGTGTAAGATTCCTCCCCCACCCCCTTTTTGATGTCTAGTATCTTTCCCTGTAATCAATCCCTCTTCAGAAATATAAAGACCTTGTTTCTATCTGTTTTAGCCTAGAGAGAGAAAAATATTCTAGAGAGAGAATATTCAGATTTTGAATATTTTTGGATAGAAAAATATCTCTTCTAATTCAGATGAGTTTCCCTGAAACAGAAATTCAAAAAAGAATTTTCCAATGTGCAATTGGAATTAATTGAAAATAGGTATAAAGAACCTTAGCCTAAGGGTCTAGATTTTCAGAAATCTTTAGACTATGGTCCAATTAAGGTTCCTATGGACCAATAGCATCAATCCATGTGTAGGGAGGAGATAAATCCAACTTGTAAAAAGAAAATACCCAAAAATGAGTAAATGCTCACATGAGGTGAAGAGTTGAAAATGTACAAGGTTTATTAGTAAAAAACTATGTGCAATATTAAAAATATGAGATATTTTGGGTATAATGATTTTATTATGACACATATGTAAGGAAGGGGAGTCCCTTAAATGCTCACATGAGGTGAAGAGTTGAAAATGTACAAGGTTTATTAGTAAAAAACTATGAGCAATATTAAAATGATTCCATTATGACACATATGTAAGGAAGGGGAGTTCTTTAAAGGAGGTGCATATTTCACATAAGATGAAGAGTTGAAAATGTACAAGGTTTATTAGTAAAAAAAAACTATGAGCAATATTAAAATGATTCCATTATGACACATATGTAAGGAAGGGGAGTTCTTTAAAGGAGGTGCATATTTCACATGCTTGAATGAGTTTTAAACTCATAAAAATTGAGATATTTCATCTCTCCTCATTCAAGTCTAGTTCCAAAAAGTTAGCTTAACTGACCTAAAAATGGTCAAATATTGACCAAACTGATTTAGAAAATTCTAGAATCAGTTTGTTTGGTTAGGAGCTCAATTTTTCCTATAAATAGAAGCCTCCCCCTTGTTGAAAAATAGTTAGTGTTTATGCATCGTTACTCTACTCCACCTAAGCCAAGAACTGTGAATTCATTTAATAATTCACTAGTTTTTGGAGCTTCCCTCTTTCTTCAATCCCCATTAGTGGCTCCATCAACATACTTAACCAATTGATTGGTTGGGGGCCTCTACCGTGAACAAAGAATCAAGCAAGTTGTAAGGTAATTAGTGAATATTGATCTTTCTATAATTTCTCAATGTTTCTCTCTTCTCAACCCCTCTCAAGCTTGAGAAGTTTAATTGGTATGGTTTTTTTTTAAATACTATTGAAGTTTGAATAGTAGTGAAGAGTTACATAAGTTAATAAATGCTATTGAAGTTAATTTTCATTTATGTTTAAATTCTAATGATTTTTATGTAAACTCTCTCTCTCACTCAAGAAATGGTCATACTCATGACCCGTTCTCAATCCAAATCAAGCTTTTCATAAAGCTTTTCCTTAACCCAAGATTAAGCTATGCTTGAGGCCAATTTAATGGCTTTTTTCTATGCTTTTAGTTTATGCATATTGATGATTCAATCCACTATAGATTAATGATCCAATTAGAGATCATTTTAATTATTTCCTTAATGATAAGCTTTATCCCTTAGAAAAAATTGAGATTTATCAGTCATAGCAGCGGAGCTATGGCAAAATTTTTATAAAAATTATGCATAAAATAATTTCATTCAAAGTATAAAAAGAGGACTTCCTACCATATTCTAGGAATTATCATCCTAGATTAATTGAAAGAATTTCATTATAATCATGGAGAAATTGAATTTTAATATCATGCATAAAGGATAATTTTTTTATATCAAAAGTGTTACTTTTATCATTTTTAATTTTCATGCATAGAAGTATGCATAAAGGAAAAATTTTTATATCAAAAGTGTTACTTTTATCATTTTTTTAATTTTTCATGCATAGAAGTTTGCATAAAGGAAAATTTTTATATCAAAAGTGATACTTTTATCATTTTTAATTTTCATGCATAGAAGTATGCATAAAGGATAATTTTTTTATATTAAAAGTGTTATTTTTATCATTTTTAATTTTCATGCATAGAAGGATGCATAAAGGAAAATTTTTTATATCAAAAGTGTTACTTTTATCATTTTTAATTTTCATGCATAGAAGTATGCATAAAGGATAATTTTTTTATATCAAAAGTGTTACTTTTATCATATTGGATTTCATGCATAGAGGTATGCATAAAAGTTGAATATTTTATTATAAAAGTGTTACTTTTAGCATAATTGAATTTCATGCATAGAGGTATGCATAAAAGATACGGGAAGTGATAAGATATGATAAGATGCATGTGGATGTGGATGTGGATGTATGAATGTGGATGTATGGATGTGAATGTGGATGTGGATGTGGATGTATGAATGTGGATGTATGGATGTGGATGTGGATGTATGAATGTGGATGTATGGATGTGAATGTGGATGTGGATGTGGATGTATGAATGTGGATGTATGGATGTATGAATGTGGATGTATGGATGTGAATGAGGATGTAGATGTGGATGCATGGATGTAAATGTGGATGTGGATGTATGGATGTATGCATGTAGATGTGGATGCATGAATGTGGATGTATGGATGTGAATGAGGATATAGATGTGGATGTATGGATGTGAATGTACATGTAGATAAAGATGTATATATATGAATGGGAATGTGGATGTGGACGTATATATGCATGTGGATGTGGATATGGATGTGTATGTATGAATGTGGATATGGGATGTGGATGTATAAATGAGGATGTGAAAATGGAGATAAGCATGTAGATGTGGATGTATGGATGTGAATGTGGGTGTGGATGTGGATGTATGAATGTGGATGTATGGATGTGAATGAGGATGTGGATGTGGATGCATGGATGTAAATGTGGATTTGTATGTATGGATGTAGGCATGTAGATGTGGATGCATGAATGTGGATGTATGGATGTGAATGAGGATATAGATGTGGATGTATGGATGTGAATGTGCATGTAGATATGGATGTATAGATGTGAATGAGAATGTGGATGTGGATGTGGATGTATGTATGTATGTATGTGGATGTGGATGTATGAACGAGGACGTGATAATGAATGTATGCATGTGGATGTGGATATGGATGTGTATGTATGAATGCGGATATGGATGTGGATATGGATGTGTATGTATGAATGTGGATATGGGATGTGGATGTATAAATGAGGATGTGAAAATGGAGATAAGCATGTAGATGTGGATGTATGGATGTGAATGTGGATGTGGATGTGGATGTATGGATGTGGATATGGATGTGAATATATGATATGTGATGTGAAGGAATCTGAAGTGAAGAGATGGAAAATGATATGATTGGATGAGTACACATATAAATGAAATGTGGAATAAGTAATGTGGATTGCATGAGGGATAATGTGGAAAAATGAGAGTTAATATAGAAATTGTATTTGTAAACTGTTTGTAAATGCTGTTTGTAAATGGCTGTTTTATGTCAAGAATGCTGGGAAAGCATTTTGACCGTCTTGTGATTAAGGTCGTGGAGACCTAACTGATAAAGTTGCAACTGCTGACGGAGAGTCAATGGAGGACGTCTCGCGTAGCAAGGTCGGCCGAGGTCTTGACCAGCCTCGGTTCGATTAAAATGGTGAGCTTCCGGTACGGTGGATGAGGGACCAAGGAAGCGGCCTATGAGTGAAGCGCTAGGTCACCTGCGAAGGATCCTAGAGGGTGCTGACCATACGGTGCTCGGGCTCTGGGTCGCCCAGGATACCCACGCGTGCGTCGAGGAAGATATTGAAACAAGGAGTAAGAGTTGTTTTCTTGAACCGGGCATGGATCTGGTTGACTGACCTTGCTGGTCCTCAACGGATGAGTCCATGGCTCTTTTATATGGATCTGTTGGTTGATCTTGCTGATCTTCAACGAGAGTCCATCTTGATAAGTGATTATATTGTTGAGTATTATGGGCTAGGAACTATTGAAACGGCCCCTGTGTGGACAGGTGGTGAGCGTTCTAGTTGCCAATGATGCCATAGATACTCTGATGAAGGAATGATGGGAAATTATGAATCAACTGGATAAATTGGGAGATTGTGATCAGTGGTACTATGGTTTCATTAAAGGATTGTTTTAAAGTTAGCTGATGCTAAGAAAAAGGCAATTTTCATATTGGGTGTGTAAGTGGTGTGGCTAGTTTTATGTTTGCATGAAATTCCGGCTAGGGGGCCTTGGAACTCTTTTCCTTGGTACCCGGGACAAAACCTAACCAAATTCCAAATTGGATCCCATCACTACAGTGGTTGGGCGGTTGGCTAACCCATGGGATCGGATGGGGTTAGACTGGACTGATGGATCCGTAAATCGAGACTCAATTTCTGTTATTACGATAGATAAAGTAAATCCCGGATAGTAATTGTTCTATGGATAGGAATCAACGGCTGTGCCTCCTTGGTGGGGAAAAAAGCGTTGATCCCAATGATCCAAGTGCAAGTTTCTTCCTTGATCTGACCAAGTATCTTTATAGATGCAGTCGGATCTGTTTGATCAGTAAGGGTTTTGACTACGTTAGAGTAAAAATTATCTTGGTGGAATCGCCCGTGTTTTCCGGATAAGGGAAGTTTTTCCGGGTCTGGTTTTGGAAAAACCGACGGATTAGTCTTTTGTTCGGATATCCGTGGACGAGGCCCCGAGTGTGGGACCCTGCCTCGCGTAAGAAGTGCTACTTCCGCTGCTAGTACCCCGAATCCGTTGCGCGGTGGGAACAGGGATCCCACAGTTGGTATCAGAGCATTTGGTTAATAAAGATCAACTGAGAAGACAAATATGTCAAAAATTTATCAAGAAGCACAAAAAGGTTGTAATTGTGTGATATAATTCATACAATTTGATATTCAAACTGAAATTCGTAATTTGGTAATTGGGTCTTCAGATGGAAGTACCGCAATTATATAGAATCCCTGACTTGCTTGAGGCCTAGACATGATGGTATTTACCTTATAATTCCAAGAGCCACGACTACCCGTATATACCGAGAGTATACTGCAGCTCTTTACTGACAGTATATACGAGTAAATCTAAGACTTGAAATTATAAGCGTTAATGCTATCCAGATGATGAATTCGAATGTGGTTGATATGATTTTTAATTCTGTTTGAGAATTGATGAATTGAATTGGATTCTGATTGAAAATTCTGATTGAAAAATGATGATTTCTGAAATTAGTTGAAATATAAAAATCTGAACAAAACCACAATGAGGATGAATGGGACGAGTCCCAGTGATGATATTCATAACTGGAATGATGATAATGAATTCAGCAAATCACTATGAGATTAGTGGGTTGTGCTGTCAAATTGTTACTGTTAACACTTGATCAGTAGATCAAGTTAAGGGATGACAAATTGAGAACTTGCTTGACTGAAATTCCCGTGGAGGAATGTTCAGAAGGAAATTTTTCGGTCTAATGGACCATTATCATGTTAAAGATATGAATGATATGATCTGAATATTAATGATGAGTTCTATATAAGGGATATTTATCCCAGTGTTCTGCTGGGTTGACCAGAATATAAGGAACCCCAAAATAAAATTGGATGTTAAGAAAAAGAGTTGTCCTCTACCTTGCGAGATGAGGACATCTCGCACTTTTTAAGTGGGGTAGAATGTAAGATTCCTCCCCAGCCTTCGAGGTATACAGGAGTAAGAATCTCCCTTTCTGATCTTATAATTATTCCCTCTCTAAAATAAAAGAAAGTTCTGTTTAACAAAGGAAGACCCTTTTCCTAGAATACTTCTCAAGAGTCCCACCTGTTTTAAGGATTCAGAACAATGAGTTCAGAAGTGAGAATCGATGTTTTGGATATCAAGGTTTTGGTCTTCATTCGAGTACGGCCCAAAAGAAGTTCTTTATCTCTTGGGGAGTATATGAAGTTATCCCCCAGATATTGTGAGCCTTATATCTGAATTCAATGAAAGTAGGTGACTTAGCCTACAAGCTTCTTTTATCTCTTCATCTCAAAATTCTTAATGCCTTCTATAGAAAAATGTGTCAAACCCAAATCATGGAAAGACGGTAAAACTTCAGTGGCAAGTTACCGTTGGCTTCTAAGTTACGCTAGCTCCTTCCTTTATATAAGTCGTAACTTTTACTTGTCGCTCACAGTAATCTTACTTCCATCGATCTCCTTTCTTTCTTAATCTCCTTCATGGCTTGGCAACAAGAACTAGTTTTATCCCTAATGATTTCTCACCTTCAAGACGCAAGGGAGTCTGTGAAGAAAGATTTTATAGAGCAGTATGAGCGCTCACTTTTCCCTCACTTGGGAACTTCTGTAGCGCAGACAAAATGGCGGACCTATCAAGACATAACTAGGGTAACACCCTGGGGTCAGCAGCACTTTCGTAACAATGTCCGCTTGGCCATGGTTATTGAAGCTTTGGGTTTGGGTCCCCGATACTACTGCGTCATGAGATCAAGGCATCCTGGGTTTTCTGAGCGGGTCTTCTTACTGGCGTGTTTTCTTCCTCATGAGAAGATATGCCTTTACCCCATTTTTGGCTTGCCTCTCAGAGGTCCTTTTGTTAGAACACCTCATACCACTGAGATAGGCGTAGCAATAACCCACAGAATCATTCCCATAGATGAGTTACCTTATACTTGTGCAGCTTGTGAGGACTGCTTTTGTGATCATATGATGGACGGGCTTATGGAAGTGTAAAGAGTTCTTCTATCTTTACTGTATAAGTTCCGAGAATGAATAAAGTTTAAATCTTGTTCTTATTTTGAATCTTGCTCTCTTTAAGACGTTTCTTGGTGGTTAATCTTGATTAAAATTTTTCTTTAAGTCTCATATTCGTGCATCTTGCGAAATTATCCTAGTTTGCGAGATGAGGACATCTCGCATTTTTTTAAGTGGGGTAGAATGTAAGATTCCTCCCCCACCCCCTTTTTGATGTCTAGTATCTTTCCCTGTAATCAATCCCTCTTCAGAAATATAAAGACCTTGTTTCTATCTGTTTTAGCCTAGAGAGAGAAAAATATTCTAGAGAGAGAATATTCAGATTTTGAATATTTTTGGATAGAAAAATATCTCTTCTAATTCAGATGAGTTCCCCTGAAACAGAAATTCAAAAAAGAATTTTCCAATGTGCAATTGGAATTAATTGAAAATAGGTATAAAGAACCTTAGCCTAAGGGTCTAGATTTTCAGAAATCTTTAGACTATGGTCCAATTAAGGTTCCTATGGACCAATAGCATCAATCCATGTGTAGGGAGGAGATAAATCCAACTTGTAAAAAGAAAATACCCAAAAATGAGTAAATGCTCACATGAGGTGAAGAGTTGAAAATGTACAAGGTTTATTAGTAAAAAACTATGTGCAATATTAAAAATATGAGATATTTTGGGTATAATGATTTTATTATGACACATATGTAAGGAAGGGGAGTCCCTTAAATGCTCACATGAGGTGAAGAGTTGAAAATGTACAAGGTTTATTAGTAAAAAACTATGAGCAATATTAAAATGATTCCATTATGACACATATGTAAGGAAGGGGAGTTCTTTAAAGGAGGTGCATATTTCACATAAGATGAAGAGTTGAAAATGTACAAGGTTTATTAGTAAAAAAAAACTATGAGCAATATTAAAATGATTCCATTATGACACATATGTAAGGAAGGGGAGTTCTTTAAAGGAGGTGCATATTTCACATGCTTGAATGAGTTTTAAACTCATAAAAATTGAGATATTTCATCTCTCCTCATTCAAGTCTAGTTCCAAAAAGTTAGCTTAACTGACCTAAAAATGGTCAAATATTGACCAAACTGATTTAGAAAATTCTAGAATCAGTTTGTTTGGTTAGGAGCTCAATTTTTCCTATAAATAGAAGCCTCCCCCTTGTTGAAAAATAGTTAGTGTTTATGCATCGTTACTCTACTCCACCTAAGCCAAGAACTGTGAATTCATTTAATAATTCACTAGTTTTTGGAGCTTCCCTCTTTCTTCAATCCCCATTAGTGGCTCCATCAACATACTTAACCAATTGATTGGTTGGGGGCCTCTACCGTGAACAAAGAATCAAGCAAGTTGTAAGGTAATTAGTGAATATTGATCTTTCTATAATTTCTCAATGTTTCTCTCTTCTCAACCCCTCTCAAGCTTGAGAAGTTTAATTGGTATGGTTTTTTTTTAAATACTATTGAAGTTTGAATAGTAGTGAAGAGTTACATAAGTTAATAAATGCTATTGAAGTTAATTTTCATTTATGTTTAAATTCTAATGATTTTTATGTAAACTCTCTCTCTCACTCAAGAAATGGTCATACTCATGACCCGTTCTCAATCCAAATCAAGCTTTTCATAAAGCTTTTCCTTAACCCAAGATTAAGCTATGCTTGAGGCCAATTTAATGGCTTTTTTCTATGCTTTTAGTTTATGCATATTGATGATTCAATCCACTATAGATTAATGATCCAATTAGAGATCATTTTAATTATTTCCTTAATGATAAGCTTTATCCCTTAGAAAAAATTGAGATTTATCAGTCATAGCAGCGGAGCTATGGCAAAATTTTTATAAAAATTATGCATAAAATAATTTCATTCAAAGTATAAAAAGAGGACTTCCTACCATATTCTAGGAATTATCATCCTAGATTAATTGAAAGAATTTCATTATAATCATGGAGAAATTGAATTTTAATATCATGCATAAAGGATAATTTTTTTATATCAAAAGTGTTACTTTTATCATTTTTAATTTTCATGCATAGAAGTATGCATAAAGGAAAAATTTTTATATCAAAAGTGTTACTTTTATCATTTTTTTAATTTTTCATGCATAGAAGTTTGCATAAAGGAAAATTTTTATATCAAAAGTGATACTTTTATCATTTTTAATTTTCATGCATAGAAGTATGCATAAAGGATAATTTTTTTATATTAAAAGTGTTATTTTTATCATTTTTAATTTTCATGCATAGAAGGATGCATAAAGGAAAATTTTTTATATCAAAAGTGTTACTTTTATCATTTTTAATTTTCATGCATAGAAGTATGCATAAAGGATAATTTTTTTATATCAAAAGTGTTACTTTTATCATATTGGATTTCATGCATAGAGGTATGCATAAAAGTTGAATATTTTATTATAAAAGTGTTACTTTTAGCATAATTGAATTTCATGCATAGAGGTATGCATAAAAGATACGGGAAGTGATAAGATATGATAAGATGCATGTGGATGTGGATGTGGATGTATGAATGTGGATGTATGGATGTGAATGTGGATGTGGATGTGGATGTATGAATGTGGATGTATGGATGTGGATGTGGATGTATGAATGTGGATGTATGGATGTGAATGTGGATGTGGATGTGGATGTATGAATGTGGATGTATGGATGTATGAATGTGGATGTATGGATGTGAATGAGGATGTAGATGTGGATGCATGGATGTAAATGTGGATGTGGATGTATGGATGTATGCATGTAGATGTGGATGCATGAATGTGGATGTATGGATGTGAATGAGGATATAGATGTGGATGTATGGATGTGAATGTACATGTAGATAAAGATGTATATATATGAATGGGAATGTGGATGTGGACGTATATATGCATGTGGATGTGGATATGGATGTGTATGTATGAATGTGGATATGGGATGTGGATGTATAAATGAGGATGTGAAAATGGAGATAAGCATGTAGATGTGGATGTATGGATGTGAATGTGGGTGTGGATGTGGATGTATGAATGTGGATGTATGGATGTGAATGAGGATGTGGATGTGGATGCATGGATGTAAATGTGGATTTGTATGTATGGATGTAGGCATGTAGATGTGGATGCATGAATGTGGATGTATGGATGTGAATGAGGATATAGATGTGGATGTATGGATGTGAATGTGCATGTAGATATGGATGTATAGATGTGAATGAGAATGTGGATGTGGATGTGGATGTATGTATGTATGTATGTGGATGTGGATGTATGAACGAGGACGTGATAATGAATGTATGCATGTGGATGTGGATATGGATGTGTATGTATGAATGCGGATATGGATGTGGATATGGATGTGTATGTATGAATGTGGATATGGGATGTGGATGTATAAATGAGGATGTGAAAATGGAGATAAGCATGTAGATGTGGATGTATGGATGTGAATGTGGATGTGGATGTGGATGTATGGATGTGGATATGGATGTGAATATATGATATGTGATGTGAAGGAATCTGAAGTGAAGAGATGGAAAATGATATGATTGGATGAGTACACATATAAATGAAATGTGGAATAAGTAATGTGGATTGCATGAGGGATAATGTGGAAAAATGAGAGTTAATATAGAAATTGTATTTGTAAACTGTTTGTAAATGCTGTTTGTAAATGGCTGTTTTATGTCAAGAATGCTGGGAAAGCATTTTGACCGTCTTGTGATTAAGGTCGTGGAGACCTAACTGATAAAGTTGCAACTGCTGACGGAGAGTCAATGGAGGACGTCTCGCGTAGCAAGGTCGGCCGAGGTCTTGACCAGCCTCGGTTCGATTAAAATGGTGAGCTTCCGGTACGGTGGATGAGGGACCAAGGAAGCGGCCTATGAGTGAAGCGCTAGGTCACCTGCGAAGGATCCTAGAGGGTGCTGACCATACGGTGCTCGGGCTCTGGGTCGCCCAGGATACCCACGCGTGCGTCGAGGAAGATATTGAAACAAGGAGTAAGAGTTGTTTTCTTGAACCGGGCATGGATCTGGTTGACTGACCTTGCTGGTCCTCAACGGATGAGTCCATGGCTCTTTTATATGGATCTGTTGGTTGATCTTGCTGATCTTCAACGAGAGTCCATCTTGATAAGTGATTATATTGTTGAGTATTATGGGCTAGGAACTATTGAAACGGCCCCTGTGTGGACAGGTGGTGAGCGTTCTAGTTGCCAATGATGCCATAGATACTCTGATGAAGGAATGATGGGAAATTATGAATCAACTGGATAAATTGGGAGATTGTGATCAGTGGTACTATGGTTTCATTAAAGGATTGTTTTAAAGTTAGCTGATGCTAAGAAAAAGGCAATTTTCATATTGGGTGTGTAAGTGGTGTGGCTAGTTTTATGTTTGCATGAAATTCCGGCTAGGGGGCCTTGGAACTCTTTTCCTTGGTACCCGGGACAAAACCTAACCAAATTCCAAATTGGATCCCATCACTACAGTGGTTGGGCGGTTGGCTAACCCATGGGATCGGATGGGGTTAGGCTGGACTGATGGATCCGTAAATCGAGACTCAATTTCTGTTATTACGATAGATAAAGTAAATCCCGGATAGTAATTGTTCTATGGATAGGAATCAACGGCTGTGCCTCCTTGGTGGGGAAAAAAACGTTGATCCCAATGATCCAAGTGCAAGTTTCTTCCTTGATCTGACCAAGTATCTTTATAGATGCAGTCGGATCTATTTGATCAGTAAGGGTTTTGACTACGTTAGAGTAAAAATTATCCTGGTGGAATCGCCCGTGTTTTCCGGATAAGGGAAGTTTTTCCGGGTCTGGTTTTGGAAAAACCGACGGATTAGTCTTTTGTCCGGATATCCGTGGACGAGGCCCCGAGTGTGGGACCCTGCCTCGCGTAAGAAGTGCTACTTCCGCTGCTAGTACCCCGAATCCGTTGCGCGGTGGGAACAGGGATCCCACAATAGGGGCCCTTTAAGATGCCATGTAATTAAAAGGTTATTAAGGAAAAGGGCCAAACATGTGATGCCATGTATACAAAAATGTTGGGTGATTAAAGGTGGTCAAAAGATTCTCTAGAAGATGCCTTTTTGTACTTTTCATTCCTAAAAAGTGGGGGGGAAGTTTTTGAAATTTCGGACATCCATAACTTCTAGATATGAGCTCAAAATTTATCGGAGATTAGAGATCCAGAATCTACTCGCTGAGCTCTTTCCATAGATATGTTACATGATATGGTTTTACCCACTCAATTTTAAATTCAATTTTGGCGGGAAACTTTGAAATTCAAACTTCTTGCCATTTGAAGAATAAGAAGGTATCTAAAGTCAAAGAAACTTAACATTTTAACAAAAAGTCATTAAAATCATAATATGGCAGCTTAAAGGGCCCCTATAGACCTCAACCTTCCCCTAGTGGCCATTGTTTTCCATGCACAACAGGATAAAGAATTGCCCTAGGGCCATTCTTGCATGACCCCAAGGCATCAAGGTCATTTTTGGGATGGCCAAGGGCATCCCAAAATGGTCCTAGGGCCATTCTTTTCCATGCACAACATGAGGGAGAATGGCCCTAGGTAGATTCTTGCATGAGTCCAAGGCCTCAAGGTCATTTTTTGGATGGCCATGGGGTATCCAAGACTCACCCTAGGGCCATTGTTTTCCATGCACAAGAGGATAAAGAATTCCCCTAGGGCCATTCTTGCATGACCCCAAGGCGTCAAGGTCATTTTTGGGATGGCTAGGGGGCATCCAAGAATGGCCCTAGCACCATTCTTTTCCATGCACAACATGAGGAAGAATGGCCCTAGGGCCATTCTTGCATGACCCCAAAGCGTCAAGGTCATTTTTTGGGATCTCCATGGGAGCATCCAAGAATGGTCCTAGGGCCATTCTTTTCCATGCACAATATAAGGAAGAAGGGCCATGCAGAATCCAAGAATGGTCGTGGAGCCATTCATTTTTATGCACAACATGAGGAAGAATGGCCATAGGCCCATTCTTGCATGGGCCCAAACCTCAAAGTCATTTTTGGGATGGCCATGGGGCATCCAAGAATGGTCCTAGGGCCATTTTTTTCGATGCACAACATGAGAAATAATGGCCCTAGGGCCATTCTTGCATGACCCCAAGGCCTCAAGGTCATTTTTTAGGATGGACATGGGCATCCAAGAATGGCCATAGAGCCATTCTTTTCCATGCACAACAAGAGGACCATTCTTGCATGACCTCAAGGCCTCAAGGTCATTTTCGGATGGCTATGGTGCATAGAAGAATGGTCCTAGGGCCATTGTTTTCCATGCACAACTTGAGGAAAAATGGCCCTAGGGCCATTCTTGCATGACCCCAAGGCCTCAAGGTCATTTTGGGATGGCCATGGGGCATCCAAGAATGGCCCTAGGATAATTCTTTTCCATGCACAACATGAGGAAGAATGGTCCTTGGTCCTAGGGCCATTCTTGCATGACCCCAAGGCATCAAGGTCATTTTTGGGATGGCCATTGGTCATCGATGAATGGCTCTAGCGCCATTCTTTGCCATGCACAACATGAGGAAGAATGGCCCTAGGGCCATTCTTCCATGACCCCAAGGCCTCAAGGTCATTCTTGGGTTGGCCATCGGAGATCTAAGAATGGTCCTAGAGACATTTTTTTCCATCCACAACATGAGGAACAATGACACTACGCCCGTTCTTGCATGACCCCAAGCATCCACGTCATTTTTGGGATGGCCATGGAGGCATCCAAGAATGGTCCTAGGGCCATTCTTTCCCATGCACAACATGAAGGAGAATGGCCCTTGCAAGACCCCAAGGTTTCAAGGTCATTTTTTGGATGGCCATGGGGCATCCAAGAATGGCCATTGTTTTCCATGCACAACATGAGGAAGAATGGTCCTAGGGAAATTCTTGCATGACCCCAAGGCGTCAAGGTCATTTTTGGGATGGCCATGGGGCATCCAAGAATGGCCCTAGCACCATTCTTTTCCATGCACAACATGACGAAGAATGACCCTAGGGCCATTCCTTTCCATGCACAACATAAGGAAGAATGGCCATGCGGAATCCAAGAATGGTCCTAGGGTCATTCATTTCCATGCACAACATGAGGAAGAATGGCCATAGGCCCTTTCTTGCGTGGGATAACTACTACAAACACCTTATCCACAACATGAACTAGGAGATGCATTTGTATGGTTAAGATGTTGATTGGAAAAACATCTCCACCAATGTAATTGCTTCTATGGCATTTAAGCGGGCTACTTCCAAAGTGTCTTTTCTTATCTTCTTCATTGAAATCCAATGGACCACGGTGCCACTCTTGTATATTGTATCCCTTAGATTGTCAACGACACTGAGGCAACCTTTTATGGTCATAGGCAAGAGAAATTGCAAGAACTTATGCCAATCATGTGATTTTAAGCCACACAACTCGTTATCCTTTGTAAATTCCCCCTTTAGGCAATGCATACATCCAATCAGAGTACAAAACTCGAAAATGCACTTCTTAACTTGAGCTTTATCTTCTTTTGTCTCAATACCCAAGGAGTGTTAGGAAGTAGAAACTTACCATCACCTCTAGTTTGTGCCCATAAGTGTCACATACGATCACGTATTTATAAATCCTCCCTTTGGCCCTTGCTCTATGTGATCCAATTAATAGTCTTCCAAAGAACTATGGATATATTTTTAAAAATATGCATAGGGTCAAGCAAATGGTTAATTAGAAGACCTTCCAAATTAATAGTCTTCCAAAGAACTATGGATATATTTTTAAAAATATGCATAGGGTCAAGCAAATGGTTAATTAGAAGACCTTTCCAATATGGTAGTCGGTAAAATATGGACAACTGCTTCATTCTAGGGGGTGGAGACTCTCCGTTGTCCTCCCATGCTCTCTTCCAATCATGGAAGAGAAGGCCAACCCAAATAGCCCTCATGTAGCTCCAACCCAAATAGCCCTCACGTAGCTGATGGTCCTCTAGTAGATACTTCTTGTGACCCTCATACACTATCTTTCTCAAGCCTCCTGAATGACAAGAACCTAGTATAGGTCCACGCATTGTATCCACAGATCAATAGTCATGTATTAAAACAAATAATAATACACAAGCATCCACATATATTTCAATAGTAGCTGTTACAAAATAACATAATAGCTTACCACTGCATTCTCCAAAGCCTGGCCAATCATGCATAGTCCACATTAGAATTCCTCGTAATGAGAACTCCCTTTGTCCAAACCTCTTTGACATGTCATGTACATCAATTCATTCCCACAAACTTTGTAGCTCCTCTATTAATGGGGATAAGTATACATCCATGTTGGCTACCTCTTATACTTCCCAGGAATTGTTAATGAGAGACAAAGATGTCCCTTCGTTATTGGTAACTATGGTAGAAGATTGTAAGTTCACAAGACAAATTGGCCATGTGCTCCATGTTGAACTTTTGAGACCAAATGGGTTCACACCATCCATAGCCCGAGGCGAATATTATGAGGTTCCTTATTAAAGTGTGGCCACTTCTCTTTAATGTGTCTCCATGCAGGGCAATCAATGGGCAAACGTATAAAATTATCCATAGATCTAGTGGTTCAATGCCAAGACATCATAGATGCCATGACCCTAGGTCCATTCTTCCTCATGTTGTGCATGGAGAAGAATGGCCCTAGCGTCTTTCTTGCATGACCCCAAGGCCACATAAATGGCCCTAGGACCAGTCTAACTCATGTTGTGCATGGAAAGGAATAACCCTAGGAAAATTCTTGGATGCCCCACGGCCATCCCAAAAATGAGCTTGCAGCCTTGGGGTCATGCAAGAAAGACCCTAGGGCCATTCTTCCTCATGTTGTGCATGGAGAAGAATGGCCCTAGGACCATTTGGATGCCCCCATGGCCACTATTTCATGCACTGGGGGGTCATGTAGAAATCATCCTTACATCTGTTGTAAAGTAAGTTCTTGGATCCCCCATGGCCATCCCAAGAATGACCTGGAGGCCATGGGGTTATGAAAGAATGGCCCTAGGGCCATTCTTCCTCATGTTGTGCATGGAAAAGAATGGTGCTAGAGCCATTCTTGGATGCCTAATGGCCATCCCAAAAATAACCTTGATGCCTTGGGGTCATGCAAGAATGGCCGTAGGACAATTCTTCCTTATGTTGTGCATAGAAAAGATTTATCCTAGGGCCATTCTTGGATGCCCCATGGCCATCCCAAAACTACCTTGAGGCCTTGGGGTCATGCAAGAATGGCCCTAGGGCCATTCTTCCTCATGTTTTGCATGGAAAACAATGGCCCTAGGACCATTCTTGGATGCCCATGGCCATCCCAACATGACCTTGAGGCCTTGGGGTCATGCAAGAATGGTTCTCATGTTGTGCATGGAAAAGAATGACTATGGCCATTCTTCGATGCCCCATGTCCATCCCAAAAATGACCTTGAGGCCTTGGGGTCATGCAAGAATGGCCCTAGGGCCATTCTTCCTCATGTTGTGCATGGAAAAAAATGGCCCTAGGACAATTTTTGAATGCCCCATGGCTATCCCAAAAATGACTTTCAGGTTTGGGCCCATGGGCATAGGGCCATTCTTCCTCATGTTGTGCATGGAAATGAATGATCCTAGGACCATTCTTGGATTCCACATGGCCATTCTTCCTTATGTTGTGCATGGAAAAGAATGGCCCTAGGACCATTCTTGGATGCCCCCATGGCCATCCCAAAAATGACCTTGATGCCTTGGGGTCATGCAAGAATGGCCCTAGGGCCATTCTTCCTCATGTTGTGCATGGAAAAGAATGGTGCTAGGGCCATTCTTGGATGCCCCATGGCCATCCCAAAAATAACCTTGACGCCTTGGGGTCATGTAAGAATTTCCTAGGGCCATTCTTCCTCATGTTGTGTATGGAAAACAATGGCCCTAGGGCCATTCTTGGATGACCCACCATGGCCATCCAAAAAATGACCTTGAGGATTTGGGGTCGTACAAGAATGCACCTAGGGCCATTCCCCCTCATGTTGTGAATGGAAAAGAATGGCCCTAGGACCATTCTTAGATGCCCCCATGACCATCTCAAAAATGACCTTGATGCCTTGGGGTCATTCAAGAATGGCCCTAGGACCATTCTTAGATGCCCCCATGGCCATCTCATAAATGACCTTGATGCTTGGGGTCATTCAAGAATGGCCCTAGGAACATTATTAGATGCCCCCATGGCCATCTCAAAAATGACCTTGATGCCTTGGGGTAATTTAAGAATGGCCCTAGGACCATTCTTCCTCATGTTGTGCATAGAAAAGAATTATCCTAGGGTCATTCTTGGATGCCCCATGGACATCCCAAAATGACTTTTAGGCCTTGGGGTCATGTAACAATGGCCCTAGGGCCATTCCTCCTCATGTTGTGCATGGAAAACAATGGCCCTAGGACCATTCTTGGATGCCCCATAGCCATCCCAAAATGACCTTGAGGCCTTGGGATCATGCAGATTGGCTCTCATGTTGTGCATGGAGAAGAATGGCTCTAGAATGGCCCTCATGTTGTGCATGGACAATTCTTGGATGGCCCATGGCCATCCCTAAAATGGCCTTGAGGCCTTGGGGTCATGCAAGAATGGCTCTAGGACAATTCTTCCTCATGTTACGCATGAAAAAGAATGGCCTTAGGACTATTTTTGGATGCACCCGTGGCCCTTTGGGGTCAGGCCAGAATGGTTCTTACACCTATTGTGCATGAAAAGAATGGCCATAGGGCCATTCTTCTAACTGTTGTGCATGTACACGAATGTTCCTAGGAGCATTCTTGGATGCACCCATGGCCATCCCAAAAATGACCTTGAGGCCTTGGGGTCATGCAAGAAGGGCCCTAGGGCCATTCTTCCTCATGTTGTGCATGGAAAAGAATGGCCCTTGGAGCATGGCCATCTAAAAAATGACCTTGAGGCCTTGGGGTCATTCAAGAACGGCCCTAGGGCCATTCTTCCTCATGTTGTGCATGGAAAAGAATGGCCCTTGCGCCATCTCGAAAATGACCTTGAGGCCTTGGGGTCATTCAAGAACGGCCCTAGGGTCATTCTTCCCCATGTTGTGCACATGGAAAATAATAGCCCAAGAACCATTCTTGGATGTCCCTAGTACCATTCTTGGATGTCCCTAGTACCATTCTTGGATGCCCCTATGACCATCCCAAAAATGACCTTGAGGCCTTGGGGTCATGCAAGAATGGCCCTAGGGCCATTCTTCCTCATGTTGTGCATGGAAGAGAATGGCCCTACGACCATTCTTGGATGCCCACAAGGCCACCATTTCATGCACTGTGATGCATTTTCAAGTAAAACGATGGATATATGAGTCCTTGGAGTCATGTAGAAATGGTCCTTGCACCTCTTGTGCAAGAGAAAAATGGCCCCAGGGCCATTCTTAGATGACCCATGGCCATCCCAGAAATGACCTTGAGGCCATTGAATGGTTAAAATACTTGTTGGAAAGTATTTCTCAGCCATTGTAATAGCCTCGATATAGTTTAACCGTGCTGCTTCCAATGTGTCTCTAATAATCTCTTTCCTTGATATCCAACGTACCACTCCACCAATTTTGTAAATTGTTGCTCTAATGTCATTGTTGAGGCAATCCTTTATGGCTATAGGAAGCACGAATTGCAAGAATCTGTGCCAGTCATGACTCTTTAAGCCACTAAGCTCATCATCCTTTGTAAATGCTCCCTTCAAGAAATGCATGCATCCTTTAGGGGTATGAAACTCACTAATGCACTTGTTTACACGCCGTTGCTCATCCTTTAACATGAACCAAGGTGATTTTGGTAGCTTCACCTTTCCATCTGCTCTATTTTGGGCCCATACGTGGTGCATGCATTGAACCTCTTGTAAATCATCTCTTTGTGCCTTGCTCTCCTTTGATCCTCTGATGGTTTTCCAAAGCACCTCAGCTATATTCTTGAAAATGTGCATTGGGTCAAGAAGATGGTTCACTAAAGGTCATTACAGCATATGGAAGCTGATGGAAAATGGATAGACGCTTCATTCCTGGAGGTGTACAGGTTGGATCCAGCTCCCATAAGGTCCTTCAATCACTACTCTTCCATATGTGAGGAGACCTCCCTAGAAATCCCTCACGCAAAGGATGGTCCATTGGGAGATACTTCTATGTTCTTCATAGACTTTGAGTATCAAGCCGCCTCAAGTTGCGGCCCACATAATGGACATCCATTTTACCCTAACACTGAATACCGTGTAAAACATCAAAAATATTGTAGTAGGTACATTTGGATGAAAATCATGTCTTAACATAATATGTTAACAACCTACAGTATTACTTGAGCACTCTCCATAGCTAGGCCAATCATGCATAGTCCACATAGGTATTTCTCTCAATGTTAGTACACATTGTCCAAACCTCTTGGAAATATCATGAACTTCAATGCCCTCCCATAGAACACGAAGCTCCTCAACTAAAGGGGTACACATCCATGTTCTTCACCTTGTACTTTCCAGGAACTATCATAAACAATAAAAGATGCTCTTTTTTTATCGCTAGTAGCCATGGTGGAAGATTATAGTTACTAGATAAACATGCCATGTACTCCATGATGAACTTCGTAGACCAAATGGATTCACTCCATCCATTGCTAGTCCGAGTAGAATATAGCGAGCCTCCTCCTCCTGAAAGGCTACCCACTTCTCTTGAATTTCCACTTCTCTTCAATGTCCTTCCATGTCGGGAATCTTCAATGTCCTCAACTAAAAGGGGCTAAATACACATCCATGCTCTTCACCTTGTACTTTCCAGGAACTATCAAAAACAATTAAAGATGCCCTTTTTTTATCGCTAGCCATGGTGGAAGATTATAGTTACTAGACAAACATGCCATGTACTCCATGATGAACTTCGTAGACCAAATGGATTCACTCCATCCATCGCTAGTCCGAGTAGAGTATAGCAAGCCTCCTCCTCCTGAAAGGCTACCCACTTCTCTTCAATGTCCACTTCTCTTTAATGTCCTTCCATGCAAGTAATCTTCAATGTCCTCAACTAAAGGGGCTAAATACACATCCATGTTCTTCACCTTGTACTTTCCAGGAACTATCAAAAACAATAAAAGATGCCCTTTTTTTATCGTTAGCCATGGTGGAAGATTATAGTTACTAGACAAACATGCCATGTACATGATGAACTTCGTAGACCAAATGGATTCACTCCATCCATCGCTAGTTCGAGTAGAATATGGTGAGTCTCCTTCTCCTAAAAGGCTACCCACTTCTCTTCAATGTCCTTTCATGTAGGGAATCTGCAAGCACACGCATAACACCATTCGTGGACCTACGGTGCCAAGTCATCAATCCTACAATGGATTTACACTTGAACATTGTTTTAATCCAAGGGATGATGGAAGTGTCGTTAAACTTTTGCTGGTACCCTTTCTCCTTGCACATCTTGTCTATATCTTGATGTACCACAATGCGGACATTGTACTGTGTTGTTGTATTCTTGTTGATAAAGAATACAATCATTTGGACAAGCATGGTGTGTGTTGTAGTCCTCCATGCCAATCGAGTGTGCAACATTGCTTTTGCTCGACTATGGTCCACTGGCATCTCATCTTCTTTTGGCAATATTTGATGTTTAAATAAGCTATTACATAAAATAGTCAGGCTAAGAAAATGCATATAAAGGTACATAACTTACTAATTGCATATGATATCATCACTTACGCAAAAAGTTTGATACGATCGTATCAGACTATCCAAAAATTGATTGCAAGTTCAATATGGATAGGCAAGTGCGTAAAATAGACACATGTGCTCCACGATATAGTGGAAGATGAGCAAGCTTGCGTAGCTATTTCTCTTCTTGGGAAGCATATTCCACACGTCATGTTTTTTCTTCTACCCCTTCCTATTCCAAACCTCGATCTTCTGATCCATCTTGTAAGGCATTTATCATGTCATCCATGTCATGTTCTAGTATTTTCTTTGAATCTACCTCAAATTCCTTGGGTTGTTGGATCACCTCATTTGTGGCTACTCTTGTTGGTCTCCATCATTCAAGCCCTTGGTTCGTCATTGTTGAAGCATGCATTGCCACTAATTAGATGTTCCAATCGCTCCATCGGAAATATTCTCCATTTTTTTGTATAATCATTGCAAATTTGTTGGCGTCGAGCCACTTGGTATTTGCAGCGAGTACATGGGCAAAGTGTCTTCTCCTCTAAATCAACAAAATTTGAGGGTGTGGCGTCGTCCATGGTTTCCATATTGATTTGTAATCGTAACGAATGCTTATTTTTATAGAGGAATCCTTTCTTAAGTATTTGTGGAGGGTGGTAGTCGGTGATAGGTAATTGGAAATGTCGGGGGCATGCAAGATCTGGAAAGATTTTGAATTTTAATGAAAAGTAGCGATCATCGAAATAAGTGTTGAAATGTTCGTCGAAAAGAGCGTGGGAAATTTATTTTTTCGACGCTTATTTCCATGCTATTTTCCACTAACTTTTCGACGCTGTTTTCCACAGTTATTTCAGTGCATATATCGACGGTGCAAGTTTTTACAGTAAAATAGAACCTCTTTTTTCTGCGTTTTTTTCGTGCGCATGTATTTTGCTTCCTCACCAGGTATTCCTCCTTTTTCATCACTCCCATCTCCTCTTGGTTACATGTACATCTGTTGTAAAATGTATATGTGTAATTATGGATAATTTTCTTGTTTTTTTTCTTTCTCATTTGTTTTGCAGGTTCTTTCTCTCTCGTCCCAAGCTCTTCTCCACCTCCTTCTTTGCCCTCCCTCCCCTCCCCTCCCCTCTTCTCTCCTCTCCTCTCCTCTTGGTTGTTGTTAAATTGGTGTGTGTGTGTGTTGAAGGATAAACCTCCTTGTGTATCCATGCTATTCACACTTTTAGGGTTTTGTATTACTAATTCTTTTCTCAACTTTTCGTTTTGTTTTATAGGTCTTCTAATCCTCTCTTTCAACTTCACCAAAAAGAGGTGAATTCTTTTCTCTTTCCTCTCTTTTCAATTTTATATGTATGCATTAGGTTCTTAGGGCTTTTGTATGTATGCATTACTAGTCCTTTCCTCACCCTTTTGTTGGTTTTGTAGGTCTTCTAATCTTCTCTTTCAAAATCACCAAAAAGAGGTAAGTGCTTTCCTATCTTTCCTCTCTTTACTATCCTTCTATTCTCTCTTTTCTCTATTTTTATCTACTAAAAAGAGGGGTTTTGTTTTGTAGGTCCTCTATGCATAGAGCTTAATCTATGACTAGAGCTCTAATCATAGAGCTTAATCTATACATTAAGCTCTATTCGTAGAGCTTAATGAATAGATTAAGCTCTACGCATGCATTCATAATGCATAGAGATATATGCATAGATTAAGCTCTATGCATAGAGCTCTATGCATGTATTAAGCTCTATGCTTAATGCATGCATAGAGCTTAATCTATGCATACATGCTTAATGCATAGTGCCGGGATACAGCTTAGTTTAGGATAGCATGGCTTGCATAGTGCTTTATGCATAAGCCTCATGCATAGCTTTATGCATAAGGCCTCATGCATGCTTTATGCATAAGACATCATGCATGATTTATGCACCAGCCTTATGCATAATGCTTTATGCATAAGGCCTCATGCATAGCTTTATGCCTTAAGCTTTATGAATAAGGCCTCATGTATGCTTTATGCATAAGCTTTAGCATAGCTTGCTTAAGGCTTGCCTAGCGGCATAGTTTGCATAGGGCTTGCATAAGGTTTTGTATGTATGCATTACTAATCCTTTCCTCACCCTTTTGTTGATTTTGTAGGTCCTCTAATCCTCTCTTTCAACATCATGAAAAAGAGGTAAGTCCTTTTCTATCTTTCCTCTCTTTCCTCTATTATTATTACACCCTTGGGTGTTGGAGATTTGTTTTGTAGGTTATGCGTAATGCTCATTCATGCTTTATGCATAAGCCTCATGCATAGCTTTATGCATAAGGCCTCATGCTTGCTTTATGCATAAACTTTGTACACATAAGGCCTCATGCATAGTTTTATGCTCAAGGCCTCATGCTTAAGGCCTTATGCATAGTGCTTTATGCATAAGCCTTATGCATAATGCTCTATGCATAAGCTTTATGCATAAGGCCTCATTCATAGTAGCTTTATGCATACGGCCTCATGCATAGCTTTGTAGGTTTGCGCATAAGCTTTATGCATAATTCTCATGCATGCTTTATGCACAATGCTTTATGCGCATAAGCCTCATGCATAGCTTTATGCATAGGCTTTATGCATAAGGCCTCATATATAAATAAATGAATGTTGAGGGATAACTCATGTGTATGCTCTTATTAAAGTGTCCATGTGGGCTTTGTTATGTGTGTGTAGAAACATGTTTTGCACTCCAGATGAGACACCAGCTTACTCTCCATCCTTCTCTCCATATGCCATGTCATCTGACCAGTTTATGGGTTTTTTAGCACAAGCCCCAATGTTACAAGCAACAAGAGGATGCGGCCAAAGCTCGAATGGAGAGCGTAGGAAGCTCTTACCTTGGAAGCGACGGTTGGGATGCATTCCATGTCTACTTTGTAAGTCTTAATGCTTATCTTGTATGTTTCATTTGATGTTATGTCTACTTTGTAATAAGTATCAACTCTTATCTTGTTGTTTTGGTATTTTTAGAATCAAGTGGTTGATTGGCCGACAACGGGAGAAGAGGAGGACATTGCTCGTCGCGTACTTTCTCTTGGAAGCTTGAGTGAGAAGGCACCAACCTCAATTTGCAGGCGCATTGCAGATATGGTAAGTGTAGTAAGCCTTAACCTTATGATTTGTAAAAAATTATCTTGTATGGTTTTCATAGGGACCAATGCCTGACCCTGAGTGAGGGCTCTGCATAGAGTGGCCTTGCCCATGTCTTTCCTCTTGTACATACATATTTTGGTCAGCTCACATCTTTGTTTGAGCTTGTATAGCTTGTATGCCACTACTTTATGCAATTTTCGAGTATAGCTTGTAGAGCTTGTATGCAATTTTATTTAACTAGTTTATACAATTTTGGCTTATCTTGTCAGAGCTTGATATATAAATTCACCATCTTGCAATATAATTTGGCCATTGTTTGCACTTGTGTGAATTGTGTATCTACTCTATAATGTCAAAAATGTTATGGCACTTTAACTTTTTCAACAAATTCAATTCGTTCTTCACATCAGAGTACAGTTACCTTTGGTACTCCAACTACACAACTGCAACTGGATGCACCATTATGCCAAAAAAAATTAATACCTTTATGCGTCGAAATAACCATAAAAAAAACATCAAAAGTTTCTTGCATCCATCGAAAAAAGCGTCAAAAGTTTCTTGCATCCGTCGAAATATCTCTCTTTAGACATTTTCTCTCTCTAGGCCAAAACAGGGTAAAACAAGATCTTTCTTCTATTTCAGAGAGGGGAATAATTTCAAGAACAGAAGGGGAGGTTCTTACACCTTTACACCTCAAAAGCTAGAGGGAGAAATCTTACATCCTATCCCACTTAAAAAAATGCGAGATGTCCTCATCTCTCGCAGCTGGAGAATAAACTCTTTCACCTTAAGATCCAGCTAATTCTAGGGTTTCTTATAGTCTTGTCAACCCACACAGAATCCTGGGATAAAGATCCCTTCTACAAGAAGAACACACAGAACTCATTATCAGAGAACAATTCATTCAAAACATATCATTCATATCCTTAACACAATAATGGTCCATCGTACTGAGAATTTCATCTGACATTCCTCCACGAGAATTTTAGTTATGGAGGTTCTCAATTTGTCATCCCTTAATTAGATCCACTAGGTCAAAGGTCAACAACAGCAATCTGTCCAGCACAATCCACTAATCTCATAGTGATTTGCTGAAGCTATAATAATCATTCTAGATACTAACATCATCACGGGGATTCGTCCCAATATCAGTCGAAATCGATGTCAAAAAAAGCGTGGAAAACATAATTATTTTGACGCATATATCGACGCGTATTTTGACGTTTAGGGAATTATAAGCTTAGTTCTAAAGCGTGGTTAATGACCTGGCCTCTTGTAGTGCCTCTCAAACAGCTTTTCAACTCAAGGTTAGTATTTTCTACCCTTATATCCCTAATCAATTTATTTTTTATTCTTATAATGTTAAGTTTCTCATTAGATTTTGTTTAATAACTTTAGATAGCGTATCCATAGAAGAAATAATGATTCACATCTCTTTCGAGTGTTAATAATATTTTTGACATATTATTTCAATTACACCACAACGATGGAGGTATGTATATATACATATACTCACTTCCGTTTTATAAAAAAAATTCTTAAGAATTTCTATAATAATTTTTACAACCTAAGAACCTACTTAATAAACCATAGATTCAACATTAAGATTAGTAAAAATTCAGTAACTTAAATATAATTTTTTAAGATAGAGAAAATTTGTGTTTGAATTTAAGTTTCAGAGGGAACTAGCCACTCTGCCTCAAATTTCTATTCTGAAGGAAGTGATGTATGGAATCAATCTGGTGGTATGGGACATCAGATGGGTTTCATATACTTACTCCAGACACATTTATGTCTTCTATCTTTTTACCATCCTATGTGTGTATATGCAGTGTGCCTATGTTGTATGGGACACTTAGACTTGTTTTAAATACATTCATCTGATTGGTTCATTTCATATGCATTATGTGTAGATCTAGTCCTCCACACCAATCATGAAGCCATCCTGTCAAGCATTTATGCAATTGTATATCCTATTTGTTCCAGTTGGTTTGTATGGAGGAGGGGTGATTGTCGAGTTACTTATCCCTGGCGGCAAACATGTGTGTGGCTATGATTTGAATACTTATGGGTTGTCTATATCTCAAGAAAAAAGTGGGATTAATTGATGTATTCAATTATTTAATTAGCGAATGTGGACATTGTCTATGAGTATAGCCAAGGAGAAGTGCGAGGGTATCAATTGAGGTGTCACACTAAATGAGACGTGCGAGGGTATCAATTCAAGTGTAGCATTATACGAGTGTACCGATTGAGGTGTTATATGGCTGGTGGATTGAGCAGATGGTGATCATTTTTTGTTAAACATGTATTAGAATTCTATGTCATCTATAGCCTTTCATATTGTTTTGTGCATATAATGAGTGTGAGGACCACCAATTTAGGTGTCGCACAAGTTTTTATTGTTATAGTCCATGTTTACCCGAGCCTCTAAGCTATGCCTTTGTGATGAACCTTTGTGTTTGTTTATGGTATTCCATAGGAACCTTTGAGTTTACTTTGCAGGTTATGACATCGATATCTACGAGCATAATCTTGTTGTTACATCATTTTTCTTTTACACAATTGAGGACAGTTGCTTCTTCAAATGGAGGACTGTTTACAGGTATATATTTTATCATATTTTTTATGAATTAATAATTGTAAAAAATATGCTTGATTTAATGTGTGCAGGAATTGGCCTAATGCAATGTGGAATGTGCACAATATTATTATATGTGCAAATGTGCCCAGAGTTATTTTATGTAAAAAGTCCCATTAGCAATTATATTTGGGCAAAGGTTTTATATGCACAAACTTTAGGAGCTTTCATATGGTTAATAATATGTAACGCAATACCCAAAAGTGGGAAAAGAAAGCCCAATTCGTACGCATATCTATTATTATCTCCTTGGGCTATTTTTATTATTCAATTCTCTAAATACTCATGTCATGGAAGTGGAGCTACATGGCATGGGGGGGGGAGATTGCACCCAATCTTGTCTTGATGATGATGTTATTATGTTTCTCTTACCTTGTTGTAATATGAAGCAACACCTTTAGTTTAGGTCTAGGACCTTGGTCATGGGCTCAAGTATAAAAGGGGGCTCATGGAATAGCATTTTACCCTTTATACCTTTTTACATCATTTGATATCTTTTGACATTAGTCATCTCATGAATCTTGGAGCCTCATGGATTTCAACCTAGGCCTATGAAAGGCTGTTTCCATCCTCTTGGTGAGATGTTAAATCATTTAGGTGTCATGGTCATTGTATGAGATTATCCTTAATCTTGTATTAATCCATGATGATTTCATTTTTGGAAATGATTTTACACGGTTTTTAGACTTGCTATTTTCTTAATCTATGAAGATTAGTAATTAAATCTATGATAATCATTTTTAAATTTGCATGAATCCCTACTTTCAAAACCCTTGATCCACATTATCCCTTGGTTTTCTTTATTTTCTTGAAGTTCTTTAACTTCTTGATTTTCTTGAATTTCAAGATTTTCTTTATTTTTGAATTAGGGTTTGTAGAGATTTTAGCAACTAGTTTTTTAGTGAATTTCTTGCAATATCCTAATTAGAGAGATAATATCTCCATCTATTAATCCATTAAGCCTCTATCTCTACACTATTTTCCCAAATCTAGGAGTTCTTGGAGTAGTTTTGCATAAATTTCATTACATTTTTCAAAGACCGGTGCAACCTGTGTAGATTTTTATATTACTATATGCAGAGTATTTAGATTGTAGAGTTTATGCAGAGTACAGTTTCTTGTGCAAAAAATTAGGGTGCTGGGCAAAGAATTACAGATTTTTGTGTGCCAAGTTCTCAAATTTATGCTACAAAGTTGTAGAGTGTTGTGTTCAGTGTAGATTCATTGCAGTTTTGAACAAATTTTCAAGATTTGGTACAAAAGTTTGGTGCATTTTCAAGAAGTATACAAAATACAGTTTACTATGCAGATTCAAAAATAGTGTTGAAGATAACAGCGCAATGTACAATTTTGTTACAGAGCTACAATACAAAATAGAGCAATTTATAGATTATGCAAAGCTATTTATGCTGATATCAAATCTTGATACAAAATAGAACAGTAAGTGATTCTTGATCAAATCTTTCTAATCTTGATACTTTCTTGCAAAGAAGCTACTAACAAAGATTACAAATCTATTTGAGTAGTACAAATCTACATAGATTAGTATAAATCTTGATATATTACAAGTAAAGGAAGCAAAAAAAGTGTTGAGAAAACGCTATTTACAAGTACATACCCTAGATTATAGCATTTTAACACATTTTCATCAAGAAATGTATAGCATGTTATATTATTACAGATTTGAGCGTCAGTATTATGGAGAGAGCATATTGATGAATACTTGATACAAAAGTGTACAAGCTTTACAATTTCAAGTGCAAAAACTCAAAAATAAATTGCTAGATAACGCTGTGTTTGCAAGTGTTATCGTATGGTCGTGTTGGGAATTGAACCCAGTCCACTAGTGTGAGCCAGTGTGCCCCATATACCACAGGGTTTTCCTAACTTGCATACACGGATTCTTGAGTGTGAAAACCTTCAAGAAAGAGTGCACAAATTACTCAAAACTAGTACAATAAAGAGATGTTGAAGTATTATGGTTACATGGGAATCTCAACGTGCTGAAAATCTTTATAACTAACAAGCAAGGGGAGGTCTTCTCTTACTTTGCTTGCTTGTGGTCTTAAAAAGAAACATTTGTTTCCATTCATCGATAAGCAATTAAGCATAACATTCCTAGATATTTTCAAGTTTCAAGTTCATATAGCCTTTTTCACTAAGCTACAACAGATCTCAAATAATGGATTGCAACACCATTGGAATGCAAGAGGGAAAAACATCAAATAATTCTCTAAAGAGTGTAAGCATGCACATGCATATACAGATTCAACCACATGTAACCCTATAACTCTTCAATACAGTAAACAAAGGTAGCAAAAAAAAAATGTGGGGTTCTAGCCCATCATGGTGACAAAGGCCTCTAGGCATCCTTGAACTGGCTACCGCATCAAAGGAATATCAAAACAACAAGTAACAAGGTCACTACCCAAGCTTAGCTTTATGTTTCTCCCGCCGCTAGAGACAATCCAGGATACTATCAGGATCACCCTGAGCTCTTACAAATCCAGAAAAGGAAAATGTGGTGAATTGCCCAGTATACAGGCCATTCTCATCCAAGTGGCCAACATTGAGTATAACAGGAAAGGGCTAGAAGAAGTGTAACTAGTACGAGAGAAGGGCAAATATGCATAATAACACCAGATCTACATATGTGTGGAAGCACATATGGAGATCATTGCTCAACAAGCTTCATGTTAAGGCTACTCATCACATCAACATCAAGCCTCAAACATCTTATCATCAGTACTACAATAGTATGCAGGGGAGTGGTCAAGTGCAACACATCCATTCAACATAAGCAGACGACATCAACAATCAACACCATAATCCATGGAGTCGCATGAAGTAGTTGTTGCAAGTTCCCTGTAGTCACAAAAACATTTAACGACACGTAGAAAAGTAGTGTCCCTATTGATGTTGTCACTACATTTGGACATTCTGTGTGTGGTGAGTGCCTTAAATATGGGGATTTTGAGAAAGGAAGTTCCAACAAAGCATGCAAGCCTTTTGACACAAGGCCGGGACGGGGAAGGAACACTTTGATCACTAGAAATTTATGGGTCACTATGGATACTACATAAGATTCATCTTCATGTATACTGAGTTGGCATGACCTCTTTACAAGTTACTAATTGTTTTTGTGGGAGTGACAAATTAAGGGAATCATTTGAAAAACTAAAGAAAGCATTAGCGTCATCTCCCATTCTCAGGCCTACCAAGATGAGATGTCATTTTTCATAACACCTCTACATTTGCCATTAGCTATATCTTGGCATAACGAAGTGAGAGCAATATGGATTTTTTTGGTATGCTATGTAAACCTGCATGAGTTCATCAAGAGGGTTATAGTAATTCAAAAAAGTTATAGAATTACATTTACAAGAGGGTTTTTTAAATACCCCTTCAATGCATGTGATAAATAACATTTCTTAGAGGTGAAACCCACGAGAAAAGAATATGATTGCGTTAGAGATTATAGGTTTATTAAGTTGAGAATTTCCTAAAAGCACTATTGAGTAAGTTAAGTTGCCACCGATAATCATATCTCACAATCTATTCTAGATTGTGAGTGAGATTGATGCTAGACAAGAACAACTTCCCAACATGGAATTTCAAGATGATAGGAAACTTCATCATGGAGAAAGGATACTCAGAGTTTAGCTCAACAGCTCACAAGGAGAGGTAGAGCTTCCAGAGGAAAAAGCCACGTCTTAACTAGCAGAGACTTTTAAGTCATGGCATGGAGAAGCCAATAAGGCAATCTATTGGTATTATAGCATGTTTGGATGATATGATTGGTCATATATAGGATGAAATGACACCTAAGGATGCATGGAATACATTGTTTAAGCTGAATAGTAGAAGTATCAAGGTAAGTTCAAGAAAGAATTGCATAATGTATAAAGGAATAAGATGAGTATTAGTGATTAGTGATTGGAAGTTAAAGGGCTTGCAAATAATGATGACCATTTGGTGTTAGGGGTTATTGAAAAGAATGTAATCAGTTTTGAATATCTATCCAAACTTAAGGAAACTTCCCAAACTTAAAATCCCTTCATATCATTGAGGAGATGAATGGTGGAAGTAAATTATCTTCATAAAATATGAAGTAAATCATCTTCATTGAGGAGATAAATGTCAAAAGTAAATTACTTTCTTATCACTGAGGAGATGAATGTTAAAAGTAAATCATATTTAGGAAATATGTAAGAGCACACTTTCTACATAATTATGATATTACGACCTTACAAATAAAGTAGATATAGAGACTACTTACACTTGAGGGGTGCACTACTAAGAAACCCTATGTGTCACGTGTTTTTGAGGGGTATTTAAAAAACCCCTTACTTGTAAATTTATCATGAATAAAATGACCCCCTTTCCTTTATAGTCTTATGGGTTTTTTTCAAAATCGATTAAAAAGACCCCTATTGTAAATGTATTTCTGTAAATTTACCTTAAAATTTTGAATTAAAAAACCCCTTCATTTGAACTCATGTAGTATACTTACGTATTTTTAGGTGAAGCCCCCAAGTGCTTACAGGATTTGTTCTTAAAGATAATAAGCCTTGATATGTGCTCTAGAGAGGGTTGCTATGATTAATCTTCAGAATGAAGACAAACCATTTCATACATCACTTTATTAGTAGGTCGTTGAATGCCTCGTATATCTATATAACACGAGGTCAAACATTATCTTTGGGGTCTCCTGCTTAAGCAACTTTCTTCATAATCTCAAAAGTTAGCATTGGTAGGCTACCAAGTTAGTAATATGATACTTAAGGAACTCAATCCCTTGGCCTATTCTATGCTAAGGGGTATGATATTATTTAGTTGTATATTCAACTACATGCTTTCAATGATTCGGATTGGGATGATTCTTATGATATGCCACTGTCCACCGTTGGCTTCTATATTTATATTGGTGCTTCAAGTATATCATGGATCAACAAAGCACATAGCGGCCTAGTTTCAGCTAATGATGCTGAGTACATGGCATCTACTACAATGATCTATAAAATGTGTATGGCTTATACGCCTTTTGGTAGATCTTGGTATTGGAAATTAGTTTCCCATATCCATCAATCTTCATTGATAGCCAAAGTGCATTATCCATTTTGAGGAACACAATATTTCATGCTCCCTTAAAGCACATTAAGATGAATAATCGTTATGTCAAGGAGAGTCAAATTGACTAAATTATGTCTCTACACACAATAATGTGACATATACATTCAAAAAGCCTCTCTCATGAGAGCAGTTCAAAGATATTGGCAAAGCTTTAGCTTATTGCTGTTTGGGGATTAATCAACCACATGATCCTTGTACATGTTCACAAGATCACTCTAGGGGGGATTTGTAGCCATTTATTGTTGTGTGTACGATGGCAAATAATGGGTTGGGACACTTTTCCCTCCTTAAGAGATTTTTTTTCCTTGAGCATGTGTACACACTCCTACGAATGTGTGTAAGTGATCATGTCACTTAACTTGTACTCCACTCATTTTCATCATTCTACTATGAGTGTTGTGCTTCTCTCTATCTCTCCTTGCTTTTTGGATCTTTCAATGGGTTTCTACCTTTATCTCCATTTGATCAATAATTCCATTTGAAGAATATTTTTGGATAGAATTTAAACTAGGTATTAATTTCCACTTTGTGCATGCTAGTACCATATGCATGTGATTAAATATATAAAATTTTAAGTACCTATTTAGTATGGTTTGGAAGAAAATGTGATTTTGTTCTTACCAAGTTCTACAAGAGCATTTCTTTACGTTGAATTTTTGGAGTAACATTAGTCATTTATATCAAGAAAACAAAAAATGTATGTCCATTAAGATAGCTAGATAAAATCATATTTCAAATAATAATGTAAGATAAGAACAAGTCAAGATGTTACTCTTTTTTAGGAAAAGAAGTTCAAGTTTCTTCGTTGTATTCTCACCATTCCAATAAGTTATACTCTTCTTAGCCTAAAGAAATACTCTATTACAAGATCTTGGCTTCTAAATGAGGGGTATAAGTTTCTCTTGCATACTCCCACTACTGGAATAAAATTTCTCATTTTATGCTCTTGAAGTATTCAAAGATCTAAAGCCTAAAAAAGAAGGCTATATAATTAATCTCTTTACCATGTTTGTTTTGAAGCAACTGAACTCTAGTGGTGGGTTTTTTGCTTAAAACTAGTTAGGCTTCACCATGAACATAGATCTAGTGGAGAAATGTTTTTTGACATGTTTGTGTTTTTGTACATTGAGAGGATAAAATATTTACTTTCAAAACTTAGCAACATATAATTGAAGTGAACCTTCCAAGTTCCTTGCAAATTCTTGTGCATAGAGAAATAGGGGAGATATATGTTGGCTCAAGGTTATAAAAAGTTCATAATAGCAAGAGAAAGATATGTGAGATGGAAATGCATGATGTTTTTAAGTTGGAGGCCTCGATTATTGTGTTGTCTTGAGATGATGAAAAAAATCATCATCTGGATGGCAAAGGTTGTGTTTGATTTCACGCAAAATAACGATGTTTTCAATGCTGGCTTAAGATGATGAAAAATTCATCATTTGGGGTAGCAAAGATCATGTATGTTGCTATACAAAAATTAATAATATGTCTAATGTAACTATTCTAGTGGCAAAAAATGGGATATAGATATGATTGAAGGGGGCGAAAATAAACTCATCGCGACACCTAAAAGATTAATTTATAGTTACCTCTATAGTATCAAAATAAAAGCAATATTTGAATCTTTTGAAATGAAAAATAGAAGAAAATGTCATTAATTATGGCTATTTTTTCCTTAATTTTATTTTTTAGGATAAAATATGAAAATGTCATTAATTATGGATATTTTTTTCCTTAATTTTATTTCTTGCAGCACATTCTATCCACATTTCCTATTGTGCAACACATCATGGATCACACCAGCTTCCTCTTTAGCTACAATAGCTCTTTATTACATCCACACAAAGGCCACGTGCTCTATTCCTCCTCAGCTAGAGTGCCCACAGTTCCTATTATGCTGACTATCTTTCCATCCTGCAACCAACTCCATGTGCCACTTTGTCTTCCAATTGGTGCTTTGATTTAGTTGGTATCTGAGATCAAGCATATCAAGATCAACATCAAGGTACAATATGAATGTAAAATTAGTCAGACAACCTACTCTAAAGATTGTGTAGAGGACATGTTGAATTAGTTAGACAACCTATTGCTAATGGTCTACGACCTTATAAAAATAAAAAAACTTGCCTACTACTACTGAATGAATTGACAATCTACTACTAACAATCAGATAACATGTTGCTATTAACGATCGACAACCTACCACCATTGAAAATCTGATGACCTGCTACTACTAACATCCGATGACATTTTTTGATAGTCAATGACGTGTTACTGTGACTGCTATAACAACCTATCATATTGGTTAACATCGAATTTCTTGGCTAGGTTTATATTTTTGGATAGGTTTACCTTTTTTTTGGCCAAGCTTACTTTTTTACAGGGTTTACTTTCTCTGGATCAGATGTCAAAGTCAGCTATCTCAATTAGACTAGCTAATTTAACTTCCTTTTTAACTTACTTAAATCAACTCTATGAGCCAGCTATCTATATCAGCTGGCCAAATTAGCTGTCGGAGTCAGATATCTACATCAGTTGGCTCAATCAACTCTGAGAGTGAGCTATCTACATAATTTTGTTTAATTAGCTATCAAAGTTAGACTCTCAAAGTCAACTCTCAGAGTCAGCTGTCTAAATCAATTGTCTAAGTCATCTATCTGAATTAGTTGTATGAATGAGCTGTCTAAATCAATTGTTTGAGTTAACTATCAAAATCAGCTGCTGTCGAAATTAAGTATTGTTCCACATTTTTGAATTTTGTTCCATATTTATTCTCATGCATATGTAATTTTGGAAGGGATCATTACTTAAATCATTTGGAAGGGCTCATTACTTAAATCATTTGGGATTAATCTTTATATTTATCATTTATTTTCTTGTAAAGGGACTAGACACTGCCTCTCTAAGGTAATACATTTTCTAATGGCCACCAAGATAGATAAATTTGAAGGAACAACACACATGGCATACCAAGATCAAATTTACATTAATGAAAAAGGGGTTGTGGAGAATTGCCAATGGAAAGGATAAGAGGCCTAACACCAAGGAAGGAGAAGCATTATAGGTTAGTAAAGATGAAAAAATGTCCTGCCATCATAGCATTGGAAAAACCACTTCAAATCAATCTTGGGAAGAGTTGGCCATATTATTTGGTGCTCAAGCTAAGAGCTCCAAGATCACTCTTCTAATTCAATTCTTTGAACTTAAGTTAAATAGAGGAGAGCCTCTTGCCTCTCATGATGATAATTCTAAGTGCAATTTGCATGGATTAACTTAACCATTGAGGAAGATGTATGCATTGCACTATTGTTAAAAAGTTTACCCCATGAGGACTATGGCAGCATAGTCACTACCCTCACCAACTTGCCTTCTCAAAAACTATCTCACACCACTATAGCTCTTTTGGAAGAGGAAAGGAAGATCAAAAGGCAAAACACCACCAACAGAACCATGTTTCAAAATGAGGCCACCTTCACGAAGAAGCACTTCAATAAAGGATTTAAATCAAAGCCAAAATTACAAGACAAAGGAGAGAGTAAGTTCCACTTCTATGGTAAGCCTAAACACTTTGAGAAAAATTTCTACACTAAGAAAAGGGTGTCTGCAAACGTGGTGGAGGATGAAGATGAAGAAGAACCTACCAATGTTGTGGACTCTCATGAGGTGAATTTTGTTCACATTGATTGGGCCCTCTAAGTGCTCAAAAGGATCCTAACTCAAATGTATATCATGTATGCCAATTGAATCCTCTCATTTTGTGATCCAATAGACTAAATTTGAAGTGAGATCATATTGGGGCTAGGGTGCCCAAATGAGTATACTGCCAATACAACTGGAGTGAGTATAAGGTTGGGGGCATAGGAGTTTGTGTAGGTGTGATCAACTATGTAGCCTCCCATGGTACCAGTGCCACAGTTGAGGGTCATTGATTTGGGAGGGATTGTTAGATAAAATTGATGTATACATGGGAATGAGGGGTAATATATGAAGCACAACCTTAGGAAAAATGGTCAAAGGTGTAATCACCAACAAGCACTAAAGTATCAAAAGCGTTCATCCAAGCAGGTAGAAGCCATTCGTGGGAGAATCTGGTACATGAGAGACCATGGAGGAGAGAATGTAGCCTGGTTGATGAGCTAGAATCAAGGAGACACTTATGGAGAGGTGGTAGTACTCTTTGAGGTGGATTCCCGACATCATTATTGATGTAATCAAACTATGTATATGTGCCTATTTAAGAGGCAACATCTAATGGAAGTTATAGCTCGAGTTTTATATCATTATGTGATTCCTCTGTTAATTACTTTTCTTACTGCTATAATCATTCAATGATATGCATGCTTATGTTTAATCCACTATGAGGATCCTAATCTATTATCCCCCATGAATTTCAATAAGAGTACATGAAAAGGAAAAATAAGCAAGTCACGGGGCTAGTCAGCGCCACGCTCCTCACCAAAGCAAACTCATACATTGTCAACACAGGATCTTCATGCTACTCTGAGTGCAAATGATAAGATGCAAGACTTACTCATAGACAAAGAAGCTAGCCTAGAGGAATCCTAGAATGCAGTTGATAAACTACAAAATGAATTACTCGAAGCTAAGGAAGAGTACAGGCCAAATCTTGAAGTAATTCATCTTGTAGTTTATCAACTGCATTCACGGCTTCCTCTAGGCTAGCTTCTTTGTCTATGAATAAGGCTTGCATCTTATCATTTGCACTCAAAGATTGCACTCAGAGAGCAGCATGAAGATCCTGTGTTGACAATGTATGAGTTTGGCTTTGGTGAGGAGCTTGGTGACTGACTAGCCATGACTTGCTTATTTTTCCTTTTCATGTAATCTTATTAAAATTCATGGGGGATAAAAGATTAGGATCCTCATAGTGGATTAAACCCTCTACCCTCAATCAATATGCTTATCACTTTCCTTTCCCTAGGCCAAATCTCTATTGACACTCCCAATATCCTCTTCATCCTCCCTGTCGATCCTCTTGGGTAACCTCCTTATGTGGGCTAACATCTTGGAACATGGACAAGCCAGAGACTTTCATGCCTCAGTGGATCTAATAGTTCCCAATGGCCACAATCCTTTTCCTTATGCCTATTCAAACTCTCTCACTTTGTTGGCTGGGGGGTGAAAGGAAATCCACATTGCCTACTACGAAGAACTATGTGAGAGGCATCAGATTCATACTCCCCCAAGGGCTTATTGGTTTTCTATAACCGTTTCTACCACTAGTTGGAAATCCTCACCCGCCACCACTGCTTCCATCATGCAAAGATGGCCATTAGTCTAGAGCCTTTTTCTTTTCTAAAATTAAGCCTACCACTAGTGCTACCAAAGCCCGTGAGGACGAAGACGATGATGATGATGATGATGATGATCCCTCCCAACCCTCATGTGGTGAAACATAATCTCGGGCTCCTCAAACACAACACCCTCCAAATCCCTACCAACATGACCAAGAAGTCTCCATTGCACCACCACAAGCCAAAAACCCACCAACCTGTGGAACTAGACATCCTCATGACACCCCAACACTCCATGCCAAATTTACTTCAAGGGCAAGTTTTGCATCCCAAGCCTCATCCCCAACCACACTTCCTTTGTTTTCTCCATAGCATGAACATAAGGTCAAGCTTGATACTTTGATGGATGGTGTCACCAAGCTCCTTACCCTAGCCTACCCTAGCCTACCCTTCCCAAAACCCTGCCACCATCGCCAAACTCCATTATCACACTATCCAAATTAACCTCCTCCTAACCTCCTCCAACATAATATCTTTTTATAGGAGCTCATCACTATCTCTTCTCTCATACCTTATCCACCAAAATACCTCCACCCTCAATAAATATGCTTATCACCTTACTTTTCCAGGGCAAAATCTCTTTTGAAACTCCCACTATCCTCTCCACCTAAGCCCGACATCTTGGAACATGGACAAGCCATAGACTCCAATGCCTCAATGGAGCTAACAGTTCCCAATGGCATCTATATTTCTCCTTACACATCTTTAAATTCTCTCACTATGCTGGCTTGTGGGGTGGAAGGAAATCCACATGACATATGAAGAACTTCATCATGAGGCACCAGATTCATATTCCCTCCCCCGAGGTTTATTGGTTTTATACAGACATCTCTACCACTAGTTGGAAATCCTTGCTACCACAACTACCATGATACAAATTGACAAATCTCATGTGGCATTTACCTAGGAGTTCACAAGGTGAAGAGGGTCATCAAGTCGAGAGGTGATCTCTTCTCCAAAAAGCCCACCATTACTACTGCCACAAAGGGCGATGACAAAGAGGAGGAGGAGGAGGATGACGATCCCTCCCAATCCTGAGGTCATGACATGTAATCTTAGGCACTTGAAACCCATGACCTTACTCTAGCTCCCCGTCAACATGACCAAGAAGGATCCACCGCACCACAAGCTCAAAACCCACGAACCTCTAGAACCTGACAATGTGCTCCTCACATCCCCACACGCCATGCCAAACTTACTTTGGGGGTCAATTTTTCATCCCAAGCCTTGTCCCTAAACACCCTTCCTTTGTTTCCTCCACATTGATGGCCACCCCTCCTCACTTATCCTTTGCCACCTCCGTCTCCCATGATACCACCTTCACCCCCTCTTTACATTATTGGGTTGGGCTCGTCAACACTCCATCAAGATAAACCCTCATCATCATTAATATGCTAACCCTTCTTGCTTGATGCCTCACTCCATACAAGACCAAACCCAATAGGTCCCTCTTGATATTCCCCTAAAGGAAAGAGAAATCCCCTCTAAGCTACACCACAGGACCAAGAGGAAGTGGATTCCCCTCTTAATCCATGACCCCTTGGATTGCACAGAATTTGAGAAAGCCATCAAGATCCTTCTTGGTTGACAACTACAACATGATTATCTTACTAGAGTAACAAATCATATGTACATAAATGTTCTACATCTACATCAACACCAAGTGGGATACCTGGAAGAAGCAGCACCCTTGCAGTCTCGAAGGCAATGAGGTGGATACAAGAGGCCCAAACTACAAGACCTATTAATGCCAAGCAGGATGCCTAAAAGAAGCCTCACGCAATGAGGTGGATACAAGAGGCCTAAACCAAACACAAGGCCTATCACCTTTGATCTCATGTGAGAAAATCCTATTTGGAGACTCCGCTTTCTTTTGAAACCACAAGGCCCCATGGCATATCCACATTGACACCCGCACCACCATCAATCAGAATTTGATCAATAACAGTCCCATGATGAACCACCGAAATCTCCAGAATATGTGTGTCTGTCACCGGCACATCAGGGACTGGTTCTTCCTGAGCTTCAACCGCAGCCACTATGGGGGAGACCCTACCCAGGTCAACGGTTGCCAAGAGGGACTTGTGAGACCCCTGCCCTCTCTACGCATCAAGCTCTGGAGTGCTAGCAATGGAAGTAGCAACCTCATATGCAGGGCAGAGCTTCCCACTCGGGGCCTCGCCCCACGAATGTCCGGGCAAGGGACTGGTTCGGCAGCTCTTCCAAAACCGAACCCGAAAAAAAACTTTCCTTGCCCAAAAAGCGTAGGCGATTCCTCCAAGAAAATCTTCTATTGAAAATTTATCTAACGGGATCAAGAGCCTAGGCTATTCGTCACTTGGATGACCGACTTGAAGGAGGAACAATCTTTATACTTGATTCATAGAAACCAACACTTTTTTCTCCCTTAAGTGAGGCACAGCCATTGATTTGATCTCTTAAAGCAGATTGTCCAGGGTTCTAAGCTACTGATCGCATCCTAAACGAACTCCTACTGAGATTACCCTTTATTATTTTATTTATCAAAACTTCCACCGTTCTAGCCAAACCCCATCCAATCCCAGGAGTTAGTAGTCGACTGTCCAACCACTATACTTGGTGGAATATTCAGTTACTCACACACCCATAATTGAATTGCCGTTCTTAACTTTAGCTTTTGAAAACAGTAATGCACACACACCTTGTATGCACACACTCCTCTTTCAAAAACATGGAAGAGTTACCAAATATCATACCAATATATTGATTGCAAAACATCATGACTCAAAAATAATCTAGTTCCATTGCTTTCCAATCAAGTCTCATTGGGACTCTCTGTTGAAGGCCAGCTAGTCAACCAATGAGATCTAGTTTCATAGTTTCCAGTTTACTTAAATATATCGATAGTACACCGATCCAACTCCTTGAAATCTCCCTCGAATACACTGGGGGTGTCTTCGCGAGCATGTCACCGTCTAGTTAGACCATCTAGGATCCTCCTTAGATGTCGTAGCTCTTCACACAAAGGTCGCTTCATCGATCCCTCACCCATTGCAATAGGAGTGCACCATTTGTAACCGTACCGAGGCTAGTCAAGACCTTGGCAGGCTTTACCGGCAGGCTTTACCGTTGCAATAGGAGCGCACCATTTGTAACCGTACCGAGGCTAGTCAAGACCTTGGCAGGCTTTACCGGCAGGCTTTACCGCGAGAGATGTCCTTCACTGACTCCCGCCGGCTGTTGCAACATAAACTCTCCATAGATTAAACAATAAACCAAATGCTTCCTCCAGCATTCTGGCGTAAGATAGTCCTTTTCAAAAAAACAGAGTTTCTATGCTAGTAGGATTTTTCCATTGAGTTTGTTTTCATCTCACGAAAAGCTATTTCATGAGAAAACATCTCTAGTACAAGACCTTTCCATGAGAAAACATCTCTAGTACAAGACCTTTCATTCAAAACTCAGATATTCTCAATGAAAATCACGAATCTCGTACCTCGAGCGATCCATCCATCAAATACAAATCAAAATGAATTTCAAACTTATTTCTAGACGATTTCAGGTCTTAGGGGAAACTTCTCTAAATCAAGCAGGTATCCCTTCTTTGTACTGAAGAAATGGGAATGGTTACAAGTCTTTGGCTTAATTCACGATTCAAGAGATGGGCAGGCATCTTACTATCCCACCTTTCTCACGTGGGGCTAGCACCAAAATGCTTGAATTTATTCCTAGATTTATTTGCTATTTCTATCTTGGAAAATTTTTGCCATAACTTGACTGTATTTAGGACAGTTTTCAATTTAAATTCAATAATCAAGAAACTTGAAAATAAGTTTTCATACTTATAGCTAATATAAAAAATAATAATTTCTCTCCTTTCCTTTTCCAAGGAATTACATAAACATAAATTCTTAAAATTTATATAAAAATAGACATGAGAAATTTCTATAGATATTTCTCCATTTATCTCATAAAATAAATGTGAATTCTAATCGCATGGATAAACATCCAATAATATGAAAATCTATTCTACTTTGGATATAAAAGAACTATAAATAATTCTACTCATGAATTATGGAATTTAAACATGGATATTTCTTTTCTAAACTATCCTTCAATAAATATACATGCATCATTTCACTAAAATATTCGCATGAAAATATTCTTAAACATTCTTTTTTCCATTTAAACCTAGGCAGCAACATGCCATAAATATATACATGGAAATATGATGAAGCATTCTCTTTTGATGCTAAAATTAATTATGCATATTCATATATAAAAATGCGATGAAACTTCCACTTTTTGATATAAAAATATTCAAGTATAGATATACCATGAATATACACATGAAAATATATTCACACAACTACTTTTGATATCTAAAAATTTTCTAGGCATAAGCATACCATGAATATATATACGAGAATACATGCACACATCCTCTTTTATCATCTAGATAATTATTCATACACATGCATTAATATAATTAAGGAAATATAACAAAAATTCCTCTTTTGACATCTAAACATTTATGTAGACACATACTATGAATGTATAAAAATATATTGAAAATCCTTCTTTTAGCATTTAGAATATTTATGCATAGAAATACATAAATATTTATACATAAAAGTATCATGAAACTTCCTCTTTTAGCATTCTAAAATTTATGCATAAAATATCATGAAAAATACTCTTTTAGCATTATAATATTTATGCATAAACATAAGCATAAGCATAAACGCATCTAAACATCTTGTTTATTTAAAAAATATTCAAATATAACTTCCCTATGAAAATAGATATCTAAATGTTATCATAAGCTCTCTTTCATCATCATAAAATGAATAAATATAAGATTTCTTATCATAAAAACAAGCTTAAATGAATTAACCTCATTCTAAGTAGGTTAATAAACATAAAAATGTTTAACCTTTATCTCTAGCTTGATAAGCTTAGAGTTTAGGGTAAGAAAATGGGCCTGGGTGACTAGATCCGACCATCAGTTCACTTTTAGAGGTGAATTAGTGGAGTACACTAGATCATATGTGTACCTAGGATTCACATTGAGTGGACCACAGTTCTCTATGAGGTAGGCAGTAGGCTAGATTGGCATGTGGATATGTAGCCCTAGGGCCACTAGAGAGACAATGTGTCTACATTCAGTTTCAGGAGCCGTGCACCAAACTCTTGTTGTTTGACACATTGGTCACACCTACACTCTTATGTGGCTCACCCATATGGGGACCCAGTCCCTACCACACAAGGAGGGAGCCACTTGTCGACCAATTCGGACTAGCGAGAGATTTCTATGTTGGATAGCAGGTACTAGAGAAACCAGTGGTGACTATAATCACACGCATGATTTAGAGCAAACCATCGGTACCTTATGAGATTGTCAGAGAGAGATAGGAGTCGGACCACTGGTTACCGAAGCCCTTTTCCAGTCAGTGAAATTTTTGCTGCAGAGGATGGGAGCTCCCCAGACAGAGATACCCACACCTAGCACTTATCTCTTCTAGGAACTTAGCAGCAGACGGCGTACCTAGCTGAGATTACATGTCATGACGATTGAAGCACTCCCTCCATTTGATTACAGCCTCGACTATCTCTTCTTTGACCTTAGTCACTTTGAGCAAAATAGGGTGATTAGGATGGATATCGTGAGGCTAGATGTAGAAAGGACATGGTCCAGCCCCCCCTACTACTAGGCACGAAGATGGCCCACTATCAGGTGCATTTTCTACATCTTTACTCAGATGGCTTTGTGACACGGTCTACATACATGGACACCTATCTCTCACTTGGCATTCGCACTGCCATTGGAAAGATCTGCACTTCATCACATTAGCTGAGGGTAGAGAGACTGGCAGATACAAGGGGATGAAGATAGAAGATTGGCCAAGACCACCCCGACAGCACCCCGACAGATACGACCAGGACCTCCACTACACCCTCAGCAAGCTAGACGTCCCATAGACGTCCTTCAGGAGGAGTCACCCTTGACAGAGCCATAGCACTTTGTCGAGCGAGACGACCAGGCTTACCAGGACCTCGTCCACGGCCACTTCATTACCAGTGGATTAGAGCCATCATCACCCGCCACAAGAGACGACTGCCCCATCACTTTAGTTTCTCTATCATACAGCACCCCACGAGAGAGATACTGAGATGAGCAAATTACACCAGTCTTATGCTAGTTGTAGATATTTTACACTTTTGTTGTACCTTAGTAGGAGTATTTTCCTTTAATAGTTATTTAAGACTGTTTTAGGACTTTTTTAATCCTTTTTGTCTTACTTTTGAGACACTATCAGCTGTGTACTATGTTTTGGTCTCATAGGCCACTTTGGCCTTTTGAAGACGTTAATATATCTTTCTTTCTTTCTTTTTTCTCTCTCTCTCTCCATCGCCAGGGCCTGATTCCATACACGCTAGCAGTACTCTTAGGCCATAGTACTCCCACTACAGACAGTTGCACTCAACAGGCAGCCTTTCGATGGCATCAAGGCCACAAGACAAGTGCATGATCACGAGCGTCGTGCTTCGACGAGTAGTAGCGCTGATATTCAGTGGCGCAGCTGCCGTACGTCCTTGGAGCATCATGCCGTCTTTGGAGTACTACGCGTGCGTGTGGAGCTGGGTGGACAGGATCTGGGCATTCTCATCTCGGCCATTGACAGCACCATCACCAATAGCTTTGGCCACATGGAGCTCTTTGCCTTCAACGTGATAGAGGGCGTTGACGCGTCCTCCAAGCAGCTAGGTTTCATCCAGGGCTACACCGTTCTCTCTTACGACGATGGCTCCCTCAACGGCACCATCAGCCTCCTACAGGGCCTCATCAACGCTGGAACCAATGAGATTGTTGTCGTGGGCGGCACCGGTGACTTTCGAGGCGTGCGAGGCTTGCTCTAGCCATGGGCCATGGTCTATGGCCACAATGGCCATGGCTAGAGCACACACGGCATCTGCGTGTGCGAACAGCCTACGTGCTCTAGCCATGGCGATTATGGCCGAGCATTTCCTGGACCTTCAAAAATGTTGAATCTCGGCTCAATCACCTGAGTCAAAGATATAAGATCTACTACCCCTTCCTCTCTTCAATCAATGTTTTTATTATTGATCGAAGCTTTTTCACCAATAGCTACATACACACATATAACATTTCGACCTATTTAATTCGTGGACTTCCTCCCTCCAAACAGCTCGATAAGGATTGAACACAACCTCAATTTTGGGGTCACGTAGTGGAGGGTATTGCGAGACATTTGAGAAATGTTTTTTGCGATCCCTTCTCATACACAACTTTTTCTATTCCTAGAACTGGTATTGGCCATGGTTTATGGCCACAATGGCCATGGCTAGAGCATGTAGGCCGTCCGCGCATGAGGGGATGGTATGCGTGCTCTAGCCACGGCCATTGTGGCCATAAACCATGGCCAATGGTTCTTGGAATAGAAAAAGTTGTGTATGCCAATGGTTCTTGGAATAGAAAAAGTTGTTTATGCCAATGGTGATTGGAATAGAAAAAATTGTGTATGAGAAGGCCATCCGCGCACACGCGGATGGTCAACGTGCTCTAGCCATGGCCATTGTGGCAATAGACCATGGCCCATGGCTTGCTTTTTTTGGGGGGGGATGTTTTGGGTTTTTTTAGTGAATATTTTTTGTTTTGTTGTTTTTTTTGGAATATCTTTTATTTTTTGGGTTCTTTTCTATTTTTCACACACATACAAATAAAATATTTGATTTATTTCTCTCTCTCTCTCTCACACACACACACATTTACACAATATTTTTTGAATTTTTGGTATAACTTATATATATAAGTATACTTACATATATATAAGCATACTTACTCATACAAATAAAGCATACTTATATACTTATTATATACCTACATAGTTACATACTCTCAAGAGAAACATTGCACCAAACTTGGGACATGAGATATTTATGTTGGAAAATTTTGGAATGGCTAACAAGGCAAACATAATTGAGAGGTTGACCATAGATCAACGCTCATGGATGGAGACTAAAATAAAGTTTGAGGCTCGTGAAGCCCAACACATTGTGCCTTGATATTCCACTCCTTGCATATTAATGTCGCAGCTTGTTTGGAAGGTACTCAACCTTTGATATGATTTGTGCTTATGCCTAATTGCTTCTCTCATCAAATCTCATTTGGCATTTGAAAGATCCCTGCTCCCTTTGCGTAACGAATTTTGGGGTGCTGGCAGTAGAAGTAGCACTTGTTGGGTAGGGAAGAGCCTCTCACTCGGGGCCTCGCCCTCACGGATATCCGGACAAGAGACTAATCCCTCGGTTCTTCCAAAATCGAACTCGAAAAAACTTCCCTCGCTCAACAGAAATAGGCGATTACTCCAAGATAATCTATACTAACGTAGTCAATAACCAAACTGATCCGACTGAACCTGTAAGTCACATGGTCCGATCAAGGGAAGAGACTTGCACTTGGATCATAGGAACCAACGCTCTTTTCCTCGTCAAGAGGCACAGCTGTTGATTCTTTTCCATAGAATAAGGACTATCTAGGATTTACTTCAACTATCGTAACTTAACAGAATTGAGTCTCATTTTAGGGATCCATTAGTCCAGCCTAATCTCATGGGTTAGCCAACCACCCAACCACTGCAGTGATAGGATCCATTTAGGAATTTGGTTATGTTTTGCCTCGGGTACTAGGGAAAAGAGTTCCCACGTCCCCTAGCCGGTGCTTCAAGAAAACTTCAAGATAGTCACACCACTTACACACCCCAATATGAAATTGCCTGTTTCACAGATTCACACCACTTACACACCCAATATGAAATTGCCTGCCTTTAAAATAATCTTTTAAGGAAATCATAGTATCATTGATCACAATCCTCCAAAATATTTAGCTTGAGTTCCAATTTGCAATCATTCCCTCGTCGATGTACCTCATTGATAACCAGAATGCTCACCACCTGTCCACTCATCAGGGGCCTTTTTAATAGTTCCTAGCTCATAGTATCCGAAAATATATTCACTTAAGAAAATCCATATGGATTCTCCATTGAAGATCAGCAAGATCAACCAACAGATCCATATAAAAGATCCATGGACTCATCTGTTGAGGACCAGCAAGGCCAATCAACCAGATCCATGCCTGAGTTCAGAAAACAACTCCAACACCTTGTTCCATTTTCTTCCCCGATGCATGGGTGGTATCTTCGACGACCCAGAGCCCGAGCACCGTATGGTCAGCACCCTCTAGGTTCCTTCACAGCTCATCTAGCGCTTCACTCGTAGGCTGCTTTCTTGGTCCCTCATCCACCAAAGCTCACCATTTAAATCAAACCGAGGCTGGTCAAGACCTCGGCCGACCTTGCTATGTGAGATGTCCTCCATCATTAGGGAAAAAGGGAACTCATTTTGGGACCCTGTAAGAAATTCACTATTTTTCGCTTTATTTCTCTCCTAAAAGACCTCAAAAATAATAAAATATGGAAACGTGGCTCAGAACTGTCAGTAAGGACTACTGAACTATTAGTCCAGAAAAGAATAAGATAATCTTTTGTCTAACTAACACGATTTTGCATTAAATATCTCCTTAATTTTTTTTTGTTTCTCGAAGATTCCGCATCTCTTTTGACGACGTGTGCAGGCCTCTCATAAAGAATCCATCACTGAACTTAATGATTGTATGGATACCGCCACACTTCCACGATTCATGTTACAAAAAGACTATGAGATTGACAAGCAAACTTTGCAACCTCAGAAGCACAAAAAATGGCCGATACTAGTGAGTTACAATCTCAGAAGAAGCGATTACACCATCTTCACATCGACTTAGAAGAACAATATGCTCCAGCACAAAAAAGATGAAAAGATATGGTGCTGAATGCTCAACAACGAGAAAATATGAGAAGAGAAGGGCTCCAACATATTGACTTATGGTGTGATGGAAGTATATATCCAAAATGTCTAGTAAAAAACTCTACACCTCCATTTGTCAATCCAACCACACTACTGAGGTTTGCGGGCGATGGACAAAATGGGCTTCTTGGTTATATTTCAGCACAGTCTGCATTTACAGAAACATATAAAACAATGTACCTACAAGAAAAGGGGGCCAGGATTCAAGAGATAGCTATTCGTGCAAAATTGGAGCAGCAGTTGCAGAATGAAATTGAGGAGCATTCAAAGAGTAAAAAAGAGTTCACAAGATCAAGAAGGAAGAGAACCATGCTTGGAGACAGACAACGAAGCAGGAAGATTAAAAACATTGCAAATTTGAAGGCTGGGACTGGTGGATGCAAGCGAAGAATTCAGGAAGCAAGGCTAGTTTGTAATTTTTTATTTTTTATACTAAAAAATGCTCTCAAATGACTATCTATTTTGTCCATTAACGCAAAACAGGATTGGAAGTGTTGAATAATATAGGCATTTTGTGTTGTTACTATAGGAAACTATTGGAGCCTGCAAAAGAAAATATGGATCCCAACCTTCTTCCAGTTAAACAAATGAAAGGATTGCTTTCTTGTGGTGTAGCAAAAGGTTTGATTGAAGAAAAAAAATACAAAACAATAAAATGCAATGTTGTAGAGGACTTTATATCCAATAATATTCAAGTTGATGGTACTACAATCCAAGAGGCTCTTGATGTTAGTGGAGTTAGCAGGAAGGGATATAGTTCGATTTTCCATGCGATATCCTCAACTTTGAGAGATCAAAGGATTAAATGAGTTTTACTGCCAAATCCAGCAACAGTGTGGAAGATAAGAGGTCATTTGAATGAAAATATAGATGAGTTTATTGGACAATATATCCATATTGAAGAAATATTTCATGGTGGTAAAGGAACCACTGTGTATGACCCTTGGAACAATATATTTGTAGATCTACAACAACTTCAAAGAAGAATGGTCGAGCTTTATGGAATAACATTTGAAGAGTGCAAAGGCATTTTGAAATTTGTTATCAAACTAGATGAGTGTGAGGTTGTAAAGGAAAAGAAAATGGAAAGGATTACTATTACATTGATGAATGGAGCACTTGATACATCATTGAGACTGAAGCGAGTTTGAAGTATTTTAGTGTGCAATCGGAGAAACACATATGGTGGTTAGGCTCGTTCCAAGTATGATCATTTTTTGTTTCGTACTTGATTTTAGTCAATGTTTTCAAATCTTTTATAGTAAGACTTTTGTTTTGTATAATCACAGGTGAAGACAGAAGACCATGAAACACTAGATTGGGTGTTTCACCACACGGAAATACTAAGAATAATTAAAAGACAAGTGCAAGGAGAGAATCTCCATGTTGCAGGAAAAGGTGATTTTCAAGTAGAGTGGCACATGGCAGGGGATCAGGGATTTAATATTCATGTGATCACAAGATTTTTTGTGATAATAACACATGTGAACAAGTTATTCACATGTTCTCATGTTACCATTCACAAAATAACAGGTCACTTGCCATTTGGGAACCCCTTAAAAGCTTGGCTACACATGGGAATAAGCTATTCACATGTTCTCATGTTACCATCTTCACATAATAGCAGGTCAGTGGCCACCTAAGAAGATTTTTTATGCCCGACAAAGATAATTTTTTTAGGCCCTTGTGAAAGCTTTGTGAATATAACATGTGATCACAAGATTTTTTGTGTTATTAACATATGTTATTAACATGTTCACATATTTTCGTTTACGTCAGTGAAATCCCTGCAGGGGATCTTAAAACACTTAAGTGCATGTATAACGTTAGTAAAGGAGGTAACTCAAAGTCTCCTTGTCTTTACTGCAAAGAATCAGCTCAAGTAATGGATTCCAAATGGTGGAAGAGAGCACCTAATAGATATAAAGTTGACCCTGACTTCAAGGCCATTCTTGACATTTCACTATGTAATGTTCACATATGCACATTGCATACTCTATGTCGAATTATTGAGAAATTGGTATTTTTGTATATTGGATTTGCTTGGAAACTCCGTCTCGAAAGAAATAGAAAGGACGCTCTTCATGCATTGGAAAAAGTGTTATCCGATATAGGTCTGCATGGAGGTGATGTTCACATCACAAAGGATTTTAAAAAGTCTACCAATGGCAAGGAGGTACCAACCAAGCCCTCTATTGGTGGTGTTAAGGCAAGAAGATTCTTGTCTCGACCCAAACACAGTAGTAAGCAAGTAAGGCAAGGTAGAACAGTTTCAAGGATTAGTTATGGATTGTGGAAGCAAGTCCATAATGCCGTGAAAGATCATGAGGCAGATGGGGAAGCACGAAATGTGAAGGCAGAGATGTGGAGGTCTCTTGATCAACTCTTCATGTTCTGTGACAATGTAACATGGACAAAGAGTGATTACAAGAACTTTGAAGAGGCAATTAAACATTTTGGGAAGTCAATGAAAGACGCATGGACAGCCTGCAATATAACTCACTACATGGTAAAGTGATGTCTTCTTCTTTTACTTTACTGTGATGTCTTCTTCTTTTACTTAACTGTGATCCTCTTTTCTTTTATAACTTACTATGCATTCTTATGTCTCTGTGAAAACAGCATATCATCTACAACCACCTTCCATATTTTGTCAAAAAGTATGAATGCCCAGTAATTTGGTCTACCCAAGGCATGGAGAAGTCTCACTACATGGCAAGTAATGCATTTTTCAGACACACACAACACTATGGAGGGAGTCAAAAGGCAAATAGTCTGAAGGAAGTCTTCCAATGGTTTTACCGAGGCATTCTACAAAGGCTGCATGCTAAAAGAAAAGTTGCTAGTTCCAAAGTCAAGCTTGCTTTTATTCTAGCCCAAAAGCAAAGACGAAGACAAACTTTGGACAATTCAATGGCAGCAGAGAGACATAGACAATGGAGGGATTCGAACATATTTAGAAACCATAAATGGACAAGTAAACATGAATAGCAGTTTGTAACTTATTGGTGTTATGTCCACATGTTTTCAAACTCAATCAATAGATTTTTATTTTGTGGAACAAGTGACTCTTGGTGTTATGCCTATATGTTTTGAGACTCCATCAAAAGTATTTCTTTTGTGAAACATGTGATCTATATTAACAAGCATCAATACATCCATGAGCTACACACAAAAAATTCAATCAATACTACTTAATTATGCTAGACACACTATTGATCCTTACTAATAAGGTACTGAGTGTCAAACGCTTTTAGAAGCTACTGAGTGTGGAAAGAGTACTAAAGTGTCGTACACGGTGATGGGACAAATGCAAAAGGGTACTGATCGTCCGTACGGACAAGGAACTGATGAGGATCAAAGACTTTGTACAAATCAGTTCAACTTCAACATAATGTTTGTGCTATATTTGATGACTAAATCCTATTACTCCCAAGGCCTACCAGTCAGAACTCTCTTTTTGAACTTGATTGGACTCTTTTTCTTCCTTGTTGGCTTGATGTCGACTGTCTGTTTATCAATGCTTGCCTTTGTTGCTTGTCTGAGAGGGGTATCCTTGTCTTCAGTTATCTCCACGTGTCCTTCTTCTTGGATTGTGTGGCCTGATGCAATTATAGGTGGCTCTCGAAACCTTATAAGCTTGTGTTTTCCATAGACCTCCAGACATTTGGGCTCCTTAACACCACATGCTAATGCATAAGAAGTGTAAGACAAAAAGTAAGAGGTCCTAGAGGCCTGCTTATTCACATAATCCCTAAATATATCTATGGCGGATAACCTCTTAGACTATTAAAATGATCTTTTCCTTTTGCCATGGAAGATCATGTCCACCTAGAACCCTAGACAAACATTTAAAGAAGTAAACAATGGCTTCTCCATTGTTGCTCAACTGCCTATGGTAAATCAAGATCTTAGCACTGCCTAGATCATGAATATAATGAGCTAGGCTTGACATTTTGCCAAACCCAGCCGGCCTGCTTCCACTTGTTCTCTGGAGGAATGTGTCATCCTCAATTTGTAGCTGCCATGTATCAAAAGATTGGAGTGAGACAATAATACATAACTACAAAACATTTAAACACAAGATAAAGTAATTGATTTGAAGTAATCATCAGCAACAAGAAGTTCATCTTTCCAAAGATTTATTCCTCTCCCCTCCAGTCCAGCCTCTTCTTTAAGCTTTTCCTTATGAAGTGCTGAGAGATTCATAGCTTCATGGGTGAGCTGGAAGGCAGCTTCATCTGGCTCTTGGAAATTTTCAGCCTCTTTAAAACAAATAGTAAGGGCCTCTGTAGGATCAAAAGTTGTTTCCAAAGCCAGTAGTGAATGGTAATCCTCTATGCCAACCTCCTTGTCAAGCCTTGAAGCTTGGGCAATAAGGGAAATGGCATAGTCCTTCCTCAAATTGAACATACACTCTATATCATGGAGGAAAACATAATCTTTACCACCAATCAAGACACCTGGAAGCATGGGCACTGCATAGTTGCTGCTTTGAACATCAAAATCTTCAACTGGCTATGCTGTCCTAAGAGTTTCAGTCCTCAGTTGAACAAGGTCAAGAGCAGCCACTTGCAGCCCCTCATCCTCGAGGTTGATATCTTCTTCCTGCTCTGCCATATCTGTTGCCACAGGAATATCCTCTTTTACCTCCGCTACAGATATATCTTCTTCTTCAGCCTCTTGCCCTTGCTCTTCTAGAGATTGGTGATGGAAGACAATGTACATAAGGAATGCCATGGTTTCCTCAAGCACTCTACACTTTCTGGTGTGCAAGTTACAACTGAATTTATATTCCTTAGGCAGGCTGTCAAATCTTCTATTCACATGGTACCTCAGTCTCAATGGAGACAATATGATTTATATGCACAAAAACCTTTTCACCTTCCACAATTCTTCCTGCCTTTGTCAGTTGTTTGAAGGTATCCCAATGGTCTGAAAGAAAATCTCTGTGATGCTCCAAAACAGAGCTCATAGTGAACTCCCTGTTGAAAATACTGTAGTATATGTGGAAGTTCCTCTGAGCCTTGCACTTGTGAAGAAAGTCAAATAGGAGCAAATCTGGAGATTTGTCCTCTTCTGGTTCCCTTTGTTTTGAAAGGGAAGACTCACCTTTCTGCTCTAGTCTCTTGCTTTTGCCTGAACAAAAATTTATATATCATGAATTCTATATGCTGACATATGCAATCAGGTAATGTATAGGATATCACCAAACAACTCTCTTCATGAGCACACATGAATCACCTGGTGATTGCTGTGGTCTGAGTATAGCAACAGAAAAGTCCAGCTTCCTCTTGAAAGGAGGGGCCTGAGAGTCAACTGTTCCAAAGCAAAAACTTTTCTCATCATCAAGAAAGAAATCCCCAGGGACATAGAAAGCAAAACAATGAGGAAGAAGTGAAAACCAAAAGGGACACAAGAATTTGCAAGAAAACGTGATGCAGGGCCATTTGGAAAATGTCAAGTACTCTCCTCGCATTTTGTTGCAAATTCTCCATTTCTATTGACATCCATCTCCAATCAAATGCTAGGAACATCTCACAATGTTCTGGACAGTAAATGATACTAGGAGGAATTCCCCAGGGCAAAAGAGAGCAAAACAAAGAGGAGGAAATAAAAAATGAAACTAATATCACAATTTGTAGGAAAACGCGATTTGGACCATTTGGAAAATGTAAAGCACTCTCCTCGCATTTTGTTGCAAAATTCTAAGTCCTATTCATATCCATCTCTAATCAAATCCTAGGGTGATGTACCAGATTCCTAGGTAGTAAGATTCAAGAATTCTATAGATGGAAGAAATATATATCAGAAAACATTTAAAAGAGTATAGATCTCTGACCTTTCTTTTTCTCTTCCATACTGTTGGAGTTGCCCTAGTGATTCTCTTGCTCTCTTCCAAACTTGCGCTGCAGCCCAGGTAACCTGGAGATCTGCCAGTGGTAGTAGTCTTCAGACAGGTTGTAGAGTGGATGGAGTGTGTTGGGTAGGAAGTGATCAGAGGGGGAAGGAAAAGGATGATGGGAGGGTGCTGGCAGGGATGGAAGATGGGGAGGGAAGAGTGTTAATGGATCTGATTATGAAATCATGATTGGCACAATTTTCGAGGCAAAAAGTGACTTTCACACGTGTCAAATTTCAAATTCCAAAAGATCTGGGTGGGACCCACACGTGTGAAAAAACGACTACATTTCACACATGTGGTATTTAATAGCTACTTTATTTGTATTTTGCAATAATCTATTCTCTTAACTCAGCTCTCTTGCATCTCTACCTCCCTACTCTACACCATGAGCATCCTGACCAGCAGCACAGGTTCATCCCCAGCACAGGATACTCATCATCAGCACAGCACACCTACAGATAGCTTCCAGGTCAGTAAGACACTCTATTTCCTTCTCTTCTTGTTTAATAGTATATTAGAGTAAGGTACTGATTTATGTGATGTAGGTTAGATATTATGATAAATATTATATGCATTTCTTAGATTTTTTCCACTACTGCAAGTAGAAGCTGGAAGACTTTTTAATTGGGCTTGTTGAGTGAGAGCTTGATCACTTCTTGCTTTCTATAGACTCAATCCATCTTGCACCAAGTTGTAAACACACTGAAATGACTGAAGGCATGCTCCAGTATGTTGCCTGAAGAATTTGTAGTAAAACGCGAGGAGGGGGCTTTATAAATCTCAAACAGTCCAAATCGCATTTTGTTGCAAATTTGAAACTGTTGCTTCATCCACCCCTATCATTGTGATTTTTTATCTTTCTAGGCTATTCAAGGCTGTATACTCCTTGCATAAACTCAATCCATATTGTTTGTAGTTGTAAAGACAAGGAATTCATTGTAGGAATGCAATAGCATGTTGTTTCAAGTATTTGCAGAAAAACGCGATGATGAGCTGTTAGAAATTTCAAATTATCATAATCGCGTTTTGTTACAAATTATTAAATTCTGCTTTATCCAATTTGTCATTGCCTTCTTTTATCATTCCATGTTCTCCATGGTTGTAATCTTTTTCCATTGCTTTGTATGCAGCTTTTCAGAGTGATGGCAAGAACCAAGGCAACTGCAAGGAGGTCCGGCAAGGGGCCAGGGCTTGCAGCCAGCAGCTGCAAGGGGCCAGGGCTTGCAGCAGCAGCTGGGGTTGATATCAAGGAATCTAGTGTGCCTCCACAAAGGGAAGAGTTGCACATGGCAGGAAGGGGAAGCCAATGAGCATGCTCCAGTAAAAGTCTAAGAGATTAAAACATTCTGCAGGTGTGCTAAAGGAGATCAGGAAACAACAAAAAGCTATAGGCTTTGCAATCCCCAAGACACCTTTTCAGAGACTGGTGAGAGAAATATGTGATAGTTGGCACCTTGGTTTCAAGTGGAACAGGACTGCCATTCTTTCCTTACAGGAAATGGCAGAGGATTACTTGGAGAAATACTTTGAAGATGCAATGCTTGTAGCAACCCATGCTCACAGGGTAACTCTGATGGCCAAGGACTTCAACACTTTGTCCAGAGTGAGATGGAGGTATGACAAGCTGGTCCATCTTGTGGAATGGCAGGACATAAAAATGAGAGACATATTATTAATTCCACCTACAAGGAAATTGAAGGTAGATAAGGTGAAGGTTGTTGAAGTGACCCACTCAAAGAGCACCAGAGGGAAAGCTGCTTATGAGGAGTCACTGAAGAAGAAAATAGAAGAATCCAAATCTGCTATAGATGTGGAGACTGTACAGATGGAGCTGCAGATACAGAGAAGGTTACAGGAGCTAGGCCCTAACATAGTTGTCCATATTGAAGATGAAACTTCAGAGAATAATTTTGACTTGACAAGAGCATGCTTGGCAGAATTGGCTCATAAGAATGAGTATTGCTTAGATACTATCATTCTTGCAATGCTCTAGTAAGTGTCTTTTATTTTACATTTGTTTGCAAAACAATCCTTATTGTACCTCCTCCTTTACACCTTATCCTAATTATTGTTTTGTCCAATGTAGCATGATGAGAAGCTGGCTGAACCATGCTGTACAGCATACAGTTCATATTATTGATCCTGCAATTTCCTTCAAGTTAAGAGATCCAAAGGAAACTCCCTTGGATATTTCCAATTGGTTCAGACACTGTGATTTTGATCATGTTGATATTTTGCTACTTCCAAACCATAACAAGTATGTGGGTGACTGCTTCTTTTGGGATTTTTCTTCAAGATTGAGTACTCTTATAGCCTTTGATTTCTTAATGCTTTTTTCCTTATGCAGTGACCACTGGAGCTTTGCTTATATTGACATCCAGCAGAAGCAATGCTTTTTATTCAACTCTCTTAGAAACACACACAGAGAGGTGAAATTGTAAGTGGTTTGTGTGTTATTTTTAACTTTAAACTTCATTATTTGGATTTAATGCACACTAACTGAATTATATGTATTACAGTTGTATTAGAAGGCTTCTAGATGCATTGGATCACTATCCTCCTAATGTCAATCTTTTGGATTCAATAGAGCCAATAGATTTAGAGGTAGAAAGTTGTTCCCTCTACTGATGTCTATTTCATGCTATGCCTTTGAACTTATTGAATAATTTTATTTTGTTCAGATATTAACAGTTTTATTTCATGCTATGCCTTTGAACTTATTGAATAATTTTATTTTGTTCAGATATTAACAGTTTCTAACATATCTTTCCAACTATCCAGACACCACAACAAGATGATTCAAGTAGCTGCGGCGGCTGGAGAGTGCTGATTAGTGCCAAATATATACTTTCAAGCTATTTTGAGATAGGACAGCTAGAGCTTGTAAGAAAAAATAATTTTCATTTAGCTTCAAAAAATTTGATATGGGTACAAAGTGTTCTAAATCATCATATCTCATTGCAGATGAGAGAAGATAGCTTCAGCTTGAACTATGTATATAGTTTTAGAGCTGATATAATTTGGAAGTTTTTGAAGTATGCCTTACCCAAACCTATTGTACCACCTACTGTCGAGTTGGGTGAGAGCTCTAAAGTCCGAGAAGGTGTCATACACCTTGATGAGACAGATGATGTAGATGTGGTGCCACAGGAACAAGGACCTAGTGCTGATGAGGAGAAGCCACAAGAACAAGGACTTACTACTGCTGATGTTATTGAGGAGATGATGGAGCAGCAGCAAGCAGATGCTCCAGGGGCAGTAGAGGAGACAATGGAGCAGCACCAAGAGACTGTACACGATAGGATGGAGCAACAGAAAATAGATTCTCCAAATAAAGATGTTATGATGAGCTTGGACCATGTAGAGCAGCCTCTAGATCAGCTTGTAGATAAATAGAAAATTGTTGTCAAGAATATGTTTTACATATATAATTAAACACTTCTGTATAGAATTTTACTGTATTGAATATAATACCTTTGTTTATGGAGTCTGTGTTATCTCAATTTTCAAATTTTCAATGTCTTTGTATTTTATTGAACTCTCTTCTTTTGAGCACCTGCAAAAAAGCAATATGAAACAATAGGGTAAAGTAAACTAATAGCAGTGCTTAATGAGACTAAGATAAGTCACATGGTATACCTTCTTATTGTTGTAGATAAATAAAAAGTCCTTTGAAATAGAACCTTCTGTCTCAAATAGAATGTCATTGCGCAATTGAGCTAGGGAGCAACATTGTCTTAATGAGATATTGACTAGCACATCACCATTCTCAACAACATCAATATCAAGAAGTTTATTTTTTGCACCAAAAGAATCTTCATCTTGATCCATTGGGACTAGTTTTGTACCTAGCATTCGACTGCGCTTATAATAAAAAGAAAAAATGAAATTTTGTGATGCAACCATGTACTTCAGTTGCATAGAAGGTTGGACAACCTCACAAAACACTGAACTACATGTCTTCTTATCCCAACCTTTATCCAAAAATTATGGCATGCATGCCAGACTTGTTGCTTTAACTGTGAACATTGTTTTTGAAATCTTCACTGGAAAGGTATTAAACAAGTCTACAAAAGCTGTGAGAGGCATGCATAAAGAAATTTTTATTATCCTTGTGGCAATATTGGACCTCAGAGCTTTCTGTACTTCTTTGAAAAGCTTGGCCCTATATGCCTCTGTAACACTAAAATGTGGGAGCGGCCAATCCACTGAATTCCATGCCGAAAGGTCTTGTTTTCTTAACACACCATGTGTGTTTGCATTGTCCAGCAAAACTGATAAAAATGATCAGTAAAAAATATACCGGATTGAGCTAGCTCTATTGCACATCGACTTGGTATTGTTGTTCTCCTATCGATCCATGCAAAACATCTATAAATCCTAGAATACAATCGATGTTTTGCCATGTCTCATACGATGAAGGGTATAAATCTGAAATAAAATAACACAAGAATGTCAATAAGCAAAGAAAGAAAGCTTTATCTTAAAAATCCATACACCTCATAAAGAACAAAACCACAATAGAAAAATATACAATTAGGCCTGTGTTGTGGAAGATCATTTGGATAGTCTCGCAAGACAAGTTCTTTATGCATGTACACATGCTGAATCAAAACTTCTTTCACCGATATCTTCCCTCTAGTGATTTTAAAATCTCGTACTCTTCCCTTCCATGATGCCAAGAAAATGTTTTTTGTCTGGGGTCTCTTTCTTTTGCTAGGTTGCATGAGCACCCATGCTCCTTTTGAAACACTAAACCTTTCCAAGGAAAGGCAGCACAACATTTCAAAGTTCAAAGGAAGGTGGAAGCGGGAAGGCCCTTGTCAGAGAAAATGTCAGACTAGATTCTATCTTCATGTCCAAAGATCTTGTGAGAATAAAAAACCAATCTCCACATTAATGTAGCACGCTTGTACCTACATAAAATATTGTTTCTTTTATCTATTTTCTCTTATTTTTGTGAATTTCCAACGTTACGTTGGCCCTCTGTTCATTGGTTGAGAGCTTATTTTTCCAAACCGTAAAAGGCCCCAAAATGAGCTCCCTTTTTTCCTAATGTGACTCTTCGTCAGTTGTTGTTGCAACTTTATCACTTAGGTCTCCACGATCTCATTCACAAGATGGACAAAATGCTTCCCCAGCATTCTTGACATAAAATAGTCATTTAAAAACAGGTTTCATAAATACAGTTTTTAACGAACTCTCATCTTTGCACATTGTTCCACATCCTTTCTCGTTATTCCACATTCTTCTACATCAATGCACATTACTTATTCCACATCTAAACATATGTATTCTCATCGTCCTTCATCCATTCTCATCCAATCACATCATATTACATATCATCACATCTATCCACATATATCCTCATCACATCACATCACAACATATCCACATCACATCATATTACATATCATCACATCTATCCACATCTATCCTCATCACATCACATCACAACATATCCACATCACATCTCATCCATTCATATCACATCATATCCATCTACATTCGTTCAGATCCACATCACATCCACATATCATCACATCACGTTCACATCTATTTACATCAGTTCGCATCCATTCACATTTACCCAAGTCCACATCACTTCACATCCATTTACATTTACCCAAGTCCACATCACATCACATCTCATCTATCCACATCATATCTCATCCATTCATATCTAACCAGATCTACATCACATCACATCCATTCACATCACATTACATCATATTCACATCTCACCACATCCACTCACATCTCATCACATTCATTCACATCCATGACACTCATTCACATTCCACATTCATTCACATCTCATCACATTCATCCTCATCTTATCACATCTTGTTCACATCCATCCACATCACATCTCATTCATTCCATCCACATTACATCACATCCACATCTATTTACATCACACCACATTCTTTCACAACTCATCATATTCATCCACATCCATTCGTTCATTTACATTCACATCTATCCACATCCATTCATTTATTCACATGAATATCTATCACATCACATCTCATTCTCATCCATTTACATCACATCACATCCTTTCACATATCATCATATCTTATTCACATCTCATTCTCATCCATTTTCATCACATCACATCCTTTCACATATCATCATATCTTATTCACATCTCATCACATTCACATTCACATCCATATCTATTTACATCACATCACATCTCAGCCACATCTCATCACATCCACATCCACATCCATTTACATCACATCACATCCTTTCACATATCATCACATCTTATTCACATTTCATCACATTCACATCCACATCCATTTACATCCCATCCTGTAAGATTCCTCCCTAGTCTCTCAAGAAGTCCAGTATCTTCCCCTATAATCAAATCCCTCTTCAGAAATATAAAAGATCTTGTTTCTACCTATTTTGGCCTAGAGAGAGAAAACCTTCTAGAGAGAGGTGATTCAATTTTTAAATATTTTTGGATGGAAAAATATCTCATCTTATTAAAATAAATTCCAGCAAAATAGAAGTTCAAAAAGAATTGAGAAGGTGCATTAGAAATAAACTATAATGTGTTCAAAAGGCCTTATCCTAAGGGTCCAGATTTTTTGAAAATTTTAAATTAAGGTTCCTATGGACCAATAAGATTAATCCAAATGTAGGGAGGAGATAAAGACCAAAGAAAATACTAAAAAATAAATTTTTGACACCTTTGAGTGGGGATTCTCTCTCATGAAGTAGGTTCCTTTTTTCCCCTCATGAATTAGGCACCTTTTTTTCCATCATTGCTTTTGAATTTCAAAACAATAAAATAAGGTATTTCATCTCTCCTCTCTCCTAATTCAAAACTGGATCCAAAAAGTGAACTAAACTGACCCAAAAATGGTCAAAAATTGATCAAACTGATCTCGAAAATTCTAGAATCAATTTGCTTGGTTAGAAGCTTACTTTTCCCTATAAATAGAAGCCTCCCCCTTTGTAGAAGCTTAATAGTGTTTCATGCACTTTTACTCTACTCCCCCCCAGAGCCAAAAACAGTGACTTTACTAATAATTCATTAGTTTTTGACCATTTCCTCTTCAAAAGGATTGGTGGCCACTCTTGTTGCAAACAAGAGTAGATCCCTTGAACCATCAAGCCAAAGGAAAGCTCACAAAAATTAATGTAGGCTAGAAATCCTACTTTTTCTTTATTCCATTTAATGGTTTTCTAATTTGTTTTCTTTAAAATGAAAAATGATGTTATGCCTTGTTGGAAAGGCTTTCCCCCTCTCTTCATTCTTGAATTCAGCCTTTCTTTATCCTAGATATGTAATCAAATTGTTAGAATTAAAATTTTCATATTATTTCTCTTTAAAAAGTGAAATTTGATTAGTTTAGAATGCTTTAAACCATTTGGGATAATTTCTAGGTAACTTGAGAATGAGAAAAATTGAAAAATGGTCAGCCATACAAAGGAGGTTATGGTAAAATTTTCTTAAATTTTGTGAAATAAGTTTTATCTTTTATTATTCAAAAAGAGTAATCCCCACCGTTTGTGTATTCTAAAAGTGTTATTTTCATTGTATGCATAGAAAAATGCATATTAGAAATATTTTTATTATAAAAGTGTTATTTCCATTAGAATTAAGCTCTATGCATAGAAAGATGCATATTGGAGAATTTTTTTATTCTAAAAGTGTTACTTTCATCAAAATTGATTTTTATGCATAAATAGATGCATAAAAGAATTTTTTTATTATAAAAGTGTGACTTTCATCAAAATTAATTTTTATGCATAAATAGATGCATAAAAGAAATTTTTTATTATAAAAGTGTTACTTTCATTAAAATTGATTTTTATGCATAATAGATGCATAAAATATTTTTTTAATTATAAAGTGTTACTTTCATCAAAATTGATTTTTATACATAAATAGATGCATAAAAGATTTTTTTCAATAAAAGTGTTACTTTCATCAAAATTGATTTTTATGCATAAATAGATGCATAAAAGAATTTTTTTTATAAAAAAAAGTGTTACTTTCGTCAAAATTGATTTTTATGCATAAATAGATGCATAAAGATTTTTTTATTATAAAAGTGTTACTTTCATCAAAATTGATTATTATGCATAAATAGATGCATAAAAATAGATGCATAATAGAATTTTTTTATTATAAAAGTGATAGTTTCATGAAAATTGATTTTTATGCATAAATAGATAAATTAAAAAAAAATTATTATAAAAGTGTTACTTTCATCAAAATTGATTTTTATGCATAAATAGATGCATAAAAGATTTTTTTAAATTATAAAAGTGTTAGTTTCATCAAAATTGATTTTTACGCATAAATAGATGCATAAAAGATTTTTTTATTATAAAAGTGTTACTTTCATCAAAATTGATTTTTATGCATAAATAGATGCATAAAAGGATTTTCTTTTATATAAAAGTGTTATTTCCATAGAAGTTGGATTTTATGCATAAATAGATGCATACAAAATTTTTATATTAAAATAAGAGTTCTCTTTAATCCTATGTTTAAATCCCATGAATATTAGTAAATGAATAAGTAAATACTGTATGAGAAAATTCTACCATTTCATATTCTCTAGGATGGTAATGAGAAAATTCAAAAAAACTATCAAAGTCAGAATTTTAGATAAATGATTAATTTATTCCTCATAGGAATTCATGATTAGTTTTGAATTCAATTAAGCAAATACTCAATGAATGAAATTCAGTAAAGTAGTAATTGAAATATTACCCTTCGAGAAAGATAGTTTAGGGAGAACCTTTCCAGACTCAAACCCTGAATCAGACTATGACCAAGACATAACTCCTTCGTCAGTTTCAAGAAAAGACGATGTGAGACGAGTTCAGAAAAATTCACTTAAATCACCACCGAATCTGAAATCAAGTTAAAACCCTTTGATTCTGATCTAAGGATCAAGGTTACAGAATTCAAGAAATTTTGTTTGAATTCAGACCTACGATCTAGAAGTATTGGGATACGCATTTAAGATATACTCATTATATTCAAAAGAAAATCAAAACTGAAAACTTCCATAGAAACCCTATTTTCTTAAAGGACTGTCTTACGCAAGAATGCTGGAGGCAGCATTTGGTATATGTATTTTTCTAAGGGAAGTTTGGTTGCAACAGCTGGCGGGGAGTGTTCAAAGGATGGCTCACTCAGCAAAAACCTGCCTAGGACTTGACCAGCCTTGGTATGGTGAAAAATGGTGTGCTTTCAGTACGATGGGTGAGGGCTAACGAAGCGGTCCCTGAGTGAAGTGCTTGGATACCTAGATCCTAGAGGGTTTTGACAAGGCGATGCACGGGCTCGTGGTGCTTAGGACACCCATGCATATGTCGTGGAAAATATATATTATATGATGGACCAATTTTTATTGTAATCTGTTTACTGGATCTCCTTGCTGACCAGCTGGTCTCAACGAAGAGTCCAGAGTGATACTGTTTTTTGTGAGAAACAAGGATTGAGTGGAAATTTTGAGTTATGACATCTGTAACCAATAATTTTTTGTCAATGGATTGTTTTATAAGTTAAAGTTTAAAGAGAAGTGTGTGTTTATCTGTATTCTAAAGCAAAAGTTAAGAAAGGCATTCAATGATGGGTGGGTGAGTACTTGTCTAGTTCTACCAATTCCAGTGGTTGGGCGGTGGCTAACCCTTGGGCCGGATGGGGTGGCTAAACCATGGGCTGGAATCAGTAGAGTTTTAATAATAAAATTGATTAATAGGAATACATTTAGAACTTGAGTAGTTAAATAAAAACCTGAAGACTTCTCTAATGAATAGATCAACGACTCTGCCTGATTCAATTAGGAAAAAAGCGTTGATCCCTTCAAGTTAAGTTTGTAATAGTTTCCCTTCTATCTGGTTTATTCAAATGAAGGCTAGTTCAGTATCTTGACTTCGTTAGAGAAATTCATTAAGAAAATAAAAATGGTGGAATCGTCCCCGTTTTTTGGGCATTAGAAATTTTCCCGGTTTCGATTTTCGGAATGACCACCAGCTTAGTCTCGTGCCGAGACATTCGAGGGTGAGGCCCCGAGTGGGAAACCCTGCCCTGTGCATGAGGGAGCTTCTTCCGCTGCCAGCTACCGAGAATCCAGTGTGTGGAGGGGGCACTGGGATCCCACAGTTGGTATCAGAGCGTTTGTATATAAATTTACGTAACAACAACAGAAATTGCTTAAAATTTTAAAGTAAATCTGGGAAATAATGTTTTTGCTTGTTAATATTATGTTGAATGAACTTCGAAAATTGAAAACTCATAAATTGAATTGGAAGTTTATAGATGGATACCCCGAATCTATCTGGCATTCCTGAAGTCTCCCAGAGTCAGGATATGATAGCCTTTGAGACTCGCACATCATTTTGAGAGTCTTTACTTTCCGTATCCTGTAGAGCGACGTCGGTATATATGGTTCTTTGGAGGACGATGTATTAATATTAGTACCAATCAGTGTCAGAGGCTCAGGCAAAATATTTCCTTAGCCATGATTCTGATAAGGCTAGGGTTTATTCAGCATGTACAACGCTTTAATCATTCACCCAAGAACTTCAGAATTTTATGCCGAGTTTTTAGGCTTCTTATCCGCTTTATCCCTAGAGGCTCGGGCAAAATATTTCCTTAGCCATGATTCTGATAAGGCTAGGGTTTGTTCAGCATGTACAACGCTTTAATCATTCACCCAAGAACTTCAGAATTTCATGCTGAGTTTTTAGGCTTCTTATTGCTTTATCCCTAGAAGTAGAATTATAGCACCTCTTTCTGTAATGAATCGTGTGTACCATGGCATATCTCCTTCGAGGTTTCACTTCTTTATGCATACACAATTGAGACATTGATTTTGGGAGTCGTGATGCTCTGTGTATATATCAAAAACTTTTGATAATAAATGAGGTTTTGCAAAATATATATATATATCCAAATTGCTTTCATGATTGTGAATATGGTTAATCTTGTTCAAGAAATATGATGAAATAATTATCTGTTTAAAGATAAATCTCAAAAATTAAATAATCATAAATCTATTGTCAAAGTTAGGTTGACAAAAATCTCGTTTTGTCAGAATCATGAGGCGTGCGGCCCATGCAAGGCAACCGGATTCTCTAACCAATGAGGAAGAGTTAGTTTCGGATGTTCGTAAAGCCCTGCACAGATCCCAACTTGGTCCCTTCAAGGGTGAAGGGGAGAAGTTAGGTGAAGTAGTGGAAAAGTGGATTGAGGCAATGGAAGAATACTTTGATGTATTCGGCAATGGAAGAATACTTTGATGTAACTAGCTATAACAAGAGAAGCAAGATGGCTCTCGCCAGATTAAAGATTGTGGAAACGGCCACAGTCGCATGGAGGAACCATTGCGAGACAAACCGTCTTGACCGAAATACCCAGATCTGGTCAGATCTTAAAGCATACCTCAGGAAAAGGTTCTGTCTTGCGGGCTTCCTGGAAACCAAAATGAATGAGTTCTTAGAACTGAAGCAGGAAGAGTACCATCAAGCCTTCACCCTTCTCCTCAAATATTCCCCACAATTGGATGAAGAGCAGTTGAGGCAAGATTCATTCGAGGAATGAACGAGCCATTGGACACCTTAGTGCCAAACCTATCTCAATGGCTGAAGCTATAAGAATGGCAAAGGACTTTGCCAAAGCCTTTATTGTTATAGTCCCACCAAAGCCTGCACCCTCTAACTTTAAAAGATACCAAACCCCACGAAGTACTTCAAACTTTCCTCCCCCAAAGAGGCAGCAAGGCCCAAATAAGAATCAAGATACTGGGAGATTCAGAAGTGAAGGAAGACCCTTCCCAAAGAACACTTTCTCAAGAGCCCCACCTCTTTCAAGGATTCATAGTAGGGATGAGCTCAGAAGTGAGAACTGGTGTTTTGGTTGTCAAGGTTTTGGTCATCACCAGCTCAAAGACTGCCCGACTCCTGCCATGTCAAGGAGACAGGGAAGTCAAGGACTCAGAGTGCACAGACCAACCCCTTCGTATCAGTCAAATCAGGGAAATCCCAGGAGAACTCCAGCTCAGCCATCTACCTCTGTCTAATGTAGCCTCACAACTCCTTCCAAGAACTAGGGTACCCAAAGAGAAAGAGTTCCGCCTCAGACTGCAGCAGCAACCAGAGCAGTCACAATAGCAGAGGTAGTGGAAGAGGACAGACGACAGATTTATGCTGCAATTAAAAACCAAGGGCCAAATCACCGATTCTCAGTCATCCATGCTCCAGCTGAGTATCACGGCGGTAAGCCTTTTAAGCTTTTGATCGATTCATGCAGTACTCATTCTTTCATTTCCCCAGGATGCTTGCGTAAGCTAGTCTTAGAATAGAAATCAGGGAAACCTATGCAAGTTGAATTAGCCAGTGGGAAGATTCTTTTCACTCACCTTGAGACAGATCGTATTCAGTTCAAGGGAATTTAACTGACTGTCAGTTCAGAGTTTTTATTTGCAGGTAGGTCGGCCACCTGGCCAAGGCCTGCCCTTGCAGGAGACCCTGACCTTCACCGCAACAGCAAGCCCCTGATGGCCCGCCCACAGATGCGGCTCGGTAGACCGTCTTCGGGACACGTGCTCAGCCCACACAGAGTCCTCAGAGTGGCAGCCTGGGCAGGGGCGCCATATCGAGGGAGACAGTCACAGCAGCATGCCCAGAGAGACCGATGCAGCAGGCAGCCACAGTCTCAGCACCACTGGGTTCTCGTGAGGAACAGCTTTGCTCCCCTCCAGGAGGAGACCCTAGCGCCGACTGAGGACCAGAAGATGCCAGCACCCCCTCCTCCCCTGTCCTCCCCTCCCGCCTCGCTTCCACCTTTGCCTCCTCCCGTCCCCGCTCTGGTTTTGGCAGCGGCTCCTTCTCCAACCCCTTCTCCCCCCCCTCCTCCCCCCCCGCCCGCCTCAGCTCCCCGGGAGGCCCTGGCAGTCCCCTGGCATTCCCCTGCAATCCGGAGGGCTCTGAGCACCGATCTTGCTCGAGCACCATAGAGGAGACTCACCATGCCGATTCGGGCTTCATGGATATCATCTATCCACAGTCGGCTGAGTCGTCTCAGCACTAGACAGTGCTCGGAGGCTTTTGATTACTCCTTCACATAGCTTTTTGGAGCAGAGGGCCCCCATGAGCGAGCACCCATCAGAGTGCATGTAGTGATACCTCCGAACCACGGGGAGGAGGCACTTGATGCAGCAGTGGCCTTCTCTTTCCCTCTTTGTGGCCCATGCGATCGGGAGTGGACTCTGGAGCTCGCTCTTAGTACTTTGAAGACTCAAGCAGTTGAGTTTTCTCACCATGTGAGCGATCTGGAGGTGACAGATGTGATAGGCCGACTATGGGAGTTGGCTCATTTTTTCTTGGATCCCGGGAGTGTGGACGCCTCAGGGATTCATCATTTGGTCGTTCGCATAGTGGCAGACTTAGCACACGACCCTGGATATGTATGCATTCACGAGGTTGCTCTGGCTGAGCGGGAGGCAATTGCCATGGGACACAGCCACTAGCGCCTGATCTGTGATTCTTGCAGCACACCGGGTGGGCAGATTCGTAGCCGCTCGGATGGGTACTATTCTCCATCCAAGTCGCTAGCGAAGGCCCGCCGTACAACTGAGAGAGCATCCACCTCAGCAGGTCATCCATGAGGATCATCTCATGGAATGTACAGGGCCTTCGCGGAGCACATTACATATGTTATCGTGGTTGCTTGAGGTAGGAGCTTCAGAGATGCCTGGTTGGGGGTAGTATTGATATTTTGATGATAGATGCAGGAGCACCACTTGGGTGAGAGCAGGATCCGGAGATATGGTTAAGTGATTTGGTAGATGGGACACCTTTTGGTCTGCAGGGTTTGGCCCTTTGGGTGGGCAAGGAGGAGTATGTATGGTCATTGCGGATGTATGGCGACAGGCCATTGTGGATCGTGGGATCATTGTGCCTGGTAGAGCACAGTATGTCATTCTGCGGATGCATTATGAGCTCTTGCATGCTCAATGTCTATGCACCCAACCATGCTAGTGCCAGAGCAGAGTTCTGGACCCAAGTTACGGATGCATTGCCAGAGGCCGCACATTGGTGTGTCGGGGGAGACTTCAACATGCTTGAGGACCCAGCCGACAGGGTGGGAGGCAGTCATGTTATAGTGCATGGCACGGAGCTTGCAGCTTGGGAGCGATTTTGCATGTCACTGAGGATCACTGATGCATGGCAGCATGGGGCCTTCTCCCGCTCTCAGGACAGTCTTAGTTTCTCTAATCGCCGGCAGCGAGGGACTAATCTATCACGGATTGATCACTTCTATGTGGGCGACTGGTTAGGGGAGCGAGGGGGCTCTGTTGGGGCATTCTCACTGGCACCTCTTTTTCAGACCATGCGCCAGTTATTTTTGACACTTGAGGAGAGGACAGGGGAGACCAGCTTGCAGTTGAGGATCCCAGAGAGGGTTCTTACAGATCCTAGTCTCGCTGAGGACATTGAGAGGATATGGCATGATAGTCAGAGCTCTGACCAAGATGCAGCAGGCCAGTGTGCCCAGGGACTCATCGAGCTTAGCTCTTTTCTACACGCAGTAGCCTTGACATGGCGGGGAGACACTCGCGAGCGAGAGCATCGGCTGAGACGTAGCCTTGCTTTGCTTCAGCGCCTCCAGGAGCAGCAGCCTGCATGTGAGTGGGTGGCATCCCAGCTGAGTCAGGCACACAAAGAGGTTAGAGAGGCAGAGGAGTAGAGACATGAGTTTTACTATCGTCGCCAGGCCTCTCAGTGGACGCAGCTTGGTGATAGAGTGACTGGGGAGTTTTTTGAGATTACTGGACCCCGCCATGCTCGAGTAGGAGTCCGCCAGCTTGGGAGACTAGAGGGATCGAGCCTGAGGAGATCAGAGCCATTGCCACTGAGTTCTATAGAGACCTTCTTTCAGTGGAGCCAGCCACCACTGAGGCTCGGGATGCTTGCAAAAAGACTGTGTGGGCCCATGTGCAGAGGAGGGTCACAGATCGTATGCGTACAGTTTTGGGAGGGCCTCTTTCAGAGGTTGAGCTTGCTGAGGCCTTGAGGGTCCTTTCGCGTCATAGTGGCCCAAGAGAGGACGGGTTGATGCCTGCCTTTTTTATGCGCTATTGGGATCTTTTGGGGCCAGGCCTCCATAGGGGCTTCTAGTATATTTTGGACACTGGGGTGATGCCACAGAGCTTTTCAGAGGGCTTGATCTTTTTTATCCCCAAGGGGGAGGGAGTATCAGATGATATTCGGCATTGGAGACCTATTACGATCCTTAATACTATCTACAAGGTCTTAGCAAAGGCCTTGAGTTTGAGGATCCAGCCCTTGGGGGAGTTGATTCATGCTACCCAGACAGGATTCATCAGCGTAGTATCCTTGACAACATCTTCACCTTCTGGGAGGCAATAGCCCGAGCTAGATTTCTTGGTGAGGACTTGGTCGTCGTGATGCTTCTCGATTTTGAGAAGGCATACGATAGAGTCGATTGGGGATTCTTAGAGGGCACTATGCTTCACCTGGGTTTTGAGCCAAGTTGGATTTGAGGGGTGGCGGCTCTGTATTCCACAACTTAGAGCCAGGTTGGATTTGAGGGGTGGCGGCTCTGTATTCCACAGCTTAGAGCCAGGTGCTGATTGCAGGAGGACGGGGGCCGAGTTTTGAGCTGACCAGATCAGTCCGTCAGGGGTGTCCTCTCGCCTCGTTTTTTTTTCTCTTCTTTGCTGAGGCTATGAGCATGTATCTGACGACATAGGAGGTTGGTTTGAGAGGACTCCAACTCCCAGTCCAGGGGGGAGGACTTGCTCGATGCTGAGTTTGTTGATGACGCGCTTATTTTTGAATGGCCAGGAGGCCAATCTTCATCGAGCAGAGCAGTCGCTTCAGGTTTTTAGTGCAGCTTCGGGAGCATTGATCAATTGGCGCAAGACAGTGGCCTTTTGGATCAGTAGCGCTCCCACTCTAGCATGGAGCCTAGACCCGAGATTTAGATGGATTCCTCCTGGCACAGTAGTGCGATATTTGGGATGCCAGATTGGACTAGATTTGTCACTTGAGCAGCAGATCGTCCCGCTTCTTCTGAGCATTCGGAAGAAGCCTTTGTATTGGAGTATAGCTCGGCTATCCTTGGCGGGGAGGGTAGTGGTGGCAAATCAGGTGCTTTTAGCGAGCATGTGGTATATTACGTCCTGATGGATCTTCTCGAGCTCTTTCATCAGCCAGGTACTTAGGCTGATCAGGAACTTTCTTTGGTCTGGGCAGGATGGTCAGCCAGCTCGGACAAAGGTTGCTTGGGCAGTCATTACACTTCCGCTGGCCCAGGGAGGCTTGGGCATTATAGATCCAATTGATCAGAGTAGAGCCTTATTAGGGAAACTTATTGTTCGGGGGCTGCTTCCAGGCGCTGAGCCTTGGAAAGAGCTTCTTTGGTTGCAGGCTCGGGCTCCCCCAGCAGGGGGCACTTGGGCACCAGAGATACGATGGATCTTCATAGAGATGAGGAGGACAGGCCTCAGTAGAGGATGGGAGGACAGATTTGCCCTAAGCATCCTTAGAGCTTGGGAGTTGCTGAGATCGGGGCTCTCTCAGAGTCCTCCTTCTTGTGTTGAGGAGCAGGCCAGACAGCCGCTCAACTGGAGCCCAGCGGTTCGTAGAGAGCAGGGTCATATGCTGGGTTCTCGGCCTCGTCTAGCGTGGGGGGCAGGCCCAGCATGTAGTTTTGGAGATTGGCAGGCCTTCTACAACCTCCCAGAGGAGATCCAAGTGGAGAGGCTGAGTCACTTCAGAGGGGGGTTGATTATGAGGAATGATGTTCAGGAGGCACTCACAGAGGAGTGGTTCACGCCTCTCGAGCTAGTGGCCCCACGGTGGATGGGAGCATTTTCTATGACATGAGAATGCTTAAAATTCCACTTTTAGCATAAAAATTTATCTATGCATAAACTTCATTTTCTAATGATAAAAATTCTGCCATAGTTTTCCTTCATTTTCTATAAAATGAGAATACTCAAAGTTCCTCTTTTAGCATTAAGTTTAATTTATAAATAAACCTTCATTTTCTAATAATAAAATTTTACCATAGTTTCCCCTCATTTTCAATGAAATGAGAATGGTTAAAATTACACTTTTAGAATAAAATTTACTATGTATAAACCTTCTTTCAACTTAAAATGAATAAATATGAATTTTCTTAACATAAAACAAGCTTAAATGAATTAATCCTCATTTTTATTAGATTAAAAATCATAAAAATTCTTAATCTCCATCTCTAGCTTGTTAGGCCTAGAGTTTTGGGTAAAAAAATGATATTAGGACTAAGATCTATCCTTCCAAGAAGGATTTAGCCATATAGGTGAGTATTCTTTCAAAAAGAGAGATTTACAATTCAAAAACATTACTTTTAAGCATAAGAGATTAACATTAATGCATTTAAACAACATAAATCAATAAAAGCATGGTTTTAAGAAGAAACCATGGATTAAAATGCTTCCCAAGCATTAGAGAGGTTACGAAGAAGGTTACCATTCAAAAAGAGAGAAAAACACCATTATTTTTGGCTTGATTCTTTAGGGAGATGTGAAGCCCATATCAGCGACCCCCCACTAATCAAGAGATCACCCTATCGTTTGCATGAGGCTATGTGGTTCATAAATGTCCACCAGGCAAAAAGGGTGAGGGAAGGTCAACAATTAGTGTAGCATGGGCTAGCTTTGCCGAGGACCATGTTAAGGACCTAGAAGACAAAGGCTTCTTGCAGCACCAAATATGAAAATGGATGGCAATGAATCCGGGTTGGGAAACCTTTTCCAAACCAGACCTTCAAGAGTAAAAGCCCTTTGCTAGAGGTACTATGCCTTCAAATGAAGGCAATGACATATCTCAAGATTCAGGACCATCCAGTGTCGAGGTGCCAAATTGGAATGCCCTATTGACTCTGAGAATGTCAGTGAGGCCTTGGGATTGGTTAGTTCAGTCAATGATATGGTCATGCATGCAAAATATGACCTACAGGATATTTTTGCTCACTTGGAGGAGGCAAGTGTTGAGAAGAAGAGCAGTGAGGCCATGCCGGATGCCATCAACAATATCCAACAAACTCTATTATTTGCCCAAGATCAATTGTTAGCCTTACCTAATGAGGTTGATGAAGCATGCATAAAGTTGGAAGCTACCATAGCTTCCTTGAAAGCTACACTTTAACTTCTAGGTGTTTCGGTAAGGCCAATGCATGTTCGTAAAAGAGATATCGAGTCACCTCTACTAAATGGAAATAATGTTTCCATTGTGCCACCCCTACCTCAAGCAAATGTTCAAACTACTACTACTCTGTTACAGTTGGATAATACATGTGTTGGGTGCAGGTTTTCACTTCAGGGGGGCAGAGGACTTTATGCCGATGGTGGTTTTGCCATTCAAACACCCTTATCATCTATTGTTCTTTGCAACTTGCCTGATGGATGGTTGTTGTAGGTATTCTAATTTCCTACAACCCATCCCATCATCAGCAGAGTCCATGGTTGTGAGTTCTTATGATCATGGAATACCTACCTGCATAGGTAAATTCCTTATTTGCATTATATTGACTCATTTGTTGGATTTTTTAGCACTATAATACTACTACTTAGCAATGAAACACTATTACTACTGCTATTTAGCACTATCATACTACTATCTAGGAGTATGATAGTGATAGTTAGCCTAGATTTCTAGTTAAGAGTTGAAGAGTGCTAGTCATCAGTATGGTAGTGCTAGTTAGCACTATGTTCTTGCTAGCTATCAATGACATAGTGTTAGTTAACAATGACGTAGTGCTAGTTAGTAATGAGTGCTACCTAGTTAGCAGTGAGTGCTAGTTAGCCATGACACAATGCTAGCTACTAGCGATGAGTGCTGGCTAACAATATCACAATGATAGTTAGCAGCATGAAAGTGGTAGCTAACATAATGGTAGTCCTAGTTAGCCATGACACAATGCTAGCTACTAGCGATGAGTGCTGGCTAACAATATCACAATGATAGTTAGCAGCATGAAAGTGGTAGCTAACATAATGGTAGTCCTAGTTAGCAAACAATGTGAATAGTAGTATATAGTAGCACCATGAAAGTTCTAGTTAGCAGAATGATAGTACTAGTTATCTAACAATTTTAGTTAGTAAACTATTTATGCTATTTTGCAACACAATACTTCTAGTTAGTAATGGATAATGATAGTGCTAGTTAGTAGTAACATAGTGCTTGTTATCAATGAGTGCTTGATAACAATATCACAATGATAGTTATCAGCATGAAAGTTCTAGTTAGCATAATGGTAGTCCTTGTTAGCAAACAATTATTGGTTAGTAGTATGTAGTTAGCACCATGAAAGTGCTAGTTAGTAGAAGGATAGTCCTAGTTGTCAAACATTGTTAGTTAACTATATATTAGCTCTACTTATCTCTCATCTAATGTAACCTTTTCTTTTTTCTTTATATTAATGATGTGATGTACTCTTTTTCTATGTAGGAAAGTCTATTGTAGAAAAGTCGGGGTCCTCACGCAAAACATCTTGTAAAGTTGATTGTGTGCAAATGGAGGAGGAGGGCACCAGCAAGGCCAAAGATGATGACAAGATACACATGGACCTAGAGGATATGCAAATGAAGGAAACATATTCCTTCGAGGCTATGGAAGAAGAGCCCAATCTTGAAAAGGATCCTATGCAGTTTGATGATGCTGTGAATGCAGAGGGAAAGGTCATTGTAGATGAGATCATTTGCTGAAGCCACTAATGACTTAAATAATGTGGCAGGCAGCCCTGATGAGGACATTACATTGGTGGAAAGATGTTTTGTATGCATTATAGAAAATGTAATGCCGCTAATGTTACTAAGGTGGCTAGAAAGCGCAAGAGTTAATGAGTAGAACTGTTGTACTCATGCTATGTAATGTGGCCGATGCAATGAAAAACCTTATTTTTCAATGTTTAATTGTGTAGTAGTTTTGATCATGGGCTCTGTACTATTTTCAGTCTGTTTTCTTTTGCTTGATAGTAATAGAGCTTCAATAATGTGATGATGAAGTTGTCTTATTCATGAGCATGCTTGTGTTGATGTAGATTAACATTATATACATGTGTTGTGTTTTTTATAGATGAGTCCTTGGCGTTGTCCTTGTTTGTGAAAGGACCATGGAAATTGAGGCCAAAGAAACTTTGTAAGGGGACATAGCACTCCCTTATGATTGAGGAAAGGGCTATTCAGAAACTAAACACAGTTTTGCATAGTAGTGAGATTCCAATACTAGTGCCCCCCTCCAATTGGCCCTCTTATATGCTGCCTGCACCTTCAATGAAGAATCTCCCAAGGCCACTAGACCAGGAGCATCGTGCACTTATCTTGGATATGAATGGGGTACTTGTGCATAAGGTCATTCATGGCACATAATTTTTTCCACATTGGCACACTCCATATTTGCAAGTCAGGGATTGGATTGAGTGCAATCCAAATTTTGGCACCACATTTCTTGTGCGAAAGGATGCGGAACTATTTATGTAGTGCGATTGTAGATGGTTTCAGGTTTTCATATGGAGTTCTCAACGTCGTGTGAACCTTTGACCTGCTTCCCAAACTTGGTTAAAAATATTAGTGGTTTTTTGGGACAAAATGATTATCAAAGGGCCAACTTTCACTTTGATGGGGGAAAGCCAATCTTCCTAAAAGACCTATTAATGTTTTGGTGGAAGTATACAAATTTCAGCCCAATAAACACAATGCTGCTAGATGAAAGTTACTACAAAGTAGCATGTAACAAAAAGGGTCTCTATATTGTATTGCCCAAGTTTGAAAACATGTTGTTGTTGGAGCATGAAAGTTTTTTATTACGACGTGTGGGTCCTTTGCTTATGGAATGGCTACGTTCACCCAATAATCATGAGGTTGTAATTGGTGATGTGTTTAATTCCTGGAAGGATGACGAGAGTTCCTTTATATGTCATAGATTGTTTTCTAAATAGACAAGTTGGAAACTTGCTCATATGGCCATGGATATCTTGGCCTAATATTGATGTAATACTTTCAAATACCCTATAATACAAAAATGGGGCCATGTTTTGTCATTATCATCCATTGGTTTGTGCTAATTATTAGAATTAATGGTTAACACTGCTAATTAATTCTTAACAATTATTAGTATTAATGGTTAGCAGTGCTAATTACCATTGCTGACATTGCTAGTTAACAATGTGAACACTACTAATTAACAGTGCTACCAGGTATTAATAGTTCTTAACAATGCTACTACCAATGCATATTCATGATTATGACTAATAAAATTGCCTTGAGATATCTCTTCAGGTTTGAACCACGAGCATGTCAAGCCATTGCAATCTATGTCCCATCCCCATCTCATATCAAGCCATTGCATTTTCTCATAGCATTCTAGGCTTGCACCATATTCCCTTGTTTGAGAGTGATCAGCTATCAAAGCGCTCCACGACACAACATCCCGCTCTTGCCTTACATCAAATACTACTTGGGTATCTTCCATGCTTGTATAGCTCCCATATGCATGAGTCATCGTAACCGTGAAACACGTTTCGGTCCCTTTTTTGACATGAAAGATTTCAGCCCTAAAACGTTTCGGTGAAACGTTTTAGCATTTCAAACCCCATTTTGACATGAAACGTTTTGGGGGCTGAAACATTTCGCAGTTATGCTGGCATGAATAAGAGAAGCTTCTACAAGAAGCATATGCTCATTTCCAGTTTTACACCATAACAAAATGGACCTACCTGCAAACTTCAAGGCTTCCGATTCTACTGCATGCCTACAACACACATACAAGGAAGGCATCATCCAGACAAGAGGCCTCTAATTGTACAACACACATTGCTAGTTAATTGTGTGAAATGGTTAGAAATCCTTAAAAGTTATTAGACAAAAAAATAGCAATGCTATCAAAACAAAAAAAATAAGAAAAATGTATGCCCATCTGAGTTGAGCCCATTCTTAAAATTCATATGGCATACTATTGTAGATTGCCTCGTACACATCCAAACCAATGGTGTACATTCTAGGCTTTCCTACAATGGGCTCCATAGGTATCTTAATACAACGCACAAGATGCAAGAGTACCATGACCTCTAGATAATTTTTTCTTGGAATCCTATAGCAATCGCTACTGGTCTATTTATAGTAGTGTCCCTTAACAAAATAAGACCCCTAACTTACCAATTTCATTTCCCCATGCATCAACATGATTCACTTCTGCCATTTATTTTTTTGTAGTGCACTTGAGAACATAGAAGTCCGCACCTTCAACATTACCAAACTCAGCATTCACTCCAAAGTTGTCTTCAATGCACAAAGCGTCACTTAGCACCACATCATGGTGACCTTCATAGATAGCTTCATCATAGGCATCTTCCTCCTCATATGGGCTGTCACTCGGTTCTAAGACATGAAAATCCCAAGATGTAACATGTGCTTTATTAGCACATCTTTTCCAAAGTCCTTCCATGCACGCATCACAAAAGCAAGATAGTGTTCTACTTGCAAGTCCACTTGTATCACGTGGGTTATGACCACGAATAGCATGTAACAAGCTTGTATTGGGAATACTAGAACAATTTTGTTGATTCTTTCTATCCACATCTCTTACCTTCACCTCCCAGAACACTCGTGCTACATCTCTTTGCTTAGATGGGAGCAAGCTTCAACTCCATGAGATAAGTTGGAATTCAAGAAAGACACCACATCTGCTCCACACTTTAAAATTGTTCCGTCTGTCTTTAGTTATTCAAGCATCAATGCCCTCTTTACAATAGCACCATCTCCATCATGTTCTCCCTTGCCATGCCCAGAGCCAAAGAAGTTCCAAGTCATCTCCATACCCATCATTGAAGCATACCTTGCAACAAAGTAAAAGGGTCTAGCAGCTCTGAATTGGGAAGCAATCCCATTTGACCAAACCCAATGCCACTTTGGTCTAAGCCCCTGATCCTTCAACCAATTGGCATGTAAGCTGAAACAATGTTGCACAAAAAGTGTGTCATGCACTTTGTCATCTGAAATTAAGAAGTGAATTGTTTTCAATACATCCCTCTCCTTTCGGTAGTAATAAGTGATGTTGACAAATATTGTCACTTGGGTGGAATGCCAATGTATAGACTAGATCTCATTTTGCATCTTAAAAGAGTAATTTTCAGCAAAATCCACAATTGACACATCATCAAGGAATCTCTCAATGCACTCCTTAAATTGTGAGGCTTGCCTGCAACACACATAGTTGTGTTTGATGAATTCTAGCCAACTCTTTAAAAATTTGACAAATTCATTGCATTTCATCTCTGTGCATACAAGATCTTTTCTTTTTTTCTTACTCCCCTACTTGTTATCTACATCCACATTTTTTAATACCTTCACAAAAATGATATGTTCTTAATCAACCCCATCTCTGCCAGACAACATGGTAATTTCTTTACACCTCAGCTACTACATTCGCCTATGAGACACTTTCAATGGTGTATTGTTTTTGGCATAGGATGGACTCCCAAAGTGTTGTGACACTTTTGTATGTGTAAGTAGATGCAATGTAGCATGCACTACCTGGGTCTAAAGTACTGCAAAGATTGCACTTGCAGTGACATAAAGATTTATGGAGAGAGCGCATTTGGTTGAAGGAATCCTTCAAATAGCACACCTACACATGATAGATTCAACAACGCGTATTCGAATCCTTCAATTTTCTTACAAAAAAGGGGCTTCAAGGACTCAAACAATCGAAGCTGGATTTTGCAGTACATATGTTGTGCCTTGAATCGTTGAAATAACTCCACCTGCATAAAACCAAACAAGAAAATCATTAGCAACTTCATAGTAATGTTAATAGTGACTAATTAGATAGTGCTAGCTAGTAGCATGTGTTAGCAATGATTGTTTCTACTACAACCCAAACTGTTGCTTACTAGTACTAGTTAGTAGTACTAGTTAACCAGTGTATGCTAGCAGTTTTAATTAACTGTGAGGTCCCTATCCCCACCGTGCAACGAATTGAGGGGTTCTAGTAGTGGAAGTAGCACTTCTTGCACGGGGCAGGGTCTCACAGTTGGGGCCTCACCCACGGATATTCGGACAAGAGACTAATCCATTGGTTGTTCCATAACCGATCCCAGAAAAACTTCCCTTGCCCGGAAAGCACGGGTGATTCCTCCAGGATAACTTTTCTCTAACGTAGTCAAAAGCCTTAACCAACTGAACTGATCTGACTGAACCCGTAAGTCCCAAGTCATATTAGGGAAAAGATTGCACTTGGATCAGTAGCCAGTGCATCGACCATCTCAATCTCTTCTAAGAGATGTTACTCCACCCCACAATAGGTAGCTATGTGATTTCACCATTACCATTGGCACCACAACCACCACCGGAGAAAAAAATCGAGTGGTCAATGTGTTAAGCCTCGACACACTTGAAAAATAACCCATAGAAGAACTTAAGGCCATGCTAGCAGTCAAGAGAGGACCAGAGCTCAACATATGGAAGACAAACTAGAAGATTCGGAGGAGACCATTAGAGACAAGAAAAGCCAAGAGACCAAGGAAGGTGAGAGCAACAAGAGAGTCAAGAAAACCAAGAAGACTAAGCAAAAGATTACTATGGAAGACTTTCCTTTAGATAAGGGTCTTAAATCTTATAAGACTTTCCTTTAGACATTTAAGGTACTTTTGGCCAAAAACTCTAGCATAAAGTGTTTGGTGTCATTAAGGACGTGAGAGTCACTATTTGTGAAGTCAAGGTAGAAGTTGATATGTATGTGATTTCTAGCAAAGGGAAGGGCTACCCGATTATACTAGGAAGGCCTTGGCTCATAGACATAAATGCAGATCAAAGGTGGGGAACAAGAATGTTGGTGCTAGATCCATATGGATCTAAGGGGTCTTCTAGATAGAAAATCACCTATGATATGTGCAAGGGTAAAGAGGTGGATTTGAGATATTAGAACACAGTAAATGAAGAGAGTAAAGAATACTCAACCACCACTAAGACTGAAGAAGAAACATATAGCACTAACAATGATAGTTCGTTTGATGTTATGGGCCTTACTTTTCAAAATAGGGAAGCTCAACAGAGCTCGGGACACTACAATTGGTATTTTTATGATTTTTTCTTAACAAAATAATGGTTAATTCTTTTAGATTATTTATAAGTAGTTAAAAACTTCTTTGATTGATTCTAAATGTGAAATAGACTATCTTATCAAATTGGGAAAAGAGGAATAAGGGAATTAGCTTAATCTAGTGGGATAATCATAATTAAGTTTATGATTATGGTTAAAATTATGATTAAAATTCATAGTTTAGATTTAAGCTTGAAAATAAATATGTTATCATATTTTCATTACAATGTTTTATTCTTTTAAGAAAATTGAAAATTATCAATAATATCAGCGAAGCCATGGCAAAATTTTTAGAAAATAACACATTTCTTATTTTTATGCATAATGCTAAAAGAGGACTTCCTATCATATTCTAGGATTGGACATCCTATGCATAAAGAATGATTTTCATCATGTGATTTTTTTTTTAGTATTTATGCATAAATATTTAACACTAGTTTGGTACCAAAAAAGGACACTTAAGTGTTCTTTTTCGGACGATGCAAATAAAATGCTACTTACGCTAGGAAAGACATATTCAAAATCCCTCTTGAGGAGTTTGAATATGTGACCTAGTGTGTCTTTAAAAAATGTAACCTTGCAATTTGGATCTTGGCATGATAAGGAATTACACCCATAAATAGGATTTGCATGAGACTGCAACTCAGGTTTGAGAAAACTGCCTTATAAGCTTAGAGAAAAAATCACTAAGCCCCGTGAAAAATTCCAAGTGATTATTTCATATTTGTGTCAAAGATTTTGCCAAGTTTCACATGAAATAAAATTCAATTGAGAGTGTCTAAAATAGTAGGAAGTTGTGTGTGTTTGATACACCACTTTTTAGCATCCATTTGTATCCAAACCAATACATGGTTTTAATGTGTTTGCAAGTTTTTTACGATGATACAATGCTCACTCTATCCATTGAGATCTTAAAGTTATATGTAAAAGCCTCTTAGCAAGCTACAAATATTAATTGTTTCAAAATGTCAAAATTGCACACAACAAAAATTTTGGATTTAGATTCTTGAGTCATACGCATTACATTCCTTAGTAAACTTGCAACATTTTGTCTGTATATAAAAATTCCGCTAAGGTATATTGTACAAACATAATTTGGCACCTAAAACCTTTGTTTCATGGTTGTTGAGAGAGAATTTAGAAATTTTGAAAAATGTAGCACGATTGAAAAACTAAGATAGCGCTGAAGTAGCAAGATTAACTTGAGCTTGGGACCCTAAAAAATATGTATTAACTTGGTTTTGAACTATATAATCATTTTCGGTTGCCAATTTGCACTAACATAACCCTAGTTTTATGGAAGTACCTTTGGAAGGCCAAAATTTTCCTCTTTTTCAGCATCTTGGTAATTATGAGATTTTTGTTATAGTTCACAAGTACCTTAGGAACTAGGACCTAAAGGAGATTGTGTTGTTTTGAAACCCCAAGTTCTACCAATTGACTTTTACAAACATGAAAAACATGATTTATTCAAGAAGTTATAGGCATTTTATGGGATTTTTGACAAATCAGCTTCAAATTTCAATGAAAATTCCAAGTCAGAGTTTTTTGTCAAATTTCTAATATAGCTTGTGTTTTAACATCATGAAAAATCCCCTTTATTTTTTGACTTTTAACCGACCTATGGTTGAGACAAGGTGTAGAAATGTTGTTTCTAGGTTCCCCAAAAAATTCCAAAGTTTTGGTGAGAAACAGGACACTAAAGTGTCCTCACGACACTTTAGTGTCCAATTACAGAACTAGTGTTAATTAAAAGAAAAGAGGAAGTCCCATGATAATTGAGATCCAAGTAGTTAAAAAGTAAAAGAGGAATTTTTGGCATATTTAAAATAATAGATATTTTTATTTAATTTAAAAAGATAAATTTTAGAAAAATTTATTTTATGCATAAGAAATATTTAAATGATAAAAGAGGAATTCCCACATTTGGAATTCAATCATTTAAATGCAAAAAGAGAGAGATTTTAAGCATATTAAAAAAATGGATATTTGTATTTAATTTAAATGAATAATTTTTATGGTATTTAAGTAAAGAAAGATTTAAATTAAATTTTGGTGATAAAAGAGGAATTTTCACCATAATTTCACCTAAAAACTTACTAGGGTTGATAATTAAATTGGTAGAAAGAATATTATTAGATATTTTAGGTGGAAAAATCACCAAATTGATATACCCAAAATTAGATTAATGGAAGAAGAGTATTTTTATAAAAACCCGATATTCTCATATAGAACCAATTCTTAATCTATTATGGAATGGCATTCATAAAGTTGGAATTTTCCTTATGTTTAGAAGTTCAGTAGATGTTTATCTGAAGAAAATCCTTGGAATTAAAGTTAGAAGTAAATCGAATAATTTGGTTGGACCACAACTGTGAGAATGGTGGCCAGTAAACTACTTGCCCATATCGCAATCTGAATCAAGCAAAAACCTCGTGACCAATTCCAATTCTTGACACAAAGAATAGACTACCATTGAACTAGCATAGTTTTCCCTTAATCAAAATCACCAAGAATCTAGTTGGAAATTCAGTCAAATGATGGGTAGATTACCTTGATGAGAGATCAATGACTCTCATTAAGAAAATATGGATTAAGGAAAAAGGGTTTTTGTGGAACCAATATCGAATCGGAAATTCTACTTGCATAGAATCTGTATGTGTTTAACTAAGAAGAGACTCATTTTGCAACTCGCGGGGAGTCGTCGCGACGAGGGACGTCGCTCGCAGAGCAAAGCTTGCCAAGGTATTGACCAGCCTCGGTATGGTTAAAATGGTGTGCTTTGGTACGATGGGCAAGGACCGAGCGGTCCCTGAGTGAAGTGATAGGACACCTAAGTAGGATCCTAGAGGGTTCTGACACCAGGTGATGCACGGGCTCGCCGTTGCGAGGACACCCATGTGTATGTCGAGGAAGATATGGATGAACCAAAAATAATGACTTTTGTGAACTGAATTTTGATATTGGATCTCGTTTGGTTGACCAGCTGGTCTTCACAACAAAGAGTCCGGATGATATATTTTTTAAAACAATGGATTCAATATTTTGGAGGACTATGATCAGTAATACTATGATTTCATTGAAAGATTATTTTAAAGACAGTCGAATCTGTTAAAATGGAAATTTCATATTGGGTGTGTAAGTGGTATGACTACCTTGAATTTTTCTTGAAATGCCGGCTAGGGGGCCTGGGAACTCTTTTCCTCCGACACCCGGGCAAAACAGAACCAAAATTTTATAAAGGAATCCTACCAATACAGTGGTTGGGCGGTTGGCTAGATCAGGGGATTTTTGCGATACAAATAGTAATGATTAAGTTACGTTAGTTAGAATAAGTCCTAGGAAGACCCTTGTTCTGTGGGAGGGAATCAATGGTTGTGCCTCACTAAAGGAGGAAAAAAGCAATGATTCTATGGACCAAGTGCAAGTCTCTTCCTTGATCTAACCATGTGATTTTCGGGTTCGGTCGAATCACTTTGGTTAGTTAAGAGTTTGACTTGTTAAACCAATTCTCCTGCTAGATGATTTTCCTGCTGGAATCGCCCATGCCTTCTGGGTGAGGGAAGTTTTTTTGGGTTTACATCAAATCTAAACATGATCAAAGCACAAGTGCATGAGATGACCATAGCACAGCATGGCATCCACACTATGCATTAAAGGAAGCATCAGATCACCAAGCATCAATTGGCAACCAAGAAGAGTTATGTTTACACCAAAGGAGATCAAAGAGCCAAGAATCAAGAAAAAGAGCAAATACCAAGATCCAACAAGCATCAAACAATGCAAAGAAGAAAAAGGGCATGACATCAACATGAACAATGAAGAAAACAACAACAAGGGATCTTCATCAAGAAAAAGCAAGGATATCTCGAGCTAGCAACAACACTAAACAATATCAAGCTACCAACCACTACCCTAACCTAAATGATATGTTGTAAAAGCCACCAGATGAGTAGGCACATTTATATGTTTTGAGCACACTTGAGCACCTATGAGTAGCGAGAGAGAACCTAAGGGAAATGATGCAAATGTAAACTACTCGAACACTAGAGACTAGCCAAAGTAGTACCTTGGGGGAATGAAAATCATCCCAACCACCTTTGAAAGTAGCCTATGAGCTAGAGACTAGCCAAGCCATAGAACCTCTAAGTTACCTAGCTAAGTTTAAAATGAGGGGGGGTGATGACATGTTATGAAAAATGACATCCAACCACCTTGAGTATTTCAAATATTTGGCACCAAGGGTGGGTGTTGAGAAATGTGGAGCCAAAGAGCACAAGGAAGAGGTAGAGAGTGAGAATGAGTAGCCAAGAAAGTGCAAAGCATAACATGGAGCTACATGAGAAAAGGGATTTATCCCACATTGATGTACAAGGGTGGGTGTTGAGAAATGTGGTGCCAAAGAGCACAAGGAAGAGGTAGAGAGTGAGAATGAGTAGCCAAGAAAGTGCAAGGCATAACATGGAGCTACATGAGAAAAGGGATTTTTCCCACATTGATGTACAAGGGTGGGTGTTGAGAAATGTGGTGCCAAAGAGTGCAAGGAAGAGGTAGAGAGTGAGAATGAGTAGCCAAGAAAGTGCAAGGCATAACATGGAGCTACATGAGAAAAGGGATTTATCCCACATTGATGTACAAGCCCAAGGGTGTACCTCCTCATATAAAAGGGGGCCATTTCAAGCAATGAAATCATATCACTTTCACACATCTCAAGCCTCTTTAATATGAGTACAAGTCTTAATATTGTAACCTAATTGTGCTTGAGTCTATTGCACTTACTTATCAACATGAGTAAACTTAGATTACATCCACCTTATATTAATTCAATCTAATCACATTAGATTTGTATAGGATTATCACTAATCTTATACCAATCACATTAGATTATTATAGAACTATCACTAATAACTTTGCCCATACACATGATATCCATGACCTTCAACAAGAGTGATGCATCCAAATAAGTGGATGGCATTGTTTTAGAGTTGAGAAGGACAAGAGGAACGGATAATATAAAAATAAACAATCGCTTAATAGAAGATCAAAGAGAAAACTCTAACTGAGGACACGTGTAGACATTAAATAGATGTGACCCATATGATTGCAACCACTGCACTCTTGACACTTGGCATCCACATGTGTATACATTAAATATACACATGAGAATAAGAACATGTGGTGACTAATGCATGAATGCCATGTGTCAAGGTCATTCGTTATAAAGGGCCTGCACATTCACTCATGCATTCTTGTGCAATTCATTTCGTCATTCAACTTGTGGTACTATTCGTTTCATTCTATAAATCATTACCACAACCAATTTCATTTTAGGGTATGTCATCTATGCCTTACGCAAATTACAAATCAACATAATGTGATATGGGAGGTGTCATTTTCCAAAGATGACTCCTTTTATCACATTGTGATGATCTATTTTTAATTTAGGTCTATAAATGTTTCCCCTCTCATATTGAAGCATATTCTTATGATAGACATTATTCCATTTCAAAATCATGATAACGTGATATTTGTTCTTATAAAAAATACTCCATATCACATTGTATTCATTTTTTTTTGTTTAAGTGTCTACACATAAATGACCATGTAAACATGCTATGTTGTCTCATAGACCAACTTTGACCCCATATCGTGTTGTGATGTTTTATTTTTTTGGGTTAGGTAAATGTTGTTCCTCACATGTTTGAAGCATATTATTATACTGGGAGATGTATTTATATGGAAATCACTACAGCGTGATATGAGAACTCAGACTCCCACCAAGGCATAATATCTCATTGAAGTGATCTATTACAAACGTGTTCATACTCATAGCCATCAATCCTCTCGCCCTATAGATGGGCATGCCAGAGATTGAGATTGAGACAGATTCCCCTATTATGGAAACCCAAGATGAGAAATTGTTAGACTTTTTCTACACATTTTGCCAGCATCACCAACATCCTAAGATTTCATAGATGTTTAATTACAATTTATCCATTGAATACTTGATCCTATCTACCCATTTGTATGTTGAAGACCAACTGCAACATTATCAAGAGGTCACTTCTAACGATGCTATCATGTTTGATAATGTTCAATACATGCATATCAATGATATTATGTACTCTACATCCAAAAGATAGAAGTTAAACAGGGATATCTTAAAGGTTCCATATGATAAGAAGAAGAAAGAAATAAGTTCCCTCTTTAGAAAAGAAAATGTTGTCTGGTCAACTACCACTATGGCTTTATTTGCTACCTCCATATTCTTCTTGCTACCTCCATATTCTTCTTGAGGATATGGACCAAATTTGACCCCATATCGTGTTGTGATGTTTTATTTTTTTGGGTTAGGTAAATGTTGTTCCTCACATGTTTGAAGCATATTATTATACTGGGAGATGTATTTATATGGAAATCACTACAGCGTGATATGAGAACTCAGACTCCCACCAAGGCATAATATCTCATTGAAGTGATCTATTACAAACGTGTTCATACTCATAGCCATCAATCCTCTCGCCCTATAGATGGGCATGCCAGAGATTGAGATTGAGACAGATTCCCCTATTATGGAAACCCAAGATGAGAAATTGTTAGACTTTTTCTACACATTTTGCCAGCATCACCAACATCCTAAGATTTCATAGATGTTTAATTACAATTTATCCATTGAAGACTTGATCCTATCTACCCATTTGTATGTTGAAGACCAACTGCAACATTATCAAGAGGTCACTTCTAACGATGCTATCATGTTTGATAATGTTCAATACATGCATATCAATGATATTATGTACTCTACATCCAAAAGATAGAAGTTAAACAGGGATATCTTAAAGGTTCCATATGATAAGAAGAAGAAAGAAATAAGTTCCCTCTTTAGAAAAGAAAATGTTGTCTGGTCAACTACCACTATGGCTTTATTTGCTACCTCCATATTCTTCTTGCTACCTCCATATTCTTCTTAGCTTTACCACTATGGCTTTATTTGCTACCTCCATATTCTTCTTGAGGATGGCCAAGTTGCCAATGGAGGAGAAGGTGATAGAAGAGTAGAAGAAAATATAAGAGAGGAAGAGCCTACAAGAGAAGAGGATGAATTTTAAGAGATTGCGAAGGAGATCAAGTTGGCTGCACACACATAGGGAGTTAAGTGCGTAGTTAGATATTGATGCCCTAAGAAGAGATCATGACACCCACGGTCACGAGTGGTGAGGAGGCATCTGAGATAGAGGATAACACCACTCCTCCCTACATTTCATATTGTTGATCTTGAATATGTTTTAAATATAGATATTTAAGAACTATTTGACATAAGGGAGGACTATTGTCTTGCCATTATTGCACAAAATCTAGAGGAAGATAAAGATTTTGTTGATTCGTATTTAGATAAATATCTGTTGCTAGACTCAAATGTCATGGATAGTGAGTTTAAGTCTGCTACCAAGACATTAGAGCTATGAAATATAAGGACATAACTCATTATGAAGCCAACCTTCACACCTAAGAGGAATTTCAAGCTATTCAGTAAAAATACTAAATATTTCTCATATAGGAAGGGAAGGGGAGTCCTCGTCTGTCTAGGATACCAATCTAGCAATCAACATAAGGACAAATGAACTACTTGTTAATGACAAAAATTAGAAGGTATGTTTATATTAATAATCATTAATCATCTTGCTTTCCTTAATGCATTTGTGTTTTGTTGGCTTATGTGGCACGTAGCGTGTAACATCCTTTTACCAGAGCGAGTAACATCCTTTTACCAGCGAGTAACATCCTTTTACCAGCGAGTAACATCCTTTTACCAGCGAGTGATGTTTGAGGATGATTTTCTCAAGCGTGCTGTTGGCAAACAATCAAGAGGGCTTGGAAAGGACTCAGGACTAGGAGAATACATCACCGGTTGTTATACTCCACAAAATATTCTCAAAGGACAATGTAGAATTCCCTCTGTTTGCCGTTAAAACATTATCTAGACACCGGGAGGAAATCCAATCAGGTGGAATGTAGACAAAGTGATGATTTTTAAAAGCAGTTAGCAGTGTGGATATTTGGGCAAGGCCCCAGAGTGTATGCAAATAGAAGTAAATATTATTTAGCCTATACTACATATAGATTGACATGCAAGATCAAGCCGGATCTAAGATGCTTAGTGGATAATGAAAAAAGGGAGATTCTCAGATCTAGAAGACCAAGGGTTCCACCAAATTTTCAATTGCAGAATGTTGCAAAGCCATATGTAAACAAGGCAAGGCTTCATGCACCTGAGGATGGTTTTCTACTACAAGATCAGTAGAATCATATCTCTTGCAATAATGTAATCCTTTATTAATCACTTCTGAAGCTGAAATGTCAATCAACAATCTATTGGTATCAAAATCTTTCCATGTCTTTGTTTTGTGGCTCACCATTCTACATGCTTAAGACTTGCATTGGGTCTCCTGCATATATCTTTCTTTCTTCATTTATTGAATAGTGTCACTGCTTAACTAATTTTGGATGCTTGAACTACTTCTTTTTGGCCTGGTTTCTTTTTTGACTTGGTGTACAAGTTTCTTTTATGTCTACTGATGTAGTTCCTCTAAACCGTTGGCCTTTTCTCTCCCTCCACCACGTCTTGTATGCTTGAAATACCCGAAGCATGCTTGATAATGTGTTTTCTCCATTCCTTGGGTTGACCATATTGATAAGCTACCATAGTGCTTTGCAAACCAAGGACTATGATTGTAGATAATGTGCTAAAAATGAAAAAGATGTATAACTTAGCATATTGATCAACATACATTTTAAAAACAAGTTCAATGCATATTCAATCTAATACCATGTAGTGCGTGATGTGTTGATCCAATCATGATGTCTTGAACTTGTTTAGTGCTATTTGAAAGGTCTCATGGTCCTTCTTCACCCACACTTTCTTGTCACAAAATTTAATCATAATGTCTAAACATCTCCACATGTTGCCTTGTTCTTACTTGACCATTGTATGCATGGTCCACTGCAACATTGTGAACAAATTTCCATTGTGGTTATTTTATGGTTTACAATAATCAATGTCTTCTTCTTCTATGAACTTTACTTTAACACCTCCAATGAAAGGTTATCTTCTAGTGTTTATGGAGATAGAAACCTTCCTCCTTTTAAATATTTAACACCTCCCATATGTCAGTCCACCTTATATTTCAAAGTTTTGAGGTCACGTCTCCCATATGCCAATCCATCTTATATTTTTGAGATCACCTCCCATGTGCCAGTCCACCTTATATTCTCCTAGGCCTTCCACATTCAAGATTTTTCCATTTTTCTACTCGTTGATAATCTCGGGTAAAGATGTCTTATGAAAAACCCAATGTAGAGTATGAAATTCCACTTGCAACATAAAATAAATATGAGTCCACTTGCAACATAAAGCAAATATGAGTATGCCACATTTAGTGCATGCATTAGCTAATTCCTTTACACAAACTAATCTCTAATAAATTTTACCTCAAAGGATCCCAAAGAGAATATATTGTTTTTGGATTGAATACTAAGCCATGTGGGATCATCCTTTTCAATAGATGGATCAAGTGCCATGTTTGTCAATGTGATGGTAACCCTTTTTAACGTTTTCTCCTTCACTATTTGACACTCATCAGATTTATCACAAATTTGAGGACACTTTGACACTCTTCAAGAGTAACTTTCAATAGGTAAACAACATAGGATTATAGGGCCTCCAAGTCATAGTAGAAAATATTCTTTTATCTATGAGGAAGACTACATGTCTTTTTGGTGTAGCATACATGTCTTCAATATGAAATGGGGCTCCTAATGCCTACAACACCTCTTCATTTACTTGTTTACGCATCTTGCTTATTACTTAAGTAGGATTTGGTAGTAATGATACCTTCATATGAGAATACTTCATCTTTTCTTGCAAAGTCTGATAGATGGTTAAGAACCCTTTGTGCGATATACTTGCCTCATTAAGTATTTCCTAGATGTCCTCTCAATTGATTTGATTCTCTTTGATGAAATCTTCTATGTGCCTTTGTGAGATCTTCTTATTCTTCTTCTCCTTCATCATTTCTTCTGCACGTTGATGATCTAAATAGAAGACTTAAATGTTCGCCAGAAGGTTTTGCCATTAATTCTTTGAAATAGTTATCTCACATCAAACTGAAATGTAAAATTTGATATACATGATTATTTTCAATACTAATTAAAGTTCATAAAATTATTACAGTAATAACTATCAATCAATATATAGAAAAGAGCTTACTTGATTGCATTTATTCTTTTTTTATGCCACCACTTCCTACCTTCATCTCCTAAATATCTTTGAGATTTTTTTGTCGCCAGGATACTTAATGAGCTAATCGTCACTCTCCACTCATCTCTTTGTTTTTCAAGCCTTAAAATGGTTTCCTTATTTCTTAGTAGATTCTTCACACATTGCTTCACGGTCTTCCTCCATCTCAAACAAATATCTTTCTAACTTTAAAACATTGCCTAATGCTTCTTAAATGATGTGCATAACCCATGAGTCATCTCCAAGAAAGTTAAGCAAAACTGTCGTATTCCTAAATGGAGGTGTGGAGTTTGTAAAGGGGTCTCTGGGATAAAGTCTTCCATCATTCCATAAGTCTAATTTTTTATGCCCTTGCATCCTTAACATATCTTTGGAAGTATTGGATAGTGTATTTAGTATATTTCTCTTACCTAGGGGTTCGTATTCACGTTTGATCTTGATGTACAAGTGGTAAGTGTCTCTCCTCTCTCTACTCCTCCTTGATCTTGATCTTCTCTATGAACCTCCGTGATCTTCTCTCTATGAACCTCCTTGCTCATGATCCTCTTCCATCACCTTGAGCTTCTTTGCACACCTCGTTGCTCAAGATCTCCAAGTAACACAAAATGGAAAGGGAGCTTGCTCTATACCAAGCCAAGTAGCAAAAAATGGAAAGGTGGCAAAAGAACAAAATGCAAAAACATGGGGGGTGGAACTACTTTTGAAATGTACTTAGCCCATTTTTCAAGAGATTTCAAGATAGGACCCGTCAAAAGCTGACCAAATCATTAATTCCCCTCATTATTCAAATATGTGAACAGAAAAAGGGATTGAAAACTTCGAGAAGTTGTGAGTATTTAATAAATTTATATGTGTATTTAAGAATAGAAATTGGTCTTTTATATCTTAATAAAATGGAGAGAAAATACGTTAAATTGAATTTCACCTTAATTTTTAGAGTTTTTAGATTATCTGTCTCTAAGCTGAGGTGGCATTTCTTAGAGGGACTAAAATCGAGTGCAAAATAAGCCTAATGTGCATTGTGATGTGCAAGCACTGGTAAGTCCAATGGTTGCCTAGGTTTATGTGGTAAGGCTTATGGTGGTAGCATTTGTGATGTTTGATGGTTTTCCAATCTCTACCAAAAAGCACAGTCAAGAGTTGGCCTATGTCTCACATGAGAACATTCCATACTAGTGTGGCTTTCTCGACAAATCGCGCACCATACTAGTTCTCTCTTCGCGTAAAGATGAGGTTGGTCAGCATGGTGTAGCCTTGACCCATTTTCCATTACTGGGTAATATGTTGCATTAATGCAGCTGCTAACTTCTCTACTTGTTGCCCTAAAGAGGGCTCGTTTCCTTTTCCCTCAGGTTTCATACTTGTGGTTTTAAAAGAAGCTTTATGAGTACCTGCATACAATTCTCAAGAATGATCTCCCTTGAAATTATTTTCAAAGTCCATGACACTTCTGCAGCTCTGCTCAAAGGAGGTGTGCTCATAAGCATATAGGGAGTTATGCATGGCCACATCCTCAAGTCCCTCTAAGAATTGATTGATCAATCTGTATTAAGAGAACTTGTCCCTATCAATACACCAAGAGTGAATATATCTCACTCGGATGATGTAGTCCTAGATAGATTCTCCTTCCTCTTGCCTCACATTATGCAACTATTTGACAGGACTCCATTGAGTTCCTTATCTCCAATACCCTACTTTGAAGGCCTCCTATCAATGCATCAAAGGTGGCCTTGTCTTCTATTTTTAGTGATCAAAACCACTGGCCCACTTTACCACCCACCATAGCAAGCGAGAGGCCAAATGATCTCACCTTAACCTGATCTTTCACATGGCCAAATGTGTTACAAATCTCACTAAACATCTCCAAATGAGGAATGGGATCCCTTGGTAATAAGTTTGGAGATGTGGGCTGGTTTGTTTCTCTCTGGTCTCAGTATGGGTATGGTAGTACAATACCCCCGCCCTATTTCCATTACTTATCTCAACATTTCTGGGGTCAACTCTGCTACAACACCAGAGATGGTGGTGCTGTGAAAGTGAAGGTATAGTAGTGGGAAAGCAAGACAATAGAGTAATGTCCCATGTGTTGATCATCATGTCCCACTGGTGGCGCTCTATAAGGATCTAGGACATACCACTTGAGGTGGGTAATTATTATACATGTGTTCTATTTATTTGCCAGGGTGTGTTTGGTGGAGTCTCTCTCCTTGCTATGAAGTTTCCAGGCATGGGTTAGTTGGTTTTTTACCCATGCTTGGTTCTAGTCTAGGTTCTTGTAATGAATCCACTGACAGAGTAGTTGGTATAGCTTCCCAAACTATTGGATCAAGTCGGACTACGTTATCTAGACCCGGCCCCACCTCGGACCTATTAGGTGTGTGATGGTTCTCTAGCAGTCCATATTTGTTTCCAAGGGATGAGGTTCTTCTGATTTCATGTTTCCCAAGATAAAACTCCTTAGTCTTGAGGTAAGACTCTTTTGTGAATGTGTAGGGGATGCTGATGCTTTCTCTCATGATGATGGTCTATCCATGCACTAGGTGCTTGATCTAACAGCTTCTAAATCAAGGGTGGTTTGTCGTGTGCTCAAGCTCTCTTCTCTTGCACTAGTGTTATCAAAGACCAATACTATCTAGCTCCATGAGATGTTGATTGTTGATAAGTCAGATCTAGCAAGAGATTACACATAGGAGGGCTCATTATCGTTAAACAACAGATTATTTTACACCAATCCCCTTGATTATAGGTGCATGGATGTGTTTTGCGGAGTTGCAAAATCATGATCTAGAAAAAAGAGATTTTTTTTCTCTAAAAGTTAGAGTATGGGAATTCGTTCACACAAAGAAATGATTTTTTGTCTATGGAGGTACGTACAAAATGTAGCAAGATTTGTGACCATTCATCTTCATAGATACATTCAGGTACGAATATTGTCGACTTGTTCAGAAATGGGCATGCACTGCGAGAGAAGCAAACGCTCATAAAATGGGATAAGAGTGGCTGTGGATAGGCTAAGGAGGAACGAGCGTTCATTTAGATGTTCAATTTTAAAAAGAGTGCAGCTATGAGTAATAGGGGAATTGTCTTAAGAGTAATGATATCTCCTACACATAGCTATGGAGAATAGGGTTTATCTAATCATCTAGTAATGACACATGATTAAGCTAATCTAGGGTGGATGGTACCTAAGTACACTCATAATGATGAGTATGTGAAATAGAATCAAGCATAATTAGGTTACAAGAGTAAGACTTATACTCATAAAAATAAAGAGGCTTGAGATGTGTGCAAGTGCTATATTTTCATTGCTTGAAATGGCCCCCTTTTATATGACCAAGAACACCCCTAAGCTTGTACATCAATGTGGGATAATTCCCTTTGCTCATGTGGATTTATGCTAGGCTTTACTCTTTTTTGGCTTACTCAACTCACTCCATCTCTTCCTTTTGCATTTCGGCACCACATTTCTCAACACCCCCCTTGATGCCAAATCATTGGGCTCAAGGATTTCATTGCTGACGTAAACGAGAACATGTGAACATGTTAATAACACAAAAAATCTTGTGATCACGTTATATTCACAAAGCTTTCACAAGGGCCTTAAAAAATTATCTTTGTCGAGCATAAAAAATCTTCTTAGGTGGCCACTGACCTGCTATTATGTGAAGATGGTAACATGAGAACATGTGAATAGCTTATTCCCATGTGTAGCCAAGCTTTTAAGGGGTTCCCAAATGGCAAGTGACCTGTTATTTTGTGAACGGTAGCATGAGAACATGTGAATAACTTGTTCACATGTGTTATTATCACAAAAAATCTTGTGATCACGTGAATATTAAATCCCTGGTTGGGCTACTCAAGGTGGTTGGATGTTGGTTTTACAACATATTTTCACCCCTACCGTCATTTCTAACTTGGCTGGGTAACTCAGAGGCTCTTTGGCTTGGTCACTCTCTAGCTAAGAGATTACTTTAGAGATGGCCAGGTTGATTTTCTCCCTCAAGGGGGTGCTTTGGCTACTCTCTAGAGGTTGAGTGTTTTACATTTGCATATCAATTTTCCTACTCATTTGGTGTCTTTTTTACAACATATAATTTTGGTTAGGGTAGTGGTTGGTAGCTTCTTTATTCCTTAGTGTTACTACTAGCTTGAGATCTCCTTGCTTTTTCTTGATGAAGATCCCTTGCTACTTCCTTGATGCTTTATGTATATGTCGTGTCCTTCTTTGCACTGTTGAATGCTTGCTAGCTTTTGGTCTTTTCTCTTTTTCTTGACTCTTGGATGATAGGTTCTTTGATGTGCTCCTAGTTCTTCATGTTTTGCAACTTTGTGCTTGGAAATTTAATGCTTACTTTGATGCTTTGTTCTTGATTTCCTTATGTGACTTTGTTGTATTTCTTGTGGATGCTATGCTTTGTGTTGTGGTCATCTCATGCACTTATGCTTTGTGCTTTGAGTATGCTTAGAATTGTTCTTTGAACATTCATGCTTTGTTTTGCGAGCTGCTTGATTTGCGCAAGGATATGTGACCCTTTCCCAATGAACCCCCCAATGTTTGATGCCATGCGATAGGATCTCACCATGAGCTTGTGACAAGTCTCAATGGTAGTGTATGTACTCTCTTACAAGATTAAGCCATGATTTTGCATGCAATGGTTGATTTCAAGCTAATGAAGATGATTTAGATACAAACTATGCACTAAAATTGAACTGAATACAGTGAAAAACAAGCAAATTGAGAAATGCAAATGGATGAGATGGACTTGGATGTAAGAGAGGGCTTCCCATTGTAAATTTACACCCTACAATTCCAATTTGGAACCTTAATTAACCTAATTTCTACACTAATGATAGTGATTAGTGCTTACTCTAAGTGATTAAAAGTGACAAACTTTGGAGGCTGAAATTGAGCAAATCAGAGAAGTTATGAATGGGTCTTTTGGCATTTAATTTTTTCCCTTAATGAGAAGCTTTGGATAGAGTTGCGAAATCAGCTCCATGGATGGGACGAAAACATGCATAGAATCTTGACTAGTCTTTTGCTTCTCCCAACTTGTATACTACACCAAATGGTCTAATATTTGTACTATGGAGAGCTTGTACTAACCAACCCTAGAAGGTTGTGCCAATTTTGTTCAAGAGCATTGAATGAAGCGAAATAGAAGCAGTAACTGTATAGATGATTTCAAGATGTGGTGTGGATTTTTGATCGATTGCTTGGAGCTGTAGCATCGTCTACGGTTAGGCAATTTCCCACTAAAAGGAGTTGGTTAATGGATTCTTGGTTGGGGAGATCCAACTGCTCCAAATTTTCTCCACTAGAAAGGCTTGAGGATAAGATTGAGATTAGTGAAACTTGATGAAATTAGTACTAATTGTGTAAAGATTAACTAATGAGAAGCTATGAGGAGAGAAATGGATCTGATACCATGTTAAGATTCATGATATCTCCTACACATAGCTATGTAGATTAGGGTTTATCTAATGATCTACTAATGACACGTGATTAAGCTAATCTAGGGTGGATGGTGTCTAAGTACACTCATGATGATGAATATGTGTAATAGACTCAAGCACAATTAGGCTACAAGATTAAGACTTGTACTCATAAAGAGGCTAGAGATGTGTGTAAGTGCTATATTTTCATTGCTTGAAATTGCCACCTTTTATATGAGGAGGTACACACTTGATCTTGTACATCAATGTGGGATAATTCCCTTTTCTCATGTGACTTCATGCTAGGCTTTGCTCTTGTTTGGCTTACTCAACTCACTCCCTATCTCTTCCTTATGCTCTTTGGAACCACATTTCTCTACACATTTTCTCGTATACGAATGGTCGTGGGCTTGTGTAGGGAACCTTCATTCACTTGAAGAGGAATAGGCATGGCTACAAAGAGAACGGCCATACCTCTATGAAGGAATGAGCATTCACTTCTCAGAGAAGAAACCCGAATTTTTTCCTTGCTAATAATTTTCTATGGTTTTCTTTTTATGCCTAGATTATCCTAGGATTAATGATGTATTAAGCTAATATGAAATTTCCTCTCATCTTGAAGGAAAACCAAAAAAGCAATGGAACCAATGGCAAGATAAGAGCACCTACTTGTTTCTCCTTCATTCAATGAAGCCTTTGAATCTTCTATTGCTCCCTAATCTCCATCGCAAAATCCGTTAATCAAAGAAGAACAAATATTAAACAAGAAAGCTCACAAACAAACTCATGCAAAGCTTATAGAGCCAGCGGATTTGCATTCCATCTAGGCAAAATAATCCCTAGCTAATGAAGAAATTATGGAGGACCCTAAGCTCAAAGCTTTCGCTGACAGAAAGATGTTCACCAAAAAGAACACTCACCTTGTATGAGGAGAGAAGAAGTGAAGATGTAAGGGTCGATCTTCAGGGGCATGCACTTAGCCAACCCTATGAGGGTTAACTCCTCAATGTGAAGCCACTAGCGGCTCACTCCACCACCACTTATGTCATTTAAGTAGGGTTTCCATGTACTAGGTAGGGAGTAAAGAGGGAAGGAACTATGGAAATCTCAACCTCTACCTCAATCCCTTCACGTGTGCAAGGAGGATGAGAGAGAGAGAGATAGAGGACAAGGGACTAGAGAGGAGATGGAGAGCATAACCTACAAGCACACACACACAATCAAGCAAACAAGCTCACTGCCATCACCACACAAGAGGGCAAGAGAGAAGAGAAAACTCAAAAGTGATAATGGGATTGTCCCTTTTCATATTTCTTCAAGTCACTTATATACAAGAGCTCACTTTTTACAATGGCGAGCTGCCCATTTGACAGTTGGGGGCCCAAAACTAATTATCTAGCTCTATGTACACTTAAGCTTTCTAGCTCATGGCCGGCATTACACATTATAAGTTCAGTCATCCCATATCGTTTACATGAAGCGCTTAGCATGGTTTTACATAAAAACATGTTACATCAAGTGCAACCACACTTTGGATCAAACAATAGTAGAAGTAATGTTAACCAAATTGTGATTAACATGTCCATATTATTTAATTACATCAAATAATTACTATAGAGAATGTGAAAGCTATCTTGTAGGCATTTGAATGATGCAAAGATTGTAAATATTATTGGGTCAAAGGTTATCACCTAAAATTTGAGAGAGACTTGTACGTAAAGAAAAGCAAGATATTTTGTAAAGAAACTATTTTTGAGAATATTCGATTAGAATATACCATAAGGAAGTGTGGAGATAAATTCAATCCAATCTTGAGTATTTTCTGTGCTTTGTGCAATTAGATTTTATTGGTATTATGCAATATACTATGTTTGGATCTTTATCTCTCAAACAGCAACAACATTACTTTATTATTACATGCAAGACTTGTGTTTTTAGAATTATTTAACAATTCTTTCTATTCTCAAAATACACTATGCTAAATTCAAACACTACCGAAGACTGCATCGTCATTAGAACATTTTGGGATAGATTATAGAAGACATGCATAATGAATGTATAGTAAGGTCTCGAAGTCAAAGTTGGGGGCTCGAGAAAGAGCATTACAATGAGTGAAGAAAGGTGGTTTCACATGGTGCACGTATTTTGTATTTTGAAGATACCAAAAGATAACAAAAAGATGAGAGTTGATGTGTCCCTTTATAGACTTTATAATGTACCATTATATGAAATGCTTGTAGTTAATGTATATTGTCTAGCAACAAATGGTACTTGTAGCATACTAACACTACATTTCACATGCATTTACATGTCAGCCTTTAATTTACGTAAGTGCCACATGTGAGAATGGCATAATATGTGCATCTGCAAGTATGGCATGGCCTATTATTAAGGTTATTATTTGGGGTGGTAGGTATTAGGTGGTACATACAAAAAATGGCTCAAAGAGTTGAAGGGTCCATTAAAAGTTTTCAAGCCTCCAGTTATGATGATAAATACAAAGTTCTCATATATGAGCCCATAAACATTTTGGAAAAGCCATGCGATATGGATAGATTTTAAAACATTTGACCAACATTTTCTCCTTAGGGCTGGACTAGTCATCCTTCAAATTGTCTACACCACCACCTTGAGAAACACAAGCAACTTTAGCAAACCCTTTCATGAGGATCCTTTTGGCATCTTGGCTGCTTTGCTACGAGCATTGCATGCATCTAATGTCAAGGGATCTTAATGTTATGTGCAGTATGTATTGATTGGAATGCTTTAGATTCCTAAAACAATACAACATCAGCATCTTAGTGAAGGTATGAAAAGAATTGCATAATTTCTTAGCGGTGTTCAAGTAAAATTACATCACCTCTTAAGGCCGTTTCAGAAGACCCTGCACACATGATGGCCTTGTCCGAGCGAGCCACGAATGCGCCGTTTTCCTGCAAGCAAAACACGGCACCACTAGGGAAGCATGCAGGAAGATGGAAGCCGTGCGCGATGGTCTCTTCAGCTCTATACCTAAAGGCCGTGCGAGAACTGCAGTATTTCGAGAACTTATTAGCATAATAGGAATCATAAGAAGGATGGGTGCGTTTCCGAGAGGGGAAACTAGGTTGGCCTGCTTTGTAGCAGTCGGCTTGTGCAAAGCATATAGAAGAGAAGTCCTCATGCTCGCTATACAGACTAGTTTCATTGAGTAAGGCAAAGGGCTCTCGTCCTGCATCATAAGGCTTACTGATTCGGAGAACCATATTGCCACGCAGAGAAGAAAAAAAGGCTGAACTTGACACACACTTGGGCTGAAGAATGCTTCACAAATCCATCCTTTTATTAACGTTTTTGGACAGATCTCCCCTTTCTATTAGAGTACTTTAAAGAGTTCAAAGACTTCAGTCGGCCCAATCTCATGCCTTACCTCAAGGTGTGCAATTATTAAAGTTAATGGAGGTTGTATATAATTAATGCCTCAAAAGATGGAATTGATAAAGTTGCTTATAAAGTTATTCCTCATCATGATCAGCCAAATCCCCTTGATTCTGACAACCTTGTATATTACTGCTGAAATGGGTTGGAATTGAGTTTATTAGGTCCTCCTTTTAATAACTCACAATAAACAATCAATGTAGGCCAAAGCTTGAAATGTTTTCCCCCAACCACTTGCTTGAAAGAAAGACAACCCTTGAGGATGATTGGTTTTGGTTGTCGCACGGTTTATCTATTTAAAATGATACTAGGACATGTCACATGGTTTATCCATTTAAATTAAGACAAGCTAAAATTTGAAACCGCATTTCTTAATTCTAGCCATGAGAAAATTTCACTAAATGATGAGATACTCTAGTAATGGGGTAGCATACTCTATACTTTTTCAAACATTGAATTTGTGAAACCTTTATACTATTCTTATAGATTGAAGTTGTATACATATAAGAGCAATATACAAGCACACTATAATTACCATGTGTGCATGCCGAGAGATCCCTTCAAAAAGTGTAGATTGCCACCCACCAATGGGGTTCTAAATTGAGATAAAATTTAGAACAAATCCTGTTAATAATTGCGTGAAGTTTCTTTCTCAAGGAATTAGAATACACACATGCAACAAGGATTCAGCATGACACTTTCAAAATATTAATATGTCTACTACTTTTACTAGTAGGTGTTATGCACACTCTCATGCCCTCCCACAAAGTCCAAAAACAACAACAATGCACATAAATTACCTTTACAAGTAACTTGACTTGACTCAATGACATGTCTACTACTTTTACTAATCCATGTAGGTTTGATGCATACTCTCATGCCCTCCCACCAAGTGCTAAAACAACAACAATGCACATAATTTGCCTTTGCAAGTAACTTGACGTGACTCAATGGCATCTTCTTATTGTGCCTTGTTATCACAAGTGGACATCAAAATGTACATATATGCTTGGGTGTATAGTCCACCATCCACCTTGTTGAAGTTGCTATGAATTTGAAATTCTTATGTTATATGTCCATTACTTCTCTATTTTCACGAGATACTTAAAATTTGCATCATATGTACTTAAAAAACCACAAAAAGGCCTTCTTTTAAGAGAATGCTAGTAGGGGGATAGGTTTGAAATTAAATTAATGTAAAGTGAAAGCAATATGCATGCATGCACACACACATAAGCATGTGCATGTGCATATTGCAAAAGTCCATGTGGATGTGCACAAAGGCATGTGTATGAACACACACACACACACACACACACACACACACACACAAAGAGAGAGAGAGAGAGAGAGAGAGAGAGAGAGTAGGCCATGGAATACTTTATAAACGATCCTACTGGTAATACATCAATTTAGAACTAAAAGGCCACTAGTTTGGGGGTACGAAACTCTTGGATGTTGAATTTTACCTCTAACAAAACTCCCACTTGCCTTAAACTTTACTAACTTTTTTCTTTGTTGCATCAATTGTCTCATTGTTAGCTCTATGCCCTTGTGGATATTTGATTTCTTGAGAGCTACAAGCCTATGAGAGAGAGAGTCTACATGCATGCACACCCACATGTGCATGCAAGAGAGCGTGCATACACACACACGTCCATGCAGGTGCGTGCGTGCACACACACATGCGTGTTCAAAACACACACACAAAAAAGTAAATAGTTTGTCCTTTTAAATCCCATCTAGCCCATGTATTCAAGTATTTAAAGAATCCCTTATTTCTACATTTAAGATCTGCCTTTTGTGAGGATAGGAATTCCTTGTTTTGAACAAATTGGCACACAAACTGTTCTTTCCAATCAAAAACCACTATGTATGTAGATTTTATCCTGAAAACCCGTAAACGATTTCTTATTCTATTCTTAGGTTAGCTCCACTATTTGTGTGGATTTCATCGTTTAAAATATCCTATACGTTGAACTCTCACATTGTCTTATTATATTCCTAGGTTATTTTTATCCAGATGAAATCTCTCTTCAACGTCAGTAAGGACAAGCATTTGAGATAATTTGTGAAATAGATCTCCGGTGTAATCGCACTAGGCCCTATAATAAATTCTCAATGTGAAAGGTACCAAATAGAATAAATTAATCTATATAAATCTTAGGCCCCTCTCTCTCTTCCCTCACGATCTCTCTCTCCGTCGACTCCGTCGATTAGGTGTATAGCTCTTGAAGTGGACGTTAAACAACTCCGTCTCCGACATTTTTCAGTACCTTTCTATTACCCAAGTGTGGTAGATTGGGCCTTGATGACATGAACCAGGGTAGGTTCATGTCCCTCCGTCGATTGGGTGTAAAAACCTCTAAGTCGACGTTAACCGACTCCGTCTCTCCATTAAAAGCCAGGCTAGTAGCAGAGTTCTGTCTCTTCAGCACCTCTGGAAGAAAGCAAATGTATGGGAGGTATTGCGCGATAGAAAGAACGAGAACCGATTAAAAGCGGGTCGGCAGCTCGACTCTTTAAAAAGCTGGTGGGCAGCTTGACTCTCACAGGCGGATTTGTCTCTGCGGGCACCTTACTCAACGCACGCAGTCTCTCTCTCTCTCTCGTCTGGTGCTATAGTGAGCCGGCTCCCAGCCTCTTTTAAAAATATTACTATTAAACTATAAACTATGAAGGCTAGAATGGCATTACTAACAGTGGTTTTTATCCTGTGTGGTATCTCTGTAAGGCCGTAGTACTATGACGTCTCTGTAACGTAGTTATAATAATATCTACAAATATTTCAAATAGAAGAAAATCTTAAAAATTAGTTTCCAATTTATTTCAATACATCTATTTTTGCCATGGTATAATTGTAATGTAATATCAGACATAAACCTTTTAAGGATCGCAAGTTGTAAAAACTGGATATTCTTCTGTAGGGCGTATCTGTAGGGCGTATGTGTAAAAGTAGTTATATTAATATATATAAATATTTCGTATTTTCTTTTTTAAAAGCTGGGCGATTCTTAATACACGGGGCCATACCCTTTTACAAACACACACACACACCTACTGGTTCAGGAGTAACAAAGTTACAAGCCATCCACTTTAACCAACTCACCTACCGATTGCTGGTAATATATTGAATATTTCAAAAAACAAAAAATAGCATGTGGTTTAGAGAAGAAAAACTTATAATTAGTTTTCACATAGTATCCATAGAAGCCCCAATGTAAAATTGCCTTCCAATTTATTTCAATATATCTATTTTTGCAATAGGCTATTGATGCCATGGTATAATTGTAATGTAATACGGATATTCTTTCAAAACATTGGCATAAGATCATGGGGCCTTGCATAGTCTTTTACTAACATCATAACTACACCCAATGAAAGATTTAATTGTTTTTTATTTTTTAGCCATATCTAGAAAAAGCGTGATAAAGTTTAAAAAGTTGTATATACTAAAAAATTATTTACTTAACTTGAAGAAGAGCTTTATTGACACTGAGCACACTCAAATATAATAGGGTGCACAAATCAAACCTTTTGATAAAACTCAAGAATGATTTTACTTTTGTCTATTCTCAAAGGTATTCATCATGAATGTAGTTTCATAATTCCTTTTCTATTGATGGTGTGACATAGGGAACGCATACATTAACAATTGACATCTTTTTATTCTTAAAATATCAAAATATTGCAAGTACTTGCATCGAGAGTCATTCCCTTGAACTTAATACACAAGATGCTAATAAGAAAGTTTCCTCTATGTGCTTTCTTATGTGGCACATAACATGTGGCTTTAGCTTATCACATAATCTATCTTCCTTCTTTACGACAAGGTGTCTCCCAATATAAAACAGTTTGTTTTTAGATTGTTGGAGTAGTCAAAAGTCCAAAACTGCGGTGGGTGGTGTATGAATTATGATAACTATGTAGTTCTAGTTGTTTTAACCGTAATGGTGTAAGGTGTATGGTCTCATAAGACTTAAAGCTACTCCCATGAAAACTATACTCTTCTCACAAGCATATTTTAGACCGTTAAACGAGGATAAAAATTACATAATCTACGTAATTCCACCGAGATACCTTCTACACTGAGTTTTATTTCACCCCTTTTCACCTATAAGTTGAAGATTAGAACTTAAACTAACACTATCCCTTTATTCTTAGCACATGCATTAATGTTAATTATTATGGATGGATTCTTAGTGTGTGAGGGTCAAGGCTTTAGCTACAAAAATCTCCTCGAGTACTTAGCACTTTTCTTCCCACAATAAGAGGCCTTCTTACAAGTACATATGCAACATGGCAAAAGTTAAAAATAAATAAAAATTGAGAGACTTATATGCCATATACATGCGAGAGAGGATTCAAAAACAAATTGTTTTTTGATGTAATCAAACTCTATGAGTTTATAGAGATGGTTTTTAAATTGAAAATATCAAACATGTATGCTTACAAAAAAGTTGGACTAAATAATTTTGTTAAAAATGTAAAAGTTAAAAATGTAAGAAATATAATATATGATTATTCTTAAAAGCATGCTTGCATGCACATGCTATATGGGTTTTTACAAAGTGACCCCCTGAGAAGGGGTCACACCATCAATGTTATTGGAATTATTTTACACGTCTTTATTGTCTAGTAGTCTTTCTTTTTGTAAAACTAATTAATTCATTGTTTGCATCTACAGGACATACAAGACATTGACGATGATATCTAAACACTAATGTAACATTTTATCATTGCTTTCACTTCACAATTCAAGTTTCATGACTAATCAAAGATTTAGAATTTGGGTTTGTTTCAAAAAATAATATATATGAAAACACATTGAGTGGAGTAACACAATTCACTGATCCACTGCAAGGATTGATAAGAATAAAAAAGCTCTTTGCTTTTGATTTAATTACAAAGGTGATGCCTTCCTTTAATGATGTGTTCTCAAGGTAGGGACTTAAATGGTGATGGAGGCTAGATACTACTTTAGGAAAGGCAAGGTTATTGAATGACTTGATAGAGCCTTGGAAAATGAGTGATTACCAAATAATAACGAAATCATGAAAAGGATAATTATTTTCAAACTTTGAAAACTCTCTCTACACTTAGAAAATATTCTATGTTTATTAGATATCAATTCACCCTCATATTATTTTGTCTAGGCACCACCTCTAGCTCTTTAAATTATGAGAAGTAGCCATGGTTGAACACCGATATCTCCATATTCACATTGGATGGTGGCCTATGATTAGAGTTATCTTAGATTAGATTGGGCACACTCCCAACTAGGCTACATGCTATAGTTGGTGGACCGTTATCCCATAATAATCCACACATAGAATCTACTCATTGTGAAAATGATGGATGGTGACCTACGATTAGAGTCAGCATAGATTAGATTGGGCACACTACCACAACTAGGCTACATTAGTGGGTGGACCGTTATCCCATAATAATCCACACATAGAATCTACTCATTGTGAGAATGCTCATCCCCCTATTCACATAATTTATCAGTCTCACCACTATAAGTTTACTCCGTAGCTTTTACTAGCATGTAGCATACACCTCAATAGTTTTACATTAACCATCAAATCTCCCTTTCATATCTTTTCCATATATTGTATTACACGATATTATTCTCTAACTCCGATTCTTGGTGCAATTTGAGTGTAATGTGAAAGATCATACTAATTCTTATTAATGTTATAACCGCATACACTTGCTTGTATACACTACACATTATATCTTCTTACAATGGTTTGGGTAAAATTAAGTTATTTTAAAGAACACTAGAAGTGAAAAAATGTGTTTTTTACCACAATTTTGAGGCATAAAATTTATAACTAGTCCTTAAAAGCTTATAGTGAGGCACACTAGTCCTGAAAACACCAAAGTTCTAGTCCTAAATGGTATAATGAGGCACACTAGTCTTGAAAATACTAGATTTCTTTAAAAGAAAAAAGGAAAAGAGTTTCATATAATTTTCTAGAAAACATAACAAATAACAATTGCTTATATGGTATGTGCATCCACGAATAGTAAGATAAAACTTTGATATTATACCTCAAAATATTTTAGACTTCTTTTGTAATTGATCTATTCTTGTAGAGTTCTTTTCTTAAATATTTCTCTATTATTGTAGAGTGAACCCATAAACTAAATTTATAATTGATCTACTACTTGTAAGGTGAACCCATAAACCATAATTTGTAATATCTTAAAATATTATAGATTGCTTTTGTAATTAAGCTAGTACTTTGTAGAGAGTGAACCCATAAACTACAATTTCAACATGTTTTAGTTGCTTTTAGTTGTAGAATGTCATTTTGATCATGAGTTTCTTTTTCTCTTCTCCATTTTCTCCTCTGTTTGATCATCTCTAGTTTTCTCCATTTCCTCCTCCCTTTGATCATCTCTACTTTATGCTTTTTTTATTAAGGTATTTTTTGTATAATGGTATGGTACCAATGCACTTTAGATACATTTACCATATTATTTTCCATAAAAACATACAATGTGATATTTTAAATTCAAAATGGATGAACTTTTTCATCACATAAAGCCAGCACTATAACTATGGCTCCCTTAAAAAACTCACAACATTTACATGTCACATCTCTTGCTCTTGTTGCGCTATCCTTGGACCAAGATATGCATAATTTCTAACAAGTCATATACAGACATCCTTGGACCAAGATATGTATAATTTCTAATAAGTCTTACTTGAATTTTCTATGAATAAGTTTCCAATGTCAATTAGTCATCTTACCAATGGCTAAACAAATGGACAACTCTCTCTCTTTATTGTTTATGTTTGTGATGTGATGTGTTTTTTTTTTGCAAAAGAACTCATCCCACAATTGCAATCTAATCGCTATAAAATAACCATTTGCATTGTGAACTTCTTATCCTTATTTTTATAAACATTTCAAGTAATAAATATTATGTCCATTGTTTTGAATTTGAAAGCTTGATTTAAACACTTTAAGTGGTGGGGAAAATATCAAATAGACCCCCATTTGGAAACCAATATCCTAATTTAGAGTGCTTCTTTGCCTAAAGAAGAGTTGCACCACATTGGAGATGTGGAAATACACACACACAAAAAGCCAGCCTTTCATTTCGAAGTCAAGATCCATTAAATGAGAGTAAGTATTTTCCCACATAAGACAAGGACTATCTTGAATTCTTTCAATCTTAAATTAATTTTAAAAGAAGCTGACTTTATTTAGTTATTTTAGTGCACGTACATTTATTGTGTTCTTTTATGCGAAATGTTTCTTCCGAAACTTCAATACAATGCCTTCGTGATCACAAGCTTCTTGTAGGATGTCAAAGAGATGAAGGATCAAAATCACTTTTTTTCCCAACAACTAAACAAAAAAATGACTATATGATTGATCTATTTAATTTTGTGTGTGTTCCACTCAAGGAAATCCAACTTGATCTTCTTAAAGATGTGCTTCTCAGTCATCCTATTTAATTATGTGTGTTTTCCAAATCCAACTTGGTCTTCTTAAGCACATAATTATCATACATAAGTAGACTAATTTTTCATCCTTTTGGTAGAGGGTTTTGTTTCTGATCTTGGCTCTCCTGCACTCATCCTGGAATATTGCCTTGAGCTCCTTCCTTCAAGTTCTTTGGCATATTTTCTTTTTCTAAAGCCTTTCTATTATGGATCTTCCCTTCCATGGGATCGCATCTTGCTTATTACTTGGGTAGAAGCACTAGGTGTGTGGATGTATCATCATCTTTGTAAAGTGTCATCATTCTTGGGTGAGTGACTGCTTGCTTTACGAGCTCATGGGTTTGTGCTATTTCTTATTTAAGTTGCCACAAGTGAGTTTAAGAACTACCTTCTTGAGTGATTGCTTACTTTGTGAGCTCATATTGGGTTTGTGCAGTTTCTCATTTAAGTGGCACAAGTTAGTTTAAGAACTACAAAACACTTTGTGTGAGTGATGGTGGCGAACAAACATGGTGAGTTAAAGTGTATCCAAACCATGTGTGAGAAGGAGAAATGTTTCATCCATATCTTGGTGGGGATTTATGTCATGCATAATCACTACAACAAAATGAAGAGTATAGTCCCGTGAAGAGCCGTGGAGATATCAAAGGATCTAAAAATGGAAAGAAACATTTCCATAACTATATGTACGGCTATGCACGCAGCTATAGCCGTTCAAATCACCGCATTAATAAGTGCCCTTATAACCGGGCTACAACATCACCTATAGCCACATACATAGCCGAGATATTCACTTGGGGGGTTCACTATGTGTAAACTCTCTCTATTAATAACTGCCCTTATAACCGAGCTACAACATCATCTATAGCCACGTACATAGCCGAGCTATTCACTTCGGGGGTTCACTATGTGTAAACTCTCTATATCACATGCGTTTAAGGCCCAATTAAAAAACCCCTTATCTATAAATTTTTCATAAATAAAACACACCCTTTTTCTATTCAATCTGTAAATACCCCCTTCTGTATGTAAAAAAATGTGTAAAAAAGGGATTTAACAAACCCCTTCTGTTGAACCCATGTGCTATGCTTACATATTTATGAGTGACCCCTCCCCCTCGAGGCTATTCATAGCATGTATAGCCATGCATATAGTTGTGTGTGACTATAGCCACATACTGTCTACAAAAAAATGGGGATAGAATCAATGAGATATGTGGGGACATGTGTCCCCACATATCTCTCCCGTTTTGTCCCCGTTTTTTTTTTAATCATATAATTTAAACTTTTTTTAAGACAAACACTTAAAAAATCACAAAAAACACTTAAAACACCAAAAGATTTGCAAAACAACAATGTCATAGTTTTGATTACTTGCAAATCTCTTTAAACGTTCTTATTATAGTCTCTGGTAAAAGAAAGGTAAAGGCACTCCTCGCAGAAAATGCAGAGTTTTGATTGATTCAAACATATTCAGAGCTGGCTGGAGATATCTCTATGGATGTTCTCATGGACTTCTCAAGCTCAGAAGAAGAACCTAGTCCTCCACCTTCGTCTACAGAAGAACAATCCTCCTTCGACTTCGGAGAAGAACTAGTGAAGTCTATCAAAATCAACGCTTTCAGAACTAAACCTCAGTTTCTTGGTTTAAAAAGCAAAAATGGAAGCAAATCGAGCATCAACAAGGAAGCACTGGTGGACATTGGAAGCAAAAGGAGTACCAGTAGGGAAGCATTGGTGGACACCCTCAACGCAAGCATGGTGGAAATAATAAAAATTACCCCACTAGGAAACACCCGACTACAATGAAGAAGAAGAATTCCTCTACAACAGCCGATCTTCAAAACAGTAGTAAAAATAGCTTGAAGAACTATTGCGACAATCAGAGGACTCCAAGAAAGAGGAACGCTCTAAAAAGAAGAAGAATCATCTCACCCTACAGAAAGTAGCAGAAATAGCCAAGGGATTTTCTTGGAGCAGAGATGAATCTCCACCTAGACTGCCACTCAAGGGGAAAGGGAAATTCCAGAGCAACACGGAAGAAGTGAAAAAACTTAAAGCAGAATTAGTTGAATAATTAGTTCCGAAGAAGCAACACGGAAGAAGTGAAAAAACTTAAAGCAGAATTAGTTGAATAATTAGAAGAACTGAGACAAGTGACCTAACACTACAACAAGGCCATACTGGATAATCAATCATTTGCCCAGGATAATACACAATTGAAATAAAAACTTGAAAAGTACAAAAAGGCACTTGCCAGATAGTAGGAAGATCTCGAGTGTCTACTAGAAAAGAATGGTGAGCTTCTAGCCAAAATGGAGCTACTACAAATTCAATGCACAAAATCACTGGCCAATTTCTTTGAAACTAATATCAAGATGGTCAGTAGCTCTCTCGATCAAATAATTATGGGAACAAGGACCATTCCACTATATAGAAAGGGTATGCCCATTAGGCTTCTAGTTTCTCTTATGGACACAAGAGTTAAAGATATGTAGAAGTCTATAATTGCTGCTTGGGACACATTAAAGATATGCAAAAGTCTATAATTGCTGCTTGGGACACTCCCCTCTCAGAAGGACCCTCATTTTCTACAATGTGTCTAGACTATCTTCTATCCCTCATACATCCTTACTATCTTAAAGCCCTTGCAATCATGGTAACCCTCAAGATAGAAGACCTCATGAATTTCACAGATTTTGAGTCTGTGCAACAGATATGTGACTACTAGAATGGCTCTGCTAGATCATATAGCAGAGAAGGAGAAGGAGAAGATTTGATACTTGAACACCCGCAAGATGCAGATCAAAGCATGATAGTGTTCATGAAGCTAGACGACAGATCTAGCAGTATTATGCCCGTGGTCACAAGGTGGTCAGATGTGAAGATTCCAAAGGAATGGACCTTCGACATAGAGAAGGTACCCAAAGAACTCCCTGATCTAGTAAGGTTGAAGATCAAAGAAGAAGTCCCTAAAGCTTCAACGAACAAGTCTCTTTGTGTATCTACAAATATCAAACCTAGGTCAAAAGAAGAAAAAAAGATGAGGTAGCTTGAAGATTTGTCCCAAAAACTAGGGACAATGAGGCTTGATCTTTGTGATCACTCCCAAACCATCACCAATGGAGATACAGAGCTTTGCACAGCTTGTGGATGCGTGGGTGTTAGAGAAAAAGGCAGAGTATCTATGATGACTACACCTACTGATAGACAACAAATTGACACCAAAAATATATTCCCCAGCCCAGATGTCACCATAGTCACTGACCAAGAAGGCATGAAGCAAGGATACGTACGGGTATATGCACCATATGGAGACCAACCAGCCAATCAAGCAGTAAACACGGGTCTCTCTATTTCAGATTGGCACTCCAAGGCTCTTTCTACAATAAATGAAAGGGCAATACAGAACATGCAAGCTATCATGCAAGCAAATGAAAGACTCAGCCAAATCGAGTCAAGGATGCCTCCCAACCACATTGAAGTGAAGAATTCACTTTTGCAAAAAACTTGGCAAGGTTAAACAGGATCCTTTAAGAGAAATATCCTCAACAAACATATGAGCCATCTTTGCCAACCCACAAATCCTCGCTCACTGTAGAAATGGTGGCAACAATGCAACCTTACAAGGAAGATGACATTCAGCAAAAAAAGGCCATCATCAAAGCTATAGAAGAAAAATGGGAGATGAAGCTCTTCAGGAGGATCAACGAACCCCAAAAGACCGATGAGGCCATAATATCGGGTTTGAATCCAAAGTCTAACTTTGAAATAGTTGAAGAATTGTCTGCAGATTTAGATGATGAAGAAGCCCCAGAATGTGTGGAAGCAGACACAAAACCCGCAACATTCATATTGCGAGAAGCCCCTTCTGTTGAAAGAACGGTAGAGGAGGAGGAGACACACACACAGGAGCAAACCCTAATGTATATTGCAAACCCTAACCATAGAGGGAAGCCATGTCCACTCTCACACAAAGCATAATGCACTAATCCATAATCCACACAACACACAATGAGTTGTGTCCACACTCTACTAACCCTAGCTAATGTCCACACACTATGACCAGCTAGACACGCGGTCATTTATGTCTCACACATGTTCCTACCTAATCTACCTGCACATAGCATAGCTGGCTCACACTGACATCGAGCTTGAATCTCAACAGCCCCTCTCAAGCTCATGATGTACTGCCGATGAAGATGTAGATGAGCTTGGGATATCAACACTCTCAACACTCCCCCTCAAGCTCATCCCATGTACTCCCAACATAGTCCGGAAGTACTCAAACTTCTCCGTGCTAAGTGGCTTCGTGAAGATATCAGCCACCTGCTCATCAGTCTTCACATAGTGAAGATCAACTGTACCATCCAGCACCTTTTCTCTGACAAAGTGATAATGGACCTCTATGTGTTTGGTCCTCGCATGAAATACTGGATTCTTTGCCAACTGCATACTGCTCATGTTGTCACAATGTATGACAACTTTGCCATCAAGAGGCTCACATAAATCTGCCAAGAGACTCTTTAACCATATAGCCTCACAAGTAGCAATGGCTGCTCCTCTGTACTCAGCCTCTGTACTGGATAAAGCAACTGTAGGTTGCTTTTTGCTACTCCAACTCACCACGGCACTTCCAAGTGTAAAAGCATATCCACTAGTAGACCTCCTGTCATATGCGCTACCTGCCCAATCAGCATCTGTGTAGCCATGTATGTCCAAGCTTTTACCACTCTCATAGAATAAACCATAATGTGCTGTGGTTTTCACATATCTCATGATGCGTCTCACTGCATCCAAATGTGGTTTCCTGGGGCTCTGCATAAACTGGCTGACTAGCCCCACTGCATAACTCAAATCTGGGCGTGTGATAGTCATGTATATGAGACTACCAACCATCTTCCTGTACATAGAAGGATCATCCAATTCCTCGCCATAATCAGCCCGCAACTTTACATTTTGCTCCAATGGTGTACTCATAGGCTTACACCCTGTCATGCCATACTTTGCCAACATATCCAATGCATATTGGCGCTGTACTAACCAAGTACCTGCATGATCTTTCACCACTTCAATGCCAAGGAAATATCTCAACTCACCAAGATCTTTCATGTCAAATTGCCCACTCAAAGCTTTCTTGACATGCATCACATCTGCACTATGATCACCTGTAATAATCAAGTCATCCACATAGATGACTAGTAAAACAATCCCATGCTGTGTCTTCTTCACATACAGTGAAGAATCTGCTGTAGAAATCTGGAAACCAAGTGAGATAAGATATCTGCTCATCTTATCACTCCAAGCACGAGGTGCTTGCTTTAGACCATACAATGCCTTTTTCAACCTGCATACGTGAGTGGGATATCTAGGGTGTACATACCCTTCTGGCTGTGCCATGTACACTTCCTCTTGTAAGTCTCCATTCAGAAATGCATTCTTAACATCCATCTGATGCATTTCCCAGCCATTAGCTGCAGCCATAGCAATGACTGCTCTCACTGTGCCCATCTTAGCCACTGGACTAAACGTCTCATCATAATCCAATCCATGGGTCTGTGCATAACCCTTTGCTACCAATCTTGCTTTGTGTCTCTCAATAGAACCATCAGATTTGCACTTCACTTTGTAAACCCATTTACATCCAATAACATTCTTGTCCTTTGGTAGTGCAACCAAGTCCCATGTATCATTATGGACCAATGCGTCCATCTCCACATCCATTGCTTTTTCCCATACATGCTCTCCAATAGCCTCTTTATAGCATGTAGGTTCCACATGCTTCACCATAGATGTCATGTATGCATAGTGCATAGCAAAATCTCTGTATGTCAACCTGTCAACAGGATATCTGACCCTCTGGGATCTCCGCAATGCCTGCGGGTCACTCTGTACACCTGTGACTCTAGCATGTGGTGGCACATATCTGTCCTGTCTAGCACCAGGTGTGCGTAAAACAGGTATGCCAAGCTCCTCATCCAAACTTTCAGAACTGGATGACTCATATCCAGTGATTCCAATTCCTTCAACTTTCTTTTTGCCTTTATCCATAGCACTACTGCGAGTGCTCACACTCTCATGCCTCAAACGTCCTGACCATGGACGTACACTGCTACTCTCAGCTTCTGCTGCTGCTGGCCCAGACATAGTAGTAGAACTAGAACTTGCTTGTGATGGCAAGTTCACATGTACATCAGCCTCAAGTGACTCAATAACACCTTCATCTTTTGCCTTGTACCAACTAGCAAGCTCATCAAACACCACATCACGTGAGATGACCACTTGTCTAGTTTGTGGATTATAACACTTGTAGGCTTTTCGATCCTGTGCATATCCCACAAATATACATTTCTCTGCCTTAGGATCCAACTTCCTTCTTCTTTCATCAGGCACATGCACATAAGCTATGCATCCAAAAACTTTAAGATGTCCAATGTCTGGCCTGTAACCTGTGAGCCGCATCTCTGGCGTGCTTCCATGAATGGCTGCTGTAGGTGTTTTGTTCAATATATATACTGCAGTAGCACATGCTTCTGCCCAATAGTAATCTGGCATGCTCTTTTCATTAAGCATTGCCCTTGCCACTTCACATATAACTCTATTCTTCCTCTCAGCCACACCATTCTGCTGAGGTGTATACCTGCATGTCAACTGTCTCCTTATTCCATGCTTCCTCAAGAAATGCTCAAAAGCTTTTGAGGTGTATTCACCACCTCCATCTGTCCTCAGACATTTAATCCAACATCCATACTGCTTTTCTGCAAAAGCTTTGAAATCCATGAATTTTTCCAATACTTCACTCTTCTCCCTGAGAAAGTATATCCATGTCATCCTGCTAAAGTCATCAATGAATGTAACATAGTATAGACTGCCTTTGATAGATGGGTTTTGTGCAGGACCCCATACATCACTGTGTACTATCTCAAGTGGCCTGTTACTCATATTTCCTTCTCTAGGAAATCTCAATCTTGCCTGCTTCCCAAACTGACAGGCTTCACAAACATGCATATGTCCATCATATTTGAACCTAGGCAAACCATTGACAATGCCTCTTGTTTGCATGTTCTTTAATCTCTGTATATTTACATGGCCAATCCTCTTGTGCCACATATCAATATCCTGTACCACATTCCTGCTCTTTGAGAACATGGCTGATTTTAGCTCAGGAATTCCAGCATCCAGCTTAAACAGTCTTCCTTCTTTCTTGCCTTTAGCAATCACTCTACATCCATGTTTGAAGTCTTCAACGAAGCATCCATGCTCATTGAATCTAACCTGTAATCCCTGTTCTACCATTTGACCAACTGAGGCCAAGCTTTTAGTGATCGAAGGCACATACAGCACATCTGACATAGACTTTGTCTGACCATTATGCATGACCAATGGTACACTTCCAACATGTGTAATGACATGCTGGGTATCATCACCTGTTTCCACATAGCCTTTGACATCCATTGGCTTCATGTGCTCAAACCATTCTCCATGACATGTCATATGATTTGATGCTCCTGAGTCCATGTACCATGTATCATCATTCTCAGCATTTGTTGTCATAGAACCCACAACATGCTTCATGGCAAACAAATGATTTGCAGTTCCATCATTGCTACTTGATGCATAGTTGCCACCATGTTGTGCATAGTTTCCACCATAATGACCACCACGTTGTGCTCTTCCCCCTCTCAAATCATTCTGTTTGCGAAAGCAATCTCTCGCCATATGACCATATTTGCCACAATAATGGCATTCCACATCTTGCATAGAATTTTGTTGGCCTTGCCAACGTCCTCGACCACAGGGGGTACCTCTGCCTCGCTGAGGTGCATATCCACGACCACCTCGAGCACCATATGAAGGCTGAAAATTCTGCTGTGGAGGCCTATCCTGCCATCCACGACCATTACCACCACGTCCACGTGATGCGAATCTCCCCCTGCCTCTAAAGCCTCTCTGCGAGTAGAAAGCCTGATTTCTGCCATCATCATGGCTAGTAGATGCATCCAGAAATGAATCACTAAGCTTGATTTCCTCAACCAACAAGAGGGAAACCAACTCATCGAAGTCAGGTAGACCTGTACTCCTCACTGAGATAGATGTATCAAAGGATTTGTATTCCTTGCCAAGACCACGCAAGGTAATATCCACCAAATCATCATCAGGCATGGGGGCATTTATTGTGGCCAATGCATCTGCAAACTTCTTGATTTCTTGCACATAATCATGTATGCTCCTTTTATTCCTTTTCACATTGTGTATCTGCTGTCGCAATTGAGACTTGCGAGCACTCGTATCTGTATCAAACATCTTGACCAAAGTATCCCATGCATCTTTGGGATTCTCAGCATCCTGAATGTGTATGAGCATAGCATCAGATATACATATAGACAAATAATGCAGCACTTTGAATGCTCTCTCTGACCACTGCTTATGAGCAATAAGCTGCTGCTGTGTAGGTTGCCGAGGTAGCTCAGGCTCTGGCTCAGCACCTGTAATGAGATTCCAAAATCCTTTCCCTTTCAAGAAACTCTTTATCCTGTACTTCCATGCCTGGAAGTTCTTCCTATCCAGCTTCTCACCAACAATCTGAACTGGATTGTCCGACATATCTGCTCAATGTGCACCTTTCGCACTCGTCCAAATCTGAAACCGAGCCTTCCTCAACTCAACCACACTCCAATGAATGTTCCAGATACTCCAAGATAGCCAACAAACTCCAAATTGGATGTAGAAAATCAACCTGTAATCATCCAAGATGAACTGACTCACGCAGTGCGGGATACCCTGAACTAACACGCCTTCCAAGGCTCCAAATCGCAATGTAATGGTGCAATCAAGTCTAGGCAACTTGCATTGACACCTAATGAACCTCAATGTTGAGTATCAACTCCATCTGACATGTGTAATTATCAATTTTTGAAAACCCCTTTCTCTGTTTTTGGAAAAACCAGAAAAACCAGAAAAACCAGTAATGATTTGGCTCTAATTTCTTCCATATTTCACCAAATTGAGCAACCAGGCATTCATTGGCTTAGCAATAGTGTCCATCAACTCCATGTAAGAGGAATTTGTCCAATTGTAAAACACCAAAGATTAATTGCTCGATTAAAATGCTCTGTTTCTCTGCAACCAGTGGACAGCCTGTTTTAATCAGCTCATTCCCAGCTCAATTAAGCATCATTGACCAAACAAATCACATAGCCCTCTTCTCCAAGGTGTAAAGCATCCAATTGCTAAGAAGTTTGTGGAATATATCAAGCACCGAATGAGAATTTGATCTCCTCGTAGGCAAAAACCAGAAAAACTGCCCTGTTTCCTACTGTCTGGCTGCGCCGCCTGCAATTGAGGTGTTTTGGAGTGTTTATAATGTCAATTGATGATAGTTATAGGTGCCCAACACACATAGGTACATGTGCAATCCACCAAAGCTTTGATTTTCACCAAAAATAGGCTCCAAATGCATCAATTTTTGACTTTCTTCTCTCTGTTTTGTGAGAGCTCAAAAAACCAGAATTTTCACACATTCAAATGCTTCCAAAATGCTCCAAAATCACAATAGGGCTTGCATAAGAGTTTCCATTACATCTCTCATTGTCAGATACATGTTTGCTTTGCCAGAATCACACATATTTCCACCATACATCAATGTTCCCAAGCTTTAATGGAAAGCTTCAAAAACCAAAATTTTGCTTTGCTTTGATTTGCTCTAAAATGCTTTGCTTTTGCCTGTTTCACCTGCAATCCGCTCAAGGATGTTTAGAGGACCTTACCCGGTAGGCCTAGCTTTCAGATCTGATAAGATTCGGTGTGCTCCAAGCTTCACAGCTCCAATGGCAGCTTCACAGCTTCTTTTCATAGCTTCTTCTTCTCCCTCTTCACTCACTCACTCATAAACCCTAATAAACAGCACAAGGCTCTGATACCATGTTGAAAGAACGGTAGAGGAGGAGGAGACACACACACACAGGAGCAAACCCTAATGTATATTGCAAACCCTAACCATAGAGGGAAGCCATGTCCACTCTCACACAAAGCATAATGCACTAATCCATAATCCACACAACACACAATGAGTTGTGTCCACACTCTACTAACCCTAGCTAATGTCCACACACTATGACCAGCTGGACACGCGGTCATTTATGTCTCACACATGTTCCTACCTAATCTGCCAGCACATAGCATAGCTGGCTCACACTGACATCGAGCTTGAATCTCAACACCTTCTTCCATCCATTTCTCAGAAGAAGATATTGGATGGAGAGAATGCATCTCTCATGAAGGCACAAATGGCAGAAATCTCCCTAAAGAGAAGACATAAATAATACCACAAGAAGAGCTCCCTAAATCCGGAATGACCAACCTATTTTTCCAATTGCATGGGTAATAGATAATGAAGATATGGGAGAAGGAAAGTCCTTCACATTTAGTTGTTGGGAAGAGAAAGTCAACAACTCTGAAAGGGTCTTTGACTACAACATATGGCTTGCAATAGCCAAACTTATCAATGGAAAGGTCAATATGGAAGTAGTCCCCTTTGAGAAAGGAGGGCCATTAGTAGCAAAGCTACTAAACAAAGAAGAACCACAATTAATAAACCTAGATGGCCTTACAAAGCAACAAGGTAGAATAGTCCATGATAGAATGACTGTGTACTTCTTCAAAAAAACCTTCATCAATCAGAAAGATCCAAATCAGGTGATGCTCACCCTACTCACCTTTTTTGAAGGAAATTTGAGAACATGGTGGTACCGGCTTCCTATAGAGAAACACAAATCATAGAGATGGGCAAAGGGATAGCCTCTCTTGAAAAGCTTCTACTCAGGTAATTTTTTGGAGAAGTAGTTTATGAGAAGAAACATTATAAAAATCAGTTCTGGAGAATGACGTGTTGTGATCTAACAAGAATCAACGAATATTGGGATAAAATTCAACACTTGATCTACCAAGGGCAGCTATGGAATGATCCCTCGGCCAAGCACTTTTACATGAGCTCTTATCCAAAGGAGTTATTAGAAAAGGTTGTTAAAGATCTTCAAGCCATAGAAGATGAAGCAAGTAACAGAGGACTTGAGCAGCTTTAGAACATGACATTTGGAGAAGTGCATAGGCACATCCTCCTCACTCTCTAACAAATGTGCAGAGATAAAAGAGCATAAAAAATGATCAAGAATTATAATGAAAGAGAAAACCTTCTAGTGAAGCTTTGTGATACTTGGAATGAATCTCGAAACTATGGATGCAAGTTTGGAATGGAAAATTGCTCTTGTAAGAAGTTAGATAAGGAAAAACAAAAAGCCTCCAAAGGACACAAAAAGTTTTTCAAAAGAAAACCATTCAGAAGAGTCTTCAGAAAGAAAAGAGTAAATACAGGGGATGCATGCTTTTTCTATGGTGGCAAGAAAGGCCACTATGCCAAAAAATTCCCTAAGGCGAGTAAAAGAAAGGTAAAGGCTCTCCTCGCAAAAAATGCAGAGTATGAATTGATTCAAACAAATTCAGAACTTGCTAAAGATATCTCCATGGATGTCCTCATGGACTTCTCAGGCTCAAAATAAGAGCCAAGTCCTCTATCGTTGTCTACAGAAGAAGAATCCTCCTCTGACTTCAAAGAACTAGTAAAGTTTGTCAGAATCAACGCTTTCAGAACTAAACCTCACTTTTTGGGTTCTGAAAAGCAAAAATGGAAGCAAATCTGGCATCAAACAGGGAATCACTAGTGGACATTGGAAGCAAAAGGAGTACCAGCAGAGGGAAGCACTGGTGGACACCCTCACTGCAAGCATGGTGGAAATAATAATAACCACCACTAGGAAACACCCGACTACGATGACGAAGAAGAATTCCTCTCTACATTCTTCAAAATAGTAGTACAAACAGCTTGAAGAACTACTGCGCCAATCAGAGGACTCAGAGGAAGAGGAACGTTCTAGAAAGAAGAAGAATCATCTCACCCTACAACAAGTAGCAAAAATAACCAAGGGATTTTCTTGGAACAGAGATGAATCTCTACCCAAAGTGCTAGACAAGGCCAAAGGGAAATTCCAGAGCAACACGAAAGAAGGGACAAAACTTAAAGCAGAATTGGCTGAACAATCAGAAGAAATAAGACAAGTGACCTACTACTACAACCAGGCCATAATGGATAAGCAATCATCTGCCCAGGATAATATGTAGCTCAAAGAAAAACTTGAAAAGTACAAAAAGGCACTTGCCAGATAGTAGGAAGACTTGATTGTCTACTGAGCTCCTGGAAAAAATGGAGCTACTACAAATTCAATACACAGAAGCATTGGCCGATTCCCTTGAAATGAGTATCAAGATGGTCAGTAGTTCTCTCGATCAAATAATTCTAGGAACAAATACAGAATAGATGTCACTTATGCAAATGTAACTAAAGGGCTAATCAGAGAGACATTAGTAGATAGATTCTAGATTTCTTATATAAATTATTTAAAGATTGATGTCCAGATCTTGGTACAATATTTCATCAAGAAATTGTGCAGATTGAAGATTACAATTTTGGCAATTCATAATAAAGATATAAAAGCTACCTAGGATAGACAGAAGCAGTATGCAGATAAGAAGAGGACAGACAGAGAATTCGAAGAAGCAGATATGGTCTTCATTCGAGTACATCCCAAAAGAAGTTCTCTATCTCTTGGGAAGTATAAGAAGTTATCCCCCCCAGATATTGTTGGCCATATCTGATTACAAAGAAAGTAGGTGACTTAGCCTATCAGCTTCTTCTGCCTCCTCATCTCAAGTACATAATGTATTTCATGTCAGCCTTCTTAAAAAGTATATACCAAGCCCGAATCATGTGCTTAATGATGAAATCTTAACTTCTTCAACCCAAGGGTAGATAGAACTCCAACCTGAAGAAATCCTTGATGTTCGAGAAAAGATTCTCAGGAACAAAATTCTGAGAGAATTATTGGTCAAATGGAAGTTTTATCCTTTTGAAGATGCCACCTGGGAGAAAGAAGCCGATCTGTTGCGAAGATTACCCCCAGTTTGCGAGATGAGGACATCTCGCGTTTTTAAAGTGGGAGAGAATGTAAGACTCCTCCCCAGCCTCTCAAGATTTCTAGCATCTTCCCCTGTAATCAATTCCCTCTTCATCAAAAATATAAAAGATCTTGTTTCTACCTGTTTTGGCCTAGAGAGAGAAAATATTCTAGAGAGAAAAAATATTTTAGAGAGAGAATATTCAGATTTTGAATATTTTTGGATGGAAAAATATCTCTTCTTATTAAAATAAGTTTCCCCGAAATAGAAGTTCAAAAAGATTTTCAAAAAGGTGCATTAGAAATTAAGTATAATTTATTCAAGGGGTCGAGATTTTTGAAAAATTTCAAATTAAGGTTTGAATGGCCAATCAAGATCAAACAAATGTATGAAGAAGATAAAATGAAGAAATAAAGAAAATCATCCCCAAAAATGAGTAAATACTCACATAAGATGAAGAGTGGACTAAGGACCTAAGGAAAAGCTTAAAAATGGATTTTTGACACCTCACAATGGGGATTCCCCCTCATGAATGAGGCGCCTACTTCACATGTGCAATTGAGTTTTAAATGTTCAAAAATTGAGATATTTCATCTCTCCTCTCTTCTAATTCAAGTCTAGTTCCCAAAAGTTCGCTCAACTGACCTAAAAATGGTCAAAAATTGACCAAACTGATTTGGAAAATTCTAGAATCAGTTTGTTTGGTTAGGAGCTCAATTTTTCCTATAAAGAGAAGCCTCCCCCTTTGTTGAAAAATAATGGTGTTTATGCACTATTACTCTACTCCTCCCAAGCCAAGAATTGTGAATTTATTAATAATTCACTAGTTTTTGACATTTTCCTCTTCCAAAGATTGGTGGCCACTCTTGTTACAAACAAGAGTAGAACCCTCAAACCATCAAGTCAACAAAGGAAAGCTCCCAGAATTTATGTAAGTAGAGATCTTGTAATTTTCTTTATTGATTTTTATGCTTTTCTAATTTTTATGATTGTTTGAAGTGATAAATGGACGCTATGCCTTGATCGAAAGGCTTTTCCGCTCTCTCTTCTTAGAATCAATCCTTATTTATCCTAGTTAAGTGATAATTGTTGGAATAAAACTTTTTATAATGTTTCTTTTATAAGTGAATTTTGATTAGTCTAGATTACTTTAAATCAATTAGAGTTAAATTTTAAAGACAAATTAAGAAGAAAAATTTTAAAAATGGTCAGCCATACAAAGGAGGTTATGGCAAATTTTTTGGAAATAAGTATTATTTTTATTATGCTAAAAGAGTAATCCTTATCATTTCTATACTCTTAAAGTGTCATTTTCATGCATAGAAGATGCTTATTGATTTTTATTTTTTTTTCATAAAAGAATAATTCTTTTAATTATGAAAGTGTTACTTTCATCAAAATGGATTTTTATGCATAAAAGAATAAATTTTTTATTATGAAAGTGTTACTTTCATCAAAATATATTTTTATGCATAAAAGAATATTTTTTTATTTTAAAAGTGTTACTTTTATCATTATTGATTTTTATGCAATGCATGAAAGAATATTTTTTTATTATGAAAGTATTACTTTTATCAAAATGGATTTTTATGCGTAAAAGAATATTTTTTTATTATAAAAGTGTTACTTTTATCATTATTGATTTTTATGCATAAAAGTATGCATGAAAGAATTTTTTTAATTATGAAAGTATTACTTTCATAAAAATGGATTTTTATGCATAAAAGAATATTTTTTATTATAAAAGTGTTACTTTCATTATTATTGATTTTTATGCATAAAAAGATGCATAAAAGAAAAACTTTTATTGTAAAAGTGTTACTTTCAGTAATATCATTTTTTATGAAAAAAAATGATGCATAAAAGAATTTTTTATATCAAGATAAGAGTTCTCTTGATCTATGACTAATTCCCATGAATATTGGAAAATGATTAGTTTTAAATCTAGTAAAGTAGTAATTGAAACATTACCATTTGATAACGATAGTTCAAGAAGAACCGTTTCAGACTCAAAACCTGAATCAGACTTTGACCAAGACGTAATTTCTTCGTCAGTTTTAAGAAATGACAATGTGACCAGTTTCTGAATCTATACTCAAATCACTCACCGAATCTGAAACTAAGTTGAGACCTTTGATTTTGATCTAAGGATTAAGAATTTAGAATTCGAGGAATTCTGCTTGGGAATCCAGACTGTGATCTAGAAGTCTTGGGATACGGAATTAAGATATACTCATTGTATTCAAAAGAAATCAAAACTAAAAACTTACATAGAAACCCTGTTTTCTTAAAAGATTTTCTTACGCGAGAATGCTAGAGGGAGCATTTGGTATATGTGGTTTCTAAGGGAAGTTCGGTTGCAACAGCTGCTGGCGGGGAGTGTTCAAGGGACAGCTCATGCAGCAAAGCCTGCCCAAGTCTTGACGAGCCTCGGTGTGGTTAAAATGGTGAGCTTCCGGTACGATGGACAAGGGCCGACGAAGCGGTCCCTAAGTGAAGTGCCAAGACACCTAGAGCATCCTGGAGGGTTCTAACCACGAGATGCACAGGCTCGCGCTGCCGAGGACATCCATGCGTATGTCGAGAAAGATATTATATGATGGACCAATGTTTATTGTAATCTGTTACTGGATCTCGTTGTTGACCCGCTGGTCTCAATGGAGAGTCCAGAGAGTGATACTGTTTTGTGACAAACAAAGACTCAATGGAAATTTTGAGTTATGACATGTGTAACCTGTAATTGTTTGTCAATGGATTGTTTTATAAGTTAAAGTTTAAAGACGAGTGTGTGCGTATCTGTTTTCTAAAGCAAAAGTTAAGAAAAGCATTCAATTATGGGTGGGTGAGTACTTGATTGGTTCTACTATTCCAGTGGTTGGGTGGTGGCTAACCCATGGGCCGGATGGGGTTAGGCTGGAATCAGTAGAGTTATAATAATAAAATTGATTAATAGGAATACGCTTAGACCTTGAGTAGTTAATTAGAATCATGAAGACTTCTCTAAAGAATAAGTCAACGGTTGTGCCTGATTCAATCAAGAAAAAAACGATTCCTTCAAGTTAAGTCTATAATAGTTTCCATTCTATCTGGATTTTTCACATGAAGGTCAGTTCAATACCTTGACCTCGTTATAAAATTCCCTAATAAAATAAAAATGGTGGATCGTCCCCGCTTTTTGGGCATGGGAAATTTTATCGATTTCGGTTTGCGCAAGGACCACTAGCTTAGTCTCATGCCCGAAGATTCGAGGGCAAGGCCCCGAGTGAGAAACCGTGCCCCGCGGAAGAGAGATCTACTTCCGCTGCTACCATCTAGAATCCGGTGCGTAGTGGGGACAGCGGGATCTCACACCCCATTTTGGATGTAGTATTTTGCAAATTGTAAAATCAAAGGGGCTTTACTAGATGGAGGCTCAGGAGTCAACATCTTACCAGAATTCATTTGCAGACAATTAGGTATTACTGATTTTGACAGTGCACCATTCCAAGTTAAGATGGAAGACCAGAGGAGAGTGCAGCCACTAGGAATAGTCAGAGGAAAAATTATACAGGTGGAAAAACTCAACTTTCTAGTAAATTTTGTTGTGCTAAAAACTTGAAGAGTTAGAAAACCCTTATCAAATGATCTTGGGAAGGCCTTGGTTGAGAACTGCCAAAGTGAAGCATGAAAAGATACAGGGGAGAAGAGAGCTTGAGCTCTTGCAAGCACACACACACTCACAAAACCCTAAAAGAGAACACACGAGGTGAGGTTGAAAATCTTCTTCTTCTTCACACAACACTCAACGCACCATATACAAAGATAAGAGTACACACAATATGAAAGGTACTCAAATACATACTAGGGTTCTCTATAGTGTGAACCCAACTAAATGAGCTGGCGCTATAACTATGCCAGTCTCTAGAATGGCTGTCACATAGCCTGTCATCCCACTGGCCGCATATCACCCATGATCTCACCAACCATGCCAGTGGTGTAAGTGTGGGGCCTATCCCCCACCAGTGTCCATCGCCTCACTAGATGAGATCAATATCTCAACACTCCCCCTCAAGCTCAACTCCATTTCATGTACACCAAGAAAAGCCCTAAATCTGCGGAGCTTCTATGAACCCAATGCTTTGGTGAAGATGTTAGTGACGTGATCCTGTGTGCTGACATAAACAAGGTCAACGTCTCCTGCCAAAACCTTCTCTCTGACAAAATGGTAGTGGACCTCTATATGCCTCGTGCGAGCATGAAAAACTAGGTTCCTGGCCAACTGTATACTGCTAATGTTGTCATAAAAAATGACAACTTGTCTATCCACTGATAGACCCAAATCTGCAAGTAGCTTTCTCAACCAAGCTTCCTCACATGCTGCCATAGCAGCACCTTTGTACTCGGCCTCTGTACTGGATAGAGCAACTGTAGGTAAAACATTCTGCCCACTCTGTTGCCTTTTGCAACCAACCTGCACTTGTCTTTAAAGTCTTCAACATAACAACCATGAGGGTTAAACCGAACCTGCAAAACCTACTCAATCATCTGGCCAACTGAAACCAGATTCTTTGTTCTGTTCGGAACATGAAGTACATCTGCAAGGTACTTCAGTTTGCCATCATGCATAGAGAATGGCACATCTCCAACATGGGCAATTGGATGAGCAGTGTCATCCCCTAATTCCATAAAACCTGGTCTTTCAAGGTTTTTCATCTCCTCGAACCACTCCCCATGACTTGTCATGTGGTTTGAAGCACCTAAATCAACATACCATACATCATCTTTATGTGTTGCTTCAACATTTTCAGACATGGCATTAATGACATGCTGCATAACAAACAACCTTTCATTATTCTCATTGTTTCTGCTCGAGGATGCATAGTTGTTTTACTGCAATTTTCCATTTTGCATGTGAGCGTGCTTCTTATAACAATCTGCCTGCACATGTCCAAGCTTACCACAATGAAAGCATCCACGTGTATCATTATACTACCTTTGCTGATTTCCATGACCTCTTTGACTCTCCCTGCCTCTGAATTGGCCTCTTCCACCTGTGTGTTGTTGTTGTTGTGAATTCTGGGACTGTTGTTGTTGCTGCTGCTGGCCATAATTCTGATTACCTGTTCGGCCACCTCCTTGGCCGCATCCACGGCCTCCTCTACCTCGTCCTCTTCCTGAACTTGTGTAGAAGGCCTGTTGCTCTGAACTATTTTTGTTTTGTGAAGGCTGTTGGTCTTCACCCAAGCTCTTCTCTTCTGTAATCAACATAGACACCAACTCTGTGAAATTGAAAATGTTTTCCCGAGTCTGTAGATGTCTTGAATACCTTGTATTGTGGCCCGAGACTACGTAGACAAACTTTCACCTTATCATCATCATCTACTGAAATGCCAATAGATGCAAGGAATTCCACAATACCCTTGATCTTCAATGCATAGTCATTCATAGACATACTCTTTTTCTCCATGTCAGTATGAAGTTCATTCTTCAACTGTATCTTTCGTGCCTTGGTATTTGTTTCATAGAGTTTTACCAAGGTGTCCCACGCCTCCTTAGCTGACTTGGCATCCTGTATGTGCCCAATCATGCTGTCTTCTATACTGATAGAGAGCCAATACATAACTTTTCTAGCTCCTTGGTTCCGATCCTTGAACTGTTTCACATCTGAGCAGTCGGATTGATCTCTGGTATCTCTGGTGCCTCTTCATGCTCACTTTCTATGTAGTCGTCATGAAATTTGTCAACCTGAACCTCCAAGCATGGAAGTTATTCTTATCAAGTTTCTCTGCAACAATCTGGTTTATGCCATCATTTGACATCTTTCCAGACACACAAATTTACCAGAAACATCACTCTGGTTTGTCCTGCACAAACTGCTGTATTTTCTACAGTGGTACTATACTACACTCAAATGTCACAACCAGTGACATTTATGTGCATACATACACCCAATGGCAACTGTTGACCTCCTTTGCAACACACACAATGTCTGCACAACCAATATGTCTTCCTGCCATTCTTAAAATAGAGTTCTGTAGATAATCAATGACTTATCGACAGTGCTCGAAATAGAGTTCTGTAGACAATCAATGACTTACCGACAGTGCTCGAAATTGCCTGCTTTCCAAAAAATGGAGGTCCTAACGCGCCCGAAATGCGTTTTCAGCCCGAAAAATATCGTCCAATAAGACAATAGGATAGTATAGTTGCCCCATAACTTTACTCTCGCAAAGAAAGCTCCTCAATCAGAGCTCATTTGCGGGTGCCTCAAGTAGAGCTCCCGATAAGGGTGTAGTCACCAACACAAATAGGGAAGAGAAGATGAATCTCTTACCCTCGTACCGCTTCATGTGCTTCTCTTGTTTGCAACTCAGCCCTTATCATGAACCACGCTCTGATACCATGAAAAGATGCAGGGGAGAAGAGAGCTTGAGCTCTTGCAAGCACACACACACACTCAAAACCCTAAAAGAGAACACACAAGGTGAGAGGCTGAAAATCTTCTTCTTCTTCACACAACACTCAACACACCATATACAAAGATAAGAGTACACACAATATGAAAGGTACTCAACTAAATATATACTAGGGTTCTCTATAGTGTGAACCCAACTAAATGAGCTGGCGCTATAACTATGCCGGTCTCTAGAGAATGGCTGTCACACAGCTTGGCATCCCACTGGCCGCATATCACCCATGATCTCACCAACCATGCGAGTTGTGTAAATGTGGGGCCTAACCCCCAGGCGAGTCATCAGTGTCCACCGCCTCACTAGATGAGCTCAATATCTCAACAAAGCGGGATTGGGGAGCTGACCAAAAGTGATCAAAAGGGAAAGAAAGAAGGTCAAAATGGATATGGGGTCCAAGAGGACCATTCCTAAAGCTTTCAAGCCATTGATGGTAGAAGCAATCAATATGGTACCATAATTGCAAGAGGATGAAGAAATAATGGAGAACACAAAAGAAGGGATACATGCAGTTATCTAGGTAGAAAGAGCTTTTGAAGAAATAATGGAGAACACAAAAGTAGGGATACAGACAGTTATCTAGGCAGAAAGAGCTTTTGAGGAACATATGTCCAAGACATCTAGGGTTAAAGAAGATGAACTTCAATATATGAACTTAGGGACCCAGGAGGAGCCAATGAATGTCAGAATCAATATTAATCTAAAAGGACAGTTCAAAGAGGACTTGACAGGTCTGTTATGGGAATTCAAAGATATTTGTGTTTGGCATTACACTGATATGAAAGGAGTTGATCCAAGGTTTTGCCAACATAAGATCAACCTAAAGAAGGATGCTAGACCTGTAGTGCAGTAGAGATATAAGATGAACCAAAGATAGTTTTTATTAGGGGGTGAAGAACGGGATAGAGCTTTCAAATTATTAAAGAAGATGTTGGTGGTGGCACCAATTCTTCAGCCACCCACCTAACTCGAATTTGGAGTTTCATGTTTTTCTTGATGCATCCCATATTGCAATAATAGGAGCTGTACTAAGAAGACAAAGGGCTAGTTTAGACCAGTATATTAGAGTTCTTGCTACTATAGAAAGGAATTATTCAGTTACAGAAAGAGAAGCATTAGGCATGATATATGCTCTCAAGAAGTTCAGACATTATCTTTTGGCCAACAGGGTGGTTTTTCATGTAGATCACTAGGCTCTTCTTTATATGGTGAATAAACCTGACTTATCAGGGAGGATGGCTAGATGGGTATTGTTATTACAAGAGTTTGATTATACAGTTATCCATACACCAGGAGGAAGTCATGTGGTATCAGACTATCTTAGCAGAATAGAAACAGGGTGGTTTTTCATGTAGATCACCAGGCTCTTCTTTATATGGTGAATAAACCTGACTTGTCAGGGAGGATGGCTAGATGGGTATTGTTATTATCAGGCTCTTCTTTATATGGTGAATAAACCTGACTTGTCAGGGAGGATGGCTAGATGGGTATTGTTATTACAGGAGTTTGATTATACAGTTATCCATACACCAGGAAGAAGTCATGTGGTATCAGACTATCTTTGCATAATAGAAACAGGAGAGAAGCCAGAGGGAATTTCAAATGATTTCCTTGACTTTGAGATTTTTCAGACTCAGTCAGTTGAACCAGAAAATTGGTATGACCAGATGTTGATGTTCCTTATAGATGGATTATTTCCTGAATTAATGAGCAAGGATAGGAGAAAGAAGTTAGCTTTTAAGAGAAAATCCTTCCTTGTTATTGCAGGGGTACTTTACAAGAGGGACATAGATCAAGTAGTCTGGAGTTGTGTCCTTGAATTTGAATAATCAGCTATGATTGAGGAGGCACATCAAGGAATAGTAGGAGGACACTTCTCTGGTGAGATAACAGGGAGAAAGATATTTCAGGCAGGGCTATGGTACTGTGATTAAAGATGCCATGAATTCTCAAAACAATGTATCCACCAGTGTCAAAGAGATGGCAGGCCAACTCAAACAGACAAAATGCCTCATCAACCTGTATTACCCTTGGAACCATTTCAAAAATGGGGGATGGATTTTGTAGGACCATTCAAACTAGCAGCAAGGTTTACAGGAAATAGGTATGTCCTTGTTGCAATTGATTATTGTACAAAATGTGTAGAGGCAGTAGCTTTGAGAGACAATAAAGCCTCTAGTGTGGCCAAGTTTTTGTATAAGAACATCATGACCAGGTATGGGTGCCCAATAGAACTAGTTTCAGATCAAGGGGGCCATTTCCTGAATAAGGTCATCAAGAAGCTGACCAGAGTTCACCTGATTATTCACAAAAAATCAACAGTGTATTATCCTCAAGCTAATGGTCAGGGAGAGAGCTCTAACAAAATCTTGGTTAAAATCCTGAAAAAGATTGTGGAAGAGAACAGGAAGGATTGGGACCAAAAGTTAGATTCTGCTTTATGGGCTTTCAGGAGAGCATTCAAGGTCACAACAAGACTCACACCATTCAAGTTAGTTTATGGGTTGGAAGCACTTGTACCAATGGAGTTCATGGTCCCTAGTCTGAGAATTGCAGTAGCCCATAAGCTATCACTTGAGAAATCCTTAGATAATAGAGATTGAAAAAATTGCTGGAGTTGGAACAGGATAGAATTCAGTCAGCTTGTATTTCAGAGGTCATTCAGAAGAGGAGACAAGCATGGGTTAATAGAAATATAAAGTTTAAGGTGTTCATGGAAGGTGATTTAGTGATTTTTTATAATTCAAAGCTGGGACCACATCCAAGGAAGCTGAAAACTTTGATATGTGGGCCCCTTCTTGATAAAACAAGTTATGGGACAAGGCACGTTCTTTTTATCTGATTTATCAGGGAATCAGTTTGGTAAACCTATCAATGGGTTTTGACTGACAAAGTATTTTGGGCCACACCCGACTGATAATGTTATAGCTGTCCGACTGATAATGTTATAGCTGTCCGACTCATCATGGCAGTCGGTCAAGATCAACATGCATCTATAAAAAGGGACAGACAAGTGCAAATGGAGTCACTGGACGTGAGTTGTTACACAAGCCAAGCTTATAATTGCCGTCTTGTTCGAAAAGACGCCCTTACACATGGTCAACGAGGAGAGATGTACGGCATGCACAGAAGCTTTGTGAGCCTGGACGACGAAATCATTGAAGCATTCGTGGACCTCTCCAAGCAAAAGGATCCTATTGGATTTTACATTATTGCCCTGGGATCAGTGGATGGGAAATGAGCAAGCTAAGCAGTAGTTTAAATTTTTGCAAAACTGTGAGATCCCTGTCCCCACCGCGCAACGAATTCAAGGGTGCTAGCAGTGGAAGTAGCACTTCTTGAGCAGGGTAGGGTCCCACACTCGGGGCCTCGCCCACCCACGGATATCCAGACAAGAGACTAAACCAACGGTTATTCCGAAATCGAACCCGAAAAAACTTCCCTTGCCCGAAAAGCAAGGGCGATTCCACTAGGGTAACTTTTCTTTAACGTAGTCAAAAGCCTTAACTAGCTGAACTGATCTGACCAAACTCGTAAGTTCCATAGTCAGATCAAGGGATAGATTGCACTTGGATCAACGCTTTTTTTCCCATCAAGGGACATATTGCACTTGGATCATAGAGATCAACGCTTTTTTTCCCATCAAGAGGCACAGCCGTTGTTTGATTCCTATCCATAGAACAACGACTATCCGGGATTTACTTTATCTAACGTAATATAACAAAAAGGAGTCTCGTTTTACGGATCCATCAGTCCAGCCTAACCCCATCTAGTCCCATGGGTTAGCCAATCGCCCATGCATAAAATTATTTATGATGAAAATCACTCTTTTAATATAAAAGAATTTCTTTTATGCATCTAATTTATGCATAAAATCATCTGATTTTATGCATCTAATTTATGCATAAAATCATTTATGATGGAAATCACACTTTTATAATCAGAATAACAATTTCAATATACTTCCTTCTATGCATAGAACTTAATTCTAAAGAAACACTTTTTTAATAAAATATTTTTAGTATGTATTTTCTTATACCTAGGATGAAAATTAACACTTTTAAGAATACATATACAATGGGAATTACTCTTTGTGAATAAAAATAAATAAAACTTATTTTACACAATTTTAGAAAATTTTACCATAACCTCCTTTGTATGGCTAACCATTTTTCAACTTTTAACTCTCTAAAATCAACTAGAATTTCGCCAAGAGTATTTAAATCATTCTGATGTAAACAATTTCTAGTTATTTAAGAAAAACATTATGAAAAACTTGATTCTATCCATTGATCATTCATCTAGGATAAAGAATAGTTGGATTTACTAAAGAAGAGAGGGGAATGCCTTTTTTCAATGAGGCTTAACATCATAATCATTTTAGAGAAGACAAAAATCATAAAAACCATTTAAATTAAGCCTAAATGAAAATTTATGTATTTCCTTACTACCATTCATCAATTAACTTCAATAGCATTAAAAAGCCATTCCAATTAAGCTTCTCAAGCTTGAGAGGGGTAAGAGAGAAGCATTGAGAAATTATGGAAAAAGATCAAAATTCACACTTTACCTTGCAAATTACTTGATTCTTTGATCACGGTAGAGGCCCCCAACCAATCAATTGGTTTGGTATGCTGATGGAGCCACCAATGGAGATTGAAGAAGGAGGGAAGCTCCAATTTCTTCAATTTGGAGAGAATTTTAGACAATAGTAAAAATTATCATTATTTCAGCATAATTCTGGCATAGTATAATTCTTCTACTTTTTTACAAAGGGCTTAGGTTCTATTTATAGGAGAGGGAGGCTCTAACCAAGACCAGCTGATTTCTAGAATTTTTCAGATTCAGTTTGGTTGAATTTGGACAAGATTTGGACCTAGTTTGGTTCCTTTTTGATATGGTTTAATCCAAGAGAGAGGAGAGATAATCATATCACATTATTTTTGAGTTTAAAACTCATTCAAGCATGTGAAATAGGTGCCTCCTTGAAGGGATCCCCTTTCCTTACACATGTGTCAAAATGGAATTATTATACCCAACATATCTCTTTTTTTTAGTAATACTCATAGTTTTTTACTAATAAACCCTGTACATAGTCAACTCTTTATCTTATGTGGGCATTTACTCATTTTTTGTTATTTTCTTTTACAAATTTTATTTATCTCCTCCCCACACATGGATTGATCCTATTGGCCCATAAGAATCTTAATTTAAATTTTTTTGAAAATCTGGACCCCTAGGATAAGGCCTCTTGAGCAGATTATACTTGATTTCTAATGCACCTTCTGGAAATCTTTTTGAACTTCTGTTTCAGGGAAACTTATTTTAATAAGATGAAAAATTTTTCTATCCAAAAATATTCAAAATCTGAATAACCTTTCTCTAGAACATTTTCTCTCTCTAGGCCAAAACAGGCAGAAACAAGATCTTTTATATTTCTGAAGAGGGGATTGATTATTATAGGGAAAGATATTGCACATCTTGAGAGGCTGGGGAGGAATCTTACATTCTACCCCACTTAAAAAACGCAATATGTCCTCATCTCGCAGGCTCCAATTTCTTAAATTTGGAGAGAATTTTAGAGAATAGTAAAACTTATCATTATTTCAGCATAATTCTTCTTTTTTTTTACAAAGGGCTCAGGTTCTATTTATAGGAGAGGGAGGCTCTAACCAAGACCAACTGATTTCTAGAATTTTCCAGATTCAGTTTGGTTAAATTTGGACCAGATTTAGACCTAGTTTGGTTCCTTTCTTATTCGGTTTGATCTAAGAGAGAGGAGAGATAAAAATATCACATTATTTTTTAGTTTAAAACTCATTCAAGCATGTGAAATAGGTGCCTCCTTGAAGGGATCCCCTTTCCTTACACGTGTGTCAAAATGGAATCATTATACCCAAAATATCTCATTTTATTAGTAATACTCATAGTTTTTTAGTAATAAACCTTGTACATAGTCAACTCTTTATCTTATGTGGGCATTTACTCATTTTTGGTTATTTTCTTTTACAAATTTTATTTATCTCCTCCCCACACATGGATTGATCCTATTGGCCCATAGGAACCTTAATTTAAATTTTTTTGAAAATCTGGACCCCTAGGATAAGGCCTCTTGAGCAGATTATACTTGATTTCTAATGCATCTTCTGGAAATCTTTTTGCACTTTTGTTTCAAGGAAACTTATTTTAATAAGATGAGAAATTTTTCTATCCAAAAATATTCAAAGTCTGAATAACCTCTCTCTAGAATATTTTCTCTCTCTAGGCCAAAACAGGCAGAAATAAGATCTTTTATATTTTTGAAGAGGGGATTGATTATTACAGGGAAAGATACTGGACATCCTGAGAGGCTGGGGAGGAATCTTACAAAAATAGTGATGGCTTTGTCTATTCCTCTCAGTAGGATTAGTTTCCTATGTATTTAAGCTATCCATGGAGGGGGAGCTGAGGTTTGACAAGGCATCCTTGAAAGATTTGGAAAAAGAATTTGGTACACCTGAAACATCAAGGAAATACTATGTTGTCAAGAAGGCAAGAGACCTAGAAAGAAGGATGCAAATGGAATGGTTTTTAGAAAATGTGTTGTTATTGATAAAGTCAGAATATATGTCAGACAAGAACTTTGCTTATCTGCACAATACAGAGAAGGGAAAGAATGTGGCTTGGGCCCATATAGTCCATCAAAAGTTTATGTCTGAAATCAAGGAAAAGGATAAAAGGAAGGTGGACAAGGCATCTAGGCTAGGTCCCATGCTGGTAGCTATTTTCTAGACCATGAAGAATTTGGAGTATGTGTATGGGGGAAACTTCATCTCAAAAATTGAGCCATATGTTAGGAGCATTAAAAGAACTTTAGAGATGTCAGATGATGAACCCCCACAAATCAAAAGCAAAACACTGAAGCTGGATGGAGTGGTGAATATAGAAGAATTGTCAAGAGATCTGCAAAGGAGGGCAGGGTATTCAATTGAGGAGTCAAACAGGGCTGCCAGAAATCACAAGGCCCTTACTGATTCTCTGTTTGTGACTCCCTTAGTTTAGAGTTTTGCAGAGAAAGATATCAGTGGATCTCCAAGCTTTAATCAAAAGAAGGATTTTAAGTTGAATATGAGCAAAGGAAATATATTAAGGAGAGACTTTCTAAGATTTCAAGGAAACTTGAAAAGCAAGAAACACAGCATGTAAGTGTGGCACAAGAGAACCCTCTAGCAAAAGCTAAGAATGCTTGGAAATTGTTGGATGACTTTCTGATCCACCAACAACAGATGTACTTAAGAGCAAATAAAAAGAAAAATAGGAAGCTAGAAGGAAAAGTGCTCAGCTTGGAAAGACAGTTGGTACAGAAGGATTTCAAGAATGACAGGGTTACAGAGTTAGAAGCTCAATTGCATGTTCAATAGTAGTTTTATTTGGAGGATCATAAAAAGCTGGAAGAAGACGTGAGAAAATGGCAAGAAATTCTATCGCCAGAGAACAAACAGATATGATCCTTTACAGATTGGCTGACAGAAATCAAGGTGTCATATAGCACTGAATTAGAGGAACTGGCAAAACAGAATATAGAGTTGCAAACCAGTAATAAAGTTTCGATTAATTAGCTCATAGGGTTGAAGACTGTACAAGATGAGCTGAAATCTATGGTTGAAGATGAGGAAGTGGACATTCATGGTGTGTTCATGAGCAATATAGATTTGACAGTTATGAAATTAGAGCTGATGAATACAGGCAATTTTATTTGGACATGCATAAAAGACAGAATTCACAAGGTGTTGACCAGGCCATGGGAAGCTTTTGCAGATAGAGAGCATACTGTAAAAATTGAAATGCTCAAGGCCCAGTTAGCAGCCTTACAAAAGCAAAACCTGAAATATCAGTCAATTCATTCTCCTGTTAATATAGAACCTCTTCAGGTGGAGTTGCCATGTCAGACCACTTGGGATAATCCCTTGGATTCCATCAAAGAGTACAAGGAGCTTGATGAAGGGTTGTCAATAGAAAGCCAAAGATCCTTTAAATTTTGTTTTTGGTTTTGCAGGTTTTAACAAAGTTGTTGAAGAACAAGATGATCTGCAAGTGGAAAGCTTGAAGATTACTGATGGTGACACAGTACCAGTCCAAACCAGAGGCCTTGTTTCAGCTCCACATGCAAAAATGTTGGCTGAGGTGGTTCAGGACATTGCTGATATGCAAGATCAATTATTGGAAAAGGAATCAGACAAAGTTACTAGGAACGATCTTGCTAAAGAAATAAAGGGAGGATCTGAGTTTGTTAAGAGTAGTACCTAAAAGATAAGGTGGACCTGTTAAAGTGGGTTCAGACTAGTAAAATTTGGGAAAATTTGTGTCCACCATGATCGCCAGGTGTAAAACCTATGATTTTACAAGATAGTATTAAGTATTATTAGGTTTTAAACCTTTACCGGAGATGTCAGGAGTCATGAGTTAAAGAATCGTGTCATGTTATGTCTCTTGGGATCTTCATGGTGGTGAAGGCGGTTAAGCTTCCAATGCCATGCGCAGATATAGGAATGTGTGTAGCTACTGGAAAAATCATGTGTTATCTTGGAAGGAGTTTTTTACTATTTTTACTATTGTGTTATGTCCGACATGTTTTCCTTCAATTGAAAAGATTTCAATGTATGCTTAGGAATTACCAATGAATGAAGTGTTGTAAATGTTCAGATTGTGCAAAAGACAGAATACTTGAAATGAAAGAAAGAATTAATGTAAAGATTATCTGGTGCTGAGTTAACTCTCAACATGAGATGAATGAGAGGTAGAGATATAAACTTAAAGTTTAAAGGTTAAAGCTTAAAGTTATCCGGATGTACCTGAGCACTCCAAGAACCCGGGATAGACATCGTCCAAAGAAAAACTGCTTTTACCTCCACCTCACACTTATTTATTAGCCTCGAAACATCATGCACTTTGATACCTCTCCATAGTGTCTCAAGCTCCTTAATCAGAAGCTCAAGGTACACATCCACGTTTTCCACCTTATACTTGCTTGGTACAAGGAGAGCAAGCATGATATGACCTTTCTTGATTGCCACCCATGGAGGGAGGTTGTAATTCACCAATACAATAGGCCAAGTAGAACATGATGTGGAATTGAAGCCAAATGGGTTAACATCATCGATGTCCAAGCCAAGACATAAGTGACGGGGCTCATCTTTAAACTGTAACCGTTGATGCTCCACATGTTGCCATGTTAGTGAATCAGCTACAATCCTCATGATTCCATTGGTTGAGCAATGAGTAGCATGCCATGTCATGAGTTCTACAATCCCCTTACATATGAACATGTTTTGGATGCGAGAAATTAAAGAGAAGTGTCTCAACATATTTTGGGGAACTTTGTCTCCTTGCAAATCATCCCCATAGTGGCTCTCCCCACATAGTAGACATTGTGTTGCATCTTTATTTACCCCTCTAGCATTCAATCATTGGGACATGTGTGTAGTTTTGTGTAAGCCATACCTAGCATAGAGATCATTTTATGACACCTATCTCGTGAGTTCGGTAATAGATTTTAAGGGGGAAGAATCTTCTTGAGAATTGTACAACATAACACAAGAAATCATATGTCAAAATATTAGCAAGGAGAGTATATTAAACATGAGACATTTTCTATTTAGGAGAATAGAATGAGGCAGTCTTACCTAAGAACAATTGTGACACTTACATCACTCTTCATCCAAAAGTTGTTTACAAGTTCAATAGCTCCAAGTTGGCTCGCAGTGTGGAGTATGAACGTCCCTCATACAAAGGGGTTCATGCCTATCTATGCAAGGTTTCCTCCTCTTGCGACATTGGAGCTTGCTCACGATTATCTATGACCTCCCGTTCAAAGAAATTATTCACCATGTCATCAATGATGAGATACTCTTCATTCTCATGTGGAAATGGTGGAGGCACCTCATTCATTGCTTGATGAAGATAAGTCTCAGTTATGCTTTCCATATGAAGCCTTGCCACCTTCCGCACTCCACCCGATGATGTCAGCAAATGGTGTGGCATGTTAACTAGCACTCTCCTATGGTTGTCGTCCATTTCATCATCTGCAGTGGGTCGTACCAATGCCTCATGAAGACCATACATCCAAACATGCTCGATTTTTATATGACATTGTATCGATCACACACACACAATGAATTTTTCTCTCAACCATGCCTTAGAACTAACTTCCAATCCTTGATGATCACTATCAGGCATCTGAGACCTGGCCAAGATTTAGCTCATACACACATTGTAATTTGGCATCCCAACCATTAATTGCCCACATGCTTCCATGAACACCTTTGAATACAACCTAATGCCCACTTGCATTTTTGGATGCGTACACATTCAAAGCGGCCGAACAGCTGATACCACCTCCAGCAGATCATACTCCAGACAAACCTGTACAAACCTACTACCAAACCATCCACCCTGTACACCTGCCACCAGGGCATTCCAGGGCCGTCTTTCACATGCCATGCATTCCATATATACATAAGCCCAAAACACCTCTCAGATTTTTGCCTGACACCCACATAGGATGAAGAGTTAACTGAGTACATGATTTATTAGTTAAAAATTATGAAATATTACTAAAAAAATGAGATATTTTGGAGTAATCATTCATTTTTGACACCTTGGTAAGGAAAAGGGGGGCCTTCAAGGAGGTGCCTATTTGACATGTGTGGAGGATTTTTAAACTAAAAAATAATAGGATATTTTTATCTCTCCTCTCTCCTGGATCAAACCAAATAAAAAAGGGAGCCAAATTGGTCCAAATCTTGTCCAAATTCAACCAAACTAAAGTTAGAAAATTCTAGAACTTAGTCGAACTCAATTAGTGGCCTCCCTCGATCATGTTGCGGTAGGGAACCAATGAAATGGTTAAGACATTTGCATCTGGTCGAATTTGCTTATTATACAATGCTTCTTATCATCGAAGCATTGGGATGAGTCCTTTCAAAGCCTTGTATGGACAAGATTGCCTTACACTGTTGACTTGGTCTGATCCATTGATCAGAGTCAAAATGTTTAGACAAATGCTTGATGACATGGACGAGCAGATGTAATCAATCCGCAAAGATATAAAGGCAAACCACGACAGGCAAAAACAGTATGCAGATAGAAAGAGGCCAGAGAGAGAGTTTGAAGAATCAGATATGGTCTTCATTCGAGTACGACCAAAAAGAAGTTCCTTATCCTTAGGGAAGTACAAGAAACTCTCTCTCCCAGATATTGTGGGCCATATGCTGTCGTGGAAGAAAGTGGGTAATTTAGCCTACAAACTTCTTTTGCCTCCCCATCTCAAGGTACATGATGTATTCCATGTCAATTTGCTTAAGAAATATGTACCCCCAACCCGAGTCACGTGCTTGATGATAAACAATTGATCTCTCCGACTCAAGGCCAGATGGTACTCCAACCTGAGGAGATCCTTGACATTCGGGAGCAGAAGATTCTCAAGAGCAGAGTCCTTAGAGAATTCTTAGTAAAGTGGAAGTTCTTCCCTCTAGAAGATACCACTTGGGAGAAAGAAGAAGAGTTGGCGAAGGATTACCCCCACTTTGTGAGATGAGGACATCTCACGTTTTTCAAGTGGGAGAGAATGTAAGATTCCTTCTAAGCCTGAATAATGATTAAGCCTTTACTTCAATTTCTTGTAATCATTCCCTGTTTTTGAATACAAGAAAATATTATTTTTTGTTTGTTTTGCCTAGTGAGATAAAAATTTCTAGAGAGTGGTAAATCAATATTGAGATATTTTTGAATATATAAATTCTATAAATATAAAAAATATGTTTCCTTGAAATAAAAAATCAAAACAAAATTCCAAGGTGCAATTGGAATTACTTAAAAATGATTTAGAAGACCTTAGCCTAAGGGTCAAGATTTTCTGAAAATTTTGGATTATGGTCCAATTAAGGTTCCTATGGACCAATAAGATTAATCCAAGTGTTGGGATGAGATAAATCCAATGAATAAAACAAAATACCCAAAATAAGTAAATGCCCACATAAGATGAAGAGTTGATTGAGTACAAGATTTATTAGTTAAAGATTTTAAAATATTACTAAAAAAATGAGATAACTTGGACTCATCATTCATTTTTGACACCTTGGTAAGGAAAAGGGGAGCCTTCAAGAAGGTGCCTATTTCACATGTGTGGAGGAGTTTTAAACTAAAAAATAATATGATATTTTTATCTCTCCTCTCTCCTGGATCAAACCAAATCAAAAAGGGAGCAAAGTTGGTCCAAATCTTGTCCAATTTCAACCAAACTGAAGAAGAAAAATTCTAGAACTTAGTTGGACTCAGTTAGTTGCCTCCCTCGACCATGCTGCGATAGGGAACCCAAGAAATGGTTAAGCCATTTGCATCTGGTCAAATTTGCTTTCAATGCTTCTTATCATCGAAGCATTGGGATGAGTCCTTTCAAAGCCTTCTATGGACAAGATTGCCTTACACCATTGACTTGGTCTGATCCATTGATCAGAGTCAAAATGTCCAGACAAATGCTTGATGACATGGACCAGCAGATGCAATCAATCCATAAAGATATAAAGGCAGACCAAGACAAGCAAAAATAGTATGCAAATAAAAAGAGGTCAGACAGAGAGTTTGAAGAATCAGATATGGTCTTCATTTGAGTACGACCAAAAAGAAGTTCCTTATCCTTAGGAAAGTACAGGAAACTCTCTCTCCCAGATATTGTGGGCCATACACTGTCATAAAGAAAGTGGGCAATTTAGCCTACAAACTTCTTTTGCCTCCCCATCTCAAGGTACATGATGTATTCCATGTCAATTTGCTTAAGAAATATGTACCCAGTCCGAGTCATGTGCTTGATGATAAACAATTGATCTCTCTGACTCAAGGCCAGATGGTACTCCAACCTGAGGAAATCCTTGACATTCGAGAGAAGATTCTCAAGAGCAGAGTCCTTAGAGAATTCTTAGTAAAGTGGAACTTCTTTCCCTCTAGAAGACGCCACCTGGGAGAAAGAAGAAGAGTTGGTGAAGGATTACCCCCACTTTGCGAGATGAGGACATCTCGCTATCGTAAAAAAAGTGCGCAATTTAGCCTACAAACTTCTCGCTGTCGTAAAAAAAGTGCACAATTTAGCCTACAAACTTCTCATTAGGAACTCAATGGAGTCTTTTTGGGCCCTTTAATTTGCCATGAGGTTATGGAAATGTTTAACTTTTTGACAAATAGGAGCCCGCCATGTAAGCAAAAACCAATGGTTTGTAAGAGAGGTGTAAGAGTGGTCAAAGGGTGCACTTTTTCCCCCAAAAAGGGGGGAGGCAATTTTACAATTTTCGGACCTCCATAACTTCTACATACAAGCTTCGATTTGAGCGGACTTTACAGATTTGTGATCTACGCATCAAGAGCTTTCCATAGATATGTTACATGATATGGTTTTATTCGCTAGATTTTAAATTCCATTTTCCCCCCAAAATTCAAATTCGAATAAAGTAGCCGTTTTGAAGCTTCAAATTAGAAAACGTTTCTTCTTAAGAGAAAAGGTTTGACTCCCTTAAACTGCCAAATAAAAGGGCCCAAGAAGACTCCATTGAGTTCCTAATGTCTGCCTTCCCATCTCAAGGTACATGATGTATTCCATGTCAGTTTGCTTAAGAAATATGTATCCAGCCCGAGTCACATGCTGATGATAGACAATTGATCTCTCCGACTCAAGGCCAAATGGTACTCCAACCTGAGGAAATCCTTGACATTCGGGAGAAGATTCTCAAGAGCAGAGTCCTTAGAGAATTCTTAGTAAAGTGGAAGTTCTTGCCTCTAGAAGACGCCACCTGGGAGAAAGAAGAAGAGTTGGCGAAGGATTACCCCCACTTTGCGAGATGAGGACATCTCGCGTTGGGAGAGAATGTAAGATTCCTCCTCAGCCTGAATAATGATTAAGCCTTTACTTCAATCCCCTGTAATCATTCCATGTTTCTGTATACAAGAAAATATTATTTTTTCCTTGTTTTGCCTAGTGAGAAAAAAATTTCTAGAGAGTGGTAAATCAATATTGAGATATTTTTAGATATATAAATTCTACAAATATAGAAAATATGTTTCCCTGAAACAAACAATTAAAATAGTTTCTCTTAAATAAGTAGAAAAATGTTACTTTAGAATGATTTAAATACTCTTGATGCATTTCTAATTAATTTTAGAGACTTAAAATTGAAAAATGGTCAGCCATACAAAGGAGGTTATGGCAAAATTTTTTAAAAATTTGAAAATAAGTATTATCTTTCATTATTCTAAAAGAGTAATACTTATGATTTCTATATTCTAAAGTGTCATTTTCATGCATAGAAGATGCATTTTGATTATTTGTATAAAAGAAATTTAGTTTTATTATAAAAGTATTACTTTCATTATTATTAATTTTTATCCATAAAAGTATGCATAAAAGATTATTTTTTATTATAAAAGTGTTACTTTTATCATAATTGATTTTCATGCATAAAAGTATGCATAAAAGAATATTTTTATTATAAAAGTGTTACTTTTATCATATTGAATTTTATGCATAAAATAATGCATAAAAGATTATTTTAAAAGAGTTACTTTCATCATATTGATTTTCATTCATAAAATAATATTTTTATTATAAAAGTGTCACTTTTATCATTATTGAATTATATGCATAAAAGTATGCATAAAAGAATATTTATTTTATATTAAAAGTGTTACTTTTATCATAAATTATTTTTATGCATGAACATATGCATAGAAGATATTTTTTATATATTAAAAGAGTGATTTTCATCATAAATAATATGCATAAAAGTATGCATAAAAAAATATTTATTTTATATTAAAAGTGTTACTTTTATCATAAATGATTTTTATGCATGAACATATGCATAGAAGATATTTTTTTATATTAAAAGAGTGATTTTCATCATAAATAATTTTTATGCATAAAAATATGCATAAAAGATATTTTTTTATATTAAAAGTGTGATTTTTATCATAAATGATTTTTATGCATAAACATATGCATAGAATATTTTTTTATATACTAAAAGTATGATTTTCATCATAAATGATTTTTATGCATAAATGGGTGCATAGAAGATATTTTTTATATTAAAAGTGTGATTTTTATCATAAAAGATTTTTATGCATAAACATATGCATAGAAGATATTTTTTATATTAAAAGTGTCATAAAAGATTTTTATGCATAAACATATGCATAGAAGTTATTTTTTTATATATTAAAAGTGTGATTTTCATCATAGATGATTTTTATGCATAAATGGGTGCATAGAAGATATATATTTTTATATTAAAAGTGTGATTTTTATCATAAAAGATTTTTATGCATAAACATATACATAGAAGATATTTTTTATATTAAAAGTTTGATTTTTATCATAAATGATTTTTATGCATAAATGGGTGCATAGAAGATATTTTTTTTATATTAAAAGTGTGATTTTCATCATAAAAGATTTTTATGCATAAACATATATAGAGAAGATATTTTTTTATATTAAAAGTGTGATTTTTATTATAAATGATTTTTATGCATAAATGGGTGCATAGAAGATATTTTTTATATATATTAAAAGTGTGATTTTTATCATAAATGGATTTTATGCTTAAACTAGATGCATAAGAGAAATTCTTTTATTCTAAAAGTGTAATTCCTACTAAATTAGATTTATGCATGGAAAGATGCATAAAGAATTTATTTTAATCCAAAAGTGTCATTCTCATTTAAAATGAATTTATACATAGGAAGATGCATAAAAGATTGATTTTTATTTCGAAAGTGTTATTCTTCTTAAAATGGAATTTATGCATAAATAGATGCGTAAAGAAATCTTATATCAAAAATAAGAATTCTCTTGTATTCTACAAATAGATATGAGGATGTGAAACGAATCAGATAGATGAAAATGAACGATGTATGGATGTGGATGTATGAATGTGAACGCGGATGTGAATGTATGATATAGATGTATGGATGTGAATGTGGATGTGGATGTGGATGTATGGATATGGATGTATGAATGTGAACGCGGATGTGAATGTATGATATATAATATGGATGTGAATGTCGATGTGGATGTATGAATGTGAACGCAGATGTGAATGTATGATATAGATGTATGGATGTGAATGTGGATGTGAATGTGGATGTATGGATGTAGATGCGGATGCGGATGTGGATGTATGAATGAAGATGTGAAAATGGATGTATGAATGTGAATGTGGATGTGGATGTATGAATGTGAAATGTGGATATAGATATATGAATGTGAGTGTGGATGTGGATGTGTGAATGTGTAATGTGGATATGGATGTATGAATGTGGAATGTGGATATGGTGGGTGTGAATGTGAATGTGGATGCATTGATGTAGATGTGAATGTGGATGTATGAATGTGGATGTGTAGGTGGAATAATAAATACAAATATAAATGTGAATGGACATGAAGTCGATATGAGCGAATGGATGAGATGAGATGTCACGTGAATTAGAATGTGAATGAATAATATGAGATCTGAACGAATGAGACGTAATGTAAATTAAGGAAGATAGGAATGGATGTTATGTGAAGTGAATGAGTCCGATGTGATGGGATGGAAAATGATGTATCTGGTCAAGAATGGATACACATATGATTTGGATTTGGATTTGGATTAAGTAATATGGATTGATATGAAACAATTTGGAAAGATGTAAGTTCATTATAGAAACTGTATTTGTGAACTGTTTGTAAATGACTGTTTTATGTCAAGAATGCTGGGGAAGCATTTTGACTGTCTTGAGAATGTGGTCGTGGAGACCTACTGATAAAGTTGCAACAGCTGATGGAGAGTCAACGGAGGACGTCTCGCGTAGCAAGGTTGGCCGAGGTCTTGACTAGCCTCGATTCGATTTAAATGGTGAGCTCCGGTACGGTGGATGAGGAACCAAGGAAGCGGCCTATGAGTGAAGCACTAGGTGATCTGCGAAGGATCCTAGAGGGTGCTGACCATACGGTGCTCGGGCTCTGGGTCGCCGAAGATACCCACACGTGCGTCGTGGAAGATATTGGAACAAGGAGTCAGAGTTGTTTTCTGATCGAGTATGGATCTGGTTGATTGACCTTGCTGGTCCTCAACTGATGAGTCCATAGCTCTCTTATATGGATGTGTTGGTTGATCTTGCTGATCTTCAACGAGGATTCCATCTTGATTTTATAAGTGATTATCTGCCGGGTACTATGAGCTAGGAACTATAGAAAAGGCCCTTGAGTGAACATGTGGTGAGTGTTGTGGTCGCCAAAATGATGCCATAGATACTCCGATGAAGGAATGATTGGAAATTAATATTCAACCGGATACTTGAAAGTTTATCAGTGATACTATGATTTCATTAAATGACTGAATTAAATACATTTGAATCTAGGAAAAAGGCAATTTCATATTGGGTGTGTAAGTGGTGTGACTAGAGTTAAATTCGCTTGAAAATCCGGCTAGGGGGCCTGGGAACTCTTTTCCCTGGTACCCGGGACAAAACCTAACCAAATTCCTAATTGGATCCCTTCACTACAGTGGTTGGGTGGTTGGCTAACCCATGGGACCGGATGGGGTTAGGCTGGACTGATGGATCCGTAAATCAAGACTCAATTTTTGTTTAGATCGATAGATAAAGTAAATCCCGGACAAAAATTATTCTATGGAAAAGAATCAACGGCTGTGCTTCCTCTCAATGAGGAAAAAAGCGTTGGTCTCTATGATCCAAGTACAGTCTTTTTCTCTGATGTGACTATGGGACTTACAGGTTCGGTCAGATGAGCTCAGTTAGTTAAGGCTCTTGACTACGTTAGAGTAAAATTTTATCTTGGAGGAATCGCCTGTGCTTTCCAGGCAAGAGAAGTTTTTTCGAGTTCATTTTGGAAGAACCGAGGAATTAGTCACCTTTCCGGATATCCGTGGGCGAGGCTCCGAGTGTAGGACTTGCCCCGCGCTAGATGTACTACTTCCGTTGTTAGCACCCAGAATCCGTTGCACGGTGGGGACGGGGATCTTACATGTATGCTCTGAAGTTGTGGAGGCATTATCTTTTGGGACTAAGGTTCACCTTGATATGATAGATCATCAAAATCTGAAGTGGATCTTCACCCAAAGGGATCTCAACATGTGTCAAAGGAGATGAATGCAGACCCTGCAAGAATTTGATTTTGAAATTAAGCATCGGTCGGGGAAAGAAAATGTGGTTGCAGATGCGCTCAGTAGAAAAGCCTCCTTGCTTGCAATTACAGTGGTGTGAAATCCATTGATCAATGAAGCAAAGGAGAAAATCATGAAGGACAAATTCTTTGCCCTATCGCTACCAGGAAAGCAAGACTCCTCAGGAAATGAGTCGAGTTCTTGGATACAAATTGGATGAAGGATGCATGTATTATAATAATCGGCTATGTATTCCCAATGATTAGGGAATAAAGGGAAGAATTCTGAGAGAATCCCATGATAGCCTGATAGCTGGACATCCAGGGTTTATAAAAACCTATATGTCTGTGAATAAAAGCTTCTTCTGGCCAGGCCTCAAAAAGGATGTACTTGATCATGTGCAAAAATGCTTAATGTGCTAAAGAGAAGGCACAGAGAGTCAAGATTACAAGGAAATTGCAGCCTCTAGACATTCCTTAGATGAAGTGGGAATGTATCAGTATGGACTTTGTCGCTAGATTACCTTCAGTGCAATCAGGTTACAACTCCATTTTTGTGGTAGTTGACAGGCTAACCAAAGTTACCCATCTGATTCCAGTGAAAGAAATATACTCTGCAGTGGATGTTGCCAGAGTTTTCCTTAAGGAGATCTTCAGATTGCATGATTTACCCACCAGGAGGATAGTAAGTGACACAGATCCCAAATTCACATCAAAATTGTGGACTGCATTCTTTGAAACAGTAGGAACTTTCTTGGATCTCAGCGCAGCCTATCACCCCGAAACAGATGGCCAGACTGAAAGCGTGAACTAGGTAATAGAAGATATCCTTCAGTCATGCTGTAGCAAGGAACCCAAGAAATGGTTAAGCCATTTTCATCATCTGGTCAAATTTGCTTATTACAATGCTTCTTATCATCAAAGCATTGGGATGAGTCCTTTCAAAGCCTTGTATGGACAAGATTGCCTTCCACCGTTAACTTGGGATGATCCATTGATCAGAGTCGAAATGTCCAGACAAATGCTTGTTGATGACATGGACCAGCAGATGCAATCAATCCATAAAGATATAAAGGCAGCCCAAGACAGGAAAAAATAGTATGCAGATAGAAAGACGTCAGAGAGAGAGTTTGAAGAATCAGATATGGTCTTCATTCGAGTACGACCAAAAAGAATTTCCTTATCCTTAGGGAAGTACAAGAAACTCTCTCTCCTAGATATTGTGGGCCATATGCTATCATAAAGAAAGTGGGCAATCTAGCCTACAAACTTCTTCTACCTCCCCATCTCAAGGTACATGATGTATTTCATATCAGTTTGCTTAAGAAATATGTACCCATCCCGAGTCACGTGCTTGATGATGAGAACAATTGATCTCTCTGACTCAAGGCCAAATGGTAATCCAACAACCTGAGGAAATCCTTGACGTTCGGGAGAAGATTCTCAAGAGTAGAGTCCTTAGAGAATTCTTAGTAAAGTGGAATTTCTTCCCTCTAGAAGACGCCACACCTGGGAGAAAGAAGAAGAGTTGGCAAAGGATTACCCCCACTTTGCGAGATGAGGACATCTCGCGTTTTTCAAGTGGGAGAGAATGTAAGATTCCTCCTCAGCCTGAATAATGATTAAGCCTTTACTTCAATCCCCTGTAATCATTCCCTATTTTTGAATACAAGAAAATATTATTTTTTCCTTGTTTTGCCTAGTGAGATAAAAATTTCTAGAGAGTGGTAAATCAATACTGAGATATTTTTGGGTATATAAATTCTACAAATATAAAAAATATGTTTCCCTGAAACAAAAAATCAAAACTCTAGAATCTAGACAGTGCATAAGATTCACACTCCTACTAGAGCATTCTACCCTTTCATTTGAGAGGTATTGTACATATTACCATGCATTATAAGACACACACTATCTCGAATCTACATAGAACATAAGTTGCCTACTAGTCTACAAATGCATCAGGCTTGTAAGCAAGAATTAGAGACCACTAACCACCATTGTGGGAATGTTTAGACATGCTCAAAGGATGATAGATAACATATGAAAGCATGATAAAATACACTATAATAAAAGTGTAGTAAGAGCATCTTATCATTTCATTGGATAGGTGTTGTACAATAGTACCGCATACTATAAGACTCACACACTCTCCTAAATCTAGATAGAGTATAAGTTGCACTCTCTTACCACCCTAGAGTATACTATAAGACTCACACATCTCATCTTATAGTACCGTATACTATAAGACTCACACACTCTCCTAAATCTAGATAGAGTATAAGTTGCACTCTCTTACCACCCTAGAGTATTCCATCCTTTCATTTGAGAGGCATTGTACATAGTACCATGCATTACAAGACTCACACATGTTGAAATTTGAGCAAAATGATGAGCTATGGTGGATCAAACACTAGAATCAACATGATTAACAAAGTGATTAAGAAATGATTAAGACATAATTAGTGAATAATTAGCAGATAGATTAATGTAGGCATGGATACTCAAAAACCAGCAAATTCTCATTAGGGCTATGCCTCAATTTATAGTGTTTACATCAAGCATCAAATCCCCTTGATTTCTCCATGATTCACTCCCAGAATATCTCCACCTCTTGCCTGATTCTCTCCACCTCTTCTCTTTTCCCTGATTATCTCCCAGAATAACTCCACACTCCTAAATTCCCTCATGCTACCCATTATTCTCTCCCAGTAGATTCTTCTCACCTTTTCACAGGTTCTTTCACAATTACATCTCCTCTTTTACAGCCTCTATCCAAGAGCTTGTTCCCACACACACCCTATTCACTTGTATATTTCAACACCTCCCCTCAAGTGAATACTCCTAGTACACCTAGACCCTATACCAAGTTTGCCTCCCCTTACTTGGTAGTCCGCGACCAGTGCCTCAAGTCCCTAAACTCCATAGTCCTTGACACTCTCTCTCTCTCTATGTGTCCAAGGCTACTATAAGTGCCCGCGACCTTGACTAAAGTGCTCACACATACATCTACCACTTGGCCTACATCATCGGTGGCTCAGAGGTGGTTTTACTTTATTGGGGCAGGTTACATTGGGTTGTGGGGTCTCTCTCTCTCTCTCTCTCTCTCAGAGATTTTCACATGGCTCCTCACTCTTTGGAGCCTCACATCTTCTCTTCTCTTCAGTCTTCTTGTCGTGGCAGCATCTCTCCACGTGTCTGTCTCTTCTTTCAGTCTTCTCAGGGCAGCTTCTCTTCTCGTGTCCATGTCTTCCTTCAGCTTTTCTTCTTGGTGTGGATCCTCTTCTTGGGAAGAGATATTCTTCTTCTTCCATGGCTGGGGCCATGAGCTTGTCCGTCAGGTCATTTTGCTCCATGTGAGCAACATGTTTCAATGTTTTGCTGACAGTTCCTTTGGGCTTTTGATGTTCATCTTGTGTCATTATGCAATGCAAACCCAAATTTATGTGGGAGGTCTTACCTCTTGCCTTAATCTGGACAAGGGCAGTGTCTGTTCCCATTTTTACACTGATAAAATGTGCCCAATACATAATGCGTATAGCATTCATTCTCATGCACATTCCAAATGCAACTCTGGCTGTGAATAATCTTGAATTTGAGTGAGATTTACAGGCATTAACCAAGGGTTGAATGCAAAATGATGATTTTCACAAATTTATCAGCACAATTTTTTCAGAAATTACATTAAATTAAGGGTAACCAATTTGTACGGGATGGTTGGAGTATCAAACCAACTCCGATTTGAAATCTGAAGTTATAGGGATCTGTATCAGATACCTAATGGTTAATTTGAACCCTCAATTGCACCAAAGTACAGTGATTAGCACTGATTAATCACTGATTAGCAAATTAATGCTCTGGTTTGTGTGCAAAAAACAGAGTATGCGGGGAGCCCAGATCTAGTGCCTTCCACTTCAAATGAGCTCAAATGCTTTCAAAGGCATCAATAGCAATGAGTCTAGTAGAGGATTAAGCCAAGAAACACAAGATTTGACCAAATAATGAAAGCTTAATCTCTGTTTTACCAAAGTCACCTGCAGATTTGATGAAGAGCTTGGATCTCTCTGTAGACTTGATGAAATTGATTTCTGTCTTCACCAGCTTGTAGAGCATGCTTGAAAACCCCCGGGGCTAAGAGGAATTAGAGCAATTTGATTTGATGAAGTGGGAATTAGTGATTTGCTGCAGAAAAACCTAGCCTGCTAAAACAGCGATTTCTCCCAGCTCCGTTGACGGTTTGCACTTCTTTTTTGATGAGCTTGAAGAGCACTGAGATGGCTATCATGTACTAGAAGGTTTTGGCCTAATTTTATGTGTGCAAGGAGAGGGAGCTCCTCCACTGGCTGGGGGTGAAGGGAAAGATAAAAAACTCACTAAAAATTGATTTTTTTGCTAATTACCTACTAATCCTAATTAATTCACTAATGGGCTCATAAATCTGGTTGATTCTAGGCATGGCTCTGATACCATGTTGAAATTTGAGCAAAATGATGAGCTATGGTGGATCAAACACTAGAATCAACATGATTAACAAAGTGATTAAGAAATGATTAAGACGTAATTAGTGAATAATTAGCAGATAGATTAATGTAGGCATGGATACTCAAAAACCAGCAAATTCTCATTAGGGCTATGCCTCAATTTATAGTGTTTACATCAAGCATCAAATCCCCTTGATTTCTCCATGATTCACTCCCAGAATATCTCCACCTCTTGCCTGATTCTCTCCACCTCTTCTCTTTTCCCTGATTATCTCCCAGAATAACTCCACACTCCTAAATTCCCTCATGCTACCCATTATTCTCTCCCAGTAGATTCTTCTCACCTTTTCACAGGTTCTTTCACAATTACATCTCCTCTTTTATAGCCTCTATCCAAGAGCTTGTTCCCACACACACCCTATTCACTTGTATATTTCAACAACACACTCTCTTGAATCAAAGTAGAGAAAAAGTTTCATTCTCCCACTTGTCTCTCCTACTCACACTATCATTTATTCCCATGCTCTCTCTTCCTAACTCACACTCTCCTCCTTTGATACTCTCCCACTCTGCACCATGGGTACCCATTAGCATCACTTGAGATGATTATAGGGGAAAATGGCATATAATTATGAAGAAGGTTAGCATCCACCCCATGATGGGGTACTCTAATTTGGAACTCTTTAGTGGTGAAGCTCAAGGCTTGTTCTCCCACCAGCATGGATTAACATCATTTAACTTAGAAAAGGGTGTCCAAGTATCACATTGTAATTGGTGGGCCCCTCAAAGTCAACAATAGCAATAGGCTAGGCCACATGACATTACTTCCACTTCTTATAGGTATTGCTAAATTTCCATCAGTAGATTGTTTTTGAGGAAACTTTTTGAAGGTTTTAGGGCTTAACTCCCCATATTTGCCGCATGCCTTTGGTGGCTATGATCACACCTACTCCAGCATATAGGGTTGTATTCATGGTCACACCCTCCAATTTTATTAGAATAGTGTCATTCATATCCTCACATTCAATGTATCTACCCACACTACAACAAGCATGCCTTTTTATATCTTTAATGGGATTCCCTCTATTTTTTGGTCAGTCTCAATCACTTCCTTTAGCATCTTGAGCTCATTTTTCATCCATTGCGGCGGACCTCATTTTCAACTTCTAGTTTCCTTTTTCAATATTTAGTCTAAAGATAGTCTTCAGGGGTAGAGAGGAATGCTTTCATGACTCTTTCTTCTTATTTAAGTTATAGCCCTATTAAAGGCATGTTCACAATGGTTATTGACTTTTCTTCTGAGCCGGTATATGAAGGCATGGTCATTAATGAGTTTCCTCTTAGTTTTCATGACACTCACACCCACTCTGTTTCATTTCCCTCAATGTTTTCTCCTTTCTTCATAGATTATTTACGTGCAATATGCCTCTCGTGAATATGCCTCTCATAGATTATTTGAGTGCAATATGCCTCTCGTGAATCTCACATTGCCTCAAGATATGGTCATATAGTGCTCTCAGGTTTCTTGCATCTTTTGGTTATAAATATTACAGGTATCCTGTTTGGTTTATAGACTCTTCATAATATGTCTCTCTTAATTCTCTTGTTCCCTCAAGATATGGTCATGTACTTCACTAAGGTTTCTTGTTCCTTGAGGTTGTAAATATTATAAGTTTCCTCTTTGGTTCTAAGCTCTCGAAGTGCTTCCCTATTTTCTCATTGTTGTATTAGGTGGTCCTTTGACTGTTGATCTTTTTGTGATTCTTAACTCGAGACACTATCTTCATGAGATGCTTCTAGGGATGGGATCTAGAGGTCTAGCTGTAGGAATCTTTGTTCTTCAAAATGGCATGAGAGGTCTTGTGGGTCCCCCTATTTCTAGTTGGTCCCACTTTATTGCATTTTTTTCTTAATCTTGAGATCTCCTTCCTTGGGTTAGGTTATTCTTGTAGCTTTTTGGGAGGAGATTTCTCATATTTTGGTCTCGGTTTATATCATCTTTCCACAATTTTCTTGACCTTTTTTAAGAGTTCATCTATCCTATCCATCAAAATTGATCTATCATTACTTTATGTCCGAAGAGATTTGAATAGGAGGTTATATAACATCTTTAATATGAATATATGATGGATCATCTACTTTTTGTCCTTTGTTTCTTATCTAAAGAGATTTGAATAGGAGGTTCTCTAACATCTTCAATATGAATATAAAATGGATCATCCCTTTAACTCCTAGTTTGTTTGCACCTCTCGTCCATATGGGCTTGCGATGCTCTGTGGGATTTCTTCCTAAGTTCTTTAGTCTTATTTATAAAGAGAATTTAATTAGGGTTTCCCATTCCCCACTCTTCTTATAAAGGAATTTTAGTAGAGGAATTTGTAACATCCTCAATCTCAAAATAACCTAGTGGATTCCTAAGGTTTTTCTCTTTTGTCTTGTTTACCACCTTAGAACTTTGGGAAGATCTTAGATCAAATGGTTTTGTTATAGGCTTGGCAATGTCATTGCCTTTCTTTTATTATGGTCCCTACTCTTTCTTTTCCCTTTTTTTCTTTTAAGGGTTGTTAATGTAGAAGAATTTATGGATAGGGCTACCTAACCTTGTAATTTCTTCTCTTGGCCCGTTGTAACAATTTTTAATGGTACTTCTTTCTTATCACATCCAATGAAGATGTCAAGACATGACACAGTTACAATCCTTAACCTTATAGGAAGGAGAGGATGTACTTATTGAGGGATGAAGACTTGTTGTTTTAAGAGGTAAAAATGATCAATGCCACACTTTGTATACCATCTCTTCAATGGTGATTAGTTGCTACACTTATGGATTAGATTCTATTGGGAAATTTTTCACTCTGTATACGGGCCTTGGAATCTAAAGAAGGCTAAGTGGGCTCGCCTTGGTGCATTGATATCTAGCTTAGTTGGTAAGATCTTGATGCTATTTTCACTAAGGTGGTGGATTGATGTATGTTTTAGCATTACATGTTTGGTGTTCGATTGGTGTATGTTTTAACTTTAAATATTCAGGCTATGCCATGTGGTGTTCACCCCTTGGTGAGATTCTAACCATCGAGTCTAGATATATTTGAAATAGAATGTTAGGAGGGGCATCAATAATTTGCTCAGTGTCTAACTAGCATCATAGGAGTGGTTTCTCATGGGGCCAATTGACGAGTAAATAGTGAAGATGAATCTCCATGGCCGTATAAGGATTCTCAACAATAATCTGGTTCCTTCTTGAGTGAGTTGTTTTGTACCTCTAGGAGGTGGCACTCGCAAAGATATGGTTATGGGGGTGCTGAAAATGTTGGCACCCTAGCTATCCTCATTATTCATTGGCGTGTTTAGAAATTTGTGGGAATTCATGATTTTCATATCTTCTATAATACCCATACTCATACCATTGATTCTCTCTCACTTTGAGGACTAGGAATTAATGGGCTGGTTGCCTCCACAAACAACATGCCACATCATTTGTCATCTACTACCTAAATCATAATGGCTTGAATCTTTAGGTTTGGTCTTTGAGTACTACTTCAAGTCCTTTGATCATAGTGTTTGCTTACTATGTCTTTGGCACTCCTGGTGGGTGCCTCAACCTTCTTTGAATCTTGTTTCTTAACACTAGGTGTGATCAATGATTCTAACTTTGAACTCTCTATGATTAGGATGCCACTAAATTTGTCATCAAAGTCTATGATATCAAAGACGCACTCCACTAGCATTTTTAAGGCCTTTTATCAATATCAAAGACGCACTCCACTAGCATTTTTAAGGCCTTTTATCAAAGTCTATGATATCAAAGACGCACTCCACTAGCATTTTTAAGGCCTTTTATCATCATGCATCATGTATAGTTTCTTGCTCCTTTAGTCCTTCCAAGAAGATTTAATTAATCAACCTAGTTTGACTTAGTTTTTCCTTGGTAGGGCATCAATTGTTCAAGTTCTTGAGATGATTGACATAGTCTCAAGTACCGTTTCGTGTTTAAGCTGCTTGATATTGATAAAGTTGAGAGTTACTAAGCTATGCTTATTGACACCCCTCTTAGAGAAAACCTGTAGTTAAAAAATAGCTCCAATTCTTCCATGGTTTCTCTTTAGGAATATTTCAATAACTAAGACCAGAGAAAAGTTTTCTTCTCTAAAGTTAACCCAAAAGCATTTATCTTTGTTTAAGGATTTGTCACCATTTTGTAGTATCTACTTGTTTCAATTAGATGGATATTAGGGATCTGCCATTCCGATCGAACTTCAAAATCATCTTACCTATATAAGAGAGGGTATTAACCTAGGATGACCATATTCCATTTCCTCCCTCAATCCCTTGGTTATGGTCTTCTGGGATGATATCCATGTTTCTTCTTGGGTTATAAGAGTTTTCAACCCAATCCCAATCTTGATTATTTGCATTGGATCAACAACCATTATGGCCATGTGCCTACGCCCCATTTTTTAATTTAGTCCCAGTCTTGGTTCTCTACCAATAGCCATTGTGGCCATGTGCCTAGTTTCCATTCTCTTGGAGGTACTTGAGTACAATATAATCCCACATATTCATAGGTTGGCACCATAAAAGATGATTCCCTTAGTTATTCAAGGGGTATAAAGCGTGAATATGCCATCATTAGGTATCCATAACTAGTACTCTAGGAGCTATTGGTACACTTGTGGCTCTCATTACTTAGAGTTCCCCATCCTAGTAGTGAATTGGCCGTATTGGTTTAAGTCGAGTTTACTCCTAGAGACATTCAAGGATCATTTCGATTCCTAGATGCACTCCTAGTAGTGAGCAAGTGTTACCCAACACACCACTGAGATCAAATGACATATGTTAATGAGGAAAGAAACACCTATACCCCAACACTTGCTGAGAAGGCAAAAAATATAGAAATATTGACATTGGGAATTACATCACCCCTAGCTTACTAGAGTGAAAGAGAAGCAGGAGGAAGGGAAGGAGGAAACCACTCCAAGAGAAGAGACAATCTAGAAAACGGGTAAGAATTTTCATTGCAATGAGCAAATCTAGGGTTACACGGAGTAGCTTACCAGAGTGAAAGAGCAACAAGAGGAAGGGAAGCGAGAACATCTCATCAGGAGGAAATCACTTCAAGAGAAGAGATAATCTAGAAAATGCTTAAGAATTTTCATTGAAATGAGGGAATCTAGGGTTGTAATCATTGGCATCATGGAGTAGACACATGTGCTCCTGATCATAGAGAGTAGCCACCTAAACATGGAAAGACTACCATGAATTAGCCATAGAAGCATGATCTCCAAGAAATGGTATAATAGTCACACTATTATAGGCGGGCTGATTTTCGATGTTTTTTTCAACGGAAATGAACATGTAAAAAATATCTGAAAGCATCGATATGCACATTGATACAAGCATCGATATGAAACCGTTGAGATCCACGTTGAAATACACGTGTATAAATGCATCAAAATACATGTCATTAAAAACATTGAAAGTAGAACTTAGTTTATGACATCATTTTTTATGCTTATTATGGCACTGTTTTAAACATTAACAAACGACCATTAAGTACTGCGACTAGTATCTCGACGCTTAACGGATGTAGTTTCTATTTTTTGAATAATGGTACACGCAGGTGTAGTCCTGCACCTGAATATAATAGTATACAAGTTTTACAAAGTACTTCCATGTTCTATACTCAAAGGTCATAAAACTTAAATTTTTATTAAGTAGAAGAAGTTACATAGCTCATGGAGCCGACAAAAATTTGTACACAAAATATGCTTATACCTAGAGCCGATAAAAATTTATTTAGAGGCAAGAGCCGTGTACATAGAACCTAATCATTGTCGTTGCCCTCAAGGTTTGGCACTAGTCCTTGAAAAGGAGTATTCATAAGACAAAAACTAAGAAATGACAAGTGAGGAAAAAACTAGTTTATGGGTGGAAAATGTAGAGGTTTACCATATTCACCACATCCATCCAATTCATGTTGATGCCCTCTCACTCAAGTTGCTCGAGGAGGGCTCGTTGCATGACCGGTCACTCTTTACTGAAAGAATAAAGCATGAATGATTATTAACAAAAATTTAATGCCCATGATTCCAAGAAATGTTATTGATGGTAGTATTAACACTTAGAAAGTACATGTGGAAAGCATCCCAAGCCACCACTTCCAAGATGGGAGATCCCTATGATCTCCATTCACTTTGCCTGCTACTTATACCTTTGGGGATTTGCATTGTGCTCTGTACACTCACCTTCCCAAATCTTGTGTACAATTCCAAGGCTTTTATCCCCCTATCTTTACATTGCGTTTGATGTCATTGTGCCACTGCTTCATCATGTTCACCATGTGATCTTTAATCCATCTAGGATGGACCTATTCATCACTACCTAGTGCTGGCATAAAATCACGCTTGATTTGATTCATGACTAATTCCTTCTTTACGCTATCAATTTTATGCCATGTAGTCATGTAATCATGAGAAAAGGTTATATGGCATAACTCGTGGATTTGAGACTTCATATCGTTGCTAGAATCATCCAAGACCACATTACTATCCCACTACTTTGTATCAAGAAAGAGACAGATTGGGGGTAGAGGGGTTTGTGTTGAAGAAGCAATGGGATGAGTGTGAGCGTGGTGTCCCCTCACAACTGGGGCTTAGAGATGAAATGATAAAATTGGCTTGGGCACAGTGTTTGTGGTGTAGGCACGGTGGAGATATTGGGGTTATATGCAAGTGTCTTGTTTTTGGTGTACACTCCATGGTCTATACACATACCATCACAACATGCCCATGCTTATGGGTTTGCCTAACAACATGCCCATGATTATCCCATGACATGGGCAAAATCAAAAGCAAGAAGATGTTTTTTTTTAAAACTCACAAGCATGAGATTAGGGAACTTACCAGAGAGGTTATTTACTTTCTGGAGTGTTACGGGAGGGCTTGAGTGGCAGAGACTAAGAGATAGCTAAAAATGAATGAAAACCTACAAAACAAACACAAATAAAACACAACATATTAGCTATTTTTGAAAACTACACACACCACACCGCACATATAATCAAAAGAAAGGCAAATATTAAATCTAAAACAAGAGTAAAGGAGAAGGGCTACCTGGAATATCAAAGGTGCAACATGAGGCCATTAGAAATTGTAAAACAAACAAAAAACATAACATGTTAGCCACCACACATACAAAAAATCTGAAGCAAGAAAAGGATGGGTGAAGGGCATAGGTTTAGGGTTTAGGGATGGGAAAGGTGAGAGAAGAAAACTTGCACAAATTTGGGAGAGAGAATAGAACCTGGAAAACAAAATCAAAACAGAGCATGTTAACACCACACATATACCAAAAAATATGAAGTAAGAAAGGGATAGGGGAAGGGCTTAGGTTTAGGGTATAGGGATGGGGGAGGTGAGAGGAGAGAGCCTACAGATTTTTGGGGAGAGAGGTGAACCTACTTTAGTTTCAAAAACTCTTATAGTGAGGTGCCGCGGTTTTGTTAAAATTTTCCAAAGTCGAAATACACATTGATACAAGAGTTGAAAAAAGCATCAAAATAAGTATTAAAAAAGCTAATTTTGACACTTGTTTTGATGACGATTATTTTTCACGTTTGTTTCGGTTATTTCGACGCCCACTTTAGTTTGCTTTTTTATTCAAATTCTCATGCAAATTTTAAAATTTTTGGTGGCCTAAAACCTTTCCATAAAAAATTAGAATATATCGACTAGGCCGTGCATGAACTATAAAAGAAGCTCCACCTCCCTCTCATTTAAACCCAAATTCACATGTGCATTAAACATACATGGAGCTCGTTAATGCTATGAACCTTTCAAATTTTGTCACTTTAGAGGAAAGAACCATGTACCTATGCAGACATTGCAAGTACCAAGTCCCTTGACGTCGAAGAATTTGCAATGAGAATTCCAAAAAATGGAGCATATTTCCTGTAGAGCACTTGGAACATCTACCTACTGGCCTCAATCTTCGCCCTAGACAATAATGAACCGGTTGATCATGTGGATATCCAACCTAAGTGGAGAAAAAGTGGAAGGGTAGAGGCAACCTTGATGGGATTGGAACCCGATCAAAATTTCATGGAAGGGTAGAGGCAACCTTGATGGGATTGGAACCCGATCAAAATTTCATGGACTCGGATCAAGTTCTAGAACATGACATGGACGACATGATAGATGCCTTGCATGACACAAGCCATGGAGTAGACGATCATGATTTGGATCATGCAATGGCCCAAGAAGTAAAAGTCATCAGACAATGTGTGGAGCATGCTTCTCGAGAGGAGAAAGAGCTACATAGGCTTGCCCATCTACCACTTTACCGTGGAGAATGTGTTTCAGTTCTCCGCACTTGTCTCTCCATATTGAACTTGCAATCAATATGTGGGTAGTCTAATATGAGCATTTCAAAACTTAAGAGGTATGTGTCCCTTCCCCTCTATGTGTTTCACATGCTTGCATGTATGTCTTGTCTTTCTCCTTTACTACTCATGCTGTTATATCATACAGGTTATTAAAGGATCAAATTCTACCAGAGGACAGTGAGATGCCTTCGGATCATGCACAAGCATAATGTGACATGCAAAATGGAAAAGTGCAACAAAACAACTATGTATCCGCCAATAGAAATAATGAGGATAATGAGAGGTTGTTTGTTATGTAACATGTAGTAAATGCTATGTCTGGAAATGATGTAGTAGCATGTAAGGATGATGTATGGTATGTTGATTCAGGTGCTCTCTGAACCACATGGCAAGTCATGGTGAGTAGTTCAAGGAAATGAAGAGTCTTGAAAGACTAGGTTTTGTTGAAACAGGGGATGACACTGCTCATCCAATTGTCCATGTTGGAGATCTGCCATTGTCAATGCAAGATGGTAAAGTGAAGTAACTTGCAAATGTACATGTTATGAACATTACAAAGAATTTGGTTTCTGTTGGCAAGATCATTAAGCAGGGTTTGCAGGTTCGATTTAACCTTGATGGGGCAGTTATCTAGAAGACTTTAAAGATAAGTGCAGGTTGGTTGCAAAAGGCAATAGGGTGGGCAGAATGTTTTCATTGAATGTAAATATGCATGAAGTGAGTGCTGCAATATTTGCAAATGGTTTAAGATTTGTTGCAGATACAAATATTTGGCATAAGAGAATTGGGCATGTAAATGTGCAAACAATGAAGTCTATGCAGACTAAAGAAATTATGACAGTGCTACCTAAGTTTAAGGTTGAAGATATGTAGAAACTATGTGAAGCATGTCAATTTGGAAAGCAAACAAAGCATGTATTTCCACATGACAGAAATGTGAGCAGGAATGTACTAGATGTTATGTATTCATATGTATGGGGTCCTGCGAAGACTGTGTCTATGGGAGGCTACAGGTACTACGTAGTACCATTCATTGATGACCACACAAGGAAAGTGTGGGTGTAATGCCTATAAGTGTTGCTCAGAGTGAAATTTTGCTACTGTAGTGATATTTTGTTGCAAGGCAGCGACTAAAATCCCCGACATCCCAACAAAATAAATCATTATGGAATGCTGCTAGTAAATTTTGTTATGCCCCCCATGTGTTGTAGTGTGGGAAACTTGGCTAAAGGTGATAATGAGGTTAAAGAACCTGATGGTTAATTACTGGACGTATTCGGCACTTGATCATATTTGGCACTAAAGGCTTGCATCCCAACAATCATGATATTTTTTCTGTAAGGGCTGTTGAAAGGGGAGGGACTAAAGCATGAGAAGTTAACTTGTATATTCATATTTTATTGAAAGGTGATAATGAGGTTAAAGAACCTGATGGTTTGCAATTACTGGACGTATTCGGCACTTGATCATGTTTGGCACTAAAGGCTTGCATCCCAACAATCATGATATTTTTTCTGTAAGGGCTGTTGAAAGGGGAGGGACTAAAGCATAGCGGGCTAATGCAGATTTGGTCCCACTTTGTGTGGTGGATGTAGCCTGCATTTCCGCGGAGAATGCGGTGGTATGGATGGTCGCTTCTATGCTAGAGATCCCCGGGGAGCCGTTTCTTGGTGAGGATAGTCATCCCCCAGATGGTGAACTCAATGATATTCTAAAACAAGAGAGAGTTTTTGAGGCGCAAATGAGTATGGTTACCTGAGTCTAAGAAGATGCTCTAGAGATAGTCTTTCTAGGAAAATATAACGGATCTAAACGACTGAAAGTCGCCAGTTTGTTGGATGATGAGTTCCAAAAGGCTCTAGTGGATCTTTTGAAAGAATTTACGGATGTCTTTGCATGGGATTACTCAGACATGAAGGGCCTGGATCTGAAGTTTTATCAGCACCACATTCATTTAAAGCCTGATGCAGTTCCTTCCAGACAGCAATGGTACAGAATGAATTTGCATGTTTCAAAGAAGGTTAAAGAAGAGCTAGATTGTCTCTTGTTGCAGGTTGGATTCATTGCTCCAATAGAGCATCCGGAGTGGATTTCTCCAATCATGATTGTGCCCAAGAAGAATAAGAAGATACACATCTGTGTTTATTATAAGAAACTCAATGGCGAGCTACTATTCCAGATCCTTTTTCCTTGCCCTACATGGATACCATCTTGAATGATGTGGCATGTCATGAAATGTATTCATTTCTTGATGGGTTTAGTGGATATAATCAGATTCAAATGGCACCAGTGGATCAAGAAAAGACATCATTCATCACAGCCTCAAGTGTGTTTGTGTGTACAGTGATGTGGTTTGGCTTGAGGAATGCTCCGGCGGGTACATGTCAAAGGGATATGCATGAAATTTTTGGGCCATTCTTGACAGCTTTCATGTGGGTCTTTCTAGATGATCTCAGTGTGTTTTCAGAAATGTGGGGAGGTATCTTTCGGCTTAAACCCCTTAAAGTGTGCCTTTGTGGTTCGGAGTGGGAAGTTATTGTTGGGGCTAATTATAGCACAATAAGGCATTGCTATGGATCCTGATAAGGTGGCGATGGTGATGCCGGCTCTAGCACCTATCAATCAGAAGGAGTGTATGCGGTTTCTGGGTCAAATTCACATGCATGGTTGGCATTTGCAGTTTCTGGCGCATATGGCTGGCGATCTCGCTAAATATGGTGGTGCATGTGGACCACAAAGAATTTTCTTAGACAAAGGAATGTGATTTGGCATATCGAAGGTAGAAGATCAACTCTCCCATGCACCAGTTATGATACCGCCTGATTGGGAGAAGTATTTTCATGTCTTTGTGGAAGCTTCGGTCACGGCAATTCACAGTGTATTAATGCAGGAGCAGAGTGTTGGCTGGTTCCGACTTGTTTATTATGCAAACCACAGATTATCTTCTACAGAGAATAATTATTCAGTAAGTGAGTGTGTGAGAGTGCTTAGGCATGATTTATTCAGTGAAGAAGTTTTGGCATTATCTACTGGGAAGAATGTTCTATTTTCATGTGGACCATGCTGTGTTTCTTTATCTGTGTGCGGCAGTAGAATTTAATAGGAAGATTGGCCATGTGGATGCTGTTGCTACAAGAGTTTGATTTTGAAGTCATTCATCGCCCAGGATCTCAGCATGTCATATAGCATATTATCTTTCAAGGCTGAACTTGGGAGAACAAGCTACAAGAGTGGATGATGAGTTTTTGGATGCATCGCTTTTTGTTGTTTCAAATGAAGTGGATCCAGTTCCTGATGCGGTTCTGCGTCTTTTCGTGCCTTGGACATGGTACGAGGAAATGTTTTGTTTTTTGTCTACAAGTGTTATGCTGACTCATCTGACGAAGGACCAGCAAAGGTGGCTCGCATTGTGGAGTCATTCCTTTGAAGTATGCATTGGAGAATTGTACTACTGCAATGTTGCTGATGTGCTGTTGCGATGTGTACTACCGCAAGATCAGGAGGCCGTGTTGCGGGAAGCACATTCTAGAGTCTTGGGAGGGAATTTTTTGAGGAAGATTACTAGAGGGAAAGTTTTCCAAGCTAGCTTATGGTGGCCAACATTGTATTTTTATGCGCAACAATTTGTGCACAAATGTGATGTATGCCAGAGGATGGGCCAGCCCATCACAACGAGACTACATGCTCTTACACCAAATATTGCCACTTGAGCCCTTTCAAAAGTGAGGCTTGGACTTCATTGGGCCCTTTAAACTTGCAGCTGCAAAGACAGGAAACCAGTATATTCTGACAGTAAAATAGATTATTACGCCAAGTGGGTGGAAGCTTGGGCATTGCGGGATAAATCTGCTCTTTCAGTGGCAAAGTGTTTATACAGGATGTATTCACCCGTTTTGCTACCTAGTGAAGTTGATCAGTGATTGAGGGGGTCATTTTATTAGCAAAGTGATCAGGCGGATGACAGGCTTTTATTTGATTCTTTACAAGAAATCATTCCCCTATTATCTGCCGCAAGCTAGAGGATTGGGGGAATCATCCAACAAGCAGATTGTGCGCATTCTGACCAAGATCGTCAACAAGCATTGGACGGATTGGGATGTTAAGCTTCCATCAGCACTTTGGGCATATCGCACAACTTACAAGGTAGCAAGTGGATTAGCCCCTTTCAAGCTAGCTTTTGACATGGAGGTGATGAAAAATAGATCAAGAGAGAGGGAGCACACACAGAAGAGCAAACCCTAATGTATATTGCAACCCTAACCATAGAGGGAAGCTATCTCCCTTCTCACACAATGCATAAATCCATAATCCCCATAATCCATAATCTACAAAACACTACATGTGTTGTGTCCACACACTGCTAACCCTAGCTAATGTCCACACACTATGACTAGCTGGACGCGATCATTTATGTCTCACATGTTACTACCTAACATGCCAGCACATAGTGCAATTGGCACAAGCTGACATCGAGCTTGAATCTCAGCAGTCCCTCTCAAGCTCATGATGTACTGCCATAGATGAGCTTGGGCTATCTTGGGCTATCAAAGCTCTCAACTCTCCCCTTCAAGCTCATCCCATGTACTCCCAACATAGTACGGAAGTACTCAAACTTCTCCTTGTTGCTAAAAGTGGCTTTGTAACGATGTCAGCCACCTTCTCTTCAGTCTTCACATACTGCAAATCCACTATACCATCCAACACTTTCTCTCTAACAAAATGATAGTGGACCTCTATATGTTTGGTCCGCGCATGAAAAATTGGATTCTTGGCCAAATGTATGCTGCTCATGTTGTCACAACAATGAATGACAACCTTGCCATCAATAGGCTCACCCAAATCAGCCAAGAGACTCTTTAACCATACTCCTTCACATGTAGCAATGGCTACACCCCTGTATTCAGCCTCTGTACTAGATAAAGCAATAGTAGGTTGCTTCTTGTTGCTCCAACTCACCACTGCACTTCCAAATGTAAAGGCATAACCACTAGTAGACCTCCTGTCATACGAGAGCTGCTTGCCTAATCTACGTCTGTGGTGTAGCCATGTACATTCAAGCCTTTACCATGCTCATAAAGAAGACCATAATGTGCAGTGGTCTTTACATAGCACATAATGCGTCTCATTGCATCCAAATGAGGTTTTCTAGGGCTCTACATAAATTGACTTACTAGCCCCGCAGCATAACTGAGATCCGGGCGTGTGATAGTCATGTAAATAAGACTGCCAACAACCATCTTTCTATACATAGATGGATCATCCAACTCTTCACCAAAATCAGCCCGCAACTTCACATTCTTCTCCAAAGGTGTACTCAATGGCTTACACCCTATCATCCCATATTTTGCCAACATATCCAATGCATGTTGGCGTTGCACTAACCATGTCCCTGCATGGTCTTTGATCACTTCAATCCCAAGAAAATATCTCAATTCACCCAAGTCTTTCATATCAAACTGCCCACTCAATGCCTTCTTGACATGCATAACATCTGTAGCATGATCTCCTGTGACAATCAAGTCATCCACATAGATAACAAGTAAGACAATCCCATGATCTGTCTTCTTCACATAGAGTGAAGAATCTACTGAAGAAACTTGAAATCCAAGGGAGATAAGATATCGGCTTATCTTATCACTCCAAGCACGAGGTGCTTACTTCAAACCATACAATGCTTTCTTTAATCTGCATACATAAGTGGGATACATTGGGTGTACATATCCTTCTGGTGGCTGTGCTATATAAACTTCCTCTTGTAAATCACCATTTAGAAATGCATTTTTCACATCCATTTGATGCATTTCCCAACCATTTGCTGTAGCCATAGCAATGACTACTCTCACCGTTCCCATCTTTGTAACTAGACTAAATGTTTCATCATATTCCAAGCCTTGGGTTTGTGCATAACCCTTAGCTACCAACCGCGCTTTATGGCACTCAATGGAACCATCTGATTTGCATTTCACCTTATAAACCCATTTGCAACCAATGACATTTTTGCCTTGTGGTGTGGTAACGCAACTAAATCCTAAGTGTCATTTTGAACCAATGCATCCATCTCAACATCCATTGCCTTCTCCCATACATGCTTCCCAACATCCATCTCAACATCCATTGCCTTCTCCCATACATGCTTCCCAATAGCTTCTGTATAGTATGTAGGTTCCACGTGCTTCACCAAAGAGGTCATATATGCATAATGCATAGGAAAGTCACGATATGTCAACCTATCAACTGGATACCTGACCCTTTGGGATCTTCGCAATGCATGCTGATCACTCTGAACACCTGTCACTCTAGCATGTGGAGGCACATATCTATCCTACCTTGCACATGGTGTGCGTAAAACTGGTATGCCAAGTTTCTCATGCAAACTTTCCAAACTTAACGTCTCATAACCTGTAATGACAACTCCTTCAACCTTCTTTTTTCCTTTATCCACAGCACTACTCCCAGTGCTCACACTCTCATGTCTCAAGCATCTTGACCATGGACGTATAGTGCTACTCTCAAACTCTGCTGGCCCAGACATAGAAATAGAACTTGCTTGTGGCAAGTTCACATGCACATCAGCATCAACAGAATCAATGACACCCTCATTCTTTGCCTTGTACCAAACTAGCAAGTTCATCAAACACCACATCTCGTGAGACAACCACTTGCCTAGTTTGTGGATTGTAACATTTATATGCCTTGCGATCCTATACGTACCCAACAAAAACACACTTTTTTGCCTTAAGATTCAACTTCCTCATTCTCTCATCAGGTACATGCACATAAGCTATTCAACCAAACACTTTGAGGTGTCCAATGTCTAGCCTAAAACCTGTAAGCCGTATCTCTGGTGTACTTCCATGTATGGCTGTTGTGGATGTCTTATTAAGTACATACACCGTTGTGGCACACGCTTCTGCTGCCCAATAATAGTCTGGCATGCTCTTTTCATTGAGCATCGCCCTGGCCACATCACAAATGACTCTATTCTTTCTCTCAACAACACCATTTTGCTGAGGTGTGTACCTACAAGTTAACTACCTTCTTATGCCATGCTTTCTCAAGAAATTCTCAAAAGTATGTGAGGTGTATTCACCACCTCCATCTGTCCTCAAACATTTTATCCAAGAGCCATATTGCTTCTCTGCAAAAGCTTTGAAGTCCGTAAACTTTCCCAACACTTCACTTTTCTCTCTGAGAAAGTAAATCCAAGACATTCTGCTGAAATCATCAATGAATGTCACATAATACAAGCTGCCTTTAATGGATGGGTTTTGTGCAGGACCCCATACATCACTATGAACTATCTCAAGTGGCCTGCTACTCATGTTGCCTTCTTTAGGAAATGGCAACCTTGCTTGCTTTCCAAACTGGCAAGCATCATAGACATGCATATTCCCATCATACTTGAATCTAGGCAACCCACTAACAATGCCTCTTGCCTGCATGTTCTTTAACCTTTGTATGTCACATGTCCAATCCTTTTATGCCACATGTCAATTAACTGTACCACATTTTGGCTTTTAGAGAACATGGCTGATTTCAACTTAGGAATCCTTTTATGCCACATGTCAATGTCCTGTACCACATTTTGGCTTTTAGAGAACATGGCTGATTTCAACTTAGGAATCCCATCATCCAACTTAGACAACCTGCCATCTTTCTTGCCTTTAGCAATGACTCTACATCCATTTTGGAAATCCTCAACGAAGCAACCATGCTCGTTGAAACAAGCCTGTAAACCCTGTTCCACCATTTGACCAACTGAGGCCAAACTTTTTGTAATAGAAGGCACATACAAGACATCTGCCCATAGACTTTGTTTCACCATTGTGCATAACCAATGGTACACTTCCAACATGTGTGATAGCATGTTGGGTATCATCTCCTGTCTCCACATAGCCTTTCACATCCATACGCTTCATATGCTCAAAACATTCGCCATGACAAGTTATATGGTTTGATGCTCCAGAGTCCATATACCAAGTGTCATCACTATCACCATTTGTCATCATAGATCCCACGACATGTTTCATGGAAAACAAGTGATTTGCACTGCCATCATTACTGCTTGATGTAAAATTTCCACCATGGCGTGGGATTCTTGGGATTTCTATTTGGCCTCACATGGTGCTCTCGAGGTATTACATCTATATGAGAGTACCTTGAGGTGGAGTAATGTGGCCTAGCCCGACCTCTCCTACCTTCGTTTAGATATAAGACGGCTTGTGGGCAAGGGATCCCGTGCCTCGAATACCCACAAGTCATTTTCTCTCATCACTCTTGTGATCCCATTGTAATCTCGTCGCGTGTCGGCATTTTATCAATACAAGTTTTGGGTTGGAAGCCCGCATTTGGGTGACACCGTTTTCCATTGCCGTTTATACATTTTTGGTCATAACTCCTTCATGCGGAGTCTGATTTCAAAGTTCTAGTACTCAAAATGACCAGTTCGTCGTCCTCTTTGAGAGGAGCTATAGGTCTTGGTGTGCAGCATTTAGCAAGTACTCTCTGTTTTCACTTTTGTACTGGATTTTCTAGTCCCAAGCAGGAACTCGCGCCCAGAACGTGACCCGAGATCACGGCTCCATGACACTTGGTATCAGAGTAGGAAATGCCGCATCGCGCGACAGTGAGTTTGATCAAGACTTATGCCAAAGGGGAAGACCAGAGAAGGTGGCTACCTGGATGTAGAAGAAGCCGCCAAAATTGAGGAGGAAGTAAGGCAAGAAAGAGAGGCAAAGCAACTGGACGCCAAAGTAACAGCTTGGATTTAGCGTGAACGGCACAACAGACGTCTCGAGTCAAGAGCAATAGATACTTGACAACACCAAATGGATGACCCAAGACATCCAGGGGCCGAGTTGTAGGATCACTAATATGACAAACTAAATTAGCTAGAAGGCATATTGGCCTCTTTAGTCGAGCAACTACACAAGAAGGATGACAGCCGACCTTCGTCGCCGCCAAGATAGATGTGGTTGAGGTCTCCTCCCAGACGTCACCACAGAGAAGACGGAACGATAGGAGGGACTCAGAGTCATTAAATGAGGGGTACGGGAAGTACAAACCGTTACCCCCAAAGAAGTATACTAGGCAAAGAGACTCACTGGTGGGTGACAAGGTGGATCCATGAGACAGAGGATTATCTCACCATGAACAAAGTGGCTCATAAACATTGGATCCGTGTGGCGTCTCACTTGCTAGCTATCAAGGGATGCATACACGTGGTTTCTGGTGTGGCAGGTGAGGCAAAAATGCCGTGGACAAGATGGGATGAGTTTACCAAGGACATGGCCAAGTATTTTGTACCACGAAATGAAGTTTTCAGGGTACGTGATGAATGGCGTAATCTCAAACACGCAGATGGAAAACTGTGGGATTATATCAACAAATATAGGCAACTTATGCTGTAGATTATATATATGAATTCTATAGATAGATTACATGGGTTCCTATTCGGATTGCATGACTGGACCCGCAGAGAGATCGAGAAGCAAGCTCCTAAAAATTATGAGGCGGCACTCACAATTGCAGAACGGCTATCCGACATTGAGAGCTAAAAGTGGCAAAGCAAGAACACTACAACAGGAATAGGAGAATGCAATGGTGCCAAACCTCAAAACAAGAATGATAACTCCTCCAATAAAAACCCGGGGAGGAAAAACTTCTGGGACGAGTACAAGTGGGGCAAGGTCGAGTGGATCTTTCGTACCCCGAACCTATGGGAGCAATTCTCGGAATAGAAACTTTGTGTCGGGGAGGGGGATAACCCAATCAACCAATACACGGGGATTTTCCAATACGGCAAGGCGTCCTCTTCCTCCCCTGACATGCCCGTGCAGAAGTTACACAGTATCTCTCTCTCTCTCTCTCTCTCTCTCTCTCTCTCTCTCTAGTCATAGAGTTTCTTGTGTGGTTTAATCCACCTTAATTATTATGCTTAATCTTGTGTCTATCATCATGATCAGTCCCATATTAGGATTTTTAACACTTGCAAACAAGGCTTAAGATCTTGGGAATGATTTGAAATTCAAATTAGAAATTTGATTTTAGGGCATGAAACATTAGGCGAGGTAGACTTAATGTGAGATGGGTGGAAATTTTTTATTTTGAACTTCAAATTCAAATTTTGATTTGGGGTGAGGAAGAAGCTTAGGAAGGCTTTAAGTGATATGGGTGGGAAAATTTTAAAACCTTTGACAAGTCTAAGAATTTAAATTTTAAAACCGCGTACAAAACATAATCTCTACTTGACATGGGAAGGATAATTTAAAAATGGGTGGGATAATTTAAAACTGTGCTTTAGAATGGCTTGAAAGATTGGACCTACGTCCATTCTACCATCCATGATGTCTTTAAAATGACCCTGGGGCCATTCTTTCAAGTACATTGTGCATGGTGGAATGTCCTTAGGGACATTCCAAAGCACTATTTTGGAATTAGATCGATCTCACGCACATAGTTGCCTCTAAACAAAAACCCTGAGGTAAATCTTGGGCTTTCGCCCATACATAGTGCCATCTCCATGAGAGAGAGACATGTTCTTCCTCTTATCCACACCATTTTGCTGAGATGTGTATGGCACTGTACATTGATGCCTTATGAATTTTTTAGCCATATATGCATGAAATTCCTTGGACATATACTCTCCCCCTCGATCTGAACGAAGGGTGCTAACTTTACATGCACATGCATTTTCAGCCATGGATACAAAGTGCCTAAAGGACATAAAAACCTCTGACTTCTGCTGTAATGGATACACCCAAATATATCTGGAGTAATCATCAATAAAAGTGACGAAGTGGAGATATCCCCCAATAGATGGTGTCCTCATAGGACCACATACATCACTATGTATAAGCTATAATTTCTTAATAGGTGTCACACATCCATCCTTTGGAAATGATTCCCGATGCATTTTACCAAGAATACACCCCTCACATACATGTCTAGCAAGGGTCTCAATAGTTGGCAAGTCAAACACCATATCATGTGTCTTCGAAGGCATAAGCTGCCATAATTCAGATGGCCAAATTGTGCATGCCATAATTTTACATCACTCATAGCACGAGTCATAGAGACTGAGCAAGCATCATGCTGCAACTTCTCAAATACATCCATCTTCTATGGGCCATGAAACAAGGTACCTGAGATAATGATAAAATAATCATCATTTCTATCCTAAACTGTACATTTGTCATCCATAAGTTTCACCATCAAGCCTGGCAAGGCTAAGGCTGAAACTAACAGCAAGTTCTTCTTAATGCCTGCACATATAAAACTTTAGAAAGAGTAAATGTGCCCATGTTTGTAGCAATGAGGACAACTCTACCAACTCCTTTGATAGGATATGAGGAACCATGTGCACATGTGAGGGTTCCTGCACTTGGGACGAATTCCAGAGATGAGAATAATTTTTTTTGTGAAATAATGTGCTTACTAGCACCACTGTCAAAGTACCAGACATCCGATTCTGCCACTGACATGCATACATCATGAAGAGAATGGTCATAACAGTAATGTACAATCCATGCCCAATAATCATCTTGAGCAAAACTTTGTAGATTCCTTCTTCTCCTGCACTTGGTGCAGATGCATCAGCCACAACCATGCCCAATTCTTTCTTTTTCTCCTTCTCTACCCTTTTCTTGCACTCATTTATGTAGTGCCCTGGTTTCCTACAGTAGTGAGACTTGGCCTTCTTTTTTTAGGCTTATCACCTTTTCTTTCTCTGCATCCTTACTTGAGGATTCTAATTTTGGCTTATAGCCACCATGCGAAGAAGATTTACCTTTGCCTTTCTAAATGGGTGGTAATAAAATCTTTGTCACACCAACTCGCATAACAGATTTGTTTTGCCCTAGACTGCTCTTCTTGCAAGAGTACTGAAACCAGCTCATCAAATATAAGGGAATTTGGATTTCCCTTCGTTGAGTCTAAGGGTAGAGGAAAAACTCTAATAAGAATTCGACAATGCATTGAGAACTGTGGGCACCAATGTACTATCAAGATATATCTCATATCCACACTAGCGAGCTGTTCCTTAAAATCCTTGATCTTGGTCAAGAAGTTGTCCATTGAGTCTCCCTCATTCATGTTCTTAGTTTCCAACTGTTTGCGTAGATATGCAACATGTGCTTCATTGCACACCTCATATAATGCAGCAAGTGCATCCCATGCCTATTTTGAAGTCTTACATGACCAAATATGAGGAATAATGCTTCGCTTCACAAAAAGTGCAAACAATGCATGTGCCTATGCATCTCTTCCATCCCATCTGGTTTGATTAGCAATGGGAGGTACTAGTGGTGCATGTGGAGGAGCCACATCTGTATCAGATTCTACTTCAAATGTAGTTGTAGCATGGTTACATTTGTAGTTGTGAAATAGAACAAGTTTCACTTCCACACTGACCACATTCCAAAGGCCTTTATAGTAGCAACCACTACATGCCTTATCATATAGGACCACAATGGGTAGTTAGTCCCATCAACTTTGTCCTCAATACACAGCATGTTGAGTATATCACTACTATCATCCATGACTATCTACCAAATGCAAAATCTTTCAACACTCTGCAAGTACTCAGTATTCACTGAATGCAACCACGGATGGCTGCCAACTAACTGAATCCCCCTGAAAAGTGTATGAAAAATAACACAGAGTAGAGAATAGAGTGTTACTAGCAAAATTATGATGGTCCATGTTGTTGAAGACACTATAGATACTACCGCACACCAAATCTTTGCCACTGCAAAGCCCAAACACCCAAAATCAAGCAAAACTAATCCAAAATGATGCATGTCCAGAACCTTTAGAGAAACCTTGCAGTGCCCAAAATGTGCGTGAATCGCACCACAAAGACCCCAAAAATTTAGTATACTTTGTATACAACACACTACAGTATATACCTTCTTCTCCTAAGAGGGTATCTCAATCACAGACACAAAAACAGGGTCATGAGGAGGAAGGCAGACTACTAGATCAAGTGTCAAGGAAGCTACCTCTGATACCAATTGTTGGAATTAGGGTTAGAGTTAGGGTTACAACAATGCACACAAACTTACTAGATTAGAATGAACAAATGTGTGCCAATTACAAAAGATAAGTACACATCCCAAAATGAGTAGATAAGAGGGTGTACATAGGCACAAGGGAAAAAACCTCCTAGTGAAGGAAAAAGTGCCCTGACGGTCCTCAGTGTGTTCACACTCATCACTACCATATAATGTTACAAGCACATTATGCTTACAATAGTGGTCTTAGGGCCATTCTTCACTCCCTTGTGTCAACTCCCTAGGGCCAAAATCTACATATGTATGCAAAATATATGAACATTTTCATAGAATAATGGTCCTAGGGCCATTCTTGTAAGCACAATGTGCTTGAAAGAATAGCCCTAGGGCCATTTTAGAGGATAGCATCCATGGTGTGATTGAAAGAATGGCCCTAGGGGCATTTCTTCCATGCATGGTGCGCTTTAGAATGGCCTAACGGCCATTCTTCCATGAAAAATCTTGATGCATTTTGTATGCATATGTAGAGATTGGCCCTAGGGTGTTGACACAAGGGATTGTAGAATGGCCCTAGGGACATTCTTTCAAGCACATTGTGTAGGAGAAAGGACATAGGGCCATTCTAGAGTACATTATTCTTGCAAGATGTGACTTAGGACCATTCTACTTGCACAATGTGCTTCAAATAATGGCCCGAAGGCCATTCTACCATCCATTATGTGCTATAATGGCCCTAAGACATCATTATGCTTACAATAATGGCCCTAAGGCCATTCTTCCATGGATAATTTTGATGTATTTTGCATGCATATGTAGAGATTGGCCTTGCATTAAAAATCAATTATAATCTGTTCAAAAAGCCTTATCCTAAGGGTCCAGATTTTCAAAAAAAATTAGATTAAGGTTCTAAGGGGCCAATTAGATTTATCCAAATGTAGGGAGAAGATAAATTGAAGAAAAAAAGAAAATCCCCCAAAAATGAGTAAATACTCACATATAATGAAGAGTTAACTCACATATAATGAAGAGTTGACTAAGGACAAGGATATTAGCTAAAAAAAGAAGAGATATTTAGTGAAATGATACATTTTTGACACCTCAGTGTGGGGGAATTCCCCTCATGAAGGAGGCACCTATTTCACATGTGTGGTTAAGTTTTAAACTCACAAATAATGAGATATTTTCATCTCTCCTCTCTCCTGCTTCAACTAGATCCAAAAAGTAAGCTAAACTGACCTAAAATGGTCAAAAATTGACCAAACTGATCTGGAAAATTCTAGAATCAGTTTGCTTGGTTAGAGGCTCACTTTTTCCTATAACTGAAGCCTCCCCCTTTGTAAATAGATAATAGTGTTTTATGCACTGTTACTCTACTTCTCTCAGAGTCAAAAACTGTGAATTTATTAATAATTCCTTAGTTTTTGACCATTCCCTCTTTAAAAGAATTGGTGGCCACTCTTGTTACAAACAAGAGTAGATCCCTCAAACCATCAAGCCAAAGGAAAGCTCCCAAAAATTCATGTAAGTTAGAAATCCTACTTTTTCTTATTCCTTTTAATGGTTTTCTAATTTTTGTTTTGTTTTAAAATGTAAAATGATGCTATGCCTTGCTGCAAAGGCTTTCCCCCTCTCTTCTTCTTAAATTCAGCCTTTCTTTATCCTAGATAAGTAATCTAATTGTTGGAATTAAACTTTTCATATTGTTTCTCTTTTAAAAGTGGACTTTGATTAGTTTAGAATGCTTTAAACCATTTGGGGTTAATTTTTAAGTAACTTAAGAATATAAAAAATTAAAAAATGGTCAGGAATACAAAGCAGGTTATGGAAAGATTTTCTTAAATTTTGTGAAAAAAGTTTTATCTTTTATTATTCAAAAAGAGTAATCCCCATTGTTTGTGTATTCTAAAAGTGTTATTTTCATTCTATGCATAGAAAAATGCATAGTAGAAATATTTTTATTATAAAAGTGTTATTTCTATTAAAATTAAATTCTATGCATAGAAAGATGCATATTGAATTTTTTTAATTATAAAAGCATTACTTTCATCAGCTTTGATTTTATGCATAGAAAAATGCATAAAGAATTTATTTTTATTTCAAAAGAGTTATTCTCATCAGTTTTGATTTTATGCATAGAAAGATGCATACAGTTTTTTTTTTATTACAAAAGAGTTATTCTCATCAGTTTTGATTTTATGCATAGAAAGATGCATAAAGAATTTATTTTTATTTCAAAAGAGTTATTCTTATCAGTTTTGATTTTATGCATAGAAAGATGCATAAAGAATTTATTTTTATTACAAGAGTTATTCTCATCAATTTTGATTTTATGCATAGAAAGATGCATAAAGAATTTAATTTTATTTCAAAAGAGTTATTCTCATCAGTTTTGATTTTATGCATAGAAAGATGCATAAAGAATTTATTTTTATTACAAGAGTTATTCTCATCAATTTTGATTTTATGCATAGAAAGATGCATAAAGAATTTATTTTTATTTCAAAAGAGTTATTCTCATCAATTTTGATTTTATGCATAGAAAGATGCATACAGAATTTTTTTTATTAGAAAAGAGTTATTCTCATCAATTTTGATTTTATGCATAGAAAGATGCATAAAGTATTTATTTTTAATTCAAAAGAGTTATTCTCATCAATTTTGATTTTATGCATAGAAAGATGCATAAAGAATTTATTTTTATTACAAAAGAGTTATTCTCATCAATTTTGATTTTATGCATAGAAAGATGCATAAAGAATTTATTTTTATTTCAAAAGAGTTATTCTCATCAATTTTGATTTTATGCATAGAAAGATGCATAAAGGAATTTATTTTGATTTTATTTTGAAAGTATTATTTTTCTTAAAATTGAATTCATGCATAAATAGATGTATAAAGGGATTTTTATAAAAGTGTTATTCCCACTGAAGTTGATTTTTATAAAAGAATGAATGGATAAATAGATGTGATGTGAATGAGATAAATGTGAATGAATGGATGGATAGATGTAATGTGAATCAAATAAATAGGAATGAATGGATGGATGGATGTGGATGTATGTGAAGAATAAAAGTGGATGTATGTGAAAGAATGGATGTGGATGTGTGTATATGAAAGGATGGATGTGGATGTATGTGAAGAAGAGAAGTGGATGTATGTGAAGAGTACAAGTGCATGTATGTGAAGAAGAGAAGTGGATATATGTGAAAGAATGGATGTGGATGTATGTGAAAGGATAGATGTGGATGTGTATGTGAAAGGATAGATGTGGATGTGTATGTGTATGTGATAAGTATGGATGTGGATGTATGAGAGAATACATGTGGATGTAACTGTGATGGATATGAACGAGAATTGAGGCGATAAGATGTGATGTAAATTGGATAAATATGAATGATAAGGGATGTGAATGAATGATAAGGAATGTGAATGAATGTGATAGCATGTGAATCAGGATGTAAACATGTGAATCGGGATGTGAATGAATGATAAGGGATGTGAATGAATGTGATAGCATGTGAATCAGGATGTAAACATGTGAATGAGGATGTGAATGAATGATAAGGGATGTGAATGAATGTGATAGCATGTGAATCAGGATGTAAACATGTGAATTGGGATGTGAATGAATGATAAGGGATGTTAATGAATGTGATAGCATGTGAATCAGGATGTAAACATGTGAATCGGGATGTGAATGAATGATATAGGATGTAAATGAATGTGTTAGTGTGTGACTCAGGATGTGAATGAATGATAAGGGATGTGAATGGATGTGATGTGATGTGAATCGAGATGTGAATGAACGATAAGTGGTGAAGTGATGAGATGTATGTGTAGGTGCAAGTGGATGAGACCTGATCGGGATAAATGAGGAAGTAAGTGATGAGATAGAAAAAGATGTGATTAGATGAGAATGGGAATACTTATGAAATGAATGTGGATTGATGTGTGGGTAATGTGGATTGATGTGGATGGATGTATGGATGATGTGGATTGATGTGGATGATATGAATGGATGTATGGATAATGTGGATTGATGTGTGGGTAATGTGGATTGATGTGGATGGATGTATGGATGATGTGGATTGATGTGGATGATGTGGATGGATATATGGATAATGTGGATTGATGTGTGGGTAATGTGGATTGATGTGGATGGATGTATGGATGATGTGGATTGATGTGGATGATATGAATGGATGTGTGGATAATGTGGATTGATGTGGATGAATGTATGGATAATGTGGATTGACGTGTGGATTGATGTGGATGGATGCATGGAAGATGTGGATGGATGTGTGGATAATGTGGATTGATATGGATGGATGTATGGATGATGTGGATTGATGTGGATGGATGTATGGATGATGTGGATTGATGTGGTTGATGTGGATGGATGTATGGATGATGTGGATTGAGGTGTGGATGATGTGATTGGATGTGATTTGATGTGCGAATGATGTGGTGTGATAGGGATCGATGAAGAAAATAAAATTGTGGTAAGATGAGAAAAGATGGGAACTAATGTGAAAGGATGCGGAGTAATGAGAGTGGTTGGCTAACCCATGGGACTGATGGGGTTATGCTGGACTGATGGATCAGTAAATCGAGATTCAATTTCTGTATACAATGATAGATGAGGTAAATCCTAGATAAAAAGTGTTCTATGGAAAAGAATTAATGGCTGTGTCCTAATCCGACTATGGGACTTACGGGTTCGGTCAGATGAGTTCAGTTAGTTTAGGCTTTTGACTACGTTAAAGAAAAGTTATCTTGGAGGAATCGCCCGTGCTTTCCGAGCAAGGGAAGCTTTTTCGAGTTTGATTTTGGAAGAACCGATGGATTAGTCTCTTGTATGGATATCCCTGGGCGAGGCCTCGAGTGTGGGACCCTGCCCCGCACAAGAAGTGCTACTTCCGCTGCTAGCACCCCCAAATTCGTTGCGCATTGGGGTCAGGGATCTGACAGCTGGTATCAGAGCAAATTGGCTATTGAGGATCAACTGAGAAGCCAAAAATGTCAAAAATTTATGAAGCAGTAAAGGGTTGTAATTGTGTGATAAAATTCATACAAATTGATATTCAGAGTGAAATTCATAAATTGGTAATTGGGTCTCCAGATGGAAGTACCGTAATTGTATGGAATCCCAGACTTGCTTGAGGCCTAGACATGATGGTATTTACCTTATAGTTCCAAGGACCGTGACTACCCGTATATACCGAGGGTATAACTACAGCTCTTTACTAACAGTATATACCGAGGGTATAACTTGCTTGAGGCCTAGACATGATGGTATTTACCTTATAGTTCCAAGGACCATGACTACTCGTATATACCGAGGATATAACTGCAGCTCTTTACTAACAGTATATACCAGTAAATCTAAGATCTTCAAAATATAAGCTAAAATGCTGTCGAGATGATGAATTCAAATGTGGTTGATATGATTTTAAAATTCTGGTTGAGAACTGATGAGTTGAATTGGATTTTGATTGAAAAATAATGATTCCTGAATTTTGATTGATGTATTAAACTAAGAAAAACCACAATGAGGATGAATGGGACGAGTCCCTGTGATGATGTTCGTAGCTGGAATGACGTTAATGACTTCAACAAATCACTATGAGATTAGTGGATTGTGCTGGAAGATTGCTGCTATTAACACTTAACCCAGTGGATCAAGTTAAGGGGTGTCAAATTAAAAATCTGTAAAATTGAAAATTTCCATGAAGGACTATTCACATAGAAATTTTGGTCTAATGGACCATTATTGTGATAAGGGTTTGAATGTTATGATCTAAGTGAATTGTTATCTAATGGTGAGTTTTATATAAGGGATCTTTATCCCAGGATTCTGTTGGATTCTCCAGACTATAGGAAACCCCAGAATCAGTTGGATCTTAAGGAAATGAATTGTCCTCTCACATTTTTTTAAGTGGGGTAGGATGTAAGGTTCCTCCCTCTGGCTTTTGAGGTATGCAGGTGTAAGAACCTCCCCTTTTGATCTTATAATTGTTCCCCTCTCTGACATAAAAGAAAGATCTTGTTTTATCCTCTTTTGGCCTAAATAGAGAAAATGTTCTAGAGAGAGGTTATTCCATTTTTAGATATTTTTGGATGGAAAAATATCTCTTCTTATTAAAATAAATTCCCTCAAAATAGAAGTTTAAATTTTTTTTTAGAAGGTGCATTAGAAATCAATAATAATCTGTTCAAAAGGCCTTATCCTAATAAGGGTCTAGATTTTTGAAAAATTTTAGATTAAGCTTCTGAGGGGCCAATTAGATTAATCCAAATGTAGGGAGGAGATAAATTGAAGAAATAAAGAAAATCCCCCAAAAATGAGTAAATACTCACATAAGATGAAGAGTTGACTAAGGACAAGGATATTAGTTAAAAAAGAAGAGATATTTAGTGAAATGATGCATTTTTGACACCTCAATGTGGGGGAATTCCCCTCATGAAGGAGATGCCTATTTCACATGTGTGGTTGAGTTTTAAACTCACAAATAATGAGATATTTTCATCTCTCCTTTCTCCTGCTTCAACTAGATCCAAAAAGTAAGCTAAACTGACCTAAAAATGGTCAAAAATTGACCAAACTAATCTAGAAAATTCTAGAATCAGTTTGCTTGGTTAGAGGCTCACTTTTTCCTATAATTGAAGCCTCCCTCTTTGTAAATGGATAATAGTGTTTTATACACTATTACTCTACTCCTCCCCAGAGTCAAAAATTGTGAATTTATTAATAATTCATTAGTTTTTGACCATTCCCTCTTCTAAAGAATTGGTGGACACTCTTGTTGCAAACAAGAGTAGATCCCTCAAACCATCAAGCCAAAGGAAAGCTCCCAGAAATTCATGTAAGTTAGAAATCCTACTTTTTCTTATTCCTTTTAATGGTTTTCTAATTTTTGTTTTGTTTTAAAATGTAAAATGATGCTATGCCTTGCTGGAAAGGCTTTCTCCCTCTCTTCTTAAATTCAGCCTTTCTTTATCCTAGAGAATTAATCTAACTGTTGGAATTCAACTTTTCATATTGTTTCTCTTTTCAAAGTGGGATTTGATTACTTTAGAATGCTTTAAACCATTTGGGGATAATTTTTAAGTAACTTAAGAATAGGAAAAATTGAAAAATGGTCAGCCATACAAAGGAGGTTATGGCAAAATTTTCTTAAATTTTGTGAAATAAGTTTTATCTTTTATTATTCAAAAAGAGTAATCCCCATCATTTGTGTATTCTAAAACTGTTTTTTTCATTCTATGCATAGAAAAATGCATAGTAGAAATATTTTTATTAGAAAAGTGTTATTTCTATTAAAACTGAATTCCATGCATAGAAAGATGCATATTGATTTTTTTTATTATAAAAGTGTTCATCAATTTTGATTTTATGCATAGAAAGATGCATAAAGAATTTATTTTTATTTTAAAAGAGTTATTCTCATCAATTTTGATTTTATGCATAGAAGTATTCATAAAGCAATTTATTTTTATTTTATTTTGAGAGTGGTATTTTCCTTAAAATTGAATTTATGCATAAATAGATGTATAAAGGGATTTTTAAAAAAGTGTTATTCCCAGTGAAGTTGATTTTTATAAAAGAATGAATGAATGGGTAGATGTGAATCAGATAAATGTGAATGAATAGATGGATAGATGTGATGTAAATCAAATAAATGTGAATGAATGGATGGATAGATGTGATATGAATCAGATAAATGTGAATGAATGGATGGATAGATGTGATGTGAATCACATAAATGTGAATGAATGGATGGATAGATGTGATGTGAATCAAATAAATGTGAATGAATGAATGGATGAATGTGGATGTATGTGAAGAATAGAAGTGGATGTATGTGAAAGAATGGATGTGGATGTGTATATGTGAAAGGATGGATGTGGATGTATGTGAAGAATAGAAGTGGATGTATGTGAAGGGTAGAAGTGGGTGTATTTGAAAGAATGGATGTGGATGTATGTGAAAGGATAGATGTGGATGTGTATGTGAATAGTATGGATGTGGATGTATGTGAAAGGATATATGTGGATGTGTATGTGATAAGTATGGATGTGGATGTATGTGGGAGAATACATGTGGATGTAAATGTGATGGATATGAAGAACGAGAATTGAGGCGATGAGGTGTGTTGTAAATAGGATAGATATGAATGATAAGGGATGTGAATGAATGTGATAGCATGTGAATCAAGATGTGAATGAATGATAAGGGATGTGAATGAATGTGATAGCATGTGAATGAATGTGATAGCATGTGAATCAGGATGTAAACATGTGAATGAATGTGATAGCATGTGAATCAGGATGTAAACATGTGAATCGGGATGTGAATGAATGATAAGGGATGTGAATGAATGTGATAGCATGTGAATCAGGATGTAAACATGCGAATCCGGATGTGAATGAATGTGTTAGTGTGTGAATCGGGATGTGAATGAATGATAAGGGATGTGAATGGATGTGATGCGATGTGAATGAACGATAAGTATTAAAGTGATGAGATGTATGGGTAGATGCAAGTGGATGAGACCTAATGAGGATAAATGAGGAAGTAAGTGATGAGATAGAAAAAGATGTGATTAGATGAGAATGGGAATACTTATGAAATGAGTGTGGATTGATGTGGATGGATGTATGGATGATGTGGATTGATGTGGATGATGTGAATGGATGTATGGATAATGTGGATTGATGTGTGGGTAATGTGGATTAATGTGGATGGATGTGTGGATGATGTGGATTGATGTGGATGATGTGAATGGATGTTTGGATAATGTGGATTGATGTGTGGGTAATGTGGATTGATGTGGATTGATGTGTGGGTAATGTGGATTGATGTGGATGGATGTATGGATGATCTGGATTGATGTGGATGATGTGAATGGATGTGTGGATAATGTGGATTGATATGGATGGATGTATGGATAATGTGGATTGACGTGTGGATTGATGTGGATGGATGTGTGGATAATTTGGATTGATGTGGATGGATGTATGGATGATGTGGATTGATGTGGATGGATGTGGATGGATGGATGTATGGATGATGTGGATTGATGTGGATGGATGTATGGATGATGTGGATTGATGTGGTTGATGTGGATGGATGTATGGATGATGTGGATCGAGGTGTGGATGATGCGATTGGATGTGATTTAATGTGGGAATGATGTGATGTGATAGGGATCGATGAAGAAAATAAAATTGTGGTAAGATGAGAAAAGATGGGGACTAATGTGAAAGGATGCGGAGTAATGAGAAAAGATGGAAATATTGTTGCAATTGTATTTGTATGTGAAAGCTGTTTTTAAATGACTGTTTTATGTCAAGAACGCTGGGAAAGCATTTTGACCGTCTTGTGATTGAGGTCGTGTGGAGACCTATCTGTTAAAGTTGCAACTACTAACGGAGAGTCAACGGAGGACGTCTCGCGTAGCAAGGTCGGCCGAGGTCTTGACCAGCCTCGGTTTGATTTAAATGGTGAGCTTCCGGTACATTGGATGAGGGACCAAGGAAGCGGCCTATGAGTGAAGCGCTAGGTGACTTGCGAAGGATCCTAGAGGGTGCTGACCATACGATGCTCGGGCTCTGGGTCGCCGAAGATACCCACAAGTACGTCGGGGAAGATATTGGAACAAGGAGTAAGAGTTGTTCTCTGAATTCGGGCATGGATCTGGTTGATTGACCTTGCTGGTCCTCAATGGATGAGTCCATGGCTCTTTTATATGGATCTGTTGGTTGATCTTGCTGATCTTCAATGGAGATTCCATCTGGATAATTTTTTGTGATTATATTGTTGGGTACTATGAGCTAGGAACTATTGAAAAGGCCCCTGAGTGAACAGGTGGTGAGCATTCTGGTGGCCAATGATGCCATAGGTACACCGATGAAGGAATGAATTGTAATTAGGATTCAACTGGATTATTAAGGATTATGATCAGTAACACTATGGTTTCATTAAATGATTGTTTTAAAGATTGTTGAATCTGTGAAAAAGGCAAGTTCATATTGGGTGTATAAGTGGTGTGACTAGTTTTATGTTTGCATGAATATCCGGCTAGGGTCCTGGGAACTCTTTTCCCTAGAACCCAGGACAAAACCTAACCAAATTCCTAATTGGATCCTATCACTACAGTGGTTGGGCGGTTGGCTAACCCATGGGACTTAATGGGGTTAGGCTGGACTGATGGATCCGTAAATCGAGATTCAATTTTTGTATAGTACGAGATAGATGAGGTAAATCCTTGATAAAAATTGTTCTATGGAAAAGAATCAACGACTGTGCCTCTCAATGAGGAAAAAAGCGTTGGTCTCCATGATCCAAGTACAATCTTTTCCACGAGCTGACTATGGGACTCACGAGTTCGGTCAGATCAGTTCATTTAGTTCAGGCTTTTGACTACGTTAGAGAAACGTTATCCTGGAGGAATCACCCCTGCTTTCCGGGCAAGGGAAGTTTTTCCGAGTTTGGTTTTGGAAGAACCGATGGATTAGTCTCTTATCTGGATATCCATGGGCGAGGCCTCGAGTGTGGGACCCTGCCCTGCACAAGAAGTGCTACTTCTGCTGCTAGCACCCCCAAATTTGTTGCGCAGTGGGATCAGGGATCTTACAGAGAGATTTATTTAAAGAAAGTATTACAAATAAGCATAAAGATTAACTTTCTCTTAATTAAGCATTAAGACTTTAAGGGAAAGCTTGATTTGAATTAAAACATTCATTTAGAAATCTTCTCAAGCTTGAGAGGGGTTGAGAAGAAGAAAGTCATTGAGATAAATTGGAAAAAGCCATAAAATTTGATTTTACCTCCAAGTTTAGCTTGATTCTCTATTAGCAGTGAAGCCCCCGACTAATCAATTGGTCCACCAAGAGGAGAAGAGCAACTCCAAGAGTTGTTGTAAAGAGAGAGAGCTCCAAGCTCCCAAGAGAGAGGAAAATCTAAAGGATAATAGAAAATATGATTATTTTAATATAATACTGGCATAGTATAGCTCTAATATTTTATTACAAATGATTGAGGGTCTATTTATAGGTGAGGGAGGCCACTAACCAAGTCCAACTGGGTTCTAGAATTTTCCAGGTTTAGTTTGACTCAATTTGGACAAGATTTCGACCAGTTTGGCTCCCTTTTTTGATTTGGTTTGATCTAGGAGAGAGGAGATAAAAATTTCACAATTTTTTTGAATTAAAAACCCTTCCACACATGTGAAATAGTCGCCTACCTCAAGAGTCCCCCTTTCCTTACCAAGGTGTCAAAAATGCATCATTATTCTAAAAAATGTCATTTTTTTAGTATTACCTCATAATTTTTTTATTAATAAACCTTATACTGAGTCAACTCTTCATCTTATGTGAGCATTTACTCATTTTTGGGTATTTTGTTTTATTCTCTTGGATTTATCTCATCCCAACACTTGGATTAATCCAACTGGCCTATTGGAACCTTAATTGGACCATAATCCAAAAATTTTTGAAAATGTAAACGCTTAGGCTAAGGTCTCTTATACACATTTTCAATTAATTCCAAATGCATATTGGAAGGTTCATTTTGAACTTGTGTTTCAGGGGAATCCATTTTAGACACTAGAAGGATTTTTATATCCAAAGATATCTCAATTTTGGATTATCTCTTTCTAGACATTCTCTCTCTAGGCCAAAACTGGGTAAAATAAGAGCTTTCTCCTATTTCAGAGAGGGGAATAATTTCAAGAACAGAAGGGGAGGTTCTTATACCTTTACTCCTCAAAATATGGAGGGAGGAATCTTACATCCTACCCCACTTAAAAAACGTGAGATGCCCTCACCTCACAGAGCAGGAGGATAAACTCTTTCACCTTAAGATCCAACTGATTCTAGGGTTCCTTATAGTCTGGTTAACCCACGCAGAATCCTGGGATAAAGATCCCTTCTACAAGAAGAACATACAGAACTCATTATCATAGAACATATGATTCATATCCTTAACACAATAATGGTCCATCAGACCGAAAAAACTATCTGAACATTCCCTACAAAAATTTCAGTTATCCAAGTTCTCAATTTGTCATCCCTTAATTAGATCCATTGGGTCAAAGGTCAAACAGCAGCAATCTGTCAACACAATCCACTAATCTCATAGTGATTTACTGAAGTCATAATCGTCATTTCAGTAACTAACATCATCACTGGGATTCGTCCCATTCATCCTCATTGTGGCTTTGCTCAACTTATCTTCTTTCAACCCGAATTCAGAAATCATAAATCATAAATCAAAATCCAAATCAATTCATCAATTCTCAACGAGAATTCAAAAATCATATCGAATTCATCCTCTGTATAGCATTTTTGCTTATAACTTCATCAAGGTCTTAGATTTACTAGTATATATTGTCAGTAAATAGCTGCAAATATACCCACGGTATATATAGGTAGTCATGGTCCTTGGAGCTATAAGGTAAATACTATCATATCTAGGCCTCAAGTAAGTTAGGGATTCCATACAATTGCGATACTTCCATCTGAAGCCCTGCTTTCCAATTTATGAATCTTCATTCTAAATATCAAATTCGTATGAATTTCATCGCACAATTATAATCTTTTACTCGTACTTCATAAATTCTTGACATTTCTTGCTTCTTGGTTGATCCACTTTAGTCAATTTGCTCTGATACCAGCTCAAAGATCCCTGGCCACTCCGCGCAATGAATTTTGGGGTGCTAGTAACGGAAGTAGCACTTTTTGCTCACAGGGGCAGAACCTCTCACTCGGGGCCTCGCCCATGGATATCTGGACAAGAGACTAATCCCTCGGTTCTTCCAAAATCGAACCTGAAAAAACTTCCCTCACCCAACAGACATAGGCAATTCGTCCAAGATATTTTATTCTAACGTAGTCAGTTTCATCACTAACCAAGCTGATCCGACCAAACCTGTGAGTCTCATGGTCAGATCAAGGAAGAGTCTTGCACTTGGATCATAGAGTCAAACGCTTTTTTTCCTCATCAAGAGGCATAGCCATTGATTATTTTCCATAGAACAAGGGTTATCCGAGATTTACTTCAACTATTGTAACTTAATAGAATTGAGTCTCATTTTAGGGATCCATCAGTCCAGCCTAACCCCATCCAATCCCATGGGTTAGACAACCGCCCAACCATTTTAGTGATAGGATCCATTTAGAAATTTGGTTATGTTTTGCTCTGGGTACAAGGGAAAATAGTTCCCATGCCCCTTAGCCGGTGCTTCAAGCAAACTTCAAGATAGTCACACCACTTACACACCCAATATGAAATTGCCTGTTTCACAGATATGAAATTGCCTGTTTCACAGATTCAGTTGTGAAACAGGCAATTTCATTGATATGAAGTAGCCTGTTTCACAGATGTGAAATTTCCTGTTTCACAGATTTAGCTGTGAAATTGCCTGTTTCATAGATATGAAATTGCCTGTTTCACAGATTCAGCTGTCTTTAAAATAATCTTTTAATGCAACCATAGTATCACTGATCATAATCCTCCAAAATATCTAGCTTGAATTCTAATTTCTAATCATTTCTATATCGGTGTACCTATGGCATCATTGGCAACCAGAACGCTCACCACCTATTCCCTCACTCAGGGGCCTTTTCAATAGTTCCTAGCTCCTCATAGTACCCGGAAATATGATCACATAAGAAAATCCAGATGGACTCTTCGTTGAAGATCAACAAGATCAACCAACAGATCCATATAAAAGAGCCATAGACTCATCCGTTGAGGACCAGTAAGGACAATCAACCAGATCCATGCCTGAGTTCTGAAAACAACATTAACTCCTTCTTCCATTTTCATCCTCGACGCATGCGTGGGTATCTTCGGCAACCTAGAGCCCGAGCACCATATGGTCAGCACCCTCTAGGCTTCTTCGCAGATGACCTAGGGCTTCACTCATAGGTTGCTTCCTTGGTCCCTCATCCACCATACCAGAAGCTCACCATTTAAATCAAATCGAGGCTGGTCAAGACCTCTGCTGCCGACAGTGCTACGTGAGACGTCCTCCATTGACTCTCTGTGAGCTGTTGCAACTTTATCACTTAGGTCTCCACGACCTCATTCACAAGATGGACAAAATGCTTCCCCAACATTCTTGACATAAAACAGTCACTTAAAAACATGTCAAAAATATAGTTTCTAACGAACTCTCATCTTTCCACATTGTTCCACATCATTTCTCGTTATTCCACATTCTTCTACATCAATTCACATTGCTTATTCCACATCCGGTCATATGTATTCCCATCGTCTTCATCCATTCTCATCCAATCACATCATATTACATCTCATCACATCTATCCTCATCACATCATATTACATCTCATCACATCTCATCCATTCACATCTACCCATATCCACATCACATCTCATCCATTCACATCTACCCATATCCACATCACATCCATTCACATCACATCTCATCCATTCACATCTACCCCGATCCACATCACATCACATCACATTCACATCTCATCGCATCCATTTAGATATCATCACGTCACATTCACATCCATTCACATCTCATCGCATCCATTCATATCTCATCACACCCATTCACATCTCATCACACCCATTCACATCCATCACACCCATTAACATCTCATCACATCCATCACACCCATTAACATCACATCACATACATTCCATCCACATCTATCCTTATCACGTCACATTTATTCCATCCATATCACATCACATTCATTCCATCCACATTACATCACGTCCACATCTACCCACATCACATCTCATTCATTCCATCCACATTACATTACATCCACATCTAGCCATATCTCACATATCCATTCACATCTCATCACATTCATCCACATCTAGCCATATCTCACATATCCATTCACATCTCATCACATTCATCCACATCCACCCATTCACTCACATTCACATCTATCCACATACATCCATGCATTCACATGCACCTCTATCCACATCCATCCATGCATTCACATGCACCTATATCCACATCCATCCATTCATTCACATTCACCTCTATCCACATCCATCCATTCATTCACATTCACATCTATCCACATCCACCCATTCATTCACATGCATAGCTATCACATCACATCTCATTCTCATGTATTTACATCACATCACATCTTTTCACATATCATCACATCGCATCTCATTCTCATGCATTTCACATATCATCACATCTCATTCTCATCCATTTACATCACATCACATCCTTTCACATATCATCACATCTCATTCTCATCCATTTACATCACATCACATCCTTTCACATATCATCACATCTCATCACATTCACATGCACATCTATTTACATCACATCACATTCTCATCCACATCTCATCACATCCACTCACATTTTATCATATCGCATTCACATCTTATTCACATCGCATTCACATTTAGTATTGTTTTCTACTTTCGATACCGATGGGACTTTTCTAAGTTTCTGCCAATTGTTGGCCTCGTTAAAGGTACTTTTTCTCGATGGATATTTTCATATTCTTTCTCAAATTTCTCAAGTGAAATATATTCAATATTCTTCTTTTGAGCAAAATATTCATGGGATTTACAAAAATAAATTCTACCCATATTTTTCAATAAAATTAATAATGCTTAAAATTTCACTTTTGATAAATACTCATAATTTGAATTATGCCAAAAATTCCTCTTTTACCATTTACTTACTTGGATCTCAAATATCATGGAAATTCCTTTTTTTTGCATAAAAATAAATTTACCAAAAATTACTCTTTTCTCTTCATCAATTAATTAAGCATAATTATTAAAAAAATATTTCTCATGAATATGATGAAAATCATTCTTTTTGCATAGGATGTCCAATCCTAGAATAAGTCCTCTTTAAGCATCATGCATAAAAATAAGATATGTATTATTTTTTGAAAAATTTACCATAGCTTCGCTCTGCTATTACTAATAATTCTCAATTTTTCTTAAAAAAGTAAAAACTTGTAATGAAAATATGATAGTAGTTCCTCTTTTATGCTTAAAATCAGACTATGAATTTAAATCATAATTTTAACCATAATCATAAACTTAATTATGATTATCCTACTAGATTAAGCTCATTCCATTATTTCTCTTTTTCCAAATTGATAGGATAATCTATTTCTCATTTAGAATCAATCAAAGTAGTTTTCGACTACTTATAAATAATCTAAAAGAAATAACCATTATTTTGTTAACACAAAATCATAAAAATATAATTTTCTTAATCTCTAGCTTATCAAGCCTAGAGTTTAGCTTTGAATTAAGAGACTATCATTGAGAAGCATCCTTTTTCAAGGGATTTAGCCATAAAGATGGCTATTCTTTTAGAGAGAGAGATTTATTTAAAGAAAGAACTACAAATAAGAATAAAGATATACTTTCTCTTAATTAAGCATTAAGACTTTAAAGGAAAGCTTGATTTGAATTAAAACATTTATTTAGAAAGCTTCTCAAGCTTGAGAGGAGTTGAGAAGAAGAAAGTCATTGAAATAAATTGGAAAAAACCATAAAATTTGATTTTACCTCCAAGTTTGGCTTGATTCTCTATTAGCAGCAATGAAGCCCCCAACTAATCAATTGGTGCACCAAGAGGAGAAGAGCAACTCCAAGAGTTGTTGTAGAGAGAGAGAGCTCCAAGCTCCCAACTGAGAGGAAAATTTAAAGGATAATAGAAAATATGATTATTTTAATATAATACTAGCATAGTATAGCTCTAATATTTTATTACAAATTATTGAGGGTCTATTTATAAGTGAGAGAGGCCACTAACCGAGTGCAACTGGGTTCTATAATTTTCTAGGTTCAGCTTGACTCAATTTGGACAAGATTTGGATCAGTTTGGCTCCCTTTTTGATCTAGTTTGATTCAAGAGCGAGGAGAGATAAAAATTTCATAATTTTTTTGAATTAAAAACCCTTCCACACATGTGAAATAGGTGCCTACCTCAAGAGTCCCCCTTTCCTTATCAAGGTGTCAAAAATGCATCATTATTCTAAAATATCTCATTTTTTAGTAATATCTCATAATTTTTAATCTCTAGCTTATCAAGCCTAGAGTTTAGCTTTGAATTAAGAGACTATCATTGAGAAGCATCCTTTTTCAAGGGATTTAGCCATAAAGATGGCTATTCTTTTAGAGAGAGAGATTTATTTAAAGAAAGAACTACAAATAAGAATAAAGATATACTTTCTCTTAATTAAGCATTAAGACTTTAAGGGAAAGTTTGATTTGAATTAAAACATTCATTTAGAATGCTTCTCAAGCTTGAGAGGAGTTGAGAAGAAGAAAGTCATTGAAATAAATTGGAAAAAATCATAAAATTTGATTTTACCTCCAAGTTTAGCTTGATTCTCTATTAGCAGCAATGAAGCCCCCAACTAATCAATTGGTGCACCAAGAGGAGAAGAGCAACTCCAAGATATCTCAATTTTGGATTATCTCTTTATAAGTGAGAGAGGCCACTAACCAAGTGCAACTGGGTTCTATAATTTTCTAGGTTCAGCTTGACTCAATTTGTACAAGATTTGGACTAGTTTGGCTCCCTTTTTGATCTGGTTTGATTCAAGAGCGAGGAGAGATAAAAATTTCATAATTTTTTTGAATTAAAAACCCTTCCACACATGTGAAATAGGTGCCTACCTCAAGAGTCCCCCTTTCCTTATCAAGGTGTCAAAAATGCATCATTATTCTAAAATATCTCATTTTTTAGTAATATCTCATAATTTTTAACTAATAAACCTTGTACTTAGTCAACTCTTCATCTTATGTGAGCATTTACTCATTTTTGGGTATTTTCTTTTATTCTCTTGGATTTATCTCATCCTAACACTTGGATTAATCCAATTGGCCCATTGAAACCTTAATTAGACCATAATCTAATTTTTTTGAAAATGTAGACCCTTAGGCTAAGGTCTCTTATACACATTTTCAATTAATTCCAAATGCACATTGGAAGGTTCATTTTGTACTTCTGTTTTACGAGAATCCATTTTAGACACTAGGAGGATTTTTATATCAAAGATATCTCAATTTTGGATTATCTCTCTCTAGATATTTTCTCTCTCTAGGCCAAAACAGGGTAAAACAAGATCTTCTCCTATTTCACATAGGGGAATAATTTCAAAAGCTGGAGGGAGGAATCTTACAGTGTGCTTAAAAGAATGGCCCTAGGGTAATTGTTTCATCCATGGTGTGCTTTAGAATGGCCTTAGGACCATTCTTTCATGGACAATCTTGATGTATTTTGCATGCATATGTAGAGATTGGCCCTAGGGAGTTGACACAAGGGAGTATAGAATGGACCTAGTGCGATGTTTTGAAGCACATTGTGTAGCCATAGGGCCATTCTAGAGCACATTGTAATTGCAAGATGTGCCTTAGGGCCATCCTACTTTCACAGTTTTCTTGAAAGAATGACCCTAAGTCCATTCTACCATCCATGATGTGCTAGATTGGCCCTGAGACATCATTGTGCTTAAAATAATAGCCCTCGGGCCATTCTTCCATGGAATCTAATACTGATGTATTTTTCATGCATATGTAGAGATTGGCTCTAGGGAGTTGAAACAAGGGAGTGTAGAATGACCCTAGAGCCATTCTTTCAAGTACATTTTGTAGAAGAATGGTAATAGGGCCATTCTAAATCATATTATGCTTGCAAGATGTGCCTTAGGGTCATTCTATTTGCACCATATACTGTAGGGTCATTCTTTCAAGCAGATTATGCATGGTAGAATGGCCCTAGGGCCATTCTTGCAAGCACATTATGCATGGTAGAATGCAGATGGTTGAGAGATTCATCCATTATGACTTGGCCCAAAGGTCTCGCAATGGACAACCATAGACCTTGTACAATGGTCCAATCAAGGTAAAAGAAATTAACCTAGCAAGCCCGAGTGAAGACCCGAGGCCAGTATACATTCGAGAAGACCTCTCAGTAGAGGAAGAGATCGAGCTCATTGCTTTGCTTATAGAATTCTAGGATTTCTTCACTAGAAGTACACGGATATGAAAGGTGTACCTCCCAAAGTATTCAAAAGCACACCATCCCTATGGTTGATGGAGCAAGGCCGATCAAACAAAGGGCATATCCTATGAAACCAAATAATTCCAAGATTGTCTGAGAAGAGATCAACAGATTCATTCACACCAGATTCATCTATGAAATAGAGCATATGGAATGAGTATCACCCATTGTGATAGTACCCAAAAAGAACGAGCAAGTAAGAGTGTGCGTAGACCTCAAAAAGGTCAATGCCACCACCATAAGGGATCATTACCCCTTACCCTTCACTGAACATGTGCTAAAACAAGTAGCATGAAAGAAAGCCTACAACTTCCTTGATGGACCCTCTGGCTACAACTAGGTCTTGATTTATTAGCAGATAAGATAGAAACCTAATATTAAACTTCCTCATTTTTAAAAAGTGCCATGCAGAAGGCCATTTTGACAAATTGAAGGTGGCAACTTGTAGATTGCCACTATGCCTGCCTATCATAGCAAGCGCAAAAAAATTCTTAACCAGTCTAAAAAGAGGACACAATTAAGCCTTATTCAAGTCACTCCTCACACCATCTCTCTCTCTCTCTCTCTCTCTCTCTCTCTCTCTCTCTCTCTCTCTCTCTCTCTCTCTCTCTCTCTCTCTCTCTCTCTCTCTCTCTCTCTCTCTCTCTCTCTCTCTCGTACACAGGATAAAAACAAAAGGTATTTATACGCAAGAGCAAATGAACAGGGATGCGATCACAGGTGCAAAAAAAGGAGTTTTAACAGAAGCATCAGAGGCATATGAAAGATTCGTTTCGATACATGGAAGCAGCTCCGGATGGTGTGTGAGAGAGAGAGAGAGAGAGAGAGAGAGAAAGAGAGAGAGAGAGAGAGAGGAAATGAAATCAATATGTATGGCTCAGTTGCCCAGCACAAAGTTGGTGGCGTAAGCCTAGGAGTTGTTAACTGTTGGGTTGGGCTCTTGAAGTGTTTGGGCACCTATTTGGTCTCTTCTGCCCTAGTGCTTTCTTGTTCCACGAGCCTTTTGGCTTCTTTTTTCTACCAGTGCTAACTTCTATGCATCTAATTCTTGGAGTTATTTGGCTTTGGAAGAGGTGCACATTCCTCACTATCCTTTTCATCATCGAGTTTCTTGTGGCACATTTGACACAGTTGGATTGCAATGGATCTAGTTGTTGTTTTACTGAGTCCTCCACAAAGGGTCTACCACTCATTGGATGTACCTTCCACATGCGTAGGTTGATCTTTACTGTTTGATCCTTTCTTTGAATGTAAATGTGGTTGATATCCCAATTTTGGATCATTTAGGATTCCCTCGTGAATGGTCGCCTAGGAATACCGTCATAAGAAACGGGCTGACATTGAAAGTTCATCACCACAAAGGTGTGGCAGTAAGTAGTTCCAAGGATCTTCTCAAATGCTTCAGTATACCAATGTGTAGCTGTGGCTCCATTAGCTAGTTTGACTAGCAACGAGGTGTCATCCATGGTGAGTGCTCCCATTTTTCCTAGCATTGTTTTGTAGCAATGCTAGTAGCTAGTTTGACTAGCAACGAGGTGTCATCCATGGTGGGTGCTTCCCATTTTTCCTAGCATTGTTTTGTAGCAATTCTCACTCCTACTCCCCCATAAAGGATTGCTATGCCCTAGAGGCCATCATAGGTTTTTGGCAAATCTGCATTTAGTTCTTCACCAGTGTGGGGGTGCTAGTGATTTCATGGAGTATTATCCAAGCTTATTTACTCAAACTGTGGGGGTGCCACTGATTTTGTGGGGTATAACAAGTTTGTCTTCCTTGGACTCATTAGAGCTATCTAGCTCCATGGATTCTTGCATGCGTACCCCTAGGCATCCCTCCATCCAGTCCTTGAGATCTTTCCATAATCTTGGGCTTCCTTGAATCAAGGTGCCAATAGAGATTTGGATCTGAGAGGAAAGGAAGAAAGAGAGACCAACAATGTCTCTAGGAGCTGAGGCTATTCCATGAGGAAGGTTGCTTTGGCTTAATCTTAAGCTCTTATGTGTATACGGGATGGGTATGGGGATTTTTGTATCTTTGCTTTTTAAGATGGTCATCCCCTAGATCTTTGAGATATTTTGCTACCCACTTTCCCTAGTAGGGGGTGGCTCTATTGCACTGGGTTCTGCTACTTCTGTTGGCCTCTATGGGGGTGACTAGTCTAGGATCTCTCTAGTATATACCTGAGCTTCTTTAGCAAATCTCACATTAGAGACCGAGACGGACATGGCTCAAGGTAGGCAGTAGGAGGCTCGTCTTCTATTTGTGCCTGACAATCCCTCACCACTAATTGGTTCCCAGGATCAGGCGGTTGAGCATAGTAGATCTTCCTCTTTTGATGAAGAGTTTTATGCATGTGTTGTCGTGCCATCTTTCGAACCACTTCGGATAACTACACGGCAGTCCCCAATCTTTGTGGTTTTATTCTTTCACCATCTAGTCACTCGTGATTGTTCACGAACATTCTTTTAGGGTAAGACCTTTTCTTGTCCTTGGTCGTGAGGTAGATGTACTACTACAACATGAACTACAACTCTTTGTTTGGTTTTTAATCGGGTTACAACGTTGAGAGGGACCATGTGGATGAATCCATCTCTGATACTCAGTAGGTTAATACTAGTGTTGGGATTTTCTTCACGAGCCTTCCCTATTGTTCTAGGTCTCAGTGGGGCATGCAATCTCTATACATATGGTCCATACCACACCCAACACATAAGGGGGTGAAGGCGGGAGCACCTATAGAGGTACTAGCCATCCCTTTCTTAATAGGACACTCAACTACTCAGTGAGGTCTGGCATAATGGCAGCATTCCATAGGTGGTCGTTTTGCCACTGTATTCATGTCTTGGGCCATGGCATCGGGGTAGCTAAGTATACTCGGTATATTTTGTCTCCCTCCATAAATAGTGGCTTAGAATTTGAGAGACAGGACTTGTTGGCTCAAGGGTTTTGTAGTTAGGAACTTTTGGAATTACCCCCTTTTTCAAAGATTTCCATTAGGGTTAGCTGACAAACTAGTGTGATTTGCAACAATAGGGATTAAGGCTGGAGGACTGGGGGTGGTAAGGGAATTCCTCTTTGGGCCACTTCTTGTTGAGGTGCATTGTGGAGAGCAGGTGATGGCAAAGCCAGCGGCTAGTTGGGGTTTTCACAGGCAAGGCATGAAGAAGAGCATGGGCTTGAGCATTGCTCTATTGATAGCAGCTCGTTACTTTGTGATTGACCCATCTTTCTCAATATGTGCAATAGAGGGTGGGGTGGGGTTGCAAATGTGAACACTCCGTGTGGTATAGTTAGCTTGATAGATTGGGCACCATATAAGCTCCCTCTTTGGATAGATATGGGGTTGGCCAACGACCTTGGTTGGTTCTCCAATGTTGGGTCATGTACTGCATTAATGCAACAACCAATTTCTCAACTTTCTGTCCAAATGTGGACTCTTTTCTATTTCCATCAAATTTCAAGCTGGTGGTCTTCAATGGGGCATCATGGTGGATCACCATCATTTCCTAGAATGCTTCTTCTTGAATCTCATTACATTTGACTCGATGCTTGGTGTAGTCTCTGGCCTCCTTGAAGATGGAAAACCATTGATGTTCAGAGATTTTCTCATCCCTGAGTGTACGAGGATCGATTCCCTCCATACTCAGATGATATTCATCATGAAACTCTTGCTTTATCACACATAACTTGTTTTGTTTAGGGTAATCAACACGTGGAGCCTTCCATCTTCTCACAGAGCTTGCAAAACAACAATTGACACCCTATTACAAGGGGGGAAATGGCACAGGCAACAACAAGCCTGTATGCAAAGCATGCAACATGCATGGTGCAAGCAAAGCTATTTTTTTACACACACACACACCCTATTACAGTACGGTTGGAAATATTTGGAGGTGGGAGGAACTTGGAGACTTCATTATCAGACACAAAGAAGCTCTACTTTCCATCTTGGCTCTATCATCAGGTGGCACAATAGGGTGGGCTGGCTGATTTCAAGGAAATGGCAAGCATGGAGAGTAAAGAGGATGTGCAGCAAGCCAAGCCAGTGATACGAACACACAAACCCACTCATGTTCTAGTCTAGAAAATGGCATAATCAAAAAGAGTGTATGCAATGCATGCAACTTGCATTGTGCTACATGCAGAGAATGAGAGAGGGAGAGAGACTTACTTGATGTAGCCATGGTAGATTTCTTTGCTGAAGGGGGCAAAACACCGACTTCTTGAGATTTTGTGTTTTGTGCTGTTGTTGCCAATTGAGGGCTGTTTGCTACAAGTCTGGCTTCCCGCTTCCTCTTCCCATGGGTCCCCCTCCCCATGTTTGCCTACTCTCATAAATTCCCAAGGGCCCCACATGAGCTAACTGCACAAAATCATGAAAGGGAGTTCTTCCACCTTCAACGTATGGCCATACGAGTATATCATATTATTAAATGGAAATAAAAGACCTTTTTTATCAGTGTATATCAATATGTAAAACTTTATACCAATTTATAATGCTAACATTTTTTGCTAGCAAATTTATGCCAACTAACACCTAAAGTGTAACAGGTCAACATTGTAAGATTCCTCCCTCCAACTTTTGAGATGTAGAGATATAAGAATCTCCCTTTTAGTCTCTTGTAATCATTTCCCCCTTCACAATGGATGTAAGGTTCCTCCTCAGACCCAAAAGGATGTATAAGTTCTCCTCTAAGTCCCTTGTAATCATCCCCTATTTCAAAATGCAAGAAAACATTGTTTTCCTTTGTTTTTGGCCTAGAGAGAGAAAATCTTCTAGAGAGAGATAATACAGTTTTGAGATATTTTTGGATATAAAGTTATCCCTTAAATTTAAGATGAATTTCCTTGAAATAGAAGTTTAAAAAGAGTTTTCTAATATGCATTAGAAATTAATAGAATATGTGCATTAGACACCTTAGCCTAAGGGTACCCATTTTCAAAAAATCATGGATTAAGGTCCAATAAGTGTTCTAAAGGGCCAACGGGATTAATCCAAGTGTTTGAATAAGAAAAATGTAAGAATAAAAGAAAATCCCCCAAAAAGGAGTAAATTCTCACATAAGATGAAGAGTTGACTAGTACAGGGATTTATTAGTATAGAAATGGGAGTTTTGACACCTTAGGAGGGTGAGTAGAGCTCATGAAGGAGGCACCTAGAATCTCCATTATTACCCCAATTTTTTAATAAAAAAATAAAATATCTTATCTCTCCTCTCACCTCTTTAAAACTAGATCAGAAAAAATGAGATATTTCATCGCTCCTCTCACCTCTTTAAAAAAAATGAGATATTTCATCTCTCCTCTCACCTCTTTAAAACTAGATCAGAAAAGTGGGCCTAACTGGTCCAAATTGGATCAAACTAAAGCTGGAAACCTTGAGATTCTAGTTAGACTTGGTTGGTGGCCTCCCTCACCTACTATAAATAGACCTCTATTGGTGGTGAGCATTCTAGTTGCCAATGATGCCATAGGGATGCCGAGGAAGGAATGATTGGAAATTGGATTTCATGATTGGAAAGTGGAAAATTTGGAATTGGATCCTGGAATTGGAATACTGAGGAGTATGATGGAAACACTATGGTTTTATTGCAATTCTATTTGGAAATAGTTGAATTCGAGAAAAAAGAAATTTCATATTGGGTGCGTAAGTTGTGTGTCTATTTAATTTTTGCATGAGTGCTGACTAGGGGGCCTGGGAACTCTTTTCCCTGCTGGTACCCGAGACAAAACATAACCAAATTTTTATAATGAATCCTATCAATATAGTGGTTGGGCAGTTCGCTGACCCATGGGATTGGATGGGGTTAGGATGGATCGATGGATTCCTATAATAAAATTCAATTCTGTTCAAGTTACGATAGTTGAAGTAAGTCACAGAATAATTCTTATTCTATGGAAAAGAATCAACCTGTGCCTATTTTGATGGGAAAAAAAGCGTTGGTCTCTATGAACTAAGTGCAAGTTCCTTCCTTGAACTGGCCATGTGACCTATGGGTTTGGTCAGAATACAAAGCATAGTTAAGGCTCTTGACTACATTAGAAGAAATTTTCTCGAGGAATCACCTATGCTTTCTGGGTGAGGGAAGTTTTTTCCGGGTTCAGTTTTGGAAGAACCGAGGGATTAGTCTCTTGTTTGGACATTTGTGGGAGCAAGGCCCCGAGTGGGAAGCTCTGCCTTGCATGCAAGGTTGCTACGTTTGCTGCCAGCACTGCCCAGAGTTCGATGCGCAGAGCGGGGATCTCACAGCTGGTATCAGAGCAATTTGGTTGAAGTTGCTAAGCCAAGAAGCAAGAAATGTCAAAAATTTATGAGTTACTAGTGAAAGATTGTAATTGTGTGTTGAAATTCGTACAACTTGATATTCAGAATGGAAATTCATAAATTGGGAATTGGATTTTTAGATGGAAGTACTGCTTTTGTGTGGAATCCCCAACTTGCTTGAGGCCTAGATATGATGGCCTTTGCCTTATAACACCAAGGGACATGAATACCTGTATATACCATGGGTATAACTGCAGCTCTATACTTACAATATATATGAGTGAATCAAAGACCTTGAAGTTATAAGCAAAAATGCTATCCTAGATGATGATTTTTTGAATGCTTGTTGATATGATTTTAGAATTCTGATTGAAAATTGATGAATTGATTTGGATTCTAATTGAAGGATGATGATTTTTGAATTCTGGTTGAAAGTAGATGAATTGAATAAGTCATGATGATGAATGGGGAGAATTCCAGTAATGATATTAGTAACTCGGAAGACGATCAAGACTTTCAGTAGATCACTATAAGATTAGTGGATCGTGCTGCTGACAGATTGTAGCTTGACCTTTGGCCCAATGGACCCAATTGTGGAATGATGAATCGAGAACCTGTATAACTAAAATTTCCATGGGAAAATGTTCAGATGTTAATTCGAAATTAATGGTCTGATGGACCATTATTGTGTTAAGGATATGAATGAACTATTTTTTGATAATGAGTTCTCTATTTTCTTCTTATAGGAGAGATCTTTATCCTAGGATTCAGAGAGGGTTGACCAAACTTTAAGGAACCCCAGAATCTCTTGGATCTATAGTAAAAGGATTACTTGTTTGAAGGAATTATTTTTGAACTTCTTAAGTCTTAGAATCTTGAAACAACGAAGTCAAATAGAAAATTTAATGATGAATCATTTTGGCAGAATCATGAGACGTGTGCATCGTGGTAGACGGCTAGATCCTCAGGTGGATGAGGATAACCTTGACCCCCCCTGACGTTCGTAAAGCTCTACACAGATCTCAGACAGGTCTCTTCAAGGGTGAAGGCGAACACTTAGATGAGACCGTAGAAAAGTGGATCGAAGCTATGGAACAGTACTTCGATATCATTGGTTACAACGAAAAGAGTAAGGTGCCTCTTGCAAGGCTGAAGATCGTAGAAACAGTTAGAGTAGCGTGGAGGAACCACTGTGAGACAAACCGCTTTGGATCGAGACACCTAGACGTGGGATGATCTCAAAGCATACCTCAGAAAGAGATTATGTCCTCTAGGATTGGAGATAAAGATGAACGAGTTCTTGGAGCTAACATAGGGGAGCCGAACTATGGAGGAATATCACTAGACATTTGCTCTCCTCCTCAAATACTTGCCACTGCTAGATGAAGATGGCCAGGTTCATTTGGGGAATGAACGAACCCTTGGATACCTTGGTGAAAAATGCTAAGCCAGTTTCTATGGTCGAAGCAGTTTGGATGGCGAAAGAATTCACCAAGGCCTTTGTTGTCAAGGTTCCACCGAAGCCAACACCCTCGTCTTTCAAAAGATTCCTAACCCCGGAAAGTGATTCCAACTTTTCGCCTCTCCTAAGAGACAACAAGGTCCAAGTCACCTAGGATACGAGAGGTCTTAGAATGGAAGGAAGGCCTTTTCCTCGGAATACAATCCCCTGGAACTCAACCTTAGAAGTTACACCCTTGAACAAAGGAATTAAATGCTTTAACTACCAAGGATACGGTCATCATAGCATGGAATTCCCAACTCCTTTTGGATCAAGGTTTTCAGGACAAGGAACTCAAGGACCAAGAATCTAGATTCCAGCTCCTTCATTCCAGAGTAATCAAGGTCCTTCTCGTCAAAAGCAAGGAAACCCCAGAGCTAGATCCCCTAACTAACCCTTAGCTTCAATGCAAAGTAACGCAAGACCTTAGTCTCAGAATTGGGAAAATCAAAGAGGGTTCCCAAACCAGCCATCTACTTCCAAAGCAGTGATGCTAGAAGTAATAGAAGAAGAAAGAGATTATCCTCCAGCTGCGAGTTGAGGACATCTCACATTTTTTGAGTTGGGTAGGATGTAAGATCCCTGTCCCCACATGGATATCCAGACAAGAGACTAATCCCTCGGTTCTTCCAAAACCGAACCCGAAAAAACTTCCCTCGCCCGAAAAGCATGGGCGATTCCTCCAGATATTTTTACTCTAACGTAGTCAAGAGCCTTAACTAATTGAACTGATCTGATCGAACCCATAAGTATCATAGTCAGATCAAGAAAAAGACTTGCACTTGGATAATAGAGACCAACGCTTTTTTCCTCATTAGGAGGCACAGCCGTTGATTCTTTTCCATAGAACAAATTTTTATCCGGGATTTACTTCATCTATCGTACCATAATAGAATTGAGTCTCATTTTAGGGATCCATCAGTCCAGCCTAACCCCATCCAGACCCGTGGGTTAGCCAACCACCCAACCACTATAGTGATGGGATCCATTTAAGAATTTGATTAGGTTTTATCCCAGGTACCAGGGAAAAGAGTTCCCAGGTCCCCTAGCTGGATATTCATGCAAACTTAAAACTAGTTAGACCACTTACACACCCAATATGAAATTGTCTTTCTTACAGATTCAGCTGTCTTTAATGAAACTATAGTATCATTGAGCATAATCTTCCAAAATATCCGGTTGAATCCTAATTTTCAATTTTTTCTTCATCAGTGTACTCAGTGGCATCATTGGAACCAGAACGCTACCACCTGTCCACTCAGGGGCCTTTTCAATAGTTCCTAGCTCGTAGTGCCCGGCAATATATTAACTTTGAAATCTCCGTCGAAGATCAACAAGATCAACCAATAGATCCATATAAAAGAGCCATGGACTCATTTATTGAGGATCAGCAAGGCCAATCAACCAAATCCATGCCCGAATTCAAAAAATAACTCTTACTCCTTGTTCCAATATCTTCCATGATGTACGTGTGGGTATCTTCGGTGACCTAGAGCCCGAGCACCGTATGGTCAGCACCCTCTAGGATCCTTCACAGGTCACCTAGCGATTCACTCATAGGTTGCTTCCTTGGTCCCTCAATCATCGTATCGGAAGCTCACCATTTAAATCGAACCGAGGCTGGTTAAGACCTCCGCCGACCTTGCTATGCGAGACGTCCTCCGTTGACTCTCCATCAGCTGTTGCAACTTTATCAGATAGGTCTCCACAACCTCATTCACAAGACGGTCAAAATGCTTCCCTAGCATTTTTGACATAAAACAGTCATTTAAAAATAGGTCATAAATACAGTTTCTATAACAAACTCTCGTATTTCCACATTGTTCCACATCAATCCTCATTTATTTCATATGTATTCCCATTCACATCACATCATTTTTCATCTCATCACATCTTTTCTCATTTATCGGCATCAGATCTCATCACTCGCATCTACCCATATCCACGTCTCATCACATCATATTCATTCACATCAATCCCAATTTGCATCACATCTCATTCACTCACATCCCGATTCACATTGCATCACATCTCATTCATTCACATCCCGATTCACATCACATCACATCTATTCACACGTCCATCACATTCATTTACATCACATCCATTTACATCCATCGCATCACATTCATTCATATCCATCACATTCATTCATTCATCTCCACCACATTCATTCTCATAACCATCCCATCACATGCATTCTATCCACATTATATCACATCACTTCTATCCACATCATATCTCATTCATACACATCTCATCCCATTCATCCACATCCATCCAATCGTTCACATGTACGACTACTCACATCTCATCTCATTCATCCACATCCACATCCATCCAATCGTTCACATGTACGACTACTCACATCTATCCATACATTCATATCTGCTATCACTTCACATCCACATATATTCATGTCACATCACACTATTTCACATACACATCCACATCCATTCTTTCACATCCACATATTCATGTCACATCACATTATTTCACATACACATCCACATCCATTCTTTTACATACATCCACATCCATTCTTTCACATACTCATCCACATCCATTCTTCACATACACATCCACATCCATTCTTCACATACACATACACATACACATCCACATCCATTCTTTCTCATACATCCACATCCATTCTTTCACATACTCATCCACATCCATTCTTCACATACACATCCACATCCATTCGTCACATACACATTCAGATCCATTCTTCACATACACATTCACATCAATTCTTCACATACACATCCACATCCATTCTTCACATACACATTCACATCCATACTTCACATACACGTCCATATCCATTTTCATTACATCTATTCACATCACATTACATCCATCCATTCATTCACATCTATCTGATTCACATCGTATCTCATTACATCTATTCTATGCAAGTTTTCAGTTTGATTTTCTTTTGAAGACAAGGAGTATTTCTTGAATCAGTATCCCCAAAACTTCTTGATCAAAGTTCTAAATTTCATACTAGAATCCCTCGAATTCTATAACCTTTATCCACATATCAATTCGAAGGGTTTCAAACTTAGTTTTAGATTTGGTCGGAGTTTTGAGTGTATTTTTCTAAACTAGTCACACCTTCTTTCCTCAAACTGATGAAAGAGTTTGATCTTGGTCATAGTCTGATTCAAGGTTTGAGTCGGATAAAATTTTTCTTGATCTATCTTTCTCGAAAAGATTTGATAACTCAATTACTATTTTATTGAATTTCTTCCTTTGAATGTTCACTTAACTGATTTCTAAATTAGTTACGAATTTCAATGAGGAAATAGATTAATCATTTATTTTACTGATTAAAAATTAGGGATAATGATGAGAAAAAGGTATCTACTTCATGAGGGAAGATCCCCACACTGAGGTGTCAAAATTCAGATTTTTAATTCTTTTCTTTGGTCCTTAGTCCACTCTTCATCTTATGTGAGCATTTACTCATTTTTGGGGGGTTTATCTTTTATTCTTCAATCTATCTCCTCCCTACGTTTGGATTAATCTTATTGGTCCATAGGAACCTTAATTGGAACATAATCCAAAAACTTCTAAAAATCTGGATCCTTAGGCTAAGGTCCTTTATACCTATTTTCAATTAATTCCAATTTCACATTGGAAAGTTCTTTTTGAATTTTTGTTTTATGGGAAATCATTTTAGACACTAGGAGGATTTTTATATCCAAAAATATCTCAATTTTGGATTACTTTCCTCTAGACATTTTCTCTCTCGAGGCCAAAACAAGGTAAAACAAGATCTTTCTTTTATTTGAGAGAGGGGAATAATTCTAAGATCAAAAGGGGAGGTTCTTACACCTGCACACCTCAAAAGCTGGAGGAAGGAATCTTACATCCTACCCCACTTAAAAAACGCGAGATGTCCTCATCTCATAAACTAGAGGACAACTCTTTCCCTTAAGATGATCCAACTAATTCGGGGGCTCCTTATAGTCCGGTGAACCCAACAGACCTGGGATAAAGATCCCTTATATAGAACTCATCATCAGATAACAATTCTTTCACATTATATCATTCATATCCTTAACACCATAATGGTCCATTAGACCGAAATTTCCATCTAAACATTCTTCCATAGGAATTTCAATTATACAGGTTTTTAATTTGTCATCCCTTAACTTGATCCATTGGATCAAGTGTTAACAGTAGCAATCTGTCAGCACAATCCACTAATCTCATAGTGATTTGCTGAAGTCATTATCATCATTCCAGTTACGATCATCATCACAGGGACTCGTCCCATTCATCACTCACAGGGACTCGTCCCATTCATCCTCATTGTGGTTTTGCTCAGCTTATCACTTTTCAACCAAATTTTAGAAATCATCATTTTTTTCAATTAAAATATCCAATTCAACTTATCAATTCTCAACCAGAATTTTAAAATCATATCAACCACATTCGAATTCATCATTTGGATAGCATTTTTGCTTATAATTTCAAGGTCTCAAATTTACTCCTATATACTGCCAGTAAAGAGCTGCAGTTATACCCTCAGTATATACGGGTAGTCACAATCCTTGGAATTATAAGGTAAATACCATCATGTCTAGGCCTCAAGCAAGTCAGGGATTCCATGCAATTACGGTACTTCCATCTGAAGACCCAATTACTAAATTATGAATTTCAATATGAATATCAATTTGTATGAATTTCATCACACATTTCCAACTTTTAACTCTTATTTCATAAATTTTTTAGATTTTTGGCTTATCGGTTGATTCACTTTAGCCAATTTGCTCTGATACCAACTGAAATATCCCAGTCTCCACTGCGCGAATTCAGGGGTGCTACAGCGGAAGTAGCACTTTTTGCGCAGGGCACGGTCCCTCCCTCGGGGCCCCAGACAAGATACTAATCCCTCGATTCTTCCAAAACCAAGAACTCGGGAAAACTTCCCTCGCCCGAAAAAAGCACGGGTGATTTCTCCATGATATTTTTACTCTAACGTAGTCAAGAGCCTTAACTAACTGAATTGATCTGACCAAACCCGTAAGTATCATAGTCGGATCAAGGAAAAGACTTACACTTGGATCATAGAGACCAATGCTTTTTTCCTCATTGAGAGGAAGAGCCGTTGATTCTATCATAGAACAAATTTTTATCTTGGATTTACTTCATCTATCGTACCATAACAGAATTGAGTCTCATTTTAGGGATCCATCAGTGCAGCCTTACCCCATCTAGTCCCATGGGTTAGCCAACCGCCCATTCACTGTAGTGATGGGATCCATTTAAGAATTTGGTTAGGTTTTGTCTTGGGTACCAGGGAAAAGAGTTCCTAGGCCCCTAGCTAGATATTCATGTAAACTTAAAACTAGTCACACCACTTACACACCCAATATGAAATTGCCTTTCTCATAGATTTAGCTGTCTTTAAAACAATCTTTTAATGAAACTATAGTATCATTGATTATAATCTTCCAAAATATCCGATTGAATCCTAATTTCTAATTTTTCCTTTATCGGTGTACTTATGGCATCATTGGCACCTAGAATGAATCTCTGTCGAACATTAACAAGATCAACCAAGAGATCCATATAAAAGAGCCATGGACTCATCTGTTGAGGACCACCAAGGTCAATCAACCAGATCCATGCCCGAATTTAGAAAACAACTCTTACTCCTTGTTCCAATATCTTTCACCACGACGTATGTGTGGGTATCTTTGACGACCCAGAGCCCGAGCACCCTATGGTCAGCACTCTCTATAGGATCCCTCGCAGGTCACCTAGAACTTCACTCATAGGCCATTTCCTTGGTCCCTCATCCACCGTATCGGAAGCTCACCATTTAAATCAAACTGAGGGGGTGGTCAAGATCTCGGCTCACCTTGCTATGCGAGATGTCCTCCGTTAACTCTCCGTCACTCACAGCTGTTGCAGCTTTATCAGATAGGTGTCCACGACCTCATTCACAAGACGGTCAAAATGATTCCCTAGCATTTTTGACATTAAACAGTCATTTAAAAACAGGTCATAAATACAGTTTCTATAACGAACTCTCGTCTTTCCACACTGTTCCACATCAATCCTCATTTATTTCATGTGTATTTCCATTCACATCACATCATTTTCCATCTCATCACATCTTTTCTCATTTATTAGCAACAGATCTCATCACTCGCATCTACCCATATCCACATCTTATCACATCATATTCATTCACATCACATCATCTATCCCAATTTACATCACATCTCATTTATTCACATCCTGATTCACATCTCATTAACTCACATCCTGATTCACATCTCATTAACTCACATCCTGATTCACATGACATCACATCTCATTTATTCACATCCTGATTCACATCACATCACATCTATTCACGTCCATCACATCCATTTACATCCATTGCATCACATTCATTCATTCATCTCCACCACATTCATTCTCATAACCATCCCATCACATGCATTCTATCCACATTATCACATCACTTCTATCCACATCATATCTTATTCATACACATCTCATCTCATTCATCCACATCTATCAAATCGTTCTCATGTACGACCACTCACATCTATCCATACATTCATACCTATCACTTCACATCCACATATATTCATGTCACATCACATTCTTTCAAATACACATCAACATCCATTCTTTCACATACATCCACATCTATTCTTCACATACACATTCACATCCATTCTTCACATACATATCCACATTCATTCTTCACATACATCCACATTCATTCTTCACATACACATCCACATCCATTCTTCACATACACATTCACATCCATTCTTCACATACACATCCATATCCATTCTTCACATACACATTCACATCCATTCTTCACATACACATCCATATCCATTTTCATCACATCTATTCACATCACATTATTACATCCATCCATTAATTCACATCTATCTGATTCACATCGCATCTCATTACATCTATTCTATGCAAGTTTTCAATTTGATTTTCTTTTAAATACAAAGAGTATTTCTTGAATCAGTATCCCCAAAACTTTTTGATCGGAGTTCTGAATTTCATACCAGAATTCCTTCAATTCTATAACCTGGATCCACAAATCAATTTGAAGGATTTCAAACTTAGTTTTAGATATGACGGGAGTTTTGAGTGTATTTTTCCAAACTAGTCACACCTTCTTTCCATAAAACTGACGAAAGAGTTTGGTCTTGGTCATAGTTTGATTCAAGGTTCGAGTCAGATAAGATTTTTCTTGATCTATCTTTCTCGAAAAGGTTTGATAATTCAGTTACTATTTTAAAAAATTTCTTCCTTTGAATGTTCACTTAACTGAAACTCAAGCAGAATTAGCAGCCATCTGGTGATTCTTCTAGTGGTACAGGTTTTATTTACAAGGAAACAAAATGAACTTAGTTTCCAAAAGATAATGGCAAAATGTTTTAACCATGTAGACCATGGCTAACCCCTCCCTCTCTTTGGTGGTATATAGTCTCATTCTACCTCGTTTAGTTGGCCACTAGATATTTTTATAGAGAAATCCCTATTGTGTTCATTGGGTTGACGTAGTACACACCCAATTGCAAAGGCGGAGGCATCAATGTGAACGTGAAATATGATGTCCCAGTTGGGGGACCCTCAAAATGGGAGCACTCAAGGCTTTCTTCAGGGTATTATATGCCTATTGGCACTATGTTCATTTAAAAATGATTAGAAGTCCATAGAGAGGATGAGAAATGTAGGCGTACATGATGAAGATCTCAGGGGTTTCAATATAAGTAAACCCTCTGTCACGTGCGTTCAAGGCCTATTTAAAAAATCTCTTATCTGTGAATTTTTCATGAATAAAACATACCCTTCTTCTATTCAACCTATGAATACCCCCTTTAAATGGTATCCTTCTATATGTAAAAAGTGTATAAAAAAGGAGATTTTAAAAATCTGATTCTATTGAACCCATGTGCTATGATTACATATTTATGAGTGATCCCCTGAGATGAAGATGTAATGTTGATAATACCCGACATGTCCCATGAAGCGTTGGACTCCTTTGAAATTGGTCAGGTGGTAGCTCAAGAATGAGTCACACCTTGCTGTCGTTTGTGGAGATTCCATGTTTTGAGACAATGTGTCCAAGATTACTCTGTAAACCCAAAATTGGCATTTAAGAGGATTGAGAGAGATTCGGTAGAGTTGGAATCTCTCTAGCACTTTTCATAAAGTGTGATTTCCAAGTAGAGTTTACACTGAGGTCATCCATGAAGACTTCAAGGAATTCTGAAGATATTACTTATAGGCCGTTCATATCAGGCTTTGGAAGGTTCTTGGTGCATTGGTCAGTCCAAATGGCATGACACAATATGCGTACCTGCCCCATTCAATTGGAAAAGGCTATTTTATGTTGATTCTATGGATTGATCAACACTTGATTAAATACAGAGAATCTGCACGGAGCGGCAAAGATTTTGCAGTTCGGGTTGGGAATCAATGGATTCCTTTAGTCCGGAGGAGGTGATCGTATTGACACAGGAATGGAGACATTGGCAAGCTTCTTTTTCCAAACTTGGCTGAAGTATGCATGCGCATTGAACAACCCCCTAAATATTTCAGCCAATGTGTTTCCAAGTCAATAGGGAAGACATATGTTTCTTTTTCAAAAAAACCATCAGGTTTATAAGTTCTACGCGATGTTTTCTCCGCAATGGTTCATCTCTATTGTTATTCCTAGGCTCATGACATGACTTTGGGCATACATGATGTGCTTAGCATATACAAGGACGTGATTTCTTGCCCATCGGTTGTAGGGAATCGGGTGCATGTGTGCCTTGGAAGTATGTCCAAGGTAGCCAAGGTATGCATGCAATTCTTAGAGTCTTCCACCTCTAGGAGGGGTGCAGATTCCATGCTTCCCTCTCCTCATCAATCATCTAATGGCACGTTTGGCATAGGTGGACTATGGTGGATCAGGTTGTTGTCAAACCAAATCCCTTGTGAAGGGTCAGCCACTCATGGGATGGATTTTCCAAGTGCGCAGGTTAACCTTTATCATTTAATCTTTCTTCCAAATATAGATATGATTCGTGTCCCAATCATGGATCATTTTGGTCTCTCCCATGAAGTGACATCCTAGGTTATAATCATACAAAGCAGGCTACTTGTTGCCAAAGTTCATCGCCACGAAGGTGTGTCGGAAGTTGGTCCTGAGGATCTTGGTCTTCAAATCCCTCAGGAGGCCTATGGGCCTTGCGGTGTCTCCATCACCAAATTTCACAAGTAAAGTCGTTTCATCCATGGCAGGTGCTCCCCATTTCTTGGAGCATCTTTTAGTAACAATGCTCACTCCTGCTCCTCCATCCAAGAGATGGCAGTGACTTGAAAGCCATTGAAGGTTATGGGTAGTGCTATGTTGAGTTCATCTCCTTTGAACTATTCCCCTAGTTTGTTAGCTCAAATAGTGGAGGTGCTAATGATTCAATGAGGAACTATGAATCCATCATGATTTGTCGCGTTAGAGCTTTCTAGCTCTGCAAGCTCTTTCATTCCTACTCCTAGGCGTCCTTCCATCCAATTCTTCAAATCTTTCCATAAGCTCGAGCTTTCTTAGAGTAAGGTGCCAATGGGGATTTGTATTTGAGAAGATAGGAAGGAGGAGAGACCGGCAATGTCTCTAGAAAGTAGTGCAATTTCATGAGCTGGATCACCCTTGTCCGTGTTTAGGCTCTTGCAGGTGTAGGGTATTGAAACCTAGACTTTCGTACCTATTATTTTTAGGTGATCATCTCCTAGGTTTTTGAGATACTCTAGAGTCGGATTTTCTTGGTGGGGGATATCTATAGTTGTTAGTGCTACCACTCGAGGAGGTCTCTTGGAGGGTGATTGCTCATGGAAATCTCTATTACGTTCCTGAGCTTCTTGAGTTGGTCTTATGTTGGGGGCTGAGGGACATGCTTCAAAGAATGTTGTCTGAGGCTTATCCTCCAATTGAGATTGAAAATTCCTATCCAAATCTTGTGGTGCCTTTAGCCTTTCCTTATCTTTAATGGGGTTAGGATGTTAGGCTAACTTCTGAGGCAATTCTTTGGTGTCTATTCTAACGAGAGGGGCTGAAGGTAGTACTTTCTCCCAAGCTTCAGACGAGGAGGTTGACTCATTGGTGGTTGTTCCATCCTCGGACCCACTCTTGTTCCGATACTTCCTTATGGGATAGAACTTTTGTCTGTGAAGGGTGTCCCTGATTTTTCAAGGTCAATGCCTCAATATTAGTATGACGTACAACCCTTTGTCTAATTTACATTCTCGTAACTACATTAAGAAGGATCGTATAGATAAAGCCATCTTGTACACTTAGCCAATTAATGCTAGTGTTAGAATTAGCTTCATGTGTTTACCACACTGTGCTAATTCTTAGTGCATAGTCCTTGTAAATATGGTCTATTCCACATCCCATGCATAAAGGAGTTAAGGTGGAGGTACTCACAGGAGTACTAGCCACCCCTTTTTTGACCGGATACTCAGCTACTCAGTGAGGTCCTACATAGTGATAGCATTGCATGGATAGTCGTTTGGCCATGTTATTCAAGTCTCCTCCATGGATTTGGGGTTGCTAGGTACACGAGCTACATTTGGTCTCCCTCCATCACGTAGTGACTTAGGATCTAGGAGGGTGGGTGGTTTGATTCGAAGGGCTCAAAGGTGGTCCCTTGAGTGGTTTCCCCCTCATCACCCTCTTTGAAGATTTCAATCAAGGTTAACTGATGATCATGGATGATTCGAGTGGGGGATGTGGTGGTAGTATAGGAGGTGGTAAGGGCACTTTGAGTACCCTAAGAGTTCATCTCTGAGCCACTTCATGGCCTAGTTGAGGTGCATTATCCAGCGTTGGTGTTGGCAAGGCTAACAGTTGTCTAGGGTTTGCTAGCAAGACTTGGGGTACAAGCTTGGGATTGAGCAACGCTTTGATGGTAACAATTTACAGTTCATGATTGCCCCATCTTTTGCACAATAAGCACAGTAGAGAGTGGGATGGGGTCTTAGATGTGGACACTCCATGCTAGTATGGTTAGCTCAACAAATCAGGCACCATACTAACTCCCTCTTTGGTGCTGCTGAAACTGCTTATCATGTTGTCTTGAGGAAGACTCCTTCCCTTTCACTTCAAATCTTGTGTTGGTGGTTTTTAAAGATGCTTTAGATGTGCCCTCATGCAGTTCTTGGGAATGAGTTCCTTTGAAATTATCCTCAAAGTCCACAGTAGTCCTACAATATTGCTCAAAGGAGGTGTGAGCTAGTGCGTATAAGGAGTTAGGCAAGGGTACATCTTCAAGGTTCTCAAGGAACTTGCCAACCAACCTTTCATCAGAGAACTTGTCTCTGTCATCTACAGTGAGAGTGAAGGTATCTCACCCGCCGATTGATATAGTCCCGTATGGATTCCCCATCCTTCTATTTTATGTTATGATGTTGTTTGATTGGGATCCATTGGGTTCCTTGGTATGAGTATACTACCTTGAAGGCCTCTTTCAAAGGCTTCAAAGGTAGCCTTATCCTCTAGCTTCAGTAATTGAAACCACTTCCCAACTTTGCCATCTAGGGTGAGTCCCCAAAGGCACTCACCTTAACCTAGTCATCCACATGACCATATGCCTCACAAAACTGATTCAACATTTCTAAATGTGGTATGGGGTCTCTAGTTCCATAGAACTTGGTGATTAACTTGGAAATGTGGTCTCATTTGTTTTGCTCTTCTCTTGGCCCTTTGTGCTGGCTCAACTGGTGTTGGCGGTGTTATTCCGACAGCTACCCCCTCCTTATTTCCATGGCGATCCTCAACATTTCTTGAGTTAATCCTGACATATCGGAGGCTAGTGTGGGTTGGGATAAGATAGGAGAGGGATCTAGGCTGTGTGAATAATATAACATTAGAGGTCCTTGTCTCAAAGGAAGACCGGTTAGTACTTCATAGGGTCCCATATGGTATCCAAGGTATATCCACTGGGGCGGGCATTGTTTTGGTACATTGGTGTAGAGGGTTGATAGGATTATGCAGGGCTCTCTCTCTCTTTGATAGGACATTTTAAGACCCTCGAGAGCGGGCTTTTGACCTAGGTTTTGCATAGGACTATATTCTTGGTATGAGCTAGCAATTCCAGCGGTTGGCATGGCCCCCCAGATTGGTGGATTAGTATGGGCTGGGGTACCCTCACTTTGCACTATCTCCAGCCTGCAATCTAGGGGTGGTGTGGCCTCCCTTGTTGTTGCTCGTTGGCATTCCATGCCCATGTCCTTGGATATGGATTGTCTGATTGTGTTCCCAGGTTTAAGTTTTTGAGTTTTGAAGCAAAACTTCTTTGTGAATGAGTGGGGGACTCTTGGTCTTTCTCTAAGGTAGGTGGTTTGTCTATGCATTGGGCCACCAATCCTCCTCGCTTTAGGTCAAGGGTGGTGTGTCTTGTGCTAGGATGCTCCTCACTCTCCTGGTGCTCTCAAAGGACTAACACACCATTTGGCTTCACACTGTGTTTACCGAAGGGTCTAATCTTACAAGAGAGGGAGCGTCAAAAGGGTCCACGCCATCAAAACAAAGAGTTGTTTGCACCAATTTCCCTGATCGTAAGTGCATGAATGTGGGAAGTGGAAGTGTTGAATCCACCTTTGAACAGTTTTTTAATTTTTTTGGGGTGAAGGTATGGCCATACGCTAGGTAAGGAATGGGAGTTCTCTTCTAGAGAGAACGGTTGTATGCTTGAGAAGTAATGGGAATTCGCTAGAGGAAGGCATGGATGTACGCTTGAGTAAGGCACAGATGTGGCTTGGCCGATGGTACGGGTATTCTCTTGTGAAGGAATGGGCGTATGCTCGTGAAGGAATGAGTGTACGCTGGTGAAGGAACAGGCATATGCTTGTGAAGGAACGAGCATACACTTGCTGGGTCAGGAAGATCCCCTAAACGCGTAGGGACAATGTGTCTTCCGATAGCCGCCCCCTAATATTCTCCTGACTATACAGTTGTAACCTTTTTATACCCCTCTTCAATTCTCATTATGCCCTTATAAATGCATTTTATTCTCTTTGAATGCACATTACGCTCATATTTATGAAGCAAATTTGAAAAGATATGCCCAAGAGGAAGGAATGGCCATAGCCAAGGAAGGGACGATTGTGGCTCTCACAAGTGAAGGGGCACACGCTTCTCAAGAAGACAGGCACAGGCGAAAAATGTGCCAAACCTCCTCCTAAGATCTCTGAGATTTGGGTTTTTCTTGATGACTTTTTTGTGTTTTCTTTTTGTGGGTGGCTTGAGCTAACCTCAAGCTACCCAATGGTACCTAGAATGCTTAACAAAACCTATCAACATAAGACTAATTAAGGGATTAAGCTACTTATGCAAGTTTTAACAAATGTTGAAGGAAACAAAAATTCATGAACTTTAAGAGCACGATTAGGCACTTGTGTCACCCACTTTCGATGAAGACTCTCAAGCTCTTCATGCTTCATTAAAATCCATTGTTGAGGAAAACATAATTAATCAAACAAACAAACGTACTCAACATACAACTACTATTGGATTTACATTCCAACAGGGCTATGTAATGACTCTAGCAAGTGATAGAGTGTGGAGGACCCTAAGCTAAATGCCTTTCCTCCATAGTGGGCCAAAGATGTTAACTAAATCAATGTGCTACCTTGCACAAGAGAGGGAGAGAAGAAGAGAAGGAAGACCACACAAGGGTCGATTCACAAACTAGCAAAATAGCCAACCCTAATGAGGGTAAACTCCCCTATATGTGTGGCCACTAGGTCGCTCCACCTCCACATGTGTCACTCAAATAGAGCTTCCCCATAGGCTAGGTAGATAGCAAAGAGGAATAGTGGTGAATAAATGCATCAAACAGAACCAAAGAGTGAGTGGCGCAAGATACCATAAATAATAAGGAAGTGTGTGGCAAATAAATGCATCAAACAGATGGCAAAGAGTTCTCCCAAGACAACATAAGTACAATGTTTCATGTTACGTAGCCTTGCGAAAAAAAAAACTCCATTCTCTACACATCCCTGCAAAGAAAAAAAAAACATTCTCTACATAGTATTAAAAGTGCTTTCCTACATAGTATTAAAAGTGCTTTCCTAAACGGGGGGAAGGACACATTTTCTTATGTTGTTAAATTTCATGAGAGGATTGTGCCACTTCTCTGCTGGTTCTACACTTTGTATGGTCTTTTCTTCCTTTTGTAATTTCTTTCCCATACACAATAGAAAGAGTGCATGAAACTTTTTTCTTTTTGGTATAAGTAGTTGATATGAGTTGACGATTTTCCTAATGCATGTCTTCTTTTCATGCAAATACTTTTTGACAAGATGAGGCTATCATTGTATATACAATTAAAGTTTGCGATGCTTTTTGTGGTAATGATGCTTTGCAAGAAACCAATTTTTCCTTTGTAAGGTACATCCTCAAAATGACACACACTAAAAAATATATTAACTCTAAGAAATATGCAGTACATTTCTAAAATTCATACTTGATTGCATGCTATTCATTGAAATTTTTTTAGCCATTTAAATTATATCTAAGAATTGTTAACTTTTTTATTACATAGTGGTGCTGTAAATCTTTCTTATTTAGGGTGACCACTACTCTCATAGAACTCAATGATTATTTTATGATAATCAAACACAAAATATCACATATTGTCGTGATTTTATGAGATTGGAATGATGCATCCTCTATTCAAGAAGTCCTTGAAACCCTTTGTTCATTATTATAGGCATGAATGATTGAATTGGCGTGAACACACCACTTATCAAATCTAGTTAGCCTAAATAGAAATTTACCTTTTTATCGTTGCTTTTTTGATATTATGCTTTTTTATATCCATGTCTCTGTGTGTGTGTGTGTGTGTGTGTGTGTGTGTGTGTGTGTGTGTGTGTGTGTGCATGTTACGTAGCTTACACATTAAGCATGATCAAATTGCAAACGACAATTTTTAAACTTAAAATCCTTGTATACTTAGTTTTACTAAAAAAACGAAAGTTTGTGTTATACTTGTACAGGCAATTTTAATATTTTAGGTACTCCTTATGTGTGATCATGTTTTTTTCCTTCAAATAATAGCACAAGGCTAATCAAGTAAATAGATATTTTCAAAATGATCACAAAACAAGGAATCAAATATCTCTTAGTTGCAGTCCATGCACACATTTCTATGTGTGTGCGTGTGTGTGTAATAGAGAGAGAGAGAGAGAGAGAGAGAGAGAGAGAGAAAGAGAGAGGGGGGACTTGCCCATCTGAAGGGAAAAACTTCAATGTTGATTTCACGAATTTTGTTTCCGAGTGAGTATAGTTTTTTAAACTTTTTGAATGATAATCAAAGATAGAGTTGACTAAATATAAAACCATTTAAATCTCACATAACATTCAAAGTACACATAACTGAATAATATGCACAAGGCTTGCAAACGAAAAGCAACACACATGTCCATTATTTTCAAGGTGGAGGTCTTGCACTGGTAAAACTAGTGCCCCACATGATTATAGGCTAATATACAAAAAGGATAATAGTTGTCGTGTAACCTTGATGCAGTTGTAGTTTCCACCCCTGTGAAAAAGAAAAAAAAAGCAAACATGTGAGGTAGCTAGAGTAGGGTAGTTTTAGCTCCAGTAGATAAGTTCTAGATAAGGCACATTAGAATAAGAAAGGATCAATAACCTTGAAAACTATGCTCTTGTTCTCATTACTCACCCATTGGGTTTGCTAATGTCCAGGCCCACCTGGACCTCTACCTCCACCTCCACCCGGTCCTTTGCCGCCCGGACCTTGACACATTAGTTTAAGGAACAATCAATAAACTTGACAAATGGGTTCTTTTTCATTACGCAACCATTAAGTTTGGTAATGTCCAAGCCCTCCTGAACCTTTACCTCCACCGCCCGGTCCTCCACCGCCTGGTCCTCCTCGTCCACCCGGTCCTCCACCGCCCGGACCTCCACCACCCGGTCCTCCACCGCCTGGTCCTCCTCGTCCGCCCGGACCTCCACCACCCGGACCTCCACGTCCACCCGGTCCTCCTGGTCCACCCGGTCCTCCACCGCCCGGACCTCCACCGCCCGGACCTCCACGTCCACCCGGTCCTCCACCGCCCGGTCCTCCTGGTCCACCCGGTCCTCCACCGCCCGGACCTCCACCACCCGGACCTCCACGTCCACCCGGTCCTCCACCGCCCGGTCGTCCACGTCCACCCGGTCCTCCGGGACCAAACTGTGCATTGGCCTCTCTCGTATTGGCCACTAATAAGAACAACACGAGCACTCCACTAACAATTAGCAAGGTATAAGGCTTCTTAGGAGCCATGATAGATGATCCAAACCAACGAGAGACCACACGCTCTAGAAGATGGGGAAATCGCATGGTAATCTGTCGTATATATACAGACTGCTTCGAAGGTCGCTCGGTGGTTGCAATGGAAACGAGAGAATGCGCACGTGCCCCAAGCGTATGAGTCATTTGTCAAAAATAACTCTCACCGTAGCCACTACCCCCAACTTTTTCCCCACCCACAGCCTCTTTTACTGTTGTGCGTCCTGCCATGAGTTGACGCTCTAGTTGACGTTTCATCTATAAAGAAAACGTTAACGTTTCATCTATATATGTATGTAGTTAACGTTTCATCTCTCTCTCTCTCTCTATATATATATATATATATATATATATATGTATGTATGTAGTTAACGTTTCATCTATAAAGAAAAAGTTATTAAAAAGGATAAATATAAGTCACTTCTCACTGCAGTCATGACCTACCTTTTTGCCCTCCAATAGCCGCGCTCCCCGCGTCTCAAACTTTTCCATAAAGTTGACCCTCTTGAATTTAGCGATAGTAGTAACTGCCTACATACACATGACATACATACACACAAATATATGTATGGAGAATGTGTTTACACACTTATGGTATGCACATGTATGGTTTTCACCCATTTATATTATACATGGTTTTCTATATTATGCATGGCTTTTGTATATTATGCATGGTTTCATCACCAACACTTCTCTTTATGCATGGCATTATCACCAACCTCTATACTATGCATTGCTTTATCACCGACCCTCATGTGTTATAAAGTGGCAATTATTGAATGGTGCTGCATAATAGTACATGATGATAGCTTTGAAAAAGTGACTCCTTTCAATAAAGAAGAAGTTATAAAAAAGGCAAGACCATTATCACTATATTTTGTTAGTATTCCATTATAACTTAGTAGATCAAGAGCTCACTCTTGTAGGCTTCTTTAAGCATATACATGTCGAACAATTCAGTACCCTAAATGTGATTTTCTCCTAAGTTGTATAGTGGGATAAGAAAAAAATAAGAAGCATCGATAACTTTATGAAAATTAAATATTAGGGTAAGTGCATTTTAATAGGAACTTATTAAGACAGACAATTAAATACCATTTAAAAAGAACCAGTCATAGGCGAGACAGATCTAGACATAACACTCAAATCCGAGTCTTGATAAAGGAGTTATGGGATTCTTTAAGCATGTACTTATTGTTAGAAAATATGGTGTCATATATTTATGTGATTGAGGGGAAGTTTTGGAAGTATAATTTGGGTAATATCGATTGTGTAATATTGCAAGGATAAGCATATGGGTAGGTGCTATCAATTTTGTAATGTTGGAAGGATAAGCATATGAGTAGGTGCTATCTTAAAAATGTGACAATGGTCCATGAATAAGGATGCTACATGGTAAAGAGTCTTAGCCAAGGGCTATCTATATTAGAAGCCTCCGCTCATTGTATGGTTCATAACATATTGCACGACATTTGCTTGAATGTGCTCATTGGTGTCCACATTTATTAATCATAGATTAATATCTTGATTATTTTGAACCTCCATAATCTAATCTCTCTCATTATCTACATCACTCTACCAAGCCTATCCCTATCACCTTAGAGCAATACCAGTTTAGAGTAGATTTGTTCTTTGGTTTGTTTGATTATGGTTTTATGCATTGTTTTCTTTGATTTTGGAAAATTAGCACACTTATTATCTTAGGGAGAGATTATTTGTGAGATTGCTTTGTTTCATGGAGTTTCTTGAAGCTACCCATGGAGTAAGCAAGTTAAGATTTTAGTAACATGAAGATTTTTGAGGTCCACATTCTCAATGAAGCTACCAAGAAGACATTTGTATCTCAAGAAAGGTTAGTTTTGTGTTTTTTACCTCATGAAGAGTTGGTTTGAGCATAGATTATGATCAATGTGAAGAAGGAATGCTATTTGATGGGATGTGTGGTTCTTTGTGTTTGGCAAGGAATGTGAAGAGGTGTAAACTTGTCCAAGTAAGGTTTAAATCGTTGTGGGCTAAGGATGTAACCACCTTGAGCATGTCAAAAAGAGGGTTGTGTGCTTGTTAAGTTTGCTCATGAAAGATGAGAAAAATGACTCTAAAGGATATCGAAGCCTTTCATGTCAGTTTTGCACCTATGGTTTTCCAAAAGACACCTATGAAGAGAACCCTTGAAGATTTTGCATGTAAAGGGGAAAAGCATGCATGAACTATGACTTTTATTCCAAAAGTTGAGACAAGTTGGTAGAAGATGAGATATATCCCAATGAAAGGGAATAATGCATAATTCTTGCCTCTAGTGAAAGTTATTAGAAGATGAGATATGGCGCAATGAAAGAGAAGAATGTAGAATTCCTTACCTAGTCGAAGTAGACAACATGGTTCAACAAAGTGCTCATAAGCATTGGTTTTTAGACACATAGCTACAAATAAAAAGCTCAAGTTGATGGTAACTCACAACCATCGACAAAAGAACACACTTATTAGAAAAGAAGGCCTTCTATAGTAATAAAAAAATGTACAAGCTCCTCACTACCTTTAGATGAGAAGAAAAGAAGGCTAATAATGATAGTAAAATTAGGTCATTGGCCTAGCACATCAATACACACAATCCAGCAGTTGTGGCAAGTGTATTGAGATAAGATAAAGAAGAAGCTTGGTGGCCAAGAAGTCACTCACTCACTACTCAGCTTGTGTAAAGAAGAACAAGTATAAGAAAATTATTGGACTTAAAAAAGGCCTATCTAACTAATTACTAAAAAACAGAATGGGCTAGCAATGAGAGTGTTGGGATTCCATATTCATGTACCAAAGATCTTTTTGGCAGATTTGGCCCCAAATCTCTCAACATCAAGCAATTCAAATATAATATTAGATATCCCACACTTAAAAAATAGAGAGATGTTAGATGTAGCTTGTGGTTCTCTCATAAAAAGTCAAATGGAATTTTGAATTGTGAGTTACATTTCATATCCATTTTTTAATGCTCAACGTTTCACTTTTATCCCTTTTGCATTTCTTCCCTTTTCCATTTCCCTCCCTTTTTCTTAGGCGGAATATAATTTTGTCATATCTCTTGCTTATTCTACCAAAATTTACGGGTAGCTTCATCTCTACCATAGCTATCTTGTTATAAAATTTCATTCCATTTGGATCAAACTATTGTGACTTATGACAATTTATACATTTTATCCATATAGTTACTCTTCTTTTTAAGATTTCTAAGGGGACGTTTTAGAGATAGCTTTCTCTCTATTATCTTGAACTTCTTGTAGATTTTCTCATTTATAAAACCTTAACAAGTTCTTGTTGATTTGTCATAGCATATCCTTGAGTTTAATGCTTATAGATGCTTGGTTCTTAATGCCCTTCTATTAAGATTTTTAATGTTACATATTATGAGTTCTAATACATTGTTGTAGGTTGTGTTAGAATCAGAGCATTTAGTTTAGGATTCATAATAGGTAATAAATTTTTCATTTTGTTGTTATGTTGAAATTTTGTTATTTGTCATTTTGTTGCAATTTTGTTGTTTCTAGACGTTGAAATTTTACTGTTTGCAAAGGTTTTTTTTGTTATGTTGGTTTTTAATGCATTGCTTTTTATTATGTTGTAGGTTCTATTGAATCACATCATTTTATTAGTTTAGAGTTTGTAACTCGTAAATAAAAGTTTTCATTTTTTGTTAATTACGTTGTAGTTTATGTTGAATTAGAGCATTTTATTAGTTTAGAGTTGGTAACATGTAATAAAAGTTTCCATTTCATTGTTATGTTGGAATTTTATTATTTTGTAGATGTTTTTGTTATTATGTTAGCTTCTAATGCATTTTTGTTATGTTGTAGGATGTGTTCAATCATATTATTTCATAAGTGTAAGATTGGTAATATATGCTAGAATTTTATTGTTTATATATGCTTACAAATTGTATTGAATCTAAATAGTATTGTACTAGTGTAGGGTTGGTAGTTAGGATTGTTAATTTTGGTCTAATGTTGTCACAATTTTTAATTATTAATATGATCATATGCTAGTTTGCTATATGGATATTGATCTTTTCTTTGTGCTTTATGCTTGTAGATGGCTGATAGATAAAAGACAATGTATAGTATATAGTCCATGGAGGTTATCAATATGGTAGATGATGAAGGGAGATGGGTTAAAGATCTTTACCATAAGTATGAATGGATAATAACGTATCCAAGCACCAAGGGACCCTTTAAAGTCAAGACTAAGGATAAATAATGTTAGATAAATCATTGGAAGGGAAAAATAATAGATTTTAGATAGTATACTAGTGGAACATAGGTATTTATTCAACATGCATGTATGCACAAAGATACCTATATGTACCTTTCCATCAATATTTCTAAGCATAGGCCAAATGGTGAATGTGTGATTTGATGTTATCTATGATATAATTAAATAATAGGTCTCTTATGAACCAAACCCTCCACTATCTATGGCAAGGGAATCACACTAAGGGTAGAGTGACTCATTCTAGGCCTCATATCATAATGTCCTAATGTTTGGCTATTCTATCTCCTCTCCGTCTAACTATAACAATATTTACCCCAAAAAGGTAAATGATTTCTTCAAGTGTTTTCCTTCATAATTCTCACAAGTAGGTCACATCGAGCGGCTCCTCCGAGGCTCAATAAGATTCTTCTATCCCTATGATTGTCAAACTAAATTGTTTGTCTCCCAGGTTTTTATCATTCTAAAACACAAGTTTGTTTTCTTTTAGAAAATACCCGCAACTCGGGTCCACTCGACCACACATTTTCCAGTGTTTGATCCTTTTTCTCCTTTGACTAGATCCATTGGCTTAGGCTATTCTTATTTAATCCCATGGTCTAGACTTCCGCTCTCCACTAGACCTATGAGCTAGTACGAACTCATGCTACAAGAAAGGTAAATGGTTCACTCAACCAGAGTACCATGGTTTGCACTTAGAGCTTGAGTTCCTTGTAAGCAAACACACACAAGAGAGTACAAGACACAAGAGAGAGAGTACAAGACACAAGAGAGTACACACACACAAGAGAGTACAAGACACAAGAGAGAGAGTACAAGACACAAGAGAGTACACACACACAAGAGAGTACAAGACACAAGAGAGAGATGGAATTTTCTTCTATCCTCTTCTCTTCTCTATAACCATATAACTAAAAGATAAGAGTACATACATAAAGGGAAAGTACTCTCCTACAATAACATACAATGGTCAATCCATAGTTTGAATCTGACTATATGAGCTGGTGTTATAACTATGCTACGACTCTAGTACTCCAAAGTGGTTGTCACACAACCTGGCATCCCTAGCGGCATATCAACCATAATCTCACCAACCATGCCAGTGGTATAACTGCAGAAGTTATCACCTAGGTGGGTCATCAATGTCCGCCGCCGTAGCACTAGTTGAGCTCAATATCTCAACATTCCCCCTCAATCCCAACTCCACAATCTGCACTCCAAGTAAGCTCCTAAACCTGTGGAGCCTCTTTGTGCCCAATGCCTTTGTGAGATGTCAACCATATGATCCTCTATGTTGACATATACCAAATCTACATCACCTGCTAGAACTGTCTCCCTCACAAAGTGATAGTGCACCTCAATGCGCTTTGTTCTAGCATGGTATATTGGGTTACTGGGGCCAACTATATGCTACTCATGTTGTCACAATAAATGAAAACAACCCTATCCATAGGCTCATCCATAAAGCCAAGTAGCTCTGAAACCAAGCTACCTCACAAGCTACCATAGAACTACCCATATACTCTGCCTCTGTACTCGACAAAAAAACTATTGGCTGCTTCCTGGGTGGATGCATGGTAAAGTGGACTTGAAACCTATGTCCTGCACATGGCTTTTAACCTGGTTTTTAAACATTTAAAAAAGTCAATTTCCCTCATTTTCTCCCACATTTTGTACGTTTGAAAAGCTTGAAAACAAAAAATAGTTACAAGTAGCTCATGGTGCACTCATTTCGCCACCTCTCTCTCTCTCTCTCTCTCTCAATTTTGCTTACCCACTCTGTCTCTTTCCATCTCCTCTGCACCCTAAACCTACTGTCACCTTGTTGTTTACCCCCCTCTCTCTCTCTCTCTCTCTCTCTCTCTCTCTCTCTCTCTCTCTCTCTCTCTCTATCTCTATCTCTATCTCTCTCTCTCTCTCCATATTGTAGGCCCCTTACTGTTGTTTCACACACCGACACACACATACTCATGGACCTTTCACCCATCATAGATTCCCAAGAATTTAGAGGCAGATGTAGAAGTTCATCCTGTGTAGAGGGTTGCGAATCATGCATAAAGTTTTCTACCAATGCAATCAAGGATTATCATGCACAGACAAAGCCAAAACAATGTGCAAGGATGAATTCTAAGGTACAAAAAGAATAGGAGCACAATGCAAGTCATAGTGCAAATGAGCAGAAGCGTCAGAAAATATGCAACGACATTGTTCAATACTTTAATCAATGGACCAAGGGTCTAGACGAGAAGACACGTTAGATATATTAGCTTAGGTTCTCCAACATCGCTCCATGAGAAGGAAATTTCCAACAGTTTTCCACTATGGCACTTGGCAAGTCTAATAGAGGGCATAAGAAATACACTTGAAGTAGTGAAAGTGCCTAGAAACTCTGAGGAGCTATTTCTTCAAAGGTCTATCCCAATGATTCTTATGAATGGCGCCGACACATATACATCCTCTCTTAATATGTCAAATGCTTCAAGGTAGTTGAACATACACAGATGTAATCTCTATGTAGCTAGAGAGCGTTTGCAAACCTTTGTTGATGGTATTTTCCCATTATCTTCAACTATATTTAGCAAATTTTCTAACTGATATTATACGGGTTGAACATTTGTATGATACCGGGTAAAGATTGGGAGGACAACTTAGGGTGGCCATATGATACGAGTGTTTTGTACTGGTATGATACTGTTTGGAACATTAGCTCTATGAGACATGCATTAGATATAAGTTAAAGATCAGCTTTTCTTCAGACAACACCAGTTTTGAAACAATATGATACCGGTGTTAAACCAATAAGATACCAGTTGGTGAACTAGATGTATACACCTAGGAGCCTATAACTACAAACTAGTTTCAAGCCAAATGTTTAACTTGCCTACGATGGTTTGGTATTATAGGTTGAACTATATTTGTTGTTTAAGGAGATGCATCCCCATAGGCACCAGTTCATCAACGAGCTTTTGAGAAATTAAAGCCATACTCTGTGCACAAGTTTAAGGATCAATACACTTGTTGCTGCATAACACATGTTCAAATGTCATTCTTAAAAGATTCCTTGAACCAGATTAGAGGATCTACTTTTGGGCTGCATGGCAAAGAATGTCAATGTGATTGTGTCATTTGTAATGTGGGTTCTCAGCCAGGTGGGTGCAAGGCTGCAGAGAAGTCCTACAAGAGCATCACAAGCACATCCTATGTCCCAAAGCTAAAGGTACTATTTTCTATGCTTCAAAGTGTCTGATGGGGAGTTGCACTGCTTGTGGTCCTTGAAACATAGCAATTTGTCCAGTTGAATTTACATAGGTTGGTCGACTTGTCACCATGAAGATCTTTTAGGACATAGACTATAGAACCACTAATGATGGCAAGACAAAGAAGAGGAAAGAGTTAATACACAAGGAAATGTCATGCAAGGCACTGAATCAAATGTTCAATGACCAACTTGAAAATTTTATCAAACATAATTTTGTGTATAGGTATCAAGCTGAGCAATACAAAGAATGCTTGTCCAGTTTTCCTAAAGATGTGGTAATATATCTTGTAAACTTTGCTGAGAATTACTCTTTTAAGGAGAAAAATTAGATACACTAAATGCACTGGTATTCAAGCCAAGTGTCCATATTTGTGCATATTACATACTTTCACATTGCATATGAAATCCACAAAACGATACACCTTTATATCTCTCATGATAAGAAGCATGATACCCATTTTGTGCAACATTGTTTCATGCTACGGTATAATTGGGTATTATCCTATGGTATTCCCCTACAACGTCATTGGGTTTGGTCTGATGGTGCTTCGTCTCAATTCAAAGCAAAAAGGCCTTTCTACTTTGTTTCCACGTACACTGCCATCACAGGTTTGCAAATGACTTGGAATTTATTTGGCTCTGGTCATGAAAAGGGAGAGCACGACAGTGTAGGGGCTGGTGAAGAGAGCACTAACTCATGAACAACTCAATCCTAATGGTGAGAAGCTCCAATGTGTAGCTAATGTTATAAAGTTTTTGCAAGAAACGCTCACCCCACTAGAGCCGAGTCCACATATGAATCACAAGCTTAGTACGTTAGTAGAGTCTTTTGGGAGATAAAGTTGGGTGATATACAGACAGAGACGAGGCATGGAATGTCAAGGCTGTAACAAACACAAGATCCCTACATTCAGTCTTTGCATACTCTTAGCACACAATCCAACAGCATTGAGGGTGAATTGGTTATCATGTTATTGTAGTAATTGTATAGAACACTTATGGCATAGTTGTTGCAACAATCAGTCTCATATTCATAGCTAGGACTACATTGCCCTTGAACCATATGTAGATGGCACTGAAGAAAATGTTGACATTGATGTTAACATTGCAAACATTGAAGAGGACACCTACGAAGTCATGACCTACCTTTTTGCCCTCCAATAGCCGCGCTCCCCGCGTCTCAAACTTTTCCATAAAGTTGACCCTTTTGAATTTAGCGATAGTAGTAACTGCCTACATACACATGACATACATACACACAAATATATGTATGGAGAATGTGTTTACACACTTATGGTATGCACATGTATGGTTTTCACCCATTTATATTATACATGGTTTTCTATATTATGCATGGCTTTTGTATATTATGCATGGTTTCATCACCAACACTTCTCTTTATGCATGGCATTATCACCGACCTCTATACTATGCATTGCTTTATCACACCGACCCCCATGTCCTATAAAGTGGCAATTATTGAATGGTGCTGCATAATAGTACATGATGATAGCTTTGAAAAAGTGACTCCTTTCAATAAAGAAGAAGTTATAAAAAAGGCAAGACCATTATCACTATATTTTGTTAGTATTCCATTATAACTTAGTAGATCAAGAGCTCACTCTTGTAGGCTTCTTTAAGCATATACATGTCGAACAATTCAGTACCCTAAATGTAATTTTCTCCTAAGTTGTATGGTGGGATAAGAAAAAATAAGAAGCATCGATAACTTTATGAAAATTAAATATTAGGGTAAGTGCATTTTAATAGGAACTTATTAAGACAGACAATTAAATACCATTTAAAAAGAACCAGTTAATAGGCGAGACAGATCTAGACATAACACTCAAATCCGAGTCTTGATAAAGGAGTTATGGGATTCTTTAAGCATGTACTTATTGTTAGAAAATATGGTGTCATGTATTTATGTGATTGAGGGGAAGTTTTGGAAGTATAATTTGGGTAATATCAATTGTGTAATATTGCAAGGATAAGCATATGGGTAGGTGCTATCAATTTTGTAATGTTGGAAGGATAAGCATATGAGTAGGTGCTATCTTAAAAATGTGACAACGGTCCATGAATAAGGATGCTACATGGTAAAGAGTCTTAGCCAAGGGCTATCTATATTAGAAGCCTCCGCTCATTGTATGGTTCATAACATATTGCACGACATTTGCTTGAATGTGCTCATTGGTGTCCACATTTATTAATCATAGATTAATATCTTGATTATTTTGAACCTCCATAATCTAATCTCTCTCATTATCTACATCACTCTACCAAGCCTCCCTATCATAGATTAATATCTTGATTATTTTGAACCTCCCTAATCTAATCTCTCTCATTATCTACATCACTCTACCAAGCCTATCCCTATCACCTTAGAGCAATACCAGTTTAGAGTAGATTTGTTCTTTGGTTTGTTTGATTATGGTTTTATGCATTGTTTTCTTTGATTTTGGAAAATTAGCACACTTATTATCTTAGGGAGAGATTATTTGTGAGATTGCTTTGTTTCATGGAGTTTCTTGAAGCTACCCATGGAGTAAGCAAGTTAAGATTTTAGTAACATGAAGATTTTTGAGGTCCACATCCTCAATGAAGCTACCAAGAAGACATTTGTATCTCAAGAAAGGTTAGTTTTGTGTTTTTTACCTCATGAAGAGTTGGTTTGAGCATAGATTATGATCAATGTGAAGAAGGGATGCTATTTGATGGGATGTGTGGTTCTTTGTGTTTGGCAAGGAATGTGAAGAGGTGTAAACTTGTCCAAGTAAGGTTTAAATCGTTGTGGGCTAAGGATGTAACCCACCTTGAGCATGTCAAAAAGAGGGTTGTGTGCTTGTTAAGTTTGCTCATGAAAGATGAGAAAAATGACTCTAAAGGATATCGAAGCCTTTCATGTCAGCACCTATGGTTTTCCAAAAGACACCTATGAAGAGAACCCTTGAAGATTTTGCATGTAAAGGGGAAAAGCATGCATGAACTATGACTTTTATTCCAAAAGTTGAGACAAGTTGGTAGAAGATGAGATATATCCCAATGAAAGGGAATAATGCATAATTCTTGCCTCTAGTGAAAGTTATTAGAAGATGAGATATGGCGCAATGAAAGAGAAGAATGTAGAATTCCTTACCTAGTCGAAGTAGACAACATGGTTCAACAAAGTGCTCATAAGCATTGGTTTTTAGACACATAGCTACAAATAAAAAGCTCAAGTTGATGGTAACTCACAACCATCGACAAAAGAACACACTTATTAGAAAAGAAGGCCTTCTATAGTAATAAAAAAATGTACAAGCTCCTCACTACCTTTAGATGAGAAGAAAAGAAGGCTAATAATGATAGTAAAATTAGGTCATTGGCCTAGCACATCAATACACACAATCCAGCAGTTGTGGCAAGTGTATTGAGATAAGATAAAGAAGAAGCTTGGTGGCCAAGAAGTCACTCACTCACTACTCAGCTTGTGTAAAGAAGAACAAGTATAAGAAAATTATTGGACTTAAAAAAGGCCTATCTAACTAATTACTAAAAAAAAGAATGGGCTAGCAATGAGAGTGTTGGGATTCCATATTCATGTACCAAAGATCTTTTTGGCAGATTTGGCCCCAAATCTCTCAACATCAAGCAATTCAAATATAACTTTAGATATCCCACACTTAAAAAATAGAGAGATGTTAGATGTAGCTTGTGGTTCTCTCATAAAAAGTCAAATGGAATTTTGAATTGTGAGTTACATTTCATATCCATTTTTTAATGCTCAACGTTTCACTTTTATCCCTTTTGCATTTCTTCCCTTTTCCATTTCCCTCCCTTTTTCTTAGGCGAAATATAATTTTGTCATATCTCTTGCTTATTCTACCAAAATTTACGGGTAGCTTCATCTCTACCATAGCTATCTTGTTATAAAATTTCATTCCATTTGGATCAAACTATTGTGACTTATGACAATTTATACATTTTATCCATATAGTTACTCTTCTTGTTAAGATTTCTAAGGGGACGTTTTAGAGATAGCTTTCTCTCTATTATCTTGAACTTCTTGTAGATTTTCTCATTTATAAAACCTTAACGAGTTCTTGTTGATTTGTCATACATATCCTTGAGTTTAATGCTTATAAATGCTTGGTTCTTAATGCCCTTCTATTAAGATTTTTAATGTTACATATTATGAGTTCTAATACATTGTTGTAGGTTGTGTTGGAATCAGAGCATTTAGTTTAGGATTCATAATAGGTAATAAATTTTTCATTTTGTTGTTATGTTGAAATTTTGTTATTTGTCATTTTGTTGCAATTTTGTTGTTTCTAGACGTTGAAATTTTACTGTTTGCAAAGGTTTTTTTTGTTATGTTGGTTTTTAATGCATTGCTTTTTATTATGTTGTAGGTTCTATTGAATCACATCATTTTATTAGTTTAGAGTTTGTAACTCGTAAATAAAAGTTTTCATTTTTTTGTTAATTATGTTGTAGTTTATGTTGAATTAGAGCATTTTATTAGTTTAGAGTTGGTAACATGTAATAAAAATTTCCATTTCATTGTTATGTTGGAATTTTATTATTTTGTAGATGTTTTTGTTATTATGTTAGCTTCTAATGCATTTTTGTTATGTTGTAGGATGTGTTCAATCATATTATTTCATAAGTGTAAGATTGGTAATATATACTGGAATTTTATTGTTTATATATGCTTACAAATTGTATTGAATCTAAATAGTATTGTACTAGTGTAGGGTTGGTAGTTAGGATTGTTAATTTTGGTCTAATGTTGTCACAATTTTTAATTATATAGTCCATGGAGGTTATCAATATGGTAGATGATGAAGGGAGATGGGTTAAAGATCTTTACCATAAGTATGAATGGATAATAACGTATCCAAGCACCAAGGGACCCTTTAAAGTCAAGACTAAGGATAAATAATGTTAGATAAATCATTGGAAGGGAAAAATAATAGATTTTAGATAGTATACTAGTGGAACATAGGTATTTATTCAACATGCATGTATGCACAAAGATACCTATATGTACCTTTCCATCAATATTTCTAAGCATAGGCCAAATGGTGAATGTGTGATTTGATGTTATCTATGATATAATTAAATAATAGGTCTCTTATGAACCAACCCCTCCACTATCTATGGCAAGGGAATCACACTAAGGGTAGAGTGACTCATTCCAGGCCTCATATCATAATGTCCTAATGTTTGGCTATTCTATCTCCTCTCCGTCCAACTACAACAATCTTTACCCCAAAAAGGTAAATGATTTCTTCAAGTGTTTTCCTTCATAATTCTCACAAGTAGGTCACATCGAGCGGCTCCTCCGAGGCTCAATAAAATTCTTCTATCCCTATGATTGTCAAACTAAATTGTTTGTCTCCCAGGTTTTTATCATTCTAAAACACAAGTTTGTTTTCTTTTAGAAAATACCCGCAATTCGCGTCCACTCGACCACACATTTTCCAGTGTTTGATCCTTTTTCTACTTTGACTAGATCCATTGGCTTAGCCTATTCTTATTTAATCCCATGGTCTAGACTTCCGCTCTCCACTAGACCTATGAGCTAGTACGAACTCATGCTACAAGAAAGGTAAATGGTTCACTCAACCAGAGTACCATGGTTTGCACTTAGAGCTTGAGTTCCTTGTAAGCAAACACACACAAGAGAGTACAAGACACAAGAGAGAGAGTACAAGACACAAGAGAGTACACACACACAAGAGAGTACAAGACACAAGAGAGAGATGGAATTTTCTTCTATCCTCTTCTCTTCTCTATAACCATATAACTAAAAGATAAGAGTACATACATAAAGGGAAAGTACTCTCCTACAATAACATACAATGGTCAATCCATAGTTTGAATCTGACTATATGAGCTGGTGTTATAACTATGCTATGACTCTAGTACTCCAAAGTGGTTGTCACACAACCTAGCATCCCTAGCGGCATATCAACCATAATCTCACCAACCATGCCAGTGGTATAACTGCAGAAGTTATCACCTAGGTGGGTCATCAATGTCCACCGCCGTAGCACTAGTTGAGCTCAATATCTCAACATTCCCCCTCAATCCCAACTCCACAATCTGCACTCCAAGTAAGCTCCTAAACCTGTGGAGCCTCTTTGTGCCCAATGCCTTTGTGAGATGTCAACCATATGATCCTCTATGTTGACATATACCAAATCTACATCACCTCCCTCACAAAGTGATAGTGCACCTCAATGCGCTTTGTTCTAGCATGGTATATTGGGTTACTGGGGCCAACTATATGCTACTCATGTTGTCACAATAAATGAAAACAACCCTATCCATAGGCTCATCCATAAAACCAAGTAGCTCTGAAACCAAGCTACCTCACAAGCTACCATAGAACTACCCATATACTCTGCCTCTGTACTCGACAAAAAAACTATTGGCTGCTTCCTGGGTGAATGCATGGTAAAGTGGACTTGAAACCTATGTCCTGGACATGGCTTTTAACCTGGTTTTTAAACATTTGAAAAAGTCAATTTCCCTCATTTTCTCCCACATTTTGTACGTTTGAAAAGCTTGAAAACAAAAAATAGTTACAAGTAGCTCATGGTGCACTCATTTCGCCACCTCTCTCTCTCTCTCTCTCTCTCTCTCTCTCTCTCTCTCTCAATTTTGCTTACCCACTCTGTCTCTTTCCATCTTCTCTGCACCCTAAACCTAGTGTCACCTTGTTGTTTACCCCTCTCTCTCTCTCTCTCTCTCTCTCTCTCTCTCTCTCTATCTCTATCTCTCTCTCTCTCTCTCCATATTGTAGGCCCCTTACTGTTGTTTCACACACCGACACACACATACTCATGGACCTTTCACCCATCATAGATTCCCAAGAATTTAGAGGCAGATGTAGAAGTTCATCCTGTGTAGAGGGTTGCGAATCATGCATAAAGTTTTCTACCAATGCAATCAAGGATTATCATGCACAGACAAAGCCAAAACAATGTGCAAGGATGAATTCTAAGGTACAAAAAGAATAGGAGCACAATGCAAGTCATAGTGCAAATGAGCAGAAGCGTCAAAAAATATGCAACGACATTGTTCAATACTTTAATCAACGGACCAAGGGTCTAGATGAGAAGACATGTTAGATATATTAGCTTAGGTTCTCCAACATCGCTCCAGTCCTACAAGAGCATCACAAGCACATCCTATGTCCCAAAGCTAAAGGTACTATTTTCTATGCTTCAAAGTGTCTGATGGGGAGTTGCACTGCTTGTGGTCCTTGAAACATAGCAATTTGTCAAGTTGAATTTACATAGGTTGGTCGACTTGTCACCATGAAGATCTTTTAGGACATAGACTATAGAACCACTAATGATGGCAAGACAAAGAAGAGGAAAGAGTTAATACACAAGGAAATGTCATGCAAGGCACTGAATCAAATGTTCAATGACCAGCTTGAAAATTTTATCAAACATAATTTTGTGTATAGGTATCAAGCTAAGCAATACAAAGAATGCTTGTCCAGTTTTCCTAAAGATGTGGTAATATATCTTGTAAACTTTGCTGAGAATTACTCTTTTAAGGAGAAAAATTAGATACACTAAATGCACTGGTATTCAAGCCAAGTGTCCATATTTGTGCATATTACATACTTTCACATTGCATATGAAATCCACAAAACGATACACCTTTATATCTCTCATGATAAGAAGCATGATACCCATTTTGTGCAACATTGTTTCATGCTACGGTATAATTGGGTATTATCCTATGGTATTCCCCTACAACGTCATTGGGTTTGGTCTGATGGTGCTTCGTCTCAATTCAAAGCAAAAAGGCCTTTCTACTTTGTTTCCACGTACACTGCCATCACAGGTTTGCAAATGACTTGGAATTTATTTGGCTCTGGTCATGGAAAGGGAGAGCACGACAGTGTAGGGGCTGGTGAAGAGAGCACTAACTCATGAACAACTCAATCCTAATGGTGAGAAGCTCCAATGTGTAGCTAATGTTATAAAGTTTTTGCAAGAAACGCTCACCCCACTAGAGCCGAGTCCACATATGAATCACAAGCTTAGTACGTTAGTAGAGTCTTTTGGGAGATAAAGTTGGGTGATATACAGACAGAGACGAGGCATGGAATGTCAAGGCTGTAACAAACACAAGATCCCTACATTCAGTCTTTGCATACTCTTAGCACACAATCCAACAGCATTGAGGGTGCATTGGTTATCATGTTATTGTAGTAATTGTATAGAACACTTATGGCATAGTTGTTGCAACAATCAGTCTCATATTCATAGCTAGGACTACAAACCATATGTAGATGGCACTGAAGAAAATGTTGACATTGATGTTAACATCGCAAACATTGAAGAGGACACCTACGAAGTGCACCATGATATCCTTAGGGATGTCCTTCTTGTAGGAGACAATTTCGTGGTGATAGCTGAAAAAGCAAATCCAAAGAATGTGGACTTCTACATTTTGAAATGCACAAAGGAGAAAGAGATCTACAAGAGGATAGATGGGGGAATGCCATTGCACGAGGTTGTTTTACTGTGAAAGGATTCTTCTATGCACCTAAAGACGAGCAAATCTATGAGTTGTGGGATTACAAGTCGGAGGCCTTGATAGCGACACATCTTGCACGAGCAATCAAATTTCCAATGGACCCACACCCAGTTAGCAAAAATTTGTTTGTCTTATCCCCTGAGGTGCATGAAGCTGTGTAGTACAATAGTATGCCATTCAATTTTTAGCATACTTGTTAGATACAAAGCTGTGTGAAACAGTATGCTATCCGATTGTGTGCATACTTGATATGTTTCTATCTGTGCTCTCATGAAATTTAGTGCTCAAGGACTATGTATTATATAGCTTTGATGATTGAGTTCTTATGGTGAATATTTAATTGGATGCACGTAAACCTTGTCAGAATGAAGATTTTAATGATTTAAGGTAGTTATGTATGGAATCTTTAATGATTCATTTGCCAAAAAGAATTTCTCACCTAGGGGTTTGTTAGAAAAAACGTCCTTACTAATTGTGCTAATTCCCTTTTCAATTAATACAACATCGACACATGGAGGCACTCAAGTACTCAATAACACTAGTAGAAATGATGCACAAAGAAGAAGAAGAAGAATTAAAAGAATCTCAATACTTCAAGTCTAATTTATACATACATCTAGTTTTGTTCTGTTTATGATTGCAACAGATACTGTATAATCATACACCGTACTTTACAATTAATTATGTTGGGAGGAAGTGGGCTTGATGTACTAATAGCTTAAGAAATGTTTGATACTGTTACCTTTTTATTTTCATCACCTTTAAGCATTTTGCTTATCCACAAAGGGATCGTAGACTTATTGTCTTCATGTTTCATATGCCCTAGCTTCATTGAACATGTCCCTTAATATCTCCATGCCAGGCAAATACTCGGAGTCCTACACTGTAGAATCAACTAGTAGGTGTTTGTCAACTCCTTGCTCTACCTACCTCATGTCTACTTCACTATAATTTGCTAAAGCAGCCAAGCAATAGTCTTCACGAATATTAAAATGATGCATAATGTCTATTAATAATACATAATCACATTGGTCTGCCATAGTAAAGCTACACAAAGAAGGAAGTGACAAGTCCCCCATTCATTCTCATTAGGTGGACTGGCTTCCAACAGGATTATACTCATGGGTGTTACTGCATATTGACACTCACAAGGGATGTACTAGTGGGAAACATTTCCTTTTCGGCCTCTCCCCTACTAGATTGATAGCCACCTCTTCTTTAACTACATCATCCTCAATTGGCACTTGACTGCTTGGTAAATCCATTGTCTGGGGCTCAAAGTCTTCAATAAGGAGATGCAAAAAACAAAGAAATCCATAACTTTATTGGAGAAGGCAACACTTCTTTGAGTGTAATGGGCAGTTCTCCTCTACTCTACTGCCGCAGTTGGGGATCTTTTCAAGACAACGGTTGAGCCTTCTTTTCATGACTTTGTCTGTTGCAAAATCAGATGGATGAACGTATCATTCACCATCGGACCTCACTATGTTGCCAGAAACTATCTTTTCATAATCCTGCTCTCGGTCACCGAGAACAATCCTAGAAATCTTGATAATGTTCTCAAAAAAAGGAAATTCTGCATTGAACATTACAAACAATTCAGGAGCATGGTGGTGGGCATGTGCATTGTATAGGAACATATACAAGTTTTTTGTGCAAGACTCTTATGCCTCGTCATCAGATTCCAAGAGAACGTCCAACTCAAGAGCCGACATACCTAAAGAAATATTTTAGTCGATTAGGAAAAGCACGCTTAATATACAAGGGGTCAGTACCAAGTGATAAGGGGCTTAGGTGTGATGCATGCGAGCACCTTGTTTCTTGGTGCTGACCACACAAAAAAAGGATGCAAAAGAGGTCAGTATCAAGTGATTATGGGCTTACGCAATGCCTACGAGCTCCCTAGCGCTCGGTACTGACCCCTTTTAATAGACATGGGGGTAAACACGAGGCCATATGGATCATGGTGTCAATACCAAGTGGTAGGGGGATAACGCGATGTCTGCGAGCCCCTTACCTCTTCGTATTGACCCAGATAAAAAAATGGAAGAACCCAAAACAAAAAATAAAAGAGGGTATCAAGCGATTAGGGGCTTACGCGATGCCTGCTGTGAATTCCCTACCGCTTGGTACGGACCCCTTATGTATAAAAGGAGAGACATGGGGGTAAATACGAGGCCATATGGATCATGGGGTAAGTACCAAGAATTAGGGGACTTACGCAATGTCCGTGAGCCCCTTACCACTTCATACTGATTTAGATAACAAAATGAAAGACCCCAAAATAAAAGAAAACAAAAGGGGGTTAGTATCAAGCGATTAGGGGCTTACGCGATGCATGTGATTCCCCTACCGCTTTGGTACTGACCCTTTGTGTATAAAAGGAGAGACATGGGGGTAAATACGAGGCCATATAGATCATGGGATCAGTACCAAGTAGAAGCGGGCTTACGCGATGTCCACGAACCCCCACTTCGTACTGACCCAGATAACAAAATTAAAGAAAAGGGGGTCAATAAGAACAAGCTATAAGGCACTACAAGGATACCTGCTTTGGCGATGGCGACTACGATGGCGGAAGGGGATCTTGACACCACGACAATGGCAAGGCACAGGGTAGAGGATGGCAATGGTGATGCAAAGGGATGGCACGAAAGGGTTTAGGATGGGCAGAAAGCTCGATGTCCCCAAGGAGATTAGGGTCATTTTAGACCTACGTGGTGGTCTTAGCACCACGCTTGTGGTGTGTCCTATTCATAAGTGGAATTATAAGGTCTAACACATTTATAAGCCATTTTACCCTTCATATAAGACCACCAAAAAATTGAACGGTGAAGTTTTCAAAATCCCTATGGCTAGGGAAAAAATAGCATAATAGAATTAACCCTCCAAATAAAAGTTTCATCCCATGCCTTCAAAAACGAGCATGCATCACAGTTTAGTAGTTTATGGTTCATTAAAACATCATAACATTTTTCATTTCTCTAAGGTTGGTGGAGATGGAGCAGAATTTTTTTCTTTCTGTAAGGTTGTGTGTGTGTTCATAAAATGAATATTATGAGCGTTTAATTAGATAGAGAGATAGAGAGAAAAGCATGCCTGCAGATTTGATTAAAAGCCTCAGTTTGCTTGTGGAGATAGAAGAAGAAGAAGGGGTGATGATGATATAGAGGGGCGACGCAAAGGGCGATTGTAGGGAACTCAACACGAATGAATGAAGCTCTTGAGGGAGATACGGGCTGTTAAAGATCAACGTGGTCCCCTACCACATGGTCTTAGCACCACTCTCGTGGTGTGTAGTACTGATGATCATAAGTGGCATTTATAAGGTCACACATGAATGACACGTCAAAATGCTAGGTACTCTCACTCCTCTCCTCTCGCATGTGTTTGATTTATTTTTGGAAATGTTATCGCAGTGCCCTATTGCCTTTGCCTTGCGACTACATCTACCTCCTCATCAATCCCCCCCAAATCTCAGACAATGCCATTGCCTCTACATCCATCACGTATACGCGTATTTTTCCATTTTTGACCTGAACATAAGTGTTCGTTTCTAGGTTACTACCGTGTGATAAGGGGGCTCACACGCACTCCGCGAGCTCTTTATCGCCTAGTAACGACCTTTTCTTAACGTATTGTGGTCTGTTAGGGTAATGTTGCTAACAGGTTCTACACCAAGCGATAGGAGGCTCATTGGCATCCTAGTGTCCTAGTATCGCTTGGTATACCGAACCCCCTTAGGGTCATGTTGCTCTTGGGGTCCCTACCAAGCGGCACCAGTCTCTTTGGCATCCTTAATAATACTGATCCTGTTTGAGATTATTTTTATCAAGGGGTCAATACTCCTCTTGAGATACGTTTCTCACAGGGTCAGTACCAAGTGGCATGAGTATCGTTGGCATCCTTAATATTGATCCCCCTTTTGAGATTATTTTTCTCAAGGGATCAGTACCAAGTGATAGGAGGCTTGTGGGCATCATGCTGGCCCCATATCACTTGGTAGTGACTCCCCTCAAGATACGTTGCTCACACGGTCTCAGTACCAACAACATGAGTCTCGTTGACATCCTGCATGCCCCATATCACTTGTTGCTACTAACCCCCTTTTACCATCGTTTTCTCATGGGGTCAGTACCAAGTGACGAGAGTCTCGATTGCATGCATGATTTCTCTTGGTAATGTCTCCCTAGCGGTCACCTTGTTCACGGGGTTAATACCAAGCAATAGGTGGCTTGTGGGCATCACGCTAGCTCCATATCACTTGGTATTGACTTCTCTTGGGACACGTTTCTCTCATGGGGTCAATACCAAGCGACAAGAGTCTTGTTGGCATCCTTCAGGCCCCGTTTTGCTTGGTATTAACTCCTTGGCGATCATTTTGCTCACGGGGTCAGTACGAATCGATAGAAGGTTTGTTGTCATCTTGCTGGCCCCATGTCGTGAGGCATTGATGACATTTTGTGGTATTTTTGCTAATGGGGTTAGTACCAAGTGATATAAGGCTTGTGACATCCTGCAAGCCCCACTTTGCTTGGTACTAACCTCCTCTTGCGTCATTTTGCTCACGAGGTCAATACCAAGCGATATGAGGCTTGTTGGCATCCTACTAGCCTCATATTGTTTGTTACTGAATCCCCTTTGAGTCATGTTACTCACAAACTATACTATAAGATCTTATTAGTGTGGGTCAATACCAAAAGCGATTAGTTTTGCAAGCGGGCATCCCACTTGGTACTGACTTCCAACAAATTTTTAGTTGTAATCTAACCACGTTTATTTATTAGATGACGCAGACCAAGAGAACTACTCAAAAGGTAGGAGGAGAAGATATCAAGCCCACATGGCAGTTTTGTGAGAGTGTCGACAAATTGAGTGACATATGCAACCTGTAGTAGGTAGGCTACCATTTCAAAGGCTTGTGCATGAAATTTGTGAACACCGGAGTATTGGCAAGTGATGGAAAGCATCTTCAGTTTTGTGTCTCCCAGGAAATTACTGAAGACTGGCTCATAGAGTTTTTTGAAGATGCATATTTCCTCGTTGCCCATGCCTATAGGCTTACAATGCCTAGGGATTTTGATACACTCCATGGATTGAGGTATAGATATGATCATCTATTAACACCTATCTCTGTTAGTAGCAATGGTCGCATACTGGAGATCCGGATGGTCCCGCGGCTCCATCCTCATGCAAGGCCAGTTTTAGGACACTCATGCTGGTCACAATAGGGACACCCACTCTCATACTTGGAGAAGAGAAGAAGCACAAGACCAATCGCAACAAGATGCCACAAAACTAGAACCTCATGCACAACCAGACCTAGAGGCACAACCACAACTAGAGGCACAATCAAAGGCTGCTGCTGCATAGTCACAATCCTCCAGTTCTACTAGTGATGGTTATATTGTTCCTGATGATCAAGCAGATGATGATGCATGGCAAGAAGCCAACAAGATTCATATAGAAATCAACGTTATTGAAGCAGGAAATACTAGAGAATTAAGGGAGTTGGAGAATATTACTCCCGTCAATATGGCATTTACAATTTGGGGAAAGCAAGCTTGTTACCAGCTTAGATGTAGCTGACTTACGTGTTTTGTGATGTGGCGAGATACTGGAAGTCACAAACATAGTCGTGCATGTATCACTATGGTATGTTGGCATGATTATGCTCTATTCTATTTTCTATTTCTATTTTTTGCAAATCGTATTTCTATTTTCTCACAAATCTTAATTATATCTTCTATTCATTGTTGCTGCTTGCAGGTATTCTACTAGAAGAGATACAAAATAGTACATATATTATAGACCCTCTCATATCAGGGCAATTACAAAATGAGGGGATATCATTTTTGGACCTAATGGCCTGGTTTTAGGGGGTCAATCTTGATCTGGCGTGAATTATTGTCACGACTTATAAAATGAAGAGTGAGTCTCATGTTAAACAACATATATTAGGTAATTTGTATGTGTTTTTTTATATAATACCTATGTCCTGTTTATTTTTTCAATGCACATTGGAGTTTGCTTCTTTATGACATTAAACAAAATACATATTACTTTGCAAACTTTGTGTTCGGATATCATGGTCATGTTAGAGAGTAAGTCCCTATTAACATTTCCCTCTTCCACAATCATTTAGATAGATTTATTGAAGTAGGATAAACTAATGCTTGTTTTGTCAACCTTTCAACTATGCTGGAAGTTTGCATTAGTTATGGAACACTTGTTATTGGAGCCTAATCTTATTCAGACCATGAGATATCAAAGGATAAAGGTGCCAGTCGAGCCAGGCAATAATAGATGTGGAAGGAGGACGTGCCTTAACGCATTTCTTTTGCTAGAAAAGATTTTTAATATTCCTTTTGTAAAGTGATGCTTTTAGTCAATATCTCCATCACCTAAATTAGAGCTCTATGAGGTTTCTAACAAAACATTTTCCTTTGTGTACAAGAAATTAATCTGCACAAATATGCTCAATTGCATGTGAAAAAATTTAGGATAAAAGCTGTACAAAGAATTATTTTGGCGGTGCATAATCGTGCAGAAGGGTCAATGCACGCTCTGGTGTAGCCATTCGTGAAAATATTTTTGGGGAACTTTGGGGCCGTAGCGCGACACGCGGGGGAGTGAGATTTTGGATTTAGAGCGGGCTGGTGCTCTTGTCAATTTTTTTTCTAGCATACTAGCATATTAATGACTCTGCTCTGAACACTGCAGACCTCGACACACGTCACCACATGCATTTACTCCGTGCGCATTTTATGGTCCTTATCACCAGTTGATGTCATCACGTAAACGCAATCAACCAAAACTCCGTGTTCTCTCAACACCACAAACATAGAGCTCGACACATGTCACTATGCAGCCCGCGCGCCTCGCTGGTCTCGTTCTTTGCTAGAAAAGACCACCGCGGTGGTCTTTCCCATTGCGCAGAGCTGGACACGTGTCACTACATGGCTCTCTCCACCAGTGACTCTCTCCACCACGGTGGTCTTTCCCATCGTGCAAAGCTAGACACGTGTCACTACATGGCTCTCTCCACCAGCACACTGGTTAACTCTCTCCACCACTGCGCTGGTTTTTGCATGAAATCTAATGAAAATGACCATCACGCTGGTGTTTGCAGGTAATACCACCGTGCTGGGTCTATTTTAAAGAATGAACCATGCTGCTATTCCAATCGTGTTGCTGGTGATATTTTTAAGTATTGTTTCAACCACCACGTGGTTCCGCATATCTCCATCTCTCCCGCCGTTATACTTATAAATTTGCACTCAATTTGTTGTTCTACATTTGTTTAGAAACAAACTTCAACTTCTCTTCTCATAAATAAACTTTTGTGTTTTGCCGAGGAAAAAAAAACAAACTTCGGCGAAGGTATCTTCTTTAATCAAAATTGAATCAATCAAAGATGGAGCCCTCTTTCGAGCCACCTCCAATCATAGCACCTCCAATCATAGCACCTTCAATCAATCAATTGTGATACTGCACTCCTAAATTAATCAAATTCAATTCTTTAAAAATTGCACATGGTCGCATGATTCACCAGCACAGTGGCATTACATAGGGTCAAATAAATCCTAGCTCCTTCAATCGCCAGCGCGTATCTCTCACACATGTGGACATGTATGAAACAAAAGATACATATTTATAAAAAGTTAACAATTTGAGAGAACAAAAGATACAGATTCATCAGAAGTTAAGAATTTGAGAGATTCATTTAAAGTGAACAATTTACGAGATTACAGGCATGAAACAAAAGATGCAGCAAAATGCTATCCTTTTTATATTGTAGTTAGCACAATTGGCAAAATTGGCCTTGTGTTTGTACATCAAAAAGGATTTACAGAGAGAAGGATTTATAATACAGTCTCGATGCGAGACAAGCATAAAATGTATTTGTACACAAAAATGGATGTACAATACAGTCTCATGATGTGAGACGAGACCACTCCTCCATGAATCTTGCTATCCCTTTGTCAACATCCATAGGGCATCCATACAATACAGTCTCATGATGTGAGACGAGACCACTCCTCCATGAATTTCGCTATCCCTTTGTCAACATCATAGGGCATCCATACAAGACGACACAATAGAGGCCTGCTTCATGCATCTCCCATAGATGGGAAATGTAGAGTCTTGTGGGGAGCCGACCGAGAGTCCAAAGATGGTGCACAAGTGGATTTAGAAAGAGCCGGTTTGAATGCAAAATGGTCACCTTGAAGGTGAAAGATGACAAAATGGGGATGACGTTGATACGAGGAGTAGGAGGTAGAGTGATACGAGGAGCCATTTGGGTGGAGTTAAAAGACATGATGATGGTGTCATTAAAAGGAAAGGGTGTGGTGTTTGAGGGAGTGGAGGGAGCAGGTATGGCGATGGAGAGAGCGGATGGGTGAGTGGAGGGAGCAGGTATGGCGATGGAGAGAGCGGATGGGCGAGTGGAGCGAGTGTGGCGATGGAGGGAGTGGATGGGTGCATGGCAATGGAGAGAGAGAGGATGAGCAATGAAGCAAAGTAGAGGAGAGTGAAGAGCAGAGGTAGCATAAAATAAGTGATGTAGTATCGTGAAATAGCTAAGTAGGAGTCTCTTAAAATAATACTAGTTCCACTGGGCTAGTTGTGTACTCTACTTAATCTCATGGAAATCGGTGGTCCGAATAATCATGCAAGCTCAATAGGATGGCAAATGTCCAAAATACTCATGTAGCTAACTCGAAATTTACTGCACCTTTTATGCAAATCCTAGTGGAATCCCAGTGTGGTCTGAATAATCTGAGCGACTGGTCATTTATTGCACTAAATGAGATTAAGAAAATGATATTTTCATGATTTTGTGCTATTAAAATAATGGTAAATTCTTTTAGATTATTTATGAGTAGTTAAAAACTACTCTAATTAATTCTAAATGAGAAATGAATTATCCTAACAAATTGGGAAAAGAGGAATGTTGAAATTAGATCAATATAGTGGGATAATCATAGTTATGGTTTATTTTATGTGGTTAAAATTATGATTTAAATTCATAGTTTGAATTTAAGCCTAAAAGAGGAACTACTATCATATTTTCATTTTACAAGCTTTTATTCTTTAGAAAAAAATTGAGAATTATCAGTAATAGCAGTGAAGCTATGGCAAAATTCTCAGAAAATAATACATATCTTTTTTTATGCATAATGCAAAAAGAGGACTTCCTACCATATTCTAGGATTGGACATCCTATGCAAAAGAATGATTTTTATCATATTCATGAGAATAATGTTTTTGTAATTATGAATAATTAATTGATTATGAGAAAAGAGTAAATTTTGGTAAATTTATTTTTATGCAAAAAGAGGAATTCCCATGATATTTGAGATCCAAGTAATTAAATGGTAAAAGAGGAATTTTTTGCATAATTTAAATTACGAGTATTTATCAAAAGTGGAATTTTGAGCATTATTAATTTTCTTGGGAAATATGGGTAGAATTGATTTTTGTAAATCCCATGAATCTTTTACTCAAAGGAAGAATATTGAATATATTTTACTTGAGAAATGTGAGAAAGAATATAAAAATATCCATTGAGAAAAAGTACCTTTAACTAGGCCAAGCAATTGGCAGAAAGAAAAGTCCCATCGGTATCAAAAGTAGAAAATAGTACTAAAAGTGGATGTGATAAGAGACAAATGAATGTAAATGAATGTGATGGGATGTGAATGGATGCGATGAGATGCAAGAAGTGCTACTTCCGCTGCTAGCACCCTAGAATTCATTGCGCGATGGGGACAGGGATCTCTCACCTCGCCTCATGATTCTGCCAAGAATGATATATTATTAAATTTTTATTTTGATATTGTGCACGAGATCCTGAGACTTAAGAGGTTCGAAAATAAATTTCTTAAACAAGATAAATGATCTTATTAGAGATCTTTGACATATGTCCGGTAACAGATTTTGCTTTATCAGTTCGTCCATAAACAATCACTTATACAACAGGGAATTTTTCTCCACAAAACATTTCTTTATTTATATAAAAGTTGTAATATGTACATAGAGTAGCTTGGCTCCAGGAGTCAAAATCTCCTCGGGAGATGCATAAGACGACAGTACTGGGGCTATAGACATGCCCTAATACAAATGTTCCCTTACTGCCAAGGGAGCTACTATCTTCTCCTTAGGAATAAAGCGACTAAGGAGTTTGTAGATTTGGCAAGAAAGTCTGAAATTCCGAGGCGTTGAGTGATATAAAATAACACCATGTATCACTTTAAACTTCATCAGAATCATGGTCAATGAGAGATTATGCCTCAGCATCACACGCTGGTCGCAAGAGGCATGGACATATTGCCCTGCAAACCACTTGTGCTGCCGTCTCTCCGCCACTGGGTCAGGGAAATATAGATCCTCGAAATGGCTTGTGAGTCTGGCTCGACTCGTTTGAGTTGTAGCAGAAGAGATGAGATGCTCGAAGGCAAACGTAGTCATGTCTTGTGAGACTGGGTGAGGTCATGAACACTAGATCAGTGTGGAACTTCCATCTATAAAATCAAATTCTTTGATTGCATTAATGAGACCTACGGAATGAAAATACAATATGTAAATGCTCTTTTTGAGTTTTTTACAAATTTATGATAAGAATTCATTTGTCCTTATTAGCTTTCAACAAAGCTCTGAGATACCAGCTGTGAGAACCCCCACCCCCCTCCGTGGTGCCCCCTCCGAGGGCGCTGGTGGCGGAAGCAGCGTCAGCCTCTCGCACGCGGTAGGGATCCACACTCGCGGGCCTCACCCGCGGATGTCCGGACAAGAGACTAGTCCGGCGGTTCCTCCGAAACCGAGCCCGAAAAAACATCCCTCACCCACAGGCGATTCCTCTAGGGAAAATTCTTCTAACGGGGGAATTAATCTGATGAGTCAAAGTCTTAACTATTTAAACTAATTCGACTGAACGTGAAGTCACATGGTCAGATCAAAGAAGAGACTTGCACTTGGTCCATAGAATCACCGCTTTTTTCCTCCTTTAACAAGGCATATCCCCGCTGATTCCCTCCCACAGAACAAGGGTCTTCTCAAGAGACTTAATCTAACTAATGTAACTAATCATATCTTAATTGTTTCGCAAAAATCCCCCGATCCAGCCTACGGCCCATGGGTTAGCCAACCACTCCACCACTGTATTGGTGGGATTCCTTTATAAATATTTGGTTATGTTTTGCCCGAGTACCAAGGAAAAGAGTTCCCAGGCCCCCTAGCTGGCTTTCAAGAAAAATTTAAAGTAGGCATACCACGTACACACCCGCCGATATGAAATTGCCATTTATTACAGATTCGACTGTCTTTAAAACAATCCTTCAATGAAAATCATAAAATTACTGATCATCAGCTTCCAAAATTTTGAGTCCATTATATTACAAAATGTGTCCTCTGGACTCTCCATTGAAGACCAGCTGGCCAACCAACGAGATCCAATATCAAAATTTGATTCACAAAAGTCATTCTTCTTAGTCCATCCGAATCTTCCTCGATGCATGCATGGGTGTCCTAGCAACCGTGAGCCCGTGCATCACTTGGTAAGAACCCTCTAGTATCCTCCTTAGGTGTCCTAGCACTTCACTCAGGGACTACTTCATCGGTCCTCGCCCATCGTACGGGAAGCGCACCATTTAACCATACCAAGGCTGGTCCAGACCTCAGCAGGCTTTGCCCGTGAGCGACGTCCCTCGATGACTCCCCACCAGCTACTACTGCAAAATGAACCTCCTCTTAGTATAACACATGCCAAATTCTTCCTCTAGCATTCTGGCGTAAAACAATCCTTTAAATGAAAACAGAGGTTCTATGTAAGTAAAATTTTGAGTTTGAGATTGGTTCCACAAAACCCCTTTTTCCATAATTTGTGTCCTCTGGACTCTCCGCCGTTGAAGACCAGCTGGCCAACCAACGAGATCCAATATCAAAATTTGATTCACAAAAGTCATTCTTCTTAGTCCATCCGAATCTTCCTCGATGCATGCATGGGTGTCCTAGCAACCGTGAGCCCGTGCATCACTTGGTAAGAACCCTCTAGTATCCTCCTTAGGTATCTTAGCACTTCACTCAGGGACTACTTCGTCGGTCCTCGCCCATCATACGGGAAGCGCACCATTTAACCATACCGAGGCTGGTCCAGACCTCAGCAGGCTTTGCCCGCGAGCGACGTCCCTCGATGACTCCCCGCCTACTGCAAAATGAACCTTCTCTTAGTATAACACATGCCAAATTCTTCCTCTAGCATTCTGGCGTAAAACAATCCTTTAAATGAAAACAGAGGTTCTATGTAAGTAAAATTTTGAGTTTGAGATTGGTTCCACAAAACCCCTTTTTCCATAATTCCCAGTTTCATAATGAGAGTCCTTAATCTCTCATCAGGGTAATCTACCCATAATTTGACTGATTGTCCAACTAGATTCTTGGTGATTTCGGTCAAAGGAAAACTGTATTTAGGAACTGGAATTGGTCACAAAGTCTTTGCTTGATTCAGATCAAGAGATGAACAAGTAGGTTTACTGTCCGTCCCTCTCATAGTCTAAACAAAATCCTTCGGTTTAGTTCTAACAAGGATTTTTTCTTCAGATAAACATCTATTTTTGGGTAAATACCAATTTAGTGATTTAACCAAATAAATACCAATATCCATTTTTTCTTCTTATTACTAAATACCAATATCCATTTTTTTGAATAAGCTTCAAATTCCTCTTTTTGAGTGCAATCCAAATATTATGGGAATTCCTCTTTTATCATAAAATAATTCTATCTAAAATTCCTCTTTAAATTAAATAAAAAATATTCAATATTCCAAATATACCAAGAATTCCACTTTTACCATTTAAATGATTGAATTCCAAATATGATGGGAATTCCTCTTTTATCATTTAAATTTTTCTTATGCATAAAAATAAATTTAACTAAAATTTCTCTTAAAATTAAATAAAAATATCCATTAATCCAAATATGACAAGAATTCCACTTTTACTGTTTAAATGATTGAATTCCAAAGATGATGGGAATTCCTCTTTCTTATGCATAAAAATAAATTTAACTAAAATTTCTCTTAAAATTAAATAAAAATATCCATTAATCCAAATATGACAAGAATTCCACTTTTACTATTTCAGTGATTGAATTCCAAATATGATGGGAATTCCTCTTTTATCATTTAAATTTTTCTTATACATAAAAATAAATTTAACTAAAATTTCTCTTAAAATTAAATAAAAATGTCCATTAATCCAAATATGACAAGAATTCCACTTTTTCCATTTAAATGATTGAATTCCAAATTTGATGAAAATTTCTCTTTTGTAATTTAAATTTATTTATGCATAAAATAATTTATCTAAAATTCTTCTTTAATTTTAAATAAAATATCCATTATTTTAATATTCCAAGTTTTCTCTTTCTCCATTGGAATACATGGATCTCCATTATCATGGGAATTTCTCTTTTATTAATATTCCAAGTTTTCTCTTTCTCCATTGGAATACATGGATCTCCATTATCATGGGAATTTCTCTTTCATTATAAAAATAAAATTACTAAAAATTTCTCTTTTTCTCTAATTAACTATTTATGCATAAATATTAAAAATTAATTTTCCATGGATATGATGAGAATTATTCATTTAACATAGGATGACTAATCCTAGAATATGGTAGGAAGTCCTCTTTTCACATTATGCATAAAAATGATTTATGTGTTAATTTTTAAAAAATTTACCATAGCTCCGCTACTATTACTGATAATTTTTAATAATTTTAAAAAGCATAAGACTTAGTAATACACTTATGATAGATTAACTATCAAATAGATCTAAATCCAATTTATGGATCTAAATCATAATTTTATCATAATTTATGTAACATAAAAGCATTAAAAAGCCATTTCTTTAACCTCTAGCTTGACTAGCATAGAGTTTGATTTTAGAATTAAGAATTGCTCCATGAGAAGCATCATTTGAATAGAGAACTAGTCATAGGATTGACCATTCTTTGGGGAAGAGAGAGATATACTTAAAAACATCCTACTTTAAGCATAAATGTAATCTTTTTGTGATAATTCATTAGAATTATTTGGAGAGCTGCATTTGCATTGAAAAATCATTCATTTGAATACTTCTCAAGCTTCAGAGGGATTGAGAAGTGAAAAACATTTAGAAGATTAAAGAAAAAACCATAAAGTCACATCTTACCTCTTGTTTTACTTGCTTCTCTATTCTCAGAAGAGGCCCCCAACCAATCAAAAGTTTTTGATATATACATAGAGTGTCTCGGATCCAAAAGTCATCGCCTCAATCGTGTACGCATAAAAAGGCGATACTACGATGGAGGCATGCTATGATATACACGATTCATCACTGATAATGGTGCTGTAATTCTTCTCCTAGGAATAAAGCGGCTAAGAAGTCTAAAAATACGCGAAGAAATTCTAAAATTTCGGGGTGGTGATTATAGAGTTGTACATAATGAACAACTCCTAGCCTTAACAAGCTCATGGCTAGCGAGATATTCTGTCTGAGTCTCTGTCATTGATTGGTATTGACGTGAATACTTCGCCCTCCACACATATGCTGTCGCTCTACTGGATCAGGAAAGTATAGATCCTCAAAGTGACGAGAGCGAGTCTCACTAAAAATCTAGTTCAATTTATGACTTTTTAATTTATGAAGTTCATTTCAACATAATCTTAACAAGTGAAAACATTATTTCCTAGATTTACTTTAAAATTTTAGGCAATTTCTGCTGCTATTTCGTAAGTTTACAATAGCGCTCTGATACCAGCTGTGAGACCCCTTTGTCCCCTCCGCGGCACCGAATTCACGGTTGATAGCAGCAGCGGAAGTAGCTTCCTCTTGCGCGGGGTAGGGTTTCCCACTCGGGGCCTCGCCCTCGAATGTCCGGACACGAGACTAATCTGGTGGTCATTCCGAAACCAAAACTAGGAAAATATCCCTTGCCCAAAAAATGGAGACAATTACGTCTTTTTTATTTTCTCAACGAATTTTCTAACGGGATCAAGAGACTAAACTATCCTTCACCTGATTAAACCAGATAGAAGGAAAACTATCACTAACTTAGTTTGAAGAAATTAACGTTTTTTCTTAACCGAAATCAGGCACAGTCGTTGATCTAATCATTTGAGGAAATCAATGCTTGTTTCCTAACGGAAGTGAGGCACAGCCATTGATCTACTCATTTGAGAAATTCTTTAGGTTTTTATTTAACTACTCGAATTGTAAGTGTATTCGTATTATTTCAATTTAATTATTAAAACTCCACTGATTCTAGCATAAACCCATCCAGCCCATGGGTTAGCTACCACCGACCACTGGAATCGGAAGAACCAGACAATTACTCACCCACCCATAATTGAATTCCTTTCTTAACTTTTGTTTTTGAATATAGATATGCACACACTCCTCTTTAAAACTTTAACATATAAAATAATCCATTGACAAACAGTTATTGGTTACCAATGTCATAACTCAAAAATTCCATCCAGTCCCTTGTTTCTCAAAAAACAGTATCACTATGGACTCTCCGTTGAGACCAAGTGGTCAGCAAACGAGATCCAATAACAGATTACAATAATCATTTCGTCCATCATACATATCTTCCACGACATACACATGGGTGTCATAGGCACAGCGAGCCGTGCATCTTCTGGTCAGAACCCTCCAGGATCCTCCTTAGGTGTCCTGGCAGTTCACTCATCAGGGACCGCTTCGTCGGCCCTCGCCCATCGTACCGGAAGTGCACCATTTATCAACCATAGCGAGGTTGGTCAAGACCTCGGCAGGCTTTGTTACGTGAGCCGTCCTTTGAACACTCCCCCGTCAGCTGTTGCAACCGAACTTCCCTTAGAAAAACATATACCAAATGCTCCCTCCAGCATTCTGGCGTAAGACTGTCCTTTATAAAACAAGGTATCTAAGCGAGTTTTCAGTTTGATTTTCTTTTAAATACAAGGAGTATTTCTTGAATCAGTATCCCCAAAAATTCTTGATCGAAATTCAAAATTTCATACAAGAATTCCTCGAATTCTATAACCTTGATCCAAAGATCAATTCGAAGGGCCTCAAACTTAGTTTCAGATTTGGCGAGAGTTTTGAGTGTATTTTTCTAAACTGGTCACACCTTTTCTCAAAACTGACGAAAGAGTTTGGTCTTGGTCATAGTCTGATTCAAGATTCGAGTTAAATAAGATTTTTCCTGAACTATCTTTCTCGAAAAGGTTTGGTAATTCAGTTACTATTTTACTGAATTTCTTTCTATCAATATTCACTTAACTAATTTCTAAATTAGTTATGAATTTCAATGAGAAATAAATTAATCATTTATTTGAATATTTTGATCTCGATAGATTTCTTGAATTTTCTTTTTTACAATCCGTGTGAGTATAAAACGATAGAAATTTCTCTCTTAGAGTATTTAATTATTCATTTATCAAATACTCATAGAATTTAAGAGAATTTTAAATTTTGATATAAAAATTCTTTATGCATCTATTTATACATAAAAATCAACTTCAATGGGAATAACACTTTTATTTAAAAAAATTCCTTTTATGCATAAAATCAAATTTAATAGGAATAACGCTTTCAAAATAAAAAGATTTTTTTTGATGCATCTATTTATGCATAAAAATTAAATTTAATAAGAATAATACTTTTATAATAAAAAAATTTCTTTATGCATCTTTCTATGCATAGAAATTAAATTTAATAAGAATAACGCTTTAAAAAAAATAAAAAATCCATTATGCATCTTTCTATGCATAGAAATCAATTTTAATAAGAATAACACTTTTATAATAAAAAAAAATTCCTTTATGCATCTTTCTATGCGTAGAAATCAATCTTGATAAGAATAACACTTTTATAATTAAAAAAAATTCCTTTATGCATCTTTCTATGCATAGAAATCAAATTTAATAATGATAACACTTTTATAATAAACAAAATTCCTTTATGCATCTTTCTATGCATAGAAATCAATTTTAGTAAGAATAACACTTTGATAATAAAAAAAGTTCCTTTACGCATCTTTCTATGCATAGAAATCAATTTTAATAATTAATATCAGTGATATCCATGCATATTCATAGGTGAATATGTATATGGAGTAGTTAGAATATTTCTTTTAGATGCAAAAATGGTGGGAATTACTATTTTGGAATAACATAAAAATAAACTTTCTTTCTCACAAAATTTTGGAAAATTTTACCATAACCTCCTTTGTATGGCTGACCATTTCTAATTTTTATCTTTCTTCACTTAACTTAATTAACCCAATTTAGACTTATAGAACTCTATTCTACATAATTTTCTAAATTCAAGAGAGTAAACAATAAGAAGAGTTTAATTAATCACTTAGTTAATCTTTCTAGGATTAAGAAAGGTTGGAATGTAAAGAAGAGAAGGGGTGGCCTTTTCATAAAAGGCATAGCATTTGAATTTAATTCAATCATTTGCAAAACATAAAAATCAAGAAAACCATAGATTTTTCATTAAAATTCGTAAACAAAGTAAGAAAATTAGCTTACATGGAGCTTGTAAGCTCTCCTTTGGCTTGAGGGATTGAGGGTTCTACCAATTCACTTTGGAGAGGATTAGGCCAAAAACAATTGAATTATTAAAAAATTCAATGTAGATGGCTCAGGACAGGAGTAGAGTAACAGTGCATAAACACCATTAAGCTTTTATAAAAGGGGGAGGCTTCTATTTATAGGAAAAAGAGAGCCTCTAACCAAGCAAACTGATTCTAGAATTTTCCTAATCAGTTTGGTCAATTTTTGATCATTTTTGGGTCAGTTCAGCTTACTTTTTGGATCTAGATTTGAAACAGGAGAGAGGAGAGATGAAAATATGGGGGTAATGATAAGAAAAAAGGTGCCTACTTCATGAGGGGAGATCCCCACATTGAAGTGTCAAAATTTAGTTTTTTAATTCTTTTCTTTCGTCCTTAGTCCACTCTTCATCTTATGTGAGCATTTACTCATTTTTAGGGGGTTTTTCTTTTATTCTTCAATTTATCTCCTCCCTACATTTGGATTAATCACATTGGCCTTCTGTCAAACCTTTGTTTGGACCTTAATCCAAATTTTTTTGAAAAAGGGACCCTTAGGCTAAGGTCTTTTGTGCACATTATAATTTATTTCTAATGCACCTTAGGAATTTCTTTTTAAACTTTTGTTTTGGGAGAATTTATTTTAATAAGAAGGGATATTTTTTCATCCAAAGATATCTAAAAATTGAATTATCTCTCTCTAGACCATTTTCTCTCTCTAGGCCAGGTAGAAACAAGATCTTTTATTGTTCTTAAAAGGGGATTGATTACAGGGGAAGAAACTGGACATCTTGAGGGGCTGGGGAGGAATCTTACGCCAACTGTCGACACCACCCCCACCAATGAGACAAACAAGCCTCGTCGACATTGCCCCCCTCAACTCTACACCCTCGACCACCCACATTGCAAGAACCCTGGCCTTGTACCTTTATTATGAAAATCATTGGTGGGTGCCAAAGAATGTTCTTGCCACTCAGGGATTATACAATGGCTACACAGAACTATGGATCGCCAGACGGCCATCTCTAAAACCCAAGCGTAAAAATCCAACTAAGCCAACACATAGCAACCCTAAGACAAAGCTTCAATATTGGCTAGTCCCTGACCACCTGTACGAGCACAAGGCTACTATGAAGGCAACACTCGCCTCTGGCTACCCAAGCATCTGCTTGTGTTTATCCACCACAACTCCCTAAGAAGCCACGACAAAAGGTCCCACAACCACAAGTTCAGTAACCCCAAGCACAACGAAGCCAATAGCACTCGATGCCTACCAATGTGCTCAAAGCACAAGGCTTCCATGAAGGCAACACACACCTGTGGCTCCCCAAGCCACAATCAAAAAACTCTTCTTCGCATCGGCAACCAGCTCATAGCTCAAAGCCTCATCAACAAAAAAACCAAAAGCCTTGCTAGCCACAGACCTTTATCACTTGGCAGCCTTGGGTGCCAAAATGTCTCTTAGAAGCCCAAGGCTTCCATGATGGCAATTCCATCATTTATCCCAAGGCTTCCATGATGGCAATTCCATCATTTATCTCCCAAGGCATACCCCTCAGCAACACACCGATACCTGTCTAATCGACAAAGATGGTTTGGCGACAACCAACGGGAAGGAAAGTCCCCTCCTCCTCAACAAAATCCTCTGTACTTGCCCACACCCAATGCATGGACACTCCAAATCTCAATTCACCCAACCCGTTCAACCCATGGAGCCTCATCCACCCATGACACTCCACCCCGCCCCCCTCGACTTCGTCACCAAACAGGGACTGTGCTACAAATGGCGGAGCTTATCCAACCACTCAAAGATAAACTCAAAGGTAAGCTCGCAAATCTATCCAAATGGACTACTCAATACAAAACCCTCTTTAGCGGTGTTGATCAATAAACACCTGTCCAAAAAAAAAACAAGAAAGTCTCTAGGTGATTAGGAACACGGGCACACCTTTTACCCTTGCCCATGCACAACACCTACAAATCTCACTGGGCTTTGTCCTATGCGCATACACCATATAAAGATTCATCATCGACAGCCATCTAGGTACATCTTTGGATGGGGGGACATCGTGGGCGCAAGCCTAGTCCATGGTATGACCCATTGTCTGGATCTTCTTAATCACCCCTACTGCACCCGAATAACTACGCTTCATGTCTAATCGATCCTACCCAAAACTTCTTCTTCGGCTCAACACCTATGGATCCTCGCCATCAACTACCACTATTATAAAAAAATTCTCTATTCACAAATCAAACTCTAGGCTTGTAAAGCTAGAGGTTTAAGAAAACGGTTTTTATACTTTTATGCTTGAAAAATATGGTAATATTATGGGATAAATCCATAAATTAGATTTAATGGTAAAAGATAGTTATATTATCATAATTATTCTACTATGTCTTATTCTTTTCATAAAAATTAAAAATTGCCAGTAATAGCAACAGAGCTATGGTAAAATTTTTAAGAAATTGATGCATAATTCATTCTTATGCATAACGTGAAAAGATGACTTCCTATCATATTCTAGGATTGAATATCCTAGGTTAAAAGAATGGTTTTTGTCACGTTCAATGGAAAACTAATTTTTAAGTTTACGTGTAATTAAATAATTAAGAAATGAGAAAATTATGGTAATTATATTTAAATGGTAAAAGAGGAATTCCTATGACATTTGGAATTCAATCATTTAGATGGGAAAAGAGAAATTCCTAGCATATTGAAATTATTGGATATTTTATTTAAATTCAAAGATGAATTTTAGATAAATTTAGTTTATCTAAGAGAAATATTTAAATGGTAAAAGAGAAATTTCTATGACATTTGGAATTCAATCATTTAGATGGGAAAAGAGAAATTCCTAGCATATTGGAATTATTGGATATTTTATTTAAATTCAAAGATAAAATTAGATAAATTTATTTTATCTATGAGAAATATTTAAATGGTAAAAGAGGAATTCCTATGACATTTGGAATTCAATCATTTAAATGGAAAAAAGAGAAATTCCTAGCATATTGAATTAATGGGTATTTTATTTTAGATGAATTTATTTTATGAGAAATATTTGATGATAAAAGAGGAATTTCCATGACATTGGAATGCAAATAATTAAATGCAAAAAGAGGAGTTCCCATGGTATTTGAGATCCATGAAATCAAATGGGAAGAAGAGGAATTTTTAGTATAATTTAATTTATGATTATTCATTAAAAGTGAAAATATGGGTAGAATTGATTTTTGTAAATCCCATGAATTCTTTTATTCAAAAGAGGAATATTGAATATAATTCAATTGAGGAATTGAGAAGGAATATGAAAATAGTCGTCGAGAAAAAGAATCTTTATCTAAGCCAAGCAATTGGCAGAAATTTAGAAAAAGTCCCATTATTGGTATCAAAGTAGAAAAAGCTACTAAATGGGAATAGGATGTGGAATGGATGTGATAAGATGTAAACGGGATGCGATAGGATGTGAATGGATGTGATAAGATGTAAATGGGATGTGATAGGATGTAAATGGGATGTGAATGGATGTGATAAGAAGTAAATGGGATGTGATAAGATGTAAATGGGATGTGATAGGATGGGGCGTAATGAAAATGAATGTGGATGAGATGTGAAGTAAATGGATGTGGATGAGATGTGAAGTAAATGGATGTGGATGTGAATGATGAGATGAGAATGAGAAGAGAGGATATGTGAAAGGGTGATATGGGAAGTAAATGGATGTGGATGTGTATGTGATGAAAATGGATGTGAATGTGTATGTGAAGAATGGATGTGGATGTGTATGTGAAGAATGAATGTGGATGGATGTCTGTGAAAGAATGGATGTGGATGTGGATGTGTACGTGATGAAAATGGATGTGAATGTGTATGTGAAGAATGGATGTGGATGTGTATGTGAAGAATGGATGTGGATGTGTATGTGAAAGAATGGATGTGGATGTATGTGAAAGAATGGATACGGATGTGTATGTGAAAGAATGGATGTGGATGTATATGAAAGAATGGATACGGATGTGTATGTGAAAGAATGGATGTGGATGTATGTGAAACAATGGATGTGAATGTGTATGTGATGAAAATGGATGTGAATGTGTATGTGAAGAATGGATGTGGATGTGTATGTGAAGAATGGATGTGGATGTATGTGAAAGAATGGATGTGGATGTGTATGTGAAATAATGGATGTGGATGTATTTGAAAGAATGGATGTGGATGTGTATGTGAAAGAATGGATGTGGATGTGTATGTGAAAGAATGTGATGTCATGTAAAGAGATGTGATGTGACATGAATATATGTGGATGTGAAGTGATAGATATGAATGTATGGATAGATGTGAGTAGTCGTACATGTGAACGATTGGATAGATGTGGATGAATGGGATGAGATGTGTATTAATGAGACATGATGTGGATGTGATGTAATGTGGATAGAATGTATATGATGGGATGGTGATGAGAATGAATGTGATGGATATGAATGAATGTGATGTGATGGATGTGAATGGATGGAGGTGATGTGATGTGAAATGGATATGGGATGTGAATGGATGAGATGTGATGTGATGTGAATCGGGATGTGAATGAATGAGATGTGATGTGAATCGGAATGTGAATGAATGAGATGTGATGTGATGTGAATCGGGATGTGAATGAGATGTGATGTGAAATGGATGTGATGAGATGTGATGTAAATTGGGATAGATGTGAATGGATGATATGTGATGTGAATGAATGTGATGTGATGTGATGTGATGTGAAACAGGATAGATGTGAATGAATGAGATGTGATGTGAATGGATGTGATGTGAAACAGGATAGATGTGAATGAATGAGATGTGATGTGAATGAATGAGATGTGAATGGATGTGATGTGAAACATGATAGATGTGAATGAACGAGATGTGATGTGAATGGATGAGATGTGATGGGATGTGAATCGGGATAGATGTGAATGAATGAGATGTGAGGTGAAATGGATGTGATGTGATGTGATGTGGATCGGGGTAGATATGAATGGATGAGATGTGAATGAATGTGATGTGATGAGATGTGGATATGAGTAGATGCGAGTGAATGAGATCTAATGAGGATAAATGAGGAAAGAAGTGATGAGATACAAAATGATGTGATTGGATGAGAATGGGAATCCATATGATGTGATTGGATGAGAATGGGAATCCATATGAAATGGATGTGGATTAAATAATGTGGATTGATGTGGAACAATGTGGAAAGACGAGAGTTTGTTATAGAAACTGTATTTATGACCTACTTTTAAATGACTGTTTTATGTCAAAAATGCTAGGGAAGCATTTTGATCGTCTTGTGAATGAGGTCATGGAGACCTAACCGATACAGTTGCAATAGTTGACGGAGAGTCAACGGAGGACATCTCGCATAACAAGGTCGGCCGAGGTCTTGACCAGCCTCGGTTCGATTTAAATGGTGAGCTTCCGGTACGGTGGATCAGGGACCAAGGAAGCGGCCTATGAGTGAAGCGCTAGGTGACCTGCAAAGGATCCTAGAGGGTGCTGACCATACAGTGCTTGGGCTCTGGGTCGCCAAAGATACACACACGTGCATCAGGGAAGATATTGGAACAAGGAGTAAGAGTTTTTTTCTGAATTCGGGCATGGATCTGGTTGATTGACCTTGCTGGTCCCCTCAACGGATGAGTCCATGGCTCTTTTATATGGATCTGTTGGTTGATCTTGCTGATCTTCAACGGAGATTCCATTTTGATTTTTATAAGTGAATATATTGCCGGGTACTATGAGCTAGGATTTATCGAAAAGGCCCCTAAGTGGACAGGTGTGGTGAGCGTTCTGCCAATGATGCCATAGATACACCGATGAAGGAATGATTGGAAATGAGAATTCAACCGGATATTTTTACTCTAACGTAGTCAAGAGCCTTAACTAGCTGAACTGATTCGACCGAACCCGTAAGTCCCATGGTCAGATCAAAGAAAAGACTTGCACTTGGATCATAGAGACGGGGGGCTAAAGCTAGTCTCTAGCTACCTATTGATACCTAGAGTGCATAAATAAACCTAATAAATTAAGATTAATTTGATGATTAAACTATTGTGCAAACTTAACAAAAGTTGAGCAAAAAGTCAAAAATTGTATGAATGTGAAGAGCAAAAATTAGCACCTACCTGTGTCTCTCGCATTTGGTGAAAACTTTGATGCTCCAATGCTCCCGTTGACCTCCATATCTCCATTGAACACAATCAATTAACCAAGCAACAAACTCAAAAAACATGCAATCAACTGGTGGATTTGAATTTCAACCGTGCAAATCAAGACTAGCACATGAAATGTGTGGAGGACCCTAAGCTAAGTGCTCTCCCCTGCAGTGGTGCCAAAGATGTTAAGCTAAACATACAACCTTGCACACAAGAGAAGGAAATAAGAAGAGAAACAACCATACAAGGGTCGAGTTGGCAATTAGCAGTTAGCCAACCCTAATGAGGGTTAACTCCCCTTTATGAGGCTGCTAGGAGCTCGCTCCACTGCCACTTATGTCGTAACATAAAGATAAGAGTACATACTGTAAGGGAAAGTACTCTCCTACTATAATATACAAAGATTAGTCCACAGTGTTAACTCGACTAGGAAAAATGGTTTGATTAGAATGTTTAAGATAACGAATTTAAAATAAAAGCCTAGTTCTTCTCTTTGGAACCAAAAGCAATAAAAAAGAAATTTAGGGACCTGGGACCATTTAAGATCACATAGATTACTCCACAAGGGTGCGTGATAAGGATTAAGATGCTTCATATCCTGGAGACTGATGGGTACATTAAACTAATATGGCCCCTTGACCCAAGGCATGCTTGCCCAGATCCATAAAAGAAGGGAAGAGGAGAAGGAAGAGGAAAAAGTGAACTTGAGACAACTTGACAAGCCCAAGGGTAGACTAAAGCTACAATAGCCAACTACGCTTCCAAGAAGGAAAGAATATATACAACAAATATGGTTACACGAGTCTCCCTTGATGATAATGACCTAGATATTGATCTTATAAGGGTTAATATTCAAGTCTTTATTGCACAAAACCATACCGCAAGAATTTCTCTAGACATAGGGGCAAGCCACAACATGCTATCCTTTGAAACATGGGAAGATCTGGGTAAACGATAACTAGAACCTACTAATGCTAGGGCTTGCAGCTTCCTCTCAAGCATGGTAAAGTTTAAAGGAAGTTTGAAAGTGTATATCATTATTAGAAATAACCAATGGTCAAAAAGGTTAATCTTATGTCTGTAGGAGTTACTGAAGAACATGTGTTACAAGAAAGATCCTTGATTGGTTCAATAGAGTGCACAATTCGACGGAGGAGAAAGGATGGGTCAAATATAAAAAGATGGGTGGAGAGTAGTAGTGCCACTCTAGACTCTGACTAACGTGGAAGTTTATTCTTCTACCAATATTCAAAACTGTCTAAACCCAGACATAGATAAAAGGATAAGGACAACAAAAAAGATAGCACGATAGTGATAACCCCTCCTAGTGATCCTAAGGACTCTCTCTACAACATATGGGAACTATGTAGCATTATACGGGTCGTATAATGGATTTAGTACAAATAACATGGGTTATTCATCATTTTCTCATTTAAATAGATGAATAACGTTGTTTATTTTTTATTTTGATCGATAACATTATCAATCAATAAATTTATTGATCGAAAACAATATTGAACTATAATATATCAATTGATACTTTTATCGATCAAAAAACTGACTTTATAAGAATTCGAAAGCTTATTCGATCGATTATCTTTTCAAAAGATTTGAGAGAGAGAGAGAGAGAGAGAGAGAGAGAGAGAGAGAGAGAGAGATTAGAGTGCAGGTTTAGGGTGATTAGTAGGTAATATTTTTTATGCTTTTTGTTTTTCTTTTTATGCTTTTTGTTTTTCTTTTTATGCTTTTTAAAAAAAAAGCTAGTTGTGTTTACTCTAACACCGTATGGGGTAGTTGTGACCACTCTAGTTAAGCAAAAATAGTTGTTTAAGCTTATTGTGTCCACTCTAGTCTTTAGCGACCAGAGTGTCCAGTTTAAGTTCAATTTGCAGGAAGCCACTTACTGTGTCCACTCTAGTCTTTAGCAACAACCAGTTGTGTCCACTTTAAGTTATCATCAAAGAAAGCCACTTACCATGTCCACTCCGGTCATTACTGACCATTTGTGTCCACTTTAAGTTATCCTCACACGAAGGCCACTTACTGTGTCCACTCTGGTCTTACTGACCAGTTGTGTCCACTTTAAGTTATTTTCACACACGGAGCCAATTACTATGTCCACTCTGGTCTTTACTAACCAGTTGTGTCCACTTTAATTTTTCCTCCCACAAAGCGACTTATTGTGTCCACTCTCGTCTTTATTGACTAGTTGTGTCCACTTTAAGTTCATTGTATAGGATCCTTTATCATGTCCACTGTAAGGTTAGGTATGCCCACTTTAAGATTAGGTGTGTAAGGTTAGGTATGCCCACTTTAAGATTAGGTGTGTTGACCGATAGTTTAGGTTCATGGGTCATACGTTGTGTCATGTGATCAATTGTATGTCATGTATAATTGTTATGTTGTGCGATAAAATTACATACAATGTTGCTTGGAAAAAACAATCATGTGATGAAATTAATGTTTGAAATTTATCATGTGATTAAATATTTTACATTTTGTAGATCATGGTTGAGTCAATTAATAGGCCTCAACAAAAACTCCTTTCAGAGACTGTTTGCATGTATTTAGTAAACATGCCTAAAGATGAGCTCAGATCATGTTTTGATCCAAAGAGGAAGGAGCTTTTTGAGAGCATGGTAGGTGAAGTTAGTAGGAGGGCGTTCAGAGCTCTTTGAGAGACCTGGGCAATTTTTGACAACCAAGTTAACTTGCTAACATCAGGCAAGATCTATATAGAGTGCATGTGTGCTTTAGGCCAGCATCGTCAGGTGGTCGCAAAGAATAAGCTCGTGGAGAAGACAAGTGTTGAGGGTTTTGCTACCCAATTAGCATTAATCACAAATTTATACAATAGAGCTACAAAGGCAAAGGCAAAGCTAAATCCATAGTCGAAGAAAAGCAAGAGGTTGTTTGTCCTGCAAAAATTGCCAAAACAAAGGTCATTGTCATAGCCAATGCACTAGCTCTACGGTTGTTGGACTATTCGTGCCTAGAGTTCTTGCTAGTCGCCAGATTGGGTGAAGGTGCATTCGGCTTTGTGTGCAAGGTCAAAGTGCATGACCCGGCCTTCCAAGATAATTGCTATGCTGCGAAGTGCATCACTCATGGGCAAACCCTATCTGCCACTATCTCATTCAATGCTGGGCAAACTACTACTAACAACCTTTGCAATACATAATATGTTGTAATCTAGTGGCACAAAAGATTTGTAGCCCCTTATTAGGTGACTTTGAATGAAACAAAGCATGTGAAAATTGGTTCTCTCCTCTGATAAAGTTCACCACATGGTTTGCATATAATAAAGTGGGTTGAATGAATGGCATTTTTCCAATATCCTTTAACAACAAGTTTATAGTATGAGCAGCACATGGCACCCATATTATCTTAGGACACTTTACTGATATGGCCTCGCCTGCACTCCTATAATTTGATGCATTGTATGTGACTATTACTGTCACATTTTTTGGCCCACCCACTCTTGCGATTGCCCGATCATAGATTTTTTGTATGTACAAAGAGGTCTTCTCCTTCAATGAGGTGTCTACACAGAACCTCTAGGACATATGCAAACAATATTAATCAAGGGCTTCTTTTGACAGCCAGTCCACCCATCAATTATAATTGTACAACCAAATGCAGGCACAAAATCAAACATTGTACATTTCAATGCAAGTTCAGTCGTATGTTTGATCTTGTCAAGATACTTTGTCTGCATTTTATTGTAATCAGGTAATTGAAACCCAAAATTTGTTGTACTCATCAATGCATCTTGAAAAATAGGATTTCGGATTACATTGAATGGATCCCACATGCAACAAATGCTTGTGTCCATTTCAAATGCAATTCAAGCATCCCTTGCTTATCAAATGATGCTTGCAAAGATGTCTGCTCTTTACAACTCTTCTTGCTAGAACCTCATGTCATGTATATAGATGGAGTACTGGCAGATGGACATGATGCAGGCAGAGTACTTATGGATGGACAAGTATTGGATTGACCAGCATGTGCTATTGATTCATGCAGCGAACCACAAGATGGCATGCATTCACTTGTGGACACATGTGTATTATCTTCTTTTCAACCGTTTCCATTGGTCATACTGCAAAGCCTAATTTCCTTTTTGTATTTACATCCCCTTTAACCTTAAGCTTTGCTACATACTTATGTAGTTTAGCATGTAAGTAAGCAGGGGGTACTATGCAATGTTCAACAACAAATGTTCTTTGATTCTAGTAACGCTACCATGAAATGCATGACCACAACTTTTACATCGCATATGAGATGATGTTTTTCCTTGTCTTACCTCATCAACATAAGCCCATTCTAGGGACCACGCACTATTTTAGGTGATTAATCTAGAAAACATGTGTGAAAGAATATTAGATATGACAAATTAAAAGAGGTCGCAACACATATGCATGTCCATAAATGTAAGAGTGCTCGGAGGAAGGGTTAACAGTGCACTTGAGATGACCTGCTGGTCTACCCATGGGCCCAAAGTCTTTCCACATTCTCACCATCACTACAACCAAAGGTACCTCCGAAGAGGGTGATGATGAGACATGGGCTACTCTAGGTTACCATGGGCCCCTCGTCATAATAACTCCCATGCTCTTAATTAATGACTCTTGCATTCATGGGCATGCAATATTGAAGCATCTCACTTCATGTAAAGAATATAATAAAATGTACTCATCAATATATATCTTTAGAGTGTGAAGAAAGCTTTGAACACAAAAAAGATCAATCATAAATGCTGAAAATCTCTTTACAGTGTGAAGCAAGCTTTGAACACAGTATAGGATAAAACCTACTACCTATATTTTGCATTATCTTTTAAGTGTGAAGCAAGCTGCGAACACAATAAAAGATAAAGCCTGTGTGAAGCAAGCTTCAAACACAATGAAAGACAAAACTAATTTTTATTTTCTAAAATATATGTACAAGTGTGAAGTAAACTTCAAACATAGGTACACATATATCTAAACCTATATCTAAGGTTCTTTTACTTAGTATATTTTATTTTCTAATTTTAGAATCACTACCTTGGAAGGAAATGCCTCTTTTTTTAGCTTACGACCTTCAAATATTGAAAGCCGTGCATATAGTACACTGGGAATGATGTTCTATTTTCATAGTGAGTTATTTCAATCGATAACTTTATTAATCGATAAAGTTATCGATTGAAATGTAAGGTCCTAAATGTATAACCCAAAATACGTGATATGTCACCGTATAATATGCACGTATATATAAAGAGGGCAAACATATAAAATGGATATTATTTGCATATAAAACAAATCTCGTTTAACGTATAATGCAACTTAGTATGGGAGTAGCAATAAATGTCATGATGAAAAGGCACTACAAAAGGTGTAATATTATGATAAAATTTGGCCATGACCAATATTATTAATTGTTTTTCTAGTTTTGAACACCCTAATGTGAATAAGGGCTAGGTATATATAAGAAAGTTTCTCATAATGCAAAGACAACATCCCTCTTTGTGGTGGTAAGTGAGATATGGATATCTTCTTAAGATCTTGCTCTTGTGTGTGTGTGTGTGTGTGTGTGAGAGAGAGAGAGAGAGAGAGAGAGAGAGAGTTGAGATGAGGTGCTTTCTTTCTCTTAGTACATGTGTCTCTTTATACTTTGTGAGAGAGAGTGTAGAGAGTGAGAGAGGTGTGTTCTTTATAAGGATGTGTAACAGACCTCTTGTTTAACAGTAACAAGAAGGCTTGGAAGATTAGAGATAGCTACCATTGGTAAATCTTGGGGGTCATGGAGATTTTGGGCTTGGAAGCACGGTAAGTATCACCACGATGAATGTTGTCTATTTCCAATCCTACTTGAACGAGGGAGAGTTCTCGAAGGGATAAAAATGAGCCATTACATTTTTTGGTACCACTATTGGGAAATAATATTTATGTTCCTTATTCTCGCATGACTCACCTCCATCCTTACATGCTTTAAAATCTACATTTTTAGTCACTACAAAAGCTCTTACCTAAAGATTTTATAATTAAAGTGTACCCATCTTGTAAATTTTAAGATTATAAAATTACCCCATATACATGAATGTCTCAATAATATAAACCCAATTGATTATATAAATTATTGATAACTTCAAAAGAAATTAAGGCCTTTTCTACTTTATTCAAATGTTATCTATTAGTGTAAGCATATTAGCTCCTACCTAAAGATTTTATAATTGACGTACCCATCTCGTGAATTTTGACATTATAGAGTTATCCCTTACACATGAATGTTTTAATTAACAATTTCACATGATTATTGATAACTCCATAAGAAAGTAAGGCCCCTTCTACTTTATTCAAATGCTATATATGTTTATTAGTGTAAGCAACCCCCCCTGGGGGGGCTCTCCCCAAGCATTTCCATTCCATTTATCTAGTGAAGTTTTGTTGATTAATTTTATCTTGCATATGATTTTTGTGCTTTAGGTGTAATGCATCAAGTTTATGCTTCACTCCTTTTAAAAAAAAACATAAGTCCATAATTTATAATATAGCTTTAAGTGGTACTTCAAAATAAAATCAAGTAATTGTAAAGTATAAATGTGTAAGTAGAATCTATATAGATCTGTAATTAGAATATATATCAAAACATAAAATTTTACCATAACATTAACCTTAAATGTTTCAAAAGTATTGAACTTGCCCACAAGAACTAGACAAAGTTTAGAAACGCTAAGTTTAGATGTAGGCTCAAGTGTGAATAAGTTATGAGTTTTGATGGGAGATCTTGATGTAGGTTGTGAAAGAAAATAACCAACGCTCCTTGAATCATAAGATGAAAATCAACACTCCTTGAAACATAAATTAACCAACAAGATCAAGCCCCTCATGGATGTGCTATATACTATCTTTGTTATGATAGAAGAAAAATAAGATCAAATATTTTAATATTTACCGTGTTTAAAAAAAATCAAATTTAAAGAATAAACTCAATACTCCACATTTCAACATGATGTACCTTGAATTTTGCTTTTCATTCTTTATAAGAGTTTAGCTATAGTATTGTATTAGGTCCCAACTTCAAACCCTAGGCATCCACATTGCACATTGCTAGGCCCAAGGTATAACCACCCAATTCAAGTTAATGAATTTCTAGATCTGATGATGTATCTTTCAAAATCATATAATTAAATAGATTTTTTGTAGCACATTATTGAAGTGGTTGGCCTCTCTAAAAACTAAAACTTATTTAAATAATTTTAAATCCCCAAACTTGAGTACACATATTTAGTATGGGAATTCCTCAAAAAGATATTGCTACTATACACATTTTCACCATTTACAAGTTACAAGGTTTAACACATTCTCACCATTTACAAGCTGCAAGATCTGAAATATTTATCTCTTACTTTGTGTATTTACCTTTGTATTATTCATGAATCGAATAGAGATTAAATATAAGAACCATAGGATTCTAAGTTTATTGTATATTAGGAAGTAGAGAAGTGTAAGATTATTGTATATTATCATGGAACTCTCACCTCTCTCCATTTTGTGGTGTGCTACATATGTAGAAAACCTTAGCATTTTTATATGTGAACAATGCCTATTACAAATACCTTAAGGATGATACTATGTATATGGAAATTAAATAGGTAAGCATGGACAATGCAGGTGGGTATACTGCAGCTCTTTACTGACAATATATACGAGTGAATCTAAGACCTTGAAGTTATAAGAAAAAATGCTATCCCAGATGTAAATTTCATGCTAGGAAATTTACAGGTGCATTGCCCATGTATATTAAACAAATGTTTTTTTCCTTTTTGTTTTCTCTCTTAATGTATTTTATTCTAGGAGTAATAATTTTTCATGGGGAAGTTAACACTAGTAGGTGATTTATAGATGCCCTAGTCATCAGATTAGTAAAACGTTTTTCTTTACTTTACAAAAAGAAAAATATAATGGTTAACTTGGAATTATAGTTTTCATCACTGTCAATATTTTGAATGGACAAAATAAATCTACTCATTCCAATCTTGAGATAATAGTATTATCTTCTTTTGCAAGATTCACAAGTGGACATTAGCTCTCTTTATAATTGGGAGCTTATACACATTTCAATCTTGAAAATAGTATTTTAAGATCCATAAGTGGACATTAGCCCTCCTTTCAAATGGGAGCTTATATAATATGGCATTCTTTGGTATTGCCTACTAGTCATCATTACTCAAAAGAGAAGCTTCCAAGTTGAAAATGCTTTAATTTTTATGAATAGTATTGATCATGTTAATTCATTTAAAAACATATGCAATATACAAAAGGTGTGATGGATATCCATGAGTGCACATGAAAAAAGCAAGCTTCTCTTTTAAAGTGGAGGTCTTAATTTGGCTACTATGCAGCAAATAACATATTGCATTTCTATGTTATTGTTATTCGTGATGGGTTTCTAAAAAGAGTCTTTATTGATCATCAATGTTACACTTTATAGTTCCAAATGTCTTTTTTGGATTGCATAATTATGAATGAGACAAGAAGGCATAAATAAAGTGTTAATATTATCATGCTTTTTTGACTCTTTGACCGAACATTGATTCTTCTAAATCATTTACCTAAAAAAGTTGTAAGCTCTATATGTTGCACATATTAAATGCCACAAGTATATATTTTACCTTTAGGCATTCCATTAAGATATTTTGAGGCAAAACTAGGCCCAAAATTCAAGTTAAGGCTTTCCTTTTACCTAGGTACATTTATTGGATTCAAATGTAGTGCACACTAGGTCCCCTAAGCTTAAAGAGGGGCCTAAAGCAATTATAGAGGCAATAAAAAACAAGAGTATCACAAGGAAATATGAGGCAATTATAAGGGCACTTAATATAAGGATGTTTATAGGGTTTAAAAAAACAAGAGTATCACAAGGATAAATGGAGTGTTGGTACATATAATGGGGTTAATATGGATGCTTACTTTATATACTTGACCCTAGAACTCATGTGGCACTTTATTGAAAACACTTTCCTATATTTGAAGACATGAGTGGAATTTCTCAAAGGAGATACAAGCAAATGGAATAGCTTTGAAGATTAACTACAGCTAGCTTAGAATTGTGCACCTTCATATTTGAGTGTTCTTCAAAAAAAAAAAAGTGAAAACTTGTAATCGATTAACCTATGTTTTAACTAAATTTTAAGCAACCATTTGAGATCTGAGATGGATGAATGCATAGAATTCGTCATCAATAAACAAAGAAAGGATGGATACAAATAAATTCTAAAAGGTTACACACACTAAATGTATAATATGGTCGAAGTGTTGTGGTTGTAGGAATCAACAACAGTCTGTTTTAGATCTAAGATGAATGGTGCACATCAATTTGCCACAACTGTTTGAGATCTAAGATGGATGGGTGCGTATCAATTGCCATTAAGATATGATGACCTTTGGCACCCCAGTAGTACATAATGAATTTCCCTTTTTGGGTCCAATATCCTCCGAGAGAGTGTTTTGTCTCTTGGGGCTAATTTAACAATGTAGTCTTGTACTTTGATCAACCTTGGAAGTTGGGGGCCATGCTGTGGATACTTTAAATAAATTTGACTATAATGATTGGGATGGATCTCGTGCACGTTGCCCCGTGGGCCCTTTAAATGTAATATAATGTTTTTAATGGGGGGGTGGTTGCTAGGCCAAATAAGCGCTTCTTACACTAAGATTATATATATATATATATATAACCTTAGTGTATGTATATATATATATATATACTACCTTGGCCAAATTGTATATATATATATATATATGGCCATATGCGCGCTTCACTGTGAGACGGCAAATATATGGCTGTTTTTTCTAACGCTGAATCCAGCGGCTGAAGAGAGAGAGCACAGCCCCCCAGAATGACAAGCATGTCTATGTGTTGGGATGGTCTATAGTAACACGAGGGCTGTGCTCTCTCTCTTCTGTCGCTGGTTTGTTGATCAGCGCCCACCATCAAGAGTAATTATGCTGCATGTCGTCAGTATTTTCAAGCTTTCCGCGGCCATCAACTAGCTATACTATATGTGCAGGGCTCCTGCAAACACGAATCATAATTTCGGTAATTCTGCTTAATTTTAGCCTTCGCTTACCTGGCTGCTACAAATTTATCTCCGCTTCTATTTTGCGCAGGTTCTCCAACTTCTCTATTCTACGAAGGCTTTTCACCTTGCACTCAGCATCGACAGAATACTAGCAGAATTAACAGTCCTCTCACCTCTGATGATGAGCTGTTAGATAGCGCCAAGCTACAACTCCTCTGATAACTTAACCTGTCTAATACAAGCTACATCTTCACCTTGTTTGTAACTAAACATTATTAATATATAACAGTATCCTTAACCCAAAAAAAAACCTTTTATATTCTGGCCACCATTGCAAGCCTTTCGACCAATTATGCACGGTATGACTATATAAGGTGTCTCATAATACTATCCTTGCACTCTTCATTATGAGAGAAAGTCTTTCTTTCCCTTCACTCTTAGTATTACTTTATATTTGATCAAGGCTTCACTCTTAGTATTACTTTATATTTGATCAAGGCCCTGATAAGAATTTATTGGCACACAGTTATAATTTGATCAAGGCATACATTATAGCTTTTTGGCACAAGTGGAGTGTTCAAGTGTTTCTATATTGGTCCAAGGCACACTTTTTTGAGTGCTAGTATTAGTATATAGATCTAAGTCACACATTAATATCCAAACATAAGAGTAATTTTCACCTCTTGCAAAAAGGAGTTTTGAAGATTAGCATGTTTTATCAACTAGAGGATCATTGATGCTTAAATATCATAAAATGTGTGTCCATGGCTCATGGTAGAGGGATTGGACTTGCTAGAAGGAACCCAAGTTCTAATCTTATATGCCTTTCACATACATTTTGTATCACCAAAATTTTAAAAAAAGTTTTATTCTTAATTTTAAGAGGTCTAGGAGGTTGAAGCTAAGCATTGATGCTTAGAATTAGTCACAGGTCTAATTCTAAGCATTGATGCTTAGAATTAGTCACACCTCAATCACTAAACAAAGATAAAAGGTTTAGGCAAGCTTCTATTCAGAAGGGTATGCATAGTCTTTGAACAAAGTACAACATCATGTACTAAAAGCATAATGTGTTAAATTACCTAATGATTTGGAAAAGGGGGAGGGGCCACAAAATGAAATCCGTGTATATCACATGCATTCAAGGGGTATTTTTTATGCTCCTTATTTGTGAAACTTGGCATCCTTAAATACCCCTTTAAGTAACGTTGTAGGTGATAAAACTATCCCTTTTTGGAACAAAACTATCAACTCCTTTAAAAAAAATAAAAAACTCCTTTATGTAGGCAAAATTTTATGTAAGTCCATGAAAATTTATTGAATTCACATGCTATGTAGTACAAATTCCTAGGTAAATGATAAGGAGCTCCATTGTGCACATATTAGGCTTAAATTTATTATAAATTAAGATTGAGAGATTAGTACAAAGAGATTTAGAGATTTAGAGCTTTAATGTCTCATCTTGTGATATTGACTAGTCTGAGTAAAGCCTAATTTGGCAATTCACATTCAAATTCTTTTTGCCTATAGAATTTTCTCATGAAAAATGGCATCTTCTACTTTTTCACTTACTTGTGGGCATCAATTTCAAGATACCTTTCATATCAAATGTGTGCAAAGAGTAACTTAAAATATGTTTAATTTATATATTTGTGTAAGCTCGTGTATGCTTCTCTTTGAGGAACTCAATTGATCTCAAATCTTATTAGTGGCAAATCAAATATAACAATAAGGTCCCACCCTAATGGATTGTTAGAGCCATAAAATCTTAGAATAATCTTTTTAAAACTATTTTTAGGTTGCAAACTTTATGACATAAGTAGTTGGTTTGCTATATTGATTTTGGATGTTAACATTAACACTGAAAATTATGAGATAAAGTTTATGAGGCGAAAACTTAATCTCTCAATACAAGCACATTGATTAGGCACATGATGGATGAGAATGTGGGCCTATTTGCTACCAACATCTTCATGCACCATGCTGACCCTAACCTTGAGTGATACCTTTCACAAATTTTTATGAAGTTGTGCTCATATAGTGAAAGGTGAAGAAGAGGAGATTAGACATATATTTAAAACAGACACTAAATGTGCATGTTCAAAAGAGGAGCTTAACCATATATTCAAAAGTGAAGATGAGGAGCTTAGACATATACACATAAGTTCAAAAGTGAAGATGAGGAGTTTAGACATATATACATATATTCAAAAGAGACACTGAATGTGTATGTTTTGAGTTTGTAATTATTAGAAAATATTAAAAATAAGTAATTTTATAGAAACAAACGTTCTAAAAGCATTATACTTTCTTTTCAATCCCTTTTTGATGTGGCACGTCAACTTTCTAGCCCTTAGTAAGCATTGTACACTCTAGAAAGATAATCTCTCAAGTGTAAACATTTTTCTTAGGTTTTTAAACAGAAAAATAAGTAATGTGATGGCTTAGAAAGATAAGTATTAATCTTTAGACCACTAGACCTCTATGTCCTTTAGTTTCTATATCAAAAACCTATTTGGTATGCTCTAGTACAATTTTTTTGATAAGGTTTATAAAAGAACGTGTAGTGGATTTTCTGTTTAAATCTTTGATTTGTAACAAAATACAACTTGTGCTTCAACATAGACAATAGAACCACCACAAACAATTTGAACTCAAGAATATAAAGATGCAAATTATTTTTGCAAGGATTAAATTTAATGGTAATTACCTTTCACCCATGTGCTCCTATTAGAGAACTTAGATGGTGGATTTGAAAAGACATTGAGATAGACAAGTGTATGCACTATGAAAGACATTAAGCTAGAGAAGTGTATGCCTATGAAATGAAAACACACATGGTAGTGAGGAAATTTATAATTTTAATATGATGGAAGCTACCAAACCCATTTATATATATTAAGCATTATCATTGTATAGTTCGGCCATCCTACATTCAGTCTGATTGGACCAAATTGATCACATCACCTAATTAGGGTAATAGTAGACTCATCCAAGGTTATTTAAGTTCTCGTCCAAGCTCTATAGTTACTATAATTTGATGTGTGTATAGCATCCCGCCCATACATGTAGCCTACTTGGCATAATGTCAAGCCTAATCTAGTTGTCTCTTATCCATTTGGCCACAAATGTCCTCACTAAAATGTATAAAACTGAGCTTTGCCCATGCTACTCTATCCCAAGTGGCTACTCTTCATAAATAGGAGCCTTATAATGTAGAGTAGCCCCAAGTATACCCATAAAGTTAATTATGATGAGGGTGGAGCATGGAATTCTAACAGCCTCATTGACATAGGTGGCCTAACTCTATGGTGCAATTCCAAGTGGATGAAGATGTCGCTTTAAAAAATGTCTCCCATAAGCCTTAGTGAATATGTATGCATAGTTCTATGTTTATCTTAACCTCTTCATCCATGATGAGTTGATCATGTGGTTCAACATAATACTAAATCTTGATGTGCTTTGTATGAGCACTGGGAGCATAAGTTCTCTGGAACTCCCATGTAACTTTGGTTGTTGCGCCAAAACTCCATTTGTTACTCCTAGACTACACCCATATCCCCTAAATCCTCCGCACCCAGATTGATTTAGATGAAGCATTCCTCTTTGTACTTGGCCTTCTAGAGATGTTAGAGTAATTGTATGTTTCTTTTTTATGATCCATGAGATAACTCTTGAGAAGTGACCTATCTTGATCTTCTACCCAATTTTTGATGATCCATGTGATCCACGAGATAACCCTTGATGGCAATGGAGAAGTAGTGACATATCTCGATCTTCTACCCAATTTGACTAACGAAATTTAGCTACAGTCTTTCCCAAAGTGTCTGCCTCGAATGTTCTTTAACACTCACATCCCTACCTTATGCTTCTCCAAGGTTTTATTTAATAATATGCTCAACACACCAATTGCATAGTTGAAGTTCACTGCATATGCTCAAGACACCAACTACATAGACTTCACACCACGATCCTCATATACTATTTCACATCCACCAATGGAGAAGTGCCTTGCAAACTAAAATCTCAACAACTTGAACATGAGTGGTTATTGTAAGTATGGGTTGGCAAAACCCATGCTTACAGCTATCTACATGCTATAACAAGTTATGTACTATTGTGGAAGGTTGGCAGGTATCTACATGCTATAACAAGTTATATACTATGAGGTTTGGGACCTCTAAATGAAGTAGTATTTTAGATAGCTATAGGTAAACTTACCAACATGAAGGCTATAAATTGTGAATTTTATATTCGTTTGAGGCTCCGGAGGTTAGCTAAACACAACCTACATGCTATAAAGAGACAAGGATGGGAGGTTTGGGACCCCCTAAACAAAGTCATAACATAGTCTATTAGGAACTTGTTATAGGTCATCTTATCAGATGACCAAGAGAAAAGGCTATAAATTGCCAATTTTATATTCATTTGAGGCTCGAGTGGGGTTTACTATAAGTTCACAAGGAGATTTTAAATTTTCTTTTTTGGGATAAATTTATAGAAATAAATCCATATACTTACATAAGGTGTTTTTTAAATTGATTTTTTAAATGTAAGTTTATACAAACAAATGTCATTTTAAATACCAAAAACTCATCGAATGGATTTTTCAGTACTCCCCAAAGGCACATGATATATAACTTTTCTATAAAGTGACCTCGTTCACCCCAGATTTGAGGATAGTTTTCAGTATAGTAAGATTTGAAGATAATTATCTATCAGCTTGTAATCATTGTGAGTCCTTCCAATTTGTCATACTTTCACTCTGCATTTTGTGAATATATATTCACAACATTTATATAAATTACAATTTATATTTAAAAACATCTTAGCTTGGTTTTATTTTTCAAAAAATGTGGATATATATTTACAACATTTATATAAATTTTAACTTAAATTTAAAAATGCCTTAATTTGGTTTATTTTTTAGTAATTATGAGTAAGTAATCTTAACTATAAAGTGTAGCCTATCACGAACTTGATTCTACTAATTGTTCTTACTAACACATCTAGTCAGGTAAAACAATAAGCATTTATCAAAGAACTTAGGTAATCTTATGTTCATACACCACCCACTAAGCAAGAAATAGGAGGTTAGCAATCAACACTTATAAAAGAACTTAGGTAATCTTATGTTCATGCACCACCCACCACGAAGCAAGAAATAGGAGGTTAGCAATCAGAGTTGTGGCCACTAATCTAGTCAAGTTCTTGACAACATTTACTGCTATTAGGCAATCTTAAACCAAAAACACTACCTTTTTGAAGTGGCATTTTGTTGCATGATGGTGACCGCGCCAAGTATGGGAATCACTCTTAGAAAAAATCAAGAGTTAGGGGAAATTTGGTACTGCTATTGATTGTCATGATGCAATAAAAACTGGGAAAAAAATATTACTTTCTAGGAGATAGTAAACACCATATTAGGGAATTTGGTAAAAACCACATACTTTGGGAATTTTCTAATTGCTCGAGGGCATCCCATTGATTTTGGACATTTCATTGATTTTGGTGATTTCATCAATTATGAAACTTCTTCCTTAAAATGTTACATGAGGATCAATGGTGGGACTTGAGGTATTTTTGTTTTCATTGGGCTCTTTAACACAAGATTAAAATGATTGAGTCTATAATAGATGGTGCTCATAAAAGTTTAATAGGTGGTGTTTATAAACATCAATTATAAAATCATTTAATAGGTGGTGTTTATAAACACCTTTTAGGCCTCATAGTTTTTCACCTATGAAAAAGACATATAAAAGACAAATGATGATGAGGAGATATGTTACAAAGGCATGGTATAATATGCATGGTATTCTATGGACATCGTTCTATTGGTACATGGGATACTTTGAGAATGGTATGCAAAGAGCTATACATGGAAATAAGGGAGTTGTTAGAAAGGGATGGGATCATATAGAAAGTGATAGAGTGATTTTGTGTAGAATAACTCTGAGAACATGCCCATGGATTGTGGCTGATGACCCAATTGGTGATCCCATATATGTATAAACAAGTTAACATTTTAAATGAGGTGAATATGACCTTGAACTAGCTAAACAAAAAAAGATGTCCATGTGTACGTTCAATTGGATTTGGAAAACAGATTTAAGCATGTGAGACTTGCAAAGATAAGTGAGTTTCAAAGTGTGCTGCATGTAGTAAAAGCAAAGAACAACTAGAAACCATAGAATGATAATAGAAAATGAACAAGACTTGCAAAGATAAGTCAATTTCAAAGTGTGTTACATGTAGTAAAAGCAAAGAGCAACTAGAAACCGTAGAATGATAAGAGGAAATGAACAAGCTAATGCATCATCGAAAATGCATTATTAAAAACTTCACATGTTACAACAACTGAGTTGCAGAAATTTATATTATGCATGACATTTGAGTCCTCAAATAATCCTAAAAAATACTTCTGCATCATACACGATAAGATGGACTAGAAGAAAACATCAATCCCTAGATTGAAGTGAACTCAAAGGAAATATATAGATTTATTCAACTACTGGTGGTCTAATAGGCATGATAACTCATGGATGAGTCATGGATATGGAGAAGGGCATTATCAATACTTTTCTATTAGCTTATGGCCATTAGATCCCAATTTATTTCCTTGTGTTTTAAAAACTTGGAGAGATCTAACGGATATGACTATGGGAACCTTTCTTATGATGGGATGCCAAGATTGAGAAGCACATTGTTCAACACCTTGGACTCACAAAAGCTTCTCAATCACAATCACACCTCAAGTTCTGGGATACCCTCTTATATAGTTGTTGATCATGAGATTTCATTTGCATATTCAAAAAACCTATAAAATTTCACACAACATAGTGATTTTAAAAGGTTACCATAGAACCCAATTTTGCAATTAGATAATTGTGTATTACATAACAACAGTTGATACTTGTTTGCATATCTTTCTTTGTTGGTTTGCTAAAGGGGATGTCAAGGTGATTCAATTGGGTTTTCTAATGGTGGGTCATACATGAGGATATTGATACAAATCTTAGCAAGTTTTCTAAAAGGTTAAGTCACACATTTACACTTTCACACTTGATGTATATTTTCAAGCAATGTCAAATTTCAACTCCAACACCATTGTTGATTATAGGGCACTCAAATCCACTAAAACTCTTATTTTTTCATGCACGATAATATGCCAGCTAATGTAATACAAGGTTCACCCAAAATCAATTAAGTGGATGCTAGAAGAAGATAGCATTAAGTTGTGGAAATGATATTAAGTGGAAACCTATACTACCAAGAGGGAAACCATCTTTGTTACCAATGTTTGAGTACATTAAAGAACAGTCATCAAAGGTGATAAAGGGGATTAAGGATTACATAAAATATTAGCAAATGTTTTTAGATAAACAAAGACCAAAAGCAACTTTTGCTTTGTGCATCCAACCAGTGATTAAGTATTGGAAAATCATGATACAAGAGCTAGGAAGCCTAATGTCCAAAATGTTGGGTTGTATGTAATTTTTTGGCGAAGAATACAAGGGACAAATAGATCTAATTTGGATGAGAATATTGATGATAAATTCTTAGGGAAGGAAGAATTTGATGATCACTATTGTAGTCCAATCAACAAAAGGCCTAAGGAAGTATTTTAACCAATTGGTGAACTTAGGAAGGGAGACTTGTCCTTATTTGACCACTAGAACCAATTTTCCCAATTTGATGAGGCATAGCTTATAATATCGATGTGAACAGGTCATCTGAGAGCTAAAAGAAAGTTTTAATATAGCATTGATAATGTAAGTGATGCCAAGGTTTATGTCGATTATTAGAGTAAATATTGTGTGTGCAATAAGAAAGATCTAGTTTATTGGGAAGATGTGAACTCTATTATATTTGCATGGGTAACAAAGGGGAAAAATAATCCACAAAGGATCAAAATTCCACCAAGCATCTACACAAAGGTACTTAAGAGATTACATAGTTGTGATATGGTGGATGAAAGATGATGCTTTTGTGGCTCTTTAGTTTATTTTGTGGTCTAAATGTTGAAGCCATGGTAATGTTTTCTGTTTTCAAAAACATGCCGAACCATACTAATGTTTCGTAGTTTCTATGAACCTATATTGCCTTGTTCCTATAGCACCAGTGTGAGAGACCATGCTCACAGAGTCATACACATAGTTTGTTTGACCCTGTAAACATTGTCCCTAATAATCCTTACATAAAATCAACACTCATCCATGGTTAGCAATAATCCCTAATAATCCTTACATAAAATCCATGGTCAGTAAATCGATGATATTGTTTTTCACAAAACACTAGTTTCCAATGATATCCTAGAAGAAGAACCTACTGTCGACTCTTGCTTAGCCTTTCTTTTTAGCCATACAATAATACCTTATTTTTTGATAGCCAAATATTTCACTGAATCCACCATTTTTTGTTGTATACTCTGCTTGCGTATTTTCATCCAATAATGGAGATCCATCTATGAAGGTGAGTCTTTTGATAGGTCACCTCACTACGTTAACACTATCTCCTCTCGTCAATTTTGCCAAGCCGATGTTGGTTGCATGCTTTTTCAATAACCACACCCACATCTTTTTCAATAACCACGCCCACATCTTTTTCTATAAGCACTTTAAAGTTCACAACCTCATACGGATAAACCAAGAGAATAACTCTAGTGCCAATGCAAACAATTTAGTCCTTAGGCCATAACAAAACACTTTTTTTCCTCAAGCTATTCCCATGCATATTAACATCGTCATATGGGACCAAGCTCATTTTGTCATCACATCCCATGGTTATTTCAAATTTTTTGATTATTTTGATGTCAATCATATTATCTGTAAGCATTGCTTATCCTAATTCACAATACTCCAAATTGCTTCACATATGGTGATTGTATCCATTGTAGGAAATGGCACTGCCACATCCCTGTTAAAGCATTTTTCTATTAAAACTTACACATTGCCATCACCAAGAAGCTCTCCATGATAATAACCATTTACTTTTATTGTTTGGACCTTTGACATTGAAATTGAAAGGCCATTTCACCAGTCATAAGATTGTGAATGATGTGAAGAAATAAATATTGTATAGAACTCAATAAAAAATCACAATCTATGGCTAATAGAGTGTATTCAAAATAAACTTCTATCAAACTCTTTAAGAAATTAGTATCTTCCTTTGGACTCAAGTTCATATCTATCCAATGTTTGAAAATCTCAAACAATGCTTGAAGATTTACACTCTAGTCCAAATCTCCATCACTACCTAGAGATTTGGACTTAAGTCCCAGAGATTCCAAATCTCTAGGCATTGTAGAGAGATTTGGACTTGAATCCAAATCTAGAGGCCTTCAAGAGAGATTTAGACTTAAGTCCAAATCTCAACTCAATGCCTAGATATTTGGATGCAAGTCCAAATCTCTAAGAATTATAAATATTTTTTGAATCCAGAGATCTTCTCATGACTTATAGATTTTGATTTAAATCCAAATCTCTCCTTGATACATAGATATTTGGACCTAAAATTTATCCAACATTTGAAAATATTACTCAATGCTTGCAATAATCTCCCGTGTAAAAGTCCAAATATGTAGCCAAAAACTTGAGGATATATAATTGGACTTGTGTTCAAATCTAAAAGCTCTAGCTATAGACTTGACACAAGTTCAAATCCCTTATTTTACTATTGTTTATTAGGATTTGGAAACAAGTCTAAATCTCAATGCACTTGAAAATGATTTGGACCCAAGTCCAAAGCTCAAGCCAAAGAGTTAAGGATATACATTTGTGTCCAAATGTATAGCTTGAACTCTTTGGATAGAGATTTGGACTTGGGTGTGTCTAAATCCCAATGATTGGCAAGACATTTTTGGCCACTACATTGGTATTTAGACTTGTGTCGTCTAAATCTCGAAGTACTAATTTAGGCACAAGATTTGGCCTTGTCTTCAAATCTTTTCCCAGTTCATTGAGATTTAGACATAGTATTTGTTCACACTCACTTAAACTATGGCCGATCGGGCACTTTAGGCTCATAAGAGGCCTAATGCTATTACAATGACTAATCTCATCATATATCCATGAAGTACATCACTTAGGACTTCATCCTAACTTGCTACCACACGCTCTTGAAGCGGGAATCGCCATAAATACTCCGTCACACCAATACGGGCGCCCATCCAAGTTGTAGCTGTAAGGTTCCTCCCTTCTAAAATGGGAGAAACACTTAAGATAGTCCGCTAAGTCCTATCTTGGAAAAAATTTCCTATTCATCGACACCTTGACCTTGCAGAGATTCAAGGATACGATTTATAGAGGTATGACCTAGCTCTATCCCGCAGGGGGAGCGTGATTTTCTAAACATCAAATCACCCATAGGGTAATTGATCATAAATTGGGCAACTACTAGACTTGATTTCTAGGGACAACGCTTTTTTCCTCATCTTATGCAAGGCACAGCCGCTGGCCTAGTCTTCTAGAATAGAGTTGCCCAAGAACCTAATTATCTAGCATAGGGCTTTCACTTAATCTGTTGGAAAGCTACCCGACTAATCGGGTCCACCCGTCCGTAGGATGGTGCCGTCGGGGCATTCCATCCTCCCACTTTCCACCCTACTCACGCATCAATTTGTTTTCTAATTAATCCTACCACACTGTTTGACATAAATAAACATATTCCTTAATTAAGGCCCTTTTTCACAAGGTTTGTTAAAATAGCCTTTTTACACAATGCAATCATACCAAAGACAAGATATATTTATATAAAAAGTCTATACATGAACCAATTCCATACAAGCCAAACCGGCTCTCTTATTCTTATTCTGCCGATGATCTAGAATTCGGCCTTCCAGCCTCTACATACTGGGCAAAACCCTACGGGACCATACTCCTCATCGTCGGCCGCTAGCGAGGACTCAAGCCGGCCTGTTGCCCTCTCAGGCTTAAGATAGTCCACTAAGTCTTATCTTGGGAAAAATTTCCTATTCATCAACACCTTGACCCTGCAGAGATTCAAGGATATGATTTATAGGTATGACCAAGCTCTATCCCGCAGGGGGAGCGTGATTTTCTAAACATCAAATCACCCATAGGGTAATTGATCATAAATTGGGAAACTACTAGACTTGATTTCTAGGGATAATGCTTTTTTCCTCATCTTATGCAAGGCACAGCCGTTGGCCTAGTCTTCTAGAATAGAGTTGCCCAAGAGCCTAATTATCTAGCGTAGGGCTTTCACTTAATCTGTTGGAAAGCTATCCGACTAATCGGGTCCACCCGTCCGTAGGATGGTGCCGTCGGGGCATTCCATCCTCCCACTTTCCACCCTACTCACGCATCAATTTGTTTTCTAATTAATCCTACCACACTGTTTGACATAAATAAACATATTCCTTAATTAAGGCCCTTTTTCACGAGGTTTGTTAAAACAGTCTTTTTACACAATGCAATCATACCAAAGACAAGATATATTTATATAAAAAGTCTATACAACATGAACCAATTCCATACAAGCCAAACCGGCTCTCTTATTCTTATTCTGCCGCAATGATCTAGAATTTGGCCTTCCAGCCTCTACATGCTAGGTAAAACCCTACGGGACCATACTCCTCATCGTCGGCCGCTGGCGAGGACTCAAGCCGGCCTGTCGCCCTCTGAGGCTCCATCGCTCGATCCTCCCGCCCCTCAGAGGGATGTCTGCACACTAGGGTGGGCTTATTTACCGTACTAGCCTGGGCCCTCAGAACTAGGCAGCCTCATAATCTCTCACCTCAATCGGCAATCCTTATTCTCCCAAAGGTATGAGAGATACCTTGGGTCATTCCCGGGCTTTGTTAACGACGCCGCCCGGCTACACAAGCACGGAACGGAGTTAGCGTTGAAGCCAAAAAAAATCTTGAATTCTAAAGATAACAACTTCAATGCAATTTATTAACTATAGCATTCACAATTCGTGAAGATAACAATTTCAACGCAATTTATCGAATACAGCATCACATAATTCGTAACTTCATATAATTTTTATGTTGTCATTTTAAAAGGAAAAGATACCATTCATTAACACTAATTTAAGAAAATTCTCTTCTTTTAAAAATTAACCAAGCTAACGTGACCACCATTTCCTTGAGGAGCTTGAAAAGGGAGGGCTGGAGCCGCATTGGGAGCATCTTCCCTCATCTCGTTATTGCGTGCTCCTCTTGAGGCAATATTTTGACGTCTCTGAGAAGAGACCATCTTAGGCGTCGCCTTGTAGAGCTCGCGGCTGCGATTGAAACGCTTCAGTCGGATCTGAATTCTGAGCTCGTTTGCTCACCGTATGAGCAAAAGAATATGGCACAGGAACCCTTTCTTGAGGCAAAAAACCCTTATTAAAGTCTACGCAAATGGGAGGGGACTGTGAGATGTCCTTAAGGGCAAAAAATGCGGAGAGGGCTGGGAGGGGCTGCTGTAAGTCTATTCACATAGGGGGGAAGAAGAGTTAAGGACACTGCCTCTAAGGAAGAGGGGGATGGAGGAATTTTAGCTTATCTGAAAAGAGCCAAATGAGGGGGTGTGAGAGGGGTGGCTGTACTACAACAAGTACGCTGCACAGGGACAGACGGCGGTACAAACGACGGTACAACAGGGCATATGCAGCACAGAGATGCGTGCCGTCTGTGGAGCACCCCGAGGGTTTATATAGGTGAGGGGAGAGGGTACGGGCGCTGCGCAAAGCAAGGATGAAAGGACGGTGTACCGTCAAAGCCTATGGGGCAATGGCCTGCATGGGTCTAGGGGAAAGGTACGGTGTCAAATGCCTGGGAAAGGAGTGGTACGATGTACCTTATCTGGTCTGAGGCAGCATGGGTGTCCACGTAGGGGTACGTGTGGACCATACAGTGGGTGGCCGTCCTTAGGTTCTTGGGCGGCCATCGTACGGGCACCCTAGTAAGTGTGTACGGACCAAATTTTGGGGCGGGGTACCCAAATTTGGGACGCCCGTCTCGATTTGCGTGCTGGACCGCCCCGGGGGCGAAATTTTTTTTTGTCCGGGAGGTTCTCCTGGTCGTAGGGGTTCAGACCGTTCGTCAATCGGATGCCCGATCGTGTATTTATTAAGGTTTAAAGGTTGTCGTTTTTTTAACTAAAATGACTGAAATTTGCGTATAGGCTTGATTCGGTGTCCGTTTTGGATGCTGTAAAATCCTATATTAGGGTAAAATCGCGCGCAGTTAAACTCGCCGTTTTTTAACTAAAATGACTGAAATTTGCGTATAGACTTGATCCGGTGTCCGTTTTGGCGAACGGTCTGAACCCCTATGACCAGGAGAACCTCCCGGATAAAAAAAAAATTCACCCCCCGGGGCGGTCCGGCACACGCAAATCGAGACGGGCGCCCCAAATTTGGGTACCCCGTCCCAAAATTTGGGTCGTACACACTTACTAGGGTGCTCGTACAATGGCCGCCCAAGAACCAAAGGACGGCCGCCCACTGTATGGTCCCCACATACCCCTACGTGGACACCCATGCTGCCCCAGACCAAATAAGGTACATGCGTACCACTCCTTTCCCGGACAACCGGCACCGTACCTTTCTCCTAGACCCATGCAGGCCACTGATCCGTAGGCTTTGAAGGTACACGGTTCTTTCGTCCTTGCTTTGCGTAGCGCCCGTACCCTCACCCCTCTGCTATATAAACTCTCGGGGTGCTCCACAGACGGCACCCATCTCTGTGTTGCGTATGCCCTGTTGTACCATCGTCCGTACCGCCGTCTGTCCCTGTGCAGCGTACTTGCTGTAGTACAGCCGCCCCTTGCAGCCACCCCTCTCACACCCCCTCATTTGGCTCTTTTTAGATAAGCTAAAATTCCTCCATTCCCCTCTTCCTTAGAGGCAGTGTCCTTTATTTTTTCCCCCCCCGTGTGAATAGACTTACAGCAGCCCCTCCCAGCCCTCTCCACGTTTTTTGCCCTTAAGGACATCTCACAATTCCCCCGCCATTTGCGTAGACTTTAATAAGGGTTTTTTGCCTCAAGAAAGGGTTCGTGCACCATATTCTTTTGCTCATACGGTGAGCAAACGAGCTCAGAATTCAGATCCGACTAAAGCGTTTCGATCGTAGCGGCGAGCTCTACAAGGCGACGCCTAAGATGGCCTCTTCTCGGAGACGTCAAAATATTGCCTCAAGAGGAGCACGCAATAACGAGATGAGGTAAGATCCCAATGCGGCTCCAGCCCTCCCTTTTCAAGCTCCTCAAGGAAATGGTGGTCAGGTTAGCTTGGTTAATTTTTAAAAGAAGAGAATTTCCTTAAATTAGTGTTAATGAATGGTATCTTTTCCTTTTAAAATGACAACATAAAAATTGTATGAAGTTACGAATTATGTGATGCTGCGTTGAAATTGTTATCTTCACGAATTGTGAATGCTATAGTTAATAAATTGCATTGAAGTTGTTATCTTTAGAATTCAAGATTTTTTTTGGCTTCAACGCTAACTCCGTTCCGTGCTTGTGTAGCCGGGCGGCGTCGTTAGCAAAGCCCGGGAATGACCCAAGGTATCCCTCATACCTTTGAGAGAATAAGGATTGCGGATTGAGGCGAGAGATTATGAGGCTGCCTAGTTCTGAGGGCCCAGGCTAGTGTGGTAAATAAGCCCACCCTAGTGTGCAGACATCCCTCTGAGGGGCGGGAGGATCGAGCGATGGAGCCTGAGAGGGCGAGAGGCCGGCTTGAGTCCTTGCCAGCGGCCGACGATGAGGTGTATGGTCCCGTAGGGTTTTGCCCAGCATGTAGAGGCTGGAAGGTTGAATTCTAGATCATCGGCAGAATAAGAATAAGAGAGCCGGTTTGGCTTGTATGGAATTGGTTCATGTATAGACTTTTTATATAAATATATCTTGTCTTTGGTATGATTGCATTGTGTAAAAAGGCTGTTTTAACAAACCTTGTGAAAAAGGGCCTTAATTAAGGAATATGTTTATTTATGTCAAACAGTGTGGTAGGATTAATTAGAAAACAAATTGATGTGTGAGTAGGGTGGAAAGTGGGAGGATGGAATGTCCCGACAGCACCATCCTACACGGACGGGTGGACCCGATTAGTCGGGTAGCTTTCCAACATATTAAGTGAAAGCCTTACACTAGATAATTAGGTTCTTGGGCAACTCTATTCTAGAAGACTAGGCCAGCGGCTGTGCCTTGCATAAGATGAGGAAAAAAGCGTTGTCTCTAGAAATCAAGTTTAGTAGTTGTCCAATTTATGATCAATTGCCCTATGGGTGATTTGATGTTTAGGAAATCACGCTCTCCCTGCGGGATAGAGCTAGGTCATACCTATGAATCGTATCCTTGAATCTCTACAGGATCAAGGTGTCGATGAATAGGAAATTTTTCCAAGATAAGACTTAGTGGACTATCTTAAGTGTTTCTCCCATTTTAGAAGGGAGGAACCTTACAATTGGTATCAGCACTATTTTGCAATCCTTCTTAAGAAGATCCGTCAGAGGTGCAGCTACCAAGGCATAATCTTTGATAAAAATCCTATACCAACCCGTGATTCCCAAAAACCCACGAACTTCACGAAGTGATTTAGGCGGTGGCCATTCTAGAATATCCTTGACCTTGGCGGGGTCTACTGAGATGCCATCTTTGGAGACGATGAATCCAAGATACTCAATTTGATGAGTAAAGAAGGTACATTTGCTTTTCTTGGCATAGAGTTTGTGCCTGCGCAGCAATTGCAGAACTCTACGCACATGCTCCTCATGCTCTTCCATTGATTTGGAGTAGATTAAGATGTCATCAAAGAAAACAAGCACAAATTCATCCCATAACGGGTATTGAAGGCTGTTTTGGGTATATCTGCTTCCTTGACTTTGATCTGATAGTAACCAGACCTCAAATCTATTTTTGAGAAGACTTTGGCCCCATGAAGCCTATCAAGAAGTTCGTCGATGCGAGGGATAGGATACTTATTCTTGACAGTGACTTGATTTAGCCCTCGATAATCTATGCAGAGGCGGAGAGTCCCGTCGTTCTTTTTTTGGAAAAGAACATGTGCTCCCCAAGGAGAGCTACTGGGGCGTACAAATCCTTGTTCAATGAGTTGGGAAAGTTGCTCCTTAAGTTCAATGGCTTCAGGAAGGGACATTTTATAGGGAGTTTTTGAGACAGGTTGAGCTCCAGGGATCACCTCGATTTCATGATCGACTTCTCGAGGAGGCGGTAACCCTGTAAGCTCATCAGGGAAGATGTTAGAGAATTCTTGGAGCCAAGAGGGTTCTGTCTCCATACTAGGTTCAATGACTTTGTTGAGTTTGACTAAGAAAACTTGCTGACCCTTATGTGTTCCCTTGAGAAGATGTTTTGCCTTGACTACCCTAGGTTTAGGTTTTCCTGTGATCCCCTGAACAGATATTACTTGGCCATGCTCATTTTCAAAAGTGATACTCCACTCACAAAGGAAGCCTCTACTTCAATCACAGGCTATGTATCCCTAAGGATCCTGCTTTAAAGAAACTAATCCTCCATGAAGCTCATGATAGCCCTGCAGGACACCCAGGCTATGCAAAAACATTAATGCCGTAAGAAGGAGCTTTCATTGGGCAGGCTTGAAAAATGATGTCCTTCGGTACTTGAAGCAATGTCTCTCATGCCAAAGGATCAAAGCTGAAAGAGTCAAGATGCCTGGAAAACTTCAACCCTTAGATATTCCCCAAATGAAGTGGGAGTGTATTAGTATGGATTTTGTCACAAGTCTCCCCACTGTGCAAGGAGGATATGACTCCATTCTGGTAGTAGTGGACTTACTTACCAAAGTAGCTCACCTTATACCAGTGAAGAAGACCTTCAAAGCTTTTGATGTTGCTCGAGTATTCATCAAGGAAGTCTTCAAACTTCATGGTCTCCCAAAAAGGATAGTAAGTGATCGGGATTCTGACTTCACTTCAAAGTTCTGGCAGTCCTTATTTCAAGCCCTCGGAACTCAACTTTGCTTTAGCACAGCTTATCATCCAGAGACCGATGGCCAGACTGAGAGAGTCAATCAAGTAATTGAAGACATTCTCAGAGCATACTGTGGACGGGAACCCAGAAGGTGGATTCAATACCTCCCTCTGGTAGAATTTGCCTACAATACATCTTATCATCAAAGCATAGGAATGTCACCGTTCAAAGCACTCTATGGGCAAGAATGCTTGTCTCCTCTAAATTTCTCTGATCCGACCATAAGAGTTGAGGCATCCAGGAAAATGCTCGAAGAGATGGAGGAACAAACCAAGGCAATCCAAAAGGATATTAAAGCTACCCAAGATCGACAAAAGCATTATGCTGACAACAAGAGGTCTGAAAGGATCTTCAAGGAAGGAGACAAAGTTCTTCTACGAGTGCGACCCAAACGAAGTTCTCTATCACTTGGGAAATATAAGAAGCTCAGCCCTAGGTATTGTGGTCCCTATACAGTTATCAAGTGTCTAGGTAAAAGTGCCTATAAACTCCAACTCCCAGCCCATATCAAAGTCCATAATGCATTTCATGTAAGTTTGTTAAAACCATATGTCCCCAGTCTCGATCATATTCTTGATGATGAACAAGTTGTAATCCCTACTCAAGGAGTCCTTGAATTACAGCCCAGTAGCATCATAGATTCTAGGGAAAGGCAACTCCGAAATAGAACTCTTATAGAACATCTAGTACAGTGGAAAGATTACCCTGAAGAGGATGCAACTTGGGAAGATGAAGCTACACTCTTAAAAGATTATCCTGAATTCATGACGAGATGAGGACATCTCGATTTCTTTAAGGGGGGAAGGATGTAACATACCCATCTTCACTAATAAAGAAACGTCCATGTAATTATGAGTTTTTATGGTATAAAAACCAATGATTTTATTATTTGAGTCATTTTTACTTAGAATCTTCAAATTCTGAGTCCAAATTTGGAATTTGCGTGCGATTTTACCCTAATATATGATTTTACAGCATCCAAAACGGACACCAGATCAAGCCTATACGCAAATTTCAGTCATTTTAGTTAAAAAACGACGACCTTTAAACCTTAATACATGCACGACCGGGCATCCGATTGACGAACGGTCTGAACCCCTACGGCCAGGAGAACCTCCTGGACAAAAAAAAAAATTCGCCCTCCGGGGCGGTCCGGCACGCAAATCGAGACTGGCACCCCAAATTTGGGTAACCCGCCCCAAAATTTGGTCTGTACACACTTACTAGGGTGCCCGTACGATGGCTGCCCAAGAACCTAAGGACGGCTGCCCACTGTATGGTCCACACGTACCCCTACGTGGACACCCATGCTGCCTCAAACCAGATAAGGTACATGCGTACCACTCCTTTCCCAGACAACTGACACCGTACCTTTCCCCTAGACCCATGCAGGCCACTGATCCATAGGCTTTGAAGGTACACCGTCCTTTCGTCCTTGCTTTGCGTAGCGCCCGTACCCTCACCCCTCTGCTATATAAACCCCTGGGGTGCTCCACAGACGGCACGCATCTCTGTGCTGCGTATGCCCTGTTGTACCGTCGTCCATACCGCCGTCTGTCCCTGTACAACGTACTTGCTGTAGTACAGCCACCCCTCTCACACCCCCTCATTTGGCTCTTTTCAGATAAGCTAAAATTCCTCCATCCCCCTCTTCCTTAGAGGCAGTGTCCTTAACTCTTCTCCCCTCCCCCCCGTGTGAAGAGACTTCCAGCAGCCCCTCCCAGCCCTCTCCACGTTTTTACCCTTAAGGACATCACACAATTCCCCCCCCCCCATTTGCGTAGACTTTAATAAGGGTCTTTTGCCTTAAGAAAGGGTTCGTGCGCCATATTCTTTTGCTCATACGGTGAGCAAACGAGCTCAGAATTCAGATCCGACTGAAGCGTTTCAATTGCAGCAGCAAGCTCTACAAGGCGACGCCTAAGATGGCCTCTTCTCGGAGATGTCAAAATATTGCCTTAAGAGGAGCACGCAATAACGAGATGAGGGAAGATGCTCCCAATGCGGCTCCAGCCCTCCCTTTTCAAGCTCCTCAAGGAAATGGTGGTCAGGTTAGCTTGGTTAATTTTTAAAAGAAGAGAATTTCCTTAAATTAGTGTTAATGAATGGTATCTTTTCCTTTTAAAAGGGTTGTTGCAAGATCAGGGTGTCCAGTTTTATCCAGTTTATGCTGGACTGGGACAATGCTTGGAGAGCAAATTTTGGGGGGCAAGGTACTTAAAATGAGATCATGCAAATAATAGAAAATACGATTACCCTTAAATTAACCCAATATAACTTAAATTAATATAAATTAGTCTAATTAATCAAAATTAATCAAAAATATGATGAAATGATAAAAAAATGATCTTTCCATACTTAGAGTGATTCAATTTATTTTTTCGTAGATGCACCATTACAAGTACACTAGTCCCTATAGGTTTTAGATGATTCACATCAAAAATGTAATTTTACTAATTAGATTATTAATATTTGCAGGCCTTCTGATAGTCTGGAAGAATTTTGAAAAAGAGATCATTAAAAATCCAACCATTGGATTTGCAATTTTTACTAACCACCACATTCTACTAATGTCTCAGTATCTACCCACTCTTTTGATCTACAAGATTGAGGATTTTAAGTGGTAGCTATTGTGGGTACAAAAAGTGGCGTATATTATAACACTTTAAAGACCTTGAAATATTTAAAGAAAATAGACAAATATCTTAAAATTTTCTCAAAAAATCAAGTTAAGCTCCATATTATGTGAAGATCTAAGGTACAAAGTGGAAATCTCATATGAGTTTATATGTAAAAGATATTAGCATTTTATGAAATCAGTTCAAATTTGGGACAGGGTGTATACATTGACTTTGTACCTAAGAAAATGAGGACTTTTGACTATCTAATGCTTAATCAAATTATGCAACTATATTTCCAACTTTGAATATGATGTTCCAACAAAAGAACTTGAAACAAAATTCCTTCATTTACTAGGAGAGATTAGCCACTAAAGGTAAACAAATGCCTGTTTTTTTACTGTTACAGGGTGCCTGAGTGGACAAAACTGGGCACCCTGATCTTGCAACCACCCAAAATGACAACATAAAAATTGTATGAAGTTACGAATTATGTGATGCTGTATTCGATAAATTGCGTTGAAATTGTTATCTTCACGAATTGTGAATGCTATAGTTAATAAATTGCATTGAAGTTGTTATCTTTAGAATTCAAGATTTTTTTTTGGCTTCAACGCTAACTACGTTCCGTGCTTGTGTAGCCGGGCGGCGTCATTAGCAAAGCCCGGGAATGACCCAAGGTATCCCTCATACCTTTGGGAGAATAAGGATTGCCAATTGAGGCGAGAGATTATGAGGCTGCCTAGTTCTGAGGGCCCAGGCTAGTGCGGTAAATAAGCCCCCTCTGAGTGTGCAGACATCCCTCTGAGGGGCGGGAGGATCGAGCGATGGAGCCTGATAGGGCGACAGGCCGGCTTGATTCCTCGCCAGCGGCCGACGATGAGGTGTATGGTCCCGTAGGCTAGAAGGTCGAATTCTAGATCACCGCCAGAATAAAGGAAATGAATAAGAGAGCCAGTTTGGCTTATATGGAATTGACTCATGTATAAACTTTTAATATAAATATATCTTGTCTTTGGCATGATTGCATTGTGTAAAAAGGCTGTTTTAACAAACCTTGTGAAAAAGAGCCTTAATTAAGGAATATGTTTATTTATGTCAAACAGTGTGGTAGGATTAATTAGAAAACAAATTGATGCGAGTAGGGTGGAAAGTGGGAGGATGGAATGCCCCGACGGCACCATCCTACGGACGGGTGGACCCAATTAGTCGGGTAGCTTTCCAACAGATTAAGTGAAAGCCCTACGCTAGATAATTAGGTTCTTGGGCAACTCTATTCTAGAAGACTAGGCCAGCGGGCTGTGCCTTGCATAAGATGAGGAAAAAAGCGTTGTCTCTAGAAATCAAGTTTAGTAGTTGCCCAATTTATGATCAATTGCCCTATGGGTGATTTGATGTTTAGGAAATCACGCGCCCCCTGCGGGATAGAGCTAGGTCATACCTATGAATCGTATCCTTGAATCTCTACAGGGTCAAGGTGTCGATGAATAGGAAATTTTCCCAAGATAAGACTTAGTGGACTATCTTAAGTGTTTCTCCCATTTTAGAAGGGAGGAACCTTACAGTAGCTTTGGACACTATTGCTTCATATTATGAATGTGTGACCCTTTGGTGTATCTACTGTGACTCCTTGATGTAAGATAATGGTGGCAGCTCTTGTTAATCCTAGAATTGGATTAACAGTCAGGGAAAGACTCTCTACAGCAGAGATCCGCTTAGTCTTTGTGCCTACATATGACAACATGGCAGATTTATTCATGAAGGCTCTTCCTCATGAAAAGTTTGAAGCTTTTCGTAAAGCTTTGGGCTTACTATCTTTTCAGGATTGATCGGTCATACCGTGTACATGTTCACATCATCACTCCAGGGGAGATTTGTAACATTATATGGTAGTGATGTGTGTGAACACACTTAGGACTGCTAGGACAGGTTTTCCCTCACTAGGAGGTTTTTTCACTCGTGCGTATGCACACCCTCTTATCTACTCATTTTGGGGTGTGTACTTATCTTATGTATGTGGCACACATTTGTTCATTCTAATCTAGTGAGTTTGTGTGCTCTCAAGCTTCTCTATCTTGTGTGTGTGCATTGTTGCAACCCTAACCCTAATACCGATATTTAGAAACAAGTTCAAATCTCTTTCTAAAGTGAATTTAACACATGTAAATATTTTGCCAAAGAGATTTGGATACAAGTCCTCATCTCATTGGCTAGAAATCTCAATGCACTAGCAAAAGATTTGGACATGAGTCCAAATCTTTTACTAGTGAGTCCAAAAGACTAGCTAATCAATTAAGGATTAAATTTTAAACATAATTGTACTTGAAAAAGATTTGGACATGAGTCCAAAATACAAACCAATCAATTGAGGATAATGTGCTTGAAATTGTAAAACCCAAATCCAAATATTTTGAGACATTATTCACATTATAAGACTTTTATAGCCTTAAAACGCCAAGTAAGGATAAAAACAGTGAAAAAGAACTAGGATGAAGCAATTATTTGCTTCTGGGGCCTTTTAAGGCCCAATTAGTCATAAGCCCTAGTTTAGAAATCATGCTTCTCAACAAAATACAAGTTTGAAAGACTTTCAAATGAAAATTACATCTTACATTTAAAGAAATTTGGGGTAATAAATAATGTTATACCATGTAAAAAATGGTAATATTTACATACATAATGCAGTTTTAGTTAGACTTTTAACCAAAAAATACATCTTAAATGTGGAGAGATTTGGGTCATACAATGTTACACCTTTCAACAAAATGGTAATTTTTGTAATACATATAAATGTACTTTTTATTGGGATAACACAACTTTGTGTTGTGACTACAATTGATCTTTACATTGGATTTTACAAAATTTTGAAGTTGTTTCTCTATTTAAGACTTTCTTTTATTGCATTCACTATAGCTTATGGAATCTTCAATTGACAAATGTCCTTTGGATCTTTGCATGCTCCTGTACTCCATAAAATTGTGAAGACATATTTCAAACTAGGACTTTGTCTGCATGTTTTCTCCCAATAATCCTTGTACTATGTTGTCATTGACAGTTTGTTTTTTAGCAATGGGCTCCCACCATTCATTCATGTGTGCATGCCTAATATTGGTTGTGCACATGCTTTTTGAGGAAGAGGATCAAAGAAGGCCATTTTTCATAAAATTTGAGTTCACTTGTGTAGATTATTGAGATTGAGCTCTCTTGGGTTATCTTAGTTTGCTAATTAAAGGATGATTAACAAAATTTCTAGAGAGTTCTATGATTTTGTGTAATTTGATCAAATCTCTACACAGAGAGGGGAGACTTATGTGAGTACGAGCACGAGTGAGAGTGCGAGTGTGACTAGTGCAAGTGAGAAAGCTCAGGGGTGGTAGTCGAGAGGTTCTAGATGGAGATTGTCTGTGACATGGTGTAATTTTGCTATTTCAAGTTATTGTTTGCACATTTATTTTTTTGTATTTTCTTGTGAATTCAAATTATTTGATGATGATGATGAGAGTGAGGAGGCACCATTGGAAGTGAAAGCTTTACATCATAGTTTTGAAATTTCCTCAATTTCAGTGTGTTCAAGTCTTGGATGATTGGGCACCTTCTCGGTACTTTCTTGATCTTGGATCGGGTCACATCTTCTAATGAATACATCTTCCCCTAGGGGGTATAGCACTCTAGCTATGAATGTAGCTCCTTCAAGTTGAGTTAATATTACTCTTATGGATGATCTTTTAAGCATCCACATAAACATGAAAAATGACAGCCCAACTTGGTTGCCTCCACATTGGAGCAAGAATTTATTTTTACTTTAGAGTCTAGAAGGTTCCTCTTACTATCTTTGGATATTTAGTAGTGTCTAAGTTTATTTCTTAGATCTTTAGGTTAAGTCTTTCCTGTTTAGCTTCTCCAAGGACATTCGTTGTTGTACCAAATTCTATTCGTGGAAATTTGTAGGCTAAATGTTATTTCTCTTATCTTGGGATTCCCATTTAGCTATTGCCTTTACAATTTCTATCTCTTATATAGTAATTATATCATGTGGCATTAACTTCCTATCCAAAGTTTGCATCGACCCCACATAAGCCACCAGTGGCTTCCAAAATCTTTCCATGATATGAAGATCTTATCTTGGTCTATATCTTCTACTTCCCTTTTCTTATTATGAGTTCATTACTTTCGAGTAATGTAGGACTAATATTACTCTCAACAAGGTCCTTTCTAATAGCATATAGATAAGTTTTTACATTACTTTATCCATGGCAATGATGATGAATGTCACCTTGAATTCTAACTCTTGAAACCAAACCGTGACTTCATTGATCATACCCTTTGGTTCAACAAGCCTTTAATCTTCTATTCTTACTTTGAATAAAGGCTTTTTAATCCTTGAATGAAGTTTTCTTTAGTCCTTGAGTTTTAGTATTTTCTTGGTTTCTCACGATTTTTGCTCCTCCTCCTCTATCCACTATCACCCCTTCAACTGTGAATTGAACTTATAATTGTAGAACCTTTTTGTTAGAACCCAGATCCAAATATTTTGAGATATTATTCATATTATAAGACTTTTTATAGCCTAAAATTTTCAAGTTTATGACAAATTAAAGAATGAAAATCATTATCCTAGTGCAACTAGAATGAAGAAATTCTTTGCTTCTCTGAGGCTTTAAAGGCCCAACTTTCAAATGAAACCTGCATCTTACATTGAAGAAATTTGTGGTAAATATTGTTATAACTTAAAAAATAATGGTAATATTTACATACATAATGCACTTTCAGTCGACACAATCGATTACTTATGTCCACAATGAATTATTACATTGGATTTTACAAAAGTGACAAGTGACTTGTGCTAGTGGCCCAATCTGATTTCAAAAGATTTTGTGTTATTGCATTAATTGCTTATGGAATCTTTAATTGACAAATGTTTTTCAGGTCCTTGCATACTCTTCAACATCATAAAACTATGAATACATATTTCCAACAAGTAGGCCTAAAAAAATAAGTTCATGATAGAACAAGTGGAAATTCTACTATAAAGGAGTGTAAGTGAAGTGTCAAATCTTTAATTTTTGGCCTTTTAAGGACCAAAAAGTCATAAATTATGGTTCACAACCATGTTCCTCATAACAAAATACAATTTTTAGAGACTTTTAACAAGAAATGCATCTTAAATGTGGAGAGCTTTGGGGCATCTAATGTCATACCTCTATATAAATAATAATAATGTTTACATCACATAAAAATACTTTTGGTCATTAAGACAACTATTTAGAGACTTTTAACCCAAATGTGAAGAGCTTTGGGTCATACAATGTTTATGCAACCGGAATCTTATTCTAGGAATTGATTGTGGAAAGTAGAGAATTAATTCAATCATAAAAACCATTGCTTGTAAGCTTCAACTAAATCAAATCAATTGAAAAATTAAAACACTTAAACGAATGAATGGATACGGATGTGTATGTGAAAGAATGGATGTGGATGTATGTGAAACAATGGATGTGAATGTGTATGTGATGAAAATGGATGTGAATGTGTATGTGAAGAATGGATGTGGATGTGTATGTGAAGAATGGATGTGGATGTATGTGAAAGAATGGATGTGGATGTGTATGTGAAATAATGGATGTGGATGTATTTGAAAGAATGGATGTGGATGTGTATGTGAAAGAATGGATGTGGATGTGTATGTGAAAGAATGTGATGTCATGTAAAGAGATGTGATGTGACATGAATATATGTGGATGTGAAGTGATAGATATGAATGTATGGATAGATGTGAGTAGTCGTACATGTGAACGATTGGATAGATGTGGATGAATGGGATGAGATGTGTATTAATGAGACATGATGTGGATGTGATGTAATGTGGATAGAATGTATATGATGGGATGGTGATGAGAATGAATGTGATGGATATGAATGAATGTGATGTGATGGATGTGAATGGATGGAGGTGATGTGATGTGAAATGGATATGGGATGTGAATGGATGAGATGTGATGTGATGTGAATCGGGATGTGAATGAATGAGATGTGATGTGAATCGGAATGTGAATGAATGAGATGTGATGTGATGTGAATCGGGATGTGAATGAGATGTGATGTGAAATGGATGTGATGAGATGTGATGTAAATTGGGATAGATGTGAATGGATGATATGTGATGTGAATGAATGTGATGTGATGTGATGTGATGTGAAACAGGATAGATGTGAATGAATGAGATGTGATGTGAATGGATGTGATGTGAAACAGGATAGATGTGAATGAATGAGATGTGATGTGAATGAATGAGATGTGAATGGATGTGATGTGAAACATGATAGATGTGAATGAACGAGATGTGATGTGAATGGATGAGATGTGATGGGATGTGAATCGGGATAGATGTGAATGAATGAGATGTGAGGTGAAATGGATGTGATGTGATGTGATGTGGATCGGGGTAGATATGAATGGATGAGATGTGAATGAATGTGATGTGATGAGATGTGGATATGAGTAGATGCGAGTGAATGAGATCTAATGAGGATAAATGAGGAAAGAAGTGATGAGATACAAAATGATGTGATTGGATGAGAATGGGAATCCATATGATGTGATTGGATGAGAATGGGAATCCATATGAAATGGATGTGGATTAAATAATGTGGATTGATGTGGAACAATGTGGAAAGACGAGAGTTTGTTATAGAAACTGTATTTATGACCTACTTTTAAATGACTGTTTTATGTCAAAAATGCTAGGGAAGCATTTTGATCGTCTTGTGAATGAGGTCATGGAGACCTAACCGATACAGTTGCAATAGTTGACGGAGAGTCAACGGAGGACATCTCGCATAACAAGGTCGGCCGAGGTCTTGACCAGCCTCGGTTCGATTTAAATGGTGAGCTTCCGGTACGGTGGATCAGGGACCAAGGAAGCGGCCTATGAGTGAAGCGCTAGGTGACCTGCAAAGGATCCTAGAGGGTGCTGACCATACAGTGCTTGGGCTCTGGGTCGCCAAAGATACACACACGTGCATCAGGGAAGATATTGGAACAAGGAGTAAGAGTTTTTTTCTGAATTCGGGCATGGATCTGGTTGATTGACCTTGCTGGTCCCCTCAACGGATGAGTCCATGGCTCTTTTATATGGATCTGTTGGTTGATCTTGCTGATCTTCAACGGAGATTCCATTTTGATTTTTATAAGTGAATATATTGCCGGGTACTATGAGCTAGGATTTATCGAAAAGGCCCCTAAGTGGACAGGTGTGGTGAGCGTTCTGCCAATGATGCCATAGATACACCGATGAAGGAATGATTGGAAATGAGAATTCAACCGGATATTTTTACTCTAACGTAGTCAAGAGCCTTAACTAGCTGAACTGATTCGACCGAACCCGTAAGTCCCATGGTCAGATCAAAGAAAAGACTTGCACTTGGATCATAGAGACGGGGGGCTAAAGCTAGTCTCTAGCTACCTATTGATACCTAGAGTGCATAAATAAACCTAATAAATTAAGATTAATTTGATGATTAAACTATTGTGCAAACTTAACAAAAGTTGAGCAAAAAGTCAAAAATTGTATGAATGTGAAGAGCAAAAATTAGCACCTACCTGTGTCTCTCGCATTTGGTGAAAACTTTGATGCTCCAATGCTCCCGTTGACCTCCATATCTCCATTGAACACAATCAATTAACCAAGCAACAAACTCAAAAAACATGCAATCAACTGGTGGATTTGAATTTCAACCGTGCAAATCAAGACTAGCACATGAAATGTGTGGAGGACCCTAAGCTAAGTGCTCTCCCCTGCAGTGGTGCCAAAGATGTTAAGCTAAACATACAACCTTGCACACAAGAGAAGGAAATAAGAAGAGAAACAACCATACAAGGGTCGAGTTGGCAATTAGCAGTTAGCCAACCCTAATGAGGGTTAACTCCCCTTTATGAGGCTGCTAGGAGCTCGCTCCACTGCCACTTATGTCGTAACATAAAGATAAGAGTACATACTGTAAGGGAAAGTACTCTCCTACTATAATATACAAAGATTAGTCCACAGTGTTAACTCGACTAGGAAAAATGGTTTGATTAGAATGTTTAAGATAACGAATTTAAAATAAAAGCCTAGTTCTTCTCTTTGGAACCAAAAGCAATAAAAAAGAAATTTAGGGACCTGGGACCATTTAAGATCACATAGATTACTCCACAAGGGTGCGTGATAAGGATTAAGATGCTTCATATCCTGGAGACTGATGGGTACATTAAACTAATATGGCCCCTTGACCCAAGGCATGCTTGCCCAGATCCATAAAAGAAGGGAAGAGGAGAAGGAAGAGGAAAAAGTGAACTTGAGACAACTTGACAAGCCCAAGGGTAGACTAAAGCTACAATAGCCAACTACGCTTCCAAGAAGGAAAGAATATATACAACAAATATGGTTACACGAGTCTCCCTTGATGATAATGACCTAGATATTGATCTTATAAGGGTTAATATTCAAGTCTTTATTGCACAAAACCATACCGCAAGAATTTCTCTAGACATAGGGGCAAGCCACAACATGCTATCCTTTGAAACATGGGAAGATCTGGGTAAACGATAACTAGAACCTACTAATGCTAGGGCTTGCAGCTTCCTCTCAAGCATGGTAAAGTTTAAAGGAAGTTTGAAAGTGTATATCATTATTAGAAATAACCAATGGTCAAAAAGGTTAATCTTATGTCTGTAGGAGTTACTGAAGAACATGTGTTACAAGAAAGATCCTTGATTGGTTCAATAGAGTGCACAATTCGACGGAGGAGAAAGGATGGGTCAAATATAAAAAGATGGGTGGAGAGTAGTAGTGCCACTCTAGACTCTGACTAACGTGGAAGTTTATTCTTCTACCAATATTCAAAACTGTCTAAACCCAGACATAGATAAAAGGATAAGGACAACAAAAAAGATAGCACGATAGTGATAACCCCTCCTAGTGATCCTAAGGACTCTCTCTACAACATATGGGAACTATGTAGCATTATACGGGTCGTATAATGGATTTAGTACAAATAACATGGGTTATTCATCATTTTCTCATTTAAATAGATGAATAACGTTGTTTATTTTTTATTTTGATCGATAACATTATCAATCAATAAATTTATTGATCGAAAACAATATTGAACTATAATATATCAATTGATACTTTTATCGATCAAAAAACTGACTTTATAAGAATTCGAAAGCTTATTCGATCGATTATCTTTTCAAAAGATTTGAGAGAGAGAGAGAGAGAGAGAGAGAGAGAGAGAGAGAGAGAGAGAGATTAGAGTGCAGGTTTAGGGTGATTAGTAGGTAATATTTTTTATGCTTTTTGTTTTTCTTTTTATGCTTTTTGTTTTTCTTTTTATGCTTTTTAAAAAAAAAGCTAGTTGTGTTTACTCTAACACCGTATGGGGTAGTTGTGACCACTCTAGTTAAGCAAAAATAGTTGTTTAAGCTTATTGTGTCCACTCTAGTCTTTAGCGACCAGAGTGTCCAGTTTAAGTTCAATTTGCAGGAAGCCACTTACTGTGTCCACTCTAGTCTTTAGCAACAACCAGTTGTGTCCACTTTAAGTTATCATCAAAGAAAGCCACTTACCATGTCCACTCCGGTCATTACTGACCATTTGTGTCCACTTTAAGTTATCCTCACACGAAGGCCACTTACTGTGTCCACTCTGGTCTTACTGACCAGTTGTGTCCACTTTAAGTTATTTTCACACACGGAGCCAATTACTATGTCCACTCTGGTCTTTACTAACCAGTTGTGTCCACTTTAATTTTTCCTCCCACAAAGCGACTTATTGTGTCCACTCTCGTCTTTATTGACTAGTTGTGTCCACTTTAAGTTCATTGTATAGGATCCTTTATCATGTCCACTGTAAGGTTAGGTATGCCCACTTTAAGATTAGGTGTGTAAGGTTAGGTATGCCCACTTTAAGATTAGGTGTGTTGACCGATAGTTTAGGTTCATGGGTCATACGTTGTGTCATGTGATCAATTGTATGTCATGTATAATTGTTATGTTGTGCGATAAAATTACATACAATGTTGCTTGGAAAAAACAATCATGTGATGAAATTAATGTTTGAAATTTATCATGTGATTAAATATTTTACATTTTGTAGATCATGGTTGAGTCAATTAATAGGCCTCAACAAAAACTCCTTTCAGAGACTGTTTGCATGTATTTAGTAAACATGCCTAAAGATGAGCTCAGATCATGTTTTGATCCAAAGAGGAAGGAGCTTTTTGAGAGCATGGTAGGTGAAGTTAGTAGGAGGGCGTTCAGAGCTCTTTGAGAGACCTGGGCAATTTTTGACAACCAAGTTAACTTGCTAACATCAGGCAAGATCTATATAGAGTGCATGTGTGCTTTAGGCCAGCATCGTCAGGTGGTCGCAAAGAATAAGCTCGTGGAGAAGACAAGTGTTGAGGGTTTTGCTACCCAATTAGCATTAATCACAAATTTATACAATAGAGCTACAAAGGCAAAGGCAAAGCTAAATCCATAGTCGAAGAAAAGCAAGAGGTTGTTTGTCCTGCAAAAATTGCCAAAACAAAGGTCATTGTCATAGCCAATGCACTAGCTCTACGGTTGTTGGACTATTCGTGCCTAGAGTTCTTGCTAGTCGCCAGATTGGGTGAAGGTGCATTCGGCTTTGTGTGCAAGGTCAAAGTGCATGACCCGGCCTTCCAAGATAATTGCTATGCTGCGAAGTGCATCACTCATGGGCAAACCCTATCTGCCACTATCTCATTCAATGCTGGGCAAACTACTACTAACAACCTTTGCAATACATAATATGTTGTAATCTAGTGGCACAAAAGATTTGTAGCCCCTTATTAGGTGACTTTGAATGAAACAAAGCATGTGAAAATTGGTTCTCTCCTCTGATAAAGTTCACCACATGGTTTGCATATAATAAAGTGGGTTGAATGAATGGCATTTTTCCAATATCCTTTAACAACAAGTTTATAGTATGAGCAGCACATGGCACCCATATTATCTTAGGACACTTTACTGATATGGCCTCGCCTGCACTCCTATAATTTGATGCATTGTATGTGACTATTACTGTCACATTTTTTGGCCCACCCACTCTTGCGATTGCCCGATCATAGATTTTTTGTATGTACAAAGAGGTCTTCTCCTTCAATGAGGTGTCTACACAGAACCTCTAGGACATATGCAAACAATATTAATCAAGGGCTTCTTTTGACAGCCAGTCCACCCATCAATTATAATTGTACAACCAAATGCAGGCACAAAATCAAACATTGTACATTTCAATGCAAGTTCAGTCGTATGTTTGATCTTGTCAAGATACTTTGTCTGCATTTTATTGTAATCAGGTAATTGAAACCCAAAATTTGTTGTACTCATCAATGCATCTTGAAAAATAGGATTTCGGATTACATTGAATGGATCCCACATGCAACAAATGCTTGTGTCCATTTCAAATGCAATTCAAGCATCCCTTGCTTATCAAATGATGCTTGCAAAGATGTCTGCTCTTTACAACTCTTCTTGCTAGAACCTCATGTCATGTATATAGATGGAGTACTGGCAGATGGACATGATGCAGGCAGAGTACTTATGGATGGACAAGTATTGGATTGACCAGCATGTGCTATTGATTCATGCAGCGAACCACAAGATGGCATGCATTCACTTGTGGACACATGTGTATTATCTTCTTTTCAACCGTTTCCATTGGTCATACTGCAAAGCCTAATTTCCTTTTTGTATTTACATCCCCTTTAACCTTAAGCTTTGCTACATACTTATGTAGTTTAGCATGTAAGTAAGCAGGGGGTACTATGCAATGTTCAACAACAAATGTTCTTTGATTCTAGTAACGCTACCATGAAATGCATGACCACAACTTTTACATCGCATATGAGATGATGTTTTTCCTTGTCTTACCTCATCAACATAAGCCCATTCTAGGGACCACGCACTATTTTAGGTGATTAATCTAGAAAACATGTGTGAAAGAATATTAGATATGACAAATTAAAAGAGGTCGCAACACATATGCATGTCCATAAATGTAAGAGTGCTCGGAGGAAGGGTTAACAGTGCACTTGAGATGACCTGCTGGTCTACCCATGGGCCCAAAGTCTTTCCACATTCTCACCATCACTACAACCAAAGGTACCTCCGAAGAGGGTGATGATGAGACATGGGCTACTCTAGGTTACCATGGGCCCCTCGTCATAATAACTCCCATGCTCTTAATTAATGACTCTTGCATTCATGGGCATGCAATATTGAAGCATCTCACTTCATGTAAAGAATATAATAAAATGTACTCATCAATATATATCTTTAGAGTGTGAAGAAAGCTTTGAACACAAAAAAGATCAATCATAAATGCTGAAAATCTCTTTACAGTGTGAAGCAAGCTTTGAACACAGTATAGGATAAAACCTACTACCTATATTTTGCATTATCTTTTAAGTGTGAAGCAAGCTGCGAACACAATAAAAGATAAAGCCTGTGTGAAGCAAGCTTCAAACACAATGAAAGACAAAACTAATTTTTATTTTCTAAAATATATGTACAAGTGTGAAGTAAACTTCAAACATAGGTACACATATATCTAAACCTATATCTAAGGTTCTTTTACTTAGTATATTTTATTTTCTAATTTTAGAATCACTACCTTGGAAGGAAATGCCTCTTTTTTTAGCTTACGACCTTCAAATATTGAAAGCCGTGCATATAGTACACTGGGAATGATGTTCTATTTTCATAGTGAGTTATTTCAATCGATAACTTTATTAATCGATAAAGTTATCGATTGAAATGTAAGGTCCTAAATGTATAACCCAAAATACGTGATATGTCACCGTATAATATGCACGTATATATAAAGAGGGCAAACATATAAAATGGATATTATTTGCATATAAAACAAATCTCGTTTAACGTATAATGCAACTTAGTATGGGAGTAGCAATAAATGTCATGATGAAAAGGCACTACAAAAGGTGTAATATTATGATAAAATTTGGCCATGACCAATATTATTAATTGTTTTTCTAGTTTTGAACACCCTAATGTGAATAAGGGCTAGGTATATATAAGAAAGTTTCTCATAATGCAAAGACAACATCCCTCTTTGTGGTGGTAAGTGAGATATGGATATCTTCTTAAGATCTTGCTCTTGTGTGTGTGTGTGTGTGTGTGTGAGAGAGAGAGAGAGAGAGAGAGAGAGAGAGTTGAGATGAGGTGCTTTCTTTCTCTTAGTACATGTGTCTCTTTATACTTTGTGAGAGAGAGTGTAGAGAGTGAGAGAGGTGTGTTCTTTATAAGGATGTGTAACAGACCTCTTGTTTAACAGTAACAAGAAGGCTTGGAAGATTAGAGATAGCTACCATTGGTAAATCTTGGGGGTCATGGAGATTTTGGGCTTGGAAGCACGGTAAGTATCACCACGATGAATGTTGTCTATTTCCAATCCTACTTGAACGAGGGAGAGTTCTCGAAGGGATAAAAATGAGCCATTACATTTTTTGGTACCACTATTGGGAAATAATATTTATGTTCCTTATTCTCGCATGACTCACCTCCATCCTTACATGCTTTAAAATCTACATTTTTAGTCACTACAAAAGCTCTTACCTAAAGATTTTATAATTAAAGTGTACCCATCTTGTAAATTTTAAGATTATAAAATTACCCCATATACATGAATGTCTCAATAATATAAACCCAATTGATTATATAAATTATTGATAACTTCAAAAGAAATTAAGGCCTTTTCTACTTTATTCAAATGTTATCTATTAGTGTAAGCATATTAGCTCCTACCTAAAGATTTTATAATTGACGTACCCATCTCGTGAATTTTGACATTATAGAGTTATCCCTTACACATGAATGTTTTAATTAACAATTTCACATGATTATTGATAACTCCATAAGAAAGTAAGGCCCCTTCTACTTTATTCAAATGCTATATATGTTTATTAGTGTAAGCAACCCCCCCTGGGGGGGCTCTCCCCAAGCATTTCCATTCCATTTATCTAGTGAAGTTTTGTTGATTAATTTTATCTTGCATATGATTTTTGTGCTTTAGGTGTAATGCATCAAGTTTATGCTTCACTCCTTTTAAAAAAAAACATAAGTCCATAATTTATAATATAGCTTTAAGTGGTACTTCAAAATAAAATCAAGTAATTGTAAAGTATAAATGTGTAAGTAGAATCTATATAGATCTGTAATTAGAATATATATCAAAACATAAAATTTTACCATAACATTAACCTTAAATGTTTCAAAAGTATTGAACTTGCCCACAAGAACTAGACAAAGTTTAGAAACGCTAAGTTTAGATGTAGGCTCAAGTGTGAATAAGTTATGAGTTTTGATGGGAGATCTTGATGTAGGTTGTGAAAGAAAATAACCAACGCTCCTTGAATCATAAGATGAAAATCAACACTCCTTGAAACATAAATTAACCAACAAGATCAAGCCCCTCATGGATGTGCTATATACTATCTTTGTTATGATAGAAGAAAAATAAGATCAAATATTTTAATATTTACCGTGTTTAAAAAAAATCAAATTTAAAGAATAAACTCAATACTCCACATTTCAACATGATGTACCTTGAATTTTGCTTTTCATTCTTTATAAGAGTTTAGCTATAGTATTGTATTAGGTCCCAACTTCAAACCCTAGGCATCCACATTGCACATTGCTAGGCCCAAGGTATAACCACCCAATTCAAGTTAATGAATTTCTAGATCTGATGATGTATCTTTCAAAATCATATAATTAAATAGATTTTTTGTAGCACATTATTGAAGTGGTTGGCCTCTCTAAAAACTAAAACTTATTTAAATAATTTTAAATCCCCAAACTTGAGTACACATATTTAGTATGGGAATTCCTCAAAAAGATATTGCTACTATACACATTTTCACCATTTACAAGTTACAAGGTTTAACACATTCTCACCATTTACAAGCTGCAAGATCTGAAATATTTATCTCTTACTTTGTGTATTTACCTTTGTATTATTCATGAATCGAATAGAGATTAAATATAAGAACCATAGGATTCTAAGTTTATTGTATATTAGGAAGTAGAGAAGTGTAAGATTATTGTATATTATCATGGAACTCTCACCTCTCTCCATTTTGTGGTGTGCTACATATGTAGAAAACCTTAGCATTTTTATATGTGAACAATGCCTATTACAAATACCTTAAGGATGATACTATGTATATGGAAATTAAATAGGTAAGCATGGACAATGCAGGTGGGTATACTGCAGCTCTTTACTGACAATATATACGAGTGAATCTAAGACCTTGAAGTTATAAGAAAAAATGCTATCCCAGATGTAAATTTCATGCTAGGAAATTTACAGGTGCATTGCCCATGTATATTAAACAAATGTTTTTTTCCTTTTTGTTTTCTCTCTTAATGTATTTTATTCTAGGAGTAATAATTTTTCATGGGGAAGTTAACACTAGTAGGTGATTTATAGATGCCCTAGTCATCAGATTAGTAAAACGTTTTTCTTTACTTTACAAAAAGAAAAATATAATGGTTAACTTGGAATTATAGTTTTCATCACTGTCAATATTTTGAATGGACAAAATAAATCTACTCATTCCAATCTTGAGATAATAGTATTATCTTCTTTTGCAAGATTCACAAGTGGACATTAGCTCTCTTTATAATTGGGAGCTTATACACATTTCAATCTTGAAAATAGTATTTTAAGATCCATAAGTGGACATTAGCCCTCCTTTCAAATGGGAGCTTATATAATATGGCATTCTTTGGTATTGCCTACTAGTCATCATTACTCAAAAGAGAAGCTTCCAAGTTGAAAATGCTTTAATTTTTATGAATAGTATTGATCATGTTAATTCATTTAAAAACATATGCAATATACAAAAGGTGTGATGGATATCCATGAGTGCACATGAAAAAAGCAAGCTTCTCTTTTAAAGTGGAGGTCTTAATTTGGCTACTATGCAGCAAATAACATATTGCATTTCTATGTTATTGTTATTCGTGATGGGTTTCTAAAAAGAGTCTTTATTGATCATCAATGTTACACTTTATAGTTCCAAATGTCTTTTTTGGATTGCATAATTATGAATGAGACAAGAAGGCATAAATAAAGTGTTAATATTATCATGCTTTTTTGACTCTTTGACCGAACATTGATTCTTCTAAATCATTTACCTAAAAAAGTTGTAAGCTCTATATGTTGCACATATTAAATGCCACAAGTATATATTTTACCTTTAGGCATTCCATTAAGATATTTTGAGGCAAAACTAGGCCCAAAATTCAAGTTAAGGCTTTCCTTTTACCTAGGTACATTTATTGGATTCAAATGTAGTGCACACTAGGTCCCCTAAGCTTAAAGAGGGGCCTAAAGCAATTATAGAGGCAATAAAAAACAAGAGTATCACAAGGAAATATGAGGCAATTATAAGGGCACTTAATATAAGGATGTTTATAGGGTTTAAAAAAACAAGAGTATCACAAGGATAAATGGAGTGTTGGTACATATAATGGGGTTAATATGGATGCTTACTTTATATACTTGACCCTAGAACTCATGTGGCACTTTATTGAAAACACTTTCCTATATTTGAAGACATGAGTGGAATTTCTCAAAGGAGATACAAGCAAATGGAATAGCTTTGAAGATTAACTACAGCTAGCTTAGAATTGTGCACCTTCATATTTGAGTGTTCTTCAAAAAAAAAAAAGTGAAAACTTGTAATCGATTAACCTATGTTTTAACTAAATTTTAAGCAACCATTTGAGATCTGAGATGGATGAATGCATAGAATTCGTCATCAATAAACAAAGAAAGGATGGATACAAATAAATTCTAAAAGGTTACACACACTAAATGTATAATATGGTCGAAGTGTTGTGGTTGTAGGAATCAACAACAGTCTGTTTTAGATCTAAGATGAATGGTGCACATCAATTTGCCACAACTGTTTGAGATCTAAGATGGATGGGTGCGTATCAATTGCCATTAAGATATGATGACCTTTGGCACCCCAGTAGTACATAATGAATTTCCCTTTTTGGGTCCAATATCCTCCGAGAGAGTGTTTTGTCTCTTGGGGCTAATTTAACAATGTAGTCTTGTACTTTGATCAACCTTGGAAGTTGGGGGCCATGCTGTGGATACTTTAAATAAATTTGACTATAATGATTGGGATGGATCTCGTGCACGTTGCCCCGTGGGCCCTTTAAATGTAATATAATGTTTTTAATGGGGGGGTGGTTGCTAGGCCAAATAAGCGCTTCTTACACTAAGATTATATATATATATATATATAACCTTAGTGTATGTATATATATATATATATACTACCTTGGCCAAATTGTATATATATATATATATATGGCCATATGCGCGCTTCACTGTGAGACGGCAAATATATGGCTGTTTTTTCTAACGCTGAATCCAGCGGCTGAAGAGAGAGAGCACAGCCCCCCAGAATGACAAGCATGTCTATGTGTTGGGATGGTCTATAGTAACACGAGGGCTGTGCTCTCTCTCTTCTGTCGCTGGTTTGTTGATCAGCGCCCACCATCAAGAGTAATTATGCTGCATGTCGTCAGTATTTTCAAGCTTTCCGCGGCCATCAACTAGCTATACTATATGTGCAGGGCTCCTGCAAACACGAATCATAATTTCGGTAATTCTGCTTAATTTTAGCCTTCGCTTACCTGGCTGCTACAAATTTATCTCCGCTTCTATTTTGCGCAGGTTCTCCAACTTCTCTATTCTACGAAGGCTTTTCACCTTGCACTCAGCATCGACAGAATACTAGCAGAATTAACAGTCCTCTCACCTCTGATGATGAGCTGTTAGATAGCGCCAAGCTACAACTCCTCTGATAACTTAACCTGTCTAATACAAGCTACATCTTCACCTTGTTTGTAACTAAACATTATTAATATATAACAGTATCCTTAACCCAAAAAAAAACCTTTTATATTCTGGCCACCATTGCAAGCCTTTCGACCAATTATGCACGGTATGACTATATAAGGTGTCTCATAATACTATCCTTGCACTCTTCATTATGAGAGAAAGTCTTTCTTTCCCTTCACTCTTAGTATTACTTTATATTTGATCAAGGCTTCACTCTTAGTATTACTTTATATTTGATCAAGGCCCTGATAAGAATTTATTGGCACACAGTTATAATTTGATCAAGGCATACATTATAGCTTTTTGGCACAAGTGGAGTGTTCAAGTGTTTCTATATTGGTCCAAGGCACACTTTTTTGAGTGCTAGTATTAGTATATAGATCTAAGTCACACATTAATATCCAAACATAAGAGTAATTTTCACCTCTTGCAAAAAGGAGTTTTGAAGATTAGCATGTTTTATCAACTAGAGGATCATTGATGCTTAAATATCATAAAATGTGTGTCCATGGCTCATGGTAGAGGGATTGGACTTGCTAGAAGGAACCCAAGTTCTAATCTTATATGCCTTTCACATACATTTTGTATCACCAAAATTTTAAAAAAAGTTTTATTCTTAATTTTAAGAGGTCTAGGAGGTTGAAGCTAAGCATTGATGCTTAGAATTAGTCACAGGTCTAATTCTAAGCATTGATGCTTAGAATTAGTCACACCTCAATCACTAAACAAAGATAAAAGGTTTAGGCAAGCTTCTATTCAGAAGGGTATGCATAGTCTTTGAACAAAGTACAACATCATGTACTAAAAGCATAATGTGTTAAATTACCTAATGATTTGGAAAAGGGGGAGGGGCCACAAAATGAAATCCGTGTATATCACATGCATTCAAGGGGTATTTTTTATGCTCCTTATTTGTGAAACTTGGCATCCTTAAATACCCCTTTAAGTAACGTTGTAGGTGATAAAACTATCCCTTTTTGGAACAAAACTATCAACTCCTTTAAAAAAAATAAAAAACTCCTTTATGTAGGCAAAATTTTATGTAAGTCCATGAAAATTTATTGAATTCACATGCTATGTAGTACAAATTCCTAGGTAAATGATAAGGAGCTCCATTGTGCACATATTAGGCTTAAATTTATTATAAATTAAGATTGAGAGATTAGTACAAAGAGATTTAGAGATTTAGAGCTTTAATGTCTCATCTTGTGATATTGACTAGTCTGAGTAAAGCCTAATTTGGCAATTCACATTCAAATTCTTTTTGCCTATAGAATTTTCTCATGAAAAATGGCATCTTCTACTTTTTCACTTACTTGTGGGCATCAATTTCAAGATACCTTTCATATCAAATGTGTGCAAAGAGTAACTTAAAATATGTTTAATTTATATATTTGTGTAAGCTCGTGTATGCTTCTCTTTGAGGAACTCAATTGATCTCAAATCTTATTAGTGGCAAATCAAATATAACAATAAGGTCCCACCCTAATGGATTGTTAGAGCCATAAAATCTTAGAATAATCTTTTTAAAACTATTTTTAGGTTGCAAACTTTATGACATAAGTAGTTGGTTTGCTATATTGATTTTGGATGTTAACATTAACACTGAAAATTATGAGATAAAGTTTATGAGGCGAAAACTTAATCTCTCAATACAAGCACATTGATTAGGCACATGATGGATGAGAATGTGGGCCTATTTGCTACCAACATCTTCATGCACCATGCTGACCCTAACCTTGAGTGATACCTTTCACAAATTTTTATGAAGTTGTGCTCATATAGTGAAAGGTGAAGAAGAGGAGATTAGACATATATTTAAAACAGACACTAAATGTGCATGTTCAAAAGAGGAGCTTAACCATATATTCAAAAGTGAAGATGAGGAGCTTAGACATATACACATAAGTTCAAAAGTGAAGATGAGGAGTTTAGACATATATACATATATTCAAAAGAGACACTGAATGTGTATGTTTTGAGTTTGTAATTATTAGAAAATATTAAAAATAAGTAATTTTATAGAAACAAACGTTCTAAAAGCATTATACTTTCTTTTCAATCCCTTTTTGATGTGGCACGTCAACTTTCTAGCCCTTAGTAAGCATTGTACACTCTAGAAAGATAATCTCTCAAGTGTAAACATTTTTCTTAGGTTTTTAAACAGAAAAATAAGTAATGTGATGGCTTAGAAAGATAAGTATTAATCTTTAGACCACTAGACCTCTATGTCCTTTAGTTTCTATATCAAAAACCTATTTGGTATGCTCTAGTACAATTTTTTTGATAAGGTTTATAAAAGAACGTGTAGTGGATTTTCTGTTTAAATCTTTGATTTGTAACAAAATACAACTTGTGCTTCAACATAGACAATAGAACCACCACAAACAATTTGAACTCAAGAATATAAAGATGCAAATTATTTTTGCAAGGATTAAATTTAATGGTAATTACCTTTCACCCATGTGCTCCTATTAGAGAACTTAGATGGTGGATTTGAAAAGACATTGAGATAGACAAGTGTATGCACTATGAAAGACATTAAGCTAGAGAAGTGTATGCCTATGAAATGAAAACACACATGGTAGTGAGGAAATTTATAATTTTAATATGATGGAAGCTACCAAACCCATTTATATATATTAAGCATTATCATTGTATAGTTCGGCCATCCTACATTCAGTCTGATTGGACCAAATTGATCACATCACCTAATTAGGGTAATAGTAGACTCATCCAAGGTTATTTAAGTTCTCGTCCAAGCTCTATAGTTACTATAATTTGATGTGTGTATAGCATCCCGCCCATACATGTAGCCTACTTGGCATAATGTCAAGCCTAATCTAGTTGTCTCTTATCCATTTGGCCACAAATGTCCTCACTAAAATGTATAAAACTGAGCTTTGCCCATGCTACTCTATCCCAAGTGGCTACTCTTCATAAATAGGAGCCTTATAATGTAGAGTAGCCCCAAGTATACCCATAAAGTTAATTATGATGAGGGTGGAGCATGGAATTCTAACAGCCTCATTGACATAGGTGGCCTAACTCTATGGTGCAATTCCAAGTGGATGAAGATGTCGCTTTAAAAAATGTCTCCCATAAGCCTTAGTGAATATGTATGCATAGTTCTATGTTTATCTTAACCTCTTCATCCATGATGAGTTGATCATGTGGTTCAACATAATACTAAATCTTGATGTGCTTTGTATGAGCACTGGGAGCATAAGTTCTCTGGAACTCCCATGTAACTTTGGTTGTTGCGCCAAAACTCCATTTGTTACTCCTAGACTACACCCATATCCCCTAAATCCTCCGCACCCAGATTGATTTAGATGAAGCATTCCTCTTTGTACTTGGCCTTCTAGAGATGTTAGAGTAATTGTATGTTTCTTTTTTATGATCCATGAGATAACTCTTGAGAAGTGACCTATCTTGATCTTCTACCCAATTTTTGATGATCCATGTGATCCACGAGATAACCCTTGATGGCAATGGAGAAGTAGTGACATATCTCGATCTTCTACCCAATTTGACTAACGAAATTTAGCTACAGTCTTTCCCAAAGTGTCTGCCTCGAATGTTCTTTAACACTCACATCCCTACCTTATGCTTCTCCAAGGTTTTATTTAATAATATGCTCAACACACCAATTGCATAGTTGAAGTTCACTGCATATGCTCAAGACACCAACTACATAGACTTCACACCACGATCCTCATATACTATTTCACATCCACCAATGGAGAAGTGCCTTGCAAACTAAAATCTCAACAACTTGAACATGAGTGGTTATTGTAAGTATGGGTTGGCAAAACCCATGCTTACAGCTATCTACATGCTATAACAAGTTATGTACTATTGTGGAAGGTTGGCAGGTATCTACATGCTATAACAAGTTATATACTATGAGGTTTGGGACCTCTAAATGAAGTAGTATTTTAGATAGCTATAGGTAAACTTACCAACATGAAGGCTATAAATTGTGAATTTTATATTCGTTTGAGGCTCCGGAGGTTAGCTAAACACAACCTACATGCTATAAAGAGACAAGGATGGGAGGTTTGGGACCCCCTAAACAAAGTCATAACATAGTCTATTAGGAACTTGTTATAGGTCATCTTATCAGATGACCAAGAGAAAAGGCTATAAATTGCCAATTTTATATTCATTTGAGGCTCGAGTGGGGTTTACTATAAGTTCACAAGGAGATTTTAAATTTTCTTTTTTGGGATAAATTTATAGAAATAAATCCATATACTTACATAAGGTGTTTTTTAAATTGATTTTTTAAATGTAAGTTTATACAAACAAATGTCATTTTAAATACCAAAAACTCATCGAATGGATTTTTCAGTACTCCCCAAAGGCACATGATATATAACTTTTCTATAAAGTGACCTCGTTCACCCCAGATTTGAGGATAGTTTTCAGTATAGTAAGATTTGAAGATAATTATCTATCAGCTTGTAATCATTGTGAGTCCTTCCAATTTGTCATACTTTCACTCTGCATTTTGTGAATATATATTCACAACATTTATATAAATTACAATTTATATTTAAAAACATCTTAGCTTGGTTTTATTTTTCAAAAAATGTGGATATATATTTACAACATTTATATAAATTTTAACTTAAATTTAAAAATGCCTTAATTTGGTTTATTTTTTAGTAATTATGAGTAAGTAATCTTAACTATAAAGTGTAGCCTATCACGAACTTGATTCTACTAATTGTTCTTACTAACACATCTAGTCAGGTAAAACAATAAGCATTTATCAAAGAACTTAGGTAATCTTATGTTCATACACCACCCACTAAGCAAGAAATAGGAGGTTAGCAATCAACACTTATAAAAGAACTTAGGTAATCTTATGTTCATGCACCACCCACCACGAAGCAAGAAATAGGAGGTTAGCAATCAGAGTTGTGGCCACTAATCTAGTCAAGTTCTTGACAACATTTACTGCTATTAGGCAATCTTAAACCAAAAACACTACCTTTTTGAAGTGGCATTTTGTTGCATGATGGTGACCGCGCCAAGTATGGGAATCACTCTTAGAAAAAATCAAGAGTTAGGGGAAATTTGGTACTGCTATTGATTGTCATGATGCAATAAAAACTGGGAAAAAAATATTACTTTCTAGGAGATAGTAAACACCATATTAGGGAATTTGGTAAAAACCACATACTTTGGGAATTTTCTAATTGCTCGAGGGCATCCCATTGATTTTGGACATTTCATTGATTTTGGTGATTTCATCAATTATGAAACTTCTTCCTTAAAATGTTACATGAGGATCAATGGTGGGACTTGAGGTATTTTTGTTTTCATTGGGCTCTTTAACACAAGATTAAAATGATTGAGTCTATAATAGATGGTGCTCATAAAAGTTTAATAGGTGGTGTTTATAAACATCAATTATAAAATCATTTAATAGGTGGTGTTTATAAACACCTTTTAGGCCTCATAGTTTTTCACCTATGAAAAAGACATATAAAAGACAAATGATGATGAGGAGATATGTTACAAAGGCATGGTATAATATGCATGGTATTCTATGGACATCGTTCTATTGGTACATGGGATACTTTGAGAATGGTATGCAAAGAGCTATACATGGAAATAAGGGAGTTGTTAGAAAGGGATGGGATCATATAGAAAGTGATAGAGTGATTTTGTGTAGAATAACTCTGAGAACATGCCCATGGATTGTGGCTGATGACCCAATTGGTGATCCCATATATGTATAAACAAGTTAACATTTTAAATGAGGTGAATATGACCTTGAACTAGCTAAACAAAAAAAGATGTCCATGTGTACGTTCAATTGGATTTGGAAAACAGATTTAAGCATGTGAGACTTGCAAAGATAAGTGAGTTTCAAAGTGTGCTGCATGTAGTAAAAGCAAAGAACAACTAGAAACCATAGAATGATAATAGAAAATGAACAAGACTTGCAAAGATAAGTCAATTTCAAAGTGTGTTACATGTAGTAAAAGCAAAGAGCAACTAGAAACCGTAGAATGATAAGAGGAAATGAACAAGCTAATGCATCATCGAAAATGCATTATTAAAAACTTCACATGTTACAACAACTGAGTTGCAGAAATTTATATTATGCATGACATTTGAGTCCTCAAATAATCCTAAAAAATACTTCTGCATCATACACGATAAGATGGACTAGAAGAAAACATCAATCCCTAGATTGAAGTGAACTCAAAGGAAATATATAGATTTATTCAACTACTGGTGGTCTAATAGGCATGATAACTCATGGATGAGTCATGGATATGGAGAAGGGCATTATCAATACTTTTCTATTAGCTTATGGCCATTAGATCCCAATTTATTTCCTTGTGTTTTAAAAACTTGGAGAGATCTAACGGATATGACTATGGGAACCTTTCTTATGATGGGATGCCAAGATTGAGAAGCACATTGTTCAACACCTTGGACTCACAAAAGCTTCTCAATCACAATCACACCTCAAGTTCTGGGATACCCTCTTATATAGTTGTTGATCATGAGATTTCATTTGCATATTCAAAAAACCTATAAAATTTCACACAACATAGTGATTTTAAAAGGTTACCATAGAACCCAATTTTGCAATTAGATAATTGTGTATTACATAACAACAGTTGATACTTGTTTGCATATCTTTCTTTGTTGGTTTGCTAAAGGGGATGTCAAGGTGATTCAATTGGGTTTTCTAATGGTGGGTCATACATGAGGATATTGATACAAATCTTAGCAAGTTTTCTAAAAGGTTAAGTCACACATTTACACTTTCACACTTGATGTATATTTTCAAGCAATGTCAAATTTCAACTCCAACACCATTGTTGATTATAGGGCACTCAAATCCACTAAAACTCTTATTTTTTCATGCACGATAATATGCCAGCTAATGTAATACAAGGTTCACCCAAAATCAATTAAGTGGATGCTAGAAGAAGATAGCATTAAGTTGTGGAAATGATATTAAGTGGAAACCTATACTACCAAGAGGGAAACCATCTTTGTTACCAATGTTTGAGTACATTAAAGAACAGTCATCAAAGGTGATAAAGGGGATTAAGGATTACATAAAATATTAGCAAATGTTTTTAGATAAACAAAGACCAAAAGCAACTTTTGCTTTGTGCATCCAACCAGTGATTAAGTATTGGAAAATCATGATACAAGAGCTAGGAAGCCTAATGTCCAAAATGTTGGGTTGTATGTAATTTTTTGGCGAAGAATACAAGGGACAAATAGATCTAATTTGGATGAGAATATTGATGATAAATTCTTAGGGAAGGAAGAATTTGATGATCACTATTGTAGTCCAATCAACAAAAGGCCTAAGGAAGTATTTTAACCAATTGGTGAACTTAGGAAGGGAGACTTGTCCTTATTTGACCACTAGAACCAATTTTCCCAATTTGATGAGGCATAGCTTATAATATCGATGTGAACAGGTCATCTGAGAGCTAAAAGAAAGTTTTAATATAGCATTGATAATGTAAGTGATGCCAAGGTTTATGTCGATTATTAGAGTAAATATTGTGTGTGCAATAAGAAAGATCTAGTTTATTGGGAAGATGTGAACTCTATTATATTTGCATGGGTAACAAAGGGGAAAAATAATCCACAAAGGATCAAAATTCCACCAAGCATCTACACAAAGGTACTTAAGAGATTACATAGTTGTGATATGGTGGATGAAAGATGATGCTTTTGTGGCTCTTTAGTTTATTTTGTGGTCTAAATGTTGAAGCCATGGTAATGTTTTCTGTTTTCAAAAACATGCCGAACCATACTAATGTTTCGTAGTTTCTATGAACCTATATTGCCTTGTTCCTATAGCACCAGTGTGAGAGACCATGCTCACAGAGTCATACACATAGTTTGTTTGACCCTGTAAACATTGTCCCTAATAATCCTTACATAAAATCAACACTCATCCATGGTTAGCAATAATCCCTAATAATCCTTACATAAAATCCATGGTCAGTAAATCGATGATATTGTTTTTCACAAAACACTAGTTTCCAATGATATCCTAGAAGAAGAACCTACTGTCGACTCTTGCTTAGCCTTTCTTTTTAGCCATACAATAATACCTTATTTTTTGATAGCCAAATATTTCACTGAATCCACCATTTTTTGTTGTATACTCTGCTTGCGTATTTTCATCCAATAATGGAGATCCATCTATGAAGGTGAGTCTTTTGATAGGTCACCTCACTACGTTAACACTATCTCCTCTCGTCAATTTTGCCAAGCCGATGTTGGTTGCATGCTTTTTCAATAACCACACCCACATCTTTTTCAATAACCACGCCCACATCTTTTTCTATAAGCACTTTAAAGTTCACAACCTCATACGGATAAACCAAGAGAATAACTCTAGTGCCAATGCAAACAATTTAGTCCTTAGGCCATAACAAAACACTTTTTTTCCTCAAGCTATTCCCATGCATATTAACATCGTCATATGGGACCAAGCTCATTTTGTCATCACATCCCATGGTTATTTCAAATTTTTTGATTATTTTGATGTCAATCATATTATCTGTAAGCATTGCTTATCCTAATTCACAATACTCCAAATTGCTTCACATATGGTGATTGTATCCATTGTAGGAAATGGCACTGCCACATCCCTGTTAAAGCATTTTTCTATTAAAACTTACACATTGCCATCACCAAGAAGCTCTCCATGATAATAACCATTTACTTTTATTGTTTGGACCTTTGACATTGAAATTGAAAGGCCATTTCACCAGTCATAAGATTGTGAATGATGTGAAGAAATAAATATTGTATAGAACTCAATAAAAAATCACAATCTATGGCTAATAGAGTGTATTCAAAATAAACTTCTATCAAACTCTTTAAGAAATTAGTATCTTCCTTTGGACTCAAGTTCATATCTATCCAATGTTTGAAAATCTCAAACAATGCTTGAAGATTTACACTCTAGTCCAAATCTCCATCACTACCTAGAGATTTGGACTTAAGTCCCAGAGATTCCAAATCTCTAGGCATTGTAGAGAGATTTGGACTTGAATCCAAATCTAGAGGCCTTCAAGAGAGATTTAGACTTAAGTCCAAATCTCAACTCAATGCCTAGATATTTGGATGCAAGTCCAAATCTCTAAGAATTATAAATATTTTTTGAATCCAGAGATCTTCTCATGACTTATAGATTTTGATTTAAATCCAAATCTCTCCTTGATACATAGATATTTGGACCTAAAATTTATCCAACATTTGAAAATATTACTCAATGCTTGCAATAATCTCCCGTGTAAAAGTCCAAATATGTAGCCAAAAACTTGAGGATATATAATTGGACTTGTGTTCAAATCTAAAAGCTCTAGCTATAGACTTGACACAAGTTCAAATCCCTTATTTTACTATTGTTTATTAGGATTTGGAAACAAGTCTAAATCTCAATGCACTTGAAAATGATTTGGACCCAAGTCCAAAGCTCAAGCCAAAGAGTTAAGGATATACATTTGTGTCCAAATGTATAGCTTGAACTCTTTGGATAGAGATTTGGACTTGGGTGTGTCTAAATCCCAATGATTGGCAAGACATTTTTGGCCACTACATTGGTATTTAGACTTGTGTCGTCTAAATCTCGAAGTACTAATTTAGGCACAAGATTTGGCCTTGTCTTCAAATCTTTTCCCAGTTCATTGAGATTTAGACATAGTATTTGTTCACACTCACTTAAACTATGGCCGATCGGGCACTTTAGGCTCATAAGAGGCCTAATGCTATTACAATGACTAATCTCATCATATATCCATGAAGTACATCACTTAGGACTTCATCCTAACTTGCTACCACACGCTCTTGAAGCGGGAATCGCCATAAATACTCCGTCACACCAATACGGGCGCCCATCCAAGTTGTAGCTGTAAGGTTCCTCCCTTCTAAAATGGGAGAAACACTTAAGATAGTCCGCTAAGTCCTATCTTGGAAAAAATTTCCTATTCATCGACACCTTGACCTTGCAGAGATTCAAGGATACGATTTATAGAGGTATGACCTAGCTCTATCCCGCAGGGGGAGCGTGATTTTCTAAACATCAAATCACCCATAGGGTAATTGATCATAAATTGGGCAACTACTAGACTTGATTTCTAGGGACAACGCTTTTTTCCTCATCTTATGCAAGGCACAGCCGCTGGCCTAGTCTTCTAGAATAGAGTTGCCCAAGAACCTAATTATCTAGCATAGGGCTTTCACTTAATCTGTTGGAAAGCTACCCGACTAATCGGGTCCACCCGTCCGTAGGATGGTGCCGTCGGGGCATTCCATCCTCCCACTTTCCACCCTACTCACGCATCAATTTGTTTTCTAATTAATCCTACCACACTGTTTGACATAAATAAACATATTCCTTAATTAAGGCCCTTTTTCACAAGGTTTGTTAAAATAGCCTTTTTACACAATGCAATCATACCAAAGACAAGATATATTTATATAAAAAGTCTATACATGAACCAATTCCATACAAGCCAAACCGGCTCTCTTATTCTTATTCTGCCGATGATCTAGAATTCGGCCTTCCAGCCTCTACATACTGGGCAAAACCCTACGGGACCATACTCCTCATCGTCGGCCGCTAGCGAGGACTCAAGCCGGCCTGTTGCCCTCTCAGGCTTAAGATAGTCCACTAAGTCTTATCTTGGGAAAAATTTCCTATTCATCAACACCTTGACCCTGCAGAGATTCAAGGATATGATTTATAGGTATGACCAAGCTCTATCCCGCAGGGGGAGCGTGATTTTCTAAACATCAAATCACCCATAGGGTAATTGATCATAAATTGGGAAACTACTAGACTTGATTTCTAGGGATAATGCTTTTTTCCTCATCTTATGCAAGGCACAGCCGTTGGCCTAGTCTTCTAGAATAGAGTTGCCCAAGAGCCTAATTATCTAGCGTAGGGCTTTCACTTAATCTGTTGGAAAGCTATCCGACTAATCGGGTCCACCCGTCCGTAGGATGGTGCCGTCGGGGCATTCCATCCTCCCACTTTCCACCCTACTCACGCATCAATTTGTTTTCTAATTAATCCTACCACACTGTTTGACATAAATAAACATATTCCTTAATTAAGGCCCTTTTTCACGAGGTTTGTTAAAACAGTCTTTTTACACAATGCAATCATACCAAAGACAAGATATATTTATATAAAAAGTCTATACAACATGAACCAATTCCATACAAGCCAAACCGGCTCTCTTATTCTTATTCTGCCGCAATGATCTAGAATTTGGCCTTCCAGCCTCTACATGCTAGGTAAAACCCTACGGGACCATACTCCTCATCGTCGGCCGCTGGCGAGGACTCAAGCCGGCCTGTCGCCCTCTGAGGCTCCATCGCTCGATCCTCCCGCCCCTCAGAGGGATGTCTGCACACTAGGGTGGGCTTATTTACCGTACTAGCCTGGGCCCTCAGAACTAGGCAGCCTCATAATCTCTCACCTCAATCGGCAATCCTTATTCTCCCAAAGGTATGAGAGATACCTTGGGTCATTCCCGGGCTTTGTTAACGACGCCGCCCGGCTACACAAGCACGGAACGGAGTTAGCGTTGAAGCCAAAAAAAATCTTGAATTCTAAAGATAACAACTTCAATGCAATTTATTAACTATAGCATTCACAATTCGTGAAGATAACAATTTCAACGCAATTTATCGAATACAGCATCACATAATTCGTAACTTCATATAATTTTTATGTTGTCATTTTAAAAGGAAAAGATACCATTCATTAACACTAATTTAAGAAAATTCTCTTCTTTTAAAAATTAACCAAGCTAACGTGACCACCATTTCCTTGAGGAGCTTGAAAAGGGAGGGCTGGAGCCGCATTGGGAGCATCTTCCCTCATCTCGTTATTGCGTGCTCCTCTTGAGGCAATATTTTGACGTCTCTGAGAAGAGACCATCTTAGGCGTCGCCTTGTAGAGCTCGCGGCTGCGATTGAAACGCTTCAGTCGGATCTGAATTCTGAGCTCGTTTGCTCACCGTATGAGCAAAAGAATATGGCACAGGAACCCTTTCTTGAGGCAAAAAACCCTTATTAAAGTCTACGCAAATGGGAGGGGACTGTGAGATGTCCTTAAGGGCAAAAAATGCGGAGAGGGCTGGGAGGGGCTGCTGTAAGTCTATTCACATAGGGGGGAAGAAGAGTTAAGGACACTGCCTCTAAGGAAGAGGGGGATGGAGGAATTTTAGCTTATCTGAAAAGAGCCAAATGAGGGGGTGTGAGAGGGGTGGCTGTACTACAACAAGTACGCTGCACAGGGACAGACGGCGGTACAAACGACGGTACAACAGGGCATATGCAGCACAGAGATGCGTGCCGTCTGTGGAGCACCCCGAGGGTTTATATAGGTGAGGGGAGAGGGTACGGGCGCTGCGCAAAGCAAGGATGAAAGGACGGTGTACCGTCAAAGCCTATGGGGCAATGGCCTGCATGGGTCTAGGGGAAAGGTACGGTGTCAAATGCCTGGGAAAGGAGTGGTACGATGTACCTTATCTGGTCTGAGGCAGCATGGGTGTCCACGTAGGGGTACGTGTGGACCATACAGTGGGTGGCCGTCCTTAGGTTCTTGGGCGGCCATCGTACGGGCACCCTAGTAAGTGTGTACGGACCAAATTTTGGGGCGGGGTACCCAAATTTGGGACGCCCGTCTCGATTTGCGTGCTGGACCGCCCCGGGGGCGAAATTTTTTTTTGTCCGGGAGGTTCTCCTGGTCGTAGGGGTTCAGACCGTTCGTCAATCGGATGCCCGATCGTGTATTTATTAAGGTTTAAAGGTTGTCGTTTTTTTAACTAAAATGACTGAAATTTGCGTATAGGCTTGATTCGGTGTCCGTTTTGGATGCTGTAAAATCCTATATTAGGGTAAAATCGCGCGCAGTTAAACTCGCCGTTTTTTAACTAAAATGACTGAAATTTGCGTATAGACTTGATCCGGTGTCCGTTTTGGCGAACGGTCTGAACCCCTATGACCAGGAGAACCTCCCGGATAAAAAAAAAATTCACCCCCCGGGGCGGTCCGGCACACGCAAATCGAGACGGGCGCCCCAAATTTGGGTACCCCGTCCCAAAATTTGGGTCGTACACACTTACTAGGGTGCTCGTACAATGGCCGCCCAAGAACCAAAGGACGGCCGCCCACTGTATGGTCCCCACATACCCCTACGTGGACACCCATGCTGCCCCAGACCAAATAAGGTACATGCGTACCACTCCTTTCCCGGACAACCGGCACCGTACCTTTCTCCTAGACCCATGCAGGCCACTGATCCGTAGGCTTTGAAGGTACACGGTTCTTTCGTCCTTGCTTTGCGTAGCGCCCGTACCCTCACCCCTCTGCTATATAAACTCTCGGGGTGCTCCACAGACGGCACCCATCTCTGTGTTGCGTATGCCCTGTTGTACCATCGTCCGTACCGCCGTCTGTCCCTGTGCAGCGTACTTGCTGTAGTACAGCCGCCCCTTGCAGCCACCCCTCTCACACCCCCTCATTTGGCTCTTTTTAGATAAGCTAAAATTCCTCCATTCCCCTCTTCCTTAGAGGCAGTGTCCTTTATTTTTTCCCCCCCCGTGTGAATAGACTTACAGCAGCCCCTCCCAGCCCTCTCCACGTTTTTTGCCCTTAAGGACATCTCACAATTCCCCCGCCATTTGCGTAGACTTTAATAAGGGTTTTTTGCCTCAAGAAAGGGTTCGTGCACCATATTCTTTTGCTCATACGGTGAGCAAACGAGCTCAGAATTCAGATCCGACTAAAGCGTTTCGATCGTAGCGGCGAGCTCTACAAGGCGACGCCTAAGATGGCCTCTTCTCGGAGACGTCAAAATATTGCCTCAAGAGGAGCACGCAATAACGAGATGAGGTAAGATCCCAATGCGGCTCCAGCCCTCCCTTTTCAAGCTCCTCAAGGAAATGGTGGTCAGGTTAGCTTGGTTAATTTTTAAAAGAAGAGAATTTCCTTAAATTAGTGTTAATGAATGGTATCTTTTCCTTTTAAAATGACAACATAAAAATTGTATGAAGTTACGAATTATGTGATGCTGCGTTGAAATTGTTATCTTCACGAATTGTGAATGCTATAGTTAATAAATTGCATTGAAGTTGTTATCTTTAGAATTCAAGATTTTTTTTGGCTTCAACGCTAACTCCGTTCCGTGCTTGTGTAGCCGGGCGGCGTCGTTAGCAAAGCCCGGGAATGACCCAAGGTATCCCTCATACCTTTGAGAGAATAAGGATTGCGGATTGAGGCGAGAGATTATGAGGCTGCCTAGTTCTGAGGGCCCAGGCTAGTGTGGTAAATAAGCCCACCCTAGTGTGCAGACATCCCTCTGAGGGGCGGGAGGATCGAGCGATGGAGCCTGAGAGGGCGAGAGGCCGGCTTGAGTCCTTGCCAGCGGCCGACGATGAGGTGTATGGTCCCGTAGGGTTTTGCCCAGCATGTAGAGGCTGGAAGGTTGAATTCTAGATCATCGGCAGAATAAGAATAAGAGAGCCGGTTTGGCTTGTATGGAATTGGTTCATGTATAGACTTTTTATATAAATATATCTTGTCTTTGGTATGATTGCATTGTGTAAAAAGGCTGTTTTAACAAACCTTGTGAAAAAGGGCCTTAATTAAGGAATATGTTTATTTATGTCAAACAGTGTGGTAGGATTAATTAGAAAACAAATTGATGTGTGAGTAGGGTGGAAAGTGGGAGGATGGAATGTCCCGACAGCACCATCCTACACGGACGGGTGGACCCGATTAGTCGGGTAGCTTTCCAACATATTAAGTGAAAGCCTTACACTAGATAATTAGGTTCTTGGGCAACTCTATTCTAGAAGACTAGGCCAGCGGCTGTGCCTTGCATAAGATGAGGAAAAAAGCGTTGTCTCTAGAAATCAAGTTTAGTAGTTGTCCAATTTATGATCAATTGCCCTATGGGTGATTTGATGTTTAGGAAATCACGCTCTCCCTGCGGGATAGAGCTAGGTCATACCTATGAATCGTATCCTTGAATCTCTACAGGATCAAGGTGTCGATGAATAGGAAATTTTTCCAAGATAAGACTTAGTGGACTATCTTAAGTGTTTCTCCCATTTTAGAAGGGAGGAACCTTACAATTGGTATCAGCACTATTTTGCAATCCTTCTTAAGAAGATCCGTCAGAGGTGCAGCTACCAAGGCATAATCTTTGATAAAAATCCTATACCAACCCGTGATTCCCAAAAACCCACGAACTTCACGAAGTGATTTAGGCGGTGGCCATTCTAGAATATCCTTGACCTTGGCGGGGTCTACTGAGATGCCATCTTTGGAGACGATGAATCCAAGATACTCAATTTGATGAGTAAAGAAGGTACATTTGCTTTTCTTGGCATAGAGTTTGTGCCTGCGCAGCAATTGCAGAACTCTACGCACATGCTCCTCATGCTCTTCCATTGATTTGGAGTAGATTAAGATGTCATCAAAGAAAACAAGCACAAATTCATCCCATAACGGGTATTGAAGGCTGTTTTGGGTATATCTGCTTCCTTGACTTTGATCTGATAGTAACCAGACCTCAAATCTATTTTTGAGAAGACTTTGGCCCCATGAAGCCTATCAAGAAGTTCGTCGATGCGAGGGATAGGATACTTATTCTTGACAGTGACTTGATTTAGCCCTCGATAATCTATGCAGAGGCGGAGAGTCCCGTCGTTCTTTTTTTGGAAAAGAACATGTGCTCCCCAAGGAGAGCTACTGGGGCGTACAAATCCTTGTTCAATGAGTTGGGAAAGTTGCTCCTTAAGTTCAATGGCTTCAGGAAGGGACATTTTATAGGGAGTTTTTGAGACAGGTTGAGCTCCAGGGATCACCTCGATTTCATGATCGACTTCTCGAGGAGGCGGTAACCCTGTAAGCTCATCAGGGAAGATGTTAGAGAATTCTTGGAGCCAAGAGGGTTCTGTCTCCATACTAGGTTCAATGACTTTGTTGAGTTTGACTAAGAAAACTTGCTGACCCTTATGTGTTCCCTTGAGAAGATGTTTTGCCTTGACTACCCTAGGTTTAGGTTTTCCTGTGATCCCCTGAACAGATATTACTTGGCCATGCTCATTTTCAAAAGTGATACTCCACTCACAAAGGAAGCCTCTACTTCAATCACAGGCTATGTATCCCTAAGGATCCTGCTTTAAAGAAACTAATCCTCCATGAAGCTCATGATAGCCCTGCAGGACACCCAGGCTATGCAAAAACATTAATGCCGTAAGAAGGAGCTTTCATTGGGCAGGCTTGAAAAATGATGTCCTTCGGTACTTGAAGCAATGTCTCTCATGCCAAAGGATCAAAGCTGAAAGAGTCAAGATGCCTGGAAAACTTCAACCCTTAGATATTCCCCAAATGAAGTGGGAGTGTATTAGTATGGATTTTGTCACAAGTCTCCCCACTGTGCAAGGAGGATATGACTCCATTCTGGTAGTAGTGGACTTACTTACCAAAGTAGCTCACCTTATACCAGTGAAGAAGACCTTCAAAGCTTTTGATGTTGCTCGAGTATTCATCAAGGAAGTCTTCAAACTTCATGGTCTCCCAAAAAGGATAGTAAGTGATCGGGATTCTGACTTCACTTCAAAGTTCTGGCAGTCCTTATTTCAAGCCCTCGGAACTCAACTTTGCTTTAGCACAGCTTATCATCCAGAGACCGATGGCCAGACTGAGAGAGTCAATCAAGTAATTGAAGACATTCTCAGAGCATACTGTGGACGGGAACCCAGAAGGTGGATTCAATACCTCCCTCTGGTAGAATTTGCCTACAATACATCTTATCATCAAAGCATAGGAATGTCACCGTTCAAAGCACTCTATGGGCAAGAATGCTTGTCTCCTCTAAATTTCTCTGATCCGACCATAAGAGTTGAGGCATCCAGGAAAATGCTCGAAGAGATGGAGGAACAAACCAAGGCAATCCAAAAGGATATTAAAGCTACCCAAGATCGACAAAAGCATTATGCTGACAACAAGAGGTCTGAAAGGATCTTCAAGGAAGGAGACAAAGTTCTTCTACGAGTGCGACCCAAACGAAGTTCTCTATCACTTGGGAAATATAAGAAGCTCAGCCCTAGGTATTGTGGTCCCTATACAGTTATCAAGTGTCTAGGTAAAAGTGCCTATAAACTCCAACTCCCAGCCCATATCAAAGTCCATAATGCATTTCATGTAAGTTTGTTAAAACCATATGTCCCCAGTCTCGATCATATTCTTGATGATGAACAAGTTGTAATCCCTACTCAAGGAGTCCTTGAATTACAGCCCAGTAGCATCATAGATTCTAGGGAAAGGCAACTCCGAAATAGAACTCTTATAGAACATCTAGTACAGTGGAAAGATTACCCTGAAGAGGATGCAACTTGGGAAGATGAAGCTACACTCTTAAAAGATTATCCTGAATTCATGACGAGATGAGGACATCTCGATTTCTTTAAGGGGGGAAGGATGTAACATACCCATCTTCACTAATAAAGAAACGTCCATGTAATTATGAGTTTTTATGGTATAAAAACCAATGATTTTATTATTTGAGTCATTTTTACTTAGAATCTTCAAATTCTGAGTCCAAATTTGGAATTTGCGTGCGATTTTACCCTAATATATGATTTTACAGCATCCAAAACGGACACCAGATCAAGCCTATACGCAAATTTCAGTCATTTTAGTTAAAAAACGACGACCTTTAAACCTTAATACATGCACGACCGGGCATCCGATTGACGAACGGTCTGAACCCCTACGGCCAGGAGAACCTCCTGGACAAAAAAAAAAATTCGCCCTCCGGGGCGGTCCGGCACGCAAATCGAGACTGGCACCCCAAATTTGGGTAACCCGCCCCAAAATTTGGTCTGTACACACTTACTAGGGTGCCCGTACGATGGCTGCCCAAGAACCTAAGGACGGCTGCCCACTGTATGGTCCACACGTACCCCTACGTGGACACCCATGCTGCCTCAAACCAGATAAGGTACATGCGTACCACTCCTTTCCCAGACAACTGACACCGTACCTTTCCCCTAGACCCATGCAGGCCACTGATCCATAGGCTTTGAAGGTACACCGTCCTTTCGTCCTTGCTTTGCGTAGCGCCCGTACCCTCACCCCTCTGCTATATAAACCCCTGGGGTGCTCCACAGACGGCACGCATCTCTGTGCTGCGTATGCCCTGTTGTACCGTCGTCCATACCGCCGTCTGTCCCTGTACAACGTACTTGCTGTAGTACAGCCACCCCTCTCACACCCCCTCATTTGGCTCTTTTCAGATAAGCTAAAATTCCTCCATCCCCCTCTTCCTTAGAGGCAGTGTCCTTAACTCTTCTCCCCTCCCCCCCGTGTGAAGAGACTTCCAGCAGCCCCTCCCAGCCCTCTCCACGTTTTTACCCTTAAGGACATCACACAATTCCCCCCCCCCCATTTGCGTAGACTTTAATAAGGGTCTTTTGCCTTAAGAAAGGGTTCGTGCGCCATATTCTTTTGCTCATACGGTGAGCAAACGAGCTCAGAATTCAGATCCGACTGAAGCGTTTCAATTGCAGCAGCAAGCTCTACAAGGCGACGCCTAAGATGGCCTCTTCTCGGAGATGTCAAAATATTGCCTTAAGAGGAGCACGCAATAACGAGATGAGGGAAGATGCTCCCAATGCGGCTCCAGCCCTCCCTTTTCAAGCTCCTCAAGGAAATGGTGGTCAGGTTAGCTTGGTTAATTTTTAAAAGAAGAGAATTTCCTTAAATTAGTGTTAATGAATGGTATCTTTTCCTTTTAAAAGGGTTGTTGCAAGATCAGGGTGTCCAGTTTTATCCAGTTTATGCTGGACTGGGACAATGCTTGGAGAGCAAATTTTGGGGGGCAAGGTACTTAAAATGAGATCATGCAAATAATAGAAAATACGATTACCCTTAAATTAACCCAATATAACTTAAATTAATATAAATTAGTCTAATTAATCAAAATTAATCAAAAATATGATGAAATGATAAAAAAATGATCTTTCCATACTTAGAGTGATTCAATTTATTTTTTCGTAGATGCACCATTACAAGTACACTAGTCCCTATAGGTTTTAGATGATTCACATCAAAAATGTAATTTTACTAATTAGATTATTAATATTTGCAGGCCTTCTGATAGTCTGGAAGAATTTTGAAAAAGAGATCATTAAAAATCCAACCATTGGATTTGCAATTTTTACTAACCACCACATTCTACTAATGTCTCAGTATCTACCCACTCTTTTGATCTACAAGATTGAGGATTTTAAGTGGTAGCTATTGTGGGTACAAAAAGTGGCGTATATTATAACACTTTAAAGACCTTGAAATATTTAAAGAAAATAGACAAATATCTTAAAATTTTCTCAAAAAATCAAGTTAAGCTCCATATTATGTGAAGATCTAAGGTACAAAGTGGAAATCTCATATGAGTTTATATGTAAAAGATATTAGCATTTTATGAAATCAGTTCAAATTTGGGACAGGGTGTATACATTGACTTTGTACCTAAGAAAATGAGGACTTTTGACTATCTAATGCTTAATCAAATTATGCAACTATATTTCCAACTTTGAATATGATGTTCCAACAAAAGAACTTGAAACAAAATTCCTTCATTTACTAGGAGAGATTAGCCACTAAAGGTAAACAAATGCCTGTTTTTTTACTGTTACAGGGTGCCTGAGTGGACAAAACTGGGCACCCTGATCTTGCAACCACCCAAAATGACAACATAAAAATTGTATGAAGTTACGAATTATGTGATGCTGTATTCGATAAATTGCGTTGAAATTGTTATCTTCACGAATTGTGAATGCTATAGTTAATAAATTGCATTGAAGTTGTTATCTTTAGAATTCAAGATTTTTTTTTGGCTTCAACGCTAACTACGTTCCGTGCTTGTGTAGCCGGGCGGCGTCATTAGCAAAGCCCGGGAATGACCCAAGGTATCCCTCATACCTTTGGGAGAATAAGGATTGCCAATTGAGGCGAGAGATTATGAGGCTGCCTAGTTCTGAGGGCCCAGGCTAGTGCGGTAAATAAGCCCCCTCTGAGTGTGCAGACATCCCTCTGAGGGGCGGGAGGATCGAGCGATGGAGCCTGATAGGGCGACAGGCCGGCTTGATTCCTCGCCAGCGGCCGACGATGAGGTGTATGGTCCCGTAGGCTAGAAGGTCGAATTCTAGATCACCGCCAGAATAAAGGAAATGAATAAGAGAGCCAGTTTGGCTTATATGGAATTGACTCATGTATAAACTTTTAATATAAATATATCTTGTCTTTGGCATGATTGCATTGTGTAAAAAGGCTGTTTTAACAAACCTTGTGAAAAAGAGCCTTAATTAAGGAATATGTTTATTTATGTCAAACAGTGTGGTAGGATTAATTAGAAAACAAATTGATGCGAGTAGGGTGGAAAGTGGGAGGATGGAATGCCCCGACGGCACCATCCTACGGACGGGTGGACCCAATTAGTCGGGTAGCTTTCCAACAGATTAAGTGAAAGCCCTACGCTAGATAATTAGGTTCTTGGGCAACTCTATTCTAGAAGACTAGGCCAGCGGGCTGTGCCTTGCATAAGATGAGGAAAAAAGCGTTGTCTCTAGAAATCAAGTTTAGTAGTTGCCCAATTTATGATCAATTGCCCTATGGGTGATTTGATGTTTAGGAAATCACGCGCCCCCTGCGGGATAGAGCTAGGTCATACCTATGAATCGTATCCTTGAATCTCTACAGGGTCAAGGTGTCGATGAATAGGAAATTTTCCCAAGATAAGACTTAGTGGACTATCTTAAGTGTTTCTCCCATTTTAGAAGGGAGGAACCTTACAGTAGCTTTGGACACTATTGCTTCATATTATGAATGTGTGACCCTTTGGTGTATCTACTGTGACTCCTTGATGTAAGATAATGGTGGCAGCTCTTGTTAATCCTAGAATTGGATTAACAGTCAGGGAAAGACTCTCTACAGCAGAGATCCGCTTAGTCTTTGTGCCTACATATGACAACATGGCAGATTTATTCATGAAGGCTCTTCCTCATGAAAAGTTTGAAGCTTTTCGTAAAGCTTTGGGCTTACTATCTTTTCAGGATTGATCGGTCATACCGTGTACATGTTCACATCATCACTCCAGGGGAGATTTGTAACATTATATGGTAGTGATGTGTGTGAACACACTTAGGACTGCTAGGACAGGTTTTCCCTCACTAGGAGGTTTTTTCACTCGTGCGTATGCACACCCTCTTATCTACTCATTTTGGGGTGTGTACTTATCTTATGTATGTGGCACACATTTGTTCATTCTAATCTAGTGAGTTTGTGTGCTCTCAAGCTTCTCTATCTTGTGTGTGTGCATTGTTGCAACCCTAACCCTAATACCGATATTTAGAAACAAGTTCAAATCTCTTTCTAAAGTGAATTTAACACATGTAAATATTTTGCCAAAGAGATTTGGATACAAGTCCTCATCTCATTGGCTAGAAATCTCAATGCACTAGCAAAAGATTTGGACATGAGTCCAAATCTTTTACTAGTGAGTCCAAAAGACTAGCTAATCAATTAAGGATTAAATTTTAAACATAATTGTACTTGAAAAAGATTTGGACATGAGTCCAAAATACAAACCAATCAATTGAGGATAATGTGCTTGAAATTGTAAAACCCAAATCCAAATATTTTGAGACATTATTCACATTATAAGACTTTTATAGCCTTAAAACGCCAAGTAAGGATAAAAACAGTGAAAAAGAACTAGGATGAAGCAATTATTTGCTTCTGGGGCCTTTTAAGGCCCAATTAGTCATAAGCCCTAGTTTAGAAATCATGCTTCTCAACAAAATACAAGTTTGAAAGACTTTCAAATGAAAATTACATCTTACATTTAAAGAAATTTGGGGTAATAAATAATGTTATACCATGTAAAAAATGGTAATATTTACATACATAATGCAGTTTTAGTTAGACTTTTAACCAAAAAATACATCTTAAATGTGGAGAGATTTGGGTCATACAATGTTACACCTTTCAACAAAATGGTAATTTTTGTAATACATATAAATGTACTTTTTATTGGGATAACACAACTTTGTGTTGTGACTACAATTGATCTTTACATTGGATTTTACAAAATTTTGAAGTTGTTTCTCTATTTAAGACTTTCTTTTATTGCATTCACTATAGCTTATGGAATCTTCAATTGACAAATGTCCTTTGGATCTTTGCATGCTCCTGTACTCCATAAAATTGTGAAGACATATTTCAAACTAGGACTTTGTCTGCATGTTTTCTCCCAATAATCCTTGTACTATGTTGTCATTGACAGTTTGTTTTTTAGCAATGGGCTCCCACCATTCATTCATGTGTGCATGCCTAATATTGGTTGTGCACATGCTTTTTGAGGAAGAGGATCAAAGAAGGCCATTTTTCATAAAATTTGAGTTCACTTGTGTAGATTATTGAGATTGAGCTCTCTTGGGTTATCTTAGTTTGCTAATTAAAGGATGATTAACAAAATTTCTAGAGAGTTCTATGATTTTGTGTAATTTGATCAAATCTCTACACAGAGAGGGGAGACTTATGTGAGTACGAGCACGAGTGAGAGTGCGAGTGTGACTAGTGCAAGTGAGAAAGCTCAGGGGTGGTAGTCGAGAGGTTCTAGATGGAGATTGTCTGTGACATGGTGTAATTTTGCTATTTCAAGTTATTGTTTGCACATTTATTTTTTTGTATTTTCTTGTGAATTCAAATTATTTGATGATGATGATGAGAGTGAGGAGGCACCATTGGAAGTGAAAGCTTTACATCATAGTTTTGAAATTTCCTCAATTTCAGTGTGTTCAAGTCTTGGATGATTGGGCACCTTCTCGGTACTTTCTTGATCTTGGATCGGGTCACATCTTCTAATGAATACATCTTCCCCTAGGGGGTATAGCACTCTAGCTATGAATGTAGCTCCTTCAAGTTGAGTTAATATTACTCTTATGGATGATCTTTTAAGCATCCACATAAACATGAAAAATGACAGCCCAACTTGGTTGCCTCCACATTGGAGCAAGAATTTATTTTTACTTTAGAGTCTAGAAGGTTCCTCTTACTATCTTTGGATATTTAGTAGTGTCTAAGTTTATTTCTTAGATCTTTAGGTTAAGTCTTTCCTGTTTAGCTTCTCCAAGGACATTCGTTGTTGTACCAAATTCTATTCGTGGAAATTTGTAGGCTAAATGTTATTTCTCTTATCTTGGGATTCCCATTTAGCTATTGCCTTTACAATTTCTATCTCTTATATAGTAATTATATCATGTGGCATTAACTTCCTATCCAAAGTTTGCATCGACCCCACATAAGCCACCAGTGGCTTCCAAAATCTTTCCATGATATGAAGATCTTATCTTGGTCTATATCTTCTACTTCCCTTTTCTTATTATGAGTTCATTACTTTCGAGTAATGTAGGACTAATATTACTCTCAACAAGGTCCTTTCTAATAGCATATAGATAAGTTTTTACATTACTTTATCCATGGCAATGATGATGAATGTCACCTTGAATTCTAACTCTTGAAACCAAACCGTGACTTCATTGATCATACCCTTTGGTTCAACAAGCCTTTAATCTTCTATTCTTACTTTGAATAAAGGCTTTTTAATCCTTGAATGAAGTTTTCTTTAGTCCTTGAGTTTTAGTATTTTCTTGGTTTCTCACGATTTTTGCTCCTCCTCCTCTATCCACTATCACCCCTTCAACTGTGAATTGAACTTATAATTGTAGAACCTTTTTGTTAGAACCCAGATCCAAATATTTTGAGATATTATTCATATTATAAGACTTTTTATAGCCTAAAATTTTCAAGTTTATGACAAATTAAAGAATGAAAATCATTATCCTAGTGCAACTAGAATGAAGAAATTCTTTGCTTCTCTGAGGCTTTAAAGGCCCAACTTTCAAATGAAACCTGCATCTTACATTGAAGAAATTTGTGGTAAATATTGTTATAACTTAAAAAATAATGGTAATATTTACATACATAATGCACTTTCAGTCGACACAATCGATTACTTATGTCCACAATGAATTATTACATTGGATTTTACAAAAGTGACAAGTGACTTGTGCTAGTGGCCCAATCTGATTTCAAAAGATTTTGTGTTATTGCATTAATTGCTTATGGAATCTTTAATTGACAAATGTTTTTCAGGTCCTTGCATACTCTTCAACATCATAAAACTATGAATACATATTTCCAACAAGTAGGCCTAAAAAAATAAGTTCATGATAGAACAAGTGGAAATTCTACTATAAAGGAGTGTAAGTGAAGTGTCAAATCTTTAATTTTTGGCCTTTTAAGGACCAAAAAGTCATAAATTATGGTTCACAACCATGTTCCTCATAACAAAATACAATTTTTAGAGACTTTTAACAAGAAATGCATCTTAAATGTGGAGAGCTTTGGGGCATCTAATGTCATACCTCTATATAAATAATAATAATGTTTACATCACATAAAAATACTTTTGGTCATTAAGACAACTATTTAGAGACTTTTAACCCAAATGTGAAGAGCTTTGGGTCATACAATGTTTATGCAACCGGAATCTTATTCTAGGAATTGATTGTGGAAAGTAGAGAATTAATTCAATCATAAAAACCATTGCTTGTAAGCTTCAACTAAATCAAATCAATTGAAAAATTAAAACACTTAAACAAAAATACTTAGCTCCAAAAAGACCATATTGGGTGCAATCTTCTCCTCTCTTGTGCGTGGCCTCTCCCCACACAAGAGTATTTCTTTATTAGCTTTCCTTTTCACCAAAATTAGGCCATAGCCCCCAAAAATACAAGATGTGCTTTTTAGAGAGCACGGCACTCTTCTTTAACAAAAATAGAGTGTCAAATTGGGACTAGGGTAAAGCCATAGGCTTTAATAAATTCCACAAAAATAAATGTATCTTTCCTAAAGTTCAAAATGGAAAAATCATTTAATAAGGTTACAAGCTACTATGCTTGCCAAAAATGAAATGTGATGATCCAAGACATTTCTTCCAAAGTAAACTCTTCAATTCCCATAGTCTTCATCACCTGAAAATATAAGCCCAATTAATTATTAAATTAATCCCACAAATATTAAACAGGCACAAATCATCACCAACTCATGACTACCAGGCGTAAGTACCCCAGGAATCACCCTGCCATACAAACCTAACTGAAATAATCATAGGTGGCCTCAAACATACATCATATACCGTACGTATTAATATTTATAGTGGTATCACCCACGATATTAACCTAGCCGGCATGACGCAAGAGTAATCTAGGCGTCCCCAAATTACTCAAGAGGCGATAAATAATATTTTTCTAGAGGACTTAAAATATATTCTCATGACATCCCTCTTGCTTGAGTTTGCAATTGTCCTCAATTGCGGATTTGCTGGGTTTGAAAAGAATGAAGGATTTCAGGGTAAACTCGAAAAAATTTCTCAGGCATCCATTTAGCATCTTCTTGTGGATGATTCTTAAAAGTCAAAAGATACTTGAAGTATTGATTACCTGTCCTTGTTGTTGTTATCTCTTGGTCAATGATTGCATCAGGAACTAAGACTTCTTCCTCTCCTTCAATAAGAGATGGTTCCTCATATGTTGGGTGAGTAGGAAGTGTTCCTCGAAAAGGTTTCAAGAGATGGATATGAAAAGAATTGTGGATATTCCAATTAGATGGAAGCTCTAGTCTGTAGGCCACATCATTAATCTTTTGAAGGATTTTAAATGGCCCATAATATCTAGGCGCTAGCTTCACTGCAGGGAATTTTTCCACACTCTTTAATCGACGCTTTTCAATTCTCAGAAGTACATAATCACCTTCTTGAAATGAAAAATCTTTGCGCTTCCTATTTGCTTGAGATGTATACTTCTCTTGAGCTCTTGCAATACAATCACGCACTTCAGATAGAATGCGATCAAAATCTCTAACATATTGGTCGGCTGCTTCAATCTTATGAGAGAGTCTAGTAGCCGGAATAGGCAATGCTCTTCCATAGATAATCTCAAATGGTGCTCGACCAGTAGCAGTATGAGGAGTATTATTATAAGCAAATTGGAGTAGGTGTATGTACTTATCCCATGCACTAGGTTGCTGGGAAACATAGGCTCTAAGCATATCTAAGATAGTGCTATTTGTAACTTCGGTTTGTCCATTCGATTCCGGATGGAATGCCGTGGAAAAATCTTAGTGCCTAAGTTTGAGAAAAGAGCAACCCAAAAGTGACTACAAAATTTAGAATCTCTATCAGAAACTATCACTTTGGGTAGACCATGATGAACAAAAATTTGCTTAACAAATATGTTCGCGGCTTGCTGAGAAGTTAGTGTCTTTTTACATGGAATGAAATAGGCTTGCTTACTAAATCTGTCCACTATTGTCCAAATCATGTCATGGTGACTGGAAGTAGTAGGGAAGCCAGTAATGAAATCCATAAACACTTGTTCCCATGGTCTATCAGGAATAGGTAGAGGCATAAGCAATCCTAAAGCTTTGCCTTTGTAGCTTTTGATTGTTTGACAAATGTTACATTCAGCTACAAACTTAGCTACATCTTTCTTCAAATGGGGCCAATAAAATTCTCGAGAAACTACTTGAAGTGTTGTGGAAACTCATCTATGTCCCACAAATGGTGGTTGGTGCATCTCTTCCAAGACAAGCTGTGTGTAAGGTTGAGTAACACACAATCTTTTCTCAAAGAAAAGATAGCCATTATTATGAGAACAACTTCCTTGAGGTGTCCAATTGTTTTCACGCAATTTAATCCATATTTGAGAAAAATCTAGATCAACTTCATAAGTTTCTTTCATGAGGACAAATGGTTCACTTTCAATTATAGAAATGTTGTTGATATTTGGTCTTCGACTCAAAGCATCGGCAACAACATTTTCTTTTCCAGGTTGATATTGAATCATAGGTTGGAAACTTTGAATGAAAGCTACCCATTTGATATGCCTATCTGAAATAAGAGGTTGCGTAAGCAAATGCCTAATGCTTTGTTGGTCTGTCTTGATAAGAAATTCAGAGCCCATTAGGTAATGCTTCCAGATCTTCAAAGCATGCACTACTGCTGCTAATTCCTTATCATAAGTGCTATAATTTTTCTCTGCAGGCTTAAGCTTTCTACTTTGATATGCAATAGGATAGTTGTCTTGCATAAGAACAGCTCCAAATCCTTTGCCACTAGCATCAGTCACTACTATAAAGAATGGTCTTTGAAAATCAGGTAGTGTAAGAACTGGTGCTTGTGTTAAAGCATTCTTGAGTGTTGCAAAAGATTTATCTTGCTTATCAGTCCAATTGAAATTTGTAGCTTTCTTAAGGAGTTCAGTCAAAGGATTGGCAATACAAGCAAAATTCTTGACGAACTTCCTATAATAACTACATAAGCCAAGAAAAGATCTAAGATCATGTATGTTTCTAGGCGTAGGCCAAGAAGGAAGCAATACACTTAATTTTCTTAGGATCTACACGAATCCCTTCGGCCGATACTATATGTCCTAAGTATTCAATCTCCTCTTGAAAGAAAGAACTCTTTTGAGGATTGACATACAATTCATTTTCTCTCAAAAGGTTGAACACTTGTTCCAAGTGTTGTTCATGCTCTTGTCGATCCTTGCTGAAAACAAGAATGTCATCAAAGAACACTATAACAAAACTTTAAAACTTAAGGAATATACAATTCATCATAAGGCTAAAAATAGCTGGAGCATTGGTCAAACCAAATGGCATAACCAAAAACTCATAATGACCAGTTTGGGTTCTAAAAGCTGTCTTGAATATGTCAGATTGAGTCATACGGACTTGATGATACCCAGACTTTAGGTCAATCTTGCTAAAGACCTTTGATCCTCTAAGCTTATCAAGAAGATCATCTACCCTAGGAATAGGATATCTGTTCTTGACAGTAATCTTATTCAATGCACGATAGTCTACACACATTAGGTAAGTTCCGTTCTTCTTCTTAACAAGAAGTACTGGAGCTCCAAAAGGTGAACTACTAGGTCGAATAAGGCCTCTCTCTAGCAAGTCTTCTATTTGGCTTTGGATTTCTCTTTGCTCTAAATTGTTGACTCTATAGGGAGCTTTACAAGGCGGGGAATTTCCAGGCAATAAGTCAATACTATGATCCTCAGGCCTAGACTTAGGTAATCCTGGAGATAGATCTTCCATGAAACAGTCACTAAATTTGGAGATAAAAGAATCAAACTTTGGTCTTTTGGATGTGTCCAACTCAGCATCAAGCTGGTTAACCCATACCATATAAGTCTTGTCTCTTTTTCTTAGAGCTCTCTTTGCTTGAGTGTGACTCAACAAAGGACTCATTTCTCCTTTGACTTGACACTGGAGGATAATATTTTCATTGTCCTTCCTTAGAGAAATGCTATGAGTGTCATAGTCTATAATAGGATTGTATTTGTGTCTCCAAGGCATACCCAAAATTATATCTACCCCTTGTAAAGGTGCAACTAAGAAATCCCTCTTTTCTGTTAAAGGTTTGATGCATAAATCAAAATCTTTTACCACTTGCATGCAATTATACTTTGTTCTAGTAAATGCTGCTTTGACTTTATAGTGCGTAGGTGAAGAATGAAGATTTAGTGCTCTAAGTACCTTTTCAGAAATGAAATCATGTGTACTACCATCATCATGCAAAATAAGAACTTCATGTCCATTTATCGTTCCTTTTATTTTAAGCAAAGAATGAACATGAGATTTACCTTCTTGTTCTGAGGAATCTGGATCGGAATTACCCTCTTGCTTGAATGATTCTTCTTCATTGTCGTCTTCTTCAATCATGTTGACTCGAGCTGCTGCTGCTGGTGTTGAATTCTTGGTACGCTCCGGACAATTCGGTGCTATGTGACCTTCTTTGTGTGGCACTTGAAACATTTGATAGGAGATGTCTTCGGTTTGCCACCATTGACTTTCTTATTGGTGCTCATGTTGCCTTTAGCCTCGTCCTTGCCTTTGTCATAACCTGGTTTATACATCTTCTTTGAAGCATAAAAAGATTTAGTAAATGGTTTAGAAGAAGTACCCTCATGTGCTTTAATCTCTTTAGGAAAACCATTTTTACGTTCTGAATTAGTTGCCAAGGATATTGCAGAAGATAGTGAATGAGGTCGAAACATATTCACATCGGCCCTAATGGTAGATCTAAGGCCCGATATGAACTTCCTTTTTTGATCCTTCTCACTAACTCTATCCACAACCTGCACCTGTAATAATAAAGTATTCCAGAACTTTTCTACATACTGTGACATAGTCTCCTTTTCCAATTGATGCAAAGTGTCCCATTGGTGCCTAACTTTGGACTTGAATTGTGAGGGTAAAAAGTGCTTTTTAACCAGCCGCCGTTGAAATCTTTTCCAAGAATCTGGCTTGTCACGACCTTGCTTAATTACACTCCACCATAAAGCTGCATTGTCTACCATATGATTGACTGCACATTTAATCTTATCATTCTCTGAAAATTTTTCTCCAGAAAAATAGTCATCTAGTTGACTAAGCCAAGCTAAAATGACCCTAGCATCCTTCTTTCCATCATAATTTTGAAATGTGAAAGCTTTCCGACTAATCTTGGATTCTTTTTGTGACCTTTGTGCTTGCAATGTAGCATTTACAGCCCTTTGAATAGTGTCATCTTCGTCATCAAAAGATAGCGAAGAGTCACGCTTGCGTCTACGATTCGAGAGCTGTCTCTCCAATTCAATACGCTTCTCTCTTTCTTCTACAATTTGTTGATGTTGTAAAGAAAGGAGTTGCTCTTGAATTGATGGCGAGATAGGCAAATCTGCCATAGTGCTTGTGCAAATGATGTAGATAAATAAAATTTTACTTTATTTGATGTAAATAAATAAAGCAAAAATGAGTACTTATCTTATCTTTCTCCCGCAATTCGATCTTGGTTGAAGCTGAACAAGACGTTGTTCAATGGCTGAATTGAATTCTCGTCGCCTCAAACAAATCCCGAACGATTCCGCGTGATTCAAGAGTATTGGGCTAGTCGAATTGTTGATGAAATAATTTTTTTGAACTTGGAAACCTGCTGAAACAGTCCTGTAAACCTTGCCCAAACTCTGTAATATTTTTCTGAAATTTTTAAAATTTTTCAGAAGCGATTTCGGAATTTTCTGGCCTTTTCTAGGCAATTTCCAAGCTTTTTAAAACCTGTAAATCACTTTTCTGCACCCAAAAATTTTCAAAATTAGAAAACCTTTGAATTTCTCCTCAAATTTGGAAATTGGAAAAAGTAGAGGTTCAAAAAGGAGTGATGTGACTTACATGGGGATTGGGAAAAGTAAGAGAAGGATTAAGAGAGAGATTAGATTATGGAGAGATTAGGCTTGAATTTTTTTTTTCTTCTCCACTCCACGCTTTTGCGCCGGCAGGCTGCCGCCGTGCGCCCCTTGCTCTAAAAGCTTATTGAGATTTATTTAATAGCTTTTGCATGGATTTATCTGCTCCATCCATTATAGGTTTGCTCAACCTTGAAGCTTTCTGATTTCTGAGAGTTACCCGTGAGGTTTTTGGCTATGAGGATTTCATCCATACGGTCAGATTTTGATTTCACAGAGTATTTGGAAAAACCGCTTTTTGATAGAGAGGGATGGTTTTGCAGGGTGGTGAGTGGGTTTGAGAGTAGATCTAGTTTTGAATCTTTGACCTTTGGGTAAAGACTTGCATAACACCCTTCTGTCCACTGGATAAATTCCTGCACTTTCTTGATTTTTGAGAAGTTGAAGCCCTTTCCTACCTTCTCCACAAATCTCCTAGCCCAAGCTCTGATACCACTGCAACCGGAATCTTATTCTAGGAATTGATTGTGGAAAGTAGAGAATTAATTCAATCATAAAAACCATTGCTTGTAAGCTTCAACTAAATCAAATCAATTGAAAAATTAAAACACTTAAACAAAAATACTTAGCTCCAAAAAGACCATATTGGGTGCAATCTTCTCCCCTCTTGTGCGTGGCCTCTCCCCACACAAGAGTATTTCTTTATTAGCTTTCCTTTTCACCAAAATTAGGCCATAGCCCCCGAAAATACAAGATGTGCTTTTTAGAGAGCCCGGCACTCTTCTTTAACAAAAATAGAGTGTCAAATTGGGACTAGGGTAAAGCCATAGGCTTTAATAAATTCCACAAAAATAAATGTATCTTTCCTAAAGTTCAAAATGGAAAAATCATTTAATAAGGTTACAAGCTACTATGCTTGCCAAAAATGAAATGTGATGATCCAAGACATTTCTTCCAAAGTAAACTCTTCAATTCCCATAGTCTTCATCACCTGAAAATATAAGCCCAATTAATTATTAAATTAATCCCACAAATATTAAACAGGCACAAATCATCACCAACTCATGACTACCAGGCGTAAGTACCCCAGGAATCACCCTGCCATACAAACCTAACTGAAATAATCATAGGTGGCCTCAAACATACATCATATACCGCACGTATTAATATTTATAGTGGTATCACCCACGATATTAACCTAGCCGGCATGATTCAAGAGTAATCTAGGCGTCCCCAAATTACTCAAGAGGGGATAAATAATATTTTTCTAGAGGACTTAAAATATATTCTCATGACAGTTTACCCCTTTGAGTCATACAATGCTACCCCTTTGGATCATACAATGTGAAGAGCTTTGGGTCATACAATGTTACACCTTTTAACTAAATGGTAATTTTTTCAATATATATAAAGTACTTTTGACTGGGACAAGATAACTAATTAGTTGTGACTACAATTGATCATTACATTAGATTTTATAAAATTTAGAAGTTTCTCTCATTGAGATATCCTTTTGATGCATTCATTATAGCATGTGGAATCTTTAAATGTTCTTTAGATCCTTGCATGCTCTTAAACTCCATAAAATTTTGAAGGCATATTGTCAACAGCTAGGATTTTATTTCCATGTTTTCTCCCAACAATCCTTATATTGTGTTAACATTGACTATTGCTTTTTAGCAATTACCAACACATGCATGTAATTCTTGTGCCCAACCTCTTTACTGATAGAACTACTAGCAACACCCATCCAAATAGGGCATCCCTTTTCATCATCATATGGCCTAATGAGCAAAGGCATTCCCTTTAATATGTAATAGAATTAAATCTTACCTAGGCCCTTCATTTCTTGGACCATAATAATAAGGTTCGTAGTTGTCTCCACATGTTCACTACTGAGTGTATAATTTCCACCTTGTCATAGGCCAAAAACTTTTCTTCACTTTTTTCTTAGATTGAAATGGCTCTTCAAGGCTCTTTATTAATGTCTCTCCCAGTATTCTTTAATTAGCCTAATATTTTAAGAAAAGGTAAATTCTTGTTGCATACATCCTTGGACTTAACCCAAAATCGTTTATACATGTTTAATCCTTGAATCATTCTCTCCACATCTTTGATGTGTGTGACATTCATAATATAGCTTCAAGCTCTCCTCTTGGAATATATGGTTACCCATGTGTGTGAGATTTGTGACATAGTTCAGGCTCTCCTCTTGGAATCTTTGGTATAACCCGTGTTCATCTTGTTTCCACGTCTCTATTCCAACCTCAGGCAACCATTCCATGGGGTGCAATTTTAAATGCATCACTAGGAAGTCTTTGATATTATTGAATTTCAATTGAAGTAGTTTACTATGCCGCCCCATAAGCATCTGCCTACCATCTGCCTACCATCACGCATGTAGACAACACACAAAGGATTTCAAATCTAGAATTTCTTCAATCAAGTAAGATGGTGGAGACCATTTGCAAAGACCAGGCATGCCCAAGGCTCATAAGTGGCCTATTGCTTATGTAATGCTTAATCTCATAATTCATACATGAAGTATATTCACACAGAATCCATTCTACCTTGTTGCCACATGAGCATGAATCGCCATAAATATTATGTCGAGCTATTTTTGAGTGCCCATCCAAGTTATAGATTTGGAGTACATTATTGATTCATAGATTGATCACACATGCTTTTGTTTTCTCTGTCTTTGCTATTTGATGTAGAATTATAGTGGCAACTCTTATTAACCCCGAAATGGATTAACAGTCTAGTTCTCTTATTCGGGGCTTATTCTATGTCGAAAATCTCTAAGGATCTTTTGTTTGCTCTTTGTAAGGATTTCCCTTCTCAAAGATTCCTTAAAGTATTCCAATCTTGACCTCTCAAGTTCTTTTTCCTTGATATCATTTTCACAATTCTTAAGGGATTGGGCCTCCTTGAATTTAAGCACATCAATCTCTAGTCCTCTTGCCATCTAAGATGGATGGTTACACATTAATTGTCAAACCATTTGATATCTAGATGGTGGATGAGTGCATATTTAATTGTCATTAATAAATGAGGTAAGGAAGGATGGGAAAAAACAAATTTAAAAAGGAAATACACACCAAATGTTTAAAATGGCAGTGTGTAATCGGTGTGGTATCAAAGGTTTTGAGATTGGAGATGGATGGATGTCGTTAAGAGAATGATGACCTTTAAAGTACAGGATGAGTTTCATCATTATTATCTTTTCATCCTCCAATCTTTTGTTTTTTGAACGTTGGGGCTAATTTAACAGTCTAGTCTTGTCCTTTGACTAGCCTTTGTGGGGGTTAGATGGTTTCGAGTATAATAATTGGGATGGATATGGTGTGTGCAGACTCTTTAAACGACGTAACAGAGGTCTTTTAATAATGGTGGCGAAGCTGCTGCTAGGCCTTAAATATAATGTATACATTACCTGCTGGCCATCCAAGCTACGAGTGGGTAATGCATGAGCCATAGGCCTTTTTAGGCTTCATCCAGCTGCTGAAGAGAGAGAGAGAGCACAGCCCCTGCAGTGATGGTCGACGAGGGCTGTGCTCTGTCTCTTCTGTCGCTGGTTTGTTGATCAGCGACTGTCACTCTTTTCGAGCATTCGCCAATGCACACGCGTTGATAATTTTGGTAAATTATTTTGCCTACTTGTATCCTTTTGCAGCATTTCGACGATAAATTGACTAGCTCATCTGGCTGCAGTTTTCTCCCCCACCTCCACAACAGTAATGCAGCTCCATTTTGCAGCTCAGATTCTTGTCTACGTTCGACGGCTGGCAAGTCTTTCGGCCGGTTACTGCACGCCATGATTGCAAGGAGTCTTTCATACTATATTCTTCATCGTGACAGACTCTCGGCTTTCAAGGCCCACTATAATTTTATCACCCAAGTTTTCAATCGCCATTGTATCCAGGCGCGTACCATGGTGAAAGCACGGATTCTGATTAACCGGGAGGCATGGCGACTTGACTTTCGACTCGGACAAAGGAATGGGGATTATGAAGGCGCCTCAAGAACCCAGGAGGACGCTCGCACGGTGGCACTCAAGGACGAGAACAAGATTAAGCTCCATGCATAGCTTCACGAAGGGTGTGACTCCGGAGGCGCTTCAATACCCAAGCGGTGCATTGCATCCCTACGCTCTTTAATTCTATCCATGAGGATAATTAGCCCCTCTAGATTTTCTAATCCCCATTCTTAATTTCAGGTAGTTTGAGTGGAAGAATCTGTGTAACACCTTCGATCTCAAAATCTCGTCGTGGAAGGTTGTCCTTCTTCTTCTTTGTTTCTTTCACTCCCGCAAGAATCTAGAAAGTCCTTGGTCGTCTCGCTGGCTCTGTTTGTGGCTCACGTGGTAACATTATTGCCTTTCCCTTGTTACGGTCCATGTTTCATCTTTACTCGTAGGGGATTCTAATGTGAATGATGTCATGGATAGGGCTACCTAATGTTACAACTGCTTGGCTTGAGCCCTTGTCACAACTTGCAGCAGAACTACCTTTTTTTTTATCTAGAGAAGATGATAGACATGTACGCTTACAATTCCCAATCCAATGGCGGGCAAAGATGTATTCATCTGAGGATTTAGATTTGTTGGCTTAAGAGGGCACTCACTGATCAAACAATCAATGCCACTTCATATGCCATCTATCTAATCGAGGTGGGTTATGTGTTGTTGATTTTGGGATGGCTCTCATTGAGAAATTGGCCATGTTGGCAATTGGTGTGTATCAAGCATCAAACATCCTAGTTGAGCCATGTGATGCTAATTCCTTGATGGACTTCCTACCACTGAGTCTGGGTATTCTACATAGAGATTTGGTGGGTTCGGAGGTTCATCTATGATTGGATTAGACTCGATTAGCCTTCTAGGAGTTGTTCTTAGCACGGCTGGTTGAGGCGTTAAAACACTGGAGGTGGAATCTTCATGTCCCTCCCAATGATGATTGGGTTCCTATTGGCATAGGTGGCGTCAGTACCATTAGGAGGTGGAGGAGGAATTTTGGTAGTGCTAGCACTCCCACGATTCTCATCATTCTTTGGTCATGATGGTAGCAATTAGATGATTCATGGTTCTCATACCTTCTACAATATCCACACAACTGATTTGTTCTTGCACTTGGAATTGGACATTTGTGAGCCATGTGGTTGTTTCTACAAATAGCACACCACGTCATTTCTTGTCCAAGAGCCAAATGAGGATGGCCAATCTCTCTTGGCTACCATGAGTATATAACATGCACGTTCCTAAAAGGTGAATTTGGGCATGTTCTTGGATTCATCTAGGTATATAATTTAGTCGTATAGCGGATATGCAGATTTCACATTGTGAATTTTTCGTCTGAGTTGCGGCTAGTTGATATTGTGCTTATTCTTTCTATCTTTAGTGGTGCATTTGCCCTATCAACTACTTATTTTTTGTACTAATTCTTTCTATTTGCTACTTCCCTTAGTGCTAGGCTTCATTATGGCTGAGTCTGCCCTGCATCTCCGGAGGTTTGACAGAAACTCAGTACGAAGGCCTCACACAAAAGAGAGCAAGTTGGGCACAACACAAGGTGATTGTAATATGAATGATATGTTACGAACCACCAAGTACTGTACCCTTTTATAGGCATGTATTATGAAATCTCTCCATGGTTGTGGAGTGTGAAGAAGACAGAAGAGAAACCTTAACACTAGTTCTGTAATTGGACACTAAAGTGTCCTGAAAGTTAGCATTTTTCTTGAATTTTTGTGGGCAATCTATTAAGAGTTTTGAAATGCTTAACATCCACAGATGTTCCTCAAGACCCAAAAAAAAATTGAGATTTTTTAAATTGCACTTTTCTTAGCTTTTGCAAGGCAATATTTTAATTTTCTTAGACACGTGCTGATAAAACGCATGATTTTTGCTGTTTTCAAAATAGTAGTAATTTGTACATAACTTTTAGAAGGGACATAGTTTGATCATGAAACTTGGCTTGATGGACAGCCCATCATGTAAACTAAATCTTGGAATCATTAAACGATAATTATTGGATAAATTTTTGACTCACTAATATTGAAATGATGTTTTTTATACAGGTGGAGCATGAATTTTTCTCCTTCCATATGCAAGCTAATAATGTAAAACTTGAGGTGCACCCATGTTATATAGGGTAAATACTACTTTGTTTTGAATTTTCCAAAACTTTAGAGCCACTTTTTGGGCCTCTTCTCATACATGGCCTTTTGTGCAACCTGTTTTTAATACGTAAAATGTCTAATTATGAGCCTAATTTTGATTTTCATCAAAGGGGAAAGCTGTGTAAGTGCATTATTTGTTATAACTATAGGTGTAGACTACTTGTGCAAGCATAGTTATGATTAGTTTTTGAAAAAAGATGATCAAATTTTGTATTTTTATTTTTTACAGTTTTTTTAGAACTAGGCGATAAGAACCTACTTAAGTGGAGGCTAAGTTAGTGTCATACACATCAAATTATGGCTTATTTATCTCATCTCAAGCATAAAAACCAATAATCAACATTCTCATTGATAGGGCTACAATTGTTTTTAGTGGCGTGATTGAGTTTTGATAATACGTGTTACTTTTGCTGATTTTATACAACTTTTTTGGAAAAAAATCTAGGAAAGGAAAATGATTTTTTTGGTGAACTTCTACCTCCTTGGACTGATGTATGCTATCAAAATATCTTGGGAAAAATGCTATTGATATCATTGGATTTTTTTTTTGAGAGAATCATGCTTGCATATTTGGAAAAATCCTGAAAAATCCTAAAAAATGTTCATTTTCAAGACATATGCTACTTTGTTGCTTATGTACTTCCAAATAAAAAGGCATTTTATATGTTTAGCATTTTTTACATAAGCATAGGGTTATGTTCTACATGCCCAATGAAGCATTTTGGTTTTTAAAGCCTACATTAGGAGTTTGATTTGTTTTCGCAACCCCCAAAAAAGGACACTCAAGTGTCCTGTTTTGGTACCAAACTAGTGTTAAGCACATACAAGAGAGCAAGTTGGGCACAACACAAGGTGATTGTATTATAAATGATATGTTATGAACCACCAAGTATAATACTCTTTTATAGGCATCAAACCCTACTCTTTAGACTCTAACTAAGAGGCTGTTCACACCTAGAGTGTTCACATGAAGTTGGCTACAGTATTATAAATGATATGTTATGAACCACCAAGTATAATACTCTTTTATAAGCATCAAACCCTACTCTTTAAACTCTAACTAAGAGGTTGTTCACACCTAGAGTGTTCACATGAAGTTGGCTACAGACCTAATGACTGGATGCCCATATCCCCAATGTCACATGGTATTTTGGTGTATTTCTAACACCCTCTCTCAATAGAATATCCATGGGTACTATGATGTTAATGCTAGCTTAGTTGCTATTTACAAAGCTCTTTGATAACCATCCAAGTGCCCGTAGGTCTTACTCATGGTGGCTTATAATGCCAGTCAATGATGTGGATGTTAGATATCTAGTTATGATTACATTTCACTTAGGATAGAGGGGTGTCCACAAGTGGGCTAGCCTTGGCTGGTTTTGGGGGATGACTCAGGCAGAGAACCCTTGACTCAACATATAAACTAAATTTAGGAAAAAAAAGGAGAATCTCCCTAGATGATTAATATGTTGATGAAGATCTTCTTGATGTAGCTCGTAATGTCGATGTTGCTCTTGCTCTTCTTTATGTCGATGTAGATCTTGATGTTGATGTAGCCCTTAGTCTTCTTCATCCTTAATTTATTTGTGTAATGAAATCCATCTAGGAAAATATGGATCATGTTCTCAATGTGTTCATGAAGCCTGACATGATGATGATGCATATCCCTTTTCAGATGATAATGCGTTAAATCTTCTTAAGGGGTTCTTAGCCTTATAAATGGACAGTTTCTTGCCCTTGTACAATTGATTTATGAGCATGACAGATGAGTTACATGAAGTATTCAAGCTCAAAAACCCCTTTGTCCCAAACAATGCTAATATAGATTTACACCCAATTTGGGGCTAACAAATTGACCACTCAAATCAAGGGGCAAATATAATTTGATGCTTTAAAGAGGTTTAGCAACACTTGAATGTGAGATATGAACCATTAATGGCCTAAAAGCCTTAGATGATTAGCACTAATCAAGGTATTAGTAAAAGTAATTTTCTATTAGTTGAGGAGAAAATACCCTGAATTGGAGAGAACTAGCAGAGGGGAAAATCAAGGGGATTTTTCAATATGAACCTTTGGCAAGATGTAGTGAGTCCCCAATGGTAGGGTTCAACCCTCAATGGTCCAAAAATATAAGGATTAGTGCCGATTAATAATTGATTTAGTAGAGGCAAAAACTATTTGTAGTGCAAAAAAGAGGTCAACTTGGAGTGTCAAAATTGAAGCACCAAATGATGGGGCTTTTGCAAAGTAAGCACAAACCCAATAATAGTAGCTCCCACTGATGGGTTTTAAGCTCATATACACATGCTTAACAACACTTAAGCAAGATTAATCTTATCTTTATAAAAAATGACATTGTTTGTGTGTCCAACCCTAATTCGGCTTTTGTGATCATTTTTCCATGAAACTGACACTACAAGCGGATTTGCCATGTGCCAAAACCCCCAGTGCTAGATAAATCACTCCAATTTGAAGAGATTCAAGCACTAGATTGTTTTTTTTCAAAAAAAATGCAAGTTCTTGTTAATTTGGCAATGGCGGCTACTACACGCATCAATACACTCAATTAATGAGGCTGGGGGCTACACCTAGAAGCTGAGAAGAGCCTCCAATGCTTGGATTAATCAATGCTTTGGTCTATAAAGAGAAAAAAGTCTCCAATGGTAGGGGGTAGAAGAGGGAGATGACCTAACTAGCCAAAAATGGTGAAAAAGTGATAAATGTGTAATTCCTCACTAATTAAGATTAGGATATGTGATGATGAGTAGAGATTCAGCATAAACAATGAGCTCACAGTGAGAGGCATGGCTCTAATACCATGTTGGCAATCGCAAATAAATCAACCATGGAGCTATGGAGGATGAAATCTCTCGATGGTTATCGATTGTGAAGAAGAGAGAAGAGAAAGGTTGGGCACACAAAAGAGAAGAGAAAGGTTGGGCACACAAAAGAGAGCAAGTTGCACACAAGGTGATTATATTATAAATGATATGTTATGAACCACCAAGTACAATACCCTTTTATAGGCATCAAACCCTATCTTTAGACTTTAACTAAGAGGTTGTTCACACTAAGTTGGCTATAGACCTAATGACTAGATGCCCATATCCCCAATGTCACATGGTATTTTGGTGTATTTCTAACAAAGTTATCATCAAATTCTATGGCATCCAAGCAACACTCAATGTCTTTTGGCATATAACACTACATCATGTAGTTGCTTACTTCTCAGCGGCCCTTCCAACAACAATAAAATTAGCCTAGTTTGGCTCGATTTTTCCTTAGTAGGACATTTGATGTTCAAGTTCTTGAGACAATGATGTAGCCCCCCATGTTCAAGCTACTTGAATTGATATAATTATGTTATAGAGCTATGCTTGACACCTATTTTAGAGAACCCTATTGTAAATGCTAGCTCCAAGTCTCTCTCTATGAACTTCAAGCATTTGAAACCAGAGTAAAGCCTTGCTTTCCATGGTTAAGATGAAAACATCTATCTTCATTCGAGGATCGGTCACCCTTTCTATTGTACAAACTTGCTTAAAAGTGACCAAATGGCTGTAGGGATCTCTCATTCCATAAAACCTAAAAATTAGCTTCGCTCTAGGAGAGAGGCTCTTATCTTGGGATGGCTATACTCTGCTTCCTCTCTCATACCCCTTATTAGGTGTGACCACCACCAAAACGGCATTTGTGGTTCTTCTCATTCCATGGGCTATATGAGTTCTAACATTTGTTGCACTTGGTTTTGCTATTGTCTTGGGAGCCATTGTGTCCATGGGCCTAGGTTTAACTCTGGGAGGTACTTGAGTATAGGACAGTCCCACATAATCATAGACTAGTATGTGTAAAGATGTTTCTCTCAATTGCTCAAGTGATACAAAGATTGAATATGCAACATTGGGTATCCATATGCTATTAGTAGTATAACACTCTTGGCTCTCCACCCTTGTGGTTCCCCATACGAAATGGATTATTACTACTAGTTTAACTAGGGTTACTCACCTGGTTCTTTCTAAAAGCATAGTTTCTTGCCTAACAATTTTCATACTAATGGAAGCTAATTGTTTCCTTATAGGGTCTAAGATGGAGGGAATCCTAACTTTGGCTTTAGGTAGTTTCCCTTGTGGAATAGAATGAAAATCCTTCTCTTCAAGGTGTCTATCTCAAATGATAGAGGCATGCAAATATTCACATTATGAGCCAACTCATGTGGCATGGTCTTGCTTTATTTCTTCGATCGCTCTCAAGATGTATATGTTACCTTCCTTATCTGTATACGTAGTTTGATCATTAGTAGGATGATAAAAGTTACTGACTAGGGGCATGTTGAGAAATGTATAGTTTTCATCCACATCCCTCCATACAATGGTGTTGTAAAGAGGTTGCCATGTGAAGCCTATATTGCCATGATTAGCTCCAACTGTCTTCATAAATAATCTATCTATTACATTTGGAGGTTGAGCCTAAACAATGATCCATGTGAGTTCTTAAAGTTTCATGGACTCTATGAGGTCCATAGAGTGAATGCGAGGAAGAGGGAGCACTTACGTTCCTTGCAAGTAAACACATACACACAAGAGAGAGCAAGACAAAAGAGAGAGATGGATGGCTGAATTTTCTTCTATCTTCTTCTCTTCTCTACAACCATAAACTAAAGAGATACTAGGGAAAGTAATTTTCTACTATAATATATAATTGTGAGAACATAGAGGATAAGCGTAGCAGCATAAGATTAGTAACACAAGAAGATGGTGGCCATGCTGAGGCCGGGACACCTCTACCTCCCTCCTATCCCCATGAGCCCACTCACACCAAAGGTGTGTTGGATGGAAGAGAAAGGCCCCAAGGGCTTTTACCCTATATACTAAGGGGTTTAGATCTTAGGCAAGGTTATGGGATTATTCCTTATACATGTATCAGTTAGAGACGAGAGGGCAAATGCCCCCTTGGAAGTTAAGCCTGATGGAGATAGATGCCACAAGAGATGCACCAGCACTTTGCCTTGCTGGCCTTCTACCACCCAAGCACAACAGCCCATCCATCACCATTGGAGGACAAAGCATGCACTCTCTCCTTGCTAGCCATCACCATTGGAGGACAAAGCATGCACTTTTTCCTTGCTAGTCATCACCAGGCAAGTGCAAACAGCCCCACAACCATGGCAGTACCACGACCAACCGCATTGTAGCTCATGAAGAAGGTAGGGCAAGAACCAGAATCTGCTCTAATCTTAGGGGGCCACTCTGTCCACATATGTAGCACGTACGTTCAAGGGGTATTTAAAAAAACCCCTACTTATGGATTTTTGAATTTAAAAACACTCCTATAACACTTTTTATAATAAAAGTACCCCTTATATACCAAAGTTTTCACCCCAGTTCAGTTAAATTCCCCTTATGTATATACATTTTTTATAACTCCATAAGAGGAAAAAACCCCTTCTATTGAACTCACGTGCTATCTTACATATTTTGAGCCCTCCCTCAAAATTTTGAGCCTGTTGTTGAACTCACGGGCTCTAATACCATGTGAGAACATAGAAGATAAGTGCAGTAGTGTCAGATCAATAGAATAGGAGAAGATGACGAGCTGCAGCAAGCCAACCTTAGGCCGGGGCACCTCTCCCTCCCTCCTATCCTCGTGAGCCCACTCACGGGGATAGGAGGGAAGATGACGAGCCGCAGCAAGCCAACCTTAGGCCGGGGCACCTCTCCCTCCCTCCTATTCCCGTGAGCCCACTCACACCTAAGGTTTGTTGGAGGGATGTGAGAGGCCCCAAGGTATTTTACCCTATCTAAGGGGGCTTAGACATTAGGCAAGGTTATGGGATTATTCCTTGTACACATGTTAGCTAGAGATGATAGACTCAAGGTTCCATTCCAATAACAATGGTCAGTCCATAGTGTGAACCAAACTTGACTATATGAACTCTAGAACTATGTCATACTCTACTATCCAAATATAGTTGTCACACAGCCTATCCTGCAATGGTAGCATATCAACCATAATCTCACCAACCATGCTAGTGGCATAAGTTTGGAAGCTATCACCCAAGTGGGTCATCAATGTTCATAGGCGCACTAGTTAAACTCGATATCTCAACACTCCCTCTCGAGTTCACAACTCCACACACTGCACTCCAAGTAACCTTCTAAACCTATGGAGCTTCTCTCAACCCAATGCTTTTGTGAATATATCAGCCACATGATCCCCTCTGTTGACATATACCAAATTAACAAGACCTACTAGAACCTTCTCCCTCATAAAGTGATAATACATCTCAATGTGCTTTTGTTCTAGCATGATAGACTGGGTTACTCACCAACTATATACTACTTATGTTGTCATTAATAAATGATAGTGGACCTATCCATGGGGTCACCCATATCACCAACTAGCTTTTAAAACCAAGCTTCCTCACAAGTTATCACTCATAGCAATTCCCCTATACTCTACCTCTGTACTTTTGACAAGGAAACAATTGGCTATTTCTTGCTGCTCTCCAACTCATAGCAGCACTCCCAAAGGAAAACATAAAGCCACTGGTAGATCTTGTGTCTACAACACTACCATCCCAATCAGCGTCTACATACTTGTGTAGTTGTATCTCTGTGCCAGCCATAGAAAGTCCATAATCAACTCTGGACTTTATATACCTGAGAATCTATCTAGCCACATCCAAGTGTGGCTTCTTAGGGTCCTGCATAAACTAACTCATAAGTCCAACAGCATAGCTCAAGTCTTATACTCAAGTCCTAGTAATGGTCATGTAGGTCAAGATACCCCCACTATGCGCCTGTACATAGTGGGGTCCTCCAAAAGCTCACTTGTATCTATGAAAATCTTTGTGTTTAGCTCCAATGGCATTACAATAGACTTATAAAGCTTATTGTACACCATACTTAGATAAAATGTCCAAGCCATACTACCTTTGTAAAACAACAAAATGCCATGAGGTGATCTCACTACTTCTATATCCAAGAAATACCATAGCTCACCCAAATCCTTCATCTCAAACTTCTACTCACCACCTCTATATCAAAGAAATACCATAGCTCACCCAAATCCTTCATCTCAAGCTTCAAAAGCATCATGTGGGATATCTGTTGTTACAACATTTAGTTGAGGTGTTAATGTATATGAGGTTTGCGCATTAGCTGGTTGAAGTTTGATGTTGTCTCAGGGGGTGCACTACTAGAAAACCCTTGGTATCACGTGCGTTCAAGAGGTATTTAAAAAACCCCTTAACCAAAATTTTTCCCCCAATAAAACAACCCCTCTTTACTTATGAACCGATTTTTTTCTAAAGTTGAATTAAAAAACCCCTCCTGTTAATGTAATTCTGTTAATTTTTGTCAATCTATCTAATTAAAAAACCCCTACTGAACTCACGTGTGGTACACTAACATTTTTTGAGGTGAACCCCCCGAGGATGTTATAGACTAAACTTAACAAATTAGAATGTATGTATTATGATTGGTAAAAGACTTTACTATTTGCTCCATGGTATTGGAAAGCTCCTGAGAAGCTAATTTATAGGTTGCTAGAGGGGATTTATTTGGAGCTTACAAAAACTCGGAACACAGCACAATTTTTAGGCTTCTACGGGGGAATTTTTTGCAAGATTTTTCGGTGTTCTCACAAATTTGTGAGATTTTTTTCACACATTCGATGTAATACAAATTTTAAAAAATAACGTAACAAGGGCCAACCATAAGACAAAAACTTTTCATCAGAAAATCATAACTTATTTTGAGAGATTATTTTAGTCTTATTTATATAAATGATCTAACCCATATCTTGAGTTTGTTCATGTTTAACGCCTTCTTGACCTTGAGCTTGAGTAGAAGTAAGTTGTTCCATAGTGGATGAGTGCTGTGAGATCCCATTGCCCCCTCTGCGCACCGGATTCCCGGATGGTAGCAGCGGAAGTAGCTTCCTCTTGTGCGGGGCAAGGTTTCTCACTCAGGGCCTCACCCTTGAATGTCCGAGCACGAGACTAAGCTGGTGGTCATTCCGAAAACCGAAACCGAGAAAATTTCCCATGCCCGGAAGCGGGGACGATTCCACCATTTTTATTTCTTTAACGAATTCTTTTAACGAGGTCAAGATACTGAACTACCTTCATCTGATAAAACCAGATAGAAGGAAAACTATTACAAACTTAACTTTGAAGGAATCAACGCTTTTGTCCTAATTGAATCAGGCACAGCCGTTGATTTATTCTTTAGAGAAGTCTTCAGGATTCTAATTAACTACTCGAGTTCTAAGCGTATTCCTATAAATGAATTTTATTATTAAAACTCTACTGATTCCATCCGGCCCATGGGTTAGCCACTGCCCCACCACTAGAATAGTAGAACCAGACAAGTACTCACCCACCAATAATTGAAAGCCTTTCTTAACTTTTGCTTTAGAATACAGACACTCACACACTTCTCTTTAAACTTTAATTTATAAAACAATCCATTGACAAACAATTACTAGTTACAGATGTCATAACTCAAAATTTCCATTCAATCCTTGTTTCTCACAAAACAGTATCACTCTGGACTCTCCATTGAGACCAGCAGGTCAACAACGAGATCCAGTAATAGATTACAATAATTTTCTCGTCATCATTCATATATACATCTTCCACGACATATGCATGGGTGTCCTACGCACCGCGAGCCCATGCATCGCCTGGTCAGAACCCTCCAGGATCCTCCTTTGGTGTCCTGGCACTTCCCTCAGGGACCGCTTCGTCGGCCCTCGCCCATCATACCGCAAGCACACCATTTTACACCATACCCAGGCTGGTCAAGACCTGGGTAGGTTTTTCTCTACGTGAGCCGTTCTTTGAACACTCCCCGTTCCAGCTGTTGCAACCAAACTTCCCTTAGAAAAAACACATATACCAAATGCTCCCTCCACCATTCTCGCGTAAGACAGTCCTTTAAGAAAACAAGGTTTCTATGCAAGACTTCTAGATCACAGGTCTGGATTCCCAAGCAGAATTCCTTGAATTCTGTAATCTTGATCCTCTGATCAAAAATCACAGACCTCAACTTAGTTTCAGATTTGTTTGGTGATTTGAGTGTAGATTACTGAACTGGTTACATCGTCTGTTCTTGAAACTGACGAAAGAGTTATGTCTTGGTCATAGTCTGATTCAGGTTTTTAGACTAGAAAGGTTCTTTCTGAACTATCTTTATCGAAGGGTAATATTTCAATTACTACTTTACTGAATTTCATTCATTGAGTATTTGCTTAACTGAATTCAAAACTAATCACGAATTCCTATGAGGGATAAATTAATCATTTAACTAAAATTCAAACTTCGATAGATTTTCTAAATTTTCTCATTATTATCCTAGAGAATATAAAACCATAAAATTTTCTTTCCCAAAGTATTTACTTAATTCATTTACCCATATTCAAGGATTAAAGAGAACTCTTGTTTTCATATAAAAATTATGTATGCATCTATTTATGCATAAAATCCAACTTCTATGGAAATAACACTTTTATATAAAAGAAAATCCTTTTATGCATCTATTTATGCATAAAAATCAATATTAGTGAAAGTAACACTTTTACAATAAAAAATTTCTTTTATGCATAAAAATCGATTTTGATGAAGGTAACACTTTTATTAAAAAAATATTCTTTTATGCATCTATTTATGCATAAAAATCCATTTTGATGAAAGTAACACTTTTATTAAAAAAATATTCTTTTATGCATCTATTTATGCATAAAAATCCATTTTGATGAAAGTAACACTTTTATAATAAAAAATATTCTTTTATGCACCTATTTATGCATAAAAATCCATTTTGATGAAAGTAACACTTTTATAATAAAAAATATTCTTTTATGCACCTATTTATGCATAAAAATCCATTTTGATGAAAGTAACACTTTTATAATAAAAAATATTCTTTTATGCACCTATTTATGCATAAAAATCCATTTTGATGAAAGTAACACTTTTATAATAAAAAATATTCTTTTATGCACCTATTTATGCATAAAAATCCATTTTGATGAAAGTAACACTTTTATAATAAAAAATATTCTTTTATGCTTCTATTTATGCATAAAAATCAATATTGATCAAAGTAACACTTTTGTAATAAAAAAATTAACCAATATGCATCTTTCTATTCATAGAATTTATATCTAATGAAAATCACTCTTTTATAATAAAATAATAATAACCAATATGTATCTTTCTATGCATAGAATTTATATCTAATGAAAATCACTCTTTTATAATTAAAAAAATAATCAATATGCATCTTTCTATGCATAGAATTTATATCTAATGAAAATCACTCTTTTATAATCATAAAAAAATAACCAATATGCATCTTTCTATGCATAGAATTTATATCTAATGAAAATCACTCTTTTTAATTTTAAAAAAAACCAATATGCATCTTTCTATGCATAGAATTTAAATCCAATGGAAATAACACTTTTAGAATAAATATATCTCTACTATGCATTTTTCTATGCATAGAATGAAAATGACACTTTAAGAATACACAAACGATAGGGATTATTCTTTTAGAATAATAAAAGATGAAACTTATTTCACAAATTTTTAGAAAATTTTGCCATAACCTCCTTTGTATGGCTAACCATTTTTCAAATTTTCCTACTTTAATTTACTTAAAAATTAACCCCAATTGGTTTAAAGCATTCTAGACTAATTGAATTTCACTTTTAAAAGAGAACAATATGAAAAGTTTAATTCCAACAATTAGATTACGTAACTAGGATAGAGAAGGGCTGATTTTAAGAATGAGAGAGGGGGAAAGCCTTTCCAACAAGGCATAGCATCCATTTATCATTTCAAACAAAACAAAAATTAGAAAACCATTAAAAGAATAAAGAAAAATATAAGATTTCTAACTTACATGAATTCTGGGATCTTTCCTTTGGCTTGATGGTTTGAGGGATCTACTCTTGTTTGCAACAAGAGTGGCCACCAAATCTTTAGAAGAGGGAATGGTCAAAAACTAGTGAATTATTAAGAAATTCACAGTTCTTGGCTGATCGAAGGAGTAGAGTAACAGTGCATAAAACACTATTAAGCTTCAACAAAGGAGGAGGCTTCTATTTATAGGAAAAAGTGAGCTTCTAACCAAGCAAACTGATTCTAGAATTTTCCAGATCATTTTGGTCAATTTTTGGCCATTTTTAGGTCAGTTTAGCTTACTTTTTGGAACTAGACTTGAATTAGGAGAGAGGAGAGAGGAGAGATAAAATATCTCAATTTTTGATAATTTAAAACTCCACCACACATGTGAAATAGGCGCCTCCTTCATGAGGGGGGAATTCCCATTGTGAGGTGTCAAAAATCCATTTTTTTAGTATTTCCTTTGGTCCTTAGTCCACTCTTCATCTTATGTGAGTATTTACTCATTTTTTAGGGGGATTTTCTTTATTTCTTCTATTTATCTTCTCCACACATTTAGATTAATCTGATTGACCCCTCAAAACCTTAATTTAAAATTTTGAGAAAATCTGGACCCCTAGGATAAGGCCTCTTGAACAGATTATACTTGATTTCTAATGCACCTTTTGAAAATATTTTTGAACTTTTGTTTCGGGGGAACTTATTTTAATAAGAAGAGATATTTTTTCATCCAAAAATATTCAAAATCTGAATAATCTCTCTCTAGAATATTTTCTCTCTCTAGGCCAAAACAAGTAGAAACAAGATCTTTTATATTTTTGAAGAGGGATTTTGATTACAGAGGAAGATGCTGGACATCTTGAGAGGCTGGGAAGGAATCTTACATTCTCTCCCACTTGAAAAACATGAGATGTCCTCATCTCGCAAACTGGGGATAATCGCGTAACAGTTCGACTTCTTTCTCCCAGGTGGCATCTTCAGAAGGATAGAACTTCCATTTGACCAATAATTCTCTCAAAATTCTGTTCCTGAGAACCTTTTCTCGAACATCTAGGATTTCTTCAGGTTGGAGTTCCATCTGCCCTTGGGTTGAAGAAGTTAAGATTTCATCATTCAAGCACATGATTCGGGCTTGGTACATACTTTTTAAGAAGGCTGACATGAAATACATTATGTACTTTGAGATGAGGAGACAAAAGAAGCTCATAGGCCAAGTCACCTACTTTCTTTGCAATCAGATATAGCCCACAATATCTGGGGAATAACTTCTTGTACTTCCCAAGAGATAGAGAACTTTTTTTGGGGCGTACTCGAATGAAGACCATATCTGCTTCTTCGAATTTTCTATTTGTCCTCTTCTTATCTGCATACTGCTTCTGTCTATCCTGGGCAGCTTTTATATCTTTGCGAATTGACTCTATGTCGTCAAGCATCTGTCTGGACATCTTGACCCTATTCAATGGGTCGGACCAAGTTAATGGAGTTAAGCAATCTTGTCCATACAGAGCTTTGAAAGGGCTCATCCCAATACTTTGGTGATAAGAAGCATTGTAGGCGAACTCGACTAGGTGCAAATAGCTTAGCCACTTCTTGGGTTCCCTGCCATAGCATGACCAAAGTATATCTTCGATTACTTGGTTTACCCTTTCTGTTTGACCATCAGTCTCAGGGTGGTAAGCTGTGGTGAGATCCAAGAAAGTTCCTACTGCTTCAAAAAATGCAGTCCAAAATCTTGACATGAATTTGGGATCTCGATCACTTACTATTCTTCTGGGTATAGGCCATGCAATCTGAAGATTTCCTTGAGGAACACTCTGGCAACATCCACTACAGTGTAGGTTTCTTCTCCTAGAATTAGATGGGCAACTTTGGCTAGTCTATCACCTACCACAAAAATGGAGTTGTAACCTGATTGCACTAAAGGTAATCCAGTAATAAAATCTATACTGATGCATTCCCACTTCATCTAGGGGATTTCTAATGATGGATGTAACTTCCCAGGCATTTTTACTCTCTCGGCCTTGACTTTCTAACAGGTCAGACATTGACGTACATGATTAAGCATATCCTTTTTTAGACCAGGCCAAAAGAAGCTTTTCTTCACACACGTAGGTTTTGATGAAACCTAGATGTCTTGCAATAAGGCTGTCATGGGCTTCATTCAGAATTTGACCCTTAGTTCCCTCATCATTAGGAATGCATAGTCTACGATTATAATACATAATTCCATCATCGAGGCTGTACCCTTGACTCTTGTGGAGTTTTGCTTTCCTGCATAAGTAGGGTAGCAATAGGGCCAAAGAATCTATCCTGCATGATCTTCTCACTTGCTTCAATAATCAAAGGATTTGACACTACAGTAATTGCAAGCAAGGAGGATTTTTTGCTAAGGGCATCTGCTACCACATTTTCTTTGGCTGGGCGGTACTTGATTTCAAAATCAAATTCCTACAGGGTCTGCATCCACCATCTTTGGCACATGTTGAGATCCTTCTGAGTGAAGATCCATTTTAAGCTCTGATGATCTGTCATCAAAGTGAATCTTTGACCCAGTAGGTAATGTCTCCACAACTTCAGGGCATATACTACTGAAAGTAGTTCCACGTCATGGTGGACAGCATAATCCCTCTCATGAGTTCTGAGTTTTCGGGATTCATAGGCCACTACGTGACCTTCCTGTATGAGTGCACCTCCCAGGGCAAAACCACTGGCATCATTTATTACCTCAAAGGGTAGAGAGAAATCTGGTAGCTTTAGAACGGGATTAGTTACCAAGGCGGTCTTAAGCTTATCAAAAGAACTCTGGCACTTGGCAGACCATTGAAACGGGATATTCTTCTTGAGAAGATTAGTCAGGGGGGAAGCTATGAGAGCATACTTTGGTATAAAAATTCTATACCAACCAGTCAATCCCGAGAATCCGCTGACTTCTTTCACTTTCTTTGGTTCAGGCCAATCTATGACTGCTTGGACTTAAGCGAAATCTAGAGAAATTCCATCTTTGGATACCAGAAAGCCCAAGTATTCAACATGGTCAGTAGAGAAAGTGCATTTGCTCTTTTTTGCAAAGAGTTGGTGCTTCCTTAGGATCTCAAGAACTCTTCTGACATGAGCTTCATGGTCAACTGCATTCTTTGAGTAAATCAAAATATCATCAAAGAAAACAAGAACAAAATCATCCAAGTATTCTCTGAGAATGTCTTGCATTAGGCGATTGAATGTAGCTGGGGCGTTTGTCAATCCAAACGGCATGACAGTGAATTCATAATGCCCATACCGAGTATTGATGGCTGTCTTTGGGATATCTTGCTCATTAATCCTGATCTGATAATACCCTAATTTGAGATCTATCTTTGTGAATATCTGGGTTCCACTTAGCCTATCCAAAAGCTCATCAATTCTGGGGATAGGATACTTATTCTTAACTGTCAGCTGATTGAGACCTCTGTAGTCCACACAAAGTCTTAGCGTTTTATCTTTCTTTTTGTGAAAGAGAACTGGCGCACCCCAAGGTGAAACATTGGGTCTTACAAACCCTTGTTCCAATAGCTGTCTAAGCTATTCCTTGAGTTTGATGGCTTCAGGAACTGGCATTTTGTACGTGCGCAAGGCTACTCGCTGAGCTCCGAGGGTCAATTCTATCACATGATCTACTTCCCGAATTGGATGCATCTCTGTTAGCTCTGCTTGGAATAAGTCATCATAATCACTTAACCATTCAAGTTCTTTAGCTTTTAACTTTGAGTCTATCGGATTCATTTTGATAAGATAAATGCGCTGCTTCTTTCTAAGTCCTTTTAGTAACTTAGAAGCTTTTACTAAAACTGCTGACTTGGGGATCCTGAAATTCCGGTTCCTTGAACCTTGTTTCCGTGAAGGTCATGGAAGGAAATGGTTCCATTATGACAATGAATGTCAGCTTGATTTTTGTGGAGCCAGTCCATTCCAAGGATCCCGTCGAAACTCCTAAAGGTATTGACTGCTCTGGCTGCTGCTATAGTCTGAGGTGAAACTCTTTCTCTTTGGAGTTCTGAGGCTACTCTATGTTGAAAATACAAGTGAATAGAGTGTGTGCGGGGCTGTAAAAGAGAATGTGTAAATGTGAAAGAACCTGTGAAAAGGTGAGAAGAATCTATTGGGAGAGAATAAAGGGTAGCATGAGAAGATTTAGGAAGTGTGGAGATATTCTGGGAGATATTCTGGGAAAAGTGAAGAGGTAGAGAGAATCAAGCAAAAGAGGTGGAGATATTCTGGGAGAGGTGGAGTGAATCAAGGAGAAATCAATGGGATTAGATGCTTGGATGTAAACTCTATAAATTGAGGCATTGGCCTAATGAGAATTTGCTGGTTTTTTATTATCCATGCCTACATTAAGCTCTTCTAATTACTCACTAATTAAGTCTTAATTATTATTTAATCACATGTTGATTCACATTTACACATTCTCTTTTACAGCCTCTAACCAAGGGCTTGTTCCCGCACACACCCTATTTACTTGTATTTTCAACACCTCCCTTCAAGTGAATACTCCTAGAACACCTAGACCCTATACCAAGTTTCCCTCCTTACTTGATAGTCTACGATGACTAGTGTCTAGCACACCTCCCCTCAAGTTATCTTAGCACACCTGGACCCTATACCAAGTTTCTCTCTTACTTTTTGATAGCCTGCGACGACCAGTGCCTCGCGTCCCTAAACTCATAGTCCTTGACACTCTCTCTCTCTCTCTATGTGTCCAACGCTTACTATAGTTGCCCGCGACCTCGACTAAAGTGCTCACACATACATCTACCACGTGGCCTACATCATCGGTGGCTCAGAGGTGGTTTTACTTTGTTGGGGAAGGTTACATTGGGTTGTGGGGTCTCTCTCTCTCTCTCTCTTAGAGATTTTCACATGGCTCCTTACTCTTTGGAGCCTCACATCTTCTTTTGCCTTCAGTCTTCTTGTCGTGGCAGCTTCTCTCCACGCGTCCGTCTCTTCTTTCAGTCTTCTTGTGGCAGTTTCTCTTCTTGTGGCAGCTTCTCTTCTCATGTCCATGTCTTCCTTCAATGCTTCCTCTAGATCTTCTTGGTGTAGATCTTCCTCTTGGAAGGAGATGTTCTTCTTCTTTCATGGCTGGGACCATGAGCTTGTCCGTCAGGTCTTCTTGCTCCATGTGAGCAACATGTTTAACCATTTTGCTGATAGTTCTTTTGGGCTTTTGATGTTTATCTTGTATCATTATGCAATGCAAACCCAAATCTATGTGGGAGGTCCTGTGAAAAGGTGAGAAGAATCTACTGGGAGAGAATAAAGGGTAGCATGAGAAGATTTAGGAAGTGTGGAGATATTCTGGGAGATATTATGGGAAAAGTGAAGAGGTGGAGAGAATCAAGCAAAAGAGGTGGAGATATTCTAGGAGAGGTGGAGTGAATCAAGGAGAAATCAGTGGGATTAGATGCTTGGATGTAAACTCTATAAATTGAGGCATTGGCCTAATGAGAATTTGCTGGTTTTTTTATTATCCATGCTTACATTAAGCTATTTGCTAATTACTCACTAATTACATCTTAATTACTATCTAATCACTTTGTTAATGATGTTGATTCTAGTATTTGATCCACCATAGCTCATCACATTGCTCTAATTTCAACACTCTGGATAGAGGCAAACGGCTGAGCTGGAGTTCTCATGGGATTTCCCTGATTTGGGTGAGATGGACCTTGATTTGTTTGGCTGATAGGAAGGGACTGGTCTCTACACTCGGTCCTTGACTTCCCTATCCCCTTGACATGGCAAGAGTCGCGTAGTCTTTTAGCTAGTGACCAAAACCCTGGCATCCAAAACACCGGTTCTTCTCGCTTCTGAGCTCATCCCTCTGAATCCTTGAAAGAGGTGGGGCTCTTGAGAAAGTGTTCTGTGTGGAAAGGGTCTTCCTTCACTTTTGAATTTTTCAGTATCCTGATTCTGATTTGGGCCTTGCTGCCTCTTTGGGGGAGGAAAGTTTGAAGTACTTCTCGAGGTTTGGAATCTTTTAAAATTAGAGGGTGCAAGCTTTGGCGGGACCTTAACAACAAAGGCTTTAGCAAATTCCTTTGCCATTCTTACTGCTTCGGCCATTGAGACAGGTTTGGCATTCTTCACTAAGGTGTCCAATGGCTCGTTCATTCCTTGAATGAACCTGGCCATCAGCTGCTCTTCATCCAATTATGGGAAATATTTGAGGAAAAGTGCAAAAGCTTGATGGTACTCTTCAATTGTCCGGCTATCCTGCTTTAGTTCCAAGAACTCATTCATCTTAGTTTCAAGGAAGCCTAGAGGACAAAACCTCTTTCTGAGGTAAGCTTTAAGATCGGTCCAGGTCTGGGTATTCCGATCAAGACGGTTAGTCTCGCAGTGATTCCTCCAAGCGACCCAGGCTGTTTCCACAATCTTTAACCTAGCAAGAGCCATCTTGCTTCTCTCATTGTAGCCAGTTACATCAAAGTATTCCTCCATTGCCTCAATCCACTTTTCCACTACTTCACCTAACTGTTCTCCTTCACCCTTGAAGGGACCAGGTTGGGATCTGTGTAGGGCTTTTCGAACAGCCGGATCTAACTCTTCGTCATCGGTTAGAGGATCCGGTTGCCTTGCACGAGGGCTGCCGCCTCATGACTCTGACAAAACGAGATTTTCATCAACTTAACTTTGACAACAGATTTAGTATGTATAGGAAATCATTACCACTATGGTATAGTTATTTTTCACATATTGAATTGCTATATAGTAAAATTTTACTATATAGTAATTTGTCAATTATTGATTAGTATATAGCAATATTTTACTATATTGATTGCTATAAAGAAATGTTTCCTAGATCTATTCTTTAAACAGATAATTATTTCATCATACTTCATGAAACAAGATTAACCATATTCACAATCATGAAAACAATTTGGAATTTTTTTACAAAACATCATTTATTATCAAAAGTTTTCGATATATACATAGAGCATCACGGCTCCCCAAAATCACTGTCTCAATCGTATACGCATAAAGAAGCGAAATTGCGAAGGAGACATGCCATGGTACACACGATTCATTACAGAAAGAGGTGCTGTAATTCTATCTCTAGAGATAAAGCAGCTAAGAAGCCTAAAAAACTCGGCATGAAGTTCTGAAGTTCCTGGGTGAATGATCAAAGAGTTGTACATGCTGAACAAGTCCTAGCCTTATCAGAATCATGGCTAAGGAAATATTTTGCCTGCGCCTCTGACGCTGACTAGTACTGACATTAATACATCATCCTCCATAGAACCACATATACCGACATCACTCAAGAGGATCAGGAAAGTAAAGACTCTCAAAATGACGCGCGAGTCTCACTCTGCTCACTCGGATTGTAGCAGAGTTGATGAGGTGCTCAAATGCAAAGGCTATCATATCCTAACTCTGGGAGAGTTCAGGAATGCTAGATAGATTCGGGGTATCCATCTATAAATTCCAATTCAATTTATGAGTTTTCAATTTTTGAAGTTTCTTCAACATAATATAACAAGCGAAAACATTATTTCCCAAATTTACTTTAAAATTTTTAAGCAATTTCTACTGCTGTTATGTAAATTTATAACAGCGCTCTGATACCAACTATGAGATCCCACTGTCTCCTCTGCGCACCGGGGATTCCCGGATGGTAGCAGCAGCGAAAGTAGCTTTCTCTTGCGTGGGGCAGGGTTTCTCACTCGTGGCCTCGCCCTCGAATGTCTGGGCACGAGACTAAGCTGGTGGTCATTTCGAAAACCGAAACCGGGAAAATTTCCCATGCCCGGAAGCGGGGACAATTCCACCATTTTCATTTTTTTAACAAATTTTTTTAACGAGGTCAAGATACTGAACTACCTTCATCTGATAAAACCAGATAGAAGGGAAAATATTACAGACTTAACTTTGAAGGAATCAATGCTTTTTTCCTAATTGAATCAGGCACAGCCGTTGATTTATTATTTAGAGAAGTCTTTAGGATTTTAATTAACTACTCAAGTTCTAAGCATATTCCTATTAATCAATTTTATTATTAAAACTCTACTGATTCCATCCGGCCCATGGGTTAGCCACCGCCCAACCACTGGAATAGTAGAACCAGACAAGTACTCACCCACCCATAATTGAAAGCCTTTCTTAACTTTTGCTTTAGAATACAGATACTCACACACTCCTCTTTAAACTCTAATTTATAAAACAATCCATTGACAAGATGTCATAACTCAAAATTTCCATTCAATCCTTGTTTCTCACAAAACAGTATCACTCTGGACTCTCCGTTGAGACCAGCAGGTCAACAACAAGATCCAGTAATAGATTACAATAATTTTCTCGTCATCATTCATATATACATCTTCCACGACATACGCATGGGTGTCCTAAGCACTGCGGGCCCGTGCATCGCCTGGTCAGAACCCTCCAGGATCCTCCTTTGGTGTCCTGGCACTTCACTCAGGGACTGCTTCGTTGGCCCTCACCCATCGTACCGAAAGCACACCATTTTACACCATACCCAGGCTGGTCAAGACCTGGGCAGGTTTTTGCTGCGTGAGCCATCCTTTGAACACTCCCCGTTTCAGCTGTTGCAACCAAAATTTCCTTAGAAAAAACACATATACCAAATGCTCTCTCCACCATTCTGGCGTAAGACAGTCCTTTAAGAAAACAAGGTTTCTATGCAAGTTTTCAGTTTTGATTATCTTTTAAATACAATGGATAAGACAGTCCTTTAAGAAAACAAGGTTTCTATGCAAGTTTTCAGTTTTGATTCTTTTAAATACAATGGATATATCTTAATTCCGTATCCCAAGACTTCTAGATCACAGGTCTAGATTCACAAGCAAAATTTCTCGAATTCTGTAATCTTGATCCTCTGATCAAAAATCAAAGATCTCAACTTAGTTTCAGATTTGGTGGGTGATTTGAGTGTAGATTACTGAACTGGTCACATCGTCTATTCTTGAAACTGACGAAGGAGTTATGTCTTGGTTATAGTCTGATTCAGGTTTTTAGACTAGAAAGGTTCTCTCTGAACTATCTTTATCGAAGGGTAATATTTCAATTACTACTTTACTGAATTTCATTCATTGAGTATTTGCTTAACTGAATTCAAAACTAATCATCACGAATTCTTATGAGGGATAAATTAATCATTTAACTAAAATTTCGACTTCAATAGATTTTCTAAAATTTCTCATTATCATCCTAGAGAATATAAAACGGTAAAATTTTCTTTCTTAGAGTATTTACTTAATTTATTTACCCATATTCAAGGATTAAAGAGAACTCTTGTTTTGATATAAAAATTATGTATGCATCTATTTATGCATAAAATCCAACTTCTATGGAAATAACACTTTTATATAATAGAAAATTTTATGCATCTATTTATGCATAAAAATCAATATTAGTGAAAGTAACACTTTTATAATAAAAAATTTCTTTTATGCATAAAAATCGATTTTGATGAAAGTAACACTTTTATAAAAAAGATATTCTTTTATGCATCTATTTATGCATAAAAATCCATTTTGATGAAAGTAACACTTTTATAATAAAAAATATTCTTTTGTGCATCTATTTATGCATAAAAAACCATTTTGATGAAAGTAACACTTTTATAATGAAAAATATTCTTTTATGCATCTATTTATGCATAAAAATCCATTTTGATGAAAGTAACACTTTTATAATAAAAATATTCTTTTATGCATCTATTTATGCATAAAAATCCATTTTGATGAAAGTAACACTTTTATAATAAAAAATATTATTTTATGCATCTATTTATGCATAAAAATCAATATTGATCAAAGTAACACTTTTGTAATAAAAATAATTAACCAATATGCATCTTTCTATGCATAGAATTTATATCTAATGAAAATCACTCTTTTATAATAAAAACAATAACCAATATGCATCTTTCTATGCATAGAATTTATATCTAATGAAAATCACTCTTTTATAATTTAAAAAATAATCAATATACATCTTTCTATGAATAGAATTTATATCTAATGAAAATCACTCTTTTATAATTAAAAAAATTAACCAATATGCATCTTTCTATGCATAGAATTTATATCTAATGAAAATCACTCTTTTATAATTAAAAAAAATAACCAATATGCATCTTTCTATGCATAGAATTTAAATCTAATGGAAATAACACTTTTCGAAGAAATATATTTCTACTATGCATTTTTCTATGCATAGAATGAAAATGACACTTTTAGAATACACAAACGATAGGGATTATTCTTTTAGAATAATAAAAGATAAAACTTATTTCACAAAATTTTAGAAACTTTTACCATAACCTCCTTTGTATGGCTGACCATTTTTCAAATTTTTTTACTTTAATTTACTTAAAAATTAATCCCAATTAGTTTAAAGCATTCTAGACTAATCAAATTTCACTTTTAAAAGAGAATAATATGAAAAGTTTAATTCCAACAATTAGATTACTTAACTAGGATAGAGAAGGGTTGATTTTAAGAATGAGAGAGAGGGAAAGCCTTTCTAACAAGGCATAGCATCCATTTATTATTTCAAACAAAACAAAAATTAGAAAACCATTAAAAGAATAAAGAAAAATATAAGATTTCTAACTTACATAAATTCTGGGAGCTTTCCTTTGGCTTGATGGTTTGAGGGATCTACTCTTGTTTGCAACAAGAGTGGCCACCAAATCTTAAAAAGAGGGAATGGTCAAAAACTAGTGAATTATTAAGAAATTCACAATTCTTGGCTCTTGCGGGGAGGAGTAGAGTAACAGTGCATAAAACACTATTAAGCTTCAACAAAGGAGGAGGCTTCTATTTATAGGAAAAAGTGAGCTTCTAACCAAGCAAACTGATTCTAGAATTTTCCAGATCATTTTGGTCAATTTTTGGCCATTTTTAGGTCAGTTTAGCTTACTTTTTGGAACTAGACTTGAATTAGGAGAGAGGAGAGAGGAGAGATAAAATATCTCAATTTTTGATAATTTAAAACTCCACCACACATGTGAAATAGGCGCCTCCTTCATGAGGGGGGAATTCCCATTGTGAGGTGTCAATTATCCATTTTTTTAGTATTTCCTTTGGTCCTTAGTCCACTCTTCATCTTATGTGAGTATTTACTCATTTTTGAGGGGGATTTTCTTTATTTATTCTATTTATCTTCTCCACACATTTGGATTTATCTGATTGGCCCCTCAAAACCTTAATTTGAAATTTTGAGAAAATCTGGACCCTTAGGATAAGGCCTCTTGAACAGATTATACTTGATTTCTAATACACCTTCTGAAAATCTTTTTGAACTTTTGTTTCGGGGGAACTTATCTTAATAAGAAGAGATATTTTTCCATCCAAAAATATTCAAAATTTGAATAACCTCTCTCTAGAATATTTTCTCTCTCTAGGCCAAAACAGGTAGAAAATTATAGGGGAAGATGCTGGACATCTTTAGAGGCTGGGGAGGAATCTCACAAGTGCAAGATAGAGAGAAGATAGAGAGGTCGCCTTGTGATACTAAGAGAGAGAGAGAGATGGTCCTTCACAAAGCATGACGAGTCCTCAACAACAATTACCCCACCATGTTCATCCCCTTTGTATGTCTCTATCCACACTCTTTATGCTTCCACACCTCTTTGTATCCATGATACCAATGCATAGAAATATTCGGCATGGATAACACCCTTTTCTTCTTTGCCTTCTTGCCAACATGTATTCAAATACAACAATGCCTCCATGACCTTTACCAATGACCCCCCTTAACAATATATCCATGCATCCATAGCCTCAATACCTCCATGCCAGCCAAAACAAAGGGGGATCCCTATGCTTATGAGAGAAGAAGAGGGACTCTCAGTGCTTAAATCCCACCATAATGTTACCCAAAAAAAATTAGGTGCAGAATTTTACACTTTTGACATTAGAAATGAGCTCATAAGGCCAAAAAATGGTGGAAATGACAATGTCTCCATAAGCTTTACCAATTACCCTTAGCAATGTATCCATGCATCCATAACCTCAATGCCTCCATGACAACCAGTGTTAAGAAAAAGAAAGGGGGTTGGTGCAAGCAAAGCGACCTGCCAAAAAAAGAATGAATGAGGAAAGCGCTAAAGCAAAAGAGACCAAACTAGTTCCTGAACACTTCAAAGCCTACAAGGTGGGTGAGTGCTTTGTACAATATGAGAAGGACCAAAGGATCCATAATGGAAATCCTAGAACATCTTATGATGGTCCGGTTGAGGTTAAGGAGCTCAACGTGGCAGGTCTAGGGGAGGATCCAAAACCTATTTATATTGGGAAAGACCTCTCCGCAAAAGAAGATAGAAACCTTACTGACCTATTCATCTCACTAATGATCACTTCGCCTAGAAATACACTGATATGAAAGGTGTACCTCCTGCAGTGGTCAAACACACCATCCCCATGATGGAAGAGGCAAGGCTAGTAAAGCAAAGAGTGTATCCTATGAATCCTAAGTACTCCAAGATGGTCCATGAAGAGATCGATCGAGTTATAGATGCCGGATTCATCTATGAAATAGAGCACACCAAATGGGTGGTCTCACCGATCGCCCAAGAAAAATGAGAAAGTGAGAGTGTATGTGGACCTCAAAGTGGTGATGTTTCCCAAGGCATCATATCTTTTACCATCACCAATTCATGAAGGGGATCAATGTCGCCGATACAAGATCACTATCCATTACCCTTAACCCACAGAGCATGTGCTAGAGCCTATTGTAGGAAAGGAGCCCTACAACTTCCTTGATGGGTTTTTTGGCTACAACCAAGTGCTGATAGACCCAAAGGATCAACATTAAGCGTCTTTTTACCACAAAATGGGGCACATATGCATACCGTGTCATGCCATTCGATTTGACTAGTTCCCTAGGAACCTTCCAACGTGCCTAATGTGCATAGCCTACAAGGAGTATCTACAAAAATTCCTTGAAGTCTTTATGGATGACCTCTATGTCAATTCTACATGGAAAGCACATCTATGGTGTTTGAGAAAAGTACTAGAGAGATGCTGACTCTACATAATCTCTCTTAATCCTTTGAAATACCATTTTTGGATCTAGCATGGAGTGATCTAGGGACACATTGTCTCAGAACATGGCATTTTCACAGATGACAATAAGGTGCAACTCATTCTTAAGTTGCCACCCCCTACCAACTGTAAGAGAGTCCAACAATTTTTGGGACATGTTGCCACCCCCTACCAACTGTAAGAGAGTCCAACAATTTATGGGACATGTTGGTTATTATCGGCATTTCATCTTCATGTATGCTGACATAGCTCGTCCCCTTTATAGGCTCTTGGTTGTTTTCAAATGGATAGGGGAATGCAAGTGAGCATACGATACACTCAAGAAAGCATTAGCGTGAGTGCTCCTATTTTAAGATCCCCCAATTGGGAAAAAAAATATTTCATGTCCATATAGATGCTTCGGCTTTTCAAATTGTTTGTGTACTGGCTCAACTTGGAGAACACAACATGGACTTCCATGTTAGCTTTGCTAGTCCCCAATTAAACAGAGTGGAATGAAATTACACCACCACAGAAAGATAAGGGTTAGCCATGGTCTATACAGTCAAAAAGTTTCATTATTACCTTTTGGCGACAAAATTTGTTTTCTTTCAAGCTCTTCTTTACCTGGTGATTAAGCCTTTCACCATGGGCAGAATCACAAGGTGGCTCCTAATTTTGTTGGAGTTTTATTTTACTATTACAGTATGCAAAGGTTCCCAACACGTACTAGCCAACCACATGCCGTGCATTCCTAATAAATAATCGCCAGTGGGAGTCGATGGATGACTTGCCAGATGCTCCCCTATTCCAACTATACTTGATTCCTAAATGGGGAGAGGAAGTTGCACACTCGGGGGGTTCACCTAAAAATAGGTAAGTATAGCATGTGAGCTCAAATCAAGGGGTTTTTTAATTCAAAACTTTAAGGCAAATTTAAAAAAAATACATTTAAATAAGGTGTTTTTTTAATCGATTTTGAAAAAAAACCATAAGTCCACAAAGAAAAAGGGGTAATTTTATTCATGAAAAATTCACAGGCAAGGGGTTTTTTTAATACCCCTTGAATGCACGTGATACATAAGGTTTCTTAGTAGTGTACCCCCCGAGGTTCCGTATTTCCTAGCTACTATAATGGCCTACCCACCGAAATACCGATCAACAGGGATCGAGCAAGATGTCTTATTGAGAAGGAGGCCCCCTATCTTGATCGCGAGAAAATTGTACAAACAAGGAAAAGATGGAATAATGAGACGGGGAGTCTGTGAGGATGAATACGTCTCTATTTTGGAACAAGCCCACTCCAAGGCTGTAGGTAGACACTTTGTAGATTCCACTTCTTGAAAGATTCTTCTGGCAGGCTTATGGTGGCCAATCATGTTTGGAGATCCAACCGAATATGTCAAACAATGTGATGAATGCCAAACGGTCTATAATTCCTCACAATAAGGACATGATGCCTCTCTATCTTGTAATGTCCTTGCAACCATTTGAGAAATGGGGCATTAATTTCGTCGATCCCATTAGCCCAAATACCCAAAACACCCAAGCATGGGCCGAAGCTCAAGCCACAAGGAAGGTTGATGCAAGGTACATGGCCAAATTCCTTTATCAGTGTGTAATCACTCGATTCGGGTGTCCTCTTGAGCTTGTCAGTGACAATGGCACCCATTTCATAAACAATTCTTGCTACAAGAATTCTTGATCACGCACCATAAATCTTGACCCTATTAGTCTCAAGCTAATGGCCAAGAAGAAAGTACTAACAAAACTCTATGTGCCATCTTAGCCAAGACCATAGAGGCGAGTTACAAAATGATTGGGAACAAAAGTTGTCGGCTGCACTTTGGATTTATCGGATGGCATACAAAGTGGCCATTAACACAACACCCTTCAGCTTAACATATGGAACTAAAGCGGTCATGCCTATGGATTATTCTCGATGCCAAGCTCAAGGGTTGTGGTACATGAAAGGCTCAATGGGAATGTTTTAAGCAGTCGACTTTTTGAGCTTGAGAAACTCGATGAAACACGTCTAAGAGCTATGTATGGCATGATTGTATAAAAACTAAGATGCAAGCAATGGTTTAACCAACTCAAAGGCAAAGAGATGAATGAGGGGGATATGGTACATCTTTATAGCACACAAAAAGAAGCTTCCTTGTAACTGAAATAACCCCACAGGGCGTTGTATGCATTGAAACACTTGATGGCATAGAAATGGGAGGTTATTTCAATGGTAGTAAATTGCGAGGCTACTACAAACTGCTCACACAAAACTCCTTGCAAGAAATTCACCTCAAAAAGGTGAAAAAACCAAAACAAAATGAGGTGAAAAAGGTAGTACAAAAGGAAGCCAAGGAGAGGCAAGCAGAACTTAGAGAAAAGCAAATATCAGTGAATGAGGCTCAAGGAGTTGACCTAGAAAAAGAGGACTGGGAAGTCAAGCGTGCCCATTTGCGGTTAGGAATGGCCACACCAACAAGCTTTACCCAAAATTTTGCACTAGTAGACACTAGTGCTAGTCATAACTTAATATCCTACAATATGTGGCATTCTCTAGGTCAACCAACTTTGCTACACACCCTGGCCACAGTCACTATTGTTGCTTAAAATTGTGTTAAATGCCTAGTTGTTACTACAGTTCTATTTCACATTTGGAATAACCCCCTCAAAGGAATGTCTAGCCGGCAGGGACAATGTAAGAAGAAATCCTCCTTGGCAGAGAGGGATGGGAAACAACAAGTGCCACATAGACTGGGAAGCAAGGACGGCCGCACTACAACTTGCCTTAGGGCAAGTTATGGTCCTCATAATAGATGAAGAGTCAGAACCATGGATTCAATTGCAATAAGGCATATCATCCTCTTCACCAACAATCACTGAAAAAGATAAGACTGTACCACCAAAAAAGGGGTCGATCCTTTACCAAGAACCCTTCTCCAACAAAGCCTCATCTTAGCAATAAACTCTGCAACATGCCATGCCTCACCACCCAATGATGCCTGCTAACTCGGCTAACACTATTAACTACCATCAAGTAGTACTGCCCCAAACCGTTTCCACACTCACCACCCAACCCACTCACTGGTGGGTACCCAACAACGTCCTCATCGCACAAGGTTACTACAAGGGTGCTACTACCCTATGGATCCCCAAGGGATCCCAACTTACCTTTCAAGCCTCAGTGATACCAAAGGCTTCGACACACAGATACACTACCAAAACCTCATGATGGCATCAATGCAACCGCAAATTCACAAGGTCAGTAAGAACATCCAAAAAGGACACCACCAGTGAAGCAAAGACATCGTAAAAGCCCACCTCAACCTCAAGCCACAACCACTCAAATATGGGTACCTAAGGATCTCGTGTGACAACCCAAAACTTCTATAAAGGTAATACACAGGTATGGCTACCAAAGCTACCATCGACACACATCGTCCTACCCCACAAGCCCACTACACCATCCCACTTACAATGGCGGCCAAAGATGGGCACACATGTCACCATTTGTACTCTACCAAATAAGGGAAAAGGGAAAGTGCAAGAGGGCACCAAGGACATGACTACTACAACATCTGATTTCATCAGTTATATACCCTCAACCTCAGCAACCCCACTTGCCCTCATCACACGAATCCCAAGGTTCACCCCTACTAAGCTTCTCATACCCTATACCCTGAACCTTATCAATCCCACCTTTCCTCATCACATGAATCCCAAGTTTCACCCCTACTACTAAGCGTCTCATCCCCCCAACCCCTAATAACTATCAAGCCATCCCCCACCAAGTTACAGCACTGTTTGAAGAAGAGTTGCAAACCTTGCCAAAACCCAATTGGACTAGACTTGTAGCCATTGCAAATTGGGTAAGGAGTCAGTACAAAAACCATAATGGGGTGATGACCACCTAGTCAAAGGGTGCCCTCTAAATATATATATATATATATATATATATATATATATATAATTCTCTAAGGGAAAAAGAACAGTTATTCACTAATTCAAGACACGCTCGTTTGCTCAATCTAGCTGCAGCCGTTCCGTCTCTCTTATATGTTGGATGTGAAAGGAGATGCTCTGCACATACTCATAAACAAAACACACACACAAGCCCAGAGAGAAACACAAACGATAGTGATAGCTAGAATATACTCAATTGAATATGAGCCTGTGGAGTACAACGTACTAGTAGCCCTTAGAGGGCTAACATGGATGATAACACACTAAGGGTGTGTTCCCATGGGGGGAAAATCCCTACCAGCATAGGGTAAAAAGTGCCCATGATCAGCTCTATTCACACCTAAACTTCCTGGACGAAGAAGGCTAACAAACCCTCCCTGAAGTGAGTGTCGTGAACTAATATAGGGTGTAGCAGACTATCCTGGTAGAGGTAATAAGTTCAGAGAGCTTGTCAGAAATCTTCAAACTTCTCCCTAGAAAGGGGCTTGGTAAAACCATCTACTGCATTGGCTTGTGTCGACACCACCACGTAGGTCAAGGCTATCTCTCCAACATGGAGCCGTTCCCTAGCCTAGTGATAATGTACCTCAATGTGCTTTGTCCATGCATGGAATACTGGGTTTCACGCAACTACTAATTTACTTTGACTAGGGTGGTAGCATACTGTTGTCCGATACCAAGGTCAGCCGCACAGAAGATGGCGAAGCTAGACACATTCCACCTTAGTGTGAATGCTGCCTTATATTTAGCTTCACAGCTGGATGTGGCTACTATCGGCTACTTCTTACTAAGCCATGAGATGCATGTCCTACCAAGTTAAATTGCAGCAATGTGATGAGCTATGGTGGATCAAATGCAATGATCAATATGATTAACAAGTGATTAGAAGGTGATTAAGGTGAGATTAGTGCACAATTAATCTAATAGCTATGGTGGATCAAATGCAATGATCAACATGATTAACAAGTGATTAGAAGGTGATTAAGGTGAGATTAGTGCACAATTAATCTAATAGCTTAATGTAGGCATCGATACTCAAAAACCAGCAATTTCTCATTAGGCCAATGCCTCAATTTATAGATTTTACATCCACAAGATGCCAAGCATCTAATCCCACTCATTCTCTACAAACAAAATACATTTTTTCTCTAAATTTATTAAAGTGTTAAAAATCATTCATATACAAATGGAGTATCGAGGATGCAAATGGAATGCCCTCCCTCCTCAATAGCATGATCTCTGTGTGAGAGAGCAACCAAGCATGGATGGAGCTCTTCCCCTTTGCTTTTCAACATTTTGACCTCCTTGGAGGGGTTGAAGTCTCACAAGAGTTTATAATTTTATATAAGAGGCTCATAATAATTTCAAAAAAGCTTGTTAGAGCCGTGGTGATAACATATGAAGTCTCATAAGAGCTCATAATCTCATGTAAGTGCTCTTATAATTTCAAAAAAGGTTGTTAGAGCCATGGTGAGATTAGAAGAGCCACAAAATTTTCTTTGAGACCAGACAATCAAACTTGGACCTAACAAGGTCATAAAAGATCATTTAGGAGTTGAGAAGAGCTAATGAGGGCTCATTGGAAGCTGTACGAGATCATATATTAACATATTAGTAAAGAACTCATAAGATCTCAAATGAGTTCATACGATTTTAGAAGATCTCTTGGGAGCTCAAGTTATATTAGAGCTAGCTCACAAAAGCTTCTAGACCTCATAAGAACTTATAACAATTTTCTAGAAGATCATTATGAAGTTGCTAGAGGTCTCCTTTACTATGGGACGAGTGGGTTGCCTCTCTAGTCACAATTGCAGTCATCAAGTTCATCCATGTGAATTAAGCAAACTTACTAGCACTAATAACCAAGCTTGGAGGTTCAAGTGAACCATCTTGATGGTGTTGAATCTAAAGGCATCTTATTAGCTCATCCATGGAGTAAGTCTTATAATATGATAATCTAAAATTCTCAAATTTTGACCTAGCTTCTAAGTACTCTGCTTCTTAGTAGTAGTCAATTACCTCGGTGTTTTTTTAAAATCTAAAGTCACCCTTCTGGTTCATCTATGGATGAACCCCTCATGATCGTGCCTTTGAGTGAAATGTGACTTATTAATGTGAGAAGGTGGGATTTAGATGTTGCCATTGGTGACCAAGAAAAACACAATTTAAACATCAGTGGTACACATGAAGCCATCAAGTCTCACATAAGCACTTTTGAATACCTTTTACATTAAAAGTTCACTCTCCCTACAACCCTTTAGTAACTCCAAGGAGCTCGTATACAAGCTTGTATAAGCTCATGCAAGCTCTTTTAAGCCTTACTTTCTCTAAGAAGCTCTTATACAAGCAAGTTCTTATGGGCTTTCAAGACATCACATGAGCTCTTATAACAATATAGAATTAGATCTCATAGGAATCATTATGAGTGTTATACGATTGTGTATAAGCCCCCCACACCCATCACTTACAATTGCACCACCAACCCCCATCTCACATCACACCCAATTCCATTTTGATCATGGGCTTGACCCTGTTTACTCCAAAGACATCTATCACCAACTCCAGTATGTGGAACTTATTGTCCCCCTACCCACCGTCACATCACAACTCACCACCATACTCCACACATCTACCACCACTTCTTTCGTTTGCATGCAACAATCTACCTCCAAGCCACCTTGCAATTCTATGCCCCATAACTATTGGTATGATGACGAATGCTAAGCCACACACTCATGTCTTAAGAATGAGTTACTGATTGGCCAAATCACGAAGTACCAAGCACAATGGATTTCTCAACGCCTCACCCAACGCAAGCCACGAGAGTTCTACGCTCGGAAAGAGGATGAGTTATACTGACTTTTCTTGAGGCCGAACTGCAAAGAGGCCTAGAGGAAACTCCGAGAACATTGCCCCCCCACACATATCACTCACCCGACCACATGGCACTCCTATGCATGCTTCCTGTATTATATCCCCCATCAACCACCTCTACCCCCACCACCACTATCCCAAGTGGCTACTCTTCATAAATAGGAGCCTTATAATGTAGAGTAGCCCCAAGTATACCCATAAAGTTAATTATGATGAGGGTGGAGCATGGAATTCTAACAGCCTCATTGACATAGGTGGCCTAACTCTATGGTGCAATTCCAAGTGGATGAAGATGTCGCTTTAAAAAATGTCTCCCATAAGCCTTAGTGAATATGTATGCATAGTTCTATGTTTATCTCAACCTCTTCATCCATGATGAGTTGATCATGTGGTTCAACATAATACTAAATCTTGATGTGCTTTGTATGAGCACTGGGAGCATAAGTTCTCTGGAACTCCCATGTAACTTTGGTTGTTGCGCCGAAACTCCATTTGTTACTCCTAGACTACACCCATATCCCCTAAATCCTCCGCACCCAGATTGATTTAGATGAAGCATTCCTCTTTGTACTTGGCCTTCTAGAGATGTTAGAGTAATTGTATGTTTCTTTTTTATGATCCATGAGATAACTCTTGAGAAGTGACCTATCTTGATCTTCTACCCAATTTTTGATGATCCATGTGATCCACGAGATAACCCTTGATGGCAATGGAGAAGTAGTGACATATCTCGATCTTCTACCCAATTTGACTAACGAAATTCAGCTACAGTCTTTCCCAAAGTGTCTGCCTCGAATGTTCTTTAACACTCACATCCCTACCTTATGCTTCTCCAAGGTTTTATTTAATAATATGCTCAACACACCAATTGCATAGTTGAAGTTCACTGCATATGCTCAAGACACCAACTACATAGACTTCACACCACGATCCTCATATACTATTTCACATCCACCAATGGAGAAGTGCCTTGCAAACTAAAATCTCAACAACTTGAACATGAGTGGTTATTGTAAGTATGGGTTGGCAAAACCCATGCTTACAGCTATCTACATGCTATAACAAGTTATGTACTATTGTGGAAGGTTGGCAGGTATCTACATGCTATAACAAGTTATATACTATGAGGTTTGGGACCTCTAAATGAAGTAGTATTTTAGATAGCTATAGGTAAACTTACCAACATGAAGGCTATAAATTGTGAATTTTATATTCGTTTGAGGCTCCGGAGGTTAGCTAAACACAACCTACATGCTATAAAGAGACAAGGATGGGAGGTTTGGGACCCCCTAAACAAAGTCATAACATAGTCTATTAGGAACTTGTTATAGGTCATCTTATCAGATGACCAAGAGAAAAGGCTATAAATTGCCAATTTTATATTCATTTGAGGCTCGAGTGGGGTTTACTATAAGTTCACAAGGAGATTTTAAATTTTCTTTTTTGGGATAAATTTATAGAAATAAATCCATATACTTACATAAGGTGTTTTTTAAATTGATTTTTTAAATGTAAGTTTATACAAACAAATGTCATTTTAAATACCAAAAACTCATCGAATGGATTTTTCAGTACTCCCCAAAGGCACATGATATATAACTTTTCTATAAAGTGACCTCGTTCACCCCAGATTTGAGGATAGTTTTCAGTATAGTAAGATTTGAAGATAATTATCTATCAGCTTGTAATCATTGTGAGTCCTTCCAATTTGTCATACTTTCACTCTGCATTTTGTGAATATATATTCACAACATTTATATAAATTACAATTTATATTTAAAAACATCTTAGCTTGGTTTTATTTTTCAAAAAATGTGGATATATATTTACAACATTTATATAAATTTTAACTTAAATTTAAAAATGCCTTAATTTGGTTTATTTTTTAGTAATTATGAGTAAGTAATCTTAACTATAAAGTGTAGCCTATCACGAACTTGATTCTACTAATTGTTCTTACTAACACATCTAGTCAGGTAAAACAATAAGCATTTATCAAAGAACTTAGGTAATCTTATGTTCATACACCACCCACTAAGCAAGAAATAGGAGGTTAGCAATCAACACTTATAAAAGAACTTAGGTAATCTTATGTTCATGCACCACCCACCACGAAGCAAGAAATAGGAGGTTAGCAATCAGAGTTGTGGCCACTAATCTAGTCAAGTTCTTGACAACATTTACTGCTATTAGGCAATCTTAAACCAAAAACACTACCTTTTTGAAGTGGCATTTTGTTGCATGATGGTGACCGCGCCAAGTATGGGAATCACTCTTAGAAAAAATCAAGAGTTAGGGGAAATTTGGTACTGCTATTGATTGTCATGATGCAATAAAAACTGGGAAAAAAATATTACTTTCTAGGAGATAGTAAACACCATATTAGGGAATTTGGTAAAAACCACATACTTTGGGAATTTTCTAATTGCTCGAGGGCATCCCATTGATTTTGGACATTTCATTGATTTTGGTGATTTCATCAATTATGAAACTTCTTCCTTAAAATGTTACATGAGGATCAATGGTGGGACTTGAGGTATTTTTGTTTTCATTGGGCTCTTTAACACAAGATTAAAATGATTGAGTCTATAATAGATGGTGCTCATAAAAGTTTAATAGGTGGTGTTTATAAACATCAATTATAAAATCATTTAATAGGTGGTGTTTATAAACACCTTTTAGGCCTCATAGTTTTTCACCTATGAAAAAGACATATAAAAGACAAATGATGATGAGGAGATATGTTACAAAGGCATGGTATAATATGCATGGTATTCTATGGACATCGTTCTATTGGTACATGGGATACTTTGAGAATGGTATGCAAAGAGCTATACATGGAAATAAGGGAGTTGTTAGAAAGGAATGGGATCATATAGAAAGTGATAGAGTGATTTTGTGTAGAATAACTCTGAGAACATGCCCATGGATTGTGGCTGATGACCCAATTGGTGATCCCATATATGTATAAACAAGTTAACATTTTAAATGAGGTGAATATGACCTTGAACTAGCTAAACAAAAAAAGATGTCCATGTGTACGTTCAATTGGATTTGGAAAACAGATTTAAGCATGTGAGACTTGCAAAGATAAGTGAGTTTCAAAGTGTGCTGCATGTAGTAAAAGCAAAGAACAACTAGAAACCATAGAATGATAATAGAAAATGAACAAGACTTGCAAAGATAAGTCAATTTCAAAGTGTGTTACATGTAGTAAAAGCAAAGAGCAACTAGAAACCGTAGAATGATAAGAGGAAATGAACAAGCTAATGCATCATCGAAAATGCATTATTAAAAACTTCACATGTTACAACAACTGAGTTGCAGAAATTTATATTATGCATGACATTTGAGTCCTCAAATAATCCTAAAAAATACTTCTGCATCATACACGATAAGATGGACTAGAAGAAAACATCAATCCCTAGATTGAAGTGAACTCAAAGGAAATATATAGATTTATTCAACTACTGGTGGTCTAATAGGCATGATAACTCATGGATGAGTCATGGATATGGAGAAGGGCATTATCAATACTTTTCTATTAGCTTATGGCCATTAGATCCCAATTTATTTCCTTGTGTTTTAAAAACTTGGAGAGATCTAACGGATATGACTATGGGGACCTTTCTTATGATGGGATGCCAAGATTGAGAAGCACATTGTTCAACACCTTGGACTCACAAAAGCTTCTCAATCACAATCACACCTCAAGTTCTGGGATACCCTCTTATATAGTTGTTGATCATGAGATTTCATTTGCATATTCAAAAAACCTATAAAATTTCACACAACATAGTGATTTTAAAAGGTTACCATAGAACCCAATTTTGCAATTAGATAATTGTGTATTACATAACAACAGTTGATACTTGTTTGCATATCTTTCTTTGTTGGTTTGCTAAAGGGGATGTCAAGGTGATTCAATTGGGTTTTCTAATGGTGGGTCATACATGAGGATATTGATACAAATCTTAGCAAGTTTTCTAAAAGGTTAAGTCACACATTTACACTTTCACACTTGATGTATATTTTCAAGCAATGTCAAATTTCAACTCCAACACCATTGTTGATTATAGGGCACTCAAATCCACTAAAACTCTTATTTTTTCATGCACGATAATATGCCAGCTAATGTAATACAAGGTTCACCCAAAATCAATTAAGTGGATGCTAGAAGAAGATAGCATTAAGTTGTGGAAATGATATTAAGTGGAAACCTATACTACCAAGAGGGAAACCATCTTTGTTACCAATGTTTGAGTACATTAAAGAACAGTCATCAAAGGTGATAAAGGGGATTAAGGATTACATAAAATATTAGCAAATGTTTTTAGATAAACAAAGACCAAAAGCAACTTTTGCTTTGTGCATCCAACCAGTGATTAAGTATTGGAAAATCATGATACAAGAGCTAGGAAGCCTAATGTCCAAAATGTTGGGTTGTATGTAATTTTTTGGCGAAGAATACAAGGGACAAATAGATCTAATTTGGATGAGAATATTGATGATAAATTCTTAGGGAAGGAAGAATTTGATGATCACTATTGTAGTCCAATCAACAAAAGGCCTAAGGAAGTATTTTAACCAATTGGTGAACTTAGGAAGGGAGACTTGTCCTTATTTGACCACTAGAACCAATTTTCCCAATTTGATGAGGCATAGCTTATAATATCGATGTGAACAGGTCATCTGAGAGCTAAAAGAAAGTTTTAATATAGCATTGATAATGTAAGTGATGCCAAGGTTTATGTCGATTATTAGAGTAAATATTGTGTGTGCAATAAGAAAGATCTAGTTTATTGGGAAGATGTGAACTCTATTATATTTGCATGGGTAACAAAGGGGAAAAATAATCCACAAAGGATCAAAATTCCACCAAGCATCTACACAAAGGTACTTAAGAGATTACATAGTTGTGATATGGTGGATGAAAGATGATGCTTTTGTGGCTCTTTAGTTTATTTTGTGGTCTAAATGTTGAAGCCATGGTAATGTTTTCTGTTTTCAAAAACATGCCGAACCATACTAATGTTTCGTAGTTTCTATGAACCTATATTGCCTTGTTCCTATAGCACCAGTGTGAGAGACCATGCTCACAGAGTCATACACATAGTTTGTTTGACCCTGTAAACATTGTCCCTAATAATCCTTACATAAAATCAACACTCATCCATGGTTAGCAATAATCCCTAATAATCCTTACATAAAATCCATGGTCAGTAAATCGATGATATTGTTTTTCACAAAACACTAGTTTCCAATGATATCCTAGAAGAAGAACCTACTGTCGACTCTTGCTTAGCCTTTCTTTTTAGCCATACAATAATACCTTATTTTTTGATAGCCAAATATTTCACTGAATCCACCATTTTTTGTTGTATACTCTGCTTGCGTATTTTCATCCAATAATGGAGATCCATCTATGAAGGTGAGTCTTTTGATAGGTCACCTCACTACGTTAACACTATCTCCTCTCGTCAATTTTGCCAAGCCGATGTTGGTTGCATGCTTTTTCAATAACCACACCCACATCTTTTTCAATAACCACGCCCACATCTTTTTCTATAAGCACTTTAAAGTTCACAACCTCATACGGATAAACCAAGAGAATAACTCTAGTGCCAATGCAAACAATTTAGTCCTTAGGCCATAACAAAACACTTTTTTTCCTCAAGCTATTCCCATGCATATTAACATCGTCATATGGGACCAAGCTCATTTTGTCATCACATCCCATGGTTATTTCAAATTTTTTGATTATTTTGATGTCAATCATATTATCTGTAAGCATTGCTTATCCTAATTCACAATACTCCAAATTGCTTCACATATGGTGATTGTATCCATTGTAGGAAATGGCACTGCCACATCCCTGTTAAAGCATTTTTCTATTAAAACTTACACATTGCCATCACCAAGAAGCTCTCCATGATAATAACCATTTACTTTTATTGTTTGGACCTTTGACATTGAAATTGAAAGGCCATTTCACCAGTCATAAGATTGTGAATGATGTGAAGAAATAAATATTGTATAGAACTCAATAAAAAATCACAATCTATGGCTAATAGAGTGTATTCAAAATAAACTTCTATCAAACTCTTTAAGAAATTAGTATCTTCCTTTGGACTCAAGTTCATATCTATCCAATGTTTGAAAATCTCAAACAATGCTTGAAGATTTACACTCTAGTCCAAATCTCCATCACTACCTAGAGATTTGGACTTAAGTCCCAGAGATTCCAAATCTCTAGGCATTGTAGAGAGATTTGGACTTGAATCCAAATCTAGAGGCCTTCAAGAGAGATTTAGACTTAAGTCCAAATCTCAACTCAATGCCTAGATATTTGGATGCAAGTCCAAATCTCTAAGAATTATAAATATTTTTTGAATCCAGAGATCTTCTCATGACTTATAGATTTTGATTTAAATCCAAATCTCTCCTTGATACATAGATATTTGGACCTAAAATTTATCCAACATTTGAAAATATTACTCAATGCTTGCAATAATCTCCCGTGTAAAAGTCCAAATATGTAGCCAAAAACTTGAGGATATATAATTGGACTTGTGTTCAAATCTAAAAGCTCTAGCTATAGACTTGACACAAGTTCAAATCCCTTATTTTACTATTGTTTATTAGGATTTGGAAACAAGTCTAAATCTCAATGCACTTGAAAATGATTTGGACCCAAGTCCAAAGCTCAAGCCAAAGAGTTAAGGATATACATTTGTGTCCAAATGTATAGCTTGAACTCTTTGGATAGAGATTTGGACTTGGGTGTGTCTAAATCCCAATGATTGGCAAGACATTTTTGGCCACTACATTGGTATTTAGACTTGTGTCGTCTAAATCTCGAAGTACTAATTTAGGCACAAGATTTGGCCTTGTCTTCAAATCTTTTCCCAGTTCATTGAGATTTAGACATAGTATTTGTTCACACTCACTTAAACTATGGCCGATCGGGCACTTTAGGCTCATAAGAGGCCTAATGCTATTACAATGACTAATCTCATCATATATCCATGAAGTACATCACTTAGGACTTCATCCTAACTTGCTACCACACGCTCTTGAAGCGGGAATCGCCATAAATACTCCGTCACACCAATACGGGCGCCCATCCAAGTTGTAGCTGTAAGGTTCCTCCCTTCTAAAATGGGAGAAACACTTAAGATAGTCCGCTAAGTCCTATCTTGGAAAAAATTTCCTATTCATCGACACCTTGACCTTGCAGAGATTCAAGGATACGATTTATAGAGGTATGACCTAGCTCTATCCCGCAGGGGGAGCGTGATTTTCTAAACATCAAATCACCCATAGGGTAATTGATCATAAATTGGGCAACTACTAGACTTGATTTCTAGGGACAACGCTTTTTTCCTCATCTTATGCAAGGCACAGCCGCTGGCCTAGTCTTCTAGAATAGAGTTGCCCAAGAACCTAATTATCTAGCATAGGGCTTTCACTTAATCTGTTGGAAAGCTACCCGACTAATCGGGTCCACCCGTCCGTAGGATGGTGCCGTCGGGGCATTCCATCCTCCCACTTTCCACCCTACTCACGCATCAATTTGTTTTCTAATTAATCCTACCACACTGTTTGACATAAATAAACATATTCCTTAATTAAGGCCCTTTTTCACAAGGTTTGTTAAAATAGCCTTTTTACACAATGCAATCATACCAAAGACAAGATATATTTATATAAAAAGTCTATACATGAACCAATTCCATACAAGCCAAACCGGCTCTCTTATTCTTATTCTGCCGATGATCTAGAATTCGGCCTTCCAGCCTCTACATACTGGGCAAAACCCTACGGGACCATACTCCTCATCGTCGGCCGCTAGCGAGGACTCAAGCCGGCCTGTTGCCCTCTCAGGCTTAAGATAGTCCACTAAGTCTTATCTTGGGAAAAATTTCCTATTCATCAACACCTTGACCCTGCAGAGATTCAAGGATATGATTTATAGGTATGACCAAGCTCTATCCCGCAGCGGGAGCGTGATTTTCTAAACATCAAATCACCCATAGGGTAATTGATCATAAATTGGGAAACTACTAGACTTGATTTCTAGGGATAATGCTTTTTTCCTCATCTTATGCAAGGCACAGCCGTTGGCCTAGTCTTCTAGAATAGAGTTGCCCAAGAGCCTAATTATCTAGCGTAGGGCTTTCACTTAATCTGTTGGAAAGCTACCCGACTAATCGGGTCCACCCGTCCGTAGGATGGTGCCGTCGGGGCATTCCATCCTCCCACTTTCCACCCTACTCACGCATCAATTTGTTTTCTAATTAATCCTACCACACTGTTTGACATAAATAAACATATTCCTTAATTAAGGCCCTTTTTCACGAGGTTTGTTAAAACAGTCTTTTTACACAATGCAATCATACCAAAGACAAGATATATTTATATAAAAAGTCTATACAACATGAACCAATTCCATACAAGCCAAACCGGCTCTCTTATTCTTATTCTGCCGCAATGATCTAGAATTTGGCCTTCCAGCCTCTACATGCTAGGTAAAACCCTACGGGACCATACTCCTCATCGTCGGCCGCTGGCGAGGACTCAAGCCGGCCTGTCGCCCTCTGAGGCTCCATCGCTCGATCCTCCCGCCCCTCAGAGGGATGTCTGCACACTAGGGTGGGCTTATTTACCGTACTAGCCTGGGCCCTCAGAACTAGGCAGCCTCATAATCTCTCACCTCAATCGGCAATCCTTATTCTCCCAAAGGTATGAGAGATACCTTGGGTCATTCCCGGGCTTTGTTAACGACGCCGCCCGGCTACACAAGCACGGAACGGAGTTAGCGTTGAAGCCAAAAAAAATCTTGAATTCTAAAGATAACAACTTCAATGCAATTTATTAACTATAGCATTCACAATTCGTGAAGATAACAATTTCAACGCAATTTATCGAATACAGCATCACATAATTCGTAACTTCATATAATTTTTATGTTGTCATTTTAAAAGGAAAAGATACCATTCATTAACACTAATTTAAGGAAATTCTCTTCTTTTAAAAATTAACCAAGCTAACGTGACCACCATTTCCTTGAGGAGCTTGAAAAGGGAGGGCTGGAGCCGCATTGGGAGCATCTTCCCTCATCTCGTTATTGCGTGCTCCTCTTGAGGCAATATTTTGACGTCTCTGAGAAGAGACCATCTTAGGCGTCGCCTTGTAGAGCTCGCGGCTGCGATTGAAACGCTTCAGTCGGATCTGAATTCTGAGCTCGTTTGCTCACCGTATGAGCAAAAGAATATGGCACAGGAACCTTTTCTTGAGGCAAAAAACCCTTATTAAAGTCTACGCAAATGGGAGGGGACTGTGAGATGTCCTTAAGGGAAAAAAATGCGGAGAGGGCTGGGAGGGGCTGCTGTAAGTCTATTCACACAGGGGGGAAGAAGAGTTAAGGACACTGCCTCTAAGGAAGAGGGGGATGGAGGAATTTTAGCTTATCTGAAAAGAGCCAAATGAGGGGGTGTGAGAGGGGTGGCTGCAAGGGGCGGCTGTACTACAACAAGTACGCTGCACAGGGACAGACGGCGGTACAAACGACGGTACAACAAGGCATATGCAGCACAGAGATGCGTGCCGTCTGTGGAGCACCCCGGGGGTTTATATAGGTGAGGGGAGAGGGTACGGGCGCTGCGCAAAGCAAGGATGAAAGGACGGTGTACCGTCAAAGCCTATGGGGCAATGGCCTGCATGGGTCTAGGGGAAAGGTACGGTGTTAAATGCCTGGGAAAGGAGTGGTACGATGTACCTTATCTGGTCTGAGGCAGCATGGGTGTCCACGTAGGGGTACGTGTGGACCATACAGTGGGTGGCCGTCAGGTTCTTGGGCGGCCATCGTACGGGCACCCTAGTAAGTGTGTACGGACCAAATTTTGGGGCGGGGTACCCAAATTTGGGACGCCCGTCTCGATTTGCGTGCTGGACCGTCCCGGGAGCGAAATTTTTTTTTGTCCGGGAGGTTCTCCTGGTCGTAGGGGTTCAGACCGTTCGTCAATCGGATGCCCGATCGTGTATTTATTAAGGTTTAAAGGTTGTCGTTTTTTTAACTAAAATGACTGAAATTTGCGTATAGGCTTGATTCGGTGTCCGTTTTGGATGCTGTAAAATCCTATATTAGGGTAAAATCGCGCGCAGTTAAACTCGCCGTTTTTTAACTAAAATGACTGAAATTTGCGTATAGACTTGATCCGGTGTCCGTTTTGGCGAACGGTCTGAACCCCTATGACCAGGAGAACCTCCCGGATAAAAAAAAAATTCACCCCCCGGGGCGGTCCGGCACACGCAAATCGAGGCGGGCGCCCCAAATTTGGGTACCCCGTCCCAAAATTTGGGTCGTACACACTTACTAGGGTGCTCGTACAATGGCCGCCCAAGAACCAAAGGACGGCCGCCCACTGTATGGTCCCCACATACCCCTACGTGGACACCCATGCTCTCGGGAGGGTCACTCGTATAAATATGTAAGTATCACGTGGGTTCAACAGAAGGACATTTTAAATATTTAAAACTTACAGAAATATATTTACAGAGGGGATTTATTTATTGTATTTTAAAAAAATTTTACAGATTTGAATAGAAAAGGATGCATTATATTCACTAAAAAATTCACAGATAAGGGAGTTTTTAATTAGGCCTTGAACGCACGTGATATAGAGGATTTACATATAGTGACCCCCCCGAGCCCATGCTGCCCCAGACCAAATAAGGTACATGCGTACCACTCCTTTCCCGGACAACCGGCACCGTACCTTTCTCCTAGACCCATGCAGGCCACTGATCCGTAGGCTTTGAAGGTACACGGTTCTTTCGTCCTGCGTAGCGCCCGTACCCTCACCCCTCTGCTATATAAACTCCCGGGGTGCTCCACAGACGGCACCCATCTCTGTGTTGCGTATGCCCTGTTGTACCATCGTCCGTACCGCCGTCTGTCCCTGTGCAGCATACTTGCTGTAGTACAGCCGCCCCTTGCAGCCACCCCTCTCACACCCCCTCATTTGGCTCTTTTTAGATAAGCTAAAATTCCTCCATTCCCCTCTTCCTTAGAGGCAGTGTCCTTTATTTTTTTTCCCCCCCGTGTGAATAGACTTACAGCAGCCCCTCCCAGCCCTCTCCACGTTTTTTGCCCTTAAGGACATCTCACAATTCCCCCCCCATTTGCGTAGACTTTAATAAGGGTTTTTTGCCTCAAGAAAGGGTTCGTGCACCATATTCTTTTGCTCATACGGTGAGCAAACGAGCTCAGAATTCAGATCCAACTAAAGCGTTTCGATCGCAGCGGCGAGCTCTACAAGGCGACGCCTAAGATGGCCTCTTCTCGGAGACGTCAAAATATTGCCTCAAGAGGAGCACGCAATAACGAGATGAGGTAAGATCCCAATGCGGCTCCAGCCCTCCCTTTTCAAGCTCCTCAAGGAAATGGTGGTCAGGTTAGCTTGGTTAATTTTTAAAAGAAGAGAATTTCCTTAAATTAGTGTTAATGAATGGTATCTTTTCCTTTTAAAATGACAACATAAAAATTGTATGAAGTTACGAATTATGTGATGCTGCGTTGAAATTGTTATCTTCACGAATTGTGAATGCTATAGTTAATAAATTGCATTGAAGTTGTTATCTTTAGAATTCAAGATTTTTTTGGCTTCAACGCTAACTCCGTTCCGTGCTTGTGTAGCCGGGCGGCGTCGTTAGCAAAGCCCGGGAATGACCCAAGGTATCCCTCATACCTTTGAGAGAATAAGGATTGCGGATTGAGGCGAGAGATTATGAGGCTGCCTAGTTCTGAGGGCCCAGGCTAGTGTGGTAAATAAGCCCACCCTAGTGTGCAGACATCCCTCTGAGGGGCGGGAGGATCGAGCGATGGAGCCTGAGAGGGCGAGAGGCCGGCTTGAGTCCTTGCCAGCGGCCGACGATGAGGTGTATGGTCCCGTAGGGTTTTGCCCAGCATGTAGAGGCTGGAAGGTCGAATTCTAGATCATCGGCAGAATAAGAATAAGAGAGCCGGTTTGGCTTGTATGGAATTGGTTCATGTATAGACTTTTTATATAAATATATCTTGTCTTTGGTATGATTGCATTGTGTAAAAAGGCTGTTTTAACAAACCTTGTGAAAAAGGGCCTTAATTAAGGAATATGTTTATTTATGTCAAACAGTGTGGTAGGATTAATTAGAAAACAAATTGATGTGTGAGTAGGGTGGAAAGTGGGAGGATGGAATGTCCCGACAGCACCATCCTACACGGACGGGTGGACCCGATTAGTCGGGTAGCTTTCCAACATATTAAGTGAAAGCCTTACACTAGATAATTAGGTTCTTGGGCAACTCTATTCTAGAAGACTAGGCCAGCGGCTGTGCCTTGCATAAGATGAGGAAAAAAGCGTTGTCTCTAGAAATCAAGTTTAGTAGTTGTCCAATTTATGATCAATTGCCCTATGGGTGATTTGATGTTTAGGAAATCACGCTCTCCCTGCGGGATAGAGCTAGGTCATACCTATGAATCGTATCCTTGAATCTCTACAGGATCAAGGTGTCGATGAATAGGAAATTTTTCCAAGATAAGACTTAGTGGACTATCTTAAGTGTTTCTCCCATTTTAGAAGGGAGGAACCTTACAATTGGTATCAGCACTATTTTGCAATCCTTCTTAAGAAGATCCGTCAGAGGTGCAGCTACCAAGGCATAATCTTTGATAAAAATCCTATACCAACCCGTGATTCCCAAAAACCCACGAACTTCACGAAGTGATTTAGGCGGTGGCCATTCTAGAATATCCTTGACCTTGGCGGGGTCTACTGAGATGCCATCTTTGGAGACGATGAATCCAAGATACTCAATTTGATGAGTAAAGAAGGTACATTTGCTTTTCTTGGCATAGAGTTTGTGCCTGCGCAGCAATTGCAGAACTCTACGCACATGCTCCTCATGCTCTTCCATTGATTTGGAGTAGATTAAGATGTCATCAAAGAAAACAAGCACAAATTCATCCCATAACGGGTATTGAAGGCTGTTTTGGGTATATCTGCTTCCTTGACTTTGATCTGATAGTAACCAGACCTCAAATCTATTTTTGAGAAGACTTTGGCCCCATGAAGCCTATCAAGAAGTTCGTCGATGCGAGGGATAGGATACTTATTCTTGACAGTGACTTGATTTAGCCCTCGATAATCTATGCAGAGGCGGAGAGTCCCGTCGTTCTTTTTTTGGAAAAAAACATGTGCTCCCCAAGGAGAGCTACTGGGGCGTACAAATCCTTGTTCAATGAGTTGGGAAAGTTGCTCCTTAAGTTCAATGGCTTCAGGAAGGGACATTTTATAGGGAGTTTTTGAGACAGGTTGAGCTCCAGGGATCACCTCGATTTCATGATCGACTTCTCGAGGAGGCGGTAACCCTGTAAGCTCATCAGGGAAGATGTTAGAGAATTCTTGGAGCCAAGAGGGTTCTGTCTCCACACTAGGTTCAATGACTTTGTTGAGTTTGACTAAGAAAACTTGCTGACCCTTATGTGTTCCCTTGAGAAGATGTTTTGCCTTGACTACCCTAGGTTTAGGTTTTCCTGTGATCCCCTGAACAGATATTACTTGGCCATGCTCATTTTCAAAAGTGATACTCCACTCACAAAGGAAGCCTCTACTTCAATCACAGGCTATGTATCCCTAAGGATCCTGCTTTAAAGAAACTAATCCTCCATGAAGCTCATGATAGCCCTGCAGGACACCCAGGCTATGCAAAAACATTAATGCCGTAAGAAGGAGCTTTCATTGGGCAGGCTTGAAAAATGATGTCCTTCGGTACTTGAAGCAATGTCTCTCATGCCAAAGGATCAAAGCTGAAAGAGTCAAGATGCCTGGAAAACTTCAACCCTTAGATATTCCCCAAATGAAGTGGGAGTGTATTAGTATGGATTTTGTCACAAGTCTCCCCACTGTGCAAGGAGGATATGACTCCATTCTGGTAGTAGTGGACTTACTTACCAAAGTAGCTCACCTTATACCAGTGAAGAAGACCTTCAAAGCTTTTGATGTTGCTCGAGTATTCATCAAGGAAGTCTTCAAACTTCATGGTCTCCCAAAAAGGATAGTAAGTGATCGGGATTCTGACTTCACTTCAAAGTTCTGGCAGTCCTTATTTCAAGCCCTCGGAACTCAACTTTGCTTTAGCACAGCTTATCATCCAGAGACCGATGGCCAGACTGAGAGAGTCAATCAAGTAATTGAAGACATTCTCAGAGCATACTGTGGACGGGAACCCAGAAGGTGGATTCAATACCTCCCTCTGGTAGAATTTGCCTACAATACATCTTATCATCAAAGCATAGGAATGTCACCGTTCAAAGCACTCTATGGGCAAGAATGCTTGTCTCCTCTAAATTTCTCTGATCCGACCATAAGAGTTGAGGCATCCAGGAAAATGCTCGAAGAGATGGAGGAACAAACCAAGGCAATCCAAAAGGATATTAAAGCTACCCAAGATCGACAAAAGCATTATGCTGACAACAAGAGGTCTGAAAGGATCTTCAAGGAAGGAGACAAAGTTCTTCTACGAGTGCGACCCAAACGAAGTTCTCTATCACTTGGGAAATATAAGAAGCTCAGCCCTAGGTATTGTGGTCCCTATACAGTTATCAAGTGTCTAGGTAAAAGTGCCTATAAACTCCAACTCCCAGCCCATATCAAAGTCCATAATGCATTTCATGTAAGTTTGTTAAAACCATATGTCCCCAGTCTCGATCATATTCTTGATGATGAACAAGTTGTAATCCCTACTCAAGGAGTCCTTGAATTACAGCCCAGTAGCATCATAGATTCTAGGGAAAGGCAACTCCGAAATAGAACTCTTATAGAACATCTAGTACAGTGGAAAGATTACCCTGAAGAGGATGCAACTTGGGAAGATGAAGCTACACTCTTAAAAGATTATCCTGAATTCATGACGAGATGAGGACATCTCGATTTCTTTAAGGGGGGAAGGATGTAACATACCCATCTTCACTAATAAAGAAACGTCCATGTAATTATGAGTTTTTATGGTATAAAAACCAATGATTTTATTATTTGAGTCATTTTTACTTAGAATCTTCAAATTCTGAGTCCAAATTTGGAATCTGCGTGCGATTTTACCCTAATATATGATTTTACAGCATCCAAAACGGACACCAGATCAAGCCTATACGCAAATTTCAGTCATTTTAGTTAAAAAACGACGACCTTTAAACCTTAATACATGCACGACCGGGCATCCGATTGACGAACGGTCTGAACCCCTACGGCCAGGAGAACCTCCTGGACAAAAAAAAAAAATTCGCCCTCCGGGCGGTCCGGCACGCAAATCGAGACTGGCACCCCAAATTTGGGTAACCCGCCCCAAAATTTGGTCCGTACACACTTACTAGGGTGCCCGTACGATGGCCGCCCAAGAACCTAAGGACGGCTGCCCACTGTATGGTCCACACGTACCCCTACGTGGACACCCATGCTGCCTCAAACCAGATAAGGTACATGCGTACCACTCCTTTCCCAGACAACTGACACCGTACCTTTCCCCTAGACCCATGCAGGCCACTGATCCATAGGCTTTGAAGGTACACCGTCCTTTCGTCCTTGCTTTGCGTAGCGCCCGTACCCTCACCCCTCTGCTATATAAACCCCTGGGGTGCTCCACAGACGGCACGCATCTCTGTGCTGCGTATGCCCTGTTGTACCGTCGTCCATACCGCCGTCTGTCCCTGTACAACGTACTTGCTGTAGTACAGCCACCCCTCTCACACCCCCTCATTTGGCTCTTTTCAGATAAGCTAAAATTCCTCCATCCCCCTCTTCCTTAGAGGCAGTGTCCTTAACTCTTCTCCCCTCCCCCCCGTGTGAAGAGACTTCCAGCAGCCCCTCCCAGCCCTCTCCACGTTTTTACCCTTAAGGACATCTCACAATTCCCCCCCCCCATTTGCGTAGACTTTAATAAGGGTCTTTTGCCTTAAGAAAGGGTTCGTGCGCCATATTCTTTTGCTCATACGGTGAGCAAACGAGCTCAGAATTCAGATCCGACTGAAGCGTTTCAATTGCAGCAGCAAGCTCTACAAGGCGACGCCTAAGATAGCCTCTTCTCGGAGATGTCAAAATATTGCCTCAAGAGGAGCACGCAATAACGAGATGAGGGAAGATGCTCCCAATGCGGCTCCAGCCCTCCCTTTTCAAGCTCCTCAAGGAAATGGTGGTCAGGTTAGCTTGGTTAATTTTTAAAAGAAGAGAATTTCCTTAAATTAGTGTTAATGAATGGTATCTTTTCCTTTTAAAAGGGTTGTTGCAAGATCAGGGTGTCCAGTTTTATCCAGTTTATGCTGGACTGGGACAATGCTTGGAGAGCAAATTTTGGGGGGCAAGGTACTTAAAATGAGATCATGCAAATAATAGAAAATACGATTACCCTTAAATTAACCCAATATAACTTAAATTAATATAAATTAGTCTAATTAATCAAAATTAATCAAAAATATGATGAAATGATAAAAAAATGATCTTTCCATACTTAGAGTGATTCAATTTATTTTTTCGTAGATGCACCATTACAAGTACACTAGTCCCTATAGGTTTTAGATGATTCACATCAAAAATGTAATTTTACTAATTAGATTATTAATATTTGCAGGCCTTCTGATAGTCTGGAAGAATTTTGAAAAAGAGATCATTAAAAATCCAACCATTGGATTTGCAATTTTTACTAACCACCACATTCTACTAATGTCTCAGTATCTACCCACTCTTTTGATCTACAAGATTGAGGATTTTAAGTGGTAGCTATTGTGGGTACAAAAAGTGGCGTATATTATAACACTTTAAAGACCTTGAAATATTTAAAGAAAATAGACAAATATCTTAAAATTTTCTCAAAAAATCAAGTTAAGCTCCATATTATGTGAAGATCTAAGGTACAAAGTGAAAATCTCATATGAGTTTATATGTAAAAGATATTAGCATTTTATGAAATCAGTTCAAATTTGGGACAGGGTGTATACATTGACTTTGTACCTAAGAAAATGAGGACTTTTGACTATCTAATGCTTAATCAAATTATGCAACTATATTTCCAACTTTGAATATGATGTTCCAACAAAAGAACTTGAAACAAAATTCCTTCATTTACTAGGAGAGATTAGCCACTAAAGGTAAACAAATGCCTGTTTTTTTACTGTTACAGGGTGCCTGAGTGGACAAAACTGGGCACCCTGATCTTGCAACCACCCAAAATGACAACATAAAAATTGTATGAAGTTACGAATTATGTGATGATGTATTCGATAAATTGCGTTGAAATTGTTATCTTCACGAATTGTGAATGCTATAGTTAATAAATTGCATTGAAGTTGTTATCTTTAGAATTCAAGATTTTTTTTGGCTTCAACGCTAACTACGTTCCGTGCTTGTGTAGCCGGGCGGCGTCATTAGCAAAGCCCGGGAATGACCCAAGGTATCCCTCATACCTTTGGGAGAATAAGGATTGCCAATTGAGGCGAGAGATTATGAGGCTGCCTAGTTCTGAGGGCCCAGGCTAGTGCGGTAAATAAGCCCCCTCTGAGTGTGCAGACATCCCTCTGAGGGGCGGGAGGATCGAGCGATGGAGCCTGAGAGGGCGACAGGCCGGCTTGATTCCTCGCCAGCGGCGGCCGACGATGAGGTGTATGGTCCCGTAGGCTGGAAGGTCGAATTCTAGATCACCGCCAGAATAAAGGAAATGAATAAGAGAGCCAGTTTGGCTTATATGGAATTGGCTCATGTATAAACTTTTTATATAAATATATCTTGTCTTTGGCATGATTGCATTGTGTAAAAAGGCTGTTTTAACAAACCTTGTGAAAAAGGGCCTTAATTAAGGAATATGTTTATTTATGTCAAACAGTGTGGTAGGATTAATTAGAAAACAAATTGATGCGAGTAGGGTGGAAAGTGGGAGGATGGAATGCCCCGACGGCACCATCCTACGGACGGGTGGACCCAATTAGTCGGGTAGCTTTCCAACAGATTAAGTGAAAGCCCTACGCTAGATAATTAGGTTCTTGGGCAACTCTATTCTAGAAGACTAGGCCAGCGGGCTGTGCCTTGCATAAGATGAGGAAAAAAGCGTTGTCTGTAGAAATCAAGTTTAGTAGTTGCCCAATTTATGATCAATTGCCCTATGGGTGATTTGATGTTTAGGAAATCACGCTCCCCCTGCGGGATAGAGCTAGGTCATACCTATGAATCGTATCCTTGAATCTCTACAGGGTCAAGGTGTCGATGAATAGGAAATTTTCCCAAGATAAGACTTAGTGGACTATCTTAAGTGTTTCTCCCATTTTAGAAGGGAGGAACCTTACAGTAGCTTTGGACACTATTGCTTCATATTATGAATGTGTGACCCTTTGGTGTATCTACTGTGACTCCTTGATGTAAGATAATGGTGGCAGCTCTTGTTAATCCTAGAATTGGATTAACAGTCAGGGAAAGACTCTCTACAGCAGAGATCCGCTCAGTCTTTGTGCCTACATATGACAACATGGCAGATTTATTCATGAAGGCTCTTCCTCATGAAAAGTTTGAAGCTTTTCGTAAAGCTTTGGGCTTACTATCTTTTCAGGATTGATCGGTCATACCGTGTACATGTTCACATCATCACTCCAGGGGAGATTTGTAACATTATATGGTAGTGATGTGTGTGAACACACTTAGGACTGCTAGGACAGGTTTTCCCTCACTAGGAGGTTTTTTCACTCGTGCGTATGCACACCCTCTTATCTACTCATTTTGGGGTGTGTACTTATCTTATGTATCTGGCACACATTTGTTCATTCTAATCTAGTGAGTTTGTGTGCTCTCAAGCTTCTCTATCTTGTGTGTGTGCATTGTTGCAACCCTAACCCTAATACCGATATTTAGAAACAAGTTCAAATCTCTTTCTAAAGTGAATTTAACACATGTAAATATTTTGCCAAAGAGATTTGGATACAAGTCCTCATCTCATTGGCTAGAAATCTCAATGCACTAGCAAAAGATTTGGACATGAGTCCAAATCTTTTACTAGTGAGTCCAAAAGACTAGCTAATCAATTAAGGATTAAATTTTAAACATAATTGTACTTGAAAAAGATTTGGACATGAGTCCAAAATACAAACCAATCAATTGAGGATAATGTGCTTGAAATTGTAAAACCCAAATCCAAATATTTTGAGATATTATTCACATTATAAGACTTTTATAGCCTTAAAACGCCAAGTAAGGATAAAAACAGTGAAAAAGAACTAGGATGAAGCAATTATTTGCTTCTGGGGCCTTTTAAGGCCCAATTAGTCATAAGCCCTAGTTTAGAAATCATGCTTCTCAACAAAATACAAGTTTGAAAGACTTTCAAATGAAAATTACATCTTACATTTAAAGAAATTTGGGGTAATAAATAATGTTATACCATGTAAAAAATGGTAATATTTACATACATAATGCAGTTTTAGTTAGACTTTTAACCAAAAAATACATCTTAAATGTGGAGAGATTTGGGTCATACAATGTTACACCTTTCAACAAAATGGTAATTTTTGTAATACATATAAATGTACTTTTTATTGGGATAACACAACTTTGTGTTGTGACTACAATTGATCTTTACATTGGATTTTACAAAATTTTGAAGTTGTTTCTCTATTTAAGACTTTCTTTTATTGCATTCACTATAGCTTATGGAATCTTCAATTGACAAATGTCCTTTGGATCTTTGCATGCTCCTGTACTCCATAAAATTGTGAAGACATATTTCAAACTAGGACTTTGTCTGCATGTTTTCTCCCAATAATCCTTGTACTATGTTGTCATTGACAGTTTGTTTTTTAGCAATGGGCTCCCACCATTCATTCATGTGTGCATGCCTAATATTGGTTGTGCACATGCTTTTTGAGGAAGAGGATCAAAGAAGGCCATTTTTCATAAAATTTGAGTTCACTTGTGTAGATTATTGAGATTGAGCTCTCTTGGGTTATCTTAGTTTGCTAATTAAAGGATGATTAACAAAATTTCTAGAGAGTTCTATGATTTTGTGTAATTTGATCAAATCTCTACACAGAGAGGGGAGACTTATGTGAGTACGAGCACGAGTGAGAGTGCGAGTGTGACTAGTGCAAGTGAGAAAGCTCAGGGGTGGTAGTCGAGAGGTTCTAGATGGAGATTGTCTGTGACATGGTGTAATTTTGCTATTTCAAGTTATTGTTTGCACATTTATTTTTTTGTATTTTCTTGTGAATTCAAATTATTTGATGATGATGATGAGAGTGAGGAGGCACCATTGGAAGTGAAAGTTTTACATCATAGTTTTGAAATTTCCTCAATTTCAGTGTGTTCAAGTCTTGGATGATTGGGCACCTTCTCGGTACTTTCTTGATCTTGGATCGGGTCACATCTTCTAATGAATACATCTTCCCCTAGGGGGTATAGCACTCTAGCTATGAATGTAGCTCCTTCAAGTTGAGTTAATATTACTCTTATGGATGATCTTTTAAGCATCCACATAAACATGAAAAATGACAGCCCAACTTGGTTGCCTCCACATTGGAGCAAGAATTTATTTTTACTTTAGAGTCTAGAAGGTTCCTCTTACTATCTTTGGATATTTAGTAGTGTCTAAGTTTATTTCTTAGATCTTTAGGTTAAGTCTTTCCTGTTTAGCTTCTCCAAGGACATTCGTTGTTGTACCAAATTCTATTCGTGGAAATTTGTAGGCTAAATGTTATTTCTCTTATCTTGGGATTCCCATTTAGCTATTGCCTTTACAATTTCTATCTCTTATATAGTAATTATATCATGTGGCATTAACTTCCTATCCAAAGTTTGCATCGACCCCACATAAGCCACCAGTGGCTTCCAAAATCTTTCCATGATATGAAGATCTTATCTTGGTCTTTATCTTCTACTTCCCTTTTCTTATTATGAGTTCATTACTTTCGAGTAATGTAGGACTAATATTACTCTCAACAAGGGCCTTTCTAATAGCATATAGATAAGTTTTTACATTACTTTATCCATGGCAATGATGATGAATGTCACCTTGAATTCTAACTCTTGAAACCAAACCGTGACTTCATTGATCATACCCTTTGGTTCAACAAGCCTTTAATCTTCTATTCTTACTTTGAATAAAGGCTTTTTAATCCTTGAATGAAGTTTTCTTTAGTCCTTGAGTTTTAGTATTTTCTTGGTTTCTCACGATTTTTGCTCCTCCTCCTTGAACTTATAATTGTAGAACCTTTTTGTTAGAACCCAGATCCAAATATTTTGAGATATTATTCATATTATAAGACTTTTTATAGCCTAAAATTTTCAAGTTTATGACAAATTAAAGAATGAAAATCATTATCCTAGTGCAACTAGAATGAAGAAATTCTTTGCTTCTCTGAGGCTTTAAAGGCCCAACTTTCAAATGAAACCTGCATCTTACATTGAAGAAATTTGTGGTAAATATTGTTATAACTTAAAAAATAATGGTAATATTTACATACATAATGCACTTTCAGTCGACACAATCGATTACTTATGTCCACAATGAATTATTACATTGGATTTTACAAAAGTGACAAGTGACTTGTGCTAGTGGCCCAATCTGATTTCAAAAGATTTTGTGTTATTGCATTAATTGCTTATGGAATCTTTAATTGACAAATGTTTTTCAGGTCCTTGCATACTCTTCAACATCATAAAACTATGAATACATATTTCCAACAAGTAGGCCTAAAAAAATAAGTTCATGATAGAACAAGTGGAAATTCTACTATAAAGGAGTGTAAGTGAAGTGTCAAATCTTTAATTTTTGGCCTTTTAAGGACCAAAAAGTCATAAATTATGGTTCACAACCATGTTCCTCATAACAAAATACAATTTTTAGAGACTTTTAACAAGAAATGCATCTTAAATGTGGAGAGCTTTGGGGCATCTAATGTCATACCTCTATATAAATAATAATAATGTTTACATCACATAAAAATACTTTTGGTCATTAAGACAACTATTTAGAGACTTTTAACCCAAATGTGAAGAGCTTTGGGTCATACAATGTTTATGCAACCGGAATCTTATTCTAGGAATTGATTGTGGAAAGTAGAGAATTAATTCAATCATAAAAACCATTGCTTGTAAGCTTCAACTAAATCAAATCAATTGAAAAATTAAAACACTTAAACAAAAATACTTAGCTCCAAAAAGACCATATTGGGTGCAATCTTCTCCTCTCTTGTGCGTGGCCTCTCCCCACACAAGAGGATTTCTTTATTAGCTTTCCTTTTCACCAAAATTAGGCCATAGCCCCCAAAAATACAAGATGTGCTTTTTAGAGAGCACGGCACTCTTCTTTAACAAAAATAGAGTGTCAAATTGGGACTAGGGTAAAGCCATAGGCTTTAATAAATTCCACAAAAATAAATGTATCTTTCCTAAAGTTCAAAATGGAAAAATCATTTAATAAGGTTACAAGCTACTATGCTTGCCAAAAATGAAATGTGATGATCCAAGACATTTCTTCCAAAGTAAACTCTTCAATTCCCATAGTCTTTATCACCTGAAAATATAAGCCCAATTAATTATTAAATTAATCCCACAAATATTAAACAGGCACAAATCATCACCAACTCATGACTACCAGGCGTAAGTACCCCAGGAATCACCCTGCCATACAAACCTAACTGAAATAATCATAGGTGGCCTCAAACATACATCATATACCGTACGTATTAATATTTATAGTGGTATCACCCACGATATTAACCTAGCCGGCATGACGCAAGAGTAATCTAGGCGTCCCCAAATTACTCAAGAGGGGATAAATAATATTTTTCTAGAGGACTTAAAATATATTCTCATGACATCCCTCTTGCTTGAGTTTGCAATTGTCCTCAATTGCGGATTTGCTGGGTTTGAAAAGAATAAAGGATTTCAGGGTAAACTCGAAAAAATTTCTCAGGCATCCATTTAGCATCTTCTTGTGGATGATTCTTAAAAGTCAAAAGATACTTGAAGTATTGATTACCTGTCCTTGTTGTTGTTATCTCTTGGTCAATGATTGCATCAGGAACTAAGACTTCTTCCTCTCCTTCAATAAGAGATGGTTCCTCATATGTTGGGTGAGTAGGAAGTGTTCCTCGAAAAGGTTTCAAGAGATGGATATGAAAAGAATTGTGGATATTCCAATTAGATGGAAGCTCTAGTCTGTAGGCCACATCATTAATCTTTTGAAGGATTTTAAATGGCCCATAATATCTAGGCGCTAGCTTCACTGCAGGGAATTTTTCCACACTCTTTAATCGACGCTTTTCAATTCTCAGAAGTACATAATCACCTTCTTGAAATGAAAAATCTTTGCGCTTCCTATTTGCTTGAGATGTATACTTCTCTTGAGCTCTTGCAATACAATCACGCACTTCAGATAGAATGCGATCAAAATCTCTAACATATTGGTCGGCTGCTTCAATCTTATGAGAGAGTCTAGTAGCCGGAATAGGCAATGCTCTTCCATAGATAATCTCAAATGGTGCTCGACCAGTAGCAGTATGAGGAGTATTATTATAAGCAAATTGGAGTAGGTGTATGTACTTATCCCATGCACTAGGTTGCTGGGAAACATAGGCTCTAAGCATATCTAAGATAGTGCTATTTGTAACTTCGGTTTGTCCATTTGATTCCGGATGGAATGCCGTGGAAAAATCTTAGTGCCTAAGTTTGAGAAAAGAGCAACCCAAAAGTGACTACAAAATTTAGAATCTCTATCAGAAACTATCACTTTGGGTAGACCATGATGAACAAAAATTTGCTTAACAAATATGTTCGCGGCTTGCTGAGAAGTTAGTGTCTTTTTACATGGAATGAAATAGGCTTGCTTACTAAATCTGTCCACTATTGTCCAAATCATGTCATGGTGACTGGAAGTAGTAGGGAAGCCAGTAATGAAATCCATAAACACTTGTTCCCATGGTCTATCAGGAATAGGTAGAGGCATAAGCAATCCTAAAGCTTTGCCTTTGTAGCTTTTGATTGTTTGACAAATGTTACATTCAGCTACAAACTTAGCTACATCTTTCTTCAAATGGGGCCAATAAAATTCTCGAGAAACTACTTGAAGTGTTGTGGAAACTCATCTATGTCCCACAAATGGTGGTTGGTGCATCTCTTCCAAGACAAGCTGTGTGTAAGGTTGAGTAACACACAATCTTTTCTCAAAGAAAAGATAGCCATTATTATGAGAATAACTTCCTTGAGGTGTCCAATTGTTTTCACGCAATTTAATCCATATTTGAGAAAAATCTAGATCAACTTCATAAGTTTCTTTCATGAGGACAAATGGTTCACTTTCAATTATAGAAATGTTGTTGATATTTGGTCTTCGACTCAAAGCATCGGCAACAACATTTTCTTTTCCAGGTTGATATTGAATCATAGGTTGGAAACTTTGAATGAAAGCTACCCATTTGATATGCCTATCTGAAATAAGAGGTTGCGTAAGCAAATGCCTAATGCTTTGTTGGTCTGTCTTGATAAGAAATTCAGAGCCCATTAGGTAATGCTTCCAGATCTTCAAAGCATGCACTACTGCTGCTAATTCCTTATCATAAGTGCTATAATTTTTCTCTGCAGGCTTAAGCTTTCTACTTTGATATGCAATAGGATAGTTGTCTTGCATAAGAACAGCTCCAAATCCTTTGCCACTAGCATCAGTCACTACTATAAAGAATGGTCTTTGAAAATCAGGTAGTGTAAGAACTGGTGCTTGTAATAAAGCATTCTTGAGTGTTGCAAAAGATTTATCTTGCTTATCAGTCCAATTGAAATTTGTAGCTTTCTTAAGGAGTTCAGTCAAAGGATTGGCAATACAAGCAAAATTCTTGACGAACTTCCTATAATAACTACATAAGCCAAGAAAAGATCTAAGATCATGTATGTTTCTAGGCGTAGGCCAAGAAGGAAGCAATACACTTAATTTTCTTAGGATCTACACGAATCCCTTCGGCCGATACTATATGTCCTAAGTATTCAATCTCCTCTTGAAAGAAAGAACTCTTTTGAGGATTGACATACAATTCATTTTCTCTCAAAAGGTTGAACACTTGTTCCAAGTGTTGTTCATGCTCTTGTCGATCCTTGCTGAAAACAAGAATGTCATCAAAGAACACTATAACAAAACTTTAAAACTTAAGGAATATACAATTCATCATAAGGCTAAAAATAGCTGGAGCATTGGTCAAACCAAATGGCATAACCAAAAACTCATAATGACCAGTTTGGGTTCTAAAAGCTGTCTTGAATATGTCAGATTGAGTCATACGGACTTGATGATACCCAGACTTTAGGTCAATCTTGCTAAAGACCTTTGATCCTCTAAGCTTATCAAGAAGATCATCTACCCTAGGAATAGGATATCTGTTCTTGACAGTAATCTTATTCAATGCACGATAGTCTACACACATTAGGTAAGTTCCGTTCTTCTTCTTAACAAGAAGTACTGGAGCTCCAAAAGGTGAACTACTAGGTCGAATAAGGCCTCTCTCTAGCAAGTCTTCTATTTGGCTTTGGATTTCTCTTTGCTCTAAATTGTTGACTCTATAGGGAGCTTTACAAGGCGGGGAATTTCCAGGCAATAAGTCAATACTATGATCCTCAGGCCTAGACTTAGGTAATCCTGGAGATAGATCTTCCATGAAACAGTCACTAAATTTGGAGATAAAAGAATCAAACTTTGGTCTTTTGGATGTGTCCAACTCAGCATCAAGCTGGTTAACCCATACCATATAAGTCTTGTCTCTTTTTCTTAGAGCTCTCTTTGCTTGAGTGTGACTCAACAAAGGACTCATTTCTCCTTTGACTTGACACTGGAGGATAATATTTTCATTGTCCTTCCTTAGAGAAATGCTATGAGTGTCATAGTCTATAATAGGATTGTATTTGTGTCTCCAAGGCATACCCAAAATTATATCTACCCCTTGTAAAGGTGCAACTAAGAAATCCCTCTTTTCTGTTAAAGGTTTGATGCATAAATCAAAATCTTTTACCACTTGCATGCAATTATACTTTGTTCTAGTAAATGCTGCTTTGACTTTATAGTGCGTAGGTGAAGAATGAAGATTTAGTGCTCTAAGTACCTTTTCAGAAATGAAATCATGTGTACTACCATCATCATGCAAAATAAGAACTTCATGTCCATTTATCGTTCCTTTTATTTTAAGCAAAGAATGAACATGAGATTTACCTTCTTGTTCTGAGTAATCTGGATCGGAATTACCCTCTTGCTTGAATGATTCTTCTTCATTGTCGTCTTCTTCAATCATGTTGACTCGAGCTGCTGCTGCTGGTGTTGAATTCTTGGTACGCTCCGGACAATTCGGTGCTATGTGACCTTCTTTGTGTGGCACTTGAAACATTTGATAGGAGATGTCTTCGGTTTGCCACCATTGACTTTCTTATTGGTGCTCATGTTGCCTTTAGCCTCGTCCTTGCCTTTGTCATAACCTGGTTTATACATCTTCTTTGAAGCATAAAAAGATTTAGTAAATGGTTTAGAAGAAGTACCCTCATGTGCTTTAATCTCTTTAGGAAAACCATTTTTACGTTCTGAATTAGTTGCCAAGGATATTGCAGAAGATAGTGAATGAGGTCGAAACATATTCACATCGGCCCTAATGGTAGATCTAAGGCCCGATATGAACTTCCTTTTTTGATCCTTCTCACTAACTCTATCCACAACCTGCACCTGTAATAATAAAGTATTCCAGAACTTTTCTACATACTGTGACATAGTCTCCTTTTCCAATTGATGCAAAGTGTCCCATTGGTGCCTAACTTTGGACTTGAATTGTGAGGGTAAAAAGTGCTTTTTAACCAGCCGCATATGATTGACTGCACATTTAATCTTATCATTCTCTGAAAATTTTTCTCCAGAAAAATAGTCATCTAGTTGACTAAGCCAAGCTAAAATGACCCTAGCATCCTTCTTTCCATCATAATTTTGAAATGTGAAAGCTTTCCGACTAATCTTGGATTCTTTTTGTGACCTTTGTGCTTGCAATGTAGCATTTACAGCCCTTTGAATAGTGTCATCTTCGTCATCAAAAGATAGCGAAGAGTCACGCTTGCGTCTACGATTCGAGAGCTGTCTCTCCAATTCAATACGCTTCTCTCTTTCTTCTACAATTTGTTGATGTTGTAAAGAAAGGAGTTGCTCTTGAATTGATGGCGAGATAGGCAAATCTGCCATAGTGCTTGTGCAAATGATGTAGATAAATAAAATTGCAGCTCAGATTCTTGTCTACGTTCGACGGCTGGCAAGTCTTTCGGCCGGTTACTGCACGCCATGATTGCAAGGAGTCTTTCATACTAGATTCTTCATCGTGACAGACTCTCGGCTTTCAAGGCCCGCTATAATTTTATCACCCAAGTTTTCAATCGCCATTGTATCCAGGCGCGTACCATGGTGAAAGCACGGATTCTGATTAACCGGGAGGCATGGCGACTTGACTTTCGACTCGGACAAAGGAATGGGGATTATGAAGGCGCCTCAAGAACCCAGGAGGACGCTCGCACGGTGGCACTCAAGGACGAGAACAAGATTAAGCTCCATGCATAGCTTCACGAAGGGTGTGACTCCGGAGGCGCTTCAATACCCAAGCGGTGCATTGCATCCCTACGCTCTTTAATTCTATCCATGAGGATAATTATCCCCTCTAGATTTTCTAATCCCCATTCTTAATTTCAGGTAGTTTGAGTGGAAGAATCTGTGTAACACCTTCGATCTCAAAATCTCGTCGTGGAAGGTTGTCCTTCTTCTTCTTTGTTTCTTTCACTCCCGCAAGAATCTAGAAAGTCCTTGGTCGTCTCGTTGGCTCTGTTTGTGGCTCACGTGGTAACATTATTGCCTTTCCCTTGTTACGGTCCATGTTTCTTCTTTACTCGTAATGTGAATGATGTCATGGATAGGGCTACCTAATGTTACAACTGCTTGGCTTGAGCCCTTGTCACAACTTGCAGCAGAACTACCTTTTTTTTATCTAGAGAAGATGATAGACATGTACACTTACAATTCCCAATCCAATGGCGGGCAAAGATGTATTCATCTGAGGATTTAGATTTGTTGGCTTAAGAGGGCAGAGTCACTGATCAAATAATCAATGCCACTTCATATGCCATCTATCTAATCGAGGTGGGTTATGTGTTGTTGCTTTTGGGATGGCTCTACAGAAGAGAAACCTTAAGCACATACAAGAGAGCAAGTTGGGCACAACACAAGGTGATTGTATTATAAATGATATGTTATGAACCACCAAGTATAATACTCTTTTATAGGCATCAAACCCTACTCTTTAGACTCTAAGAGGTTGTTCACACCTAGAGTGTTCACATGAAGTTGGCTACAGACCTAATGACCGGATGCCCATATCCCCAATGTCACATGGTATTTTGGTGTATTTCTAACACCCTCCCTCAACAGAATATCCATGGATACTATGATGTTAATGCTAGCTTAGTTGCTATTTACAAAGCTCTTTGATAACCATCCAAGTGCCCATAGGTCTTACTCATGGTGGCTTATAATGCCAGTCAATGATGACGGATGTTAGATATCTAGTTATGATTACATTTCACTTAGGATAGAGGGGTGCCCACAAGTGGGCTAGCCTTGGCTGGTTTTGGGGGATGACTCAAGCAAAGAACCCTTGACTCAACATATAAACTAAATTTAGAAAAAAAAGGAGAATCTCCCTAGATGACTAATTTGCTGATGAAGATCTTCTTGATGTAGCTCGTAATGTCGATGTTGCTCTTGATCTTCTTTATGTCGATGTAGATCTTGATGTTGATGTAGCCCTTAGTCTTCTTCATCCTTAATTTATTGGTGTAATGAAATCCATCTAGGAAAATATGGATCATGTTCTCAATGTGTTCATGAAGCCTGACATGATGATGATGCATATCCCTTTTCATCCTTAATTTATTTGTGTAATGAAATCCATCTAGGAAAATATGGATCATGTTCTCAATGTGTTCATGAAGCCTGACATGATGATGATGCATATCCCTTTTCAGATGATAATGCATTAAATCTGCTTAAGGGGTTCTCAGCCTTATAAATGGACAGTTTCTTGCCCTTGTACAATTGATTTATGAGCATGATAGATGAGTTACATGAAGTATTCAAGCTCAAAAATCCCTTTGTCCCAAACAATGCTAATACAGATTTACACCCGATTTGGGACTAACAAATTGACCACTTAAATCAAGGGGCAAATATAATTTGATGCTTTAAAGAGGTTTAGCAACACTTGAATGTGAGATATGAACCATTAATGGCCCTAAAAGCCTCAAATGATTAGTACTAATCAAGGTATTAGTAAAAGTAATTTTCTATTAATTGAGGAGAAAATACCCTGAATTGGAGAGAACTAGTAGAGGGGAAAATCAAGGGGATTTTTCAATATGAACCTTTGGCAAGATGTAGTGAGTCCCCAATGGTAGGGTTCAAGCCTCAATGGTCCAAAAATTATAAGGATTAGTGCCGATTAATCATTGATTTAGTAGAGGCAAAAACTATTTGTAGTGCAAAAAAGAGGTCAACTTGGAGTGTCAAAATTGAAGCACCAAATGATGGGGCTTTTGCAAAGTAAGCTAAACCCAATAATAGTAGCTCCCACTGATGGGTTTTAAGCTCATATCCACATGCTTAACAACACTTAAGCAAGATTAATCTTATCTTTATAAAAAATGCCATTGTTTGTGTGTCCAGCCCTAATTCAGCTTCTGTGATCATTTTTCCATGAAACTGACACTACAAGCAGATTTGCAATGTGCGAAAACCCCCAGTGCTAGATAAATCACTCCAATTTGAAGAGATTCAAGCACTAGATTGTTTTTTTTTTTTTTAAATGCAAGTTCTTGTTAATTTGGCAATGGCGGCTACTACACACATCAATACACTCAATTAATGAGGCTAGGGGCTACACCTAGAAAATGAGAAGAGCCTCCAATGCTTGGATTAATCAATGGTTTGGTCTATAAAGGGAAAAAAAGTCTCCAAATACAATTATGAGAACATAGAGGATAAGCGTAGCAGCATAAGATTAGTAACACAAGAAGATGGTGGCCAAACCTGAGGCCGGGACACCTCTACCTCCCTCCTATCCACATGAGCCCACTCACACCAAAGGTGTGTTGGATGGAAGAGAGAGGCCCCAAGGGCTTTTACCCTATATACTAAGGGGTCTAGATCTTAGGCAAGGTTATGGGATTATTCCTTATACATGTATCAGTTAGAGACGAGAGGGCAAGGTTCCATTTCAATGCCCCTTTGGAAGTGAAGCCTGATGGAGATAGATGCCACAAGAGATGCACCAGTACTTTGCCTTGCTGGCCTTCTACCACCCAAGCATAATAGCCCATCCATCACCATTGGAGGACAAAGCATGCACTCTCTCCTTGCTAGCCATCACCATTGGAGGATAAAGCATGCACTTTTTCCTTGCTGGTCATCACCCACGCAAGTGCAAACAGCCCCACAACCATGGCAACACCATGACCAACCACATTGTAGCTCATGAAGAAGGTAGGGCAAGAACCAAAATCTGCTCTAATCTTAGGGGGCCACTCTGTCCACATATGTAGCACGTACGTTCAAGGGGTATTTAAAAAACCCCCTACTTATGGATTTTTTATTTTAAAAACACTCCTTCTATAACACTTTTTATAATAAAAGCACCCCTTATATACCAAAGTTTTCACCCCAGTTCAGTTTAAATCCCCTTATGTATATACATTTTTTAAGAGGAAAAAACCCCTTCTATTGAACTCACATGCTATCTTACATATTTTGAGCCCTCCCTCAAAATTTTGAGCCTTTTGTTGAACTCACAGGCTCTAATACCATGTGAGAACACAGTAGATAAGTGCAGTTGTGTCAGATCAACACAATAGGAGAAGATGACGAGCCGCAGCAGCAAGCCAACCTTAGGCCGCCGGGGCACCACTCCCTCCCTCCTATCCCCGTGAGCCCACTCACACCTAAGGTTTGTTGGAGGGATGAGAGAGGCCCCAAGGTATTTTACCCTATCTAAGGGGGTTTAGACCTTAGGCAAGGTTATGGGATTATTCCTTGTACACATGTCAGCTAGAGATGACAGACTCAAGGTTCCATTCCGATAACAATGGTTAGTCCATAGTGTGAACCAAACTTGACTTTATGAACTCTAGAACTATGTCATACTCTACTATCCAAATATAGTTGTCACACAGCCTATCCTGCACTGGTGGCATATCAACCATAATCTCACCAACCATGCTAGTGGCATAAGTTTGGAAGCTATCACCCAAGTGGGTCATCAATGTCCATAGGCGCACTAGTTAAACTCGATATCTCAACACTCCCTCTCGAGTTCACAACTCCACACACTGCACTCCAAGTAACCTTCTAAACCTATGGAGCTTCTCTAAACCCAATGCTTTTGTGAAGATATCAGCCACATGATCCCCTCTGTTGACATATACCAAATCAACAAGACCTACTAGAACCTTCTCCCTCATAAGTGATAATACATCTCAATGTGCTTTTGTCCTAGCATGATAGACTAGGTTACTCCACCAACTTTCGACCTGGACAAAGGAATGGGGATTATGAAGGCGCCTCAAGAACCCAGGAGGATGCTCGCAATGTGGCACTCAAGGACGAGAACAAGATTAAGATCCATGCATAGCTTCACGAAGGGTGTGACTCTGGAGGCGCTTCAATACCGAAGCAGTGCCTTGCATCCCTACGCTCTTTAATTCTATCCATGAGAATAATTAGCCCCTCTAGATTTTCTAATCCCCATTCTTAATTTCAGGTAGTTTGAGTGGAAGAATCTGTGTAACACCTTCGATCTCAAAATCTCGTCGTGGAAGGTTGTCCTTCTTCTTCTTTGTTTCTTTCACTCCCGCAAGAATCTAGAAAGTCCTTGGTCGTCTCGCTGGCTCAGTTTGTGGCTCACGTGGTAATATTATTGCCTTTCCCTTGTTACGGTCCATGTTTCTTCTTTACTCGTAGGGGATTCTAATGTGAATGATGTCATGGATAGGGCTACCTAATGTTACAACTGCTTGGCTTGAGCCCTTGTCACAACTTGCAGTAGAACTACCTTTTTTTTTATCTAGAGAAGATGATAGACATGTACGCTTACAATTCCCAATCCAATGGCGGGCAAAGATGTATTCATCTGAGGATTTAGATTTGTTGGCTTAAGAGGGCAGTCACTGATCAAACAATCAATGCCACTTCATATGCCATCTATCTAATCGAGGTGGGTTATGTGTTGTTGATTTTGGGATGGCTCTCATTGAGAATTTGGCCATGTTGGCAATTGGTGTGTATCAAGCATCAAATATCCTAGTTGAGCCATGTGATGCTAATTCCTTGATGGACTTCCTACCACTGAGTCTGGGTATTCTACATAGAGATTTGGTGGGTTCGAAGGTTCATCTATGATTGGATTAGACTCGATTAGCCTTCTAGGAGTTGTTCTTATTAGCACGGCTGGTTGAGGCGTTAAAACACTGGAGGTGGAATCTTCATGTCCCTCCCAATGATGATTGGGTTCCTATTGGCATAGGTGGCGTTAGTACCACTAGGAGGTGGAGGAGGAATTTTGGTAGTGCTAGCACTCCCACCATTCTCATCATTCTTTGGTCATGATGGTAGCAATTAGATGATTCATGGTTCTCATACCTTCTACAATATCCACACAACTGATTTGTTCTTGCACTTGGAATTGGACATTTGTGAGCCATGTGGTTGTTTCTACAAATAGCACACCACATCATTTCTTGTCCAAGAGCCAAATGAGGATGGCCAATCTCTCTTGGCTACCATGAGTATATAACATGCACGTTCCTAAAAGGTGAATTTGGGCATGTTCTTGGATTCATCTAGGTATATAATTTAGTCGTATAGCGGATATGCAGATTTCACATTGTGAATTTTTCGTCTGAGTTGCGGCTAGTTGATATTGTGCTTATTCTTTCTATCTTTAGTGGTGCATTTGCCCTAGCAACTACTTATTTTTTGTACTAATTCTTTCTATTTGCTACTTCCCTTAGTGCTAGGCTTCATTATGGCTGAGTCTACCCTGCATCTCTGGAGGTTTGACAGAAACTCAGTACGAAGGCCTCACACAAAAGAGAGCAAGTTGGGCACAACACAAGGTTGATATGTTACGAACCACCAAGTATTGTACCCTTTTATAGGCATGTATTATGAAATCTCTCCATGGTTGTGGAGTGTGAAGAAGATAGAACAGAAACCTTAAGCACATACAAGAGAGCAAGTTGGGCACAACACAAGGTGATTGTATTATAAATGATATGTTATGAACCACCAAGTATAATACTCTTTTATAGGCATCAAACCCTACTCTTTAGACTCTAACTAAGAGGTTGTTCACACCTAGAGTGTTCACATGAAGTTGGCTACAGTATTATAAATGATATGGTATGAACCACCAAGTATAATACTCTTTTATAGGCATCAAACCCTACTCTTTACACTCTAACTAAGAGGTTGTTCACACCTAGAGTGTTCACATGAAGTTGACTACGGACCTAATGACTGGATGCCCATATCCCCAATGTCACATGGTATTTTGGTGTATTTCTAACACCCTCCCTTAACAGAATATCCATGGGTACTATGATGTTAATGCTAGCTTAGTTGCTATTTACAAAGCTCTTTGATAACCATCCAAGTGCCCGTAGGTCTTACTCATGGTGGCTTATAATGCCAGTCAATGATGTGGATGTTAGATATCTAGTTATGATTACATTTCACTAGTAGGATAGAGGGGTGCCCACAAGTGGGCTAGCGCTGGCTGGTTTTGGGGGATGACTCAGGGAGAGAACCCTTGACTCAACATATAAAGTAAATTTAGAAAAAAAAAGGAGAATCTCCCTAGATGATTAATTTGTTGATGAAGATCTTCTTGATGTAGCTAATAGTATAAATCAAAGAAGACATGCGAGGGCCAAATCCCATAGCCTGTATAAGCTGTGATAGAAAGGACCAACTAACGTGATCATAAGCCTTTTCAATATCCAGTTGAATCATAACCACCTCTTGCCTCGAAGCCCTTGCATAATCCATTCCAATTTGTACATTCAGTATATTATGCAAAATATTCCGACCATTAATAAATCCATATTGCCTTGGATGAATCAAAGTAGGAAGAAAACACTGCAACCTCTTGGCCAACACCTTTGCAAATATCTTATACATGCTCCATTGACGTACATTAATTGGGGATGGAGCTTTAGGCAATAAACGTACAAGCCCAATCTTTTAACTCGCAGACATGATACCTGTATTTTGGATCATGTTCTCAATGTGTTCATGAAGCCTGACATGATGATGATGCATATCCCTTTTCAGATGATAATGCGTTAAATCTTCTTAAGGGGTTCTTAGCCTTATAAATGGACAGTTTCTTGCCCTTGTATAATTGATTTATGAGCATGATAGATGAGTTACATGAAGTATTCAAGCTCAAAAACCCCTTTGTCCCAAACAATGCTAATATAGATTTATACCCGATTTGGGACTAACAAATTGACCACTCAAATCAAGGGGCAAATATAATTTGATGCTTTAAAGAGGTTTAGCAACACTTGAATGTGAGATATGAACCATTAATGGCCCTAAAAGCCTCAGATGATTAGTACTAATCAAGGTATTAGTAAAAGTAATTTTCTATTAATTGAGGAGAAAATACCCTGAATTGGAGAGAACTAGCAGAGGGGAAAATCAAGGGGATTTTTCAATATGAACCTTTGGCAAGATATAGTGAGTCCCCAATGGAAGGGTTCAACCCTCAATGGTCCAAAAATATAAGGATTAGTGCCGATTAATCATTGATTTAGTAGAGGCAAAAACTATTTGTAGTGCAAAAAAGAGGTCAACTTGGAGTGTCAAAATTGAAGCACCAAATGATGGGGCTTTTGCAAAGTAAGCACAAACCCAATAATAGTAGCTCCCACTGATAGGTTTTAGGCTCATATACACATGCTTAACAACACTTAAGCAAGATTAATCTTATCTTTATAAAAAATGCCATTGTTTGTGTGTCCAGCCCTAATTCAGCTTCTGTGATCATTTTTCCATGAAACTGACACTACAAGCAGATTTGCCATGTGCCAAAACCCCCGGTGCTAGATAAATCACTCCAATTTGAAGAGATTCAAGCACTAGATTGTTTTTTTTCAAAAAAAATGCAAGTTCTTGTTAATTTGGCAATGGCGGCTACACGCATCAATACACTCAATTAATGAGGCTGGGGGCTACACCTAGAAGCTGAGAGCCTCCAATGCTTGGATTAATCAATGCTTTGGTCTATAAAGAGAAAAAAAGTCTCCAATGGTAGGGGGTAGAAGAGGGAGATGACCTAACTAGCCAAAAATGGTGAAAAAGTAATAAATGTGTAATTACTCACTAATTAAGATTAGGATATGTGATGATGAGTAGAGAATTAGCATAAACAATGAGCTCACGGTGAGAGGCATGGCTCTAATACCATGTTGGCAATCGCAAATAAATCAACCATGGAGCTATGGAGGATGAAATCTCTCCATGGTTATCGATTGTGAAGAAGAGAGAAGAGAAAGGTTGGGCACACAAAAGAGAGCAAGTTGCACACAAGGTAATTATATTATAAATGATATGTTATGAACCACCAAGGACAATACCCTTTTATAGGCATCAAACCCTATCTTTAGACTTTAACTAAGAGGTTGTTCACACTAAGTTGGCTATAGACCTAATGACTAGATGCCCATATCCCCAATGTCACATGGTATTTTGGTGTATTTATAACAAAGTTATCATCAAATTCTATGGCATCCAAGCAACACTCAACTAGAGTTCAATGTCTTTTGGCATATAACACTACATCATGTAGTTGCTTACTTCTCAGCCCTTCCAACAACATTAAAATTAGACTAGTTTGGCTTGATTTTTCCTTAGTAGGACATTTGATGTTCAAGTTCTTGAGACAATGATGTAGCCCCCCATGTTCAAGCTACTTGAATTGATATAATTATGTTATAGAGCTATGCTTGACACCTATTTTAGAGAACCCTATTGTAAATGCTAGCTCCAAGTCTCACATGGTTTCTCTCTATGAACTTCAAGCATTTGAAACCAGAGTAAAGCCTTGCTTTCCATGGTTAAGATGAAAACATCTATCTTCATTCGAGGATCGGTCACCCTTTATATTGTACAAACTTGCTTAAAAGTGACCAAATGGCTGTAGGGATCTCTCATTCCATAAAACCTAAAAATTAGCTTCGCTCTAGGAGAGAGGCTCTTATCTTGGGATGGCCATACTCTGCTTCCTCTCTCATACCCCTTATTAGGTGTGACCACCACCAAAACGGCATTTATAGTTCTTCTCATTCCATGGGCTATATGAGTTCTAACATTTGTTGCACTTGGTTTTGCTATTGTCTTGGGAGCCATTGTGTCCATGGGCCTAGGTTTAACTCTGGGAGGTACTTGAGCATAGGACAGTCCCACATAATCATAGACTAGTATGTGTAAAGATGTTTCTCTCAATACAAAGATTGAATATGCAACATTGAACACCATATTAGATAATTTGGGAAAAATCCCATTCCCATTTGAACAATGGGATCATGGTGAACTTGTCCGAACTTTTGTCAAAACCCCCTCATGTGACATATCATTGGAACGACCTTGAAGAGTAGAATCTAGATCTTCAATCTCTGACAAATTTGGAGTTGGCATGTTTAAGATATATTCAAAATTAAATGGAGTGATTGATTCCCAAAATATGAGATTTTTCCCAAATTTTCTAATATTGACATGGGTATCCATATGCTATTAGTAGTATAACACTCTTGGCTCTCCACCCTTGTGGTTCCCCATACGAAATGGATTATTACTACTAGTTTAACTAGGGTTACTCACCTAGTTCTTTCTAAAAGCATAGTTTCTTGCCTAACAATTTTCATACTAATGGAAGCTAATTGTTTCCTTATAGGGTCTAAGATGTAGGGAATCCTAACTTTGGCTTTAGGTAGTTTCCCTTGTGGAATAGAATGAAAATCCTTCTCTTCGAGGTGTCTATCTCAAATGATAGAGGCATGCAAATATTCACATTATGAGCCAACTCATGTGGCATGTTCTTGCTTTATTTCTTCGATCGCTCTCGAGATGTATATGTTACCTTCCTTATCTGTATACGTAGTTTGATCATTAGTAGGATGATAAAAGTTACTGACTAGGGGCATGTTGAGAAACGTATAGTTTTCATCCACATCCCTCCATACAATGGTGTTGTAAAGAGGTTGCCATGTGAAGCCTATATTGCCATGATTAGCTCCAACTGTCTTCATAAATAATCTATCTATTACATTTGAAGGTTGAGCCTAAACAATGATCCATGTGAGTTCTTAAAGTTTCATGGACTCTATGAGGTCCATAGAGTGAATGCGAGGAAGAGGGAGCACTTACATTCCTTGCAAGTAAACACATATACACAAGAGAGAGCAAGACAAAAGAGAGAGATGGATGGCTGAATTTTCTTCTATCTTCTTCTCTTCTCTACAACCATAAACTAAAGAGATAATAGGGAAAGTAATTTTCTACTATAATATACAATTGTGAGAACATAGAGGATAAGCGTAGCAGCATAAGATTAGTAACACAAGAAGATGGTGGCCATGCTGAGGCCGGGACACCTCTACCTCCGTCCTATCCCCATGAGCCCACTCACACCATGGATGGAAGAGAAAGGCCCCAAGGGCTTTTACCCTATATACTAAGGGGTCTAGATCTTAGGCAAGGATATGGGATTATTCCTTATACATGTATCCGTTAGAGACGAGAGGGCAAACGCCCCCTTGGAAGTGAAGCCTGATGGAGATAGATGCCACAAGAGATGCACCAGCACTTTGCCTTGCTGGCCTTCTACCACCCAAGCACAATAGCCCATCCATCACCATTGGAGGACAAAGCATGCACTCTCTCCTTGCTAGCCATCACCATTGGAGGACAAAGCATGCACTTTTTCCTTGCTAGTCATCACCACGCAAGTGCAAACAGCGCCACAACCATGGCAGTACCACAACCAACCACATTGTAGCTCATGAAGGAGGTAGGGCAAGAACCAGAATCTGCTCTAATCTTAGGGGGCCACTCTGTCCACATATGTAGCACGTACGTTCAAGGGGTATTTAAAAAAACCCCTACTTATGGATTTTTGAATTTAAAAACACTCCTTCTATAACACTTTTTATAATAAAAGTACCCCTTATATACCAAAGTTTTCACCCCAGTTCAGTTAAATTCCCCTTATCTATATACATTTTTTATAACTCCATAAGAGGAAAAAACCCCTTCTATTGAACTCACGTGCTATCTTACATATTTTGAGCCCTCCCTCAAAATTTTGAGCCTGTTGTTGAACTCACGGGCTCTAATACCATCATGTGAGAACATAGAAGATAAGTGCAGTAGTGTCAGATCAACAGAATAGGAGAAGACGACGAGCTGCAACAAGCCAACCTTAGGCCGGGGCACCTCTCCCTCCCTCCTATCCTCGTGAGCCCACTCACGGGGATAGGAGGGAAGATGACGAGCCGCAGCAAGCCAACCTTAGGCCGGGGCACCTCTCCCTCCCTCCTATCCCCGTTAGCCCACTCACACCTAAGGTTTGTTGGAGGGATGCGAGAGGCCCCAAGGTATTTTACCCTATCTAAGGGGGCTTAGACCTTAGGCAAGGTTATGGGATTATTCCTTGTACACATGTCAGCTAGAGATGATAGACTCAAGGTTCCATTCCAATAACAATGGTCAGTCCATAGTGTGAACCAAACTTGACTATATGAACTCTAGAACTATGTCATACTCTACTATCCAAATATAGTTGTCACACAGCCTATCCTGCACTGGTAGCATATCAACCATAATCTCACCAACCATGCTAGTGGCATAAGTTTGGAAGCTATCACCCAAGTGGGTCATCAATGTCCATAGGCACACTAGTTAAACTCGATATCTCAACAATCCCTCTCGAGTTCACAACTCCACACACTGCACTCCAAGTAACCTTCTAAACCTATGGAGCTTCTCTAAACCCAATGCTTTTGTGAATATATCAGCCACATGATCCCCTCTGTTGACATATACCAAATCAACAAGACCTACTAGAACCTTCTCCCTCATAAAGTGATAATACATCTCAATGTGCTTTTGTCCTAGCATGATAGACTGGGTTACTCACCAACTATATACTACTTATGTTGTCATAATAAATGATAGTGGACCTATCCATGGGCTCACCCTTATCACCAAGTAGCTTTTAAAACCAAGCTTCCTCACAAGTTATCACTCATAGCAATTCCCCTATACTCTACCTCTGTACTTGACAAGGAAACAATTGGCTATTTCTTGCTGCTCTCCAACTCATAGCAGCACTCCCAAAGGAAAACATAAAGCCACTGGTAGATCTTCAGTCTACAACACTACCATCCCAATCAGCGTCTACATACTTGTGTAGTTGTATCTCTGTGCCAGCCATAGAAAGTCCATAATCAACTCTGGACTTTATATACCTGAGAATCTATCTAGCCACATCCAAGTGTGGCTTCTTAGGGTCCTGCATAAACTAACTCATAAGTCCAATAGCATAGCTCAAGTCTTATACTCAAGTCCTAGTAATGGTCATGTAGGTCAAGATACCCCCACTATGCGCCTGTACATAGTGGGGTCCTCCAAAAGCTCACTTGTATCTATGAAGACTTACAAAGCTTATTGTACACCATACTTAGATAAAATATCCAAGCCATACTACCTTTCTAAAACAACAAAATGCCATGAGGTGATCTCACTACTTCTATATCCAAGAAATACCATAGCTCACCCAAATCCTTCATCTCAAACTTCTACTCACCACCTCTATATCAAAGAAATACCATAGCTCACCCAAATCCTTCATCTCAAACTTCAGCTTCAAAAGCATCATGTGGGATATCTATTGTTACAACATTTAGTTGAGGTGTTAATGTATATGAGGTTTGCGCATTAGCTGGTTGAAGTTTGATGTTGTCTCAGGGGGTGCACTACTAGAAAACCCTTGGTATCACGTGCATTCAAGAGGTATTTAAAAAACCCCTTAACTAAAATTTTCCCCCCAATAAAACAACCCTCTTTACTTATGAACCGATTTTTTTCTAAAGTTGAATTAAAAAACCCCTCCTGTTAATGTAATTCTGTTAATTTTTCTCAATCTATCTAATTAAAAAACCCCTGCTGAACTCACGTGGTATACTAACATTTTTTGAGGTGAACCCCCCGAGGATGTTATAGACTAAACTTAACAAATTAGAATGTATGTATTATGATTGGTAAAAGACTTTACTATTTGCTCCATGGTATTGGAAAGCTCCTGAGAAGCTAATTTATAGGTTGCTAGAGGGGATTTATTTAGAGCTTATAAAAACTTGGCACACAACACAATTTTTAGGCTTCTACGCAAGATTTTTCGGTGTTCTCACAAATTTGTGAGATTTTTTTCACACATTCGATGTAATACAAATTTTAAAAAATAACGTAATAAGGGCCAACCACCATAAGACAAAAACTTTTCATCAGAAAATCATAACTTATTTTGAGAGATTATTTTAGTCTTATTTATATAAATAATCTAACCAATATCTTGAGTTTGTTCATGTTTAACACCTTCTTGACCTTGAGCTTGAGTAGAAGCAAGTTGTTCCATAGTGGATGAGTGCTGTGAGATCCCACTGCCCCCTCTACGCACCGGATTCCCAGATAGTAGCAGCGGAAGTAGCTTCCTCTTGCGTGGGGCAGGGTTTCTCACTCAGGGCCTCACCCTTGAATGTCCGGGCACGAGACTAAGCTGGTGGTCATTCCGAAAACCGAAACCGAGAAAATTTTCCATGCCCGAAAGCCGGGACGATTCCACCATTTTTATTTTTTTAACGAATTCTTTTAATGAGGTCAAGATACTGAACTACCTTCATCTGATAAAATCGGATAGAAGGGAAACTATTACAGACTTAACTTTGAAGGAATCAACGCTTTTATCCTCATTGAATCAGGCACAGCCGCCGCCGCTGATTTATTCTTTAGAGAAGTCTTCAGGATTCTAATTAACTACTCGAGTTCTAAGCGTATTCCTATAAATGAATTTTATTATTAAAACTCTACTAATTCCATCCGGCCCATGGGTTAGCCACCGCCCGAACACTGGAATAGTAGAACCAGATAAGTACTCACCCACCCATAATTGAAAGCCTTTCTTAACTTTTGCTTTAGAATACAGACACTCACACACTCCTCTTTAAACTTTAATTTATAAAACAATCCATTGACAAACAATTACTAGTTACAGATGTCATAACTCAAAATTTCCATTCAATCCTTGTTTCTCACAAATTAGTATCACTCTGGACTCTCCATTGAGACCAGCAGGTCAACAATGAGATCCAGTAATAGATTACAATAATTTTCTCGTCATCATTCATATATACATCTTCCACGACATATGCATGGGTGTCCTAAGCACCGCGAGCCCATGCATCGCCTGGTCAGAACCCTCTAGGATCCTCCTTTGGTGTCCTGGAACTTCCCTCAGGGACCGCTTCATCAGCCCTCGCCCATCATACCGGAAGCACACCATTTTACACCATACCTAGGCTGGTCAAGACCTGGGCAAGTTTTTGTTGCGTGAGCCGTCCTTTGAACACTCCCCGTTCTAGCTGTTGCAACCAAACTTCCCTTAGAAAAAACACATATACCAAATGCTCCCTTCACCATTCTCGCGTAAGACAGTCCTTTAAGAAAACAGGGTTTCTATGCAAGTTTTTAGTTTTGATTTTCTTTTGAATATAATGGATATATCTTAATTCCGTATCCCAAGACTTCTAGATCACAGGTCTGGATTCCCAAGCAGAATTCCTTGAATTTTGTAATCTTGATCCTCTAATCAAGATTCAAAGATCTCAACTTAGTTTCAGATTTGGTGGGTGATTTGAGTGTAGATTACTGAACTGGTTACATCATCTATTCTTGAAACTGACGAAGGAGTTAATATGTCTTGGTCATAGTCTGATTCAGGTTTTTAGACTAGAAAGGTTCTCTCTGAACTATCTTTATCGAAGGGTAATATTTCAATTACTACTTTACTGAATTTCATTCATTGAGTATTTACTTAACTGAATTCAAAACTAATCACGAATTCCTATGAGGGATAAATTAATCATTTAACTAAAATTCAAACTTCGATAGATTTTCTAAATTTTCTCATTATCATCCTAGAGAATATGAAACCGTAAAATTTTCTTTCCCAGAGTATTTACTTAATTCATTTACCCATATTCAAGGATTAAAGACAACTCTTGTTTTCATATAAAAATTATGTATGCATCTATTTATACACAAAATCCAACTTCTATGGAAATAACACTTTTATATAAAAGAAAATCCTTTTATGCATCTATTTATGCATAAAAAATAATATTAGTGAAAGTAACACTTTTACAATAAAAAATTTCTTTTATGCATCGTTTTATGCATAAAAATCGATTTTGATGAAAGTAACACTTTTATAAAAAAATAATCTTTTATGCATCTATTTATGCATAAAAATCCTTTTTGATGAAAGTAACACTTTTATAAAAAAAATATTCTTTTATGCATCTATTTATGCATAAAAATCCATTTTGATGAAAGTAACACTTTTATAAAAAAAATATTCTTTTATGCATCTATTTATGCATAAAAATCCATTTTGATTAAAGTAACACTTTTATAATAAAAAAATATTCTTTTATGCATCTATTTATGCATAAAAATCCATTTTGATGAAAGTAACACTTTTATAATAAAAAATATTCTTTTATGCTTCTATTTATGCATAAAAATCATTATTGATCAAAGTAACACTTTTGTAATAAAAAAATTAACCAATATGCATCTTTCTATTCATAGAATTTATATCTAATGAAAATCACTCTTTTATAATAAAAAAACAATAACCAATATGCATCTTTCTATGCATAGAATTGATATCTAATAATAATCACTCTTTTATAATTAAAAATAATAATCAATATGCATCTTTCTATGTATAGAATTTATATCTAATGAAAATCACTCTTTTATAATAATAAAAAAATAACCAATATGCATCTTTCTATGCATAGAATTTATATCTAATGAAAATAACTCTTTTTAATTTTAAAAAAAACCAATATGCATCTTTCTATGCATAGAATTTAAATCCAACGGAAATAACACTTTTAGAATAAATATATCTCTACTATGCATTTTTCTATGCATAGAATGAAAATGACACTTTTAGAATACACAAACGATAGGGATTATTCTTTTAGAATAATAAAAGATGAAACTTATTTCACAAATTTTTAGAAAATTTTGCCATAACCTCCTTTGTATGGCTGACCATTTTTCAAATTTTCCTACTTTAATTTACTTAAAAATTAACCCCAATTGGTTTAAAGCATTCTAGACTAATTAAATTTCACTTTTAAAAGAGAACAATATGAAAAGTTTAATTCCAACAATTAGATTACGTAACTAGGATAGAGAAGGGCTGATTTTAAGAATGAGAGAGGGGGAAAGCCTTCCCAACAAGGCATAGCATCCATTTATCATTTCAAACAAAACAAAAATTAGAAAACCATTAAAAGAATAAAGAAAAATATAAGATTTCTAAATTACATGAATTCTGGGATCTTTCTTTTGGCTTGATGGTTTGAGGGATCTACTCTTGTTTGCAACAAGAGTGGCCACTAAATCTTTAGAAGAGGGAATGGTCAAAAACTAGTGAATTATTAAGAAATTCACAGTTCTTGGCTCTTGGGAGGAGTAGAGTAACAGTGCATAAAACACTATTAAGCTTCAACAAAGGGGGAGGCTTCTATTTATAGGAAAAAGTGAGCTTCTAACCAAGCAAACTGATTCTAGAATTTTCCAGATCAGTTTGGTCAATTTTTGACCATTTTTAGGTCAGTTTAGCTTACTTTTTGGAACTAGACTTGAATTAGGAGAGAGGAGAGAGGAGAGATGAAATATCTCAATTTTTGATAATTTAAAACTCCACCACACGTGAAATAGGCACCTCCTTCATGAGGGGGGAATTCCCACTGTGAGGTGTCAAAAATCCATTTTTTTAGTATTTCCTTTGGTCCTTAGTCCACTCTTCATCTTATGTGAGTATTTACTCATTTTTTAGGGGGATTTTCTTTATTTCTTCTATTTATCTTCTCCACACATTTGGATTAATCTGATTGGCTCCTCAAAACCTTAATTTAAAATTTTCAGAAAATCTGGACCCCTATGATAAGGCCTCTTGAACAGATTATACTTGATTTCTATTGCACCTTCTGAAAATCTTTTTGAACTTTTGTTTCGGGGGAACTTATTTTAATAAGAAGAGATATTTTTTCATCCAAAAATATTCAAAATCTGAATAATCTCTCTCTAGAATATTTTCTCTCTCTAGACCAAAACAGGTAGAAACAAGATCTTTTATATTTCTGAAGAGGGATTTGATTACAGGGGAAGATGCTGGACATCTTGAGAGGCTGGGGAGGAATCTTACATTCTCTCCCACTTGAAAAACGCGAGATGTCCTCATCTCGCAAACTGGGGATAATCCCATAACAGTTCGACTTCTTTCTCCCAGTTGCATCTTCAGAAGGATAGAACTTCCATTTGACCAATAATTCTCTCAAAATTCTGTTCTTGAGAACCTTTTCTCGAATATCAAGGATTTCTTCAGGTTGGAGTTCCATCTGCCCTTGGGTTGAAGAAGTTAAGATTTCATCATCAAGCACATGATTCGGGCTTGGTACATACTTTTTAAGAAGGCTGACATGAAATACATTATGTACTTTGAGATGAGGAGGCAGAAGAAAACTCATAGGCCAAGTCACCTACTTTCTTTGTAATCAGATATGGCCCACAATATCTTGGGGATAACTTCTTGTACTTCCCAAGAGATAGAGAACTTTTTTTGGGGCGGCATACTCGAATGAAGACCATATCTGCTTCTTCGAATTTTCTGTCTGTCCTCTTCTTATCTACATACTGCTTCTGTCTATCCTAGGCAGCTTTTATATCTTTGCGAATTGACTCCATGTTATCAAGCATCTGTCTGGACATCTTGACCCTAATCAATGGGTCGGAGACCAAGTTAATGGAGTTAAGCAATCTTGTCCATACAGAGCTTTGAAAGGGCTCATCCCAATACTTTAGTGATAAGAAGCATTGTAGGCAAACTCGACTAGGTGCAGATAGCTTAGCCACTTCTTGGGTTCCCTGCCACAGCATGACCAAAGTATATCTTCGATTACTTGGTTTACCCTTTCTGTTTGACCACCATCAGTCTCAGGGTGGTAAGCTGTGCTGAGATCCAAGAAAGTTCCTACTACTTCAAAAAATGCAATCCAAAATCTTGACATGAATTTGGGATCTCGATCACTTACTATTCTTCTGGGTATAGGCATGAAATCTGAAGATTTCCTTGAGAAACACTCTGGCAACATCCATTGCAGTGTAGGTTTCTTCTCCAGGAATTAGATGGGCAACTTTGGTTAGTCTATCACCTACCACAAAGATGGAGTTGTAACCTGATTGCACTGAAGGTAACCCATTAATAAAATCCATACTGATGCATTCCCACTTCATCTGCTGGGGGATGTCTAATGGTGGATGTAACTTCCCAGGCATTTTTACTCTCTCGGCTTTGACTTTCTAATAACAGGTGTCAGACATTGACGTACATGATTAAGCATATCCTTTTTTAGACCAGGCCAAAAGAAGCTTTTCTTCACACACATGTAGGTTTTGATGAAACCTGGATGTCCTGCAATAAGGCTGTCATGGGCTTCATTCAAAATTTGACCCTTAGTTTCCTCATCATTGGGAATGCATAGTCTACGATTATAATACATAATTCCATCATCCAGGCTACACCCTTAAACTCGGTTCAACTCTTGTGGAGTTTTGCTTTCCTGCATAAGTAGGGTAGCAATAGGGCCAAAGAATCTATCCTGCATGATCTTCTCACTTGCTTCAATAATCAAAGAATTTGACACTACAGTAATTGCAAGCAAGGAGGCTTTTTTGCTGAGGGCATCTGCTACCACATTTTCTTTGGCTGGGCGGTACTTGATTTCAAAATCAAATTCCTGCAGGGTCTGCATCCACCGTCTTTGGCACATGTTGAGATCCTTCTGAGTGAAGATCCATTTTAAGCTCTGATGATCTGTCATCAAAGTGAATCTTTGACCCAGTAGGTAATGTCTCCACAACTTCAGGGCATATACTACTGAAAGTAGTTCCACGTCATGGACAGCATAATCCCTCTCATGAGTTCTGAGTTTTCAGGATTCATAGGCCACTACATGACCTTCCTGCATGAGTGCACCTCCCAGGGCAAAACCACTGGCATCAGTTACTACTTCAAAGGGTAGAGAGAAATCTGGTAGCTTTAGAACGGGATTAGTTACCAAGGCGGTCTTCAGCTTATCAAAAGAACTCTGGCACCTGGCAAACCATTGAAACGGGATATTCTTCTTGAGAAGATTAGTCAGGGGGGAAGCTATGAGAGCATACTTTGGTATAAAAATTCTATACCAACCAGTCAATCCCAAGAATCCTCTGACTTCTTTCACTGTCTTTGGTTCAGGCCAATCTATGACTGCTTGGACTTTAGCGAAATCTGGAGAAATTCCATCTTTGTTACCAGAAAGCCCAAGTATTCAACATGGTCGGTAGAGAAAGTGCATTTGCTCTTTTTTACAAAGAGTTGGTGCTTCCTTAGGATCTCAAGAACTCTTCTGACATGAGCTTCATGGTCAACTACATTCTTTGAGTAAATCAAAATATCATCAAAGAAAACAAGAACAAAATCATCCAAGTATTCTCTGAGAATGTCTTGCATTAGGCGATTGAATGTAGCTGGGGCGTTTGTCAATCCAAATGGCATGACAGTGAATTCATAATGCCCATACCGAGTATTGATGCTGTCTTCGGGATATCTTACTCATTAATCCTGATCTAATAATACCGTGATTTGAGATCTATCTTTGTGAAGATCTGGGCTCCACTTAGCCTATCCAGAAGCTCATCAATTCTGGGGATAGGATACTTATTCTTAACTGTCAGCTGATTGAGACCTCTGTAGTCCACACAAAGTCTTAGCGTTCCATCTTTCTTTTTGTGAAAGAGAACTGCCGCACCCCAAGGTGAAACACTGGGTCTTACAAACCCTTGTTCCAATAGCTGTCTTAGCTGTTCCTTGAGTTCGATGGCTTCAGGAACCGGCATTTTGTACGTGCGCAAGGCTACTCGCTGAGCTCTGGGAGTCAATTCTATCACATGATCTACTTTCCGAATTGGAGGCATCTATGTTAGCTCTTCTTGGAATAAGTCATCATAATCACTTAACCATTCAAGTTCTTTAGCTTTTAACTTTGAGTCTATCGGATTCATTTTGACAAGATAAATGCGCTGCTTCTTTCTAAGTCCTTTTTACTAACTGCTCTGCTGACTTGGGGATCCTGAAATTTCGGTTCCTTGAACCTTGTTTTCGTGAAGGTCACGGAAGGAAATGGTTCCATTATGACAGTGAATGTCAGCTTGATTTTTGTGGAGCAGTCCATTCCAAGGATCCTGTCGAAAACTCCTAAAGGTATAACTCTGAACTGACTGCTCTGGCTGCTGCTGCTATAGTCTGAGGTGAAACTCTTTCTCTTTGGTCGCCCCAGTTCTGGGAAGGAGTTCTGAGGCTATTCTGTGTTGAAAATACAAGTGAATAGAGTGTGTGCAAGAACAAGCCCTTGGTTAGAGGCTGTAAAAGAGAATGTGTAAATGTGAAAAGGTGAGAAGAATCTACTGGGAGAGAATAAAGGGTAGCATGAGAAGATTTAGAAAGTGTGGAGATATTCTGGGAGATATTCTGGGAAAAGTGAAGAGGTGGAGAGAATCAAGCAAAAGAGGTGCAGATATTCTGGGAGAGGTGGAGTGAATCAAGGAGAAATCAGTGGGATTAGATGCTTGGATGTAAACTCTATAAATTAAGGCATTGGCCTAATGAGAATTTACTGGTTTTTGATTATCCATGCCTACATTAAGCTATTTGCTAATTACTCACTAATTACGTCTTAATTATTATCTAATCACATGTTGATTCTAGTATTTGATCCACCATAGCTCATCACATTGCTCTAATTTCAACACATGGTATCAGAGCATGCCTATAATCCCTCAGGTTTATGAGCCCGTTATCTAATTAATTAGGATTAGTAGATAATTAGAAATTAATCAAATTTTTAGTTATTTTTCAACTCACCTCTGTACCCCCAGCCAGTGGAGAAGCTCCCTCTCCTTGCACACTCAACCATTGCCCAAACCCTTCTAGCCCAAGATAGCTAACCCATAGGAGCTCCAGCCAAGCCAATCACAAGCGCAAACCGCCGGCGCATCTAGGAGGATTTACGTTTTTTTCCAGCGCAGGTTTTTCTGAGAAAAATTGAGATCTTCACTTCATCAAATCAAATCAACCTAATTTCTCTTAGCCCCAGGGGTTTTCAAGCATGCTCTACAAGCTGGTGAAGTCAGAACTCAATTTGATTAAGTCTACAGTGAGATCCAAGCTCTTCATCAAATCTGCAAGTGACTTTGGTAAAACACAGATTAAGCTTTCAATATTTGGTCAAATCTTGTGTTTATTGGCTTAATCCTCTACTAGACTCATTGCTATTGATGGCCTTGAAAGCATTTGAGCTTATTGAAGTCTAAGGCACCAGATCTGGACTCCCCGCATACTCTATTTTTTGCACACAAAATAATGGATTAATTTACTAATCAATGATTAATCAATGCTAATCACTATATTTTGGTACAATTGAGGGTCAAATTGATACAAATCCCTATAACTTCATATTTCAATTCGGAGTTGGTTTGATACTCCAGCCATCCCGTACAAATTGGTTACCCTTGATTTAATGTAATTTCTGGTTGGGTAAATTGTGCTGATAAATTTGTGATAATCATCATTTTGCATTTAACCCTTGGTTAATGCCTATAAATGTCACTCAAATTCAAGATTATTCACAGCCAAATTTGCATTTGGGAATGTGCATAAGAATGAATGCTATATGCATTATGTATTGGGCACATTACATGAGTGTAAATATGGGATCAGACACTGCCCTTGTCCAGAATAAGGCAAGAGGTAAGACCTCCCACATAGATTTGGGTTTGCATTGCATAATGATACAAGATAAACATCAAAAGCCCAAAAGAACTATCAGCAAAATGGTTAAACATGTTGCTCACATGGAGCAAGAAGACCTGACGGACAAGCTCATGGCCCCAGCCATGAAAGAAGAAGAACATCTCCTTCCAAGAGGAAGATCCACACCAAGAAGATCTAGAGGAAGCATTGAAGGAAGACATGGACACGAGAAGAGAAGCTGCCACAAGAAGACTGAAAGAAGAGACGGACGCGTGGAGAGAAGCTGCCACGACAAGAAGACTGAAGACAAAAGAAGATGTGAGGCTCCAAAGAGTGAGGAGCCATGTGAAAATCTCTGAGAGAGAGAGAGAGACCCCACAACTCAATGTAACCTGCCCCAACAAAGTAAAACCACCTCTGAGCCACCGATGATGTAGGCCACGTGGTAGATGTATGTGTGAGCACTTTAGTCGAGGTCGCGGGTAACTATAGTAAGTGTTGGACACATAGAGAGAGAGAGTGTCAAGGACTATGAGTTTAGGGACTCGAGGCACTGGTCGCAGAGGCTATCAAGTAAGAGAGAAACTTGGTATAGGGTCTAGGTGTGCTAAGATAACTTGAGGGGAGGTGTGCTAGACACTAGTCATCGCAGACTATCAAGTAAGGAGGGAAACTTGGTATAGGGTCTAGGTGTTCTAGGAGTACACTTGAGGGGAGGTATTGAAAATACAAGTGAATAGGGTGTGTGCGGGAACAAGCCCTTGGTTAGAGGCTATAAAAGAGAATGTGTAAATGTGAAAGAACCTATGAAAAGGTGAGAAGAATCTACTGGGAGAGAATAAAGGGTAGCATGAGAAGATTTAGGAAGTGTGGAGATATTCTGGGAGATATTCTCGAAAAAGTGAAGAGGTGGAGAGAATCAAGCAAAAGAGGTGGAGATATTCTGGGAGAGGTGGAGTGAATCAAGGAGAAATCAGTGGGATTAGATGCTTGGATGTAAACTCTATAAATTGAGGCATTGGCCTAATGAGAATTTGCTGGTTTTTAATTATCCATGCCTACATTAAGCTATTTGCTAATTACTCACTAATTACGTCTTAATTAATATCTAATCACTTTGTTAATGATGTTGATTCTAGTATTTGATCCACCATAGCTCATCACATTGCTCTAATTTCAACACTCTGGATAGAGGCAGACGGCTGAGCTGGAGTTCTCCTGGGATTTCCCTGATTTGGGCGAGATGGACCTTGATTTGGCTGATAGAAAGGGAGTAGTCTCTGCACTCGGTCCTTGACTTCCTTGTCCCCTTGACATGGCAAGAGTCGCGTAGTCTTTTAGCTAGTGACCAAAACCCTGGCATCCAAAACACCAATTCTCGCTTCTGAGCTCATCCCTCTGAATCCTTGAAAGAGGTGGGGCTCCTGAGAAAGTGTTCTGTGTGGGAAGGGTCTTCCTTCACTTTTGAATTTTCCAGTATCTTGATTCTGATTTGGGCCTTGCTGTGGGGGAGGAAATTTTGAAGTACTTCCCGAGGTTTGGAATCTTTTAAAATTAGAGGGTGCAAGCTTTGGCGAGACCTTAACAACAAAGGCTTTAGCAAAGTCCTTTGCCATTCTTACTGCTTCGGCCATTGAGACAGGTTTGGCATTCTTCACTAAGGTGTCCAATGGCTCGTTCATTCCTCGAATGAACCTGGCCATCTTCATCCAATTACGGGGAATATTTGAGGAAAAGGGTAAAAGCTTGATGGTACTCTTCAATTGTCCAGCTATCCTGCTTTAGTTCCAAGAACTCATTCATCTTAGTTTCAAGGAAGCCCGGAGGACAAAACCTCTTTCTGAGGTAAGCTTTAAGATCGGTCTAGGTCTGGGTATTCCGGTCGAGACGGTTAGTCTCGCAATGATTCCTCCAAGCGACCCTGGCCGTTTCCACAATCTTTAACCTAGCAAGAGCCATCTTGCTTCTCTCATTGTAGCCAGTTACATCAAAGTATTCCTCCATTGCCTCGATCCACTTTTCCACTACTTCACCTAACTGTTTCCCTTCACCCTTGAAGGGACCAGGTTGGGATCTGTGTAGGGCTTTTCGAACATCCGGATCTAACTCTTCGTTCATCGGTTAGAGGATCCGGTTGCCTTGCACGGGGGCTACCGCCTCATGACTCTGACAAAATGAGATTTTCATCAACTTAACTTTGACAACAGATTTAGTATGTATAGGAAATCATTACCACTATTGTATAGTTATTTTTCACATATTGAATTACTATATAGTAAAATTTTACTATATAGTAATTTGTCAATTATTGATTAGTATATAGCAATATTTTACTATATTGATTGCTATAAAGAAATGTTTCCTAGATCTATTCTTTAAACAGATAATTATTTCATCATACTTCATGAAACAAGATTAACCATATTCACAATCATGAAAACAATTTGGAATTTTTTTACAAAACATCATTTATTATCAAAAGTTTTCGACATATACATAGAGCATCACGGCTCCCCAAAATCATTGCCTCGATCGTATATGCATAAAGAAGCGAAATTGCGAAGGAGACATGCCATGGTACACACGATTCATTATACAGAAAGAGGTGCTATAATTCTATCTCTAGGGATAAAGCAGCTAAGAAGCCTAAAAAACTCGGCATGAAGTTCTGAAGTTCATGGGTGAATGATCAAAGAGTTGTACATGCTGAACAAGTCCTAGCCTTATCAGAATCATGGCTAAGGAAATATTTTGCCTGAGCCTCTGACGCTGACTGGTACTGACATTAATACATCGTCCTCCACAGAACCACATATACCGACATCACTCAAGAGGATCAGGAAAGTAAAGACTCTCAAAATGACGTGCGAGTCTCACTCTGCTCACTTGGGTTGTAGCAGAGTTGATGAGGTGCTCAAATGCAAAGGCTATCATATCCTAACTCTGGGAGAGTTCAGGAATGCTAGATAGATTTGGGGTATCCATCTATAAATTCCAATTCAATTTATGAGTTTTCAATTTTTGAAGTTCCTTCAACATAATATTAACAAGCGAAAACATTATTTCCCAGATTTACTTTAAAATTTTTAAGCAATTTCTACTGCTGTTACGTAAATTTATAACAGCGCTCTGATACCAACTATGAGATCCCACTGTCCCCTCTGCGCACCGGATTCCCGAATGGTAGCAGCAAAAGTAGCTTCCTCTTGCGTGGGGCAGGGTTTCTCACTCGCGGCCTCGCCCTTGAATGTCCGGGCACACGAGACTAAGCTGGTGGTTATTCTGAAAACCGAAACCAGGAAAATTTCCCATGCCCGGAAGCGGGGACAATTCCACCATTTTTATTTTTTTAACGAATTTTTTTAACGAGGTCAAGATACTGAACTACCTTCATCTGATAAAACCAGATAGAAGGGAAAATATTACAGACTTAACTTTGAAGGAATCAATGCTTTTTTCCTAATTGAATCAGGCACAGCCATTGATTTATTCTTTAGAGAAGTCTTTAGGATTGTAATTAACTACTCGAGTTCTAAGCGTATTCCTATTAATCAATTTTATTATTAAAACTCTACTGATTCCATCCGGCCCATGGGTTAGCCACCGCCCAACCACTGGAATAGTAGAACCAGACAAGTACTCACCCACCCATAATTGAAAGCCATTCTTAACTTTTGCTTTAGAATACAGATACTCACACACTCCTCTTTAAACTCTAATTTATAAAACAATCCATTGACAAACAATTACTAGTTACAGATGTCATAACTTAAAATTTTCATTCAATCCTTGTTTCTTACAAAACAGTATCACTCTGGACTCTCCATTAAGACCAGTAGGTCAACAACAAGATCCAGTAATAGATTACAATAATTTTCTCGTGATCATTCATATATACATCTTCCACGACATACGCATGGGTGTCCTAAGCACCGTGGGCCCGTGCATCGCCTAGTCAGAACCCTCCAGGATCCTCCTTTGGTGTCCTGGCACTTCACTCAGGGACCGCTTCGTTGGCCCTTGCCCATCATACCGGAAGCACACCATTTTACACCATACCCAGCCTGGTCAAGACCTGGGCAGGTTTCTGCCTGCGTGAGCCGTCCTTTGAACACTCCCCGTTCGAGCTGTTGCAACCAAACTTCCCTTAGAAAAAACACATATACCAAATGCTCCCTCCACCATTCTGGCGTAAGACAGTCCTTTAAGAAAACAAGGTTTCTATGCAAGTTTTCAGTTTTGATTTTCTTTTGAATACAATGGATATATCTTAATTCCGTATCCCAAGACTTCTAGATCACAGGTCTGGATTCCCAAGCAGAATTCCTCGAATTCTGTAATCTTGATCCTCTGATCAAAAATCAAAGATCTCAACATTGTTTCAGATTTGGTGGGTGATTTGAGTGTAGATTACTGAACTGGTCACATCATCTATTCTTGAAACTGACGAAGGAGTTATGTCTTGGTCATAGTCTGATTCAGGTTTTTAGACTAGAAAGGTTCTCTCTGAACTATCTTTATCGAAGGGTAATATTTCAATTACTACTTTACTGAAATTCATTCATTGAGTATTTGCTTAACCGAATTCAAAACTAATCATCATGAATTCCTATGAGGGATAAATTAATCATTTAACTAAAATTTTGACTTCAATAGATTTTCTGAAATTTCTCATTATCATCCTAGAGAATATGAAACGGTAAAATTTTCTTTCCCAGAGTATTTACTTAATTTATTTACCCATATTCAAGGATTAAAGAGAACTCTTGTTTTGATATAAAAATTATGTATGCATCTATTTATGCATAAAATATAACTTCTATGGAAATAACACTTTTATATAAAAGAAAATTTTATGCATCTATTTATGCATAAAAATCAATATTAGTGAAAGTAACACTTTTACAATAAAAAAATTCTTTTATGCATCGTTTTATGCATAAAAATCGATTTTGATGAAAGTAACACTTTTATAAAAAAGATATTCTTTTATGCATCTATTTATGCATAAAAATCCATTTTGATGAAATTAACACTTTTATAATAAAAAATATTCTTTTATGCATCTATTTATGCATAAAAAACCATTTTGATGAAAGTAACACTTTTATAATAAAAAATATTCTTTTATGCATCTATTTAAGCATAAAAATCCATTTTGATGAAAGTAACACTTTTATAATAAGAATATTCTTTTATGCATCTATTTCTGTATAAAAATCCATTTTGATGAAAGTAACACTTTTATAATAAAAAATATTCTTTTATGCATAAAAATCCATTTTGATGAAAGTAACACTTTTATAATAAAAAATATTCTTTTATGCATCTATTTATGCATAAAAATCAATATTGATCAAAGTAACACTTTTGTAATAAAAACAATTAACCAATATGCATCTTTCTATGCATAGAATTTATATCTAATGAAAATCACTCTTTTATAATAAAAACAATAACCAATATGCATCTTTCTATGCATAGAATTTATATCTAATGAAAATCACTCTTTTATAATTTAAAAAATAATCAATATGCATCTTTCTATGCATAGAATTTATATCTAATGAAAATCACTCTTTTATAATTAAAAAAATTAACCAATATGCATCTTTCTATGCATAGAATTTATATCTAATGAAAATCGCTCTTTTATAATAAAAAAAATAACCAATATGCATCTTTCTATGCATAGAATTTATATCTAATGGAAATATCACTTTTAGAAGAAATATATTTCTACTATGCATTTTTCTATGCATAGAATGAAAATGACACTTTTAGAATACACAAATGATAGGGATTATTCTTTTACAATAATAAAAGATAAAACTTATTTCACAAAATTTTAGAAAATTTTACCATAACCTCCTTTGTATGACTGAGCATTTTTCAAATTTTCCTACTTTAATTTACTTAAAAATTAACCCCAATTGGTTTAAAGCATTCTAGACTAATCAAATTTCACTTTCAAAAGAGAATAATATAAAAAGTTTAATTCCAACAATTAGATTACTTAACTAGGATAGAGAAGGGCTGATTTTAAGAATGAGAGAGAGGGAAAGCCTTTCCAACAAGGCATAGCATCCATTTATCATTTCAAACAAAACAAAAATTAGAAAACCATTAAAAGAATTACATAAATTCTGGGAGCTTTCCTTTGGCTTGATGGTTTGAGGGATCTACTCTTGTTTGCAACAAGAGTGGCCACTAAATCTTTAGAAGAGGGAATGGTCAAAAACTAGTGAATTATTAAGAAATTCACAGTTCTTGGCTCTTGGGGGAGGAGTAGAGTAACAGTGCATAAAACACTATTAAGCTTCAACAAAGGAGGAGGCTTCTATTTATAGGAAAAAGTGAGCTTCTAACCAAGCAAACTGATTCTAGAATTTTCCAGATCATTTTGGTCAATTTTTGGCCATTTTTAGGTCAGTTTAGCTTACTTTTTGGAACTAGACTTGAATTAGGAGAGAGGAGAGATGAAATATCTCAATTTTTGATAATTTAAAACTCCACCACACATGTGAAATAGGCGCCTCCTTCATGAGGGGGGGAATTTCCATTGTGGGGTGTCAAAAATCTATTTTTTTAGTATTTCCTTTGGTCCTTAGTCCACTCTTCATCTTATGTGAGTATTTATTCATTTTTTAGGGAGATTTTCCTTATTTCTTCTATTTATCTTCTCCACACATTTGGATTAATCTGATTGGCCCCTCAAAACCTTAATTTAAAATTTTCAAAAAATCTGGACCCCTAGGATAAGGCCTCTTGAACAGATTATACTTGATTTCTAATGCACCTTCTGAAAATCTTTTTGAACTTTTGTTTCAGGGGAACTTATTTTAATAAGAAGAGATATTTTTCCATCCAAAAATATTCAAAATCTGAATAACCTCTCTCTAGAACATTTTCTCTCTCTAGGCTAAAACAGCAGGTAGAAACAAGATCTTTTATATTTTTGAAGAGGGATTTGATTATAGGGGAAGATGCTGGACATCTTTAGAGGCTGGGGAGGAATCTCACAAGTGTAAGATAGAGAGAAGATAGAGAGGTCGCCTTATGATACTAAGAGAGAGAGAGAGATGGTCCTTCACAAAGCATGACGAGTCCTCAACAATAATTACCCCACCATGTTCATCCCCTTTGTATGTCTCTATCCACACTCTTTATGCTTCCACACCTCTTTGTATCCATGATACCAATGCATAGAAATATTCGGCATGGATAACACCCTTTTCTTCTTTGCCTTCTTGCCAACATGTATTCAAATACAACAATGCCTCCATGACCTTTACCAATGACCCCCCTTAACAATATATCCATGCATCCATAGCCTCAATACCTCCATGCCAGCCAAAACAAAGGGGGATCCCTATGCTTATGAGAGAAGAAGAGGGACTCTCAGTGCTTAAAATCCCACCATAACGTTACCCAAAAAAAATTAGGTGCAAAATTTTACACTTTTGACATCAGAAATGAGCTCAGAAGGCCAAAAAATGGTGGAAATGACAATGTCTCCATAAGCTTTACCAATTACCCTTAGCAATGTATCCATGCATCCATAACCTCAATGCCTCCATGACAACCAGTGTTAAGAAAAGAAAGGGGGTTGGTGCAAGCAAAGCGACCTGCCAAAAAAAGAATGAATGAGGAAAGCACTAAAGCAAAAAAGACCAAACTAGATCCTGAACACTTCAAAGCCTACAAGGTGGGTGAGTGCTTTGTACAATATGAGAAGGACCAAAGGATCCATAATGGAAATCCTATAACATCTTATGATGGTCCGGTTGAGGTTAAGGAGCTCAACGTGGCAGGTCTAGGGGAGGATCCAAAACCTATTTATATTGGGAAAGACCTCTCCGCAAAAGAAGATAGAAACCTTATTGACCTACTCAGTGATCATCACTAATGATCACTTCGCCTAGAAATACACTGATATAAAAAGTGTACCTCCTGCAGTGGTCAAACACACCATCCCCATGATGGAAGAGGCAAGGCTAGTAAAGCAAAGAGTGTATCCTATGAATCCTAAGTACTCCAAGATGGTCCATGAAGAAGGGATCGATCAAGTCATAGATGCCGGATTCATCTATGAAATAGAGCACACCAAATGGGTGGTCTCACCCATCGCCCAAGAAAAATGAGAAAGTGAGAGTGTATGTGGACCTCAAAGTGGTGATGTTTCCCAAGGCATCATACCTTTTACCATCACCAATTCATGAAGGAGATCAATGTCGCCATGATACAAGATCACTATCCGTTACCCTTCACCCACCACAGAGCATGTGCTAGAGCCTATTGCAGGAAAGGAGCCCTACAACTTCCTTGATGGGTTTTTTGGCTACAACCAAGTGCTGATAGACCCAAAGGATCAACATTAAGCGTCTTTTTACCACAAAACGGGGCACATATGCATACCGTGTCATGCCATTCGATTTGACTAGTTCCCTAGGAACCTTCCAACATGCCTAATGTGCATAGCCTACAAGGAGTATCTACAAAAATTCCTTGAAATCTTTATGGATGACCTCTATGTCAATTCTACATGGAAAGCACATCTATGGTGTTTGAGAAAAGTACTAGAGAGATGCTGACTCTACAGAATCTCTCTTAACCCTTTGAAATACCATTTTTGGATCTAGCATGGAGTGATCTAGGGACACATTGTCTCAAAACATGGCATTTTCACAGATGACAATAAGGTGCGACTCATTCTTAAGTTGGCACCCCCTACCAACTTTAAGAGAGTCCAACAATTTATGGGACGTGTTGGTTATTATCGGCATTTCATCTTCATGTATGGTGACATAGCTCGTCCCCTTTATAGGCTCTTGGTTGTTTTCAAATGGATAGGGGAATGCGAGTGACTATCTTGATCGTGAGAAAATTGTACAAAAAAGGAAAAGATGGAATAATGAGACGGGGAGTCTGTGAGGATGAATACGTCTCTATTTTGGAACAAGCCCACTCCAAGGCTGCAGGTAGACACTTTGTAGATTCCACTTCTTGAAAGATTCTTCTGGCAGGCTTATGGTGGCCAATCATGTTTGGAGATCCAATCGAATATGTCAAACAATGTGATGAATGCCAAACGGTCTATAATTCCTCAGAATAAGGACATGATGCCTCTCTATCTTGTAATGTCCTTGCAACCATTTGAGAAATGGGGCATTAATTTCGTCGATCCCATTAGCCCGAATACCCAAAATACCCAAGCATGGGCCGAAGCTCAAGCCACAAGGAAGGCTGATGCAAGGTACACGGCCAAATTCCTTTATCAGTGTGTAATCACTCGATTCGGGTGTCCTCTTGAGCTTGTCAGTGATAATGGCACCCATTTCATAAACAACTCTTGCTACAAGAATTCGTGATCACACACCATAAATCTTGACCCTATTAGTCTCAAGCTAATGGCCAAGAAGAAAGTACTAACAAAACTCTATGTGCCATCTTAGCCAAGACCATAGAGGCGAGTTACAAAATGATTGGGAACAAAAGTTGCCGGCTGCACTTTGGGTTTATCGGATGGCATACAAAGTGGCCATTAACACAACACCCTTCAGCTTAACATATGGAACTAAAGCGGTCATGCCTATGGATTATTCTCAATGCCAAGCTCAAGGGTTGTGGTACATGAAAGGCTCAATGGGAATGTTTTAAGCAGTCGACTTTTTGAGCCATCCCCCCAACCCCTAATAACTATCAAGCCATCCCCCACCAAGTTACAGCACTGTTTGAGGAAGAGTTGCAAACCTTGCCAAAACCCAATTGGACTAGACTTGTAGCCATTGCAAATTGGGTAAGGAGTCAGTACAAAAACCATAATGGGGTGATGACCACCTAGTCAAAGGGTGCCCTCTAAATATATATATATATATATATATATATAATTCTCTAAGGGAAAAAGAACAGTCATTCACTAATTCAAGACACACCCGTTTGCTCAATCTAGCTGCAGCCGTTCCGTCTCTCTTATATGTTGGATGTGAAAGGAGATGCTCTGCACATACTCATAAACAAAACACACACACAAGCCTAGAGAGAAACACAAACGATAGTGATAGCTAGAATGTACTCAATTGAATATGAGCGTGTGGAGTACAACGTACTAGTAGCCCTTAGAGGGCTAACATGGATAATAACACACTAAGGGTGTGTTCCCATGGGGGGGAAATCCCTACCATCATAGGGTAAAAAGTGCCCATGATCAGCTCTATTCACACCTAAACTTCCTGGAGGAAGAAGGCTAATAAACCCCCCCTGAAGTGAGTGCCGTGAACTAATATAGGGTGTAGCAGACTATCCTGGTAGAGGTAATAAGTTCAGAGAGCTTATCAGAAATCTTCAAACTTCTCCCTAGAAAGGGGCTTGGTAAAACCATCTACTGCATTGGCTTGTGTCAACACCACCACGTAGGTCAAGGCTATCTCTCCAACATGGAGCCGTTCCATAGCCTAGTGATAATGTACCTCAATGTGCTTTGTCCATGCATGGAATACTGGGTTTCACGCAACTACTAATGCACTCTGACTAGGGTGGTAACATACTGTTGTCCGATACCAAGGTCAGCCGCACAGAAGATAGCGAAGCTAGACACATTCCACCTTAGTGTGAATGCTGCCTTATATTTAGTTTCACAGCTGGATGTGGCTACTATCGGCTACTTCTTACTAAGCCATGAGATGCATGTCCTACCAAGTTAAATTGCAGCAATGTGATGAGCTATGGTGGATCAAATGCAATTATCAACATGATTAGCAAGTGATTAAAAGGTGATTAAGGTGAGATTAGTGCACAATTAATCTAATAGCTTAATGTAGGCATGGATACTCAAAAACCAGCAATTTCTCATTAGGCCAATGCCTCAATTTATAGATTTTACATCTACAAGATGCCAAGCATCTAATCCCACTCATTCTCTACAAACAAAATACATTTTTTCTCTAAATTTATTAAAGTGTTAAAAATCATTCATATACAAATGGAGTATCGAGGATGCAAATGGAATGCCCTCCCTCCTCAATAGCATGATCTCTGTGTGAGAGAGCAACCAAGCATGGATGGAGCTCTTCCCCTTTGCTTTTCAACATTTTGACCTCCTTGGAGGGGTTGAAGTCTCACAAGAGTTTATAATCTCATATAAGAGGCTCATAATAATTTCAAAAAAGCTTGTTAGAGCCGTGGTGATAACATATGAAGTCTCATAAGAGCTCATAATCTCATGTAAGTGCCTTATAATTTCAAAAAAGGTTGTTAGAGCCATGGTGAGATTAGAAGAGCCACAAAATTTTCTTTGAGAACAGACAATCAAACTTGGACCTAACAAGGTCATAAAAGATCACATAGGAGTTGAGAAGAGCTAATGAGGGCTCATTGGAAGCTGTACGAGATCATATATTAACATATTATTAAAGAACTCATAAGATCTCAAATGAGTTCATACGATTTTAGAAGATCTCTTGGGAGCTCAAGTTATATTAGAGCTAGCTCACAAAAGCTTCTAGACCTCATAAGAACTTATAACAGTTTTCTAGAAGATCATTATGAAGTTGCTAGAGGTCTCCTTTACTATGGGATGAGTGGGTTGCCTCTCTAGTCACAATTGCAGTCATCAAGTTCATCCATGTGAATTAAGCAGACTTACTAGCACTAATAACCAAGCTTGGAGGTTCAAGTGAACCATCTTGATGGTGTTGAATCTAAAGGCATCTTATTAGCTCATCCATGGAGTAAGTCTTATAATATGATAATCTAAAATACTCAAATTTTGACCTAGCTTCTAAGTACTATGCTTCTTAGTAGTAGTCAATTACCTCGGTGTTTTTTTAAAATCTAAAGTCACCCTTCTGGTTCATCTATGGATGAACCCCTCATGATCGTGCCTGAAATGTGACTTATTAATGTGAGAAGGTGGGATTTAGATGTTGCCATTGGTGACCAAGAAAAACACAATTTAAACATCAATGGTACACATGAAGCCATCAAGTCTCACATAAGCACTTTTGAATACCTTTTACATTAAAAGTTCACTCTCCCTACAACCCTTTAGTAACTCCAAGGAGCTCGTATACAAGCTTGTATAAGCTCATGCAAGCTCTTTTAAGCCTTACTTTCTCTAAGAAGCTCTTATACAAGCAAGTTCTTATGGGCTTTCAAGACATCACATGAGCTCTTATAACAATATAGAATTAGATCTCATAGGAATTATTATGAGTGTTATACGATTGTATATAAGCCCCCCACACCTATCACTTACAATTGCACCACCAACCCCCATCTCACATCACACCCAATTCCATTTTGATCATGAGCTTGACCCTGTTTACTCCAACCACATCTATCGCCAACTCCAGTATGTGGAACTTATTGTCCCCCTACCCACCGTCACATCACAACTCACCACCATACTCCACACATCTACCACCACTTCTTTCATTTGCATGCAACAATCTACCTCCAAGCCACCTTGCAATTCTATGCCCCATAACTATTGGTATGATGACGAATGCTAAGCCACACACTCATGTCTTAAGAATGAGTTACTGATTGGCCAAATCACGAAGTGCCAAGCACAATGGATTTCTCAACGCCTCACCCAACGCAAGCCACGAGAGTTCTACGCTCGGAAAGAGGATGAGTTATACTGACTTTTCTTGAGGCCGAACTGCAAAGAGGCCTAGAGGAAACTCCGAGAACATTGCCCCCCCACACATATCACTTACCCAACCACATGGCACTCCTATGCATGCTTCCTGTATTATATCCCCCATCAACCACCTCTACCCCCACCACCAGATCCCTCCTCCACCACCTACACCTTCACAAAGGGCATGATCCTCAAGGCCATTCGTAGACTACGTAATGATAGTACATGTGCATGTGCACACACAAAGGGATATGTACACACCTCTTAAATCTTTTGGGATATGTGACATTGACTTAGTATTTAGTGCAACATGTAAGTAATGGTTAGCAACTTGCTAATGAAGCCTAGAAGATGGCAATAGCATTCAAGCTTATAGAAATTTTGTTGAGAAATGGACATATGCACATAAAATATTGAAGGGTGAGGTGTCCTGCAATGTACTAGGATAATTACCTCACCTGCAATGTACTAGGATAATTAAATCTGGTATTAATAAATGGCGTTAGCTCACTTGTACTAGGCCACGGATAAAGTGTACTGAAAAGGGGTTGGCAATAATTGAGCGATGGGAAGGGGGTGTGTTTTTTAGGTGGGGTAGTACAAAATTGCAAAGTATTAGGTTGTATGCTCTCTCTTTTTTTGGTGTGGGGCAGTACAAAAATGTACTACAAACCTACAAAACTTATTTAGGTGATGTGGTGATGCACTGCTTCCTCTTCTTGTTCTTCTTTTAGAGAGAAATCCATAGCCATGTCTTGTAGAAATTCATGCCTCTGCTAATAGCATAGGTGTGCTACCTATTGGCATCGTAGTGAGATGTGAAGGCAAGCTTTGCTTAGTTTTTCTAATTTTCTTCTCTGTTTCTTTTCTCTTTTGCAAAATAAGAAGCCCCCTGCCTTTCATGCAAGAGTATGCCACTCGCCTTTGCCAAGCGACACCCATGGTACAATGTGAATGAGAAGAAGGGCTGCATATAAGGCACTTTGTGAAGGCGAGATTACAAGCTTCACATGTGCTTCATGGATTTCGTGTGGCAAAGGCGTGTGACAGCCTTTGCAACGGCAAAAGGGGCTGGTAGGCTTCGTTTTGAGTTTTTTTTATTTCGGGGATTGACTAGTTTTCCAAATACCAAGTTTGCAAAGACAATGATTTACATCAGCTTCAAACAAGGTTTTCTCTCCCATTTTGGGGATTGGCAGGTTTTTCACACACATCTTGAGCTTTATATAAAATTGCTCTCTCTCTCTCTCTCTCTCTCTCTCTCTCTCTCACACACACACACACTATATGTTCAACCAAATCGCTTGAGGTAAATTAAGAAGAAACAAAAAGTCACAAAATGCAGCCATGCTTGATTCAAATACCATTTTTGAAATGCTAGCTGCAACAGCACCCATAGAAGTAGTGGGTGCTTACTTTTACAATGGTATGATTCAATTACTGACACAACCATGTTGACGTGCCAGGTGAACATTATATGAAGCCTCCAAGCACTGAACTTCTCTATTTTCATGTTTACCGTTAGTCATGATTGTTGTCGAATATGCAAAGCCCAACAAGATAGACATGATTGTTGCATTTTTGGAGGATGTGGGTATTGTGCATGGGAAGACCCGGATTGTCGCATCTTGGTGGGATGTTCTAAATGCTTCACAATCTGTGCATGTATCTGCTTCTCCTCTGTTGGATCATTTGGTTAAATCATGGCAAGAGGTGTTACGGTTCACTTCTTGGAGACCTCCGGATTCTCGTCGAGATGAGAACTCCTTGCTTGCAGAGGTCTTGGCCACCTCTCATGTGATTACTTGGCCAAAGAAGAATAATTGTAGACGGCAATTCAATCGTATGGCGACATCGGGTGTTGTGAGGATGTCTAATACTTTGTTGCCTGAGCGGCTACGAATGTTATCATTCCGCCGTGCTCGTCATAGATTTCTTGCGCCCCGAAATTACAAGTGTATTTGGTTGCAGTTGCAACAACAAGTGCAGTCTCTAGGTCGCCTTCCTAGGATGGATTCTTGTCATGCATGGGATGATTGCGTGTTGGGTTGCAAGACCAAGCTATTGAAGGCTTCCGCTAATGTTGTATATCATCTTTTGGTCCAAGAGAAGAGATGGCTTGTAGAAAAAGCTAATAAAGTATGGAATGTTAAGAAAATTGCCTCCTGGTGGAAACGCATCCTATTCTGTGGTTGGCATTCCAAGCTTCCTTTTCAGGGCAAAGTGTTTATTTGGTGAGTCATGGTTGGGGGCCTACCCTTCGGCGTCGGAGACTTTTGAAAGGCAACTGTTTCTTCTGTCAAACTTGTCCATAATCTCGTCGGCGCACAAGTATTTCTTGCCCCCAGTGGCTCGCCGGATATGGAAGCTCATCTCTTCAGTGTGGCAAATGGTGACTGGACACACTTGGTCACCCAGGCAATGGGTATTTGGATATGATCAGCCCGGGGGGAACAATCAGCAATATGAGGTCTTCTTTGTTTTTTTTCGATGGTTGGGTCTTTGGCATAACTGGCTCATGCGAAATGCTTTCATCTTTGATTCAAAATCAAGGGTGGAAGGGCATGTCCCAGCGTGTTTGTGGTCTATTGCTTTGGCAAGTTTCTTCTTTGATCAATGCACATGTTATCACTAGGGCACAAGCTGACCCTTGGTTACATGCTCTTCGTACGGTGGGCATGCCTCATGTGGCCCTTTAGTGTGTGCGATCTGACGGCCTCTATGTACATGTTTGTATAGCTGGTCATGCGACCTTTTCCTTTGTATTACATTTTCGTAATCTAACCATTACGGAAAATAAGAAGAAGAGAGATTAATGTCATCAAAAGACCTGAAGGGGCAACGAGACCAGAGAGTAATACGATAGCTCCATGAAAATACCGATCCATTCAAAACTGAAAACTGAAAAAAGGAAACCAACTACCTATACCATGAGCATGTGTTGATGACCATGTGGCTAATACCAAGTGCCAGTATAATGAGGTAGGAGGAATGCATCTCATCCCCAATAATTGTACCATCCTCTTCCACGACGGATCACAATACTGTGATGATGTTCACCTCTTGTGGTGGGGCCTTGTATGGAGTATGTCCTGGGTCTCAGCTGGCAGGTGGAAGCTTGGGATCTTGGGGGGTGGGGATAGTTTGGCTCTCAGAAGACGCTTTCTCTCTTTTGCGTGGTGCCAAATGGTTTGGTGATCTAGCATGTAGTCGATGGGATGTGTGGTCCCTCTACCTCTGTATAGCCTAGGTTGCATCCTCTGTCATCGGCGGATGCAATCGAAAGAAGTCTGTTTTGGAGGTCTGGGAAGTATCCCGCTAGCTGTGACTCCCCAGGTGCTCTCTGAGCATAACCTCTTGATGACGATGAAGCTCCAGTAAGTACAGATCCAGGCATCTCTGATCCTCATATTGGATCACTCATGAGGGGGTGCTGATTTATCCCGAAAGAGACAATGGAATCTCCTGCGAATCTAATGGTAGGGTGGGCATTTGAACATTTAGTGCCCGTTTGTCTCCACCTCCTCGGTCCTGCATACTCTACATACCCGTGCCTCTCAAGGAAGGCCCTTTTCTCTACAGGAATCAATCCGTAGACGGTGTGATGATACTCTCAACTGGCCAATAGCAATCTGCATGGGGTGTGACATTTGCCATTGAAGGTACCTGGAGCTCACAATGAATCCATTCTCGGAGACTCATAGGAAGTCCTCTCTGTAGAATTGGAGCTTTTTGGGGAGCTCTGGTGGGAACGTCCATATGTGGCTCCTGGTAGGAAATGTTGAAAGATCATGATCTTGGTTTTGCTGAGATTAACCATGAGGTTTCTCTCGTCACGAAACCTCTGCAATGCATCAAGATATCTCTGTAACCCCTCTGCAGATTCAGAGAAAAGGACTAAGTCATCTGCATATAGCAAAATGGGCACAACTGTCTGAGCCAACCATGAATCTGTTCCCCCAAACCTGTCCACAAAAGATGAGAGAGATGGGAACGTTAAGGGTTACATATTGTGAACAGCAATGAATATTCAAAATGTAATAACCTCTTTCTAAGGTCTACAAAATGTTGAGGGATTCTCAACTGGCATTCACCTGAATCCAATGATAGCATGACCATGATAAGTACAAATTAAGCCTTTGTATAGGGTTTAAAACCCTAGATGTTGACATCATTGATGACCTCACTTAACTCAGACATACCTTAAGATTCTCACACACACACACACACACACCCGTGTGTATGAAAAGGAGCCAAAGAGCAGAATAGACAGTTCATGCTGGGGATGCAGCAAAGTTGGCTTGACCACCCAGCAATAACTATGCCAAAAGTGCAAGCTAGGGGTGTTAGTTCTGGGTTGCTAGTAGAGGCCAACTGCTCATGCACAGTAATGGGCCCAAGGTCGGCCACCCCATCAGATCATAGACCGATCCCTGCAACAAGTGTAAGGTTCATATTACAAGCTTCAAATAGTGAGGTTTTACAGCAGCCGAAGGCTGGTAGCAGAACATTCGCAACAGAAGAGGAGTTGAAGGCTAATAGTAAAGCATGAACTTGACAAATAGAGGTCATATCAATGTGACCCCACAATGTAATAATGTTCTTCTCATATCCATTGATTGTTGTCAGTAACAAGTTGTTTGGCTCACTTAACACTAATAAAATTGTACTCTAGTTCATCAGCCTCAACATAGCATTCATTAAAAAAGACCCTCTCTCTCTCTCTCTCTCTCTCTCTCTCTCTCTCTCTCTCACACACACACACACACACACACACAAAGGAGGGTATGGCACCATCACCATATATTGACTTAGTACATATAGCTACTATTGCTGATATCACCACAGTAGGAGTCGGCCAGCACAAGACTGCCCCATGGCCAGAAAAAAATAGGGAAAACATGGAAAAATGGGGAAAAATGAGAAAAGCCCCTAGGCAGGCACACCCACAACAGAGGCCCTCACTATACAAACAAGAGATGATTGCTAACACCCCCTCTCAGCTCCTAGATGTGGAACCAACCCCAGTGAGCTGGAGTGCTAACACCCCCTCTCAGCTCCTAGATGTGGAACCAACCCCAGTGAGCTGGAGTGCTACTGGAGCATAGCCTGAGGTAGAGACTTTGTGAAGAGGTCCGCCACATTGTCCTCCGTCGAACAATAAACAAGCAAGATATCACCAGCCAAACTCTTCTCACGAACAAAGTGATATTGTATCTTTATGTGCTTGGTCCGAGCATGGAAAACCGGGTTCCGAGCAATAGCTATACAGCTCGGGTTATCGCACTGGATGACCGTGGGTTCCTTCTATGAAAACCCAATCTCGCCAAGTAACCTCCGCAGCCACACAACCTCGCAAGCAGCACCACAAGCAGCCCGGTACTCTGCCTCTGTAGAAGACAAGGCAATGGTTGGCCGCCTCTTGCTACTCCATGAAATAGCTCCTAAGCCAAGGGTAAAACCGTAGCTTGATGTAGATCTTCTCCTGTCTGGATCTCCTCCCCAATCTAAGACACTCCAACCTTGAAGTCTTACTTGTTCCGTCGTCCCCCCTCTAGTATCATAGAAGAGTCCAAGATCCTTCGTACCCTACAGATACCGCAAGATCTACAATCCTGCATCCCAATGAGTCTTCAAAGGCGTCTGCATGAATGAGCTCTATAGCCCCACGAGAAAGCTGAAGTCCAATATGGAGTTCAACAACCAAATCAATGAACCAACAAGCTTCCGATACAGAGAGGCATCAACCTGCTCACAAGGATCATGCACCGTAAGTTGTGTCCGGGTCCATCGGTGAAGTAATAGGCTTGCAGTTCTCCATCCCAAAGGTCTCCAACAACTCATGAACATACTGCTGCTGAGAAACAAAGAACCCCCTTTGGGTCTACCAAATCTCCAATCCCAAGAAGAAATGGAGTAAGCCTAAGTCGACCGCTAGTGAGAATGAGATCATCCACATAAAGGATAATCAACGTGACCAAACCGCGTTCCCGAAATAGATACAAGTTAGGATCTGCAGCAGCTGATCTCTGAAAACCTGTCCGTAGAAAGAAGGAATCAATCTTCTACTTCCAAGCCCCGGGAGCCTGCTTAAGACCATACAAGGCCACCCGCAACCTGTACACCATCCCCTTTGATTCTGAAACCTCGAGGCCTAGAGGTTACTCAACATACACCTCTTGCAAGTCACCATTAAGGAATGAAGATTTTACATCCATCTGATATACGGGCCACCGCTGAGAAGAGGCAAGGGCAAGAACTGTCCGAATCGTGGTCATTCTCATTGTCTGTGCAAAGGTATCCTCATAGTCGATGCCAGGCCACTGAGCATAGCCCTCAGCCACAAGTCGGCCTTGTGCTTGTTCACCGACCCATCAGATGTATACTTGGTCTTAAATACCCACTTGACACCAATGATTGATCATTTTGACGGCCTCAAAACCAACTCCCAAGTTCTATTCTTCTCTATGGCATCGAGTTCCACTTGCATGGCTTTCCTCCACGTCTCCTGAGAAAGAGCTTCCTTCACAGAAGTGGACTCTTTGTCCCGAATGATACGAGACATCAAAGCATAGTTCACCTGTAAAAACAGCTCCTCTGAATGACTTTTGTCACGAACTCTGTGTGATCTTCGAGGTCCATCCTTTGTGGTCCACTCAAAGGGAAGCTCTGTAACACCTGACTCCCAAATGGTGTCTAACAACCACTTTGGTACTCGAACAGAACGCGGAGCCTCCTGCTGCTGTTGGGACTCATCTCTAGCGTCGGGCTCAACCTCTACAACTGACTGAGGCTATCTAGCTGGAACAATAGACTAGGAATCATCCTCAGACTCATTTGGTTCTCCAAGAAGTGGCGGCTCATCAACAGTGGAAGACAACATCTCTACTGACAACAACCTCGTTCTGCTCTGGGTCATATAACATGTAGCCTTTGGAAAGAGAGTTATATCCCACAAATACAAGCTTCTGGGACTTCAAGTCAAGCTTTCCCCTGTGCTTCTTTGGAATGTGAACATAGGCATCACTCCCAAACACACGGAAACGGGAGTGGTCTGGTTTCTTGCCAAAATAAGCCTCAAATGGAGTCATCTTTGGTATTGAAGTCGTCAGAGATTGGTTGAGGATATGGACAGCCGTAGCCCTAGCCGCAGCCGCCGCCCAAAGTGGACGAGGAAGATCACGATGCTCCAACATCATCCTCGCCATCTCCACCATAGTCCGGTTCTTACGCTCAACTACTCCATTTTCTAAAGGCGAACCTGTATTGGCCAGCTCCCGCTCGATACCATGTTCCGCACAAAACCGCACAAAAGCATTAGAAGAGAATTCTCCTCCTTTGTCAGCCCGAAGAGTCTTCACCTACAATCCAATCTCCTTCTCCACCATAACATGCCACTCCTTGAACCGAGCAAAGGCTTGGTCCTTCTGGGAAAGGAAATAAACCCATGTAAATCTACTACAATCATCAACAAGCAACATAAAGTACAAAGAAGCTCCCAAGGATGGGATCTACATAGGTCCACACAAGTCAGTGTGTACCAACTCCAAAGGTTTCGAAGCCCGCCTAGTAGCCTGCTTCGGAAAAGATTCCCTGTGCTGCTTACCACGAATGCAAGAACTACAGTGTCCCTGCCTGCTGCCAACATCTGGCAAGCCATCCACCATCTGGTCCCTAAAAGCCCGCCACAGCGCATCCACATTCAAGTGGCCAAAACGGAAATGCCACAAGTCACCGATCTGAGTTCCTATCAGAGAAGAGAGTGCTGAGAGTTTGTAGATACCATTCTCCACTCCGTCTTCCCATACAACCTAGCCTGTTGCTTTTTCTCGTAGAACAACAAAATGCTCATCAAACTCTACCCAGAAGCCAGTCTTGCAAACTTCATGCACTGACAAAACATGAAAACTGACAAAACATGAAAACCAAGTGTTGGGACGTAAAGAACACGAGAGGAATGCTTCCCTCCTTTGCCAATGGGAATAATCTCCATCCTGCCCTCACTATGAATTGAGATAGTGGAATCGTCACCAATGAAAATGCGACCTGGCTGTCATTTAAGATCTTGATAACTCTCGGAAAGGAGTCATGTGCCTGGAAGCACCACTATCGAGAATCCACTCCTGGATATCCCTGGCGGTGAAACCAACTGCCTCCCTGCTCAAAGAAGATGAAGCATTTGTGTCCATAATCTCCAAGTGCACAAAAGCTGGAGTCTTGGCAGCTGTAGCTGAAGAATCAGCACTCTTCTCGGTACTCCACTTAGGACATTTCCTCCAATAGTGGCCTTTCTTGCCACAATTGTTACAGGTCCGCTCGGCCTTCAAAGCATCACGCTCTGAATCAAGCTTCTTCTCAGAATACTTCTCCGATGAAGACTTCCCTTTGTCCTTATTGTTGTTGTTGTTATGGTCTTTCGACCGCTGGCTAGTCAAGGCCTCAGAACCTCCGCCCTGTGGAGGATTCGTAAAACGCTCTTCCTGGTCCAAGACCATAGGCACAAGCTCCTCCCATGTGATGGTGATGAGCCTCCCACTGGTGCTCAAAGAGGAGTAGAAAGCTGAATACTGAGAGGTCAGATGAGACAGCAAAGTGATGGCCATGTCCTCTGAAGATATCTCCTTCCCAGCCAGAAGAAACTCTTGCTGAAGAGCCTGCAACTTTTTGATGTGCTCCCACATCGTCAAAGACTTTGCAGGATTCATCACCCGCATCTGCACTTCCAAGGAAATCCGCTTCATGGGTGATACCCTATTATACAGAGAAGCCAAATGCTACCAAATCCCTCTGGTCAGCGTCATACGTTTGATATGATTAATCACTTGTGGTGTGTAATTAAGGAAGATGAAAGAACGCACACGGGCATTGACACGATCCCATAACTGTACCTGAGCCTCCCGTTCTTTCCTAGTAGAGGATAAAAGCTCCTCGTCCTCCAACTCTGGCCGTAGAACATCAACCACAATGAAATCAACCAAGTCACAAGACTCCAAGACAGACTCCATCATTACCTTCTAGATGCCATAGTTGGTCCCGTCCAACTGTCGATCCATCGGGAATGTGGGGAGTGGGAATCTTCACGTGCTTCTCAGCCATCTCAAGCAAATCTGCCATCTCAAGGGTTCACAAGGTCTTGTGAAGGGAGGATGCGTGGGAAAAAAAATGAAGAAGAGGCTACAAACAATATGCAAGGTGGCTGTCCAACGATGATGGCCACCTTCTACCTGATCTCCAAGCCCGAACAGCCCAAGAATCTCCAATCAACACCAAAAATCAGCAAACCCTCAAGCTCCCACTATTTCCAAGCTTCAAGACACTCGGGGCTCTGATACCATGTCGAAATGCACAGCGGAAATGAGACAAGTGCTGTGGAAAACAAAACGCAGAAGTGTAGAGAGAGAGAAGCTGTATAAACTCTGCTATATACAGAAGAATCCGATACAAGATGGAGTGGGGGACCAAGGGTGGTATTTATACCACCCTCTAGTGCTGGTCGGTCAGCCTAAAAGCAGCCGACAGCAAACTGAATGTCCACGACCAGCCTAAAAGCCACTTGGCCAGCAAAAATCTAATCGGCTAGGACAAATCACCAGTTGGCCAATATAGTAGGAGTCGGCCAGCACAAGACTTTCCCACGACCATTAAAAAATAGAGAAAACATGGAAAAATAGGAAAAAATGAGAAAAGCTCCTAGGCGGGCACACCCACAACAAAGGCCCTCACTGTACAGACAGGAGATGACTGCTAACATATCCATGGCTAGGAATCAACAACATAGCCTGAAGTAAAGTCCACCTATGGGTAAGGTGTACCCAAACATCCAACAGAGCTGCCCCTCCCAATCTCTTCGGAGTGGTAATATATGAAACCCAAGTCAACCCTGGATTATTATATATACCGTCATAAGACCAGATGAATCTAAACTTATGAATAATTTTAAAAGAAAGAAGAGAATCACCTAAAACAAACAAAATTTAAAATTTTATTTTTAAAAAAGTTTAATAGAGACACCCGAGAAAATAATAATAATAATAATAATAGTAATAGTAATAATAACTTGCAAAAATAGACAAATACATAGCTAAATCATGCACACCCTAGATTATTGCCTTTCTTTTTCTACAACATGAATCGAAGCGGCTGGGTGAGAGTTGTCAAAGCCTTTCGAGACCAAGGAAGTGAGGGCAAGAAATAAGAAAGCATAGCTAGCATAATGACCTGTGCCACTTTCAGCCGGGTGTGAAACAGCCATGCCTAAGACTTCCAGTACACAAACTTATCCCCAATACGGCCTAAGATCCATTCTAAAAGTTTTTTGTTGGTGACATCCACCCCAATAGGATAGCCCAAGTGACGTACAATGGTCCCACGCGGCACAACATGACCCTACCAACCAAGCTCCTGTAAATCTCTCTCTGTGCAATGAGGAAGGATTGACTTCTGGGTATTTATATACAGCCCAGAGGCTTTTGCAAACAAAGACCAAGCTGCCATTGCCCTCTCAACGTTGGTTTTGTTGGCTCTAAGAAACATAAATGAATCATCAGCCAGTACTTGACCCACCAATTGCTGACCCGAAGGCAAAGTTAGCCCAACCACCTCCCCCTCCTGAGCCAATTGCGTAAGCAAAGTAAGCATGGGATGGGTAACTAAAGGGCTCAACAAACATCCTTGCCGCAGAGAGCGAGTAAGGGACACTGGGGACTTAACTCCACCATTCATCATAATCCGAGATTGAGATCCATCGCTGAGAGTAGAGATCAAATGAGACATACGTGGCCCAAAACCCATAAAATGCATCGATTCAGGAAGGAAAGACCAGCTGACATGATCGCAAGGCTTTCTCCAAATCTAGCTGAACCATCACCACCTCCTGCTTTGTTTTCCTTGCATAATCAATGCCTATTTGAACATTAAGGATATTATGCAAGATATTGTGCCCCTATATAAATCCATACTGAGCAGGGTGTATCAAGTTCGGCAGAAACTTGTGCAATCTATTTGCCAAGACTTTAGAGAAAACCTTATACATACAACCCATCAAAGAGATGGGCCTCCAATGTTTTAAAGCAAAGGGAGAAGGCACCTTTGGCAACAACCGAATCACCCCCACTTTCCAAGAATCAAGCATAGCTCCAGATTGCCAAATCTGCTGACAAATGGATGTCAATGGACCCTTCAACTGATCCCATACTTGGAAAACAACTCATTAGTAATGCCATCCCAACCTCGGCTCTTGTCTTTGGGCAAATGAGCAAGCACAAAGCCAACCTCTTGCTCTGTAATATCAACATCTAAAATATTGACCGAGTCCAAAGATACTCGATGTTGCACCAAAGCTAGAATACTAGCGCATGCTTGATGAACATCATTAGATAGCACCTCATGAGTGCCCAAAAGCTCTTGGTAAAACTGAACACACAAATCAATGATGCTATGAGGCTCTGAAATTATCTCTCCCAATGAATTTTCAAGCCTCACAATATTCTCTCTAGCATAAGAGGGATGCAACTGAGCATAAAATTTGTGTCTGACAATTATTATCCTTAAGGGCCTCCAACCGGGCAGATAACTTAGCCCTCGTATAACTTGCCTCCTGAGAATGAGCAACTCTACGACAGAGCCAGGTAACAACAGTATCCACTCTATCATTCCCCGGTGATATAGCCGCCTGAGATTGCAAGGCCCCTAGTAAAGATTGCAACAATGTCAGCTATTGCCTCCTTTTCAAGGCCTAATGAATACCATACTGACGAGCAGGGCGTTGAACATAGAAACATAGCTGAAAATTATCAATCAATTGTAGCATATATCATGAAAGACCTCATGATCAAGAAAGCTCTGATTGAAGCACAAAGGCAGCCTCCCAAGCAAAGTTTTATAAACATCCACAGGCTGATGCAGTATGGGAAATGATCCAAAAGAACATGTTGCCTCTCCATAGTCACTTTCAGTATCTTAGGAAAAAATAAATCATCGTGCATAACGTACATTCTATCCAACCTGCTCCAAGTACCAGGATACTGGCGAGACTGAAAAGTAAAGCTAGAATCATAAGGATGCAACCAGGACCAAATGTCCTGTTTAAGGACTAGACATAAAAGAGTCCCAAACCCGCCTTTCCGGATTATCCATTATAGAGTGAGGCAAATTAGCTTAATCAGCAGAAGAGCAGATATTAAAATCTCCCATGAGAAAACCTGATTTTCCTAACCTCAAATAGTTACAGATCCCGCCAAAGAGAACAACGAACCCCTACTGTAAGGGGAGCATACACACCAACCAACCAAAGAAGTTGTTTTTCATAAGTGATCTCCACAACCATAAATCTACCATGTACATCTTGATACACAACAGAAGGCTGAAAACGATCATGGACAATCATCATGACCCCTAACTGGGTGGAAGAGTGTCCATTGAAGAAAACATGAGACCTCTATGTATAAAGCCACCACCCGCTTGACTATGTTGTTTGTGCTCTCAACCGCACAAAGAACATCCCATTGATTAGACAACAATGTTTGCAACAAGACATACTGCTTCTTATGGGATGAAATCCCGCGCACATTCCAATGAACCAGCTTCATAAAGACAAGAAACAAAGTCAATGAGAGCGAGGCTACGGCCTGCCATGCCTTTCATTAGCAGCCAACGCTACACATACATCACCCATATAGTCACCCAAACTGCAAAAGCATTTTGCAAAACCCTAGAAGATGGTTGACCACATGAAGAGGGCCAATTCCATTGTTTACCTCTCACTCGTATACCTTCTATCCCAAGGGGTGACAACACGGCCTTGTCTATCAAAAGCCAGAAAAGAAGAAGGCTCATTAGCCCTGGTAAGTCGAGGGCACAAATTATATTGCATAGGAAGAGATCCACGTCCCTGAACAGAAGGCTGACAGTCCCAAGAATGAGCACCACCCCGACGTGAAGTAGCCCGGCGACCATAAGTAATCTCTCTCTCTCTCTCTCTCTCTCTCTCTCTCTCTCTCTCTCTCTCTCTCTCTCTTTGTTCGCGTTGCACGCTGGTGGTCACCCTCTAGCTGCTCGCGCTGTCCATGGCGTGACGTCTTTGCTCTCTCGCTGCTTGCGCTGCGCACTGGTGGTCTCAACACCCTTCGCTGCTCGCGCTAGTGGTCTCACGCTACACGTTGGTGGTCTGCGCACCCTTGCTGTGCTGCGCCTGGCGCTACCCTTCGTACCCATCCCACCCGAGCTGCCCTGCTTACATTACACACCCCTGCTATACTGCGCTGCTGTGCTTGCGTTGCCAAAAATACTCTCTCTCTCTCTCTCTCTCTCTCTCTCTCTCTCCCTCTCTCTCTCTCTCTCTCCCCCCCCCTTCGCCTCATGCACCTGCGCACCCTGCGTCGCTGCTCGCACCCGCACCTCCCCGCTTCGCATTCACCTACGCACCCTGCCCGCCCGCTAGTCCCTTCGTATACGTAATCCCACCCACCCTTCCTCGGGCCCCCAAGGCAGCAACATAACTCTCTCTCTCTCTCTCTCTCTCTCTCTCTCTCTCTCTCTCTCTCTCTCTCTCTCTACTCCGTGCCTGTGGGAAGCGCTGCAGAGTAATCTCGAGGAATGGCTCTAAGTCTCCAAGAGAAGCTTAAGGCCCTCGAGACGGCAATGAAGGCACTAATCAAGGAGAACAAGAAGACATCCGATTCCAACCTCAATGAGGTGGAGAACAAATAACACCGGCACATCATGGCCCTCGAAGCACGGGTCACGGACCTTGAACAAGAGAACACGGCACTCCAGGAGGAGGTGAGTGCATTGAAAGTGGAACTGGTAGCTGTCAAGAACACCGAGAAGGAAGAAGGGGAGATCAATGACAACACTCTCACGGCCATCAAAGAAGAGATCTCCAAGGAGATCACAAAGGACATGAAGGGAAAACTTGAAGCCAAGCAGTCAGGATGGGTTGAAGTGGTGAAGAAGAACATCTGTAAAGAAGTGAGGGAGGAGACTCAAAGGGAAGAACACCAAATCATTCACACCACCATTGAGGAGGAGAAGATGAGGCATGCCCGCTGCCTCAACATTCGAGTCACAGGTATAGCCGAGACACCCGACTCCACTGCCGAGAAAGATGGACAGCTTCTATGCATGAAGCTCGGCTACAGGGAAGAGGACCCTCTCCCCTTCACCAAAGCATGGAGAGCCGAGAAAGACTCAACACGTAAGCAAGCGAGCCCTCATCCTATAGTTTGCAGGAGAGACGGAGAGGGTCACCTTCATGAGGAAGAGGGTGATTCTACGAGGATTACAAGGAGATCTATTTGGATGACGACCTTACAAGGATGTAGATAGAACACAGGAAAACATGCATGCCGAGAGTCCTACATGCCGGAAAGAGGGCAAGAGAGCATTCTATTGCGATGGCTGTGTCATCATCGATGGCAAGGCCACCGATTAGCGCCAGGCGGCCTATGGGACATCGGCTATGGAGGATCCAAATTCACAGACACACACAGCAGTTTGGAACTACAATGGAGCACTTTGGACACATCTTGGGAGGATGGAGGAGGTCATGGAGGGACAGGACATCATACTACTTACAGAGACGCACTAGAGCCCAGAGAGGGGGCTACCCAAGGTAGAGGGCTATCAGTGGGAGTTTACATACAGGGGGACCACACGGCAGAGCACATCGAGAGAATTTGGAGGTATAGTGGTACTCTTCAAGCGAGAGCTACAGGAGCGCCTACAGGTGGTAGCACGTGACCAGGAGGCTAGATACATGTGGATTAGACTGCAGTTCTCAGCAAACAGGGTGTTATACATTGCTCTATGCTACTTCTCTCCTAGAGGATCGAGATATGCCATGACAGCAGAGGAGGAAAGTAGAGGGGAGGAGGAGGACACAGGGCCATTGGGAGAGTCACCATATGCAGCCCTTTCATAGGAGATCATACACTACTCCAACCTGGGGGAAAGTCCTCCTTATGGGGGACTTCAATGCACGAACACAGAGCCGACAGTGCGACATTTATGATTTTGGGCACCCCGAGGTGATGCACACACTAGAGGTGGAGGACACGGGAGCTTGCAGGGTGTCAGAGGACATGGGGCCGGATAACACCAAATATGGTCATCACTTACTTGAGCTAGGAGCGCAACACCATCTCGTTATTTATAACGGGATGAGACAATGGCAGGATTCAGGAGCACCATAATTTCCACGATCAGGGGGGGTAGCACAGTGGCCTACATCATGGGGTCCATGGAGACCACACAGGCAGTGACATCTTTCACCATCCCCCCCTGTCCTATTGGTGCGGATCACACGTACCTCTTACTGCCACTGGCGAGCTCCACACCAACACCCACACAGCCCACACAGGCATCGCATACAACTTTCTACTTCACCCATGACTTGGCAGACATATATGAGCATCATGTATATGAAGGGCTACTCCAGATGGATCCCCTGTCACCTCTAGACACACTCACCACCCAGCTGTCATCTCTACTACATACGGCCACCACCCGCAGCTTCCCCCATCATACACACATTGCACACAGACAGATCTGGGAGCATGCCCCAGAATCTGTGGTATGATGATGAGTGCAGAGAGCTATATAGACACCTCCGTGCCCAGAGATCACTAGGGACCATTACACAGAGACAGGCGAGCCGAAAGATGAGGACCCTCGCACGCCGTAAGAGGCGTGCATATGAGGAGGCACAGTACTGGGATATATACCACCTACTCATGAGCAGAGATGCAGCCACTGCATGGCGCAAGATGAGAGAGCCTTGCCCTCGTACCCCGATTGAGGATCCACACACATGGCACACACACATGCAAAGAGCCTCTACCATATCCCTCAGCAGCCGCCCATACCACAGCTACAGGAGTCCCGCCCTACCACCTCTACTTTCTTTACCGCCTCGATGGTAGAGAGAGCTATCCGCCGTTTACAGCATGGGAGATCGGCTGACTGTTAGAAGTCATCTCTTGTCTATACATATATACCAGGGCCTCTGTTGTGGGTGTGCCCGCCCGTATTAGGTGTTTTCTCATTTTTCCCCACTCTCTGTATTTTTCCCCCATTTTTCCTATTTTTTTGTGGCATGGGAGGCAGTCTTGTAGTGGCAGGAGAGGACCTTGAACTTGGCCGACTGCATCTGTGGGATCTTCTTTGTGTATTTAGAGCAGAGTTACACGCCTCTATCTCTCTATCTCTCTTGTGCTGTTATTTTCTGCATTGCGTTTTGCTCTTGTGTTCCCATATCTGGTCATCATCTCCGCTGCGCATTCTGACATGGTATCAGAGCCTAGGCTCTAGATAGTTCTTGGGATTTGTGTGAGCAAGAGAGGGACTGTTGTGTTGCTGATTGGTGGAATATACGGGATTGTTCGGGAAGAGGAGAAGCAAGAGGACGGCGGGCTGATTTGCTGGACAGCCACTTGCAAGTGTAAGTTCTTCTTTGTTCCCACCCACCCACCCTTTTTCAGAGTACATCCCCGCAATGGCAGATCTGTTAGAGATGGCCGACAGACATGTGAAGATCCCTACACTCCCCACGTTCCCAGTGGACCATCAGTTGGACGGGAACACCTACGGCATATGGAAGGTTATGATGGAATCTGTTCTGGAGTCTTACGACCTCGCTGATTTCGTCGTTGTTGGGGTTCCATGGCCGGAAGTAGAGGAAGGGGAGGTACCGTCGATCCAAAGGGACCGGGAGGCACAGGCACAGATGTGGGATCGTGTCAACGCCAGGGTCCATTCATTTATCTTCCTCAACTGCACACCGCAGGTAATCAATCATGTAAAGCATATGACGCGCGCCAGAGGTATATGGCAGCATTTGGCCTCTCTTTACAACAGGGTATCGCCCATGAAGAGGATTTCCTTGGAAGTACAGATGCGGGTTATGAGCCCTGCAAAGTCGTTGACGATGCGGGAGCATATTAACAAGCTGCAGGCTCTTCAGCAGGAAGTTCTTCAGGCTGGGAAGGAGATATCGTCAGAGGACATGGCCATAACGTTACTGTCGCATTTGCCCTCTCAGTACTCAGCATTTTACTCGTCTTTGATTACCAGTGGCAGGCTCAGCACTATCACGTGGGAGGAGCTTGTGCCCATGGTCTTAGACCAGGAGGAACGATTCACGAACCCTCCTCAGGGTGGAGGTTCGGAGGCCTTAACTGGCCAACGGTCGAAAGGCCGTAACACGGGCAAAGGGAAGGCTTCATCGAAGAAGTCTTCTGAGAAGAAGTCCATTACTAACCGCAAGAAACTAAAGGCAGAGAGGACCTGTAATGATTGTGGCGAGAAAGGCCACTATTGGAGGCAGTGTCCCAAGCGGAAGACCGAGAAGGGTGAAGATTCCTCAGCAGCAATCATAAAGACTCCGGCTTTTGTGCACCTGGAGGTGATGGACACCAATGCTTCATTTTCTTCAGGAAGGGAGGAGGTTGGAGGATTCTCCGCAACGGATACTCGGGAGTGGATTCTAGACAGTGGTGCTTCCAAGCACATGACTCCTTCCCATTCAGATTTACAAGATCTCTGCAGGTATTCTGGTCACATTCTTACTGGGGATACATCCACTATCCCAGTTCACAGTGAGGGCAGGTTGGAGATAGTTCTCGATGGCAGAGGGGGGAAGCATTCCTCCCGGGTGTTGTATGTTCCGTCACTTGGTTTTCATTTGTTGTCAGTGCATCAAGTTTGCAAGACTGGCATACGGGTGGAGTTTGATGAGCACTTTGTTGCTCTCCGAGACAAAGCAAGAGGCCAGGTGGTTTGGGAAGGCGGAGTGGAGAATGGAGTTTACAAGCTTTCACCACTCTCTCTCCCGGGTCCTCAGGATTGTAATGAGTGGTAGTCTGGTAATGGCCACTTAAGTGTGGATACGCTGCAGGTGCAGGCTTTTCGGGACCAGATGGTGGATAGCTTGCCAGTTGATGGCAGCAGTTGGCAGGAACTTTCTAGTACTGATGTTGGTGGTTCTTGTGTTCATCACTCAGAGGAAACTGAACAGGTAACTTATGCTCTGATGTCTCGTAGTATTCGGGACAAAGAAATTCCTATAGATGAGGATGTTCTTTCCACGGGGACCTCTCGGAAAGCCAGGCAGGTGGCACTTGATTACTTGCAGAAGGAGGTGTATACTCCAAGCTTTGTGGTTCCGGATTCAGAGGGGGTGGTTGACAGGTTTCAGAAGGCCTTGCGTGGTCTTCAGCAGGTTTCGAGGACTTGGCTTTGCACCGTAACAAGTGTTGATCCTTGTGTGCAGTTTGATGCCTCTTTGACTCAGAAGCAGAATGGTTCATTGATCTAGTTGATGGACACCAGATTGGACGGGAGCTTCCTGATGAGGCAGTTGAGCTCATGGTTGCAGATGACTCTTTGGGAGGCAGGATTGTGTATCCTATGTTTTTTGCGACATGCGAAGGATCATGGACTCTTGTACACAGGAGGGAGATTGATTGATGGAGTCCGACTCCACGGTTGGAGTGACTCAGTTTGGGGAGGAGATCCGAACACGAGGAGATCTACTTCAGGCCCAGGAGCAGTTTTACGGAGCAGTAAGAGGCAGTCATCTTTTACCTTGTCGACGACAGAGGCAGAGTACCGGGCTGCTTATGATGCTGCTTGTGAGGTGGTGAGGTTGCAGAGGTTGCATTGCAGGCTTGGGCTTCCACTGGAGGAACCCATGGTCATCCAGAGGCACTTTGTTCGTGAACAGATCGTTGTTGATGACATCTTGCTAGAGTTCTATTCGACAAAGGACAGTACAGTGGACCTCTTCACGAAGTCGCTATCTCAGGATTTGCTCACGTGGCACCCCGGCTCCCTGTGGTTGGTTTCACAGCCAGGAGCTGAGAGGGGGTGTTAGAAGTCATCTCCTGTCTATACATATACACCAGGGCCTCTGTTGTGGGTGTGCCCGCCCGTATTAGGTGTTTTCTCATTTTTCCCCACTCTCCGTATTTTTCCCCCATTTTTCCTATTTTTTTGTGGCATGGGAGGCAATCTTGTAGTGGCAAGAGGACCTTGAACTTGGACAACTGCATCTGTGGATACACTGGAGGTGGCCGACTGTTTTGCACAGGTCGTGGACCTTCTTGATGCTGGCCAACCCCCCCTGCTGCTGGCCGACTTGCATTTCAGTAAGTCGTGGGGTTTGTGGTCCTGTCGGCTGCCCTACAGCAGGCCGACTGCTGTTGGGGGGCCATATAAAATGGCCCCCAGCCCCCTTGTCACATTTGTAGTATTCCGGGATCTTCTTTGTGTATTTAGAGTAGAGTTACACGCCTCTATCTCTCTCTCTCTCTTGTGCTGTTATTTTCTGCATTGCATTTTGCTCTCGTGTTCCCAGATCTGGTCATCATCTCCGCTGCGCATTCTAACACTGACCATATAGGTATACAGAGTGAGCATCTTATTTATGCAGCTGACACACTGGGACCCTTTGTTGCTCACCTCTTTAATAGGGCACTAGTGGAGGGCCTACCAGTTGAGTGGACTATGCACACCATCGTGTGCCTCTCCACAAAGCGGGAGACATGCTAGACCCCAACAACTACAGGACTATCATGATTGGTCATACATTGGCCAAACTTTATGGTGCAGTGCTCGAGCCAGAGTTGAGCTCATATGCAGAGGAGGGACTACGAGCACTAGGGCAGGCTGGATTCCGATGAGCTTTCTCCACTATTGACCATATATTCACTCTAAGATGTCTGATTGACCAGCTAGGGCGCGGGAGAAGAGATTATACTGCTACTTTGTGGATTTCCGCAAAGCATTTGACACGGTGCCACGAGAGAGACTCTTCCAGCGCCTACAGTCATTGGGGATCCCATCAGAAATGGTTTGGGGCATCTATGCTTTATATGAGCAAGTCCTCGGGCGCATACGATGCCCCGGGGGGCTATCTGATGTTATTGCTAGCACCATAGGTGTGAAGCAAGGATGCCCACTCTCTCCTACACTATTTGGGCGATACATCGATGAAGTGGCTGACTTCATTGGTCACGGTGGTGGGCACGGGGTAGACATCTCAGGTACCACAATCCACATTATGCTATATGCAAATGATATTATTCTGGTCTCTGAGTCGCGGATGGGACTACAGCACCATCTCCATGCACTCGATGGCTTCTGCACACAGAGGGGGCTTACAGTGAACCTTGGGAAAACCAAGGCCATGATTTTCCACACCTCAGGGCCGGTTCGACGACAGACCATCTTCACACTAGCAGGAGGACAGGTAGAGGTGGTAGACTCATATGTGTACCTAGGGATTACATTTACGACTCCGCCACACAGGAAGATTTACTATGGCACAAGCAGCCAGGGATAGACTCACACGAGGGTATGCAACTCTGGCCATACTAGAGAGACAGTGTCACCAAGCACACTTCCAGGAGCCCCGCACGAAGGGGTGGTTGTTTGACACACTAGTCACCCCTGCTTTGATGTATGCTGCAGCAGTATGGGCACCTGGGCTCGCTACCTCCACATGGTCTCAGATAGAGAGGCCTCAGATTCTCATGCTCTCACAGATGATCCACAGCAAACCCTCCGTCCCACATAACATTGTCCGGACGGAGTTTGCTGCACCTCCTATGCTAGTAGAGGCCCTCTTTCAGACGATCTGCTTCATATAGAGGATCACAGATATGCCATCAGATCGACTCTCACATAGAGCTTTTGAGGCGTCCAGGCAGCTCGCAGAGAGTGGAGATAGGAGATCATGGTATTCACAGATGATACAGTGTCTCACTCAGCATAGTCTCGACAAAGATCACCTGCCACCTTTCCAGTATGATATACATGCACCACACATCCAGCTCTCTCACAGTGAGAGGAACAGAGTCCTTCGGCAGGATTTATGGCCATAGTAACATGGGACGGAGACGGGGATTCCTGGGAACTAGGACGGGGAACGGGGGACGGCAAGGGACGGCATACAAAATATGCAATTTTAAGTAAGCACTCATTTAAGAAACTTGACAATACTAAAACAAAGTCACTTTACACTTCCAAAGCATCAATATTAAGTCATACTAGCAAAAAAATGGGTGTTACAAAATAGGAGATCGGGCACCCAGACTCAGGTGAGACCGTGAGTGTAGGAGAGAGATGTAGGAGAGGCTTGTTGTTAACAATCCTAAAATGGGATTGATCATGGTGAAAGACATAGATTAAGCAACATAATTAAGGTGGATTAAACCACACTAAAAACTCCATGAGAAAGAGAGAGATTGCACACTCAACACTCAATTCTATTCACTTGCATATCACAATGAACCATACAATGATATAGGCTTTCTAGCCTTATCCCACTTTACACATCATCATCCATGTGGCAACTCCTTTTCCACTCTTTTGGTCAACACTCACACACCATACAATATTACATGTGGCATTCCTATCTCACCACAATATCTTGCACCTTTAGGGTGCTTTCCCACATACACACAACACCGCGATTACATCTCTCAACACCCCCTCTTAATCGAGGTGTTCCACAACTCACCCATCACCCATCACTGTAGATGACATGCTCATTACAGGTACTAGCAAAGCACAAATTTCAGATTTCAAAGCTGATTTGAAAGCTGAATTTGATATGTCAGATTTGGGGCCTTTACACTACTATCTCGGCATACAGTTTATGCATACAGATGATGGCATTGTTATGCAGCAAACTAAGTACATAAGAAGTTTGCTAAAAAGGTTTCACATGAATGAATGTAAGCCCATTTCTACTCCGGTAGAACCAGGTGTACGGCTTACTATGCATGATATTGGAGAACCTTTTGAGACCGGCATTTATAGCCAGGCAATGGGATGCCTCATTTACTTGTGTAACACGAGGCCAGACATATCTTTTGGGGTGTCTTTGTTGAGCAAATTCATGCACAGCCCAGGCACAAAGCATTGGCAAGCAGTCAAACGCATTTTTCGTTATCTTAAGGGTACCCTGGATCTTGGTTTGTTCTATCCCAGGGGAGGCAGCTTGCAGCTTTATGAATACAGTGATTCAGATTGGACTGGTGATTATGATGACAGGCAGTGGAAATTGTTTTTTTCTTGGCAGTTCATGCATATCTTGGTTGAGTAAAAAGCAACCCATTGTTGCCACATCTACTTGTGAAGCTGAGTAAAAGGCAGTCTTCACAGCTACAGTAGATTGTGTATGGTTGAGGAGACTGTTGGCTGATCTTCGTGAGTGGCAGTAGACACCCACTACCATTCTCACTGATAGCCAGAGTGCTATGGCCGTGGCACGAAATCCAGTATTTCATGCACGTACCAAGCACATTGAGATTCATTATCACTATGTCAGAGAGGCTACATGCAGGGGAGATCAGTTTATCTTATTGCCCTACACAGGATAATGTTGCAGATCTATTCACAAAGGCTTTACCTCGAGAAAAGTTTGAAGCTTTCCGCAAAGCTTTGGGCTTACTCTCATACAAAGAGTGATCTGCTACCTTGTACAGGTTCACACTTCCACTACAGGGGGGATTTGTAGGCATATGCTCACTTATGGTAGTGCTATGTGTGAGCAGGGCTTAACCAAGGACACTTTTTCCCATGTGGTTTTTCCCCTTGGACATCAAGTGTGAAAGGACACTCTAACATATAATATTTTGTACTTCTATATTATATGGATGTGGCACACATGCAAGGGTTGACTTGCATTTTGTGGATACCACACTTTTGGCTCTCTCTTTCTCTCTCATTTCTGTGTGTGAGCTTCTCTACCCTGCACCTAACCCTAATGTGCAGGTTTGTATGTGTGAGTGTGTGAGTCCAACACCCAACAATTGGTATCAGAGTAGCTATGGCGGGTACCACCCCTCTGTGCAGGTCACACTCTCTCTTGGCTACCTCTGCAACACTGCCACGTGATCATCTTCTTCCTCTTTTGCTTATTACTCTATTGCACACAGTAGTCCGCCATAGCCAAATGCTTGAGGAGCTTTGATGCTTGGAGTTCCTATGCCATGACTGATGCTTTTCTTTCTCTATGGATTCCTTGGTGGCCTTGACCAAACGTCTGCACTGCTAAAATATGCAGCTATAGGACCCACCGTGTAGGTCATCTTCTTTGAGCTTCTCTCATTTGAGCTCGCCATAGCTGCTTGTCCTCTCTAGGACTCTTCCTTCTGCCACCAATTTGCGCTGCTCACTTCTTCTTCCACATGTTGACTGCGCTACCTCCTTTCTTGATTCTTTGTCTACATTTTCCTCTTCAAAACCCCTATTATGAGGTTTCATAAGCCATTGATATGGCCCTCCATGAGTTCCAAATTAAACTCCATTAGTCATTATAGGTTATTTGCCTTCGTAAACCTCCAGTATGAGGTTTCTCCCATAGCCATCAACATGGCCTTTCATGAGCTCCAATATGAACTCCATATATATAGCATGCTCTTCCATATGCATGCCAACATCTTCAAGGTTGCCTCTTCACAAGTTTCTCAAATGAAACCATAGGTGCATAACCAGAAAATGAATGCTCCAATAGCATCCACAACCAGCTCATCTTTCATGAGCAAACTCCATGAGCAATGCCCTTCAAGCATGCTCCATTATGAGCTACAAATCAGCCCATCACAACTTGCCATCACTTGACAAGCATGCACCTCCTCCACTCTTTGCTTGCAAGCAAAGAACCTTGGGATTCTTCCATCCCATCAAGCAACCCTTATCAAAAAATGAGCATTCTCCTATGCTCAAACACGAAACTTTGAGACAAAACTTCACAAAACCAACCTTCTTGAGGCATAATCAGTAGCATATCTTCTCTTGGCAGCTTCTCCTTGACGATGATGAAGACTCCATAGCCTTCATAATGCTGAAATCTCCATTTTCAGCTTCCTTGATGATGATCAAGCTCTCCATGTTGCAAAACTCCCATTTGCAACTCTCTTGGGCAGCTTCTATCTAACCTCCTTGTTGCAAATCTCCTCTCAAATCCTCACAAATGCAAATCCAAATGATAATATGAGTGTGCATAATTTTTTTTCATAATAAACTGAAAATAATGCTTAATCAAATGAACACATAAACAAGCTAATATACATAATAAACACCATGACCAAGAGCCCACCCAAGCTCTGATACCATGTTAACAATCCTAAAATGGGATTGATCATGGTGAAAGACATAGATTAAGCAACATAATTAAGGTGGATTAAACCACACTAAAAACTCCATGAGAAAGAGAGAGATTGCACACTCAATACTCAATTCTATTCACTTGCATATCACAATGAACCATACAATGATATAGGCTTTCTAGCCTTATCCCACTTTACACATCATCATCCATGTGGCAACTCCTTTTCCACTCTTTTGGTCAACACTCACACACCATACAATATTACATGTGGCATTCCTATCTCACCACAATATCTTGCACCTTTAGGGTGCTTTCCCACATACACACAACACCGCGATTACATCTCTCAACACTTGTCACTTGAGCCTTGAGCAATGGAGGTGAGACTCGAGAGTAGAAGAGAGATGTAGGAGAGGCTTGCCAATGGAGAGGGTAGAGCAAGAGGTGAGTGTAGGAGAGCAACAAGTTACAAGACTACAAGTGAACTTGAAATTATAACTTACCCAAGGTCCCAATGCCACTTGAGCCTTGAAAGTTGAGGGTTGAGGAGAGCTAGAGCCTTGCCGGGTTGCTCAATGCCCACTTGAGTCTTGAGCCTTGAAAGTTGAGAAGTGTTGAGCCAAATTGCCAATGAGCTTTCCACTTGAGCCTTGAAAGTTGAGGAGCGTTGAGGCTTGAGCTTGAGCCAAGAGCCTTGCAAGCTGCTTGAGCCTTGCTTGAGCCTTGCCAATGGGGGCTCTTCTTATAGCCATGGGCCAAGTGGGAAGGGCTGCTCAACGGCTAGGCGCCCAACGGCTACAGGGCGCAATGGCACACTGCGCAACGGTCCGCTGACCGTCCCGTCCAGCTCCATCCCACACGAGCCGCCGTCCCGCCGTCTCGGAATCGTCGTCCCCTTGTTGCAGCGTGGGCTCACACGTCCCCTGGCCGTCCCCTGTCCGGTTCCGTTCCCGCGCGTTATGGGACGGCGTTCCCCCGTCCCAGGGGGTCTGTCCCCCACGTCCCCTGTGATTATGTTTATGGCAGCCATACACTCAAGAGACTTGGATTACACCCAGTCAGCCTCTACCGCCGAAGATGCTATACTACAGAGATCAGTTTATGCGTATCTCAGCGGATGGATTCATACAGAGACCTGGATGCATGGATGTGTACATGCCTCACAGTGCCCGAGTGGCGATTGGCCAGCTCAGAGTGTCATCACACCAGCAGACTATGCCAGGAGGAGGTTGAGAGTGAGGAACATTATGTATGCAGACTATGCCAGGAGGAGGTTGAGAGTGAGGAACATTATGTATGCAGATGCAGAGTATATAGTGTCATTAGAGAGAGATACACCACCATCTTCAGTGGACATCCTTCACTCCGCCAGATCATGGAGTCTAGAGACCACCGCAGATTTTGGCCAGTTCTTGCTAGAGACAGCGCCACAGAGAGACACTAGTACGGACTCATACCACAAGGAGAGGTGGGCGACAGCTCCAGCTCACTGATTTCTTCCAGAGATCTATCCCAGTGCCTACCCTGACACAGGAGGGGGTTACACTTCAGCGCGCTGCGGACCTCCGAGCCAGACGGAGACCGAGAGCACCAAGCTACCTGACTTCCAGACTACATCAGAGGGAGATCACAGAGATACGGGCTCGACATCAGCACCATATCCAAGAGTAGCTAGCTCACTTACACTCACACCCAGAGATCATGCTCCGAGGTATTTTTGCCTCGCCATCACCTATGTATCACATATTACACCCCCATTATGGTACTGGTTGGAGCTAGACATATCTGCATTGCATTCTTGTATACCCTACGCATATAGGTTGCATACTGAGCCTCTAGCAGTAGTGCTCCATCCATCACACCCCCCCCACTAGCTCAGTACTTTCATAGTTTATTTCATGTTCATTTTGTCCTTTTTTTTTCTGGACATCCAGAAGACATCGACAGTTGTACATTGATTTGTCTCATAGGTCGAGTTCGGCCTCTAGTAGACGTTAATACAGCTTTCTTTCTTTCTTTCTTTCTTTCTCTCTCTCTCTCTCACACACACACACAAACCCCCTAGGGCTCCCCCACAGGATTATCGACTTCCCAAACCAGCGATGCATGGGAGTCTTCCTGATGGACCACCTTCTTTGTAGCATACGGAAGCTTGGTGGAACTTTTACTTGTAATTACAGTGAGAGAACTGGTGTGTTATCTTGCAAGAATGTGAAAGAAAAGAGAAGAGAGGATAGAAGAGTAGGCACACTGTACACAAGATGGGGACCCAAAATACCACCTTTGTAGCTTACGGAAGCTTGGAGGAACTTTTACTTGTAATTACAGTGAGAGAACTGGTACGTTATCTTGCAAGAACGTGAGAGAATAAAGAAGAGAGGATAGAAGAGTAGGCACACCGTACACAAGATGGGGACCCAAAATACCCACTGCCTCCCCCCTGCACGTAAGAACGAGTACAAACGGAGCTGAATCTGCCCAAAAGATAGACTGAACTATTACCTCAGTTAGGGCTTACGCTAATCTCTTTACAGGCTGCAAACTGCTGCCAGAGATCTCCCAGACTTGAGGGCTGCAGTTGATGACCTCCTCCAAGAGTTAATCTCCTGGCTGCTGATAAGGGCTGCCAGAAATCAGGCAAGAATGCAAGACTGAAGATGGGAGAACAAGGGAGAAGTGTGCCTATTTTGTAGGGGCAGGAGGCTGGTCATGCTGCCAAACTGAGTGTAGGGCTGGCTGACTTGGGAAATTAAGGCCTTGTTTTATGGCCCTTTGCCCATGGGCCTTGCCAATGGCCAGCCCAAGTATACCATGTCCCACTTCCTCCACATAAACCTTAGGGGTGTCCATTCTCATCTGTAATTGTCCTATTCAATCACATCCACATGGCATCCAAAACTCCAAGTGCCAAATCCCCTCCTCAACTTGTTGACACAAGATGCATTGCCTTTGTTAATCTATCAACAATACTGGATATTCTCTTCACAGAGTACGAAGAAATAAGCCAAAGTTATACAGTCTTTTCAGTAGCAAAGACAAGCTGAGGGCTCAGCCTTTGCACTGCCCTTGCCTCTTCGCCGGCCCTCACCCCCGCCATCACCTCTGCCCTCACTGCACGCATGGCCATCCATCCTCACGTTGTTGAATCCCCTGTGTCCCTGCCTGACCCACCATTCCTCCATCGCACAGAGCGTTATCCCTCGCCATCCTCCTTTTCTTTGTGAAGCAGTTTGTGGGTTGTATTTCCTCAGCACCACTAAGCAGCATCTCGTCCTTTCCCCTCAGGAGGACTCCATGGCAGACACTCCGTCATCCCTTGGTGTTTATTATCTGATGCGGACTTTCAGCTCCTCGCCTCCTCAACATGACTCCAACAAGCGGCCTGTCCCTGAAATGTTTCGCCGCTAGAAACGCCGGCACGTTGGATGGCCGACACGCCGTTTCAGCCCATGCGCAGAGCCGTTTCCAGCGTTTCCCGTAACTATGCCGATCAGTGATTCTCCGCGTCCACTGAGGAGGCTTGGGCCGAGAGCGGGGATAGAGCTTCTTCGCCTCACCCCGAAGAAGGTGCTCCATCTCTTCATCTACTTCCACCTCAGCTTCATCGTGGAGAAGGGCATCTGCAGGCACCTTTATCGGCCTGAGGCAGCGTTAGAGAGAGCGGAAACATGTCATGTGCATGCCACATGGACATGGCATTTTTCCAAGGCTGACCCTATTTGGCAGCAGATTTAGGTCATCTAGAGGCTTAGGTATGCACAAAATAAGGCCCAGGAGGCTGGACAACAGTCAGCCAGAGTATGGAAGCCCACACGTCGACAGCTTTGGTAATAATCTTTCTCCATGGAACTGGCCGACTAGCAGTTGGCCAGTCGTTTAGTCCTCCAAAAGCCTATAAAAGGCAATACCAAGGATCATTGTAGTCATCTACCGCCCCAGATAGGACAGGTCATAGATAGGCTTTGTGTTTCCGCTTTTGGAAGGCCAAGGCCACAGGTTTTGCACATCTTTGTGTACTATATAATATACTGAAAATACAACTCTCTCTCTCTCTCTCCTCTCCAAATATTCTGTGTTTTGGCATCTATATGTTCCTATGAAAGGCATTTAGGGCTGAACAAAGACACTCAGAGCTTCAGACTGATTTTGAGATATTGCTGCTGCTCATGTCCCACGCACCCTTACTGCATCGCGCATGGATCAAACCATCGCCCGTGTCTTGATCTTAAGATGGTGTGGTGACCATGCAACATTGTATCAGAATTAGGCCCAACAAGGCTAAGTGTTGAAGGTGTCCCAAGAAGGTGCACAATTCCAAGGAGAGTAACACAGCTAGGGTAGAAATTCCATGGGGCTGGTCAGTGTCAGAAAAACCCAAGAGAATGGCAGCCCTGAGAGTTGGGTGCCATTTGGGGCATACCAAGTAAGGCTTTCAGGAAAACAGTTCCAAAGGGGGTGGAGCAAGGATACCATGATCAACCTCGGGAAGGAGACCATTGAAGTGTTCACGGATAGGGCATGAAGGCAACGGGACAAAATGGAACAGATGCATAGATCTCAACACCAAGTCTCGAGTGAAGTCAGAGACATGGCAAGGTTTTCAGTAAGGTTGCCAGGCAGATTTGGGAGTCCAGAAGGAGACAAAGGGATGATGACAGTCATCCAAGGTCAGAAATTGGAAACCCATCATCAAGTTTAGCAGGAGGGGATGTCATGTGCATGCCACATGGACATGGCACTTTTCCAAGGCTGACCCCTATAAGCTTAGGTATGCACAAAAGAAGGCCCAGGAGGCCGGACAGCAATTGGCCAAAGTATGGAAGCCCACATGTCGGCAGCTTTGGTAATAATCCTTGTCCATGGAACTGGGCCACTACTCCCCATTGAAACCTGCCCCCAAGATGCTCCCACAGATGGAGACCCTTTCTGTAGCCTGCCACCTCAGCTTTAAACCATGAAGTTAGCTCCATGGAACATTTTCAGCTAGGAGAAGCCCACTTCACGCAAGGCACCCAGTGGATTCACGACACGAAGAGCTTCAGCGAGCTCTGGTAGAGGGCGCCATTGATGCTCTGATTATCCGGAGCATCACCTCACAGCCCGTGGCACCCACTGTTGCAGGGGATACTCTCGGGCAGGAGTCATACTTATTGGTCCCCAGCTTTTATTCCCCAGGGAGAGTTTGCATTTTGGTGAGCTAGATGGTAGTCTGCAAGATCAAGGATTCCAGCATGATCGTACCTGGCCATGCTCAGTGGGTGATTCTTTGCATTGGGGAGACCTGCTCAATATCTACGCCCCCCTATGGGGCTTCTGAGTGCAAGCCCTTATGGCTTCAGAAGCAGCCGAGTCTCCCCATGGCGGATGCTTGGTGGGAGGAGACGTTAACACCCAGAGGATTGTAGCGGACCGACAGTTTCAGGCTCCGAGAGCGCCACCTGGGAGGATCTTCTCTTCCAAATCAGAGGTCAGGACACTTGGCACCTTTCAAAGTTTGGCTGCTCCACGAGGCATTCTCTCCTCTTACCGTTTTGACCGCAGAAAGATCAGTGCGCTCTCAACGAGGTCATGCAGATCGCCTCACTTCCCGAGCGCTTGGCAGAGGGTCTCATTTGCCTCATCCCAAAGGAGATGGCGATCGCTTAGAAATTTGACAGTGGCGACCGATTACCCTCTAGGGACAGCCTATAAACTCCTCGCCAAGGCAATCAGTCTCTGCCTCCAGATCACCTCCCCACTCTGATCCACTCTACTCAGACAGGTTTCATCTGGGATTGGAGTATCGAGGATAACATCTTCACTTTTTGGGAGGCTGCTGCAACGGCCAGGCTCCGAGGAGAGGACATGGCAGTATTGCTGCTAGACTTCCAGAAGGCCTACGACAGGGTGGGCCTTCTTCGCTATGCATTGTGTGGGCTTCTCCACCTCTTGGATTCATGGGGTATCTACCCTCTACTTTGGAGCTCACAGACTTACTCAGGGGGCACGGTGTGCCACGGAGCAAGCTGCACCCCTTCCTGTTTCTTTTCATGCGGAGGCCATGAACTCCTCCCTCCAGGCCCAAGATACAGGTCTTACAGGGCTGCAACTTCCCATTTGCACCATGGAGGAGCTTCTAGATGCAGAGTTTGCCGATGACACCGCTGCATACTTGACAGGTTCAGAGGGTAACTTCCATCGTTTTGTGGCAGTGGTAAACGAGTTTCGCCTAGCCTCTTGGGCGCGGATCAACTGGCACAAGTAGTGTGGTTTCTGGGTCAATTGCACACCCAGCCCAACTTGCCGTCCGGTTGACGAGTTCCGATGGATTCTACCAAGTGCGGCAGTATGTTATTTGGGCTGCCAAGTGGGCCTTGATGTGTCCGCAAAGCAGCTGATCACCCCTCTCCTTCTCAACATCTGGAGGAAGCTCCTTTACTCAAGCACATCAAGACTATCACTAGCATGGAGAGTGGTGGTGGCCAACTAGGTTCTGTTGGCTACATTACCTCTTGCTGGGCTTTTCACCGATCATGCATTGGACAGATTCGCTGCCCAGCAGCCCAGCATGTGTGCTTGGATGGCCAGCCATTATAAGGTGTGAAACGATGGCAATAAAAAGCATTTAATGCTTGTTTTTTCTGATCGTGAGCTTTTTCAGCAGCCTGACTTCTGTAAAGCTGGCCGACTAGAAGCCTAAAGGGGTATATAAACTTATCCTATTATACGAGTGTGTTCACACTTAAGAAAGTGTTCACACCATGGTTAGTTAGTACGAAAGGTACGATATGGTACGGTACGATAAAATACGGTACTAATTGGTACCTTAAAATTTTTTGAGGTACGGTACGATATTAGTACGTTTTAAAAAAAAATACTTCCTAAACTTAAAAATTGTAGACAAGAAGTTACAAAATAGTAGAACCATGAACAAAATGTCATCATGCCATTAGAGTACAAAATTGCTACAAAAGGATAGGCCAAAAACTCATGGCATGGGCGACCGCCAACATGCGTACATACATGATACAGTATACTACATACTACAATACATCATCGATGGGCTAGAAGGAGATAGATGCCCAATGCCTAGAGAGCTATAACATATCAAAAGTCTGAAGAGAGTTCTCTGAAGAGGACTCTTCGAAGGTGGACGAGACACTCTGGGGATCATTCTCGCTAAGTAGGTTGCCATCATCATCAAACAAGGGCTCTCTAGGCAGTGGGGTATCATCATGAGGGGGCAATGGAAGCTCACTATAGAGCTCCATGAAGATTGCCTCCTCCTCCTCATCAGGCAATATGATCGCTTGCCTAATATGGCAATGGCAAGTGCACACGCTCCTGACAAACAGCTTCGGAGCTTCCTATAGGCTGCAAAGGGCGATGAATGGCTCTCTAGAAGACTGAAATTGCTCCACGCAACAACAACAACAACAACAACAACAACACCACCACCCCCCCCCCCCCCCCCCAAAAAAAAAAAAAAAAAAAAAAAAATCGTACGGTATCGTACGAATCCGTACGGTGCCGTACCGTACGGCAGGTACATACGATTTCAGTCGTACGACGTACGGAACTAACCCTGGTTCACACACATACATACGAACACATAACCTTATCCTTGCTAGGCCTTAGGCGGGTCCTATAGGCCCCCATGCCCAGCTAAGCCCTAACCCTAACCTTGGGTTAGCACATCCCCTTAACCTTGGTTATCCTAACCCTTGATTAACATACCTATGCCCAGGTGGGCCAGCTATGGGAGGGCCAACCTGCAGGGCTAATGCCTATTTAACGGGCCAGAATGCCTCAATCTTGGATCATCTCGTACCTCTCTCAGGCGCACCTCTTCTAGGACAAAGGGTAAGCATCAGTGAAGAGAAACGCAAGTAGTAAGGGGGATCTGTAAATCAGCACGTAAGGCACGCTTTAGGCATCTTTGGAGGTTAACGCAAGGCATCTAACAGTCCACACAGGCAACCAGCAGGGGGTAGCCAGTTCCAGCAGCCTCTTGGGCAGCCAAGCGAGTCCTAGAAACGGGTTCTCATAGGGGAAAACACAAGTTCTGTCGGTATTTCGGAGGCTCGTGTGTATCCATGTGTAATGCCCCCAATAAGTTTAGCAGAGGGGGATGTCATGTGCAAGTTTTGCCCATGGACATATCCTGAAGCTAGTCCAGAAGGGGCAGCCAGAAAAAGATGATTAGAACCAGATAGGAGCATGTTATGCTGTTTTGGCTAGTGTTGGACTTGGAGATGGACATGGTTGACCTGTCGGATGCACAAGGCAACTGTCAACTGCACCAATGGACTGTCGGCTGCAAGGGAACAAGTCGTAGCTGCGTTTGTGGAGAAAATGACCAGTCGGCTGGCCGACCAGCAATCGGCTAGCACCCCAAGTGTCCAAGAGCCTATATAAAGGCATGTTTGCTCATTGATGTATTCATTCACTCCCTTATGGAGTGAGTCCTTTATGTAGGACTGTTTTGGGTGTTTACACCTTTTCATGAAGGGAGCCCATGGCTGTAGATTTAGGGGTACCTTTTTGTACCATATGAATATACTGAATTTCCAGCTCTCTCTCTCTCAATACTCTCCCTTCTGTCTGCGTTTTTGCATCAGCATGTTCTAAGTGGTGTTTAGGGATGAAAGAAGACTCTCGGAGCTTCCGCGTGTTACATGACCTTTACCTTAGACTCTCGACCTTCAAATTATAATTATCCAGACTCCCTTGTACATCATTGCATCTTGCCAATGGGTTATGTACTCAATTGGGGACTGGCACGACTTGACAAAGCGGGACTTGCACAACTTGACTTGACAGTACCACTCACAACTCGTGGCTGGACAAGGGCTTACAACAATGCAGTGTCCAGCCTCAGTTCTTGCACCACTTGCCTGTCCAATCATGTCCACGTGGAATCCAAATGCATGTGACAATATGTCACCTTAGTAGACAAATCTTATAGATAAACCATCGAACTGAGTTTCCATCACTTCTCTAGAGGTGAATGGCAAACTCAACCATGATGAACGTTAGCACTAAAGAGCACATGCACACACATACACACAAATACAACTTCAAAACATATAACAGTTCTCCTAGGCAAGAAAAATTAAAATGTCATCAAGGAACACAAAGAGACTTTTCTGAAAACCCATATCATGATCTTGTTGAGTGAGGCCCAAGCATTGGCGGGCCGAAATGCTATCGGTCCCAACTCCTATTGGCCCTAATGTGTGCAGAAAACAAACTTGCATACATCTTATTTGAAGGAGATAGCACAGGCAGAAGCATAAACAGAAAACATATGAGAGAGTGCAAAGGAGATTGAGAGAGTTGGACAAGATCACCTATTATAACAGCTGTAAAGCTTTACAATGGCAATGGCCAGCAACTGGATGTTGAACTATGTGCAAGGGAATCGGATGAAGGAGTGAATAATGGGGAACTCCTTATATAGTGCATGAGTGAGCTGGCCGACTACTCACAGGACAAATAAATAGGAGAAATACGATAAAATGCCAGATAAATAGTAAAAGCCCCAGAATACTGAGATGCACAATTCTAACACCCCCTCTGCAGCTCATAGTGTGCAAGAGTCGGAAGACGATAAGTCGATGAAGATGCAACCATGGACCCTCCAGCACCGCGAATATTGGAATCGCCTCGGAGAGGGCATCCACCAACCTATTTCCTCAAAACAAGATGCCACCACGAACAGCAAGGAACTTTGCTTGGCCACGAATTCCCACACAAGTGTGCAGTGAACTCCAAAAAATAGCTGATGAGCTACTGGACATACCACGCCCATAATCCCCAACAGTGGACAGAACACATCATGTCCCAAAAGCCTCGAACAATGAACTTGGAACAGATCCAGTTCATAATCTCTGTTATACCAAAGATAACCATGTCCTACCAGATGTCTAATGCTTGGAACTCCGAATCATGGTCCCCATGCACTAGGTAAGTGGAGCAGCAATCAGCCCCCTCTCCCACCCACAAGCCTCTTCTGGCTAGAAGCACATGGGGGGAAACTCCATGTGTACTAGAGAAGCACACCATCTGGGGTCTCCTTAGCCAGAAGCGCCCTGGGGGCCCTAGAAGTGGTACTAGAATCTGTATCACTATCCTATGTCATGTCTTTGCCTTTTCTCTAAGATGAAGCCTTGCCCTTGGTCTTGTCCTTCTTTTTGGACAAACAATCCTTGGACAGATGTCCTCTTTTCCCGCAAAAGAAGCAGCAACTCCGACCTTTCTTTTGAATTGAGGAAAGTGCCTGGTCAGAACTGTTGACTGACACCTTCAATTTACCTTGTGAGATGAAAACCGACTCCCCCTCCAAAAGTAGGGAGCTAAGATCATCAAAATCCAATTGAATGGATGTGATCTGGCACCGCAAAGATCGAGAAATAACATCATAGTCCAGAGGAAGCTTGGTGAGGATAAGAGCAGCCAACTGAGAAGAGGACAAAGCAGCACCCATAGCCAGTTAACTGGTCATGGATAACCTTGGCCTTCATGAGAAAAGACTGCATTGAATTGCCTTCAGGAAATAATAAGCCGTAGAGCTGCCCCTGCAAGGTAACTGCCCTCATCGATGAATCTCGTGCAAAGAGATCCTCCAACTTTGACCATACCTGATGAGCACTAGAGAGAGTTTGCACTACCGGTGAGACCTCCTCAGTGATGGTCTACACAAGCACAGAATGCGCCTTTGAGTCCCGATTTTCCCAGTCTTATAATTCCACAAACCCTTGTGGATGAACCAGACCCGCATCTGAAGCTTCCAATGAGCGTAGTTGGATCCTTTCAACTTGTTATCTTTGTTCATACAGAGGGAGCCATATCCACAGCAGCAAAGAACAAATCTCAGCTTTCAAACACTTCTCTCAAGTGCTTACCAACGAAGCGAGGCACCAGGAACAATCAGCCCCCTCTCAAACCGTAGAGAGAAAGAGCCAGGACAACAGCAAAACAGTCCAAGATCCACTGGGAACCACCTACCGGAAGGGCACGGAGTCATGGAGGAAGAAGACAATGTAGGGCTACTTGTCTGGCAGTACCAAATGCAAAGAACTCACCAAAAAACAGATGCTGGTGCAGACAACACAGCCACAACTCCACCTTGTGCCTCTGTAGGAGAAAACGCAGCCACCAAAACTGGCCGGCAGCAAACAGCTAGCTGGCTGGACCTGAAAACATAGCACTGTTGGGAATCGCAGCCACTTGTTGTCACAAATCTGCAGCCGGGATAGATGTGGAGAAAAACACACAACAAAAGGAGGGAAAGGTGGGCAGATTTGCGAAGTTTGGAGTAGCCTGGACCTAAGCGTATGATACCATGAAGGAGATAGCACAAGCGGAAGCATAAACAGAAAACATATGAGAGAGTGCAAAGGAGATTGAGAGAGTTGGACAAGATCACCTTTTATAACAGCAGTAAAGCTTTACAATGGCAATGGCCAGCAACTGGATGTTGAACTATGTGCAAGGGAATTGGATGAAGGAGTGAATAATGGGGAACTCCTTATATAGTGCATGAGTGAGCTGGCCGACTGCCTCTAGGGCTGGCCGACTGCTCACAGGACCAATAAATAGGAGAAATACAATAAAATGCCAGATAAATAGTAAAAGCCCCAAAACACTAAGATGCACAATTCTAACATTATTCAGCAATCCACATATGGCTTTTGTCCTTCTGAGAACACACCTTTCCTCCATCAAGTCTCTAAAATATGTACTCAAAGCACCAAAAACTTATTCTCGACTGTCAACTTGTTAAATGCTTGATAATCAGCACAAAAAGAATAGGGACACCTCCCAATCCACTCTTGCATTTGCAACCTAACATTGAAAACACCTATTTGATTGTATGAAACTCTCATAGTGTGTTGACGTCTAGCTCACTTCACCACTGCAAATCGGGCAATATCCTCTGTGCTATGCAGATCAAAAAGGACCACCACTCTCTGGCCCTTAACCAGCCTATAACACTTCAATATCTTCTTAAAATAAAATCCCACTCAGTCTTTCCAACTCCAGGGTCACCATTTGACCGCCCAAGTGGACTTCGTGTCACAGTATTGAGGCCAGGATTCATGTCACCTGCAGGAGGCTAGACCTATCGCTCGTAGTGTGGCCAGGACGTGGAACCCACTGTCAAGGATCCTAGTTTAGGCTTCCCACTAAGCCAGTTTCGTGCTCAAGAAGGCCTACTTTAAAGGTTTCAAGAACATGAGATATATCCATTGCATAATGCATGTGCACGCATCTCTACTTGCTTGAAATTGGTTTCGTGTGATTTGTTTTTGTGTGACTGCCTACCAACGTCATCCCGAAACGTTTCACACCTCGAAACAAGGCAAGAAACACAGAGACGTTTCACCCCTCAACGAGTGCTTACTGAAACGCTCAACCGAAACAGCTATACACAGACACACACCTGACATACATACATACACATAAATACACACACATGTACACTTTTTTTTTTGTGAAAACCATGCTTCTATTAACAATGACTTATGTACAATAAAGGAGATGGACTCAAGACGAGTCCAACTTGAGAAGCAGTGGAAAAACACCTCAAACTGACTAAAATCCATGTCCTCCAACTGTCGGCAATCATGGAGGGATTGTCACAAATTGATCGTAAAGTAAGCTAAGCATATGCCTGTAAAGGCATGTGCTCAAACAGCATTATTTCTCATCTTCCATATTGTCCATAAAGCCCAATACCTAGTCCATAGAAAGAAGAAATCAAAATCAAGAGAGCTGGGCACACCAATCCCAAATATCCACAAATGCTTGCCAGGAAAGCAACTTGAGATATCATTAGTCAATCTTTGAAGAACCCTTGTGTGTTAAAACAATATGTCGAACAGTTTCAGACCGAGCTCCACATCTACAACAGATGGCTCCAACTATCCGTCTTTTAGCAAGCATCTCCGCAATAGGGAGGACACCCACCAAACAGTGCCAAAGAAACAATCTTTGTTTTAAAGGCAACTTGCTTTTCCATATACTCCAAAGTTCACACAAATATACACACATATACATACATACATGCATACATACATACATATAAATATAAATATATGTATATACGTACGTATGTATTTATGTATATACATACATATGTATTTATGTATATACGTACATATGTATGTGATAGTCTTTGTGCGCGCGCGCGCGCGAGAGAGAGAGAGAGAGAGAGAGAGAGAGAGAGAGAGAGAGAGAGAGAGAGAGAGAAACATGAAACGGTGTTTTAGAAATGGCGTTTCAAGGTTTCACGAAACGCGTTTCAGCGTTTCAAGGTTTTAGCTGAGCTGAAACGCGTTTCATGGTGACCATGCTGCCTACTATGACATGTCCAATTCACGGGTAGGGAACGCCCACCTGTGAACCGTGTGAAAGCCTTGTATTCTAACATGGCTTGCGGCATGTGAGCACATGGTAAGTATCCATTTAAGCCCTTGTTTATTATTCTAAAGGTTTTACAAGCTATTCTGTTCACATTCATTAAACTTGGGCAACAACCATTGGCCAATGCTTGGGGCCCAAGGCCCATGAATGGCCAGCCCAAGCTTTGGGCACCCCCTTTGGCCCTTTTAAGTCCCCACATGGCCCAATTTAATGAGGGGCACCTTATAGAGGTGCCCACTTTCATTAAAGGAGGAACCTTGCCACGTGTCACAAGGACATAAGACCCCTACCAACCTTGCCAACTCTCACCCCTCTCTCTTTCCTCCTCACGTATCCACGAAGTGTATCTGTCTATCGCCTTCACTCCCTATGCAAGTCGACTTCCACAGAAGCTGAAAAGAAAAGCTGTCAACATTCACCCTGTTGCCGTATACTAAACCTAGTGGTGCACCCGCCGACCTGCAACCTGTTGTTTATACCTGTTGTACACAGCTATACCCCACTTGCTGTCCGAATCTGTACTCCGTCGTACCTGACATGATGTACTCAGTCGTACCTATACCTGCTGCCATACTTAACACCGTTGTACCCGACTGTACCTTTGAACTTTTTGTCGTACTGGTACCTACTCTGTACTTGTTGAGACTGAACTGTACCTATTGTACTACCTGCACCAATTGTATATATATATATATATATATATATATATATATACCTAGATGAATCCAGAAACATGCCCAAATTCACCTTTTAGGAACGTGCATGTTATATACTCATGGTAGTCAACCCACAAGACTATATAACTATCAACTCCATTATGCATAGTATGGACTAGATACTACGACATCCCCACTAACGTCATCAGTGCCCAATAGTGGGTGTAGAACTTTGTATCAAGATATGCTCTCACACACACACTCCACACACACACACACACACACATAAGAGCATATATTCACACAAAGCCCTTTGTACTACGTTTCTGTCAAACCTCCGGAGATGCAGGACAGACTCAGCCATAATGAAGCCTAGCACTAAGGGAAGTAGCAAATAGAAAGAATTAGTAAAACAAATAAGTAGTTGATAGGGCAAATGCACCGCTAAAGATAGAAAGAATAAGCACCATATCAATTGACCGCAACTCGGACGAAAACTTCACAATGTGAAATCTACATGTCCGTTAATACGGCTGAATTACTTACCTACTGCATCTACACCTACTTGAATATCTATTTGATTACTTGCATCGGCACCCATGTAACCTGTTCAGTACCCGTTCTTTACCACATATCATACGAAATACTGTACGGACTTTTCCCCCAAAAAAATTAAAATTTTTTCCCTCCAAAAAAAAATAAAAATTTTGGGAGGTAATGGTCTTTTTTTTGCTTGTCTATGGTTGTTTGAGCTTCCTCTGTACTATGATGCTTCCCTCCTTTTTAAAATACTCCATATCTCGAATTGGAAATACCTAAGTTTACAAGTATTTTTTTAAAACATCGTATTTTATCGTACGATAAGAAAAAAAAATTATATCACACCATATTTTTCCATACGGTATCGTATCGTATGAACCGTACGATATTGTATATGACAACTATGTTTGCAGGTTATGACTAGCCCTCTCTTTGCCCTTGAAAACGTGATCACCTTTGCCAAAAGACTGCAGTTTGTGCTCGAACTGCTTTGTGCGTTCTATCTCGGCCTTCAATACATTTGGGTCATCTTCATGCATCTCCCATTTGCCTTGAGAGTGCTGTCCCACATGTGTCGGCTTCTCCACATAACCTAAATGCATATGCCTGCTACCCAAAGCATCATAAGCATGTGTACCACTTGGCTGGCCATGTGAACTAGGCCCTTGCCTACTTTGTGCATGGCTGTCCATAGTGTATGATGGCTATACACATTGAAGCCCAATGCCCAAACGATTGTTTCCCCATTTGTGCTCTGATACCACTATAATAACACTAGTTAGGTGTGAATGTTTTTGGGCACCGTCTCTCATCAATACTTGAATTTGAACCAGCAACAATGCAACAAGGAATTGAAAGTACACAACACTGCACAAGATAATACTACAAAGCTAGAGATTGCCCAGTACACCACCATTAGGGCCGTGAACGGGCCGAGCCCCCCTCGAACACTATTGTATATTATTGGAGTATTTAGTATGTGTACAAAGTTTGAAGGGCTTTCTAGCTCGATATTCCATGCAATGCAAATAATGAATAAATATTACCCCAAACAAGTATGTGTCAATGTAGACTGTTGATGCCAGACTCATCAAAAAAGAGTCAAAGTGACTGGACCATCAACCTCATACACCTAGAGCTGAGTGAATGTGATACCTGTCGTTTCAAGACCATGCACTCATAGGCGCCCTCGTACTAGAGCCTAGTTCACTCAACTTGCATCGTGAATGTTCTTGGGCACCGTCTGGTGAACAACAAGCTCATCAATACTTAAATTTGAACCAACAACAATGCAATAAGGAACTAAAAGTACACAACACTGAACAAGATAATATTGCAAAGCTAGAGATTGCACAGTACACCACCATTAGGACCGTGAACAGGCCGAGCCCCCCTCAACACTATTGTATATTATTGGAATATTTAATCTGTGTACAAAGTTCGAAGGGCTTTCTAGCTAGATATTCTATGCAATGCAAATAACGAATACATATTACCCCAAACAAGTATTTGTCAGTGTAGACTGTTGATGCCAGACTCATCGAAAAAGAGTCAAAGTGACTGGACCATCAGCCTCATACACCTCGAGCTAAGTGAATGTGATACCTGTCGTTTCGAGACCATGCACGAATAGGCGCTCTCGTACTAGAGCCTAGTTCACTCAACTCGCAGAGACTAGGGTATGAGTCTTCAGGGTATGGGTACACAAACAAGTACTCATAGAGAACCAAGTACACAAACAAGCACTGTGTCGTACAGCATACAGAAACAACTATGCCTGCAAAAGGGAGGACAACATGCTAAACCTTATGTGAAAGATCCAAAAAGTGGAAGAAAGGCTATAAATTTGCAGCCCAAAGATGCCTCTCAGAAAAAGCACAAGTTTAGCTTAAGCCCGTAGCAAAGAGAGCTATATGCTAAAAAGGGAAAATGCTTCTCATGTGGCAGCCAGGATCACATGTTTCGTGAGTATCCTAAACGCAAGAATAAGGACAATGAGAAGCAACAAAAGGTTAATGTGCATGCCATTCCCGAAATGTAAGGGAATACAAGGAATGATGATAAAGAGAGGGTGGTTTGTAAAGCTTGGGGATTAAGGATCAGCCCGCACTCTTTATATTTAATGATTGTGCAACAGATAATTTCATCTCTGTGAAGATGGCAGCCGCATTGAACATTAATGTAGGGGCCATGGGACCCCAAATTGAAGCAGAGGCCGCCTTTAGTGCAAGTCACCCCTATCATTGGGAAGTTGCACATTCATATACATGGGTATCTTGATCATGAAAAATTCTTGGTTGCACCATTGCATGGATGTGGAAAGCCTGGCAATAACGAGCATGAGTTGATGCTCACACACCGCAAATTGGTGATTCTCTCTAGACTTACACCAGTGAGCTATGGAGTATACAGAGCACTTGCTTGGATTCGAAAAGCTCAAGAGACCTCACACTGGTGAGCACAGGGATACCTTCAGTCTCTACCAAGGCCACATAACCCAGCTTGGCTAGATTCTTCAGATCTGGAATCCACTTCAACAGCGTAGATTAATTTTCTCCATGCTAATCAAGGGACAACAATGCATTTCACGCTCACCACCTGTTGCATCCAACAACTCACAGTAAAGACTTCAAGTGGCTCAAACTTATGTTATCCGACTGCACCAAGAGAGTCAAGGTGCTAATGCTACTCAAATTCACCAAGGTTAAATTGCCGGAAAGGTGTACCTCCACAAAGGTTTGTGAGCAGCATAGAATGGAAATCTTCTTCAAAGTCTCAACTACTGCACAGCTCTAATGTCTTCAAGGAGCATCTCGATAGGTAAAGCATGACTGCATTACAATGATGAATGTCCAGCTCTTCCAGCATGCTCTAGCATCCCAAACCCCCAATCTTCTTCAAATGATCACAAGAAAGCATCTTTATTGACATGAACTTTGGGGCCTGCTTCCAATTGTTTATCTCCTTTAAATCTACATTTCTGGAATGACAGAAGGGATACGCTACTCCCCACAGTCAGATTCCTCATGTTACCAAGTAACTGTGGTAGGAGGAGGTCTACAAGTGGGCAGTGCTTCAGATCAATCTGATCTGCTCATCATTGTAATATTGGAAGTCAAAACTTGCTATGTGTTGTGGTTGAACCAAGTACTTGCTGCTAGCAGCAGCCTCTCCCACAACAGCATCTGTATAGGTATCATGAAAATTAGTGGTGGGTTATCCTTGTTGAAGACAAGGATACCCTCTTGAAATCCAACTGAGGCCTGACAGAATGGCCATTTTTATTCCATCGTGAGCGGGCACTATCACGAGTAATTGTGAAATGTGAGCCTTCAACGGATCCACATTGTCCATGTGTTCAAAGGCATGCCTCATTTTTGCACTCACTGCTTTCAATAACAAAGGATTGCAATGTACTTTGACAAAACCGCATCACTCAGCTCTACACGTGACTTTATAACAGAGGATATGGCACTGCCCTTTGAGCACATTCTCAGTACATCACTCAGCTCTTCCCATGCCACATGATGGAAACTGAGAACCATAACAGACAAGGGTTTCCACTGCTTCTAGCTATCTCATACGAGGGCTTCTGCTGCCTCTGCCTCTTTTACAAAACTTGAGCTGATGCCGACATACCCTTCAACGGCTGCAAACACTTACTTGTCACCAATATACCTGCTTCCTTCAACTTGCTTCAAACCCTGCAATCTTGGTATGGCCCCCCACCTCCTTACCCTTATAAAGCAGTGTCCCACACATAGTCTATTGCAAGAAACACTTCCACATGTGTATCTATTCTTTAAAAGACCAATTGCCCGGTTCAATACTAGCCAACATCAAACCATGCCCTCCCACCGTTGCTATGTTGGACTTTGCTAAACATACACTATGATAATGAACCGATCAACGGTAGATATGGAGAACTAAATTTTCATTGAAGGTAGCCACCTGACGTACAATAAAAATGTGCTCTACACCCCATCATGTGGGAATCTCTGGGTTTTGTCAAGACTTTAACCAGCTTGCCTGGACAAATTGGCTTGGAAGCTACAGCCCCTACGATTTCCCCATGTATTCCACACCGTAGATGTCGGTCATGGTCTTCACATAAAGAAAGTTCCCAAGATCCACCCACACCGTCATTTTCCCTAGCCATGGGAGGGTGGATCACAGCCATCCATTTAACTAGCTTTAAGACTTGGAAAATGCCCTATCAATCAAGAATATGTTGCCATCCATTTAACTAGCTTTAAGCCTTGGAAAATGCCCTATCATTCAAGAATATGTTGCCACACCAGCACAACAGAATTTTAAAAAAAGTCACTCAAAGAACCCAGTCCTAGTTCCCACAACATTCTTCCATGGAAAAGCTTCCCCCATTTGCATCCCCTACCCCGTGATGGTCGCTCGCTGGGGTCTACAGCATTCGAGCCCAGCCGGTAAAAATTGACATGTCAAACCCGAATTTCAATGTCTGACATGTGAGGCGTATGTTTCATCCCCATTCCAAGGGCTCGTGTGGCCGCCTCTCCCAGACACCCATGATGATCAAGCATGGGCAGCATTCCGCCCATTCCGCAGTGTCCTCCTGGCAGCTGCCAATTGGCCAACTGCGGAAATGGGCATCCCGGCATCCATTCCCTAGGCCGTGCATGCCAACATACTCATCTGCCACCAGCTTGCGGCCATTCTAAACCAAAGGTGAAAATTCTGTCATTTTAAAAGGAGAATGTGCAAAGACAAATGTAAGGTCAGATAGTAAGAAGTAAAAGGGGATAACCTGTTACCTCTGATGAAAGTTGTATGGAGCAGCAAAGGTAAGGGAGTGGTAATCGTCTCAATGCAAACTTGCGGCATGCTTTGAGCATAGTTCCTTAAAGGTACCACAGCTTCAAATTAGCGCATAGTATAATGTAAGATGTGACTGGAGATGCTCTCACACGACTACATAGAGTCCTTATGTTCCAGCTTGTATGCTGGTGCGAGAGCACCAACACATCCACTGTGCAAGAGGAGATACTCAGGCACACGGAAAAAGTGCGTCGTAGATAAAGAAAAGGTCATTCTCAATCAAGAAGCTTGTCCTGGCGAACTCACTACATGGTACGAGTGCCCAGATTGAGTGCTCTCTCTCCCGCTCCGTTTAAAACAAAACTTTCTCCTCTCTTCTTTCTCCTCTCTTTTTTCCCCTTTTAAAAAAGGTTCATTTTTTTTCTCTCATTCAATTCTCTCCCCCTCTAACTTTTTATTCCTCTCTCTTTTTTTTTTTTTTTTTGAAATATGTACTCTACTATTTATTCCTCTCTCTCTCTCTCTCTCTCTCTCTCTCTCTCTCTCTCTCTCTAATTGTCTCCCTCTCTGCCACCCATTGTGGGGTAGAAATGGTTAGTGGAATTGCCCTTGGGATGACACTGGGTTCAAGTCTCTCTAGATCAATAAGTCGACGTTAAGCAGTTCTCGTCGTCTCTCTCTCTCCATAACTCTCTCAATCTCTATTTCTCTCAAGCTCACCAACTCTCTCTCTCTCTCTCTCTCTCTCTCTCTCTCTCTTTCTCTCTCTAACACTCACTAACTCTCTCTCACTCACACTCTCTCTAACTCTCTTTATGACTCTAACTCTTTATTTCTCTCAAGCTCGCCAACTCTCACTCTCTCTCTCTCTCTAACACTCACTAACTCTCTCTATCACACTCTCACTCACGCTCTCTCTAACTCTCTTTATGACTCTCTCTCACTCACACTCTCTCTAATTCTCTTTATGACTCTCTCTAACTCACTCTCTTTACCTTTCTTTAACTCTCTCTTATTCTCTCTTTCTAACTTTCTCTAACATTCTCTCTCTCTCTCTCTCTCTCTCTCTCTCTCTCTCTCTCTTGGACAGCTTAGAGTTTCATCCCACAGATTGGAGATTGAGGTAGGCAGGATGAGACGGACGAGGAGAGGCAGGAGAGTCAGCAAACAGGACCGGACATGCTCCATATGTGACATGGGCGAGGTTGAGACAGAGGAGCACTTCTTATGCAAATGCCCAGCGTACTATGAGATCCGGGGGAGGTTTCACTGTCTCTTTAGAGATGGCTTTGGCCCTATTTCCAGGGTCATTGACTATGAGGATCAAAGATGCCTAGCTTTATTCGTGAGAGAGGCTTTCACTTTTAGAGACAAGAGACTTAGACAGATGCAGGGCCACTAGACTCACGATGCGTGAGAGACCCAGGAGCCAGACAGCCCACCAGACCACACTAAGACTCACAGGGAGGATCCACAGATTCTGGACCCGACATGGCTGAGCAGAGACCATTGTTGTACCCATGAGGATGCACATATGAGATGATTGAGCAGAGACGCATAGAGCACCTACATAGAGGCCACTACAGGAGACTGGTCTCACGATGCCAGAGGACATTACGGCCATTTAGACAGAAAGACCTCAGGGGGGGACCCTCCATTATCACCTACGGATCGCGGGCTCTCGAGGGACCATATTATCCACTTGATCCAGGGAGGAGAGGTGGAGGGGCACGACTTCTTCTACTATTATGGTGCAGTTGACGAGGGGGGCCAGCCCTCATGAGTACCTATATGGCATGACATGCTTCTCATGATGTACACTTATAGCATGCTGCATAGCTTTTTGATTTTCATTTCAGTTTCAGTTCTAGTTTCACACATTTCAGTTTCATTATGCTTTCCGATAAGGCTCCCTAGCGCATCGACTTATGTATTCATGTATGTTCGACATACCCGTTATGGTCCTTCGAAGACAATAATAAAATTTCATTTCATTTCATTTCTCTCTCTCTCTCACACCCTTTGATCTAACTCTCTAACTCCCAAATAAGATACACACACATAGTAGTAAAGTATAAAAGAGTAATATAATTCTCACTCTCTCTCTAACTCTCTCTCTCTATGTAGAAGTAGTAAAGTAGTATAGTATAGAAGAGGAATATAACTCTTTCTCTCTCTAACCTTTTCGCTCTCTCACCGTTTGATCTAACTCTCTAACTCCCAAATAAGACACACACATACACAAACACATTAGTAGTAAAGTATAGAAGAGTAACACATATAGTAGTAAAGTAGTATAGTATAGAAGAGTAATTTAACTTTCTCTCTCTCTCTCTCTAACCTTCTCTTGCTTTAACTCTTTCTCTCTCTAACTCTCTAATTGTCTCTATTTCTCTCGAACTAGCCAACTCTCTCTCTCTCTCTCTCTCTCTCTCTCTCTCTCTCTCTCAATCTCTCTATGTTTCTCTCAAACTTGCTAACTCTCTCTCTCTCTCTCTCTCTCTATGTCACTTTTACTACTCACTCACTGTCTATCTCTCTTACTCTATTTATTTCTCTTGAACTAGCCAACTCTCTCTCTGTGACTCACTCAATTTACCTTTCTTTAACTCTCCCTCTTTCTATTTCACTCTCTAACACTCTTTTTCTCTCTCTTTCTCCCTCTAACTTTGTAACCCTTTCACTCTCTAATCCTCTAATCTAACTCTCTCTCTCTCTCTCTCTCTCTCTCTCTCTCTCTCTCTCTCTCTCTATATATATATATATATATATATATATATATATATATATGTATGTATGTATGTATGTATGTATGTATGTATGTATATGTATATATGTATATGTATGTATTATATATATCTATATATAATATAGTATCAAACACTCACTCTCTCCGACTCACTCACTCTCTCTAATCTAAACCTTTAACTCTCAAATAAGAGAGAGAGAGAGAGAGAGAGTAGCAGACACACACTCTCTCTAACTCACTCACTTTACCTTGCTCTAACTCCTCGATCTCTCTCACTCTATTTCTCTAGTTTTTTCTCTCTCTAACTCTCTTCGACTCTCTCTCTCTTCAACTCTCTCAATCTCTCTTACTCTCTCTAGCTCCCTCTAACTCGCTAATTGTTTCTCTTTCAACTCTCTTTGTTTCTCTTTCAACTCTCTTTGTCTTTAACTCTCTCTCTTTCTACATCTCTCTCTATCTAACTCTCTCTCTAACTCTTTCTCTCTCTTTTTTCTCTCCCTGAGTCTCTCTCTCTCTCTCTCTCTCTCTCTCTCTCTCTCTCTCACACACACACACACACACACACACACACACATTGTTTACCTTTTTTAAACTCACGTTCCAACTCTCTCTAACTCACTCACTTTACCTTGCTCTAGCTCTCTCTCTCTTTTTCTTTCTAACCCTCTCTCATTATCTAACTCTCTTTGTATCTCCCACTCTCTTTCTATTTCTCTAGTTCTCTCTCTCTCTCTAACTCTCTTCAACTCTCTCTCTCTCTCTCTTTAACTCTCTTAATCTTCCTTATTCTCTCTAACTCTCTCTACTTCTCTCGCTAACTCATTAACTCTTTCTCTCTCTAACTCTCTATGTATCTCTCAGTATTTCTCTCTCTTTACTCTCTCTCTAACTATTTGTATCTCTCTCTACCTCACTCTCTCTCTCTAACTCTCTTTTTATAACTCTCTCTTACTGTCTCTATTTCTCTCCAACTTCCCAACTCTCTCTCTCTATAATACTCACTCTCTCTCTAACTCTCTCAATCTCTCTTACTCTCTCTATTTCTCTCGAATTGGCCAACCGTCTCTCTCTCATCTAACTCTCTCGAAGTCTCTCTTTAGCTCTCTCTCTCTCTCTCTCTCTCTCTCTCTCTAAAACTCTCTCGTTACCTTTCTCTAACTCTGTAACTCATTCTCTCTCTACGTCGTCTCTCTCTCTCTCTCTCTCTCTCTCTCTCTCTCTCTCTCTCTCTCTCTCTCTCTCTCTCTCTCTACACTCGCAATCTATCTTACTCTCTCTATTTCTCTCAAACTGGCCAACTGTCTGTCTAACACACTCTTTCGCTAACTCTCTCTCTCTCTCTCTCTCTCTAACTCTTTTAATCTCTCTTACTTTCTTTCTCTTTCTCTCTCTAACACTAACTCTCTCTCTCTAACTCTAACTATCTCTAACTCTCTAACCCTCCTACTCCTATATATATATATATATATATATATATAGTAGATGTTCACTCTCTCTCTCTCTGTAACTCTCTCTAGCTCACCCACTTTATCTGTCTCTAACTCACTCTCTCTCTCTCTCTCTCTCTCTCTCTCTCTCTCTCTCTTTCTCTTTCTAACCCCCGCTAACCCTCTAGATCCCAAATAAGATATACAAATATATACATATACATAGTCGTAGTATAGTATGGAAGAAGAAGACTAGTATAGAATAGCACTATAGTAGTATAGAAGAGTAGTATGGTATTAAGAGGAATATAGTATAGTATAGTATTAGTATAGAAGAGTAGTAATAGTATGCAAGTGTAGAGTAGTATAGTATAGAAGAGTAGTATTAGTATAGAAGAGTAATATAGTATAGTAGAGAAGAGATACTAGTAAGAGAAGAGTAGTATAGTATAGTAGAGAAGAGTAATATAGTATAGTATTAGTATAGTGTAGTAGAGAAGAGTGGTATAGTATAGTATTAGTATTAGTATAGAAGAGTAGTATAGTATAGTATAGTATAAAAGGGTAGTATAGCATAGAAGAGTATGGTAGTGTAGTATAGAAGAAGAGAAGGAAGGGGAGTTGCTATGTGCACCATGTGGTAGCTCCCAAATAACGTAATAATATATTTACAAGTTTAGATTTGAAGTAAAATATATTTTGATTAGTTTATTGTTTATGTAAAGTTATTGTTGACAACAATGAGAAGTGGAGGTGTATAATGTATTTTTTGTTTTTGAAAATATTAAATTTGGTGTAGATTTGTTTTGATTAGCATTTATTGGTTGTATAAATTTACAATAAAAACACTGCAAATTGAAAGACTTTTTGTATAACCTTCTTTAGACATAAGTGAAATAAAGCCTAAACCTTTTATTGGACACTTTGCATAATTTCACATTCCCACCATGATGTCATCTCCCACAAGTTTTAGGGAGGAATATCAATTGCGACTAGTCATGTGCCTAGAAGCCCCACTATGATGCTCAAAAAATCATAATGTGCTATAATATTAGATGTCTCATTGCACACTTCTTCAATGGAAACAAATAGCTCGATCTATGCAACATGACTGGATTCCTTGGTCTTTAGAGTGTCATTCTTGGCATCTCCTTGCTTTTTTTTTTCTTCATTTTTTGCTATGTGCCCTTTCTTGTTATAATAAAAGCATTTAACATTTTTCTTCTAATTTGAAGAGTTAGAATCCTACCCTTCTTCTTTGTTGTGTTAGTAGAGAAAGCCTAGTCATTACCACCATTGTGACTCTGCATCCTCATCTTTTCATCCCAAAGTAATGACCTGAACTCCTCAAATGTGAGAGGAGTACATTACATATCAATAAATAGTTTAGATAGTTATAACTTCACTTTAACTTTCTCGATGCCCCACAGCCTCTATTGCATACACCAAGGCCTCTTGTTTTACTACTACCTCATTGAGGGCTCCCATAATAGTAGCACTCCTTTTTGTAAATTTGTATTCATTGTTGCTATTAGCCAACGTAGCAATCGCGTTAATCTTCTATTTTCTATGTATCTATGTCGTTGTCTAATTAACACCCGACACGTCAATGGTTTCAAACCACCCAGCCAACTCTTTTGAGCTGAGCTATATGACTGTGCCCAACATCATAACTGGGGAAAACATGCCTAGCGCAGATTTGCTTGAGTAGGGGATGCTTTGGAGCTAAATCCAGATGAGTCTCAACATTGTCCAAAATGAGTCTAGATAAGAGTACAGAGCGCCTACTGTTGTTATGGTGCAAGAAGGACTATCTTATATATAGGAGCACAGGGCGCCTACTATTGTTATGGTGCGAGAAGGACTATGTTATATGAACTATAGTACTCATATGTATGCCTACCGTATGCAAAAATGAGAACTCAACAACATTAAAGTAAATCACACATGATATCCATAGTTATACTCTGGACATCATACAAATAGAACACAATACCTAGATATACTAAATCTGTTTTATAAGTGAAAGATACAAAGTTTAGCTTCCTCTTGCTACTTAGGCAACATTAAACAGTTATCTTCATAAGTCAAGACCTTCTCCTTTTACAAGACTCAACTCATTAATAGCATGGCAACATGCTACACTCTTGGATATCAATGTTGCACCTCATATCGTATTGTCCAGGCACCGGCTAGCTCATGTCTATACGGCCCTCATTATGAGGAGTAGCCATGTTGAGCAGCCTAAGCGCTCGTTCGCATGGTTGAGCAGCTCGGGTGCTCAGCATAGTTGAGTAACCTAGGCACCCGACATCCTTGTACATGAAGGTGGCCAATGAGGCCAGATGGTTTAGAGATGACTTGGATTAGATTTGGCACTCTATCAAATAGGCTACATGCTACTGGACCATTATCTCATAATGGTCCACATCCTTGTATTCACACAGGAAGGTGGCCGATGAGGCCAGATGGTTTAGAGACGACCTGGATTAGATTTGGCACTCTATCAAATAGGCTACATGCTGTAGCATGCACTGATCTATCAGCCTCTTGTCTGTCCTTGTTAGATTTTGACTAGTACTTTAATTCTTGGTCATGTTTTAGAAGACTACCGGAAGTGAAAAAACCAGAAGCGGAAGAAGAGTGAGAAAAAGAAGAAACAACAAGGACTTGCTGCCACTACAAGTGAAAATGCAAAGGAAGCCAATTTTGCACATGATGGCTATGCAATGACAGTAACATGCAGTGATCTGCCTGCCTCTTGTCTGTCCTTGGCTGGTACTTTAATTCAGTGGTTGCCACCACTAAACACATTACTTCATGCAAGAATCAAATTTTTACCTTGCGTGATGCTCTATCAAGTGGAACAAATTTTGTGTGCTGACAATGCATCCTGTGCCATCAAAGGCATTGGCAATGTGGAATTGATTTCATGCTTTGGGGATCCTTATACTCTTGCTGACACCTTGTATATACTTGGAATCTGCAAAAATCTCAATTTTGTCAAAGCTAGCTTGAAGATTCAAAATTTTTATCATTGTTGTTCCATTCATGACAAAATTGACTCTAATGCACTTCTTTTGTTTGGTACATTGCACAATGGCCTGCATAGGCTTGACATGTATAACACGAGTATTGATTCTCATGCAGATGCCTTGACTATTTCCATGCCACATATTCAGCATGAGACTGAGCTTTGGCATGCTCAATTAGGTCATGTGAATTTTCCATCTCTTCTATGGTTACAACATTAAGCCATGGTTCATGAGCTGCCACCTATGCAGCTCTCCCATTAGCATGTATGCGAGTGGTGTATATTGGGAAAGATGCATCGTCAGTCCTTTCTGAAAGATGGCATTGTCCATGCTACTCATCCATTGTAGTTGGTGATCTGTGTGGTCCGATGTGGGCTCCCTCTTTTGGTGGGACATCTGTACTTCATGACTTTTATTGATGACTATACACACTTCTGCTAGGTGTATGGTTTGAAAGTCAAGTCAGATGCCTTCTCAGCTTTTCGTCAATTCCTTTCTCTTGCTGAAAATGCTTGCAATCATAAGCTATTAACATTGTGAACCGACAGAGGGGGGGAATATTTGTCAAATCAATTTACTACTTTCATGCTGTCCCATGGTATTTCTCATCAGTGTACTACTCCTTATATACCACAACAGAATGGTGTAGCTGAACGTCAAAATAGGACACTCATAGAAATGGCCAGATGTATCCTCAAAAGTAAGGATCTGCCTTCTAGATTTTGGCTTAAAGCGATCATGTGTGCCAATTATGTACTAAACCATTGTCCAATTAAAGCCTTGAGATCTATGACAGCTTATGAAGCTTGGAATGGTAGAATTCCAATCATTACTCATATGCATGTATTCATCTATCTAGCTTATGTGCATGTACCAGCAAAGTACACACATGAGCTTGAAGCAAAGACTTTGAAATGTATTTTCGTGGGGTATAGTAGAAGTGAAAGCAAAGGATATCGATTGTATGTTCTATCCAATCAAAAGCTGAATGTATCCAGAGATGTCTTTGATGAATTTGCATCTCAACCCATGCTTTCCTGTCGGCTACAACCATTAATTGATGCTCTAGATATATTGGATACATTGTTGCCTTTGTTTTCTGAGCCCACCTTTGCTTTGACTCAGCCACCTTTGCTCTGACTCAGCCACCTGCTATTTTACAGATCAAAAAACAATGTATTTAATAGCCTTTATCTCTCTTTCACTAGGTCATTGCCCAACAAGAAAATACTACACACAACATATTTAAAGCCTCCCTCTGAACTCTCTAGAATACAAAAACCTCTAGAGCTTCGAACCTCCAGTCATCCACATGTCAAGATTTCATCTCTAAGGAGCTCTAAGGTTACCTCTCACCACTTCAAATTGATTAATTGAAAAAAAAATAGGAAACCATATTAAGCTTACACACTAAGTTAAAATATATACAAATAGGACAAAAGATTTTGTGTTGATATTGCGAAACAATGGGAAAGAACATTTTGCATAGGAATGGTGAGAAAGAGTGAGTGTTTTGATAGAAGCTACGTACATAGCTTTCAAAGGGTAAAGCTGTAGAACCTCTTAAGATCTCATAATACCATATCCATGAGTTCATGATCTTTCTTAAGATCTCATAATTTATGTAAGATCTCATATAATTTCATAAAATCTTGTTAGAGATCTAATGAGATCATAAGATCCCTAAGACTTCCTCTATGAGCCCATAGTTGAGAAAGGCTCATCGAACTTAGCCTGGTCCTAGTGCTTATAAAATTTTAAGATGATCAAAGCTAAGTTCCCTAGGAATGTACCCAGACAACAGATTGTCTCCTAGTCTTAGGTATATTAGCTGTGAGAGCAACATTGAGAGAGTGATGCCAGTGTCCCACTCATTAATAGATTGCTACTTTGTGGAGATACAATGTTTCTTGTGTCATCTAAACCAATCACCAACCCACTCTCAAAGCTAGGAATCTTTGGCACTCACATAGGAGATGCCAAGATAGGAGAACAAGAGATAGACACTAGCGCTACACTGGCATAACTATAGCCATGATAAATTAATTTGCCAAAACCAATGCAGCTATAGCTCTAATAGTGATATTTTTTTGCCCCCAATTGTCAATGACTCCATGTCACTTAGATGAGAATAAGTTTTTAGTATTAAAAAAAACGTTATTATGCTACCCAAGTCAAACCTTACAAAAGCACATATGCAAGTGACAAGCTAGAGAAGCAAGGAACTTGCTAGGAAACAGAATTTTATCTAAAGACTTGAGCCTTAAAGTAAATATATCATGCCATGAGTGCTTGGCCCACAAATAATTAAAATAGTTCAAAATAAAAGTGGACACAATAGTTGCTTTATGCTCATAAGAGAAGTAAAAGTGGACACAAGAGTTGCTTTATGCTCATAAGAGTTCTTTAAACTTAATATACATTTGCCATTGTGCTTCTTCCTTTCCATGTTAAGGCGGTAGTCATAAACATGATTTTTCTTGCATGAATAGGAATCATTTGAGAAGTAAAAGTGAACACAAGAGTTGCTTTATGCTCGTAAGAGTTCTTTAAACTTAATATACATTTGCCACTATGCTTCTTCCTTTCCATATTGAGGTGGTAATCTTTAACATGATTTTGCTTGCAAGTATACAATTTAGATTAATGTGATCACCTTATAATGTCTAAGCTCAGATTTTATGACTACATAGTGTATGGTAGAAGCTCTTAAGATCTCATAAGACCATATATGAGGTCATGAAATTTCCTAGATCAATGTGATCACCCTTTAATGTCTAAGATTAGCTTTTATGACCACATAGTGTATGGTAGAAGACTGAAGCTCTCAAGATCTCATAAGACCATACATGAGCTCACAATCTTTCTTAAGATCTCATAATTAATGTAAGATCTCATAATTTATGTAAGAGCTCATTTAATTCATGTAAGAGCTAATATAATTTCTTAAAATCTTGTTAGAGATTGAATGAGATCCTAAGACCCATAAGACTTCTTACGAGCACATAAGATCACATAAGGGTTGAGAAGAGCTCATAGAACTTATCTTGGTCCTTTCACTTATAGAATCTTGAGATGATAAAAGATAAGGTCACTAGAAATGACTAGGTTTCTTCTTTAACATCTTGCTATCATAGTCTTTTGTGATTTCTAATCTATTGGAAACACTTCATTGTTTTTTCTAAAAGCTTTGTTCTTATGATTCCTCGGGATCTCTCTTATCTGATTTAAATCAAGACTTAGGGTATGGTTGCCAAATATGGATAGAACTTCTGAATATTTCTCTATGGCTTTGGCCCTTTTTCTAGTGGTCTAGCTAAGGGTTTGATTTAGTCCATGTTCTATATCCATTCATGCTATCCAATCACCAACCCACTCTCAAAACTAGGAATCTTTGGCACTAACATAGGAGATGCCAAGATAGGCCCACAAATAATTATAATAGTTCAAAATAAAAGTGGACACAATAGTTGCTTTATGCTCATAGGCGAAGTAAAAGTGGACACAAGAGTTTCTTTATGCTCATAAGAGTTCTTTAAACTTAATATACATTCGCCACTATGCGTCTTCCTTTCCATATTAAGGCGGTAGTCACAAACATGATTTTTCTTGCATGACCACATAGTGTATGGTAGAAGATCTTAATATCTCATAAGACCATAAATGATGTCATTAAATTTCCTAGATCAATGTGATCAACGTTTCAGCTCAAAGATTAACTTTTATGACCATGTAGTGTATGGTAGAAGCTCTCAAGAACTCATAAGACCATACATGAGCTCACAATCTTTCGTAAGAGCTCACATATGTATATAATATATATATATATACACACACATATATATATGTAATATATATATATATAATATATATATATGTGTGTGTGTATATATATATATATATATATACATACACATATATATATGTATATATATATACACACACATATATATATGTATATATATACACACACACACACACACACACACACACACACACACACATAGAACATATTGCCATGGTGGAAGAATGGTTGCTCCATCAACTTATGCAAGGCATATGCTAATTGATGAGAGCGATTTGAAACTATTGCAACAAATCTTGGGTTGCAAACTTCAAGATTTGGCTCTTCAGAACTTAGAGAAGAAGACAATGGATCTTTGCATGGGATGATGCATGAAGATGATAATAATGTGTTTATTGATAACATGATGAACATTATCACCATGAGGAGAGGAGGAAGAGGAGGAGGAGGAGGAGGACATGGTTGACATGGAGTTGTCTTTGGTTGATAAAATCATATAGAGGGTGATTGAATTGCAAGCACTTTGGGATGAACATCAGGCTTCAGTGGAATTTCAAGATAGTATGCTTAGGATTCTATTTGGAGACATGGGTGGTTCTAGGAATAGAGCAGATAAAGATAAAATCAATATGCCTTATGTCATTTTATTCCTTATAGTTTTCATTTGATGTGCTTGCATGTAATATGTTCTCCTTGGATTCAATTTATGTAGGTTGGAGATGGCAACTATGAATGTGGACATGCAAGCAATGCTAAAGAAAATGATGTGTGAAGATAAAAATTGCTTGGGTCTCATGAGCACAATCATAAAGGAGGATATTCAAAGTTCTCCAACCTCAAAGGAAGGTACACACGTTTTAACTATCTTAAATGTTGTAATCTTTTATATATAAAGATATACTAGTGTGTTTGTAATTGGCTTATGCATGTTATGCAAATTGTTTTCTATGTCACATAGTTATGCAGGCAATGGGGAGATTAAAGATAAGGAACCTCCTTATTCACACGCTCTTGGACAACAAGTCTTAGCAGATGTTAGTCCTACACCTACATATGATGAGGTGTTTCGAGCACCTAGATTGGTGAGTAGAGACCAAAACAAGCTCTATGGGAAAGAATTATTAGAGAAATGCTTCAAGGATCAACATGCCATTTTGCTTGGCAACTACCGCCTTGTATGAAGGTGGTTTAATGGAGTTGAGACTCCTAAAGATCTTCGCCATAACAAAGAGGCACAAGAAAAGACTAGGAGAATTATTTGTGAGCATCATCTCATGAGATTGCAACTCTAAAGTTCATTGGAGCTGAATATGTTTGGTTGGAGGAAGATATCTATAGATGGTGGGTCTCAGGTAGACAAGCAAATAGAAAGTACAATAAGAAGAAGAGTATCAAGGACAATGTAAGTGTTAATGTTTATGCTTATGAATGTTCTTTTAGAAACTAATAATTGGATTGATTATTTTAAAACTAATCTAATGCATTTGACATTTTGTGTTTGATAGAAGGATACATTAAAAGCACAAGAGATGACTCAATCCATAGATGAATCAAGTAATGACATGGATGCTAGCTCATCACTTCATGTAAGTATATTTTATAGTTTTTTTAACCACCATAAATTGTATGCTTCAACTCTGTGTGTGTGTGTGTGTGTGTGTGTGTGTGTGTGTGTGTGTGTGTGTGTATATATATATATATATATTATATGCATTATGATTTAAGAAGCTTAATACATAGTTCATCAATTTTTTTATTTGGTCTATATTCATAGGTCTTGGAGCTTGCATTGACTCCTCAAGGAAATATTAATTCTAATGAAGAGGTAAAAGAACTAAACTTGATATTTTCTTTTCCTATGTAAGCAGCTTTTTTACATGGGTATGTTTATATTATATATTTATGTGGTTCTAGTTTTAACTTTATGTTATTTTACATGTCATGGTCTTAAAGCCAACACTCAATCTTCAAGCATATAATCATTCTTATAAAGAGGTAAGAGATAGAAAGATGTATCATAAGGAGAATGTATAATGGTTTTTTCTTTGAATCATGCATAGTAACTTATGCAATGTTACATGTTTTGAACGTTTTGTTTAAAAGATTTTGTTACTAATGTGAACTTTATAGATAAACTTTGAGATTCAAGCTAGATCTCCTTACATTGATGCGATAAAAAATGATCAACCTATAGAGAATGTAAGTGTATTATATAATTGATTTTATTCTAAGTAGGATTTCTTTTGGTTTTATATTAAACGTATGCTCTTCTATATAGATGGATAACTTTATATTCGGGACAAAGAGGTTTGAAGGGTTGCAGGATTATATATTCGATGAGGTGTATTTCTCTTAGTCCACATAATGATTTAATTTTAAGACTACTATTTTTTGAATTCTATGTGATTTTGATAACATCTTATAAACCAGGATTTTTATAATACAACAATGGAGGAGAATAATTATTCCTTTACTGAGCTACTACATCATGACACATCAAAAAGAGTGAGAGCCATAAGAAATCAAGAAGCGAGAGTATATATGACAAGTGAATTTGCTGCCTCCCATTGTGGCAAAGGCAAATCTAGGGCTCCATCTTGTGCTAAGCCTAAGGGCCAAGCACCATAGCCTAGTCAAATAACCGAAAACCCAAAGAGGAGCAAGTTGAGAAGAAGAAGAGATGCAATTACCGTCGAAAACCTGGTCATGTTTTAGAAGATTGTCGAAAGCGGAAGGAGAGTGAGAAGAAGAAGAAGAAGCAAGGACTTGTTACCACTACAAGTGACAATGCAGAGGAAGCCAAATTTTGCACATGATGGCTATGCAATGACAGTAACATACAATGATCTATCAGCCTCTTGTCTGTCCTTGTTAGATTTGGACTGGTACTTTAATTCTTGGTCATGTTTTAGAAGACTACTGGAAGTGGAAGGAGAGTGAGAAAAAGAAGAAACAATAAGGACTTGCTGCCACTATAAGTGAAAATGCAAAGGAAGCCAATTTTGCACATGATGGCTATGCAATGACACTAACATGCAGTGATCAGCCTGCCTCTTATCTGTCCTTGTCAAATGCTAGCTGGTACTTTAATTCAGTTGTTGCCACTAAACACATTACTTCATGCAAGAATCAATTTTTTGCCTTGCATGATGCTCTGTCAAGTGGAACAAATTTTGTGTGCTAACAATGCATCCTATGCCATCAAAGGCAATGTGGAATTGATTTCATGCTTTGGGGATCCTTATACTCTTGCTGACACCTTGTATATATATACTTGGAATCTGCAAAAATCTCAATTCTGTCTTAGAACTTGCCACCAAAGCTAGCTTGAAGATTCGAAATTTTTATCATTGTTGTTCCATTCATGACAAAATTGACTCTAATGCACTTCTTTTGTTTGGTACATTGCACAATGGCCTGCATAGGCTTGACATGTATAACTGGAGTACTCATCCTCATGAAGATGCCTTGACTATTTCCATGCCACATATTCAGGATGACACTGAGCTTTGGCATGCTTAGTTAGGTCATGTGAATTTTCCATCTCTTCTATGGTTTACAACATTAAGCCATGGTTCATGAGTTGCCACCTATGTAGCTCTCCCATTAGCATGTATGCGAGTGGTGTATATTGGGAAAGATGCATCGTCAATCCTTTCTAAAAGATGGCATTGTCCATGCTACTCATCCATTGTAGCCAGTGATGTGTGTGGTCCGATGCGGGCTCCCTCTTTTGGTGGGACATCTGTACTTCATGACTTTTATTGATGACTATACATGCTTCTGCTAGGTGTATGGTTTGAAAGTCAAGTCAGATGCCTTCTCAGCTTTCCGTCAATTTCTTTCTCTTGCTGAAAATGCTTGCAATCATAAGCTATTAACATTGCGTACCAACAGAGGGGGGGAATATTTGTCAAATCAATTTACTACTTTCATGATGTCCCATGGCATTTCTCATCAGTGTACTACTCCTTATACACCACAACAAAATGGTGTAGCTGAACATCGGAATAGGACACTCATAGAAATGGCCAGATGTATCCTCAAAAGTAAAGATCTACCTTGTAGATTTTGGCTTGAAGCGATCATGTGTGCCAATTATGTACTAAACCGTTGTCCAATTATGTACTAAACTATTGTCCAATTAAAGCCTTGAGATCTATGAGACAGCTTATGAAGCTTGGAATGGTAGAATTCCAATCATTACTCATATGCGTGTATTCATCTATCTGGCTTATGTGCATGTACCAGCAAAGTACAGACATGAGATTGAAGCAAAGACTTTGAAATGTATTTTCGTGGGGTAGGTATAGTAGTGAAAGCAAAGGATATCGATTGTATGTTCTATCCAATCAAAAGCTGAATGTATCCAGAGATGTCGTCTTTGATGAATTTGCATCTCAACCCATGCTTTCCTGTTGGCTACAACCATTAATTGATGCTCTAGATGTATTTGATACATTATTGCCTTTGTTTGGTATTAGTATTGACTCCTCTGAGCCTTTGCTTTGACTCAGCCACCTGCTGTTACAGATCATCAGCAAATTCAGCAGTTCAAAAATATCCCTATTGCTCTAGATCAGCAACCCTTTATTTCGGATGCCTTGGGTGATGTATTGATTGAAGAGGATGCAGTTATTCGTGATTTTGAACAGATTCTGCGTTGGCTCCAGGCTACTTTGCGTGATAGCAAGCTGCCTAAACCTTTGCCAGGAAGGAAACGAGTTGCCTCTAGACATGCATCTCATTTTGTTGGCACAACCCTTGTCTCGCTGCTCTACTGCATTGAATGAGGAACCGATTTCTCACTTTGATGCTTTGGAGGATGATAATTCGGTTTCAGCCATGCGTTCAGAAATGGATTCCATTGCCAGAAACGATACATGGGAGTTATCTAATCTACTTGCTTTGGCAACTGTGCTGTAGGCGCACCAAGTGGGTGTTTAAGCTGAAATGGAAGCCTGATGGCTCAGGTAGAGGAGTCAGGACATCTTTTCTGAGAGAGAAACCCCACAACCCAATGTAACCCGTCCCAATAGAGTAAAACCACCTCTGAGCCATCGATGATGTAGGCCATGTGGTAGATGTACGTGTGAGCACTTTAGTCAAGGGGTCACGGGCACTTGTAGTAGCCTTGGACACATAGAGAGAGAGTGTCAAGGACTATAAGTTAGGGACATCAAAGCCTGAATTCCTAGATTGAGAAGATGGAGCTATAGAGGGAATACGGACAATTCACTAGATACAGGAGGAAAATGTTGGTTTTAAAACTAGGAAATTCTATCCAAATCCCTATTTAAAAAAGAATTCTCCATTCAGGTGCTGGTCTTGTGGTAATGGTAATATAAATCTACTTGTACCAGTCTAATTAGGTATGGTTATATGAAATTAGGTAATGATAACATAAAACAGCACTAATCTACTTGTACTAGTATAATTAGGTATGGTTATATGATATGACACTAATCTACTTAATACTAGTATAATTAGGTATGGTTATATGAAATGACACTAATGTACTTGTACTACTAGAAACACGGTTTAGGGTTTAGGGTTGACAGCGTTGGGGAGGGTGTATTTTTAGAGAGTGGGTAGTACAAACTTGCAAAAAAAAAAGGGAAATTGTGTATTTTAAAGCGGGTAGTACAAAGTTGCAAAATGCAAATTGGGGTTTTTGTTTTGGTGGGTATAGTACAGAATTGCAGTTTAAAAGTCAAAAAAATCCTTATTTAGGTGATGCACGCAGCACCGGTATTGTGAAAAGATGTGTTCCTTCTTCTTCTTCTTCTTCTTCTTCTTCTTCTGCTTGTGGAGAAATCCACCATGGCCCTCTGCTAATAATGGCATAGCTGCTGTAAAGACCAACTGCGTGCTATAAGCTTTGCTTAAATTTTCTATTTTTGTTTTGTCTGTCTGTCTGTCTCTTTCCTTTTATATATATATATATCTCCCTCCACTGCGAGAATGTGTCACTCGTCTTTGCCAAGCGACACCCATGGTACAATGTGAATTTAAAGAAGAAGGGCAGGCAGGCTGATGATCATTGGAACCTGATGATTAAGCTGCAGTACAAACTTCACATGTGCTTCATGGATTTCGTGTGGCAAAGGCGTGTGACATCCTTTGCAGAGATCGAGAGAGAGAGGTAGTTCTCTTGAGTTCTTTATTTTGGGCATTGACTGGTTCTTCAAATATCAAGTGTCCAAATACAATGTTAAAATATAAAAAAAATATTAGCTAATAAAAAACTCTCTCTCTGTCGGGTTTTCAAGAATAACACTTGTTTTAATGTACTGAGCTTTATTTAACTATAAAAAGGTTCTCTCTTCTCTCTCTCTCTCTCTCTCTCTCTCTCTCTCACACACACACACACACACACACCCCCCCCTCCTCTCCCACCACATTATGTTCCATTTACTGACAAATAACTTGGTGATGTGCATAATTTGGGAAGCCTCAAGGCACAGTCTCAACTTCTCAGCTGTTTCCATGTGTAAGTTTGTTCAAATTTAAAAGCCATTGACACAAGGTAATGAAGATAATAGAGCCCATCAGGCCACCTCTGAATTTGAGAAATCTGTTGTAGTTACCCCAGACCTTGTGGCATAGACTCAACCTTCTTGGCAGAGGACAACAATCTGTCAACAACTATTATTTGCTGGTTCTACCTTGCCAAGAAGAATTTTTATGCTTATATAACTGTATGCCAGGTGAGATGTTGATCAATAGCGTGCCATTGGATTTACTACAATCAATTCTGCAAATGATGTGAATGCTTCAAACAAATTATATTGTGACCACCTTTAAGTGTATGTAGCCTGGGGATGGTACTGGTGTGGAGATAGTAGCTATAAGTTGTGGCAATAGCAACACAATGTCAACACCCCAAAGTTGGCAGCCTGGGGATGGTACTGGTGGAGATGGAGATGGGGATGGAGATGGTAGGAGTGGTCAATTGTACTGTACTAGTATGATCATGGTCATAGCAGCAATAGTTTAAGGTTGAGCTTTACAAGTGGTGCCAAAGAAAGCTGCCTCCCGTCGTGTGTCACACGAATCAATCGGTCGATCAGTTGCCTGCATCTTCTTCTGAAGCTGCTCAGGTTGATATAGATGCTGTGAACACAGACAGGTATGAGAAACTGGAGATGATTGTGGGCTACACTTCTCAACATCAGTAAAGAAGGACGGAGTCCCGAGAGCATTGTGGCCGGATCCTGCAACGCATCTCATTTAGAGAACCGACTGACGTTGTCGTCTGTGCAGTAGCTCAGGGGGGACGGAATTGCAACGCATGCCAGTAGATGAGAACCGTCGTCGTGTGCACTAGCTGATCCGGGAGGCCTACAATAGGCAATGCCTAGAAGAAGAAGAAGAGCAGCAGCAGCAGCAGAAGAAGAAGCACCCACTGAGATTGAGAGAAGCATAACACTGCACAGATGGCCTCCGTCTCTCTACCAGCAAGTTGTTCTCTCTCAAATTAACACTAACTACTTGTTTTCTTATCAAATTAACACTAACTACTTGTTTTCTTAGCTTGTTTTTTCAACGATGTCATAGCTTCTAGACTAAAGTACCATCAATTCATTTTGTTAAAACTTTTGTGATTGATAATGATGATTCCCTCCTTTTTTTAATAGTTTAAATACAAACCTTGAGAATAATTACAACTTGATTGTAGGTATTGTCTTATGTCAAATGGAGACCAAGATACTTCTCCCACTATTGTCTTAAATTCATGAGCATTGACATTCACCATTATTGGTACCATGAGGACCTCTTCTCGTCTCGCGAGAGTTCTAACTATCTCCACACATTGTTTTTTTTCTTGAACTTATGAAAGTCAAGAGAGATGTGAAGCTCAAGGGCCTTGATTATATATTTGAATTGAATACTTGATGGCTCAACTGCAGTTTTGATTAGCTCAGTTCCACTAGTTATTATCTTTATGTCATATCATCCCAAAAATGTATCCAAGAAAAAAATTGAGTTAAATGAACATATGAACATTGTTCTAGTTTTCCTAATTCGCAACAACAAGGACACTATAATAAATCCATAATAAACACACATTAAATGGCCCACATTAAATAGCATTGTCCATTTAGGATGAACCCTTCCAGAGCCATAAGTATGGATTCCACCCATTCATCCACCTCAGCTTGCAACCTGTCATAATCATTTAGGGTAGCCATATGTGTTTCGAAATATCTTTGCCGCTCCTCCTCTCGCTGACGTACTCTCTCTGCAGCAGCTTCCCTTTGCAAATTTGTCTGCCCTCCTGATCTCTTCTTCTGCACGATCATGGACAGCCAAAATATTTCTTTGTACAGCTTTGGTCCTGAACTGTTTTATGCATATTTGTTCAGAATTATTTCTTGTACACAGAGAAAAGCTTTGTTATTAGGGACATTATAGCTACGTTAGATTATGCAAGTCTACGTTACAAACATCACTTAACAAAAATCACTTAACAAACATCACTTACATTAGGAATATCAAAAATTTACTTTATTAAAAGGAAGGCGTTTAGGGCCATCCTCCATCCACAGTTGACATCTCCGGGTTGGACTGGCACCCTTATCCTACGATATGTCATGTTTTGTACAAGGTTCGGCTCCATTCAGAGATGTTCCAACTTCCAATGCATATACAAATTTTTGAGCACATTTAAGAGGTCGAAAAAACAAGCATCAGCTTATCCTGCTTAAATAAATCTACATGCTTGTGGAAGAGGGAAATGTCAATAGGGACTTACTCTCTAACGTGGCCATGATATTATTGAACAGAGCTTGCAAAATAACACCTATTTTTCTCAATGTCGTACAAAAGCAAACTCCAGTGTCGACTGAAAAAAAACAAAGAGGACATAGGTGTTAATAAAGAAAACACATATAGATTACCAAATATTTGATGTCAATTTAAAACTTAACATGAGACTCACTCTTCATGGTAAGCCGTGAAAATAAGTCTTGCCAAATCGAGCTTCACTGGTTCAAACCAAGACATAAAGACTTAAAAATAATGAGCTATCATTTTATAATGCTGCGGAAATGAGAGGATCCACAATGTATGTACAGTTTTGGATCTCTTCTGGTAGTAGTAATATACAATACATAAAGGAAACAATGAAAAGAACAAAGAATTAGTCCACTAGTACTTACAGCTCAGTCATGCATCATACTATATACATCATGCATTATATATACTATACATACCATAGTAAAATATTGAGAATGTTATCTGTGATTTTCATTGCGTCATTCATCAAAACATGTAAATGGTATCCATCCAGAGGCCTTTTAAGTCTTTGGTCCCGAAGTGAAAATGCTACTCTAACTGGCACGCAACAACCTCCAAAACTCTCAATTCTCGGATATTCACCGCTTCAATTAGATTTAATTCCCTCTCTATCCAGTCTGCATCTTCTTCTTCTGCAACAATTTCAAGTTCAGCGGAGGGCTGTGGCTGTGCTGCAGTAACCTCCGGTTGTGGTTGGTCCTCCGGTTGTGGTTGTGTCTCTAGTTCTAGTTGTGTGTGAGGTTTTGCATGAGGGGCATCATCACTGGGGTGTTCTAGTCTTAACCTACTCTGCGAACGGGTGTCCATGTCGTGGGGAGCACAGGAGCTCTCAGATGGCCTTGTACGAGGATGGAGGGGGGAACTGTAAGGATACGCCGTAGTCAAGGATCGCTTAAAGAAACAGGACCAAGCATCTGGTCGTATTTATATCGCAATCGCGAAGGGTATCAAAATCCCTCAGCATTATTGTCAGCCTATGGGCATGAGCGGCGAGAAAGTAAGCATCTTCAAAAAACTCAATGATCCAGTCTCCTCAGTGATTTCTTGAAGACATAATAATGAAGATGCTTGCCATCGCATGCCAATACTCTATTGCTCTCACAAACCTCATGCACAATCCTCTGGAAAGGGAGCTTGGACATCGCAGGCTGCATGTGTCGCTCAATGCGACGAAGCTCATGCAAAACTGCCCTGTGAGCTTGATACCTCCTTGTTCTGCCTTATGCCTGCAGTGACTCGGTAGGTCTTTCAAGCCTCTAAGCAGTTGCCTTGGTACGAGCCATCTAAACAAATAAACAAAGCGTGATGAGAAGCACATTTAAAAAAGTCAGTACCAAGTGATATAACACAAATAGGATTCTAGAGCACATTGTATCGCTTTGGTACTGACACCACGAAAAACATTATGACAATGGGGTCGGTACCAAGCGATATAAAGCAGGCATGATTTCGGAGGCCTTTGAATCGCTTGGTACTACTGACCCCATGGAAAACATTATGACAATGGGGTCGCCACCAAGCGATATAAAACAAATAGGACTCCAGACAGCTTCGAATCGCTTGGTACTGAACCTACGAAAAACATGATGACAATGGGATCGGTACCAAGTGATATAAAGCAGACAGGATTCTGGAGGCCTTTGAATCGCTTGGTACTGACTCCCCATGACCAACGTTAGCATAGTGGGGTCGGTACTAAGCGATATAAAACAAATAGGACTCCAGAGGGCTTTGAATCGCTTGGTACTGACCACAAAAAACATTATGACAATGGGGTCGGAACCAAGCGATATGAAACAAACAAGAGTCCAGAGGGCTTAGAATCGCTTGGTACTGACCCTATGACCAGCGTTATCACAATGGGGTTGGTACCAAGTGATATAAAGCAGACAGGATTCTTGAGGCCTTTGAATTGCTTGGTACTGACCCCATGGAAAACATTATGACAATGGGGTCGCCACACCAAGAGATATAAAACAAACAGGACTTTAGAGGGCTTCGAAACGCTTGGGTACTGACCCCATAAAAACATTATGAGAATGGGGTCAGTACTAAGCGATATAAAGTACACAGGATTTTAGAGGCCTTTGAATCCCTTGGTACTGACCCCACGAAAAACATTATCCCCTTATGGGGTCAGAACCAAGCGATATGCACAAACAAAATCCACAGGTCATCGGAACTAAGCGATATGCACAGACAAAAACCCACAGGTCGGAACCAGCAAAACATTAATAGAGGGTCTGAAAGAACTCTGAAATACCTGCAATGGATGTAGAGGCCGATGGCATTTGGCTCAGTTTGGGGGGCGTTGAGGAGGCTGATGTAGTCAGAGACTCGGAGGACGATGGATGTAGTAGCGATGGTGTTTGGCTCTTGCTATTTTGTGAGAGACTCAGAGGTGAAAAAAATAAACACATGCAAGAAAGGAGAGGAGTGAGCACATAGTCCATACCATATTGATGTGTCATTAATGAGTTCGACCTTTTAAATGTCCACACGAGTGGTATGAGTCGATAATGTCCCAAATCTCCCTTGGGAGCAGTGTTCGGGGGAAATATTTTTGAGAAACGTACCCAAATTCCCATTGGGATCTTCTCAAACCAGCAAATCAAGCAATTTGGGACATACATTTTTAGAACTTTACACTATTTCATAAATTTTATTTTCATGCTAAAATCCTTCTAGGTTTAAGTCTAATAGGAAATCCTCAAAGCTAATCGGCTCTGTGATAAGCTGACACCCATTTGCGTTGAGTAAGATACGTTGCCGTCCCTCTGCATCGCCAACGCCATCACCCCTTTGTCTTAGAAAACTGAAGCTTTCAATTTTTTACGCAGGTATGCCCCTCCCTCCCTCCCCCCCTCTCTCTCTCTCTCTTAAAAACACTAAAAAGGAACAAGATCAACACACACACACACACACACACACACACACACACACACACACACACACACACACATGCACGATGAGGTGGGGGGGCGAGCCGGTTTGAGCCACCCTCCACTAAAGCAAAAACCTTCATATTTTTTTTGTAAATATGAAGGCCAAGTAAGTTTATAGGCTTTCACGTTGAAGGTTAGGGCAGGCCATCAATTTTGAGGCCTGGAAGATAGACCTATTTCATTGGAAGATAGCCAATCTAATGAGAATGAACAGGGGGAGTTGTCACTACCTTCCTTGCCCAACTTTACTATGGCAACCCAAGCTGATTATGTATTATTAACAAACATTATGCAACATTTCAATATTCGTGAAGACTATTGCTTGGCTGCCTTAGCAAATTTTAGTGAAGCAGACATGGGCTGGATAGAGAAGGAATTGACAATTATCTACTAAAGGTGATTCTGCAGTCCAGGACTCCGAGTACCTGCCTGGTAAGGAGATATTAAAGAAGATGTTCGATGAAGCTAGGACATATGAAACCCAATTGCCTTCCGAGGAGGAGGCTTCAACAATTGCCAACCGTCTTGGTTTGGCAGACATGGGCAAATTTTTGGCACCTACTGTGCATGAAGATAGTAAGTCCACGATCCCTTTGTGGACAAGATCTATGCTTGAGGGTGATGAAAATCAATAGGTAATAAAGCTAAAGATTTTTCAAACTATAACAATTTGATTTACGTGGACTTTGTCGATTGTGTCAATTAAACATATAACATTGGTACCAAGTTTTTGTATATAATGACGATTTCTTGAAGAGAGCAGGAGGCTCAAGATCATCCGGTGCTTCCACTTCAAAGTCGACAGGTCATCGAAAGGATGTTTCTCTCGCTCAATATATAAGACATTTGAATCATCAAAAGGTACGTGCAATTTATGACGCTTAAAATTGACAACAGCAAGCAGTGACATGAGTCATGATGATTACAATTTTAATACGCAAATCATTATATTTCACAAGGAGTTCTCAAAAGACAATACAAAATTCCCTTTATTCGCACATTCAAAGTACTATCCAGGTTTTGTGGTGGACACGAAGAAGTGCCTTTAAATGCTGAGAAGGTGGTGCTTGTCGAGAAACTGTTTGTGTGAATCCTTCTTGTACATAATACCAAGCAGTAGTTTAAGACTCTTGTGTGTGCTGTGTGATTCCGTTGCTCTCTTCTTTATGTGTTTAGAAAACCCTAGCACATAAGCACAAGTGTTCTACACACAATGATCCCAAACCAAAAGGCTAAGGAAGGCACGCCATGCTCTTTGTCCAAAGATGAATTGTAGAGGTATCAACAAGGGAATCGACATTTTTTGCCATACAATTAGGCATGACAAGTAAGTTTGTCCCAAGATACTACAGCCAGCTCTCCTTACCTTCCATAGTTGTATTTCTTGCTCAACCAATCCTAGTGGGTTGTCCATCACTCGATTCCCTTGTAGAGGTATCAACAAGGGAATCGACATTTTTTTGCCTTACAATTAGGCATAATAAGCAAGTTTGTCCCAAGATACTATAGCCAGCTCTCCTTACCTTCCATAGTTGTATTTCTTGCTTAACCAATCCTAGTGGGTTGTCCATCACTAGATGGAGTCATTCCTACCGTCCTTGATAGGATGCTGGAAGATAAGGAGGAGGGGAGCTTCAGGGGAGCTAGAAACTAAGCAAGAGGGGGGTTCAATATATGAAGGAGAGTTTCTTATGTGTTGTGAGAGGCCTCTCGATTGTAAATTTCTTGTTTGAATGCAGAAGTAATGAGAATGAGAATGTCGCCAAGCTCGGCCAGTTACACAAGGGACTTTTAGTTAACACATTCCTATATAGCTTTAAAAAACATTTTGCTATATACATTCCTAGAAAAAATGAACATATCTAGTAAATGTCCAGATCTAGGAAAAGTAAAACACTTCCTAGTTCTTCATTGTAGGAAAGCACTTGCTATATAGCAAATAAACTAGTAATAAATCACTATATAGTAAACTATGTAGTAAAAAGTTGCTACATTAGGAGAAATGTGGGCTCATTTTTGGGCCTTTTAGTTTGAGAGAGAGAGTGGCGCTCAACCAATGAGGAAGAGGCTTCCGTAACGGAGAAACTCGGCATTTTAAAGCAAGAATTCAAGTAAATAGAGTAAAATTATGCTTAAAATGCATCTTAAAATAACATTTACTCAACTTAAAATAATAGTAAAATAATACTACCACTATCTTTTAGCTTACGTGCAAAGATTCGGTAGTATTATTTTACTATTATTTTAAGTTGAGTAAATGTTTCCCCCCCAAAACTATCTATGATCTTCTTCGTCTCCAACATAGTCGTTCTTTCTTTTTCTAAGTCTCCTCCAAATTAAGCTCTTATCTTCTTCTTCCGTGTGTCTTTTGCTACACAAAATGGCAACTTGTAGAAAGCCTCGTACTAGCATTTCAGCTATTTCTATATTCAATTGTTATAATACGGACGATGGGACATGCATACCATCTACAATTACAATCGGGAGCTGGGTACTTTTACAGAGAAGGAAGAGGAAGAGGAGAAATGCTAATGAATTTGTGGAGCCATTCAAGGGACAAGTTAAAGAGTTCAAGGTATGTGAATCTAGCAAGCGTGTGACAGAGGTACTAATACAACATCTTTTTCAGCATGTAGACTTGAGGGTGAAAAAATTTCCTCCTGGTCTTCCACGATATCGTCCCAACTGTGAGTAGTATCTCAGTCAAAGCTTCTTTTGTTTTAAAGTGTTTAATTGTTGTTATTATGCAGTTGTTTATCCATTCAATCCTGTCTCCTTATTGTTTTAAAAGTGTCTAATTGTTGTTTTAAAAATGTCTAATCTTTTAGTTTTATACAGATATTTATCCATCCCAATAAGATAGACTGGCAACCAGGGGAGAGTATAAGTGGGATTTTTGACGCTTTCCATGCATATGTAGGAGAACAAATTTACAAAGGAAGAACTCATAGAGATCTTACAGAGACCATGGCATATTTTTCTATGATATGCAGTACTTTGAACCAAACATGTCTTATGGATGGGGTCGTTTGATTCCCTTACCCCTCCCATTATTTGGAAGCAAAGATTGGCCATTACCAACTTCACAAACTAGTGAAAGTTCTAGGATCAGGTTGTATCACGACATACTGAAGTCTCTTAAGGCATCTGTTGTGCAACAAAGAATGTCAAGCTTACTATTTTTATGCTTATCGAAGTGTTTGTTGACTTTTTCTCTGATGAAGAAATAAGAAATACTTCAACAATGTTTATTTGCAAGTCAAGTAAGGCACTGGACTTTTTGGGCATTGACTGGTTCTTCAAATATCAAGTTTCCAAAGACAATGTTTTTTTATAAAAAAGGCTAGAGAGTAAGACAGATTGCGAGTGTTAAAGAGAGAGAGAGAGAGAAAGAGAGAGAGAGTGAGGGAGAGTGACGTAGAGATTGAATTAGTTACAAAGTTAGAGAGAGCGAGTTAGAGAAAGGTAACGAGAGAGTTTTACAGAGAGAGAGAGAGAGAGAGAGAGAGAGAGAGAGAGAGAGAGAGAGAGAGAGAGAGAGCTAAAGAGAGACTTTGAGAGAGTTAGATGAGAGAGAGACGGTTGGCCAATTCGAGAGAAATAGAGAGAGTAAGAGAGATTGAGAGAGTTAGAGAGAGAGTGAGCGTTATAGAGAGAGAGAGAGAGAGAGAGAGAGAGAGAGAGAGAGAGAGAGAGAGAGAGAGAGAGAGAGAGTTGGGAAGTTGGAGAGAAATAGAGACAATTAGAGAGAGTTATAAAAAGAGAGTTAGAGAGAGAGAGTGAGGTAGAGAGAGATACAAATAGTCAGAGAGAGAGAGTAAAGAGAGAAATATTGAGAGAGACATAGAGAGTTAGAGAGAGAAAGAGTTAATGAGTTAGCGGGAGAAGTAGAGAGAGTTAGAGAGAATAAGGGAGATTAAGAGAGTTAAAGAGAGAGAGAGAGAGTTGAAGAGAGTTAGAGAGAGAGAAAACTAGAGAAATAGAGTGAGAGAGTGGGAGGTACAAAGAGAGTTAGACAATAAGAGAGGGTTAGAAAGAAAAAGAGAGAGAGAGAGCTAGAGCAAGGTAAAGTGAGTGAGTTAGAGAGAGTTGGAACGTGAGTTCAACAAAGGTAAACAATGTGTTTGTGTGTGTGTGTGTGTGTGTGAGAGAGAGAGAGAGAGAGAGAGAGAGAGAGAGAGAGAGAGAGCCTTTCTCAAGTAGAGATCCTTAGGGCATCCAGAGAGTTGGCCAGTGAGAGAGAGAGAGAGAGAGAGAGAGAGAGAGAGAGAGCTGAGGGTACACCCTCTCTTGTTTGGTGCTGAGGTACACCCTCTCTTGTTTGGAGCTCCCATTGTTATTGGCCTATGCTTTTTATCCCTATGGGCATGCCAGATGCTTTCGGCCATGTCAGATTACAGTTTCATGGTTTGGGTTGCCTTGAGGAGTTGCGACAGTCCGACTGGACTCCCATCCGTGTTGTAGGCTCTTACAGGAAAAGACGGGAGGTGGACCCGTCTTTTCACATTGGTATGGCTGCCTGTTTGTTGGCGATTATGAATCTGGGAGGGATGGCCTCTTTCGCAGCTGACTTGGGACCCCGAGGAATGGGAGTGGCTTGCTGTGGAGACCGGCGCTAGGCATACTTCCTTTTTCGGGTATACTATTCGGATTGGGAGACACTGCTTGCTTCGACGACAGTTACATAGACCTACACGTTTGGGCACTTGGCTACATGCAGGTCTCTCTCATGCTTTCCTGACACAGTACTGGGCATCTATTTGGAGGCTGAGGATTGCTCGGCGGATCACTCTCTTTTTTTGGTTGACTGCTTATGCTGGTCTTGCCGTCGGCACTTGTTGGGGTGCCTTGATGGGCCATGATCCCATATGTATATGCTGTGATCATCAGGTTCAGGAGTCTCAGGCCCACTGCCTCTGGTCGTGTCCAGTGGCTTCCTCTGTTTGGCGAGCAGTGGCTCTACTACTCAGCAGAGCTGGTCAGCATGCAGGTTTCCTCAGTTGGGGATCTGTGTTATGGCTCCTTCCTTGGCCGGGACCACATGTGTTCTTTGAGGGTGAGGGCACCGATGCTGTGCTCATGCTTACGGCGACGGGGTATCGGCGGGGGTACCTTAGTATGATTCCACTAGAGATGCCTTGCACATGGAGCATTGGCATAGGGATGATGTTTTTATGGTGATTGCTACGATTGCGATGTGGAACATTTGGAGAGCTGGTTGTCTCCATGTCCTTAGTCACACGCGGCAATCGACACGTGATACTCTAGTCCTGATTTGGCTCGATCTTATTCGTGCACTGCGCTCCATGTATGATGATTCCTGTCGGCCTTCACAGACAGCTCAGGACGACAGACACCAGGCCTTCATTCGACGATGGGGGCGCACGGGTCTCTTCTTCAGGATTGTTGGAGGACATGCTAGATGGGAGTACACTCCCCCACAGTGGTTCATATTGCACACATCACATCATCCACCGTGATGTAGCACTGACCGCTATCACAGGCTACACGCCTCTCACTGCACAGTTTGTATGCCCCCTCAGTAGGCCACCACACTGGCACTTTGGGGAATTTTTCATACTCAGTAATATAGCTCTGTGTTTCCTCAAAAAGAGAGAGAGAGAGAGAGAGAGAGAGAGAGAGAGAGAGAGAGAGAGAGAGAGAGAGAGAGAGAGAGAGAGTTACAGAGACTCAGAGAGAGAAAAGAGAGAGAGAAAGAGTTAGAGACAAAGAGAGTTGAAAGAGAAACAATTAGCGAGTTAGAGAGAGAAATAGAGGGAGCTAGAGAGATTAAGAGAGTTGAAGAGAGAGAGAGTCGAAGAGAGTTAGAGAGAGAAAGAACTAGAGAAATAGAGTGAGAGAGATCGAGACAGTTGAAGAGTCAGAGAGAGAGGGTTAGAAAGAGAAAGAGAGGGAGTTAGAGCAAGGTAAAGTGAGTGAGTTAGAGAGAGAGCATGTCTGCTACTCTCTCTCTCTCTCTCTCTCTCTTATTTGAGAGTTAAATGTGTAGATTAGAGAGAGTGAGTGAGTGGGAGAGAGTGAGTGTTTGCTACTATTATATATATATATATATATACATATATATATATATACATATATACATATATATATATACATATATACATATATACATATACATATATATATATATATATATATTATTTGAGAGTTAGAGGGTTAGAGAGTGAGAGGGAGAAAGTTGAGAGGGTTAGAGAGCTAGAGAGAGAAAGAGAGAGAGAGTTAGATTAGAGGATTAGAGAGTGAAAGGGTTACAAAGTTAGAGAGAGAAAGAGAGAGAGAGACAAAGAGAGAAAAAAAGAGTTAGAGACAAAGAGAGAAAAAGAGAGTTAGAGAGAGTGAGTTAGAAAGAGGGAGAGTTAAAGAAAGGTAAATTGAGTGAGTCACAGAGAGAGAGTTAGAGAGAGAGTTGGCTTGTTCAAGAGAAATAAATAGAGTAAGACAGAGAGAGAGTGAGTGAGAGTGACATAGAGAGAGAGAGAGTTAGCAAGTTTGAGAGAAACATAGAGAGATTGAGAGAGAGAGAGAGAGAGAGAGAGAGAGAGAGAGAGAGAGAGAGAGAGAGAGAGAGAGAGAGTTGGCTAGTTCGAGAGAAATAGAGACAATTAGAGAGTTAGAGAGAGAAAGAGTTAAAGCGAGAGAAGGTTAGAGAGAGAGAGAGAGAGAGAGAGAGAGAGAGAGGGAGGGAGAGAGAGAGAGAGAGAGAGAGAGAGAGAGAGAGAGAGAGAGAGAGAGGTTATATTACTCTTCTATACTATACTACTTTACTACTATATGTGTTACTCTTCTATACTTTACTACTAATGTGTTTGTGTATGTGTGTGTCTTATTTGGGAGTTAGAGAGTTAGATCAAAGGGTGAGAGAGTGAAAAGGTTAGAGAGAGAAAGAGTTATATTACTCTTCTATACTATACTACTTTACTACTTCTAGATAGAGAGAGAGAGAGTTAGAGAGAGAGTGAGAATTATATTACTCTTTTATACTTTACTACTATATGTGTGTATCTTATTTGGGAGTTAGAGAGTTAGATCAAAGGGTGAGAGAGAGAGAGAGAAATGAAATGAAAAGAAATTTTATTATTGTCTTCAAAGGACCATAACGGGGACACATGTCGAACATACATTTTGTTTCCTTCACATTTTCTTCTTTTTCTTTGAGCTATATGCTCTAATTGACTGAAATGTTTTTTTGAAGGCATGTCTTCGAAACAGTTGGACATTGTCTACGAATCGGATGACGAGGCTAGGGAGTCTTGTGCACAAAAGCTGTTTATGTTCTTGTACAATGCACAAGCCCACGAGCGTTTGCATGAGTTGTCTTCAATGTTGACCAAGGAACTTTCTCTTGAGAACGTCATTAATTCTTGTAGGAAATTTCTCGGGTGACCGTGAGCAGAGGAGTATGAAGGCACTGTTTCTCCCAATATCGTTATGTCCGATGGTGAACGATATGTTCATCCACCTGATTTTGCAATAGACAAAGTCATGAAGAGGAGGCTTAGCAGTTGTCTTGAAAAGATTCCCAGTTGCTGCTGCAGCAACATAGTAGAGGAGAAATGCCTAATACACTCAAAGAAGTGTCACCTGCTCCAATTTAGTTATGGTTTTCTTTGTTTTCTGCATCTTCTTACTGAGGACTCAGAGCTCGAGACATTGACTTTGGCAAGCACTCAAGTGCCAATCGAGGATGATGGGGTTGAGGAACTTATCCCCTTTGACGCAGCACCTATTTCATTGGAAGACATTCAATCTAATGAGAATGAATAGGGGGAGTTGTCACTACCTTCCTTGCCTAGCTTTACTATGGCAGCCCAAGCTGATTATGTATTATTAATGGACATTATGTAACATTTCAATATTCGTGAAGACTATTGTTTGGCTGCCTTAGCAAATTTTAGTAAAGCAGACATGGGATGGATAGACGAAGGAGTTGACAATTATCTACTAGAGCTGATTCTTCCGAGTACCTGCCTAGCAAGGAGATATTAAAGATGTTCGGTGGAGCTAGGAAAGTTCACGATCCCTTTGTGGACAAGATCGATGCTTGAGGGTGATGAAAATCAACAGGTAATAGAGCTGAAGATTTTTCAAACTATAACAATTTGATTTACGTGGACTTTGTCGATTGTGTCAATTAAACATATAACATTGGTACCAGGTTTTTGTAGATGATTTCCTGAAGAGAGTAGGAGGCTCAAGAACATTCGGTACTTTCACTTCAAAGTCAACAGGTCAGCGAAAGGATGTTTCTCTCGCTCAATATATAAGACATTTGAATCATCAAAAGGTACGTGTAATTTACGACACTTTCTTAAAATTGACAACAGCAAGCAGTGACATGAGTCATGATGATTACAATTTCAATACGCAGATCATTATATTTCACAAGGAGTTATCAAAAGACAATGCAAAATTCCCTTTATTCGCACATTCAAAGTACTATATCCAGGTTTTGTGGTGGACACGAAGTGCCTTTAAATGCTCAGAAGGTGGTGCTTGTCAAGAAACGGTTTGCACTGCGGGTGTTTGGTCACGGGTATGGTTGCCAAGCACTAAGATGCCCCGACTACCTGTTATATACAACGCATGCTATTGTAGCGGGATTTACAGACCCAAACACATTGCATCCATTTGGAAAAACATATCTAATAAGGACAAGAAAAAGCCGGTCGGAACTGTTGCCTCCAATGGTGCAGATGCCAAAAATAGATCTCCCAGGCAACAGATGAAGAGGAAGAAGAGGAAAAGGAAGATGAAGAAGGAAGATCACTGAAGAAGATCAAGCCCACCTCATCTAGACCACCTTCTCCCAACCTTGACTCTTGAGCGATGCCACAACTCATGGCGCTCTCTTGCAGTTGACTGATTCCAAGCGCATTGTTGCTTTTATTTATTAATCAATTATATTGCACGTGTCAATGATAAGGACTTGAATGTGTCTTTTTGTTCAGCTTTGTGAATCAATTTCTTGTAAGTCCATTGATGTAACTCTAAAAGACTATTGGCTCAATTCTTGCCGCCATGTAATGTGACTTCTCCATGCCTTGAGTTAACCATATTGACAATGAACCGTATGTCTTTGCAAAATATGGTGTATGATTATATAGTATATGCTGCAATCAATGACAAAACAGAAAAAAATCAGATGTATGTATTAGTTGGTCTCACAGTATTGAGATTGCAGCAGTTTTTAAAGTTCTTACCATGTAATGAGTTACATGTTGATCACTCCATCCTGTAATGAATGCCTTCCTCCAAGTCTCTAATATGTTTTCAAATAATTTTATCTCACTATTACTCCAGCTCTTTTTGTCCATGAATGCAAAGATCTTGTCAAGTGAAATCCACACATTTGCCTTCCGATTTTGGATTGAAACTTCATTTCCAATGTCCTTGACTGCATTATGTAGATCTTTCCACATCGATTAAACATCTTTTGCTTATTTTTATCTCGACAGTCTTTGAGGCAGTATGACAAAAATCTTTTAGCTTTCACACCACCTATTGATGGTTTTCTTGCTACTTTGCGGCTCCCTTGTGATTGCTTGTCGTCCGCCTCAATTTTAACATGACCCCCATGCAAGCCAATGTCTGATAGCACTTTTTCTATTGCTTTGATTGCTTTTAAAGATTCTTTTTTAGGCTTTAACGTCCATGCAAAGCATATGTACAGATACACCAGCTTCTCTACAATTCTACATAGCGCATGTAATGTGCATATGTGCACTCTGGATAGAGGAATATCAAGCACTGCTTTGAAATCTTTAGCTTTTAAATGCCTATCAGGAGCTTTGTTCCATAGTACACGATCTAAAGTCTTGGCACTTGACATGTAATATAGACATGGACTCTTTGCATTTGCACCTTTTCTTATGTTATACATGCATTTTAGAGTCTTCAAATCACCTGCCATGTGCCATTCAGCTTTATAGTCACCGAACCCAGGCACATAAGGGCCCTTCCATTTCTTTGCTCACTAATCAGTGATGGAATTGTAGTTTGATGAAACACCCAATGCAAAATTTCAAAGTCTTTTTTATCCACCTGTGTCATTAGGAAGAAGCTTATGTTTAATACAAGTTTTGTGTTTAAACTATTTCAACATAATACACAGTCATATTCAATGATAAAGAAGGTACCTCAAAAGATCCAAGCGGCAATATGTTATTCTCCGATTGAACACTGAAATATCTTGCATCATCTTTTGTAATTGATGTGTCTAAGGCCCTGTTCATTAGAGTGATAGTAACCCTCTCCATTTTGAATTCAATCAATTAAATGTAAAAAAAGGAATTCCCATGATATTTGAGATCCATGAAATTAAATGGTAAAAAGAGGGTTTTTTAGCATAATTCAAATTATGAGTATTTATCAAAAGTGGAATTTTGAGCATTATTGGAAAATATGGGTAGAATTAATTTTTATAAATCCCATGAATTCTTTTATTCAAAAGAAGAATATTAAATATAATTCACTTGAGAAATTGAGAAAGAATATGGAAATAGCCATCAAGAAAAAGAAACTTTATCGGTATCGAAGTAAGAAAACCTACTAAATGGGAATAAGATGTGAAAGGGATATGATAGGATGAGAACGGATGTGATAAGATGTGAATGGGATGCGATAGGATGTGAATGGATGTGGTAAGACGTAAATGGGATGCGATAGGATGTGAATGGACGTGATAAGATGTGAATGGGATGTGATAGGATGTGGTGTGATGAAAATGAATGTGGATGAGATGTGAAGTAAAAGGATGTGGATGTGAATGATGAGACGAGAATGAGATGTGAGGTTATGTGAAAGGATGAGATGTAAAGTAAATGGATGTGGATGTGTATGTGAAAGGATGAGATGTAAAGTAAATGGATGTGGATATGTATGTGAAAGAATGTGATGTAAATGAATGTGGATGTCAATGATGAGATGAGAATGAGATGTGAGGTTATATGAAAGGATGAGATGTAAAGTAAATGGATGTGGATGATGAGATGAGAATGAGATGTGAGGTTATATGAAAGGATGAGATGTAAAGTAAATGGATGTGGATGTGTATGTGAAAGAATGTGATGTAATTGAATGTGGATGTGAATGATGAGATGAGAATGAGATGTGAGGTTATGTTAAAGGATGTGATGTGATGTAAGTGGATGTGGATGTGGATGTGGATGTGATGTAAATGGATGTGGATGTGGATGCGATAAGATGTGATGTAATGTGAATGGATGTGATAAGATGTGAATGGGATGTGATAGGATGTGGTGTGATGAAAATGAATGTGGATGTGATGTGATATAAAGGGATGTGGGTGTGATGTGATGTAAAGGGATGTGGATGTGAATGTGATGAGATGTGAAGTGATAGATGTGAATGTGAATGAATGGATGGATGTGAATAGTCGTGCATGTGAATGACTGGATGGGTGTGAATAGTCGTGCATGTGAATGACTAGATGGGTGTGGATGAATGAGATGGGATGTGTATAAATGAGATATAATGTGGATAGATGTGGTGTGATGTGATGTGATGTGATGCGAATGGATGAGATGTGATGTGAGTGGATGAGATGTGATGTGAATCGGAATAGATGTGAATGGATGAGATGTGATGTGAGTAGATGTGATGTGATGTAAGTCGGGATAGATGTGAATGGATGAGATGTGATGTGAGTCGAGATAGATGTGAATAGATGAGATGTGATGAGAATGGATGTGAATCGGGATAGATATGAATAGATAAGATGTGATGTGAATGGATATGATGTGAATCGAGATAGATGTGAATGGATGAGATGTGATGTGAATCGGGATAGATGTGAATGGATGAGATGTGATGTGAATGGATGTGATGTGAACCGGGATAGATGTGAATGGATGAGATGTGAGATGTGATGTGATGTGGATATGGGTAGGTGAGAAATGGATGAGATGTGATGAGGATAGATGTGATTAGATGTAATATGATGTGACCCGATGAGAATGGATGAAGGACGATGAGGATGTATATGATTGGATGTGGATTAAGTAAAGTGAATTGATTTAGAAGAATATGGAATAACAGGAAATGATGTGGAACGATGTGAAAAGATGAGAGTTCGTTAGAAACTGTATTTATGACCTATTTTTAAATGATTATTTTATGTCAAGAATGCTGGGGAAGCATTTTGACCGTCTTGTGAATGAGGTTATGGGAGACCTAAGTGATAAAGTTGCAACAGCTGACGGAGAGTCAATGGAGGACATCTCGCGTAGCAAGGTTGGCCGAGGTCTTGACCAGCCTCGGTTCGATTTAAATGGTGAGCTTCCGGTACGGTGGATGAGGGACCAAGGAAGCGGCCTATGAGTGAAGCACTAGGTGACTTGTGAAGGATCCTAGAGGGTACTGACCATACAGTGCTCGGGCTCTGGGTTGCCGAAGATACCCACGCGTGCGTCGAGGAAGAAAATGGAACAAGGAGTTAGAGTTGTTTTCTGAAATTGGGCATGGATCTGGTTGATTGACCTTGCTGGTCCTCAGCACAGATGAGTCCATGGCTCTTTTATATGGATTTGTTGGTTGATCTTGCTGATCTTCAACGAAAAGTCCATCTGGATTTTTATAAGTGAATATATTTCTGGTTACTATGAGCTAGGAACTATTGAAAAGGCCCCTGAGTGGACAGGTGGTGAGCGTTCTGGTTGCCAATGATGCCACAGGTACACCAAAGAAGGAATGATTACCAGATATTTTGGAGGATTATGATCAGTGATACTATGGTTTCATTAAAAGATTGTTTTAAAGACAGCTCAATCTGTGAAAAAGGCAATTTTATATTGGGTGTGTAAGTGGTGTGACTATCTTGAAGTTTGCATGGAAGTGCCGCGGCTAGGGGACCTGGAACTCTTTTCCCTGGTAACCGGGACAAAACATAACCAAATTTCTAAATGGATCCTATCACTACAGTGGTTGGGCGGTTGGCTATTCCATGGGACTGGATGGGGTTAGGCTGGACTGATGGATCCTTAAAATGAGACTCAATTCTGTTATGGGTACGATAGATGAATTAAATCCCGGATAGTCTTTGTTCAATAGAAAAGAATCAATGGTTGTGCCTCTCGATGAGGAAAAAAGCGTTGGTCTCTATGATCCAAGTGCAAGTCTTTTCCTAGATTTGATCATGTGACTTACGGGTGCGGTCGGATCAGTTTGGTTAGTTAAGGCTCTTGACTACGTTAGAATAAAAATATCCTCGAGGAATCGCCCGTGCTTTCTAGGCGAGGGAGTGTTTCCAGGTTTGGTTTTGGAAGAACCGAGGGATTAGTCTCTTGTCTGAATATCCGTGGGCAAGGCCTCGAGTGAGAGGCTCTGCCATGCGCAAGAAGTTCTACTTTCGCTGCTAGCAACCCTGAATTTTTTGCGCAAAGGGGGTAGGGATCTTTCAGCTGAGCGAATTGGCTAAAGTGGATCAACCGAGAAGCCAAAAATGTCAAAAATTTATGAAGTAGTAGTAGGGTGGTTTCAAGATCAGGGTGCCCAGTTTTGTCCACTCAGGCACCCTGTAAACAATAAAAAACAGGCATTTGTTTACCTTTAGTGGCTAATCTCTCCTAGTAAATGAAGGAATTTCGTTTCAAGTTCTTTTGTTGGAACATCATATTCAAAGTTGGAAATATAGTTGCATAATTTGATTAAGCATTAGATAGTCAAAAGTCCTCATTTTCTTAGGTACAAAGTCAATGTATACACCCTGTCCCAAATTTGAACTGATTCCATAAAATGCTAATATCTTTTACATATCAACTCATATGAGATTCCCACTTTGTACCTTAGATCTTCACATAATATGGAGCTTAACTTGATTTTTCAAGAAAATTTTAAGATATTTGTATATTTTCATTAAATATTTCAAGGTCTTTAAAGTGTTATAATATACGCCACTTTTTGTACCCACAATAGCTACCACTTAAAATCCTCAATCTTGTAGATCAAAAGAGTGGGTAGATACTAAGACATTAGTAGAATGTGGTGGTTAGTAAAAATTGCAAATCCAATGATTGGATTTTTAATGATCTCTTTTTCAAAATTCTTCCAGACTATCAGAAGGCCTGTAAATATTAATAATCTAATTAGTAAAATTACATTTTTGATGTGAATCATCTAAAACCTATAGGGACTAGTGTACTTGTAATGGTGCATCTATGGAAAAATAAATTGGATCACTCTAAGCATGGAAAGATCATTTGTTTATCATTTCATCATATTTTTGGTTAATTTTGATTAATTGGACTAATTTATATTAATTTAAGTTATATTGGGTTAATTTAAGGGCAAGCGTATTTTCTATTATTTGCTTGATCTCATTTTAAGTACCTTGCCCCCCAAAATTTGCTCTCCAAGCATTGTCCCAATCCAGCATAAACTGGATAAAACTGGACACCCTGATCTTGCAACAACCCAGTAAAAGGTTATAATTGTGTGATGAAATTCATACAAATTGATATTCAAAATGAAGATTCATAAATTTTTAATTGGGTCTTTAGATGGAAGCACCGCAATTGTATGGAATCCCTGAGTTGCTTAAGGCCTAGACCTAATGGTATTTACCTTATAATTCTAAGGACCGTGATTACCCGTATATACCAAGGGTATAACTGCACTGAACTACATGTCTTCTCCACAAACTAGATAAGTGGTCATCTCACGAGATGTGGTGTTTGATGAGCTTGCTAGTTGGTGCAAAGCAAAAGATGAGGGTGTCATTGAGTCACTTGAGGCTGATGTGCATATGCTTGCAAAAGAAAATAATAACACGTACTTATTTGTGAAAAGAAAAGTTGACATATTAAAGAGAGGCAAGGCTGCATAGTCAAAATCACTAAACCCATGTAGATTTAGTGTGTCACCTACATATAAAATACCCCAATGCTGTAGTATTTGAGCACTCTTTTGGCTGCAGTAGTCCAATGAGATAATTTGGGGTTCTGATATACCTGAGGCTTGTGTCCATGAAAGGCTTCATATGGGGTGATGCCCTGGAGTGCTAGATCTGTTCATCAAGTAGAATGTTATGCTGACAGCTTCAGCCCAATAGGTGTTGGAGAGGGTCTTCTCCTTTAGCATACACTTGGCTGACTCAAACAGGACTCTGTTCTTCCTCTCAGCAACTCCATTTTGCTAAGGTTTATAGCTGCAGATCAGTTGCATTTTGATGCCATGCTCAAGAAGGTATTTGCTGAAATCTTTTGAGAGGTATTCACCTCCATTGTCTGACTTGAGGACCTTGATGCTTCTACCTGTCATATTCTGAACAACAACATGAAATTGTTTGAAAATGAAAAATACTTCAGCTTTGGATTTCATGAAGAAAACCCAAGTATATCTAGAGTAATCATCTATGAAGGAAACATAGTGTGTATTACCACCAAGTGAAGGAGTGTGGACTGACTCACAGACATTTATGTGAATGAGGTCAAGGACTCCTCTTGCTCTACTAGTGCTTCTAGAAAATGGTGCTTTGGACTGATTGCCAATGTAACATGCTTTATCAACTTTTTGTAGAGGGATGGTATGCCCAAAACCATACCTCTTGATTTCAGTAGATACATGCTAAAAACTCAAGTGACCATACCTTTTATGCCATAATTTTGATGGAGGTAAGGAGGTTGACCTATCAGTTGGTATTGTTGATAGTTTGTTACTAATCCACTCAACTTGAAGAGTTTGCCATGCTTCTAACCTCTTCCGATGACTTTATAGCTACATTGAGGATCCCTGATTAGGGGTAATACAAATTCCACTTTTAAGCCTTTATCCACCATGGCTCCAACTGAGAGGAGGTTCTTGGTGAGTGAAGGCACCAAGAGGACATCCCCAAGCTACTTTCTTTCCCCTTTGATCAGCTCAAAGGAAACTTCTTTACATGTGATAGAATTAGGAGTGTTGTCTTTAGTATAAATTAAACCATCATGAGTAGAATCCAACTTAGAAAAATATTCAGCATGAGAAGACGTGAGAGCTTTCCCCACTATCAATTCACCATGGTTCCTGCTTGCTACCATGGTCTACATGATTGGCCTTTGTGATCTCTTCAGTAGGCATTTGTGAAGCTTTGAGAGCTTCCATCTTCAGCATAGCCAACTACTCTTCCTCTACCTTTAGAGGAATAGCCACCTCTACCATTAGAAGAATAAGTACCTTCATGAGTACCTTGATCATTGTTGTTGTTGTTGTTGGCCTGATAGTTGTTATGTCTTCCTCTTCCTCTTTGATTATTTGATCTTCCTCTGCCTCTGTGTGTGAAGAGGGCTTTATCAATGTTACTTGCTGAAGTGCTACTGTTACCATGGATATTCTTCATGGGGCTGCTTTTCTTTGATCCTCGTTTCCTAAGGATCTGCTCCATTTCATCTAGTGAGGGTTTTTCTCTCAGAATGATGAGGCCTTGAACAAGACCTTCATAGCCTTCCTTTAGCCCATGGATGATGATTGTAGCAATCTTGTTTTTTGTCGGACATCTTGTATCCAACATCTAATAGTTGTTGGCTAATATAGATCTTTCACCCGCTTGATGAAGTCTGTAGTAGTCTCTTTGGGATTCCTTGTCTCATTTGTGAGTTCAGCTCTCAAGGAAATCTGTCTTGAAGTGCTTTTAGACTCATACATCTTCTTCAGGTTTTCCCAAGATTCTTTGGGAGTCAGCACCTCCCTCAAATGGCTGAGGATGTCATCCTTCACACTTAGCTTTATCATGTGGATAGCAAACATGGCCTTCTTGTCCCATTTTTCTAGAGCTTCAGCATTCAGATCATTTGGTCTCTCCATAGAAACCATCTCCCAATAGTCTTGGAAGAATAATAGTGACTCTATTTTTAACTTCCAGGTTACATAGTTTATACTATTGAGTTTTTCAACTCCCTCTAAATGTACGCTACTCAAGTTGGGCACCATTGTGAGTCAGTAGAACAGACATTTGATTTTGCCTTTAGATTTTGACAACTGGAGCTGACTCCAACAGCTGACTCCGAAAGGTGATTCTGATTGTAGCAAACCTGGCCAACAAAGAGTAAACCCAACCAAATGAGTAAACTTGGCCAAATTGGAAAGCATGGGTAAATGTTAAATGATAACTCTAGAATGTGGAAGGGTGTGCGGCACAACAGGGGTGGGACTGTCAGCAGCAGAAAAGTTGCTAGTGTTACACAGTAGGTCAACGGGCTGTCAGTAGTAGTAGGTTGATGGCTTGTTAATTAACATGTTAACGGCTTGTTATAGTAGTAGCAGGTTGACTCAGATGGCTGGGCTGATTTTGCCAGGCCAATTCAGGAAGCTGATTCTAGTAGCTGATTTAGGTAGCTGGCTCTAGTAAGCTAATTCAGATAGCTGGCTCTTCGATAACTATTTCAGACATCACATTTATAGTCAACTATTTTAGATAGCTGACTCCGATGATCGAAAGATGATGTGGCATTAGCAGGTCGAACAATGATGTGGATTCAGCATGTCAAAAGATGATGTGACATCAGCAGTAGATCAGAAACTGATATAAATTCTATAGATTTGAGTCTATAGACGAAAGTAGCTAATGCTGAATATGCAACCCAAGTGTAGAATGTCGAATGCCAGAATACAGAAGATTGACTTAGTGATTGTGCAGCATGGAAGAGTACCGCTGCTCTATGTAAATCAAAAGCTGATGCAATCCAAGTGTAGAATGCCGAATGCCAATCTCACGGGACCCTTTAATCTTCTTGAAGAGAATAATCAAAAACTCATAAAATATATCAAATATTAAAACAACTACTTGAATTAAATTGAAAATTAAAGCATATAACAAAACATAAGACAAGAGAAAGAAAAATATCACCATCAACACAAGGCAACACAAGACTGGGTGCAATCTTCCCCCCCCAACGTGAGTGGCTTCTTCTCGCGTGGGTATTTGTGATATATTCCAAAAGTAGGCTTTCAGCCAAAAATAAAGTACACATCCATATTTGGACTTTGCCATTTAATTAGCCTTTGTCCTCAATCAACCTTTGTCCTCAAACCTTCTAAGGTTTGCACAATTTTTCTAATACAATAATCTAACTTGTGCACATATGCACATTACAAAATAAATCAACTACTAAGGTTATAAACTACGCTTGTAAAAATAAATGTGATGCACATAAGAAACATTCTCCTCGACATTATTCATCAATCCTCGTAATCTTCATCTCCTGAAAATATAAGCCCAATTAATAATTAAATTAATCCCACAAATAACAAACCATAACCAACTCATGACTACCAGGCGTAAGTACTCTAGGAATCACCCTGCCAATACAAACCTAACTGAAATAATCATAGACGGCCCCAAGCATACGTCATATACCGCACGTATTAATATTTATAGTGGTGTCACCCACGATATTAACCTAGCCGGCATGACACAAGAGTAACCTAGGCGTCCCCAAATTACTCAAGAGGAGAAAATAATATTCTTAAAGAGGACTTAAAATATATTCTCATAACATCCCTCTTGCTTGAGTTTGCAATTGCCCTCAATTGCAGGTTTGTTGGGTTTGAAAAGAACGAAGGATCTCAGGATAAGCTCGGAAAAATTTCTCGGGCATCCATTTTGCATCTTTTTGAGAATGGTTTTTTTTAATGTCAAAAGATAACATGGATCATAACAGTCCTCCCTGTTGGGAATCAACTGTCCTCAGCTGTGCAATCAATGAGTGGATGGCTTCATGGCACAAGTGGAGGACAAGATCATCACATCAAACAATTTTTGAAAATAAAACCAAACAAATGAACGCATGTGAAATGTATCTAAGTGTCCCATTCCACAGAGGTATCTTCCACATTCACTGGTGAAAGATAGAAGACATAGATACGTCTGGTGTAGCCATGTAAAACCAATCTAATGTCCCATACCATAGATTAATTCTACACGACACTACCTTAAGAACAGAAGTTTGAGACGGAGTAGCTAATTCCCTCTGAAACTTTCATTCTCACATAACTTTTCTCTATCCTCAAAATTAGACCACAAGTCTTATTCCAAAAATGAATTAGGTCGAAATGGAAATTCTTATCAACTTAAGATTGAAAAATAATCACTTACATTACTGTCAATAACTTGATAAATTCTGGTGATTTGTTCTTGATCTTAATCTTGTAATTGTCTAACTAAATTCAAAAATTATAATCTTTGAATAGGTTTACAATTCTTGAATTTGTGAATCTTACTTGTAAACAATGAAATCTAAAGGGGATCTTGATCTTAAGCTTAATCTTAAACTTGAAATCAGAACTTGAAGAAAAATAGACATCTTGCGCCCTAGTTGATAGCAAGAACTTGATATACTAGTAATGAATCTTGGCTTAGATTAAAAATACTTGAATGGACGAAAATTGAGAGATTAGTCTTTAATTAATCATAATTGCAATTCTTGAATAAATCTTGTTCTTAAGGGGTTTAAATCTTGTGGTTGAATATATCTTTGACTTAGAACAATTCTTGGTCTAGAAAGAATCTTGTACTTGGATAGATCTTAAACTAGAACACTTGAAAATTTAGACAAAACTTTACTTGAATTGGTATAAACTTCGTAATTGTGATTGGTATACAACTTAAGCTTGGTTTCTAGTCACTTGAGAGCTATTTCTTTACTTTTCTCATCATCACTAAATTGATGGTGAAGCAATTGATAACTTGAATCAAAGACTGGAGAAACTTGCTTGGTTCTTGAATCTTCAAATTGGTCTTAATCTTCTATGAAATGTCTAGCAATCATTTTTACTTGAATTTGGGCAACTAGATCTTGAAGACAACTTTTGCTAATCTTGTCTCGATCTTTCTAGTTAGGTCACGGTATCAAAAATTCTTTTCAGGAGCTAAAGTTTTCTAACTAGGTCTAGAAGAAAAGAATATTCAGAAAACAGATACAAAAGCAAACAAGAAATTGTATACAATAAATAATTTTTTTACACATACCTCCACCTTTGGTTAATGTGTTGAGTGTGTTAACCTCTTCGGTGTCAAGCATGTCCTTTGCTGCAATTTGGTTCTTCTTTTTAGTTGGGCAAGATTTAGCATAATGTCCCAACATCTTACACCTGAAACACTTGACAATAGACAGTTTGGATACGATGTCATTGGTCGGGCTATGCATGTCAGATGCTTCCACAGTTTTAACTTTCTTCTTAATATATTTGTTCATTCTAGACAGATGTCATTCAATCTTTCTTTGAAAGTTGTCCCGATGCTCTCATTCTTGATTCAAAAGAATATGGAGAGAATCAAGCTGTTCCTGAATAGTACGACGGTGCTGCGGATATTTACCCATTTCTTGACAATTAAAAGGAATAAGAAAAATTTAAAACAAGAGAAAAGATAGGGTTTCTTATCTCATATGGAATGTCGAGCTAGATGTGAGTCCTGCCAAGTTAGCTCAATACACAAATGCATAATTTTTCAAGAAATAATCCATGTACTCTTTAAAATTAGAAAACTAGCCGTAGGTTAAAGCAACATTTTAATGATATCTTCACTAACAAGCTGTTTATATTATTTGGACTTCATGAGGATTTAGAAAACAACATTATTCACAAGAATTTGACAACTCTCAAAATTTCTCTTGAGGTAAGTTCTAAAAATCTATAGAAGAAATCCAAACTAACTATATGTACATGAGATTCTTTTCCATAAAATATGATGGAAATAGTTAAAAAATATTTTCTTTGTAAAACATTTTATTGATCTCATTTGTAAAGCTTTAAGTAAGCTTATTTGAAAGCTTTTAAAGCTTATTTGAAAGCTTTTAAAGCTTAGTCAAAAGCCTAAAAATATATATATATATTTTAAAAAATCTATGAAGCTTTTATGCTAATATATATATATATTTAAAAAAATCTATGAAGCTTTTATGCTAATTAATAAGCTTAATAAAGCTTTTAGCTAACATAAGCTTTGTAATAACAAAGCTTTTAAGCCACAATAAGCCCAATTAGTAAATCTGTGTCTGAAAATTCCTCCCCCCCAACCTGAATTCGCAGCCCCTCGGCGCCGCCGCCGAGGGGCCCGCCGGTCGGATGAAGACAGAGTGCACTGCCGCCCGCGTGTATGAAGGAGGGAGAGAGAGAGAAAAAATTCAACGCCGCCTGGGTTTTGCGCAACCGGCCAAGATTTGAGGGAGAAGAAGAAGGATTATATATATATATATATATATATATATATATATATATTACTTTAAGCTTGCGCCCAGCGCATGAACTGAGGAGGAAAAATAAATAAAAACCAAAGTAATTTTTGAAAAGAACTCTTGAAAAATCCTCATCCCTCTATTATAGAAACTGAGCAAAGGAAAGGTTTAGCGATTCTGATTATGGTTCTCCATGCTCCTCTGCTTGCTCTTTCAATCTGTACGGACATCTGTACGGATAGATTAAGAAGAGGATTAGTGAAGAGGAAGGTGGTTTTATGGTTTTGGAAAATCGACTAATGGTTTTCCACCTAGTTTTACCCTTTGGGCAATAGATTGATGGAGATTGATTATCCAATGGTTAAAAACAAGCTTTATTTCATCCATACATAAACAAAAATCCCTAAACGTGTTCTTCTGCAATTTAAATTCAAGAAAATTACCAAAATCACCTCTGTTTTTATCTCTTTCACCTCTTTTGATCGCCTTCAAGAAAATTAAATTACACCAAAGCTCTGATACCACTCTCACGGGACCCTTTAATCTTCTTGAAGAGAATAATCAAAAACTCATAAAATATATCAAATATTAAAACAACTACTTGAATTAAATTGAAAATTAAAGCATATAACAAAACATAAGACAAGAGAAAGAAAAATATCACCATCAACACAAGGTAACACAAGACTGGGTGCAATCTTCCCCCCCCCAACATGAGTGGCTTCTTCTCGCGTGGGTATTTGTGATATACTTCATCTCTTGAAAATATAAGCCCAATTAATAATTAAATTAATCCCACAAATATTAAACAGGCACAAACCATAACCAACTCATGACTACCAGGCGTAAGTACTCTAGGAATCACCCTGCTAATACAAACCTAACTGAAATAATCATAGACGGCCCCAAGCATACGTCATATACCGCACGTATTAATATTTATAGTGGTGTCACCCACGATATTAACCTAGCTGGCATGACGCAAGAGTAACCTAGGCGTCCCTAAATTACTCAAGAGGGGAAAATAATATTCTTAAAGAGGACTTAAAATATATTCTCATAACATTCCTCTTGCTTGAGTTTGCAATTGCCCTCAATTGCAGGTTTGCTGGGTTTGAAAAGAACGAAGGATCTCAGGATAAGCTCGAAAAAATTTCTCGGGCATCCATTTTGCATCTTTTTTAGGATGGTTTTTTTAATGTCAAAAGATATTTGATTAACATGGATCCTAAAACAGCCAAAATGTAGAAGATTGACTTAGCACTTGTGCAGCATGGCGTAGTACAAAGCTCTATGCAAATCAAAAATTGATGCAAATTTTACAGATCTGTACAGATGAAAGTGGTTGATGCTGAATCTGCAATGCAAGTGTAGAATGCCGAATGCCAGAATGTAGAAGATTGACTTAGTAGTTGTGCAACATGGAGCAGTACTGCTGCAGACCTGAGGTAGCATGTGACTAAAGCTGATGTAGTACGAGTACATATCTGAGGTAGCATGTGACTAAACCTGATGTAGTACGAGTGCATATCTGAGGTAGCATGTGACTAATGCTGATACATATGCTGGTGTGCTTGATCTCAGAGGCTAGGTGGTGCCTAGGCAGATCCTATGTAATGGAGTAAATGAGTCTCTGATACCATGTAAAAATGGTGAGGACAGAGAAAATGCGACACAATGACCAGCAATCAAATTGAATGAACAAGTTGAAACCAAATCAGCACTGTTTGTATTACTAAATTAGATGAGATACAATAATGATCAATTTTAACTCTAATTTGGAAGGTCTAATCCCTAACTAATGCTAAGCAGCTCAACCAACTCAGATATTACAATTGGTACAATGTGCTGTGAGTGTTAGGCTAAGCTACACACTCAACAAGTGGCTTCTTGTACACTTCTTATTTCTTGTTTACTATCAACAGAGATGTATACAAAACCAGCTTTTATAATAATGACTAGGATGAGCAGCTCATCGTCACGTTGTGCTTCATCTTTGCCGATGTAATCAGGCAGGTGTGACCAAAATTCTGAACTAATTCACAGACGATCAAGTCAGCTATGTAGAATTATCATGTGAGACGATGGTAACCTGCAATTTCTCCTTTGATGTAGGGATCGATTTCTACCAAACAGGTGGTGCATTTGCAAGGCCTAGGAAACCTTAGAATGGTGTGGATGTTGAATCTTTTAAGGTTGGACTGGGTGGAGTGTTGATTCTCACCCAAAGTTTGGACACCCCCATGGGAGTCTCTGTTTTGCCAAATCAGATAGGAGTATGCATGATTGGAACCTCTCCTACATTGATAGATTCTGTGTGGATGAGTGGACATGTAGCACTAGGGGGGGTATGGTAGGCATCACTGCGGAGCACCACTATGTTATCTAACCATGAACCATGCCTTGGTCCACCTTGAGGACCCCTAGCAATGTGATCATGGTAGTGGAGTGTCCACATCCCTGAGAGTTTATCCCTAAGAGTTTTGTTCAGAGGGTAGCCGGATTGGCATGAAGATAGAGGAGATATGGTTCACTATAGGGTCTTACCGGCTTGCACCTCTAGCCAGTTTTAGTAGAGCACCTCTAGCCAGTTTTAGTAGAGCAACCCTCTCTTGTGGAGAGCTAGGGTCCTCAACCCTGCCTTCCCCATTGTCACTACACTACAAGACCTCTACCTTAATTCCTTGTTTAGTGAGAGCATGGGGGAGAAACGAAGAGAGGGAGAGGAGAACCAGCATCATCACACCATCACTCACCCACACAATCCTCAAGCAAGCATGGATTAAAGAGAAGAAAGCATACAAGGCAAGCATTAATCACAAAAGCAAGAAAGACTCTAACTTAATTGTGAATTTGGATTGTCTTTTCTCATTAGTCAAAATGTCTTATATACAAGACTCATATTTATAATGCCCGACTGCCCAAGTAATGTTTGGGGGCCCAAAAGAAGCTAGTGAAGGCTAATTGCCTAGTCTAAGCATATACTACCAGCATTAAACAAGTTGTAAGCTCAGTTTTTTTGACTATCTTCTGGCACTAACATATCCCCTCTCTAATCACAGTTCCATCCTCTCAGAATCGACAGTGAAGCATAATGGGAGTTAGTGCTGTAGAAGCCACAATTTCAGTAGAGGTCGAAGCAGGACTTTGGGTACTAGGTGGTGCGGTGGAATGCTTTTAGGAGGTCTAGAAAGTGGTTTCGAACATGTCTTTGAAGGTGAGCAACTGCCAACCTTGCATCCATTATTTTCTTGTAGTAATCGAGTACCTAACAAAGTGGGGCCTTTGTTGATGTCAAAGGTGAGGCCCTAGGGACCTTCATCAAAACTATGCCAGTCTAAAAATTCCACCATAATGGCGGCACTAATTAGGCGGAAGAAGCAAATGGTGCGGGGTCACACGGGCCCTTTGTCATAATCTTAGATAAACTTCCACATGGTGCCAGGCCTCATTGAGAAGGATGGATGGCCGAGGTGGAGGTATACATGGGAAGTTGAACTCTAGTTTTGGGTTCTTCCCTAGCTCTTTGTCTCGTAGACCCACCATTGTTTGATGGGAAAATGGATGGGGATGACTCTAAGATACTTGGGAGCATAACAGTATTCTTTCCAAAACTTGGACTGGAGAAGGTACGACGGCCACCACCAAACAAGTTGTTACCCCATGAGGTCATATGTGATGGGGGAAGCTCTAGCTTGTGGCCCTTTTGTATCCACCTCGTTCCCCTTTACAATGTGCTGTTAACCAAATTTTCCTCTAGATAGACTTTGACTGTTAAGATTTGGTGTGGGTGCTCCTTGATCCGAATGGCTTTGTTGTTAATTTTGTCTCATGCACCAGTTCAAAGGATGGTCGGGGGGAACATTTGTTCATGCTCCTCAGTTGGGGAGGTGCTTGGATTTCTCCTTCTTCTAATACTCCCAAAGATAAGGTTGTTTCTTGTGGGGTAAAAGGGTAGCATTCGTCTTGCAAAGTGGAGGATTTTGTTAGTCCATTCGGGACTTCCCCTAAGGAGGTAAGGGGTGGGGGTGGTGTGGGAGAAAAAGGGGGGGATGGTGGTGTTGGAGAGGCAAGGGGTGTAACCATGGGTGGAGTGGCAGGTGTTAAAGTGGAGGCAAAGTAGGAAGGGGAACTGAGGTTGATGGTTGGGTGTGAAGGTCTTGGGTTTTGCTACGCTTCTTGAGTTGGTGTATCGGAAGATGGGCCTGGCGGTAGGGAATGGTTCTAAGGTGTCTCGCTCGAGCCATCACCAGCTTCTGAACCTACAAGGTTCTCCTTTGCTCCTTGTTTATTACCTGATGTATCAATGTTGTCTTTCTCCTTGTTGTCCCTGTGGTAGTGTCACTATTCTCCTTATCCTCTTCCTTCACGGAGGGTGTTAGTCTCATGTTGACCTATAGAACTCATGGGCCTCCTTGTATTCATCATTTGGAGGTAGGCCGCATGGACAAGTGTTGTTAGCTGAATTGAAGTTGTTTCCATATTCTATGGTATAACAAACAAGATTCCAATGGGTCTATAAATTACACTTCCCTTTGATGTTAAATGCCTATAGGTGTCATCTACCATGTGGTGCCATCCGTTAGTGTACATCCAATGGATAGCATTGGTGGGATGAGGGCTGTTGATGCAAGGTAGGGGCAGAGGTAGTCAAGGATAAATAGCTCAATGAATTCACCCTCCTCTAGGCAATCGAAAAATGTTGCAAGACATGGAATCATGATTGGAGGTGAAGTGTTGCAAATGGGTGGGGAGAAAAGAGGGAGAGAGGTATGAAAAGCTAAACCTCTACCTCAATGCCTTGGTGAGTGAATGAGAGCATGGGGGAGAAGGAAGAGGAGAGAGAGGGAGAGGAGAACTAGCATCATCACACCATCACTCACCCACACAATCCTCAAGTAAGAATGCATCAAAGAGAAGAAAACATATCACAAGAGTAAGAAAGGCTTAAATTCAATTTTGATAATGTCATTATGTATTTTCTCATTAGTCAAAATGTCTTATATACAAGACTCATATTTACAATGCTCGGTTGTTGCCCAAGTAATGTTCGAGGGCCCAAAAGCTAGTATAGGCTAATTTTCTAGTCTAAGTATATACTACTAGCATTACATAAGTCATAAGCATGGTTTTGAATATCTTCCAACATTGTAAAAATTGTAAGCTTGGGGATTTCCCATAATCATTTACATGAAGCACTTTGCGTGTTACAAAAGCTACTTGGGGATTTCCCATAGTCATTTACATGAAGCACTTTGCCCAAGTAATGTTCGAGGGCCCAAAATCTAGTATAGGCTAATTTTCTAGTCTAAGTATATACTACCGGCATTACATAAGTCATAAGCATGGTTTTGAATATCTTCCAGCATTGCAAAAATTGTAAGCTTGGGGATTTATCATAATCATTTACATGAAGCACTTTGTGTGTTACAAAAGCTAGTCTAGGCTAATTTTCTATTATAAATATATACTACCGATATTAAATGAATCATAAGCATGGTTTTGACTATCTTCCAGAATTATGAAGTCGTAAGCTTGGAGATTTCCCATAATCATTTACATGAAGCACTTTGCGTGGTACAAAAAGTATGGCTCAAAAAGTATGGCTCAAAAGGTGTTGCTGCACGTTCAGAGTAATGTTAGCCGATACTATGGTAATGTTAGCCAATACTATGGTAATGTGAAAGAGACACGAGCATGTGATCAATGCCCAACACCACTACTATTCAAGATTTCACTTTAAATGATTTTGGGGTCCATCTACTTCTTCACCAACAAGTGTCTTTTAAAGATGCTCATGATAGTCATGGGGCTCATAGCCCACAGTTGGGAGAAGGAATCTCCACCTTTCCCTAGATAATATTGTTTCCCATCCCACTAAGGACAAAGAGGAGCTTAGAGGTGGGATAATGGCTTCCATAGGAAAATAAGTGCTTGAGAAAACGGAGGGGATGTGTTGTGATCAATCTCCATGGGTGAGTGTGGATTCCAAGGGCAAGGAGGTGCTCAAGAAAAGGGAGGGGATGTGTTGTACATCAATCTCCATGGACGGAGTGTGGATCAACTCCTTCATTACTTTATTAAAAGCTTGTTCCACTATGCTTGGAACTCCACCCACTACCACTCAGTGGTGGTGGGTCTCTCAAAGCTCCTTTGACATCTGTAACTATTGCCACACTATGGGAGTCTCTTGTTGAGCCTTAAGAGGGACTACCTCCATTATGTTGATTGAAGCGAGCGGTGGCAAGAATGGGTTTGGGGAAATCTTAGGCGTAGTGATCTCTACTTTTTGAACCTATCAAAGATGGAGGTGGTGATGGCTGGCGGAGGACTCGACGAAGATGGAGGTCAGGGAGAGGTGATGAGAGAGACAACAGAGTGGGGAGGACCCAACTAGCCATCTACATTGACCTTCATGTTGGGAAGCCTAGATGATGAGCTAAGATGTTATAGGAGTTTGATTTCAAACTCTTGTAACATCTAAGCTCTTCTAAACTAAGGTATTAAAAAAATTGAGATGAGCTGAGAGGTCATTTTTTGGCACCCATCATGGGTGTATCTCAAGTGTGGAGTCAATGTATAGTCATATTTTTGGATTTTCCACCTACATGGCACCATATCTTTTCCACTTTCCATGGTTTTTTACTTCATTACTAGTGTAGTGAAGAAAAGATGCCACATTAAGAAGAAATGATGGTATGTGTGTAAGGATCATAGGGGTTGTATTGGTGATGTATTTTTTCTTATGGGTTGAAAATCATGACCCCAACATTTTTTAGTGAAGGAGCTTATCATGGCTTTACTCTCTCACAAACTACTAATTCCAAGGCCATGGAACATTTGGATGGTTGATCACATAAAAGGACATTTGATCTTAAATGGAACGGGCTTAATTCATAAAGGAAATGGTTTTAATAAATCTTTAAACACATAGCTACTCAATGCTAAATCAATACTCAAAGATTAGGGTTAAGGAGACACACACTCTGTATTTGGTACATGAGGAAATCTTTTCAATTGGCTTTAAAAGCTACAATCCACCTTTAGGCATGGTTGAAGTAGCCTTAATCCTATATGACCACTCTATGGACTAAGTTAAGACCACTAGAGGGATTAAGTTAAATTAAGACCACTAGAGGGATTAAGTTAAGACCACTCTAGAGGGATGATATATGTGATCAAGGATACTAGTAGGCATATGCATGGTTGAAGTAGCCTTAATCCTATATGAACACTCTATGGACTAAGTTAAGACCACTAGAAGGATGATATATGTGATCAAGGATACTATTAGGCATATGCATGGTTGAAGTAGCCTTAATCCTATATGAACACTCTATGGACTAAGTTAAGACCACTAGAAGGATGATCTATGTGATCAAGGATACTATTGGGGTGAAGTAAGGTTCTTTACGTTATCAAATACTTGAAGCTATCTCTTCATTGAGAGGTATGAGGAGTTTGATTTCTGCACTTGCATGCCTTTATCTTGATATCCATTCTACTTGTTTGATGTGGACACAATACCTCTTTAAATTATGGATGTGATGCCTTTCGTCTTTGAAAATATTTAGAAGTCAATATTCATAAAATTAAGATCATTATTGCCCATACCTATAGAGAGGCTATGAATGTACATTCTCGATCATAATAAGTAGGAGGTTATGGAAGTGGTAGACTTTTACTCCTAATTGGGGGGTTTTCTTGGTTGTAAACTACCATGAGGCATCATGGTGTTGAGACTAGGCTTAACAAGGGCTAAAGCTTGATTGGAGCCATAGTGTTTTTGAGCTAGTTTAACAACATAAAGGAAAAGAGTTTTCTCTTTGATTCCTTGGGGCTGTAATTAAAAGGAAGGATTTGGATTAAAAAATCAGGAGGTTATTCCCTATGATATTTTCTAGGCTCCTTAGGAAGAATGTAGTGAGATCATTATCACATAGTTTGAATCCTTTCTCCTTCAAGTTGATATAGTCTTCTCCACAAATCGTGCATCATATATTCATATTCCATGCATCAAGCAAGTGTAGTTAGAATGCTCCATATATTACATATTCATATTCCATGCACCAAGCAAGTGTAGTTAGAATGGTGCATATTTCATGCATCATTCAAGCACGGATGAGAATGGTAAAAGAAGATCATGAAATGGCCCTTATCTCTCAATTTCAAGATGGACAAATAAACCCATTCCTAATGTATCCTCAATTTCTACCTTTCCATATTACTAAACATGAAATTAAACACATGAGTGTATAAAGCCCCACTCATACTCTCATATGTCTAACTGACAACACATGCCAAGTACCACCTTTAAACACAAGAGTGTATAAGGCCTACTCTCACTCTCATAGGTACAACTAACAACACGTGCCAAAGTTATTAGATTGAAGCAATAGAGACATAAGAGCACTTTTTTAATCTTTGATTTATTAACAAATTAGGGAGGTAAGGTATAGGAGTACCACCTTTTCAATTATCGTTTCTACTTTTCAAAGTTTTGTACCTTGCGTGTTTAAATGTAATTTGAACACACAAGGTATAGGAGTACCACCTTTCAATTACCATTTCTTTCTTGGCTTTCTTCAGAAGACGTATCAATTAAATGGAGAGCGCCCCACCCACCACACCCACGTGCTGATTGCAAAGCTGGCTTTAGAGCCATGCAGCTGGGAGAGCCTTTGGACCTTTTTGGCTCTCTTCAGAAGACGTATCAATTAAATAAGCCGCAATATATATATTTCTAAAAACAAGTATAAAAGTATTTCATATACACATGTGTGTGTGTGTGTGTGTGTGTGTGTGTGTATAAGATTTAAATAAAAAAGATTTGGATTGTTCGGAGAGCCCCCCGCGATGGATACCACGCGAATAGGACTATAGCCGTGCAGCTCCGGGGAGAGCCCCCCTCCGCGATGGATACCCACCACACCCACGAGCTCTGGGCATGACCTTCTTGGCTCTCTTCAGAAGACGTATCAATTAAATGGAGAGCGCCCCACCCACCACACCCACGTGCTGATTGCAAAGCTGGCTTTAGAGCCATGCAGCTGGGAGAGCCTCTGGACCTTTTTGGCTCTCTTCAGAAGACGTATCAATTAAATAAGCCGCAATATATATATTTCTAAAAACAAGTATAAAAGTATTTCATATACACATGTGTGTGTGTGTGTGTGTGTGTGTATAAGATTTAAATAAAAAAGATTTCGATTGTTCGGAGAGCCCCCCGCGATGGATACCACGCGAATAGGACTATAGCCGTGCAGCTCCGGGGAGAGCCCCCCTCCGCGATGGATACCCACCACACCCACGAGCTCTGGGCATGACCTTTTTGGCTCTCTTCAGAAGACGTATCAATTAAATGGAGAGCGCCCCACCCACCACACCCACGTGCTGATTGCAAAGCTGGCTTTAGAGCCATGCAGCTGGGAGAGCCTCTGGACCTTTTTGGCTCTCTTCAGAAGACGTATCAATTAAATAAGCCGCAATATATATATTTCTAAAAACAAGTATAAAAGTATTTCATATACACATGTGTGTGTGTGTGTGTGTATAAGATTTAAATAAAAAAGATTTGGATTGTTCGGAGAGCCCCCCGCGATGGATACCACGCGAATAGGACTATAGCCGTGCAGCTCCGGGGAGAGCCCCCCTCCGCGATGGATACCCACCACACCCACGAGCTCTGGGCATGACCTTTTTGGCTCTCTTCAGAAGACGTATCAATTAAAGGGAGAGCGCCCCACCCACCACACCCACGTGCTGATTGCAAAGCTGGCTTTAGAGCCATGCAGCTGGGAGAGCCTCTGGACCTTTTTGGCTCTCTTTAGAAGACGTATCAATTAAATAAGCCGCAATATATATATCTCTAAAAACAAGTATAAAAGTATTTCTTTGCATTAATTAATTGCTCTTCTCAATTTTAAATTTTGACGTACTCATACCCCCCCCCCAAAAAAAGGAACAGCGGATTGATGTGGCCTTGGGCCGGATAAGGAATGGTGAGGACATGAAAATCTATACAAGATTAACCACATCCCCACCTCTTTCCACGTGGGCAAAGGAGGTGCGCAACCCCTATGCTATCGATACAGAGCAGCTGAGGCAAAACCTAATCTCACCAAAATCCTAGCCTATTCAAACCCTAGGTTGTCCAAGCCCTAATCTGTTGATCCTTGGAGGTCGATGAGAAGAGCTGCGGACAGCGACGATGATAATGTAGAGAAAAAGACGACAAGGAGGGCCAGTAAAACTAAAACTAGGAATTGAAGGGCATTTTGGTTCCCCAAAGAAAAACATAGAATAGCATTGGAAATGTCATGACGCCTTTGACCGGTTGAACACCGGTTGAAAAGATATTATTTTATTTTATATAGTTAATAAAAAGGCCCTAACATTGGCACCTTTGACCGCTGGGTCGTCATCTATCTATACAGGATTAAGGAGAACCCCACCTCAGACTTATTTTCATCCATCTTTTTAAATTAGTTCCCTAAGAGTTCTAAAAGTGTATTTTGTAAAATGATTTTGGACTTTTTAAATAAAAAATGATTTGTTTTGTTATATATATATATATATATATATATATATATATATATATATATATATATAGAGAGAGAGAGAGAGAGAGAGAGAGAGAGAGAAAGTGTAGAATAATTCGGGTTTTTTAATTAAAAAATGATTGAGAAAAAGTGGTTGCATTTTGGCTAGCCTTCAAATTTTTAAAAATTTTGGTTATTCTATGTATGCCAGGCACCTCAGTCTGCTAGCTTTGAGCTCCACGTGGTCGTGCCTTCGCCTCCTCGAGCTCCTCGACCGCCTTTGCCTCCTCCAAGTGCAAACCAGAACTGGTACTGCGCTGTTACCTTGAACTCGATGCAATTGTATACATGAGTGTTGTAATGAATTGTTTTATAATTAATGATTCAACCTAATATAAACATCAATTCAAAACCTTCCTAAAAAGTCGAAGATTGATGACTTTTGATTAATGTTTGATAAAGATTTGGATTGTTTTGTTTTAAATAAAAGATTTATTTATATAGAATATATATATATATAGAGGACTACCTAAAGATTTCAAACAAAATGTATTATATATATTTATCTATACCTTGAACTCGATGCATTCATGGATGGGAGAGGAGGCTATTCACATGAACGGCTTGATGTCAACGGTGTGGCCAACGGCAGCCCCTTCGCCATGGCAGAAGGAAACGATCGATCACTGTCTTGGTTTTTGTTGTGATACCTGAGAAGCCCATGGGACCAAATCCCTTCTGCATTGCATTGCCCCTCATACCTCTTATGCTCGAATTATTGACATGCACGCCTTCAAGAACAGATTTCTTTATGAAAGTTGGCACAGTATGTGTCCTCTACATGGGGAACACCCACGTGCTGATTGCAAAGCTGGCTTTAGAGCCATGCAGCTGAGAGAGCCTCTGGACCTTTTTGGCTCTCTTTAGAAGACGTATCAATTAAATAAGCTGCAAGTATAAAAGTATTTCTTTGCATTAATTAATTGCTCTTCTCAATTTTAAATTTTGACGTACTCATACCCCCCCCCAAAAAAAGGAACAGCGGATTGATGTGGCCTTGGGCCGGATAAGGAATGGTGAGGACATGAAAATCTATACAAGATTAACCACATTCCCACCTCTTTCCACGTGGGCAAAGGAGGTGCGCAACCCCTATGCTATCGATAGAGAGCAGCTGAGGCAAAACCTAATCTCACCAAAATCCTAGCCTATTCAAACCCTAGGTTGTCCAAGCCCTAATCTGTTGATCCTTGGAGGTCGATGAGAAGAGCTGCGGACAGCGACGATGATAATGTAGAGAAAAAGACGACAAGGAGGGCCAGTAAAACTAAAACTAGGAATTGAAGGGCATTTTGGTTCCCCAAAGAAAAACATAGAATAGCATTGGAAATGTCATGACGCCTTTGACCGGTTGAACACCGGTTGAAAAGATATTATTTTATTTTATATAGTTAATAAAAAGGCCCTAACATTGGCACCTTTGACCGCTGGGTCGTCATCTATCTATGAAAGTTGACATAGTATGTCTCCTCTACATGGGGAACATACATGTTGTTCAAACAATATGTGTCCTCTACATGGGGAACATGCATGTTGTTGAGACAAAGAGAGTGGTTCTCACGATAAGTGTAAGGGAGTTCACTAAAGGAGTAGTTTAAAACTCTTTGATCTATGAAGCTTGATGTTTTAAATATACCCATTTTGTTAACTTCAAGGTAATAAACTACGGTTAAGCTTAGAACTTTCTTCATTCTTTGTATTTAAAAAATCGAGGATGTATGTAAAACTTTATGTAAGTCGATGAAATTGTAAGCGCCTTTTGTTTAACTCACATGATATTTTACATATTCCTAGGTGAATCCCTTGGGCCCGCACTCTCAGCCATCTTTTTCAATGAGTTTCCCAAAAGCTAAAATTAGGTGAACCGCCTTCAGACATATATAGATATATATACAAATACATATACATATATATATGTATGTATATGCATATACATATATATATACATATACAAATACATATACAACCATATATGTATGTATATGCATATGCTCGGGGGGGTCACTCACAAAAAAATGTGAATATCACGTGTGTTCAACAGAAGCATAATTTTAATTTATGAAACTTACAAAAATATATTTACATAAGGGTATGATTTAAAATTTTTTCAAAAAAATTTACAGATTCATAAAGAAAAGGGGATATTATATAGATTAAAAAATTCACAAATAAGGGATTTAAAATATAGGCCTTGAACGCACGCGATAGAGATATTTTACATATAGTGACCCCCCCCGAGTGCATATGCATATACATATACATATACATATACATATACATATACATCATGTGGATACCTTTTTGCCATTCATTCACTTGAGCGTAGTTGGGTCTTAATCTATTCTACGTACGTGTGATTTAGTTTGTGATTCACCGTTTCGATTATTTTCATAATCCGTAATTTCTTCTAGATTAAAAAAAATTTGAAAAATATTTCATTAATATATTTCTTAATGATGTACAGTATGGATAACGAGGGGGAAATTGTGAGGTGTTCCATGGACGTTCAGGATAGAAGCCATTGTGCAGAGTATTCAAGACCTCAACAATCTGAGGTAAGAGAAGATAATGAGAAGACTCAACGAATAATGCATGCTTTTAAGCAATGCCGGAGGAAACTAAAAACCTCTACTAAGTGGGTGCGACGTAACCATGGTAAGAAGACTCGAAATGGAAAGAAGACAATAAATGTAACATCAGAGAATATACTCCATTTGGTCAACGACACAAACTCCCATGTGTTAAATGTGGAGAGCTTGATTGCTGGTCTTGGTCAGTGCATAAGAAATCATGGAAGTGGGGAGAGCAGTTCAACTCGAGAATCAGTTTCTGCCATTATAAGTGGCAATCACGAGATCAAGGATATTGTCGAAGCTACCTACCTCCGCGTAATGGATACATGTGGTGCTTTCGGAGCACACCTTTGTGATATTGGTTGTCGAAAGACAATTGATGCTATAAAAGAGCAACAAGACAAGTTAAGTGCCCATGTTGATAGGCTTGGAATGGAAGTATCAAGCCTTAAAGTAACATTGAATAGGTTTGGGGCTTTACTTACCCAAATGAGTCGTAGATTACAAACACGTGGAATGTAATTACTCAATTGGTTCACCAATTAGGAGTTGATCTTATGATCCTTTTGTAATGCTTATGACACTATTATCTTTTTGAAAGTTTGGGCTCTAAGTACTCTAATGATAATGATTACCAAAATGAGTTATAGATTGCAAACATGTGGAATGTAATTATTCATTTGGTTCACCGATTGGAAGTTGATGTTATGATCCTTTTGTAATGCTTATGACAGTATTTTCTTTTTGTAACTTTGGGCTCTAAGTACTCGAATGATAAGTATGGTTCTTTTTGTCTCTCAGATATCATTGTTGTGAGAGAGAGAGAGAGAGAGAGAGAGAGAGAGAGAGAGAGAGATTGATTTATATATGTGGATATAATCTCTTAGTATTTATATGGAGATTATAGAGAATGTCTCTTTTAATGGTTTTTTAATAGAAAATTCTCTTTTTATGGCTTTTTGTCTCTTATATGTACATGGGGGGAAGAGAGAGAGAGATTTCTAAGCTTGGTTTGGTCATTGGAAGACATTGGATGTTGATTTTATAATGTTTTTGTAATATTTGTGACATTGTTATTGTCTTTTTATAAGTATATATGTAATGTTTTAGGATTATAGATTTTGTCTGTTATTTTTATATATGTAAGTTTTAAGGAAAAATGTGAAATGAAGTTAAGGGGATGGAAAGAGCTCTCATCTATTCTACTTTGTGGATCAATGTAGGTACATTAGCTTTTCATAGGGCTGCCATATTGTTGATTTGTCATATAGTTTGGGTCTTCCTTAGTCTTTTGAGGTAAGCTACCAAAACTTTGCTTTATTTTTGTTTTTCTTCTTAATTGTATGTTTATTTTTAGAATTTATGATTTTTAAATACGAATAGTTCGATATAGTTTGATAAGAGCATAAGGATTTTAATGCTCATGAGAAAAGATGAAACTTGGCAAAGATCAAATAAGTTTATGACATTTACTTACCTGCATATAAGCACAATCTAGCTTGAGTCAAAGGGATGGATATATATATAGATATATATATATATGTATATATATATATATACATGTACATATATATATACATGTATATATATATATATATATTCATGTATATACATGTATATATTCATGTATATACATATATATATATACATGTATATATAGATGTATATATACATGTATATACACATGAATATATAGATGTATATATATATATATATATGTGTATGTGTGTGTGTGTGTATATATATATATATACATGTAAATATATATGTATAGATATATACATACATGTATATATATATATATATATATATACATATATATATATATACATATATATATATACATATATATATACATATATATACATGTATATACACATGCATATATAGATGTATATATTCTACTTTGTGGATCAATGTAGGTACATTAGCTTTTCATAGGGCTGCCATATTGTTGATTTGTCATATAGTTTGGGTCTTCCTTAGTGTAATGTTTTAGGATAATAGATTTTGTCTGTTATTTTTATATATGTAAGTTTTAAGGAAAAATGTGAAATGAAGTTAAGGGGATGGAAAGAGCTCTCATCTATTCTACTTTGTGGATCAATGTAGGTACATTAGCTTTTCATAGGGCTGCCATATTGTTGATTTGTCATATAGTTTGGGTCTTCCTTAGTCTTTTGAGGTAAGCTACCAAAACTTTGCTTTATTTTTGTTTTTCTTCTTAATTGTATGTTTATTTTTAGAATTTATGATTTTTAAATACGAATAGTTTGATATAGTTTGATAAGAGCATAAGGATTTTAATGCTCATGAGAAAAGATGAAACTTGGCAAAGATCAAATAAGTTTATGACATTTACTTACCTACATATAAGCACAATCTAGCTTGAGTCAAAGGGATGGATATATATATATATATATATATATATATATGTATATATATATATATACATGTACATATATATATATATATATATATATATATATATATATATATATATATATATATATATATATTCATGTATATACATGTATATATTCATGTATATACATATATATATATATACATATATATACATGTACATATATATATATATATATATATATATATATTCATGTATATACATGTATATATTCATGTATATACATATATATATATATACATATATATATATATACATATATATATATATATACATCCCAAGAGAGAGAGAGAGAGAGAGAGAGAGAGAGAGAGAGAGAGCTTTATAATCTTTTAGTATGTATGTGAAGATTGGAGAAAATCTCATGAGGGATTTGTATATTATGTGTATACACAAATATCATAGAAAAAATATTGTTATTTTTATTCAATGTTTACTATTTTATAATAAAGAAAATGACTTTACTATTTTATGATGGAATTAGGTTTATAGCAAGAATGGTAGAGACACGTAGTTTGAGGTGTCCTCTTCAGACCATTTCCTTGAATGCTCCAAGGAAAAGAAGAAGAAATGAAAAAATAAAATGTGCACATGAGTCAAGGGATAGTGAACCTCATTGTTGTGATGCAAGGATGCATAATGTTACCTGTAATACCGGTGATGTATTGATGCAAGAGACTCATAGGATTCTTGCAGAAAACGATACCTTTTGTGCACAAAGACAAGTAGCAAAAGAAACTTTGATGTGTTTACCTCAATCTAGCACTAAGAGGTCTCAAATTGCCTTGGGTGGAGATAAAAGGATATCTAACAAGAGTGCTAGAAGTGTTCGCCGTGAAATTTCTAGGAATAGGACTCTTTTGAAAGAAATAACAAGGGAAATGGCAAGTGGAGTTTATTCAGGGATATCACTGGTTCAAAGTTTGAGACTTACAAGAAGGTACCGTCGCTTCATCGCTAGAAATAGGACCTCTTATAATGCAGCTAGAAGAGTAAATGAGGGTAATGCAATTACAATGTCTTCCTTTTTTTCCCATGAAGAGAGAGAAGTACCATTTGCTAATACAATAAGAAGGGACAGTATCGAAGAAATTAGCTCTTATGTATTTGAAAAAAGAAAGGGAGGGATTTTGTCTATCCTCCATGAACTCCCGCCCGTACAAGGTACACATGCAGCTACTTGGCCTTTGGTATATTCGTGCACTTTAAGTCACTCATTAGGAGGGATGACACATGAGTGTCGGTTTTGTGGAGCACAGTTATGGGCAAGTGAAAAGAAGATGAGTTGTGGACAGGTTCTTGGCAAATATTGTTGTAAACATGGGCGTGTGTCTGTTCCTTCACTTGCTGAACCACCTGAGCCATTAAGGTCTCTTTTGATTGGTAGTGACACTACAAGTAAAAAATTTCGAGAAAACATCAGGGCTTATAATAGTGTGTTGGCTTTTTCATCATTGGGTGCACAAATAGATGACTCTCTCTTTCACAATAGTAGTGTCTATACTTTCAAGGTGCATGGGACTGTTTATCATCGGATTGGGTCCTTGGTCCCCAATAATATGTACAATCCTAAGCCACAGTTTGCACAGTTGTATGTGTTTGATACTGAGCACGAATTACAAAATCGACTAGGTGTCATGAATGGATTGGAATCCACAACCCTAGAAGCACTTCAATCGATGATGCACACTTCTAATCCATTTGCACAAGCTTTTAAGTATGTGGGAAGAATGTTGAGTGACAATCCAAGTTTGGATTTGAAAATGACTATATGTGAGACGAAATCCACATCTAGGCAGTACTCAATGCCAACAGCTTCCGAGATTGCTGGTATCATGATTGGTCAAGGTGATGATCATAATGTTGGTCGTCGTGATATTTTATTGCATACTCGAGAAGGCACATGCAAACACATCTCTAATTTGCATAGGTGCTATATGCCTCTTTTGTACGTCATGTTATTTCCAAGAGGGGAGGATGGATGGCACTTGAGAATCCCTTATGCTGATGCACAAGTGAGTGCATTGAGAAATGGTCATTGTGTGACTCAACGACAATACTATGCTTATCGATTGCAAATTCGCCCAGATACAAATGCATGCTTGCTACGTGGTGGAAGGTTGTTGCAACAGTTTATGGTTGATGCCTATTGCAGTGTTGAAGAGTCACGATTATCTTGGCTACGCCATAATCAAAAAAGTTTGCGTTCAGAGGTTTATAGTGGTTTAGCAGACATGCTTCATGTGGAAGGAAGTGGAAGTGGTATTGCAGGAAGGACAGTGGGAAGTAGAATAGTGTTACCTTCCAGTTTTACTGGTGGGCCATGACAAATGTATCAACTTTATCAGGATGCCATGGCAATTGTTCGTTCAAAGGGCAAGCCCGATTTATTCATTACTTTCACCTGTAACCCAAAGTGGCCAGAGGTATTAGATGCTTTACTCCCGGGGCAAAGTGCATGTGACCGGCTTGATTTGACTACTAGAGTATTTCACCAAAAACATTCTGATATGATGAAAAATATCGTGAAGAAGGACCTCTTTGGTAAGGTGATTGGATATGTGAGTGTCATTGAGTTCCAAAAAAGAGGATTGCCTCATTCACACACGTTATTGATCTTGGATAGTGCCTATAAACCTAAGACTGTCCAAGACTATGATAGATTAGTATGTGCCGAATTGCCTGACAAGCAAATGTTTCCTGCTCTGCATGATGTCGTGTTGCATTGCAATATCCATGGGCCCTGTGGGCCATTCAATCCAAGTGCAATTTGTATGGATAAAGGGAAATGCACAAGGAACTATCCACGAGCTTTTGCACAAGAGACTACTGTGGATGAGAGTGGTTACCCCATGTATATGCGTCGAAATGATGGAAGAACTGTGGCATTGAAAAAGTGTAATGTTGATAATAGATGGGTTGTGCCATATAACCCTTATCTTTCAGTCACATATAATGCTCATGTAAATGTGGAAATATGCTCAACAATAGCAGCAGTGAAATATCTTTACAAGTACATATACAAGGGGCATGACAGAGCAACAATAAGATTTAGCACTGTACAAGGTGGGGATGTTAATGCTGCTTGCGTAGTCGATGAGATTCAGAGGTATTTGGATGCACGTTACGTCTCTGCATCAGAGGCATGTTGGAGACTCTTTGAGTATGATTTACACAATGAGAAGCCTGATGTGCAACGGTTGCAGGTACACTTAGATGGGGGTCATAATGTTATCTTCAGAGATGATGATAATATTGCAGATGTTTTTCAGAGGGAAAATGTAGGCAAGACTACTATGACTGAATGGTTTACCTGTAATCAACAACATCCTGAAGCAAACAATACATTGTATAGTGATTTCCCTCAACAATGGGTTTGGAACTCCAGGTTGAAGAAATGGACCAAAAGAAAGATTGGAAACACTATAGGGCGCATGTACTTTGTAGCTCCTTTGGCAGGTGAGGCATACTATGTTCGCCTACTTCTTACAATATGTAAAGGATCTAAGTCATTTGAAGATTTGCGTTCGCTCAATGGTCACATCTATCCTTCTTTCAAGGCAGCTTGCATTGCCAGAGGGATACTGGAAGATGATTCTGAATGGGTTGCATGTATGGAGGAAGCATCATCTATGCAAAATGCCTTGCAATTGAGATGTCTTTTTGGTACTATATTGCTATTTTGTGAGCCTTCCTGTCCAGGAATATTGTGGAAGAGATTTCGAGAAGAAATGATAGAAGATTTTCTATACCAGTTATCAAGAAGCAGGGGTCAGTTTATTGGTATTGAACAATTAGCTGAAACTCATGCACTACTACATTTGGAAGAAATTCTTCGTGCTCAGAGACGGACATTGGCAGATTTTGAAGGAATGCCTGAACTAAACAGAACTGATTTGGAAGTCTTGGGTGAAAATACATTGCTTTTGGAAGAGAGATCTTTTGATACTGTGGAACAATATAACCTGTCAAGTGCTATGGAGTCAACATTAACAGATAGCCAGCGTGTTGCTTTCGATGCTGTAATGCATGCGATTGCGACAGATGCAGGTGACATTTTTTTCCTGGATGGTCCGGGGGGATCGGGCAAGACCTATTTGTATAATTGCTTGCTTGCGCGAGTACGTGGACAAGGGTATGTTGCTTTGGCCACTGCATCGTCAGGTATTGCTTCTCTACTCTTGGCGAATGGACGTACTGCACATTCTAGATTCAAGATACCTCTGGAGCTAAACAATTCTTCAACTTGCAAAATCCCTGTACATGGACAACTTGCTGAGGTTTTGAGAGTTTGTAAGCTCATTATTTGGGATGAGGCTCCAATGATTCATCGTTATGCTTTTGAAGCATTGGATAGGAGCTTACAAGATGTATTATTCTCAGATAAGCCATTTGGTGGAAAGGTTGTATTAATGGGAGGAGATTTTAGACAAATCTTGCCTGTTATTATGAAGGGAAGACGTGAGGATATTGTTAATGCAGCATTGTGTCGTTCCTTTCTATGGAACTCTATCAAAGTTCTAAAGTTAGCTGGAAATATGCGTATTCAATCAAGCAATACTAATGGATGCAATGAGTTTAAACAGTGGGTCATGAATATTGGGAATGGAGTGGATTGTAGCGATGATAATACGATGGTGACACTACCAAGTAATATGGTCTTGCAAAGATCGAGTCTTAAAGACTTGGTACATTGGGTATACTCTGAATTGGCTATCACTACGACATATGCTTCATACTTTAGTGAGCGTGCTATTCTTGCTCCGATAAACAGTCAAGTGGATATTGTGAATAAGACAGCTTTGGATGCAATGCCTGGTGAGCCTAAGCAATATTTCAGTGCAGATTCAATTCTTGAAAATGATGAAAATTCATTCCTGTATTCCACAGAATTTTTGAACACAATCGACCTTCGGGGCGGATATCCACCTCACTGCTTGGTTTTAAAGTTAGAAGCTCCTGTTATTTTGCTTCGTAACTTGGATCCAAGACGTGGACTCTGTAATGGTACACGGATGATATGTAAGGCCTTTCACTCTAAAGTCTTGGAGACTGAAATCATCACCGGTACTAAAGTTGGTGAAAGAGTATTTCTTCCACGGATTACCTTTATATGCAGCGAGGCCCAACTACCATTCACCATGAGGAGGAGACAGTTTCCCGTCCGGCTGGCATTTGGCATGTCAATAAACAAATCACAAGGCCAAACCCTAAATGTCTTGGGGTTATATTTGGTGACTCCAGTGTTTACTCATGGACAACTGTATGTCGCGTTGTCACGAGCACGGTCTCCTCATGCTGTGAAGGTGTTACTTGAGGATAACGCTAATGTGGAGTGTTCATTTGATGATCTTCAAAGTTATACACCTACAACAAACAATATTGTTTATAAGGAGATCTTGATGACTTCAGAGTGACAAGTCAGGTTTCTTATTTAAGTTCTGCAATTTGATTAATTTTGTTGTGATTTCTTTTTTTATACATATTTGTCCATGGTAAAAGTACCTATTTTTGTTGTTTACAGACATGTCTGAGATTACCTTTACATTGGACATGCCTTTGTCGAGGATAGAACGTGAGTTTTTCTCTATATTTGCTTAACTTTTCTTGATTACAAAGTATGGAACATGACATTCTATACTAATGTCTATCTGTATACAGAGCCACCGCTATGGTCAGCTCCTATTACTGCAGGTCACGTAGCAGGGATTATGATTGATGCTTATAGGGATGGGTAAGTATAAGTGTAATTGTTAGGCATTGTATGAATATTTTTTGAACCTATATATAAATAATTGTATAACCTATTTGTTATGCTTTGATTTTAGGATATTACATGACATTGATACGTTTATGGTAAGAGTTGTCGACGAAGGCATCGAGATGTACGGGATTGGTGTTCCTGATGAGGAGTGGGGTGTCTATTTGTTTTGGAGAGAGATGGACAGATGCTTTGCATCATTTGAGGGGTATTCAGTACCCGATGAGTGGGTGTTTCTTACATCCATCATGGCCATTGGTATTCGTTATGCGTTTTATACTAGAGCTCCTCATGTACCATCCACTCGATGTTCTATTGTACGAGGTAATTTTGATTATGTTTTTCTATTATAAGATTTTTTTGAGATTTTATTTATCGATGTGTCGTTATGTGCAGATTTGATTTATCATTGTTTCGTTTGTGCAGGTCCTTTGCATTCATCGATAGTAGAGCATGTGCGGGATGGATCACCGCTTTACAATAGAGAGCGTATTGTGATGAGGAGACAATTGAATGATCCTTCTCACAAGAGAAGAATTCAATTTGTTGATTCTGACATTACTGACTGAGAATACGTATTTTGTGGTGCATTTTGAGAATATGTAATATTGGTCCTTTTTTGCATCTTCGTATGCTACATTACTATGATATTTTTGTTTTCGCCATAAATCTACGAGACATGGATGTTATTTTAAGATATATATATATAAAGTCACTTGAAATAATGTATTGTGTTTACTTAAAACATGACCTAAATTGGAGAAACTGAGTTTATTTTTTCTAGAACTCTACCTGTCGGCCGCAGCAACGCGCGGGTCCAATACTTGTTATAATTGAATAAGGAAATGTCTAAAGGGGAAATTGTCAAGAGATGGGTGCACGCCAATACACGTGACGCCGATCTTACCCCTTACAAGTTGCATGTTGCCGTTTGCCTGCCACGTATGCAACGTGCATCCCTTTGACTAGTCACCGCTCATTTGCCCACGTGGCAGACCCATAGCCGAATGTGGGAACCAATCCCTTGTCGGCATATCAGCATTCAAAAAGGACGTGGCACCTACATGGGCCCCTTTCAGTTGACTACATGTCCGTCCGGATGCGTAGACCGGGCAAAAAGACAGTTAAGGGGAAACTTTGGAGTCCGAGCTGAGATTATTTTTTCCATTTTTTAATAAATCCACGCTGGCAAAGAAAAACTCAATATACTTAAATACTATACTAATAATCTAAAACAAAAAAAAAGGTCATTGTGTTAGCTATGGCGATGGCGAAGTGCGCAGCGCCTTTTAACTTACCCATTCTGACCGTCTGAGCAGTCTTGAAGCTTTCCAACTACTACGCATTTAGCCCCTTTTCTTGTCCATCTCCCCTTCATCCTGATAGTGCAGCTTTTTTCTTTCAACTTTCTGCTCTGTGCTCGCATTACATTTCGTCTACTGCGCAGTTAAGCCTCCCGCAGAGAAATTACAGTATAATAACGAGATTAAAGCGTATCTGGATTTTCAAGATAAGGAGTTTTTACCAAAGGTAACAAAGGAAAGCATTGCGGGTCGGTTGCTGGTGGTCGTACAAGGTATGCAGATGCTTAATATTCATTAACAGTAGGATTAGAATACATGAGATTAATCGATTAGAACGTCCCGTAATTAAGCAGCATTTGTCAGTACCTGCTGATTTGGGCTTCGGATATGCTGCACTCGGTGCGTACTCTGATCAAGAAATTAAGCAACAGGTGTGTTTTCTGAGCTTTTCTGCACATGTGATTCACCACGAGAAGGCTGTAAGTGCACCCTGATAATTTGGCAATGGTGTTTTTGCATAGCATCACCACTAGAAGGCTCGGATCTAGGAGTTAAGCAGCGATCGATTCTATCCTGCTTCTTAAGACTAGGCGATGCTGCAGAATCAGTAACAGCCGCTGGATAGCTCTGATTAGCGCTACTACTAGAATCCTGGATGTGTACACTGATGTAGATTATGAGCAACAGTAGATGCTGCACGATCATGAACAGTAGAGTCTGAATCTGTACTCTAATCACGATATAAAGCAGCAATTTTGGCTATGGAGATGGTGCGAAATCATCACCAATAAAAAGGCTGGATGTGCACATGAAAAAAAAAGTTTAAAGCAACCGTTTCTATCATCTAGGTCTGGTTTGGGCTGTGACGGTGCTGCAGCACTAGAAGGCTGGAAGTGTTCTCTGATCAAGAAGATGTCATGGGGTCTTTTGATATACCATGGCCTCCTTTTTCTGCTTCTGATTTGCTTATTAGGCCATGGAGATGCACAGTCACATTTCCAATGTCTACCAGCAGAGCAGCAAAAGCTACTCAACTTTAAGGCGGCCATCCCCAACTTCAATCCTTCACTGAACTGGACAGAGGATAGTAATTGCTGTACATGGCAAGGGGTGTCATGTGGGTTTTATCCTTTAGGGGCCAGTGAGTCAGAATCAATACCAACTGATGAGAAGAATGTGTCACTGGCTTCACAGGCAGTGCAAGTGCTCAGCCTCTCCTTGCCGAATCTGGGTTTCAAAGCCAAACTGCCTTCAGTTTTGAGCCAACTCACCTACCTCGAACACCTCAACTTATCTAGCAATCACTTCAATGGTGCCATCCCTAGAGAGTTTTCCTCTCTATCTAGGCTGCAAATCATTGACCTCAGCAACAACAATCTCTCTGGTAGTGTTACCATTTTCAACAGCATGATTTCCTTGCAATTTGTCAACATCTCCAGTAATATCTTCTCAGGAGGGATTCCGACTTATAAAAACCTCAGTAATCTCGGAGAGTTCTATGCCGGACAGAACACTCTGGAGGGTTCTTTCACTACAACCATCTGCCAACATACTCCTAACCTAACCATCCTTGACTTCTCCTCAAACTATTTCTCTGGAACTTTAAGAGAAGGCCTTGGCATGTGCACCCAATTACAAGAGCTATACTTGGGCTCCAACATGTTGACAGGTTCTATACCAGATGATATCTTCAACATCACCTCTTTGTCAATCCTTAGGCTAGAGGATAACAAGCTCACAGGAGGATTGGGGGACAGTGTGGGCAACTTGCAAAACCTCACAGAGCTTGTGCTTTGCAACAACTTCTTTTCAGGGGGGTTACCCAAAACCTTATCCCGGAACCACAAGCTAACCACACTTGTTCTCGGTAGCAACTCCTTCAATGGTGCAGTTGATCTGGGGTTTTCTAACTTGACCTTTTTGGATAGATTAGATCTCAATTCAAATGCGTTCACGGGCCCTATTCCGCCCACACTGGCGAATTGTAGCAGGCTTCGCTTTCTTAGCCTCTCCAAGAATGACCTTACTGGACAGATACCTAGTCAATTTAATTCTCTGAAGAATCTTACCATAGTCTCTCTCTCCACAAATCAGCTAAATGGGAGCCTGCTCTCACTGGTGGGCTGTGAGAATTTGGTGAGTCTTGTGCTCACAAAAAACTACTTTACAGAGTCTCTCCCCGAAACAGCCGATGGATTCAGGAACCTGCAGATATTGGCTCTTGGTTACCTCAATCTGAGTGGGCAGATTCCAGCTTGGTTACAAAACTGCACAAAGCTGCAAATCTTGGATTTGTCATGGAACCGTTTCCAAGGAGAGCTTCCATGGTGGTTGGGGAGTTTTCAGCACTTGGTGTACTTGGAATTATCCAATAACTCTTTCACGGGAACAATCCCTTTACAGCTTTTTAGTTTGACATCGATGATGCACACCAACACCTCTGGTTTGCAGACAGTAGAGAACACTCTAGATGTGAAGAGACAAAGTGATTCTTTGGGCTTGACATACAATAAAGCAAAAGCTTTACCTGCATCTCTTTATCTTTCTAACAACAAGCTGACAGGTCCAATCCCCATGGAGATTGGCCAGCTGAAAGCACTTGTCCACCTTGATCTGAGCCTCAATGAGTTGAATGGAAGCATCCCGGCATCATTTGCTGATTTGACAGGATTAGAGCTTCTTGACTTGTCTTTTAATCAGCTTTTTGGCCATATCCCGGCTAGTCTCACACGTCTCACGTTCCTTGCAACTTTCAATGTTTCGTACAATAACTTGTCAGGTCCGATCCCAGTGGGTAATCAGTTCTCAACTTTTCCTAATACCAGTTATGAAGGCAACCCAGAGCTTTGTGGCTATCCTGTTTTACAAGCCTGTCTGAATGTGGCTGCATTTCCCTTCACTGCTGGCAGTGCATACTCTCCTAGAAGAACAACGAGGAATATTTTGGTCTCCATTTCTGTTGGTGTCGGGGTAGCTATGCTGTTGGTGGTCGGGCTTGTCTGCATGCTTTCTCGAAGGAATGCAGTGCATCAGGGGCTTGAAAGCTCAAGGGAAATGAACGTGCCAGAGAGCCTCTCTGAAGCATACAGTGTTTCAGTGGAGCTCTTTCAGATCAACCAAAAGCTCACTGTGGGAGATCTCTTCAAAGCAACCAACAATTTTGATTCTGCAAATATCGTAGGGTGTGGCGGGTTTGGTCTTGTGTATAGAGCTGAACTCGGAGATGGATCACGGCTTGCAATCAAGAAACTGACAGGAGATTGTGGCCAGATGGAGAGAGAGTTCAGGGCTGAGGTAGATGCTCTCTCGAAGGCCCAGCACCGAAACCTGGTATCTTTGCAAGGGTATTTACATGTGGGGAATGATGAGCTCCTTATCTACTCTTACATGGAGAATGGGAGTCTGGATTACTGGCTACATGAGAAAAATGATGGTGCTGCGGGCTTGGACTGGCCTACTCGACTGAAGATAGCTCGGGGAGCTGCTGCAGGGTTGGACTATCTGCACCAAATCTGCAATCCTCATATCGTGCACCGGGATATAAAGTCCAGCAATATACTGTTAGATGAGCAGTTTGAAGCCCATCTTGCAGATTTCGGGCTGGCCCGGCTGCTGATGGCTACGGATACACATGTGACAACAGAGTTGGTGGGAACATTGGGCTACATACCTCCTGAGTATGGTGAAGCTTTGAATGCTACAACGCGAGGTGATGTTTACAGCTTTGGGGTGGTTCTTCTTGAGTTGCTAACTGGGAAAAGACCAGTAGATGTCTGCAAACCAAGGGGATGTGGGGACCTTGTAGCTTGGGTTCAACAGATGAGGCAGGACCAAAAGCCAGATCAAATATTTGACAGTCTTCTGCGAAGTGAGAGCTGTGAAGAGCAGATGCGGCAGTTATTCGATGTAGCATGCTCATGTATTAATCGGAATCCACTTCACAGGCCTGTCATAAAGGATGTTGCCGTTCGGCTGAATGAGATTGGACAAGAGAAGCATTCAATTAATTAAATATCATACTTCCTACTTGGGTTCTCTTTGTAGATATATTTTCATTTTTGTTGCTTTTGAGATTATTGCCTTTGTCCTTATTACATGTCATATGCTTTTGCAGAAGTGAGCATAGAGCAATGAAGCACTGTGTGTGCATGTGCATGTGCATCTATTATCTTTGGTGCCAGGCTTCATCATGGTTGAGTCTCTGGAGAAGTTATAGAAATTCAATAAATAATTTGTCCTCAAAGGTGGACATTTATTTATGCATGGATTTGCACTTGCACTTACACATGCACATGCTCTTGGGTGCTGATGGCATGAGTCTATGTTATGCATGATTGTTGTAAGTAGACTCTAATGGAGCTTCCCATTGGTATTGAGCATAGAGAAACAAGGAACTGAATTGTTTTCAGACAGCAAGCAAGCACTAAAACGTTGAAATATTTATCCAACATCCCCAGCAAACCCCCAACATTCCCTCTCCTTGCGGAGTTCCCCCTCCTTGTGGAGTGGCTGAAATTTTTCTGAGGTTGTGGAAGAACGAAGGCTGAGTGGCTGAAATTTGTTGAAACAGTTACCTCACTGTGCTCTGAAAGTTACCAGGTCAGGAACATAGCAGGACATTGTCTTTTCTGAATCTACAGGTACACTTTACTGATTACCAAATCAATAATGACAAATAGGGATCACATCTGATCTAAATTACTGTGTGCTTTTAAGGCCTAGAGCAAAGTGACAAGTATCTGAGGCCTGGTGGATGTCAGAGTGTCGAATTTGATGCTCCACCATATCATCTGAACTTTGATCAGGTCTGTCTTCAAGTTTGCGATTTTTACAGCAATCGTTACTTCTCAGGTGGAAAATATGTTGCTGTTCTTGCTCGTTCTAGCAGCTTTGATCAGGTCTGTATTCAAGTTTGCGATTTTTACTGGAATTGTTACTTCTCAGGTGGAAAATATGTTGCTGTTGTTGCTAGTTCTAGCAGCTTTTCAATTTCCTCAAGTTGTGGATACAAAAACATTCTTGTGAAATAATTGTGAGGACTTCTTGTGCCTGCTTAAGGATTTTGGGTGTAGCATGTGCATGTCATTTACAAATCTTCTCATTGCTCAAACAAGTTACCGGAGTTCTTGGAGATGGCTATAGGTTCTGCTGGTAAACTTGGAAAAACTCTGGTTAGTATTGAAAGACTGACGTCCTTTCCCTCATTGATACCACTATGTTGGAATTTAGTAATTTATCTACCCACCTTGCTGCTGGATTGAACCAATCAAAGGTCTGTTCTGGAGCTAATACCTCTTGCTCATCCACCAACTTAATTGGTTGGTTGTTGTGAGAGTAGGCTGTCCTGTGCCCCTAAGTAGTGGGAGATTTGCCATGAATATGCTTCCAATGGCTACTATGCATGTGAATGAGATCATTCTACATGGTGCTAGTGGCTCCACCTCCAGGTAGAAGCAATCGCTGTCTTGTATGAGGCATCCCGATTGTGCCAAACTGTTACATGTACTCTATCTGGCTGCCTTGTTTTGTTCTCTGCTCTGTTTTCTTGTGAGCAGGAGAGGATCTTTTGTAGCCCTACGGGCGTTTTTATATAACTAATGAAAGGATCTTTTCTCGGAAAAAAAAAAAAAAAAGATGGGGAGAGGCAGCGTTCAGGAAACTTATCTACAGTAGTTTTGCCTCTTTTTTTTGTTCAACCAGCTCACTTCCTATCTGAGAAGTTAATAACTGGCAGTTTTGAATTGGGTTCCAATTACCCAATGAAGGGCAGGCCTCCACTGCAAGCGGTGTATTTGCTTGTATTGCTGAAGCATTCGAAGTACAAGATAGATGTTACTAAGGCAATTATGGAGAAGAATATAGAGAGATTAGGGATTGTGCAGGAGATAATTGAGGACGAAGGTGTGGCTCGAGATGCTCATTTGAGAAACTATAAAAAGGTTGTGATCTCTTGCTCATTTGAGCTTCGATAACCAACGAAAAATCCTGTGATAGTGTTTTGATTATTACTCTCTCGAGTCTATTTAATTGCATCTTACGAATCATGCATTATCGCCATCCTCCCTAGTTTAAAATCAGAGCAAGCTAGGTCTTGATAGGCTTCTGTAGTGTAGGAAGATTCAGTAGCGTTTCTGTGCAAGGAATGTTCAACTGCAGGGCTGAGTTGACCTCCTTACAGGCGGCAATCCGCGGCCAGAGATCTCCCATAGAAAGGCTGCAATTTTGATGACCTTGTAGCTTGTGTTGATTCCATTTAGGGCTGTTTGTGGGCTGTCTAGAGATGAAGTAGGACATGCACATTAAGAATGAGGGGTTGAAGAATGGGGGGGAGCTATAAGCAAACACACACAGGAGTAGACAAACACTCGAGAGAGATGGATGGTGGAATTTTCTTATATTTTGTTCTTTTCTTAACATAAAGAGAGATAAGAGTACATACTATATGGAAAAGTTCTCCCGACTATAACTTACATATGTCGGTCTATATTGTGAATCTCACTATATGAGTGGCGCTATAACTATGCCATAACTCTAATACATTAAATTGGCGGTCACATAGCCAATTAAGCACTGGTCCATATTCTCACCAACCTAGCTAGTCAGCGGAAGAGCGGAAGCTATCATCTTGGTGGGTTATCAATATCCGTAGCACTAGGTAAGCTCGATATTTCAACACTCTTCCTCGAGCTACTACACTCCAAGTAAGCTCCTAAAGAGGTGGGGGAGACAGTGCAGCGGTAAGGGCTCTTGCCCTACACCGCGAGGGCTTGGGTTCAATACCCGCCCCCTCTCCCACGTGCCATGACGCATGGGGTCTATCTATTTCCACACTAATATAAAAATAAAAAATAAAAAATAAAAAATATCCTCCCAACAAAAACAAAAGCAAGCTCCTGAAATTGCGGAGCTTCTCTGTACCCAATGCCTTTGTGAAGATGTCAACCACCCGATCCTATGTATTGACATAAGCCAAATCTATGTCACTTTGCTAAAACCTGCTCCCTCACAAAATGATAATGCACCTTAATGTGCTTTCTCTTAGAATGATAGATTGGGTTATTGGCTAGCTGTATATGCTACTCATGTTGTCACAATAAATGGAAACCCTATTTATAGGCTCACCCTAATCACCAAGTAGCTTCTAAAACCAATCTACCATTAGCAGCGTCCATGCACACTTGTCTCTGTACTCGGCAAGGCAGCTATCGGTTGTTTCTTGCTACTCCAACTCACAACATCACTCCTAAAAGAAAACGTAAAGCCGTTGGTAAATCTGATGTCTAAGACACTACCAGCCCAATCAGCATCTGAATACCCATGTAGTTGTATCTCTTTGCTAGCCTCATAGAAAAGTCCATAATCAACATTGGACTTTATGTATTGTCTAGCCATCCAAGTGTGGCTTCTTGGAGACCTACACTGGCCTAGTAATGGTCATGTAGATCAAGCTACTCACTATGCACATGTACTTAGTGGAGTCCTCCGAAAGCTCACCTATATCTATGGAAAGCTTAGTATTCTGCTCTAATAGCAGTGAAATAATAGGCTTACAGCTTGTCATACCATACTTGGACAACATGTCCAAGCCACACTGTCTATTATGAGACTGACAGGTAACACTAAAAGGTAAGACTAGGAAATATTATTTATATATAAAAGGTTGTATATAAATAAGGTTCATGGGATTTCAAATAGGAAATACCTAAGCAATGGTTAATATGCATTAAAGTTAAAGTAAAAAGGGAAGCAAATAGTGCACAATGGAAGCCCAAGGGACATAAGGGTAGTTAAAGCGGCATTGGACGAGGAAAAGGCAATGTCTAGTCAATGAAAGGTCAAGGAGCTGAAGTTGGAAGGTTATGCACCACTTAGGCCTAATAACCATGAGATAAGGGACTATTTGGGATAGGGTAACACTAAAACGTAAGACTAGGAAAGATTATTTATATATAAAAGGTTGCATATAAAGAAGGTTCATGGGATTTCAAATAGGAAATACCTAAGCAATGGTTAATAGGCATTAAAGTTAAAGTAAAAAGGAAAGCAAATGGTGCACAATAGAAGCCCAAGGGACACAAGGGTAGTTGAAGTGGCATTGGACGAGGAAAAGGCAATGTCTAGTCACAATGAAAGGTCAAGGGGCTGAAGTTGGAAGGTTATGCACCACTTAGGCCTATATAACCATGAGGTAAGGGACTACTTGGGATAGGGTTGGGTGGAGAATCAAGGTTCTAGTCTTACAAGTCTTCGAGCTTATGATGTAAGTAGCATTACATTGGTATCAGAGCTAGCGTTCAATCTCGGGGGACTCTTCATGCTTCTTTTGTGATGAACACAACGAATGGATAAGTTATCTTTTGCTCTTTTTACCAACAGGATAAGGTGCTCTCCTTCGTCTTTTGTTATATTATTTTGAATGAAAGCTTGAATAGCCATAGCTATATTTTGGTAATTATGGTATGGTTTCTCTTTGGAAAAACAAATGAAAGTTTGAAGTTTTGAAGAGAAATAATCAAACATTGCAATTTGTGTGTAGTCTCTTGGACAAAAGATGGAAGAAATTCTGCTTTTCAAGAGCAAGGAATTTTTTTAATGGTTACAAATCGAGAATATAGGGTGTGTTTTGGTATACACACACACAAGAGACAAGGAGAAGCGCAATATAGAAGCGGGGCGGGGGGGGGGGGGGGGGGGGGGGAGGGGGGGGAGGTGCACAGATCGTTGGTGATCACCATTTGCAAGCATTTTCTTTCACCAAAGCTACCCTTGATTTTATGGTGATCACCATTTGCAAGCCACTCCTCTGGATCTAGATATATCATGCTAATAACAACAACTTGACCGTCATCAATAACAAAATGCACGGACAACAAATGTGGATGAAGTAGAACGCTATCATCGACCACTGGTGAGAAATCTTAAGCCAAAATCCAGGCCCCGTGATTCGGTTAGAATTGGAACATCTGATTCAAACTCGACGGACTAGATTAAGGTGCGTTGGCCTTTGGTTTGGAATCATCCTTGATGGTGCTATTGCGCGATCATCCCTACTGGATCTGGTTGATCAAGATTTCCACATAAGACTGAGCTTTAGACACTGACACACTAACACAAACTCGACGTCATCCAACATAAAACAATCGTTGTCACTAGTGAATTTAGGTTTTGGTGGAGTAGTGCGCTGGGGAACAATGACAAGAGAGTCCTTTACCCGCCCACACTCTTGTGTTGTTGCAGCATAGCTCATGAGACGACGACCAAGTTGAGAGAGTTAGGATGATTTGTGTGACTGGTCGTCGAGAGAGTTAGGATGATTTGTGTGCGTAGTCACAGGCAATGCACTTTATGCTATATGCTTCATGGGCACAAGAAGAAATTTTTTTTCCATCAAAGTTTTCATCGAGAGCATTAAGTAAAGGTTGGTGCTCATTTTTTGTTTACAAATTCTTGTTTATAGGGCCAAAAAATGAATTTGTTCATATGACCTGTGTCATCTTAATAAGTTTGTACATCACCAAGAACCATTACGTGTAGAAGGTCCTGTACGTATTTTACACTCGTGACACATGTGTTTTGAGTATGATGGACTTGGGATGTATGGGTCTAGTGTGTTTCACACTCATGACGCATGTGTTTTGAGTATGATGGACTTGGGATGTATGGGTCTAGTGTGTTTCACACTCGATTATTTGAGCTTCTTGCTCTAGTTACTTTGGTATTGGCCTCGCGTGGATATTTGAGTTTTTGCAAGTGAGCATCTATATAAGCACGCATGTATTGGTCATTCATGAGATTGAAGTTTAATATTATGTGCTTTTAGCATGCGATTAGAAGCATATACATGTTTTGCATGCTTGCATCAAGTGTATGAAGGATGATTAGTCACATGATTCAATACAGTTGACTAGTGGGTGTAAGAACACTAGTTAAGTATGTTGATTACTGGTGAAGTGCTAGTGATAATCAATAGTTGATGTTTTTTCCCCTACTCTCTTTATGTATTGTGTCGACAAAGTTTGAACTATTGGAGAGTTCAGTTGAGGACTTGTTTTTTAAGTCTTGGATTCATGTCCAAGCAACCCATTTGAGTCATAATCTACATGTCTTAGTGTAATACTCTTGCTTGCACAATAAACGAGTTTTGCACGCTTGAGAAACCAATGCAATTGGGTTTTTCTCGTAAGTTTTAGTTCCGCGTGGATACAAAGGGACATAGAGTTGTTGGCCCTAAAGTTTAAATATTTTTATGCATATCACATGTATGTTTGTGTTATGTTATGTTGAGTTCACATCAAATAAGTTGGTTTGTGAATTTGTATCTTAAGATTCTATATTGTCGATCATATTCCTTTGAAAATTTATGGTCAAGGGTCTTTTACAATGTTATGTGGCTAACCTATTTGTTGTTACAGACTTCAATATCAAAGTTATGTGTCATGTGCTCAGTATGAACACATTCCAATGAGGTTTTACCTTTCTGAAGAAGTTTGTTACTTAAGGGGATATTCCTTTGATCATTGATTTTTCATTGAGTTCAAAAGGTTATCTAAAGATAAATATTGATGTTCAAGTATTGCACATACAAACACTTTAAGGTTGAATTCTTTTAGTGTTTATATTGTGTACAAGTTCTTAAAGGTTAGTAATAACCGTAGCGTTTGATCTTGATCATCTAGGTGAGTTGGCTTATAATGGAGTACAATTCACATCTATTATCAGGTAACTTTATTTACAAAGTTTAACCTTAATGAATGGTCATGGTGCCTCAAACGTAATCTTTTTAGGTTCGTTTAAAAGTATAACTCATTGAAAAGTACCACTTTGGGTTATTAACAAAACATGTTACCAATATTGATTCAGGATGGTAAAGATAGTTAATGCCTGGTAAAAGCGGCCTATATATCTATAAATAAGAGTCTAAATCCTTGGAAAAGAGGAAAGACTATAAATTCTCATAGTGGTGACATAATAAAGTGATGTTTGCTTTGGCCACATCGTAAAGGTATGAGTATATGCTTGCAAAAGAAAATAATAACACGTACTTATTTGTGAAAAGAAAAGTTGACATATTAAAGAGGCACAATTACGAGTGGCTATGCTCATGGATTCCATAATGGTAGACATGGTACAAGGAACCTTAATTGTTTCTTCATATGCACAAACGTTCTCAAGCAAATAAGTTGCTTGAAAAAGGTCTACCAATAAAAAGAAATGTCTATGTGGACATTGTTTCACTTATTGAAGTGTAACAAAAAAGAAGTTATTGCCTAGATCCAAATTCAAGGACGTCCAAACTTTTAGAAGAAGGCAGGATCTAGTGTTAATGACCGGTTACTCAAGGTACTTGGTAGCAACTAGGTGGAATGGGATGCCTAGTGATGTGTGCTATGCCAACGTACGAGTAATCGAAAGGAGTTGATTGAGCAAGGTTGAGGTTGTCTCATCCAAAACAATTTCTCGATTGAGTCGACGGTTGAGATGTAAAAGGAATTGGCCAAGGGAGTAAATGGTTGCTTTACTCTTCATTGCTTCTCGTATGATGCAAGGTCGGTCAACTATAGTACATAAGGTGCGAAAAGGTAATAGAACAATCTTATTTGGGAATTGTCTCACGGAAAGGAGGTTATCCGTAAGATTGGTTCTAGTTAAGGGTATACAAGTGTACACTAGAAAAAGGTTGATAACCAATAAAGTTTTTGAGTGATCACGACACTCGAGAAGTAAAAAAGAGCAATGAAAAGTAATTAAGTGCATACAAGTCTCTGATCAAGGACACATGCAAAGTTGGTGGATATAATCATATTGGTTTGTACTCATGCTTAGCATCAACCATAATAAAGTATTCATCTCAGAAGAAGGTATTAAAGCCAACCTCATTGTTCTAAGAATAATATAAAGTTCAAAAACATCATGTCAGATTTGTATGGTGTAATGACACCTATATGGATAGTAGGTGTTCTTAAAAGAAAAAGATACTCTCTCGTAGAAAGGGAGTTTAAAGGCACATGAACAAGGAAGTAATATTCCTCTACTAAAGGAAGTGTTTCTCTAACTAAAATACTTATAAGAAAGAACTTATTCCAAGTTAAAGATTTGTTTAAGTTTGATTTAAAAGGAAAAGTTAGAAATCTTTAAACAAGAGTTGTATTATGACTATAAGCATGATCTAGTATGAGACATTAAAAAAAAGAAGGTTATCTTCTGAGATGGCAATAAGGTGAATGAAAGAGTTTAGGAGAACTCTGTTTCTTTTAAAAGGGGAAGAAGGTGAATCTAATCTTTTTCCAAAAAGTATTGTGCTTGAAGGTTTTGAGATATTTGACAATACTTAAAATATTAAGTGTGATCAAACTTTAAGAGAATATTGGCATACTCAAAAAGAAGTTACCCAGTTTTGTTTTCGAGGGACAAAAACTTTTCTTTCAAGGGGGAGGAAATGTTATGAGACTAATAGGTAAAACTAAAAGGTAAGACTAGGAAATATTATTTATATGTAAAAGGTTGCATATAAATAAGTTTCAGGGGATTTCAAATAGGAAATACCTAAGCAATGGTTAATAAACATTAAAGTTAAAGTAAAAAGGGAAGCAGATGGTGCACAATGGAAGCCCAAGGGACATAGGGGTAGTTGAAGAGGCATTGGACAAGGAAAACGCAATGTCTAGTCAATGAAAGGTCAAGGGGCTGAAGTTGGAAGGTCATGCACCAGTTAGGCCTATATAACCATGAGGTAAGGGACTATTTGGGATAGGGTTGGGTGGAGAATCAAGGTTCTAGTCTTACAAGTCCTCAAGCTTATGATGCAAGGAGCATTACACTGTCTCTATATAACAACAAAATGCCATCTCCTTCAAAAACATCATGACATCATGTATGTGAGCATCACTATCACCAATGATAATCAAGTCATCCATATAAGTGAACAACATGATTCCTTTATCTGCCTTTTTCACAAAAAAGTGAAAAATCCACATTGGATATTTGAAATCTAATGGTAACAAGATACTTCCCAATTTTATTTGACCATGTTACTTCAAGCCTCACAAGGCTTTGCGTAACTTGCACACAAAATATGGATGTGCATTTCTTTCGTAACCTGGTGGCTGCATCATGTAAACTTCTTCTTGCAAATCACCATGCAAGAACACATTCTTTACATCCATCTAATGTAAAGACTAACCCTCGTTGCAATGATAACTCTCACGGTTGCCATCTCACAACCGGTCTGAATGCCTTCTTATAGTCAATGCCATATGTACGCATAACTCTTGAAAACCAATCCTGCCGTATACTTATTCACAGATCCATCTGAGTTATACTTGACCTTGTACACCCACTTACATCTATTTGCCTTCTTATCCTTAGGCAAAGGCAATGCTTTCCATGTTGCAGTTGTATCCAATGCTGCCATCTCCTTATCTGTGGCATCTTCCCGTTTTTCTGAGTTATACTTGACCTTGTACACCCACTTACATCTATTTGCCTTCTTATCCTTAGGCAAATGATTTCCACTTACATCTATTTGCCTTCTTATCCTTAGGCAAAGGCAATGATTTCCATGTTGCAGTTGTATCCAATGCTGCCATCTCCTTATGTGTGGCATCTTCCCGTTTCTGAGTTATACTTGACCTTGTACACCCACTTACATCTATTTGCCTTCTTATCCTTAGGCCAAGGCACTAATTTCCATGTTGAAGTTGTATCCAATGCTGTCATCTCCTTATCTGTGGCATCTTCCCGTTTCTGATTTCCAAGTACCTATGTGGACGCCATGTCCTATATTGCTTTAACTATGTAAGCATAGTAATGGGCTATTTATCCCATATCTTAACGTGTCAACCCGAGTAGACTTACGTACACGTGGATCATTGCCATGTTTTCTCAAAGTCACCATCCACATAAGAGTGACATGTTGACGTATGAGGCACAAAGTGTTGATCTATATTTTCATTCTGTTTGCATGATACATGTCTACCAGCACCTGTAGTACCATGAGATGATGTATCTACATTCCTTGCATTTGTCCTTAACCTGCTTGACCATAGACTAACAATGGATCGACTGCTAGAGGACTTTCTAGGTTTACTAAGCACCTATAATTGCTGCTTTACAAGTAAAGACATCATCATTACTTCTTACATCTACATTTCCTTCAATGGTGCATACCAGCTACTCATGTCATCAAAGAAATCTCTGCTTACTCACATCACACGAGTGATAGGATTATAGCGTCTATAATCTTTCTTCTCCAAAAAGCATAATCAATGAAAATACATTTCTTTGCCTTGGAATATGACACCTCAAACCTCGACATCATCCTCTCCCTCTCTCCTTTCTCTCTCCCACCCTCCCTCTCTCTCCTTCTCCCACCCTCCCTCTCTCTCATCTTTCCCACCCTCCCTTCTCCCACCCTCTTCCCTCTTCCCTCTCTCTCTCTCTCTCTCTCTCTCTCTCCTTGTCCCACACTACCGTCTCTCTCCTTCTCCCATCCTCTTCCCTCCCATTCACTCTCCCACCCTCCTGCTCTCTCCTTCGCTCACCCTCCCTCTCTCTCCTTGTCCCACCCTCCCTATATATAATCTCTTCATCCAGAAGTTATTACATGTGGATGTTATTATATTTGCATGTGATTGCATGGTACTCCGTGCCCTTTGCACGTGACTTCATAGCATTTAAAGCCTTTGCATGTTACGACATATCTTTGCATGTGAGTACAATTAACAAGGTCACCCTCCCTCTCTCTCCTTGTCCCACCCTCCCTATATATAATCTCTTCATCCAGAAGTTATTACATGTGGATGTTATTATATTTGCATGTGATTGCATGGTACTCCGTGCCTTGTGCACGTGACTTCATAGCATTTAAAGCCTTTGCATGGTACTCCGTGCCCTTTGCACGTGACTTCATAGCATTTAAAGCCTTTGCATGTAACGACATATCTTTGCACGTGACTTCATAGCATTTAAAGCCTTTGCATGTAACGACATATCTTTGCATGTGAGTACAATTAACAAGGTGATGAGTATAATTGACAAGGTGAATAATTTCAAGATTTATACATACAAGCTATCTAATACAATTTTTCTAAATACTTTCAAGTAAGACACATCTAGTGTTATGCCTATAAACTTTTGTTTAGGTGCCATGCCATGAACAGCTACACTAGGACTCTTGTTCATAATGTAAACAACAGCTGTTTCTTCAGTCCAAAAATAATCTGGTATATTCTTTTCAAATATCAAGGCATAAGCATTTTCTGATATGTGTTTATTTTTCCTCTTTGCAACACTATTCTATTACAAAGTGTACCTGCATGTGAATTGCCTTCGGATCCCCTGCTTTCTCAAGAAATCACTGAACTCATTGGAGAAATATTCTCCCTCACCATCCGATCTTAGGCATTTGATCTTCATATCTTTTTCCTTCTCAATCTCTAAAAGTGAGCAAACATCTCACTTTTCTCCTTCATAAAATAAACCCACACTTTCTTAGTGTGCAATCTATCAATGAATGTAACATAGTACTTGTAACTTACAATTGTTTCAGTCTTGGTCAGTTCCCATACATCAGAATGTATAACATCCATGGCCTTGCATCATTGACTTGCAACCTGTAATTTTTGCAATCTTGATTGGTCTCCATACATCAAAATAGATGTGGGTGTCTTGCTTAAGGAACTGTGGGCTTGGATCAACCATTGTTGGCCTAAACAATTGTGAGTGAGCACAATGCATAACATGTTGACATACTTTTCATGCGAGAGAGCATGTTTAATGTGTTTACCAAGTCAGCATTCTTCACATACCTTGTGTGTACCATCAACAAACTTGGGCAAACCTACAACAACATTTTGGGCTTGCATAGACTTCAGCCCGTTGTATATTCATATGACCAATGTGCTTGTGCCATATGTCAATATCTACAATGACACTTGTCCCATGTGCAAACATGGTTGTTTTCATCTCAAACATCCTGCCATGGTTGTTTTCATCTTAAACATGTCAACATTATCTTACCCTTTTTGCAACCAACCGGCATTGATTTTTGAAGTCTTCACAAAGCATTCTTGAGGATTGAACCTCACTTGTAGACCAACCAGCTGTATAACAGAGTAACCAAGTTTTTTGTAATATTAGGAACATGAAATACATCTACTAGGTAATTCATTTTGGCATCCTACATAGATAATGGTACATAAACAATGTGGTGTGTAGTATCATCACCTATTTCTACATACCCTGGTTATTACATTTCAACAAATCTCTAAACCACTTACCATGATTAGTCATGTGGTTAGAGGCATTAGAATCCGCATACCAAATATTTCCCAATCTTGACACAACTTCTATCATGGATCTAAGCATGTGTTGCATCAAAAATAGTTGCTCACTTCTGTCATCACCCTGTTTAGGTGATGATGCATAGTTACCATGTTATAACTTTTCACTTTGATATCATTCTGATTTTTATAGCAATCCTTTGCAGTGTGCCTTGGTTTCTCCATGCTATTTGCATTTTGATTTCTTTACCAACCACCTCAGCCTCTCTAGCTCCCCCTGCCTTTAGAGTGGCCTCTTCCACATGTATGAGATTGATTTTCTTCTTCTTATTGTTGTTTCTAGTTTTGATTTCCAAATCGACCACCACCACATTCTCTAGATGATGATTTGACTCTACCTCTACCTATATCCGAGTAGAAGGCCTCTTCATATGAATTTCCAAGAGGATAAGGTGCTCTCCTTCATCTTTTGTTATATTATTTTGAATGAAAGCTTAAATAGCCATAGCTATATTTTGGTAATTATGGTATGGTTTCTCTTTGGAAAAACAAAGGAAAGTTTGAAGTTTTGAAGAGAAATTATCAAACATTGCGATTTATGTGTAGTCTCTTGGACAAAAGATGGAAGAAATTCTGCTTTTCAAGAGCAAGGAATTTTTTTAAGCCCTTGAGTAAAAACATGATTATCTCAGTGAAAGTTTAAGCTAATGCTATTATTGACTTCTTGAGAAAGTGGAAAGATGAAGAGATGCTATAAAGAGGTGATTATATAGTACTTAATCCATTTTCAAATTAGTGCTTTAATAGAGTTTTTAGATTTTTTTGTTGATTCTATTTTGAGTGCATTAGCAATGGGATTAATGATAATCATTTTCGAGTCACAGATTTTAAAAAACCCTAATTCTTGCATAGATTTGAGGTTATCTTGATTTTCGAATTAAGGTTTTCAACCATTTTTAGAGTATTTTTCTTGGACCTTTCTTGCTAAATCTCCTTGACTAGTGCTTTTGTCATCAAATCTATTGACGTTCCTTCTATATATTTTCCTAATTCTAGGGAATCTTTACAGTTTTGAAGGATATTGAAGGTTATTATTCAGATTTTGGTACAATTCTTTTCAAGAATTGGTGCAGATTCAAGATTCTATACAGATTTCATTATAATTTACAAATTTGTTGCATATTTGGGCAGATTATAGTGCAAAGTACAGTTCTATGGCAAAATATGTTGTGCATAGTGGTGCAATTCACAATTGTGTAGCAGAGTTGCTGTGTAAAGTATTGTGTAGTGCATATTTATAAATAAATGCAAAGGAAATATTGAAATCAAATTTGGGAGCAAAAGTGAGTGGTTCTTGATTAAACCTTTCAATCTTTATCACTTGTTCGCTGTTTTCTTACAAGAACTTCATGTTGTGCAAGAAAATTTTTCAAGAAAGATTACAGAGGACAAAACACTTGGATTACAAAAGCAGAATATGCTAAGATTAAACTAGTTTGGATTTAATCAAAGTGATTAAGAGAGTAAATATTATAAACCTTTATTGATCTAAGGCATTAGCATAGTTTTCTTGTAAAGATTGACAAAGATTGCATCACAGTTAATGATTAAGATATAATCTTGCTTTAGTTTAATGGTTTTTTACAAATCTTAACATGCTTGTGCTAATCTTCATGAGATTAGATATGAGATTAGATTACAATCATCATATACAAGGGACACCATGCAAAGTAAGGCTCAAATGTGGCTTAACAATAACTAAACTTCATTAATAGTGGGAACAAGATTGCAAGGTCTTGAATGAGAAGCTATCAAGGCCAAAAACAAAGAATTAATTGGGAATCAAACCCAAACCACTAGCAAGCTAGTGTTCACCTTACACAACAAGACTCAACGGCGATTGGGGAAAGACAGATGAATGCTTAGTAGAATAGTAGATGCAAGCAAGGGTGAAGGATGTCAAAATCATTCACATTTTTGGGACAACACATTGTTTCATGTGGAAGATCTTCCTCTCAAGGGATTAATTGACAGAATCACCTCAATACTGTAGAAGCAAAGGCCAATGACTGTTTCACAAGCGTCCTCACCCCAGAGATTGAGCCTTCTTGGTGCAGCTACTTGCTTGACTTTAACTTCATATCAAGGTTTACATCTGCACATGACTAGATCTGGGAAGGAAAAAGATGTTTCTTATTCAGAATCGCAATATTGGCCTATAATAAGTGCTTCAAAACCATAGATTCTAGCAAGCCTAAAATTGAGCAATTACAAACATGGTGTCAATACTGGATAATCATCACAATATTTACTATTTTTTAAAGAGTAGCTGACACATTTGTATAATGGCTATAGTGGGGGAAATCTTGCATTGGAAGTTCACACAAAGATGATGTTTTTGAGGTCAGTTTGCTAATTTCTTGGAAACCAGGCCACATAGTTCTACATGTTTCAACACTTTGTTGAAGAATTAGAAAATGCTTCTGCATCACAAGGTCGAGATGAAACGTGCAAAACGCTCTCATGGGGTGCACTACCAAGAAATCCTATATATCACGTGCGTTCAAGGAGTATTTAAAAAACCCCTTACACTTACATACTTTTATGAACAAAATGATCCTTTTTCTTCATAAATTTATGAGTTTTTACCAAAATTGATTAAAAATCCCTCTCTTGTAAATGTAATTTAGTAACTTTTTTAAATTAATATACCCCTCTTTATTAACTCACATGATACACTTATATATTTTTAGATGAACCCCAGAGATAAAGTTGTAATTAAAATTCATAGGGCCAGTTTTTCAATGCTGCCATGGCAAGTCAGGATGGATTTGAAAGCAAGGAATCAAAATAAGCTTGTTCAATGCATATGATAGCTCGCTTTTGCGGAAATTACTAGGCTGTAGCAACTTGCACTTGTTGTTCTTGTCGGAGGGATTGTGTACCTCAACATTGGCAGAAGTTGAAGCACATTATAGTGTTGTTGTTATATGCAACAAGCACAGCACAGTGAGTACCTAGCTAAGCGCAGCCGGGCGCCAAAGCTAAGCACTGCAATGGAACGTTCAAAAAAAAAAAAAAACAACAAGCTAACGGAGTCACTTCATCGCCTTCCTTAGGCTAAGTATAATTTACAAGAAGCATGGTCTTGTGCAGCATTAAGCGTCTGCTGAAGATAATGCAGATTAGCGAAGGGTCATCAAGTTAAAACACACTTAGCATCATTCAATTTAAAGAAAAAAACAACAACAACAACAAGCATCTGCACTGCCTTTGACAAAAGGCTCAGCTCACCACATGCACCAAGAAAAGGCAAAAAAAAAAAAAGAGGCGAGCTTCACTGAGCAAAGAGCTCTCACCTCTTGGGTAGGTGGCCATACCAGCGCATGAGGAGAAGGGAGAGAAGACATCATAAATCATGAAGGAGAAGGAGTCCCCTAACTGCCAGCGTGAAGGTGGAGAGAGAGAGAGAGAGAGAGAGAGAGAAACAAATTTGAGCTTTTTAAAAAAAACAAAGAAGAGGCAGGTTGTTTATATGCATTGGCACTTTATTTGAAGAATTGTTCACACACTTAGTGCTTGTGAGCATGTTTTCACATTTTTGTGTTTTGTGAAGTGGTGAGACAATTGGGGGTACCTTGTGGGGATCGTTCACACATGGTTATGGGCTTTTCCTACTATTTTTACCGCTCATTCGAACGACACTCTACATTCCATCATTGTCATCAAATCCTAATCATAGGAGGGATGCTCATGCTTACCATCACTATGTTACCATCTTAGATCCTGATTTTAGGAGGGATACTCATGCATTATCTTCATGGCTCTATGCTTGTTATCGGCAAGCTACCATTTTGTGTCACGGATCATATTTCTGTTGCCGCATTTACACATAATTTTGGCACTTCGAGGTTTAGGCCTTCAGATCCTCATTCATAGACTTCATGTTATGAGGAGGCAACCTATTCATGCCACAGGTGGTTTTTCGAGCTCGAGGGATTGATGCCTAGTCACTCAAGACATTTGTTTGATAAGTGGATGTTTGTACCAAGTGGTCTAGATGCTCCATGCACGAGGATTTCATTGTGTCATTGCTTGACTTCCTTCACATGGGTGATTCAATATTGTTCACGTGGGATGATTCTTTCTTTATTGTTTTACACTCTTGAGCCATTATGATTACTTCCCTGAGGATGTGGACTACACCGACATAGATTTGAATGATGATGACAATGATGTATCACACCCACATAACTATGATATTGTATCTCATACACATACATATGATGATGTATTGCACACACACACACTTATGATGGTATTGGTACACGTGCACATGATGATACACATGCACATATTCAGAGTGATACTACACATGCACATGATCATAGTAATACACATGTGTATGGCACTATTGCCTCATATGTACATGATGGTGTGCATTCGACTAGTGGCATACCTACTATAGCACACAAGTTTAGTGATACTTCACATGTGGATTCTAGGGATACTTATGGGCATAGGCTTGAGTTCCTTATGCTAGATAGGTCAAGCTATTCTTCTAGGTCTTTTACATGTTGAGATGTTCACAATACCACTATTTCTAGCCTTCATAGTGTACCTAACACTGTTCACTTGGGTATAGTCTATTTGTTTAAGCAGTCATGTATAGTGCATGAAGGTAGTGTTGATTTTACTACGGTGAGATCTTATAGGAGACACATGATTATTCAGAGAGTTTCATATTTGACTTAGATAATTTATTAGATCTATATTGATGGAGATAGATCCTACCTATGAGGATTACTTCAGTGACCTTGGACATTCCAGGGTTAGGGATTTTATGAATGATGATTCCATTTATCTCTCATATGTGGATACATTGCTAGCCCTCAATGACTATGATGTTTGTGATGATCCTATTAATCATACTCTTATCCTGGAGGATCATGCATACATAGAGGGATTTACACATGAGGATGTGATGCATAGGTCGGGTCATGCATATACACACATGGATATAGAGGGTTGTGCTTTGGATTTTTTGAGTTGTGCCACATCGGGAAACAACGATGTCAATTCTTATCTGACTTTGCATGATGTTGACTACGAGCTATGTGCATTTGGTTCCTATGATTGTCGACAAACATGACCCTATGTTTTGCGGAGCCACGACATTTACTTTTGGGTGCATCATTTGCCATTTGTAGTGTTTGGTTTTTTATTATGTGGCTTGATATTCAGATGCACCTATGGCACATCTTAGTCTTGGCCTGCATGATGGTTCTTTTATGCCAGGACATTTTGACATTCTGGCTCTACGAGTTTTGAGTTCATCATGTGGATTCCTTCAGTGCCGCACTCACATTACAACTATGAGGATGGGCTAGTTGTCGCTTTCCTTGGACACATTAGGATTTAGGACTAGCCTCATCATTGACGTTGGAGTCTTCCATATTTGCCAGTTGATCCAAGGGGTTAGAGGGCCATTCTTTTGGAGTTTGGATGGTCTAGATTTCCCTTCAATCTAGGTGGTTGCATGATTAGCTTCATCATTCAAGACGAGAGTTTGTTATCCTTTCCATTTTACCTTGGGGGTCATATGACTCCTTGGCTTTTCTTTCAACTTATAGGATGTATTGTTAGCTTCATAATCGGCTTTGTACTACATTCCTTTTCCTTTGATCCAAGAGGGGTCAAATGCCTTGATGACGACACTGACATTCAGTTTTGGATGTGATTTTTGGGCTTTTGTATGTATCTTTTGTGGTACGACCACCCTTCAACTTTGAGGAGGATGAAATCATTGTAGGAGGGGATGGTTTGTAATGAAGAGATTATATATGCACATGCACATGTATGGTTATGGGCCTAGGAACATGGACCTTGGGTCCCTTGAGCATAGATTTGGGGCATGGACATATTGATTAGCCAGTGTGAAATGGCTAAGTGACCTTGGTCTAGGTTATTGGATCTTTTATCACCTTTTATCATCATCTTATATGATAGACATCTTGTCTTCTTAGAGCTTATGCCCAAGCTTTCATGGTGGTGACTCATGGCAGTATTTCCATGTTTAGGTGCTACTCCCTAGGATGAGTAGGACATGGGTTTAGTCCATGCAAATGAGTACAAACTCCTAGTTCCCTTTATAGAACATGCTCAAGAAATTGCACACTAAGCTGAGTACAAGCTCGTTTGATCATCCTGAGTTTAATGGATAGATACGTCATGTGAATTAAACAATGGAGGACATACATGTTGCATGCATTTGTCTCCATGAAATAGTGTGAGATAAGTATAAGCTCGTTTGATCATCCTAAGTTTGATGGATAGATACAACTGGATAGATACAACATGTGAATCAAACAAGGGAGGGCATGTTGCATGCATTTGTCTTCATGAGGCAATCTGATTGGAAAGTGCATCTTCCGGTAGTAGAGCTTGTTCACAATAGTGCAAAGTACTATGTTTCTAAGATGATTCCTTAAGCCTTGTAGATGATGATCAACTCAGTGAAATTTTGAGCCCATGCTATTGTTAACTTCTTGAGAAAGCGGCAAGAGATGTAGCTTACAAGAGAGCACATAAAATGTGCAATTCTATGTTAACCAAAAGCAATCAAGTCGAATCTTGGAAGAAGACTTATGGTTTTAGTTGAGAATTCGTAAAGATTCTCAAGTAATAACAACTGGAAGAATATGTAAGTTGTCTCTAAGGCAATATGTGGATCTTCTTTGTGGATCTTCTTTGATCTTGAAAAAGATTAATGAGGTGGCTTACATATTGTGTTTCCTAGATATAGTACATGTGTCATGTCTTTCATATTAGTATAAGAATGAAAGAGGTGTTGGGCATAGGAGATAGCTTGGTGTCTAACCATGAGCTTGTGAGACTTTATGACCTATCCATTTATGTTTCCCATGTGTGAGGTTGTAAGACTTTAAGACCTATCCATTTATATTTCCCATGTGTAAGTTGTGATTCGTTTGGGAATAAACCCTCAAAAGTGAACGTGTTCCAAGTGGTTTAATATGGTGTTACCACACTGGTTAACATCATTTTTAATCATGGTTACGCTTCTTGTAACTCATTATTATGTAACCATGCTAAGCACGTCATGAAAAAAGATGTAATGACTTGTATGGGATGATCGAGCTTATGACTTGTATAATGCCAGTCACAAGAATAATCCCATTATCACAATTGAGTTTTGCCATCTCTCACTCACTCTCTTGTGGCTATGGTAGTAAGCTTGTGTTTGTTAATGCTTGATTGCTTGATTGTGGTTGTATTCATGTAAGTGATGGTTCTTGTCTTGCTTCCTCTTCTCCCTCTCCTTGTCTTCTTCTTGAGATCACTCTTGCACACACACAGGAATGGAGTAGAGGTTGAGCTCTCCATATGTCCCTTCCTCTTTTCTCTCTACCTAGCTTGTGGAAGCTCCATTTGAGTGACACAAGTGGAGGTGGAATGAGCCCCTAGCGGCATCACATTGGGGAGTTAACCCTCATTAGGGTTGTGGCTATTTGCTAGTTCCCAAACCGAACCTTGCATGGTCTTCCTTCTCTTATCCTCTCCCTCTCTTTTACAAGGTAGCATGTTGATTTGGTTAACATATTTGGTGCCACTGCTAGGGATAGGCATTTAGCTTAGGGTCTTCCACACTCTATCACTTGGCTAGAGTCATTGCAAGCCTGTTGGAATGCAAATCCACCTGAAGCTATCTGTTTTTGTGTTTTTATTTATTTGTTGATCTTGTCTTCCTCAACAATGGAGTTCAATGGAGCATGAGGATCTTGGGAGTCTTCAATCAAAGCAGGAGATACAAGTTCCTAATTTTGCTCTTGAAGCTCATGAGTTTTTGTTTCCTTCATTATTTTTTTAAACTTTCATAAATATGTGAATCCCTTAATTAGTCTTAGGTAAATAGGTTTTGTGAAGTATTATAGGTACCATTGGATAGCTTGAGGTTATCTTAAGCCACTCACAAAAAGAAAACACACAAAAATCATCAAGAATAAACCCAAAATCTCAAAAGGAGGTTTGGCACATTTTTTGTCTCTGCTTGTCTTTTGAGAAAAGTACACCCGTTCACTCCAAAAAGACACGACCGTTCCTTCCTTAGCCATGGTTGTTCCTTTCTTCTTGGTAGATTTTTTCAAATCTTCCCCATAAATATGAGCATTGTCCATTCAAAGAGAATAAATTACATTTATAGCGTATGCCCGTTCACTCCTCAGAGACACGGCCGTTCCTTCCTTAGCCACGTTCACTCCTTAGAGACACGGTCGTTCCTTCCTTAGCCACGGTCACTCCGCAAAGCAGTGTCCATTCAAAGAGAATAAATTGCATTTATAGCATACGCCCGTTCACCCCTCAGAGACATGGCCGTTCCTTAGCCACAATCATTCCTTCCTTCTGGGTAGATCTTTTCAAAACTGCCCCCCATAAATATGAGCAGTGTCCATTCAAAGAGAATAAATTGCATTTATAAGGGTATAAAGAGCATTGATTAAAAAAGGGTACAATTGTACAGTCAGGAGGACATTAGGGAGTGGTTCTCAGAAGACATGTTGTCCCGATGCATTTAGGAGATTTACTACTTGACCCAACCAGCGTACAATCATTCCTTCATCAACATATGGGTGTTCCTTCATCAACGTATGGTCGTTCCTTCATCAACGTACAATCGTTCCTTCTCTACCGTACATCTGTTCATTCTTCCCATAGGCAAATCTGTGCCTTTCTCAAGTGTATAGTCGTTCCTTCATTAAGCGTATGTCCATGTCTTCCTCAAAGTATGCTCACTCCTTTCTTAGAGAACACTGCTCCTTAACAAACGTACGACCGTACCTTCACAAAAAAATATATATTTTTTTTAAAAAAAAAGAAAAAATCAAGGGCAGTTGTTCAGAGGGGGATTCTGCACTTCCACTTCCCACATTGATGCACTTATGCTCAAGAAAATTGGTGCGAAATAACCCTTTGTTTGACGACGTCGAACCTTCTGATGTTCCCTCTCTTGTAATATCAGACCATTCGATCAACACAACGTGGAGCCAAAAACGGTGTTAGTTTTTGGCAGCACCAGTGAGAGCGAGGAGCATCCTAGCACGAGACGCACTTCCCCTGACCTAGAGATAGGAGTATTGATGGCCCAGTGCATTCGTAAAGGAAAAAGGATCCCCCAAGTCCTGAACGCATTTGCAAAAAAGGATTCTTGCTTTAAGACTCAAAAAATGTACCTTGGGAAACACACAATCCAACAATCCGTATCCCAGGAACAAGAGCATGGAACGCCAACTCGAGTGGGAGGCCACAACACCCCTTGAGATAGGGCAAAGTAAGGGTATCCCAACCAAGATTAATCCACAAGTCTGGGGGGCCATACCAACTATCGGAATGGACGACTCATACCAAAACTATAGACCTATGCCAAACCTCTGTCAGGAGCCCTCTCTCTAGGGTCTAGAAATATCTTACTAGGGACAGAGAGCCTACCTTACACAATCCTATCAACCTGCCGCACCAATGTACCAACAATACCCGCCTAGAGGGATATACCATGGATACCATATGGGACCTTATGAAGCACAAACCAGTCCTCCTCCGAGACAAGGATCCCCAATGGTATATTATCTGCCCGGGCCCACCAACTACCCTCCCTATCTTACCCCAACCTGTACCAACTTCAACCATGGTAGGATTGACTCCTAAAATGTTGAGGATAGCCATGGAAATAGGGAGGGGGTAGCTGCTCGAATAACATCGTTAGCACCACATCAGCCGGCACAAGGGCCAAGAAAAGAGCGAAACAAACCAGCCCACATTTCCGAGCTAATCACCAAGTTGGATGGGACTAGAGACCCCATACCACATTTGGAAATGTTCAATTAGATCTATGAGGCATTTGGCCACATAGATAACCAAGTTAAAGTGAGTGCCTTCGCCTCACCCTAGATGGCAAAGCCGAGCAGTGGTTTTGATCACTGAGGTGGAGGATAAAGCCACCTTTGATGCCTTAAAAGAGGCCTTCAAAATAGGATACTCATGCCAAGAATCCCAATGGAGCCCAATCGAACAACTACACAATGTGAAACAAAGGGATGGGGAATCCATCCGAGACTATATCAATTGGGTGAGATACCTCCACTCCCGCTCTAATGAGAGAGACAAGTCCTCTGATGAAAGGTTGATTGGGAGGTTCCTCGAGAGGGCCTTGATGATGTACCTTACACAAATCCTTCTATGCTCTAGCCCACACCTCCTTTGAGAAACGTTGCAAGAGTGCCATGGACTTTAAGGATAATTTCAAGGGAACTCGCTCCCGAGAACTGCATGATGGCACATCTGAGGCATCTTTCTATTATAGGACCTTTTCTCCAAGTACAAGCTTTCAATAAATTTTACAAATTACTTTAAATAAGTTAACTATAAGTTAATACATCATCCTTAGAAGAATTGAATGAAAAACTTAAACGAAAAAATATTTATGAACATAAGATAAAAGCAATGGGTCCAACCTGCCCCCCATATGTGAGACCCATGGCCTCACAAATGAGTATTTCAATGATTTATTAAGGTATGAAGTAATTTGATACAATCATACTTCTCATCAAAGGAGAAAAGAGAAGATGGAAAGAAAAGAGAGCTTCATCCAAGGAACCTGCAATTCTTACAAACCATGTTTCATATCTCTCTCTATCTTGCATACTTACATATAAGGAAAACAATAAGATAAATTGATACTCCATGTCGACGTTTGTATGTCACAGCCTATCTTGTCTCCCTGTATGTAAGTACAAGCCTACAACTTGCAGTCATTGTAATTCTCTAGTTTTTGGCTAGAAAATAGTTGAGTTGGTACTTAAAATTACGAGAATATGGTCTACAACTTAGCATGGTCCATTTTGCTAAATTCAGCTGTATGCAAAAGCTGACCTACTTTTGGGGATCTGCCATTAAGATGGACCGTCCACCATATTCCTATTGTTGTGAGGACTTTGCAAGTAATAATGTTTGCTGCTGGGAAGTGTCCACCAGCCTTGGTGGAGTGGGCCTGCTCTAGTAGGAAGACATATTCATCTTCGTGGACACGTATTATGATTCTATCTTTCCCTTGCCTATAGAGTTGCCGTGCAATCAATTGGTAATAAGGGGCAGTCTTTTTGATGAGGTGCTTGGCTCGGTCTTTGTTGAGAAGTGGGTCAATGGGTAGGCCATTAGCAAGGAAGTGTGCAATTTCCTCCCCCCCATTAAAGAATTAAGCATAGGTGGAGCAAGGCCTCGTCCGGCAAGTCATCATAGACACCCATCGGTAGACACCCATCGGTGGCTCACCTTTGGGGATGCATGACATATGGTCAGCCAAAACATGTGAGCTCTTTCGAACCGTGACAGTAAAGTTAAACTTGAGTAGAATTAGCAGCCATCTAGTGATTCTATCGGTGATAGAGGGTTTATTTACAAGGTAAAGGAGAGCTTGGTGGTTCACAAAGAAAATGCACTTAGTTGCCAAAAGATAATGGCAAGAGTTTTTAACCATGTAGACCATGGCTAACCCTTCCCTCTCTGTGGTGGTGTAGTTTTGTTCTGCCTCGTTTAGTTGGTGACTAGCAAAGCTAATAGGAAAATCCCTATTGTGTTCGTTGGGTTGAGCTAGTACACACCCGCTAGTACACACCCGATTGCAAAGGCGGAGGCATCGATGTGAACATGGAATATGATGTCCCAATTGGGGGACCTCAAGATGGGAGCGCTCGTCTCACCAAGGCTTTATTTAGGGTATTATATGTATGTTGGCACTTCTCTTTCCATTAAAAAATGATTAGAAGTCCATAGAGGGGACAAACAATGTCAGCGTACATGAAGATGAAATGTCGATAATAACCGACATGTCCTATGAAGTGGTGGCAGCTCAAGAACAATGTGAGCGTACATGAAGATGAAATGTCGATAATAACCGACATGTCCTATGAAGTGGTGTCAGCGTACATGAAGATGAAATGTCGATAATAACCGACATGTCCTATGAAGTGGTGGCAGCTCAAGAATGAGTCGTACCTTACTGTCATCTATGGAGATTCCTTGTTTTAAGACAATGTATCCCAAGATTACTTTGTGCCGAACCCAAAATTGGCATTTTAAAGGATTGAGAGAGATGCGGTAGAGTTGACATCTCTTTAACACTTTTCGTAAACTCTCTAAGTGTGCTTTGCAAGTAAAGTTGACATACAGGTCATCCATGAAGACTTCAAAGAATTTTCAAAGATATTCCTTGTAGGCCATGCACATTAGGTGTTGGAAGGTGCCTGGGGCATTGGTTAGCCTAAATGGCATAACACAGTAGGCATACATGTCCCATTCAGTTTTGCAAAGGCTATTTTATGTTGATCCTTTGGGTCGACAACACCTGATTGTATCCGGAGAATCCATCAAGGAAGTTGTAGGCTTCCTTTCCTATAACTCTCTCGAGAACATTCTCCATGAAGGGTAACGTATAGTGATCCCTTATTATAGTAGCGGCATTGAACTTTGTGAGGTCTATGCACACTCGCACTTTTTTGTCCTTTTGGGTACTATCACTATGGGTGAAACCCATTCTGTGTGCTCTATCTCGTAGATGAATCCAGTGTTTATAAAGCTTTCTATCGCCTCCCCGACCATCTTGGAGTGTTTGGGGTTCATAGGGTATGCCCTTTGCTTTACCGATCTCACTTCGTCTACCATGGGGATGGTATGTTTTACCACTTTTGGAGGTACACCCTTCATGTCCGTGTACTTCCATGTGAAGCAATCTTGAAATTCTATGAAGAGAGCGACTAGGTCTTTCTCTTCTTTAGCTGAGAGGTATTCCCCTATGAAAGTGGGTCTTGGATCTTCACCTGGATGCCTGCCAGGTTAACTTCTTTAACTTTGGTGGGACCATCATAAGAGGTCCCTGGCTCTCCGTCATGGGTTCTTTGGGTCGAGTCATATTGTACAAAACGATCGGCCATCTTGAAGGTCCTGAAGTGCTTGGGGACTTGTTTGTTATCCTCAGCTTTAGCACTTTCTTCTTCTATCAAATTTTTGGCTTCTTTTTTTGCAAGAGCTAACTTTTTATTGTGTGCTTTACACGCGGAGCAGTAAAGCTTTTGGGGTTCAGGTTGGGAATCAATGGGTTCCTTTAGTTTGGAGATGACTTTATTAACTGGAATGGAGACATTGGCGAGCTCCTTTTGCCAAACTTGGTTGCCAAACTTGGTTGCTGAAGTATGTGTGTGTGTCAACCACCCCTACATATTTTAGCTGATGTGCTTTCGAGTCTGTATAGGGAAGACATACGCCTCTTTTCCAGAAAAACCATTGGGTTTTTGAGTTTTGTGTGGATGGTTCCCCCGTAATGGTTCCTCCCTATTGTCATTCCCAGGATCATGACTTGTGACTTCGGGCATACATGCAGTGCTTAACATGTAGAGGGATGTGATTTCTTGCCCGTCAGCACAACAGCTGTAGTGTACTGGTTTCCTATGCATCTTGGAAGTATGTCCAAGGTAGCAAGGATATGCATCCAATTCTCAAAATCTTCCAGTCTGGGAGAAGTGCAAATTCCTTACTATCCCTCTCTTCTCATCGATCGTCTTATGGCACGTTTGGCATAAGTGGACTACGGTGGATTTGGTTGTTGTTACCGAATGCTCTGCAAAGGGTTGGCCACTCATGGGATGGACTTTCCAAGTGTGCGGGTTGATTTTATGGTTTGTTCTTTCTTCCAGATATAGATATGATCCGTGTCCCAGTCATGGATCATTTTGTTATCTCTCATAAAGGGATGTTCTAGGATGCAATCATACGAAACAGGTTGCTAGCCAAAGTTCATTACCACAAAGGTGTGTTGGAAGTTGTTCCTGAGGATCTTGATCTTCAAATCCCTCATTCAGGAGGCCTATGGGCCTTGCGGTGGCTCCATCAACAAGTTTCATAAGTAAAGTCATGTCATGGTAGGTGCTCCCCATTTCTCCCAGCATTGTTTAGTGACAATGCTCACTCCTGCTCCTCTATTTAGGATGATGGTGACTTGCAGACCATCGAAGCTTATGGGTAATGCTGTGTTGAGTTCATCACCTTTGAAGTATTTCCCTAGTCTATTGACTCAAACAATGGCGGCGCTAGTGATTCCACGGGGCTCTATGAATTTCTTCGCATCTGTCTTGTAGAGCTTTCTAGCTTTGTGGGCTCTTGCAATCCTGCTCCTAGGTGTCCTTCCATCCAATCCTTTAAATATTTCCATAAGCTCGGGCTACCTTGGAGTAAGGTGCCAATGGGGATTTGGATTTGAGTAGATAGGAAGGATGAGAGACCTGCGGAATAGATGAAGTTTCCTGAGATGGATCACCCTTATCCGTGTTTAGGCTTTTATGGGTGTAGGGTAATGGAACCTGGACTTCCGTGTTAGTTCTTTTTGGGCGGTCATCCTAGGTTTTTGAGATATTCCACAACTAGGTTTCCCTAGTGGGGGGTATCTACAGCTATTGGTACTACCACTCAAGGAGGTCTCTCAGAGGGTGCTTGGTCATGGAAAACTCTGTTATGTTCTTAAGCTTCCTCGCTCGGTCTTATGTCGGAGATTGTGGGACATGGTTCAAGGTATATGCCATTGGAGGCTCATCCCCCAATTGAGCTTGAGAGTTTCTGACCAACTCTTGAGCCACTGTGAGGTCAAAACAAGAAAAAAGACCATGCCTCTATAGCCCTTCACCTCCCAAACTTTGAAAATACTAACACGAACGGGGGCACCACCAGCCATCGGCTGGAACACTTCTCATAGTTCACCACCCACCCACACCAGAAAGACAGCACAAAACAGGGGCACCATAGACAAAGTAAACACCCAGCAATTATATTCCCAATCAACACTTCATACAAGCTTCTCCCTCGACGATGTGCTACTAGCCACCGCAACTCAACACCAGGGACCCTGCATCCGCAGCCCTCCTTACCAGCCCGTCTCGCCACCACCAGGCTTCAGCACCTGCAGAGCAGCTAACTCATCTAGGCGGCTCCCCTCTGCCTTCGCCAGCCATTGCAGCACCTGCTCTTCGCCAGAGAAGCCCAAACAAAACCCAGGCGGCCCCTCTACTCCTTAACCCGACTCGCCCTTCGCCAACCTTCCAGATCATGTGCTGGCAAATACGTTGGCAAATAAGCAAGCCTCCATGTGGCTTTCTCATTGTTGGCCACGTGGATGGTTATATATTTTTCTTATTTTAGAGTCTGGAAAATGGCCACCATGCTATTCAGCATATTCCCTCCATCCTGCCATGCATACGTCCATCCTTCTCCTTCCATTTCACACTATGTTCAAGGCAACGTTGGCCCCTTAATCATTAATTGCTCCCATGCTTCCACACACTCTCAAACACAACCCACAAGTGCCCACTTATACTTGGGACGCGTACACATATTCAGAGCGACCGAGTGGTTGATGTCATCTCCCACCAGCAGACCTCCAGTAGACCACGCTCCAAACAAACCTGTACAAGCCTACAGCCAAACCGTCCACCCTATACATCTGCCAGGGCATTCCAAAGCCAAGTCTTCACACATGCCACGTATTCCATATGTACAGAAGCCCAAAACACCTTTTAGAAAAACGGCTGACACCGCCTTTAGCCTTTCCTTCTCTTCAATGGGATTAGGATATTTGGCTAACTTTTGGGGCAATTCTTTGGGGTCTATTTGTCCTCTAATGAAAGGGGCTGAAGGTAGTACTTTCTCACCTTCAGAGACGAGGAGGTCGACTCATTGTTGGTGGTTGTTCCATCTTTGGACCCACTCTTAGTGACCACATGGCTATCCCCTTGCCTATCAACATGGCCTTCTTCTCTCGCCTTGCGAGCATCTTGTTGCGCATGCTTATTTTGGGATAGAGCTTTTGTGTGTCTGGGGTATCCCTAATTTTTTGAGGTTCACGTCTTAGTTGTAGCAGTGTGAGCTGTGGCCCTTCTTCTACTTTGCATTCTAGTAATATCGGCATTGAGAGGGACCGTATGGATGAAGCCATCTCGCACACTTAGCAAATTAATGCTGGTGCTAGGATTAGCTTTGTGTGTTTTTCTCATTACGCTCGTTCTTAGAGGGCAGTCCTTGTAAATATGGTTTATTCCGCACCTCATGCATAAGGGAGTTAAGGTGGAGGTACTCACAGGAGTACTAGCCATCCCTTTTTTGACCGGACACTTAGCCACTTGGTGAGGTCTTGCACAATGATAGCATTGCATGGGTGGACATTTGGCCATGTTATTCAAGTCCCTTCCCCCAAAAATAGGGTTGCTAGGTACACGAGGTACATCTGGTCTCTCTCCATTGCATAGTGACTTAAGAACTGGGAGGGTGGACTATTTTCTTTGAAGGTCTCAAAGGTGGTCACTTCTGTAGCTTCCCCCTTATCACCCTCTTCGAAGATTTCAATCAAGGTTAATTGATTTCAATCAAGGTTAATTGATGGAAAAATGGTGATTTGAGGTAGTGGGGGCTGTGGTGGTAGTACAAGGGGTGGTAAGGGTACTTTCGGGTACTCTAGGAATTTCTCTCTGAGCCACTTCATGGCCTAGTTGAGGTACGTTATGTAGTGTTGTGCTGGCAAGGCCATCGGTTGTCTAGGTTTTGCTAGCAAGGCTTGGGGTAGGGCTTGGGCTTGAGTAGCTCTTTGATGGTAACAATTTGTGGTTTCATGATTGCCCCATCTTTGGCAATAAACGGAATAGAGAGTGGGACGGGCTCTCAAATATGGAAATTCCATGCTAGTATGGTTAGCTTGACAAATCGGACACCATACTCTTTCCCTCTTTGGATAAAGATGGGTTTGGCTGACTCGATCCCGTCCTTGGCCTACTCTCCAATGTTGGGTCATTTGTTGTATCAAGGCTGCTGCCAACTGTTCTACCTGTTAGTCCTGAAGAGGACTCTTTCCCTTATCCTTCAGATCTTGTGCTGGTGGTTTTGAAAGTGTTATGTGAGTGAACTTTCTTGAGAATTTTATTATATTTATTTAATAAAAGTTAGATTTAGAGATGAGAGTATATGAATATCTTTAAACAATTAGAAAAATATAAAGAAAACAAATTTGTAATAGCAATAGCATCCTTATGATAGAGACATCAGTGTACATGAGTGCAATGGAAGGCTGAAATTTGTTTTAAAACTTGATGAGAGTGAGGTGATCAAAGGACAGAAGCTGGAAAGGGTTAGCTTGACTTTAATGAATAGAGCTTTGGATGCAAGTATCAGTAATGCTGATGAGAGGCACTTTAGTGTACAATCCGAAAATGAGATTTGGTGGCTGGCTGCATTTGAGGTGACGTGCTATCCATTTTTAAAAAAAGTATGTTATGTTACTATCCATTAGATGTTGTAGACATTTTAACTGGCCTCTTGTTAATAGGTTCCAACAGAGACCCATGAAATTCTAAAGTGGTACTTTAACCAGACTGAGCTTCCTTCCACTATCCAGCAGCAGTCGAATGGCGAAAAGCTTTATGTAGAAGGATATGGTGAATATGAGGTTGAATGGCACCTGGCTCTGCAGATCTTAAAACCTTGAAATGCATGTTTAGTATTTCCCAAGGAGCAATGGCCAAGTATCCTTGCCTGTATTGCATGACCGAACGAGGTGTCTCCAAAGGAGGAAAAGAGAGAGAATGGAAATGCCTAAATGCAATCAGTAATAGGCGTGAAGCCGTAAATCGTGATGCTCCAGGAGTGGATCCTAATTGGGATCCAATTCTTGCTATCCCTTTGATTAGAGTTCATATTTGTGTTTTTGGTTAGAATAATTGAGAAACTAGGCTATACATGTACATCGAATTTTCATGGAATATGAAACCAACATTAGAGAGTGAAAGAACTATTAAGAAAATAGAGCAAGTGCTTTCAGATGCAGGTTTACATTGTGGTCAAGTGAAGATTGAGAAGGACTTGAGAAGATCAGGGAATACCGCAATTGTTCCTAGCAAACCATGTTTTGGAGGTGCAAAAGCCAGAAAGTTCTTATCTAATCATACCCAGAGAGGTCATCTCGGTATAGATTTTGAGGTGTGGAGGAAGCTTCATACAGCTGTACCTGATCGAGGCTCTTCAGGACAAGCAAGGGTGGCAAAGGCCAAAGCGTGGTTGGCACTTGATCGCCTAGCACCTTTGTTGCAAAAAGCAAGGTTTGAAGATGGGGATGTTGAGAAATTTGAGGCAGTTGTGACAAAGTTCTACACTAGCTATGAAAAGGCATGGGGTGCGACAAACTTGACACAATACATGGTTATTACTACAGCTTTGAGTTTTTATTGTTATTCAAAATATATTGTACGATACTAAATGTCTTGTTGTTGTTGAGCATTTGTAGCACATTTTGCATGCACATGGAACCTTTTTTGTGGAAGAGTTTGGAAGCCTTGGGATTCGGTCTACCCAAGGCATGGAAAGATCTTATTGGCAAACAAGCACGTTGTGCCTATCAAAGGGCCACTCAACATGGAGGAGGAGTGAAGAAAAGTAATCCCATGAAGCAACTATGTCAGTGGTGGTATAGGCGGATTCAAGTGAGGGCTCGTGTGAAGATCAAACAGTCTAAATCAGCTGTGCCATGTGCAATAAGAGAGGCGCAGGCTGAACGGAGACGATCAATATATGTCTCCTCCCACAGGGAAGGCAGAATCATGCTGAATGGCTAAGACAACGACAAAGACAGGGCAGAGTGTGGAAGAAAATTGATCATTGAAATACATATTATAAAACAATGATGTAACTATAAAAGATTTTAAAAGAATAAGAGCTTTCATCTATGTCCCATATAAATGTTTTCAATATATATACATTTCATAGTTTTTAATGGTAAGCAAGAAGAGTATTGAGAAATATGAAGAAACTTCTTAGCAACTGGAACAATCTAAATCTGTTAATCTGGAGCAGAGACTTTCCCCAGCCGAGCCCTTTTTGATGAAGTTTCTACAACATCTTCTTCATCCTCTATCAATGGCACAACAGGGACCATTGGCCTTGCTGTTCTAAGAAGATGCTTCTTCCTGCAAATCACTCAACAGATTAGGATCTATGATTCCACATGCCAAGCCATAAGCAACATATGTTAAATAATATTTACATCTCAACGAATATACTCCTGGCCCCTCCCCCCAAAAATTCGAACAGCTGCTTTTGCCGCTCCAGAAGTATTGCCTTGTTTGCATTCAGCCTTAAGTGATAGCCACCTAAATACCTGGTGGATAGAGTCTTTATCGCCATCAGAGAAAAACTTGCATTGTCCTTGGAGAAGCTAGCATGAAATATCACAATTTGAGGGAATTTTAGGTGATGTATATATGTTCCTAGTGTCAAATCGTGGCCCAATCCCGCCATACGCTTGCCTGAAGCACGTTTGAGGAATGTATCTTCATATATTTCCAACTGAAAAAATAAAGGAGCATTAGCCCAGAAACAACATCACCAAACATTTCAGGACAAAGTTGATAAAGCCAAATCCGCAACAAAAGTACGAAAACACAACAAAAAAAGAAAATAACCTCTTGGTTCTCATCTGCTTCAAGCAAGGCGTCTTGCCATAAATTAGTGCTCGAACTAGGAACGGTTTCCGCTGTCTTACTTGGCACATCACTAAACCCTCCCATGTTGGTAATATTCAGTCTTTCCCTTGCTTCTTGTAGCTCTTCCTCTATGGCATCTTTTCCTTCATATTTAAGGGCATCAGCATAGATTATCTTTAGTCTTGCTGCAGCAGCAGATAGGAACTCGGTGTCTTTCACATGGCTGTCCACTAGTAAGTACTTATCTATCCCATCATCATCTACAAAATTGTCATCGACCTCCAGATTTTGGGCTATGAAAGCTATGCAATGGTCCTCCTTTAAGTTAAATACATGTTGTATGTCTGTGAGCAATATATACTCTGAATCTCCAACTTGGTAGGAGGGGAGTAATGGCGTTGGAATGGGGGAGAAGTCATCTGATTCAATCACAAGCTGACCTACATCAGTGTTTTGTTCTCTCACTGCCTCAATATCAACCCCGAACTGAGCTTCCTCTCTTCTTCAACATTGAACTCCTCAATCACATGAAGAGGAGTGTCCTCCTCCTCTTCAGTAACATCCTCAATGGTGGGACTAGCTTGACGAGAAACCGTGTCTTCACTTTCATTTATCGCATGCGGCTCTGTACATTCTTCATCTGTTAATTGCACGTTCATGTGCAAGAAGCATAAGAAGGCATAAGAGTATTCCATCAAGCGGCATTTTCTTTTCTGAAAAGGGCATGGCAAAGCTCTCTTCTTATCACATGGTACCTTGTGCCAATCCCTATTTAACCTCTGCTTCTTCTCCGGCGGCGACACCTTGAGATTAAAATGAATGTGGTTTTTCCCATTAATCATCACTGTATCTTCATTTGTGAGCTCATCAAACTCTTGCTTTGCCTCTTCAAAGTATCTGGGATGGCTAGAAAATGTATCCTCCAGAGAAAAATCGCAATTGAACATCAACGAAATCGAAGGGTGCAAATCATGACATCCACATTTATAGAGGAAGTCATACAATAGAGTTGCAGGTGTTTCTTTCATCTCTTCGTCCACATCAAACTCGACTTGAACTTGCGCCATGGCTAAATTCAAGGGTGTAGATAAGACATGGAAAATATTAGTTCAAGCAATGAATCAAGAGACAGTCGTCTTAAACACCAAATCTCTATGTGGTGAATGGGTTCAACATAACGCGAGAGGAGATGCTAGAGGAATCCAGGTATTCCTCCTCGCGTTGTAGTGAATCTATTTTTCCTAACGCAAATAAAATTGCAGCTTCGTCAAGGACCTCTTCTCGCGTTATGGTGAATCGATTCACCATAATGCAAGAAGGAATATTGTGCTTCCTATGGGACCTTCGCTCGCGTTATGGTGAATTGATTCTCTGCAACATGAGGACTTTTTCATCCTTTGGCGTCGCCTCTCACGTTATGGTGAATTACAAATAAAGATACTTCTCAAGTACCCATACTGAGAGAGGAGGTGCCAAACGAATTAAAATAGTCTTCCTCGCAGTCAATTCACCATAATGCGAGGAGTCATAGGTTTTCAATTCACCTTAACGCGATGAAAAGACAAAGCAAGGAGTTCTGCAAGAATGAAACCAAAAGAACGAAATAACAAAAGAAGAAGGAAGCACAAAAGAGATAAAAATACCAGGAAAATGAATTGTATACAAACGTCACAGGAGATGGAGATGAAGGAGGTTAGAGGTTTGTCTTTGTCAGGAGGATGATTGATGAAGGAGGGTTGGAGGAGATAGTCGTTGATGGAGATGAAGGCCGTTGGTGGGGAGATAAATGAGAATACGAACTCCAAGAGAGGCAATAAATGAGATGGGTATCCTAGAGAGGCAATTAAAAACCGTTTTTAATGCTATGGGACACATCAACGCCGCGTTTTCACCCGCCATTCCATGAATGCCACATGGTAGCCCGCCATGTACCTAACACGTGTACACGCTATAGAGACTAATCAAAGCAAGAGAGGTAATTTTAATGCTATGTGACACGTCAGTGCCGCCTAGTCGCCCTGACAGCCCGCCAGCACGTGTGTTCGCTCTAAAGACTAATCAAAGCCGCTAAACACGCCACCTTTTCGTCCTCTTATCGATTTCGCCTTGTCCATCCTCCTGCTTGCCTCCAAGTGACTTCCGACTACCCCCACAGTACTGAACCAATATTCCACCTCCTACACGACAGTCTCCATCCATTCCCACGCATGAAATGTGAGTTTTTGTATATTACTTGATTGTTTTGTAAGTTTCTTATATATTCCTTGATTGTTTTGTTTTTTCTTCAACTGTTTGCCCTCTGCCATTGTTTTTTCTTCGACTGTTTGCCCTTTGCCATGGTGATTCGATTCACCTTAAAGCAGACGACGGGCCATTAGAATCTCAATATACGGCTCCATGTGTTATGGTGAATCGAATCACCAAAATGCAAGATGGAATGGTAAGAGATTCGCGATAATCCTCCTCCCGTTGTAGTAAATCGATTCACTATAACGCGAGGAGGATTGTTTTGCTTTGACTGGCCCTTAGTCTCGCGTTATGGTGAATCAATTCACTATAACGCAAGATCAAAGCTCAAAGGATTCACGATAATCCACCTCTTATTGGTGTCAATTAATTCACCTCCTACACGACAGTCTCCATCCATTCCCACGCATGAAATGTGAGTTTGTAGATTACTTGATTGTTTTGTGAGTTTCTTGTATATTCCTTGATTGTTTTGTTTTTTCTTCGACTGTTTGCCCTCTTCCATTGTTTTTTCTTCAACTGTTTGCCCTCTGCCATGGTGATTTGATTCACCTTAAAGCAGACGACGGGCCATTAGAATCTCAATACGGCTCCATGTGTTATGGTGAATCGAATCACCAAAATGCAATTGTAAGAGATTCGCAATAATCCTCCTCCCGTTGTAGTAAATCGATTCACTATAACGCGAGAAGGATTGTTTTGCTTTGACTGGCCCTTAGTCTCGCGTTATGGTGAATCAATTCACTATAACGCAAGATCAAAGCTCAAAGGATTCACGATAATCCACCTCTTATTGGTGTCAATTAATTCACCTCCTACACGACAGTCTCCATCCATTCCCACATGAAATGTGAGTTTTTGTATATTACTTGATTGTTTTGTGAGTTTCTTGTATATTCCTTGATTGTTTTGTTTTTTCTTCGACTGTTTGCCCTCTTCCATTGTTTTTTCTTCAACTGTTTGCCCTCTGCCATGGTGATTCAATTCACCTTAAAGCAGACGATGGGCCATTAGAATCTCAATACGGCTCCATGTGTTATGGTGAATCGAATCACCAAAATGCAAGATGGAATGGTAAGAGATTCGCGATAATCCTCCTCCCATTGTAGTAAATCGATTCACTATAACGCGAGGAGGATTGTTTTTCTTTGACTGGCCCTTAGTCTCGCGTTATGGTGAATCAATTCACTATAATGCAAGATCAAAGCTCAAAGGATTCACGATAATCCACCTCTTATTGGTGTCAATTAATTCACCATAATGCGAGGAGGATTATTGTGCTTCGGTGGGCCTTCATCTCGTGTTATGGTGAATGGATTCACCATAACGCGAGAAAGTGCATATTGCTTTCTTGGCCACCCTCTCTTGCTTTATGGTGAATTGTTAATCGTGCACTACTGAATAGCTAAGTTTTTTGCACTTGCTTGCATTTTCAGATGGCTCGTGTAAGGCATACAGCTAGACTCAAGGACAATGCAGGTCCCTTATCTAGTGGGAAGAAGATGGGCACTCTGAATGCCTCAAGATCGAGGAAATCAAGCAGTCCTACCCGATTATCCAAAATGCAGCCTAGACTAAGGTGTTTCGCAGAGCACTCGTCAGTACTGCGAGAAATCACAAAATTTATGAAGCACCCGACTGCTGCTATTCCAAGATTACCTTTCCAGAGGCTTGCCAGGAGAATTTGTGAGCAAAATGGAATTTTGTTTAGGTGGAAGGCATCGGCCCTGTTTTGCTTGCAGGAGGCCTCAGAGGATTGGATGATTGAATTTTTTTTGGATAGTTACGTTCTTGCTGCCCATGCACACAAAGTCACAGTGATGAACAAAGATTTTTTCAACCTAGTAGCCCTTCGTTTTAGATATGATAAGTTAATTAGACTAGTTACATTTACTGATGCACGAATGGTGTAAATTTTGGATGTCCGTCCTGTTCAAAAAGTGAGAATTGAAGAGGTGACCGAGGGAGTTCCAGAACATGAACATCAGACTCGGGTAAATTTTCAAACAAGCGCTCAAAGGGAACATCAAGTGGCAATGTTTGCATTGCAAACAAAAAGAGAAAATGTTCGCGCACTCCACACTATGAATCGGGAGGCGCTTCAATTTTTGTTGCCGGAGTTCTATGTACCCTATAATATTAGAGGGCAAAGATGTTATTTCCCGATTCATGCTAAGGAGATAAACATTTTGTTTGATCCTAGAACTGAAGCCAACAGAGTGCTCAGATGTATTTTAAGGTATACTCTTTTCTCTGTCCTCCCACAATTTTTCATTCTTGGCTCTTAAAGCTTATGCCTAACTCTTGATATGTCTCCTTGTGAAGTTTTGTTATTTCGTAATTGCCCGAGGATGTACAACATCGAGTGTTCCAGATTGATTCGCTGGTCTCAACACTGTTGCTAGTAGAGTCAGTTCCGTACCTCGATGTGCTGAATTGGTTTTGGGAGGTCCAGCTAGACGATGCTCGAGTATTTTTTTTGGCATATCATGAAAAGTGAGTTTGTCTCTCTATCTCTCTTGCATGATGTTTATACGAATCACCATACACGAGTTATATAGTGCTTCCTTTGGCTTGAAACTAATAGAAATCTATTTGGATGTGATGTAGTTCCCATTGGAGTCTTGTTCTAGTCGATGTGCAAGACAATGTTATTTACCTTGCAAATTCGACATTTGGTGTCCACCATGGCAATGTTTTGCTGTAAGTTAAAATCATTATGATACATATTATTGTTTGAGTTAGAAGTCCGGATTGATCAGGATATTGATTGGTCTTTGTTTGCAGTGGTGTCAGGAAACTAATGGCTGCTTATGAGAGCCTGAGCATGGACATCGACACCCTGGATCGAGCGACCATTTGAAGGGTTAGTGTGCCCAAACAAGAAGATGGTTATAGCTATGGGTGTGGAGGGTTGCACTTAATGCATTGTTGCTGCTACTACGGAGTATTTTTCAGCTCCCTTCAGAGGATGTAAGCATTTTTCAGCTCCCATACGCATGGGTACTCTTGTTTATCTTCTTGTATATTGTCATGTTGATCTTATTTATGCCTTGATGAATTGTGATGGCAGTTTCCATCCATGTCTCGTTACGTGGACCTAGACGTCCAAACGTTTAGGGAGGAAACGATTATGAAATTGATCGAGGTCGCAGAAGTAATGCCTCCAGACGGCCCAGTGGACTTTATCCCGCCCAATCCACGAGGGGGGATAGGCCCCCCTGAGCCTCTTACATGGGCTCCGTACTTGGGAGAAGAGCCATGGCTCCATCTTGAAGCCCAGTCCTATGGGTTCCAGTAATAAATAGTTTTTTCCTTATAGATGTGTTGTTGGATTGCTTCTTCCAACAAATGTACTCCACTCTGTAACATGCTGTTTGTAAATATACAGCTACACATGTACATTTATATTTTTTTGCACATATTTAGTGTTATTGGAGAGAGAACATCAATTGTAAATGCACTTTTAATTTGAAAATTAGAGGATCAAATTTGCTACTGTGTTCCTTCACTGCTTGTTTTCTTACTTTAGTTCTTTTTGTGTACATAAAAATTCAATTGGGAAATTTTTACCTTCAATACATTGTTTTAAACAATAAAGCATTACAAAAGCAATGTTCTGAATAGATAAGTTTATTGCATATGAAAAATACATTATCACCGTATACATGGTCACATCATATATCTTCTAGTGCCTCCAATTCATGTGGGGCTGCAACATCTTTACAAATGATCTGATGCTCTCTTCTTTTACTTAGCTTCCGACCATCGAGCTTGAAGCAAAATTGATCTGGAGGATTCTGAATAGCTACTTCTAATTCCTTCCTAACATATTCGAGAGTCCAATTCTCTTCCACTTCCAATGTCAATGATGGGTGACCCTATCGAATCATAACTATATCTATCAAGCAAGAGTGGCTGCCCTCTCTTGTATCTTGGTCCATGCTTTTCCAGTTGTTGTTGATCCATCGCCACCTTCTATAAGTAAATGACATGCACAGATGTTGCTTGGCAATATAGTATCTGATTCCAAAATATCATTAGGATAATTTTTCAAGTATAATCAAATAAGCTTTGTACAAAAATACATTTGAATGTTATAACACTCACCGAAATGCAATGTCGGAGGTGTTCAATCGACATTCGATCAAATCATCTCCCTTTGATGATTTCACTCTCCAACCTTTGTCAAACAAATGATCAAGCCAGGCTTCATCTATATCTTTGCACACAAAAGTTGTTCTAGTTTTTCTCAATTGTTTATAATCAGAAAATAAATCAAAACAACAAAGCATGCAATTGGAACAAACAAACTTAAGTGGACATTTCTTGCACCAATGCTAGGCTTCATAGCACATTTAATATCATTAAACATTTTGGTCCTGTATGACTCTATCACTTCTGTATCAAGCAATGGCCTCAGGACTATCAAGTGCAGGCAAAGGAATACGTTCCAACTTTCCATGTCGACTCGATTGAGTGGGCAAGGTATAAAATGAGTCATAGAAATATGTTCTACTTCTTGCGAGATCACTTGGTGCACGACCTTCATATTGAAGTTCCCCGTGACCCACAGCTAAATTCCTTTATGAGTCAGTGATTACTCACTTTAGGTGCCCTCTTGAGCTAGTGAGTGACAATAGCACACACTTCATCAATCAAGTGATACACCCACAAGAAATCCTCCCCCTACTATCCCCAAGCCAATGGCCAAGCCGAAAGCACAAATAAAGTCCTTTGTACCATCCTAATCAAAACAATTCATGCGGCTAGCCAAATTGGGAACAAAAGTTACCCGTGCAGCACTTTGGGTGTATCGTACATCCTACAAGACAGCCACTTATGCAACACCCTTTGGTTTGACCTATGGTACTGAAGCGGGCATGCCTATGGAGTTCTTAGTACCCAACTTGAGAATTCAGGTACAAGAGAAACTCATGGGCAATCTCCTGAGGAGCTGTCGACTTTTCGAACTTGAAAGGATTAATGAAACATGCCTTCGAGCCGTGTATAGTATGATAAACCAAGGCATAAACAGTGGTTTGACGACCAACTCAAAGATTAAAAAAAATGAGTGAGGGTGACATGGTCCTCATCTACAGCATGCAAAACCACAAAAATAAACTCAAATTCAGAGGCTTCATACCTTTCCTGGTCACTGAAACAACCCTTTAAGACTCAATGTGTGCATAGAAACACTCAACGGCGTCAAGATGGCGGGATATTTCAATGGTAGCAAACTAAAATGCTACTATGGCCCACTCACACTGAAACCACATTAAGGGCCATTCATGCCATAAAAACAATAAAAGAAATAGCATGAAGAAATGAAAGAAACGGCCCAAATGAGAAGCAAAAGAGCGGCAAGAAAAACTTCGAGGCAAAAACATCATGGTAAACATGGCCCAAGTAGTGGACCTCAAAGAAGAGGATTGGGAGGTGAAATCCGCATGGTTGTGGTTAGGAATGATCACCCCAAGGATTTTCACACAAAATTTCTCTCATCGATATAGGAGCTACTTAGAATCTGATGTCTTACGACATATGGCACCTCCATGGCACTCCCTTGGAAGGCCACCATTAATGAACACCCCAGACATGATCACTATTGCCGCCTCACAGGTCCCATGTTTAGGCACACTCACAACTCTGTTTCACATTGGCAATAACCCCTTGGAAGGAAATTTTTATGTGATGCCTGCAGCAATAGGAACAATGAACGAAGAGATCCTTCTAGGGCATGGATGGATAGGATACAACTGATGTCAAATTGATTGGGATGCAAGGACAACCACCCTGTAACAACTAGCCTCTAGCCAAGTTACATTCCTGATGACAGATCAAGAACCCTTGTCATCCAATCACCCACCCCAAGTCAATCATTCTCTTCCACTAACCACCATCACCATGCTCTCTGACGAGCACAAAACCATGCCACCTAAAAAGAGGCCTCTCCCCATGGTGAATATCCAATTGCCTCACCATACCTCATCGACACCAAGATCTACAACTACCCACACCCACATCAAAGAAGCCACTATCACTATTAACCCCACTAAAAGAACTAACCCACCCACCCCAAGTACAACTTCGACCCCAGGGCACACAATGCAAGAACCCTCACACCTGGGTGCCCAAGAAGCTCCTAGCAAACCAAGGCTATTATGTAGCTACCACAACTTTGTGTATTCCCCAAAGATCCACTTCCCAAACTCATGCCCCAGCAAAGCCAAACCCTCGCACCTCTCACCGACCTCCAATTCAACAGCCACAAGCCCACAAGCTACAGGAGAACCTCAGGCACAAACCTTCCACGAGGCTGAACCATCATCGCCACAACAACCTTGGCCTCGACCCACAACTACTTACAAGTGGATCCCTAAGCCTCTCCTACAAGCTCAATGCTTCTATGAAGGCAATCGGTAAATCTAGGTCCCACAACAACTAAGGTATACCATTCTTACTCCTATGATTCCACAACTGCAAAAATTTCAATGGAAGCCCAAGATAGCCTCCATTGCTACCACCACTACTACCACGCGGGACAAGAGAAAAGCAAAACTTCAGGAGGATGACATTCCCATACAACCCCCATCCCCTATACCCGACAATGATGTACCTTCGACTTTGGCTACTCCACCACCACCTCTTATCATCCGACTCCCCTGATGCACCCTCACCGATGCACCCTCAGGCAAACCCTTGCTTCTCCAAACCTAGTAGCTCCCTCCCATGAAACCTCCAAACTCCCGACAAAGCTACCAACCTCGCCGCCGAAACCTAATTGGAGCTTCTTCTCACTCTAGCAAACTGGGCAAGGAGTCGGTACAAAACCCGCAATGGGGTGCTGGCTACATAGCCCTAGGGTACAAAACCTCTTTACAGGGTGCCCCACAAAAAACAAAAGAGAAGATGATGATGAAAAGAAGCCATGGCTGTTCACTCATGAAGACACGGCCGTACCCTCCTAAAGCCACAGTCGTTCCTTCCTCACGAGTGAAGACACAAGTGTACCTTCCTGAAGCCACGGTCATTCCTTCCTCACCAGCGAAGCCACGGTCATAACCTGTTGAAGCCACGGTCGTTCCTTCCTCCCCAGTGAAGCCATGACCATACCCTCTTGAAGCCACGATCGTTCCTTCCTCACTAGTAAGGACACGGCCGTTCTCTTGTCAAAGGCTCAAACATGGATGTTCCCTCATGAAGCCACGGCCATTCCTTCCTCATTAGTGAAGACACATCCATTCCCTTGTCAAAGGCTCAGGCACGGCCGTACCCTCATGAAGCCACGATCGTTCCTTCCTCACTAGTGAAGACACGACCGTCCCATTGTCAAAGGCTCAAACACATGCGTACCCTATGAAGCCACGGACCGTTCACTCAAGAAGGCATGAGAATTCACTTTGCTAAGCCACGGCTGTACCTTCATGAAGCCACAGCAGTTCCTTCCCCAAAAGGGCCACTGCCTTCATTTCACTCACTTTTCTCTCTCCCCCCTAGCCAAACTATTGTAGTTTTTTCTATCGAGCTTTCACACTTGCCTACCAACCTTCTACCCTCAGTAGCATGGCCACCCCTGCACACAAACTCATTGTATGAGGTTCTCCCTCATACACCCTAGAAGAAGAAGAACCCTGCTAGGAGTACGGCAAGAACCCCACCCCCAGCTATCCCACCTGAGCGAGAACCTCATGCGCCAAGTAGCGGCCATACAGTACACAACCTCATGAAGAACAACCATAAGGTCACGCACAAGCTGTTGTACTACACCGACCCTTGCTACAGGGCGATCTCACTGATCTCGCTATAGTGGCCTGCCTGGAGCAGACAGGGCTTGGCAGTTTGCCCACAAAAAACCCTAGGGCTCGGACCTCCTCAACTACCTGTACATCACCAAAACATATGATGTCAACCAAGCTACAGGCCAGGTACTCAACAACAAGGGCCACCCCTAGATGATCCACCTTAGTTTGGACCTCGTTCGGAGAGGCGTTTCATCTCCCACACATGGAGCAACCTTACATCCGATTGGTCAATGTGATGCGCCATGTCCGCGGTGCCTACCAGGAGTCCACCACCAAGGATGGGGTGGAATGGCAAAACATTTCCCAGCAGGAGCTCATCAAGCCAGCCCCCACGCCCTCTCATTCCTCCTCACCACCCCTTGGACTGATCGCTTCAACAGGGGCCACATGTCCACCCCTTGGACTGATCGCTTCAACAGGGGCCACATGTCCACCCTTGCTCGTGTCCATCAAGGAGTGCATTTTAATCGAATACCTCCATAAAGAGTTCCATGCAGTTTGCACCAACCCCTAGGGAAAACCAACCCCTAGGGAAAACTCACAGAGCAACCTCTCTCCTCACTAAAGTCTTATACCATGCCATCAGCTGGTCGGAACTCCCTCGACCTGTTCAACTCCAGGGTGTCGCCCCCATTCCCACACCTCTGCCAGCACCCCACCCCTCTCCAACCTCTCCACCCCCCAAACGCCATCACCCCGACACCCAGGAGCCTGCTGTTGGGACTAACAAGGAGGACCAGGAAGCTGAAGCCCACAGAAGAGCACAAGAAGAGGAGCTGCGGCATACCGCTCAATTTCTTGAGTAAAACCTTTATGAGACCCCACCTCCTCGTGTCTCCTCTCCGCCCCCTCCCTTTTTCGAAGCAGGTCCTTCCTCCCCCGCCTCCTCCCAACGGAATACAATTGACACCCTACGATGGGCGCACACAGGCCACTTTCGTTCCCATGCAGCCTATTCCGAAGGCATTCACTCCACCCACAACACGGTCTCAGATTTCGCGTAGGGATTTTCCAACCTCGCCCGCGCGAGCTAACGACCTCAATGACCGAGTATATGTAGTGCCAACAACAGGAGAATGTCATGGCCGCACAGTAGCACATGATGATTACCAAGGCAGCAGACCCAGGAGACGCTCCATGAGGCTACGTTGGCCAACCAACACCTCTCGGCAACCTTGGAAGACCGCGAGGCAACCCTCGCCACCACACTCGCCAATCTCAGTGAGCTTCAACACCAACTACATGCTGCCCCCCAAGAAGCTGAACAACACACCCACCCAACTCTAGCAGAGAGATGTGCGCATGGAGGATGAAGGCAACCATATTCGCCTCTCCTTCAGCCAATACATGGAGGATGAAGGCAACCATATTCGCCTCTCCTTTAGCCAATACAGGGAAGTGGCCAAGAACACCCTTCATCCACCCCTCGGCAGCTGAAAGCCACCGAGACCCGTGCCCTTCTCCCTCCACCCACCCCTTCTGACCCAGTACCGAGTAACGTCAAACTCAAAGTCGACGCACTCATGGATTCAGCCAATAGAGCTCCCCTGCCGCCTTGCCACACCCCCACAAAACTCCACCCAAATCCTCGACCTCCACCACCGCGCCATCTACCTCAACCTCCTCCAGCACGACATTTTCATCGAGACGACCCCATCTACCCCACCACCCTCTCCTACATCCTCACCAAACTCCCATCTAATTCCATCTCTTTCCTTGTTACCCTCTTCTTCCAAGCCCAAAACTCCTTCGCTGAACCCCTCGACCTCTCCATTCCTAAGACGGACTCTTCTTGTACCCATACCCTTCCTCCAAAACCACCCAAGCCTTCCATTTTCACCAGCACCAAGGGTGGGAGACCATATATTAGGCCTACAAGTCTCTATGCCGCTACGAGCTCCCAACCTACAAGGCCTCCTTGTCCTCTACCAGCGATACCACCTCCAATTCCATGTCATCCAGGCCACACATCATGCAGTTCGATGATTCCCACGTGGCCTTCCCCCTCGCCTCCTCTCCGCAAGAAGCAGACGAAGCCCACACATTCTTTTATTCGAAGTGCCCCGATAACAACTCGGACAACAACGATGACAATGATGACGGCGACGAGATGGAGGTGCCGATCCGGGGCATCCCAACCCACCCAATACATCATCTCCTCCTCCACCAACCTCCACCCCCTTCTCCGTCTCCCAACAACCAGGCCCCAACTCTCAACCTCCACCACTTCACCCCCACCAGGAACCACAACCCTTTCTCTATTGCCCTCACAATTCTCTACACCCCCTCTCATACCCACCCCTCCTCCATCACCAACACCTCTACCATCCACCCTCCATCTTCATCTGGGCCTCCCCATCAACCTTTAAGATATTCCCTCGACATCAGCACGGCCCTTACCCTTCCTCAACGCCACCCTTGCCACGGCAACCTCTTCATCGATTGCTCATCCCCCTCGATCGCAACCATTGCCTGACCTCCCTTCCCCCACACCTCTAGAGGAAGGAGAGATACCCCCGCCGCCACCATAGGAGCATGAAGAAGTCGATCCACCCCCCCCCCCCCCTCAACCTTCCTCAACTGGCGCAACCCTCTGGATCGCACGAAATTTGAGCAGGCAATCAACATACTGTTCGATCGACAATTTGATCACATACCGACTGGACATCCATGTCCTTCGGCCTTATCTAGATGCCAAACACAGTGCTTGGAAGCGCCAACACCCACATCGTCAATGTGGTGGTTACTAGCGGCCTCCTTCCACCTGAACTTATCGGTTGAGCAGTCTATTTGGCACCAGCCTTTTCTACTAAAGCCATTCATCTTGGAGAAGTACTGCAAGGCACCCCGCCACCTGCGAATAAACCCCACATACTTGCCTATCCGCAAACGCTAGGCTTGGGACCTATTCTAGAAGGAGTAGACAACAAATTCCAAGCTGCAGTACAACTTTTCGTGGTTCGCACCACCAACATCCCATAGCCCATGCATATAGATCACCATGATGACCAAGATGCATGCCTTCATCGATATATGTGATCAGGTCCCCGACCCAACAATCGTGGCCACAATCTGCTTCTTCAACTTGATTATTACGCTTTTGGAGGCCTTCCCGGATTGGACCACTACTACGAGTGCAGTCAAGGCCTTGTTTTTTATCACAACAAAGGGCCGACATTGAAGCGGTTATTCGACTACTACAAGCGCATCCAATGGATGCCCACAGGCGCCTACAAACTTTCGAAGATATGATGGAGACCACATTTTGCACCAGCTACAAGATCTTCTATCGATCCCCCCCACGTCCCACGTCGCGGTACAACTTCATCCGCACCTAGTCCATCTACTCCCACTGAGTCTGCTTGCCAGCTTCGAGGAAGGATTTGAATTAGGGAAAGAAAGGTCATTTTTAAACATGGTTACGCTTCTTGTAACTCATTATTATGTAACCACACTATGTGCTTAAAAAAGATATATGGCATAACCAAGCTAACGACTTGTGTAATGCCAATCCCACAAGAATAATCCTAGGTGTACATAGAGCTAGGATATCAATTTTGGGCTCCCAATTGTTAAATGAGCGGCCGACCATTGTAAAAAGTAAGCTCATGTATATAAGTGGCTTATGAAAGATGAAAAGGAACAATCCCATTATCACAATTGAGTTTTGCCTTCTCACTCTCACTCTCTTGTGGCTATGATGGTAAGCTTGTGATTGTTGATGCTTGCTTGCTTGATTGTGATTGTATGCATGTCGGTGATGGTTCTTGTGTTGCTTCCTCTTCTCCCTCTCCTTGTCTTCTTCTTGAGATCACTTTTGCACACACATGCATGGAGTAGAGGTTGAGCTATCCATAGCTCCCTTCCTCTTTGCTCTCTACCTAGCTTGTGGAAGCTCCATTTGAGTGACACAAGTGAAGGTGGAGTGAGCCCCTAGCAGCCTCACATAGAGGGGTTAACCCTCATTAGGATTGGCTATTTGCTAGTTCTCGAACCCGACCCTTGCATGGTCTTCCTTCTCTTCTCCTCTAGCTCTCTTGTACAAGGTCGCAAGTTGATTTGTTTAACAAGTGGATATACATGTGACTGAAGATTAACACCTTAGAAAATGGTTTAAGTGAATGAACCCTTAGAAAGTGGCTTAGGTGGAGATACTTGTGACTGAAGATAACACCTAAGGGACATGTTCCTTCATTCTAGAGCTAGTTTCTAAATTCTCCTAAATCTTTCAGACAAGGCAAGCCTACCAAACAGTTCCTAGTAGTGTGAACTATATCATGGACTACGTAGTTGGATTTATGGCACATTTGCATGAGAATTCCTTGGTGGGACTGTGACCTTGGGAGATACATCCTTCAAGGGACCAAGCTATTGGTTAGCTGGCCACACCAATGACAATAAGCACATGCCTTGTAGCTGTGGACTCCATCGAAATTGCGTTGGTTTCTAGCTTCAGAGTGGCTTCGCGTTGTATTCGGTTTGGAGCTTATGGTTCGCAATAGGCTGCAGATTAAAAATAAAATAAACATTGTTCACTTTGCAGATATGTAGACCATTGCCAGATTTCAGTTTGTCATGTCCTTAGTGTAATCACACAGCTTACACACCAAAACGTGGCACCTATTTACAAAAATGAATTGCATATTTTTGGAATCTAGATGATACAACAAGGTTCAAACAGACCAGGCAGAAGGAAACACAAGCAGTCCTCAAGCTGCAACCGAAACCACGGCTTCATCCAGGGCAGCTACACCAGGCAGAACCTTGCCTTCCAACAGCTCCAAGCTAGCACCACCACCAGTAGAGATGTGGCTCATCTTCTCTGCCACACCTACCTTTTCGACTGCGGCAACCGAGTCACCACCACCGATGATTGTTGTAACCCCTTTCCCGCTCAAGTCGGCCAACTTCTTTGCAATTGCCTGCACACAATGCAAGTATTAACAATCAACTAGATGCAAAACAGCAAGGGAAGCTATGTCATAAAGCCTCGGAGCCTCCAATACATAGTCATTCTTCCACAACTACTGTCCACGAGGAATACCTCCGTTCCTGCTGCAAACTTGTCAAACTCAAAGACACCCATGGGGCCGTTCCAGATCACAGTTTTGGTAGTCTCCAAGGCCTCGCTGAATGTCTTGATGGAGTCAGGGCCAATATCAAGACCCATCCATCCGTCAGGAATGGCTGATGAAGGCACAATCTGGTGAAACGTAAGAAATAATACAGTCAGACAACATCAAACACCACCAAACAGTTTCTTTTGATCTCCATTGCAACATGCATGACCTTGCCGGTCATCGAATGACTGACGGCATAGAACATGCATGACCTTGCCAATCACATATCATACGATGGAATTGGAGCATGCATGACCTTGTCAATCCCATAACAGCATGTAACAAGATATGAAGTAGCAGGCCTTGCTACTTTGCATCACCCAAACAAGAAAGAAGACTAATGTTTACCTTGCTGTTGGCATCAGGTGCGAATTTATCTGCTATGACAACATCAGTTGGCAGTATGAGAGAGACCCCTTTGGCTTTGGCTTTCTCCATGAGACTTGTAGCAAGCGCCAGTTTATCTTCCTCAACTAGAGAGGAACCTACAGAAAGACCTTGTGCTTTGTAGAAGGTGAAGATCATTCCACCACCAAGTAACAAGACATCACACTTCTCCAGCAGAGACTCAATGACACCAATCTTGGATGACACTTTGGATCCTCCAACAATGGCTGCGAAGGGGCGGGTTGGTTTGGACACTGCACCATCCAAGTAGTCGAGCTCCTGCAGCAAGGAAACTGTTAACTATTCTTTCCAACACATGCACAAGCACATGAACATACACATGCACGAAGCTATGCCCTTCAATGACTTTACATATTAAGCTACTAAGAAAGGCAATGGTAAGAGACCTTCTGTAGGAGGAAACCAGCCACAGAGGGGCTCAGATATTTTGTCACACCTTCAGTCGAGGCATGTGCTCGGTGGGCTGTGCCAAAAGCATCGTTGACATAAAGATCAGCAACAGCAGCCAGCTTCTTAGCATGCTCGGGGTCATTCTTCTCTTCCTCTTTGTAGAACCTCACATTTTCTAGGAGCAATACTCCTCCATTGGGAAGGGCAGTCACTTTCTTCTCCACCTCCTCTCCGATTGAGTCATCTGCCTTCTCAACCTATGCAAACCCAAAATAGGATCAAAGAAATAAGAGCCAACCTAGACACCTAGTCCATGTGACTGTGGTATTGGGTCTACCACCTTCGCCGTTTAGTCCAGATTAATTCAACCCACCATACCACAGCTTTCAGGCCCATTCAGGTATTCAAAAGAATGACTGACAAGATTAGATAAGAAATGACATGTATACCTTGATGCCCAGGAGTTCAGAGAGCCTAGGAATCAAGGGAGTCAACCTGTACTTCTCGGTGACACCTTTAGGTCGGCCCTGCACAAGCATAAACATACAAGTAGCACAACGGTAGGGCGGTTTTTAGCTGCAAAATTCTCAGCATATGCAGAAATAAAGGTGTTAGTTTAAGACCTTCAGCATAAAAGAGGGTGGAGAAACTCTAGACGTGCTAAAGTACAAGGGTATTACTCAGAGGGTCAGGCATGAAGTTGGTGTCGTATAGTAAGTGAATCTGCAGGGAAGCTGAGGGCAATTAAGCAGAGAAGGGTTTTAAAGAAACAAGGGGGTTGGGCATTAGAAGCCAACATGAGAAATCAGCCATAGGACTGTGAAGAAACAAAAAATTGCTCACTAGAAGGAAAGGTGTAATAAGCACACATGGGCTTTTGAAGAAACAAGGTAGGGCATTGCTCATCAGAAGCTAATGGGCAGTCAAACACACATGGGTTTAGAAACACCAAGGAAAGGCTTATCAGAAGCAGATATGCAGCTCAGCACACTTAGCAAGGAGTTGAGATAAAGTTAACAAGCAGAGAAGAAGAGGGGGCTTACCAAATGACTGGAGAGGATGACCTTGGCACCGTTGTCAATGAGATACTTGATGGTGGGGATGGCAGCCCTTATCCTTGTATCATCAGTAATGTTGAAGCTGTCATCAAGGGGCACATTCAAATCAGCCCTCACAAACACCTTCTTTCCGTTGAGATCACCGTCCTTGAGATCCCCCACACTCCTCTTGGCCATGCACACCACCACCCCCTTGCTCCCCCTGCCACCTGGCCTGCTAACTTGGCTTGCCACTGTGGCCACCAGATCATGCTCCACTCCAAACACATTAGTGAACCTCTGCTTGTGACTGTTTCCTGCAACCAAGCCATTGAAGGAGTGTAGGCGTGGCTGTTGCCGTGCCGCCGTCAATGCCGCTCGGGAAGAGGAGGAGGATGATGCCGGTGAGGGAATGGGCGTGGTTGCAGAGAGCTTGGTAGCTGCTGCAACATGGCTAAGAGATGCTGTAGCAGCAGCCATGGATATGGTGTAAGTAACAACTATACACAAGAGGAGGTTGGGCTCTGTGGGGATAGGCTAGCTATGTGCAAATGATGCAAGCGATCATGTGTGAGGAGGATATATGGAATGGATTCCTGGTGGTGGCCCCTAAACGTTCATTGTCTCTTGAGAAGCTGGATAAAATCAAAAGCTTTTGTTGGGCAGCTTTTTTTTTTTCCAAGCGAAAAACTGTCGAAAATTAGTGGATATCCTTTAATTTGGATTTTCTGTGCAATGAAATTTTTACATGAGAAGGCCCCTGAAAAGCGATCTTGGATAAGGTGCTCACTCACTAACGGTGAGGCCCCATCTTCACACAACAAATATGAGGTGCACAAGTAATATCAAAGGGGCTTTCTTCTACATGTGAGCTCCACCACCACTTAGCGCCCTTTTAGTGAAAACCCACATATACCCTGGGCTTTCTACATGTGAGCTCCACCACCACTTAAGCACCCTTTTCTAGTGAAAACCCATTGTGACAGTTTCACGGATCATCGGGCGGGTGTTGTGGCTAATTAGTTAAGGGGTGTGCCTTCTACCAATGAGATCAGTGGTTCAATTCCGTGCTAGAGCCACACTCATTTGGTGATCCAACCTTCAAGCAAAATTTATGTTAGTTCTCTCACAAAAAAGTTGTTGTTTAAGAGCAGTCTTTATCACCCTTACCAAGTGGTCTTATATGCCATATTGAGAGCAAGGGGCTGATTTCCATGCTAGGAGAATCTGACAGTTGTGAGTTCAACCTTTCAAAATCATATTTGTCCACTTCAAAGAAGAGAGGAAGCTTGCTAGCTTCTCCCTCATGAGTGATCAGATTACAGAGGTCCAAGCATTGGATTGGTAGAACTTGAGGGCCTCACCACCCTTGAGGCTTCCATTCTCATGTTCAATGTGCTTTCACACTTTAGATGAGTTATACTCCTTGGTGAAGACAATGCTTGTTGTGAAGCTACAACTTCCTTAGATACACATAGATAAACTACTAAAGAGTGGACAAGGCAAGAGGGTGAGAAGGGGTTCCAATTTTGCGTAACAGGGCAAGAGGGTGAGAAGGGGTTCCAATTTTGCGTAACAGAGGAAAGGGGGAAGGTTACAGTTTGCACCAATTTTCAACTGAATTTTGGGCTTCTACTACAGGCCTTAAGGGCTGGCTATGGTGCCCCCTTCACACTAGTTTGATTTCCCAAGGTATGGGAGAAAGTGTGGGTAAGAGAGAAAGCTTCAAGACATAGGCTATGGAGGTTACCACAAATCCTTCCACATAGGTAGAAAGTTGGCACATATTTTAGCATGCAAAGAGAGAATACTAAAAAATCTTTATTCTTTCAACTTTTTGATAACTCCCCCAAGTGCTACTAGAAGTCCTAAGTTTAGCAAGAAGACGGGAGGTTGTGCCAAGTGGAGGGAAGGGAAGCATGGGAGAGCCACCTAAATGCTAATTTGAATTTCTAGATATTTCAATTATTTTTATTAATGCCTAGACCATGGCAACCTTAGCTTCCCTAAGGTGTGGTCATAATTGATAAAATGCCCATATATTATCTAAGATGAATGCAATTTCACATCATTTGCTCAATAAAACCATGGTACTAATGCGTCTAAACAACCCCGAGTTAACTTTTACATAATTTGCTCATGTTCCACCTAAATAGCAACTTTGAACCCACGGAAGAAACCTAGTCTAGGTCATCCTAGCCTAGACAAAGTATCACACACCAAAGTTAAAAGAAAAAGGTTGATGGGGACATGATTACAAGTTACTAAGCCAAGTTTTAGCTTTTTATTAAAGGGCTTACCAATTTGTCATCAAAACATCAACTAAGCATGCTAGTTAACTAAAGCACCTTAAAAATACCTTGAGTAAAGGCTTCAACCATAATCCCTTACACAGTAGGAAAATTCTATTTATTTCTTGCTCTATCTGTTGATTCATGTGCACTGACCCATCTATTTACACAAGAAAAGGAACATTTCTAGCGACCAAACTGATGAAGTTAGGCCCCAAAGCTTGAAGCCCTTGTTAGAGAACGTACCTCACACAAGACCATATCAATCTCTTGTTCAATTTTGGGTTAGAGTTTTAAACAAAATTTGGCATTTTATTTAAGCACATAGATTTTTAGATCACCAAGAGTCCATACTGCCAAGAAATAAGAGTAGGGGTCACTTTACATGACAGTATGAGCATAGGTTATGGTGTCGAGTTTCCTCGGTACCAACAATGGGTTCTATCATCATTCCCATGGTGTTGGCAATAATAATGAGCACAAAACTATTGTTGTCTAGGCCTCAACATTGAACACTCTATACTTGTATGATTACAGTGCTGCGATAAATTATGTACTAAACCATATCTTTTGGAAATACATGTGGGTGTCCTGCTTGAGAAATGAGAGAAGATCTTGGTGGGATCATCAATTCATCCCATGGCCACACAAATTTGATCGAATTTCTTTAAGTAGTATTGAATGGGATCTCCAGCTCCGTCAAATTTGATCATCATCCTTGAGATGTGGATTGGCCTGATTTTTCCCAACTCTGAGCCTGTAGAGGCACTATGTTTATCACAACCAACCTTCCCATTTCAAATGCAATCCTTAGCATGTCTTCTGCATATTCACATGGCGGTGGAATATAAGGGAGAGGTTGCACAAAATACTCTCATCCAAGATTTACATGGGGTTGGGCTATGTGTTTTCCATGGCACTTGTCCTCTGCCAGCCTAACCTTGAGGCTACAGGCTTGTTGCAGATGAGGACATGCTCTGTGAATGCTTGCATGGATGCCTTTGTGATGAGTTCATCCTTGAAATGGCTTCTTAGCTCTCCCTATGCTCCCTATTCCTCATCTAAACAAAGAAGAACTTGAACTTGGTTCCGTGGTAAAGGCATTTCTAAAATGAGGTCATCTAAAGAGTAGGAGTCCTACTTATACTGTGTGCACTTGTTGTTGAGTTTATTGAGGAACACTTGTTTCTTGGTGGAACAACAAAAGTGACATGTCTTGTTTGCCATACTGTGGTTGTTGGGAAGCTTGTCTCGGTGATGGTTTACTTGGGATAAACATAGCTCAAGAGTGACACCAAATGCTTTAAAATATTACGGGATGGCTTCTTGTGGGAGTGAACCTTGAAGTTCCTAGTCATACTCCTGCTCCTTCACTACTGGAGCTATGCCCTAAAGTAGGGCGGTTGAATGTCTTCTTTATAAAATTTCAAGCGATAATGACAAAGCCACATTTGGCAAGACTTAAGTTCAGAGGATCGTTGGTGGTGGGGACTCCTACTTCTCCAAATGTTCCCATGTTTCTCCACTCATATCCTATTGGAAATTGGGGGCCACTTCCCAGGAGGTCACCCATCCCAGTAGTGTTCACGCCATTGCGCACTTAACCTCCACCACTCTAATGCCTTCTAAGCCACGAAAATTGGTGGAGGAGGGATGACAATGGCCCTTCTCTTTTATTATTTATGTATGATCTCATTATCCTTGGCACTATGCATGTGGTATGTAGATGGTCGGGCCATGACTTTCCAACACCCTCCCTCGAGGCCAAGACGTAGGGTTCCCAGAGTCTCTAACGAAATTTGGCTCAGAGGTCTACCTGCTCTCACAGAGATGTCACCCGATTGTTCCAACATATGCTTGCCTACTAGTGATTACTCTAGGCATACCAGCACAATGTAGCCTTCTTAGTCATACATGCATTCAACCCTCGTTCAACTCCACCGAGAGGAATTGGCAAGTCGACTAGGTCTATTAACAACATCTCAACATGCCCTCCTTAGCTTTGATACCATGTTGGAAACTGGGGGCCACTTCCGAGGAGGTCACCCATCCCAGTAGTGTTCACACCATTGTGTGCTTAACCTCCACCACTCTAATCCCTTCCAAGCCACAAAAATTGGTGGAGGGGGGATGATAATGGCCCTTGTCTTTTATTATTTATGTATGATCTCATTATCCTTGGAACTATGCATGTGGTATGTAGACAGTCAGCAGACCATGACCTTCCACTTCACATCTGTATGTTGTTGGCTTATTTCCTCCCAAGGCTCCTCGTTTAAGGTGGATTCAAAGGAGTCTAGACTTCATAATAGGAAGGGAGCACTCTGCTAAGTCATTTGTTGGGATCAAAGACTTGGTGGGTTTAAGTGATTGTGATTTGATGCACAGCAATTGATTGTATTATCATTTCTGACAATTAGTCCAAAACGGGTTCGCATCGAAGGTCCGTGGTACTTTTGGATCCAGTATAAAAATGTTTCGAACAAGTTTAGTTTAGTTTAGTTTTTTTCCCCTTTTTTTCCTCTACTGCTAGGCTCATGTCTACAGGTTCAGGTCTGCAGGTTCACATGTTTGGGTTCATGTCTCTATAATCATATATCTATTCTCACGTATGTAGGTTCATGTGCTTAGGTTCATGCCTCTAGACTCATGTCTATAGGTGTGAATGTACAGGCTTGCATTTATACGCGTATGTCTATAGGCTCACATCTTTTTTTTCTGAACTCGCATGTAGGTTCATGTCCCTAGATTCATGCCTCTAGACTTACCTCTATAGGTGTGAATGTATAGGCTCACATGAGTCTACGTGTGTGAATGTACAGGCTTGCATATATAGGCACATATCTATAGGCTCACTTTTTTTAATACAAACTCAGTCCATGTCTGTAGGCTCACATCTATTAAAGTAGCTCACGTACTTCCCTTATATGAAATAAGCCTACCTGGGGCACGAAGTCTAGGAACTGGGCCTATGACAGGGTTGGTGTGCCCCCTATTGGGTTATAAATGTACTTTAATTCTCCACAATTATGAGGGACAATAAATTTTCTTGGAATTTGTATTATATGATAAAAAAACCTTTTAAAGACATGAGTAGTTGTGTCTATATGAGTCTTTATGGAAGTAATAATTGATCCGTACAATGTTAGGCATACCCTCGGGGGGGTCACTCACAAAAAAATGTAAATATCACGTGCGTTCAACAGAAGCATATTTTTAATTTATGAAACTTACAGAAATATATTTACATAAGGGTATGATTTAAAATTTTTTCAAAAAAATTTACAGATTCATAAAGAAAAGGGGATATTATATGGATAAAAAAATTCACAGATAAAGGATTTAAAATATAGGCCTTGAACGCACGCGATAGGGGTATTCTACATATAGTGACCCCCCCCCGAGGGCATACCTACCTCTAGACTCATGTCTGTAGGCTCATGTGTCTAGTCTCATAGATCACGTATCTAGGCTTATGTCTATAGTCTCGTGTCCAAGATCATGGCTCATGTATCTAGGCTTATGTCTATAGGCTCATAGACTCATGTGTCCCAGGATCATGGCCCATGTATCTAGGCTTATGTATATAGGCTACATGGGGCTATGGGCTTATGGCATCCCCTTCCACCTAAGAGTTGGTTTGTCCTAGTTTTTGATGATTTTATATATATTTTTGACTTGATGGGGTGTAATTAATGGTCCTTATCTTAGTTTTAATGATTGTTAATGTAACTAATTAAATGTTGTTTGATTGTTGTTTGGTTGTTTAGCAATGCAAGAAAAAATGTGTAATACATAAACAAAAATTGACAATCCCACTCTAATTCAACCTAATGGAACTCAATGCTCATGCTTCTAACATAATCACAATTGCTAGCTAATCCTTGGATTAAGGCAATGAAATCTAAGCCTCTTGGGCTCCAATTTCATATAAATCACTAAAGGACCAAGGTTTTTCCCTACTAATAGATGAAAATAGAATGCTCTAATGTAAAATAAACTTCAAATCAAAATCAAACACACAAACAAACATATCCAGAGGCTCTAAAAAACTGTATGTTTTTTGGAATGTGACCTCCTAATGAATACCGGGCAATATTGGGTAATCCCAATAGCTTGGAATAGATGAAAAAAGTTAGCTCAGTCCTACGCTAGTCCCTGATAGCACTGTGAAATATGTTCAAGTCAAGAGCTTATCTTAGCCTTGCCAAAACATGTGTTATTGGGTCTTGAGCCACAAATACAACTTCCCATTATGGATGCCCTAGCTCATCTACCATCACATCCTCACTCTGTATCACACCAAAATGCTCCTTTTTCTCATGGGATGAAGGGATAGCTCTCTATACCTTGATGGAGGCAAGAAGAGATGGTCTTTCGTGATGGTTCTCTCTCACAAAAGGTGAGGGAAGAAGAAGAATCTATTGTAAGAAGAAAAACTATACTCAAACCTATCTAGCATATCAAGGAAATAAGATTCAATGGCATACAAGTAAGCAAGAGGAGGAAGATGAGAGCTCACAAGTAAACTGTTGCAAGGGAATGATTTCGCATTGCTTATTATAAAAATGACTTATATACAAATGAATAGTTTTTATAATAGGTTGGCCAAACTTAAAAACGGTCTAGCCTCTATTATTAGTCTTAAGCAGCTATGTACACTAAGTCCCTAGACTTTTGCTATTCGACATTAAGTGCACGGCAAGGCTTCTTTATATGTTCCAAAGTCATCTTATAAAGTTATAAGGGTCCATTTTCATGCCTGTTCCCATGGGTAAAATGGTGAAATATCTTATGGTAAGTCAAGTAGGAAAAACCATATCAACTAATTGAGTGTATACCCACCTTCCTAGTGGGGTTGCATCACCCAAGTCCCCAAGTTAGTGTTGAACCTAAGTCTATGGTGAAGTTGCTAGGAGGGTGCAAAGGTGTGGATGGTATAGGGTACATTATGAAGTGGGTAGCCAAGGGAAAGTCGTATAAGTTGGGACCAATCTACAGCCAAATGCATGGCAAAGTGATGGGAAGCTTTGGGTAGCCTTGATGATGGGCAGACATCTTGTTGAGGCAGCATGGAAAATGATAGGCAATTTAGAGGTTCTTCATGCTAGGCCCCTATTAGTTGTGGCCCGTCAACATGAGGTGGTTAGTAGAAGTGGTTTCCCACCTTGGTGGAGAGAGCACCAGCACCACCATGGAATGATTTGCAAGAGTAAAGGGTTGTCCGAATCTACATGGCATGACATGAGAGTTTGTCCTAATTCACCACCTCTACTACTTGTATTGAGAAGCTTCTTTGTGTGGCAAAAACATCAGTCGCAATCTCACTGCCTAATTTTGAGAGATAAGGATTCTATTTGTCAAAAATATTGGCTAAGGTGACATGAGAGTATGCCCCAATCTCACCGCCTCTGAGAGTATGCCCCGATCTCACCTCTGTTGCTATTGATGTTGAGAGGTGATGAGTTTAAGGGCATCAAATACAAGGTGGTGTTGACCAAGCTCAATGGTGAAGGCAATACAAACAAGGAGTTTGAGGAATGGGCCAACAAGATGGACTTGAATTGTGAAATTAATCCTCATACGGAGAGGGAAAAGGTGTACTATGCCACTTTGCATGTCCAATGATCCTACTTGAGACCATGAAGATGAGGTTAAGGGCATCAAAGACAAGGTAATGTTGAAGGAAATACAAATGAGGAGTTTGAGGAATGGACCAACAAGATGGACTTGTACTTTGAACCTCAATCCTTGCGCAAAGAGGTCCAAGGTATATTATGCCACTTTGCATCTTGAGGGTTATGCTCATACTTGGTGGGTGACATCTTAGCATCAACAACTATGTGATCACTTTATGAGATGACTTCAAGGAGGAAATGCATGACACATTCACCTCAAAGCTTTAAAAGGATAATCTACTTGCTCAATGGTATGATTTGGAACAACTTTACAAGAGTGTGAGAGAGTACTCACAACAATTTTTGAAGCTATCTTTGGAGGTGGAAGGCATCAAACTAAGATAATGAAGTTTGTCAAAGGGCTATAAAGGAACATAAGGCTGGATGTCAAAGCTCAACGACCCTCAAGCTTGAGTGAAGCTATGTCATGACATCTCAAGAGAATGAGCTCACCATGATGATATCATTGAGTGCAAAATCACTGTGTCAGATGTTACCTTTAGGTAAGATTACACTACTGTTGATTGTTTATAGTTTTTATTCATTCATTGCAAGACACCGATCGTTAATTGTTGTTGTTGTTTCTATGTTTTTATGTTTGTTGTTGATTGTTGATTTTGCCTCTACCGCGTGGAGAAGAAAAAAGCAGGGAGAAGAAAAACGCAGGGAGAAGCAAGGGTGTGGAGCAGATAGGCACAAGTAAATCATCTTCTCTCTCTCTCTCTTTCTCTCTCTGTCTCTCTGTCTCTCTCTCTCTCTCCATAAAAAATTGTCTCACCCTAGCAGAGCCTTGCGAAAACAAATTGCATGATGGTAATGGTGATACCCTAAACCAGAATCAATCTTTCCCTCCCTCTTTCTCCACCAAACATAATCTGAATAATAGCTTGTTGTGCAGAGATTTGGTAGAAGGAGAGTTTACCTCCTCTCTCTCTCTCTCCCCCATGCACATAGTAGGGAAGTTGCACGCAATCAATGAATCTTGATTAACTAATCTATATTTACAGTTCATATCATCAATAATTATACTAATAAATTCATCTTTATTAACTTTTCAAAATTAATAGATTAAACCGATTCATTACTAATTAAACTGGTTATACTAACTTTTCGTTCACAGTCTAATTTGACTAACTTGTGAGATTAATGCATTTAATCACTAATTTGACTAACCTGTGAGATTAATGCATTTAATCTATCACTATTTATTAATGCATTTCATTAAATTGTCTCTAATCTATAATCTGGCAAGTCATTTAATCTAAGATTAGGCTTATGTTAGCATGCTTTCTTGCTTTTGAGGAGTCCTGTAAATAAGAAAGATGTATTGCATACCTATATGTGGATTCACTTTGTCTCTTTTGCTCTTTGAATGGATTCGCTTTGTCTCTTTTGCTCTTTGAATGGATTCGCTTTAGCTCTTTTGCTCGTCAAATAGATATCTTTGTCTCTAGAGTTAAACTAGAAGTAAAATCCTCCATAAAAATGAAAACCACCTCTTTCAATCTAGAGCCATTCACACAACATGAAGATTTAGATAGTGGACTATTACCTTGGTCACCCACTTGGCCAAATCCTTGGGCATCCACTTAACCAAATCCTTGGATACCATAATGGCTAGACATGGGAATTGGACAAAGATATGGACAACTATTAAATTTGTCCAAATCCCTTACGTATCCATGGAACCTAGAATATAACCTTTCTCACCCACTTAGCCCAATCATTAGGTATCCATTTAACCAAACCCTTGGACAAAAGTTCTAGCTTTACATGGGAGTTGGACAATGATATGGAAATTGATTCAATTTGTCTAAATCCCACGAACATACATTTGGCCAACTGTCCAAATCTATATTGAATAGAAATGCATAATGACCATCACATGTGACCTTGCTCTTTTGGGGAATTGCCTAATGGTAATCCCTGTTGGGGACTTGTCTAATGCTCATCTCACTAGATTTGGCCAACTCTTCAATATAAATTTGTACAATTGTCCAAATCTAACTATAATTTGTAGCTCAATTCTATTGGGGACTTCCATAATGCTCCTCCCACTAGAATTCACCCCTGTTGGAGACTTGCCCAAGGCTAACCCTTATTGGGGATTTGTCTAATGCTCTGTACAGGGGTGTGAAATACCCTATACTCTAAACACAGAAAGACCATATTTTCAAGAATCTGACCTAACCCTAATATCTCTCACAATACACACACAGATCTGAATATCCACCACTCACAGTAATTGCACCACATCATAATCAATCTAATAACATATCATGAACATCATCATAGAACATTAATCAGAAATAGGCAAAACAATGGAAATGGAGGGAAGACTCTGATTATATTCAATAGCATTGTGCTTGACCCAAAACATGCAACTACAAAAGATCTCTATCTATCTATCTATATCCTGACCATCCGAGTGTACGCCTCCATATATGCTCTTAGCATGGCATCTTCCCATATCACATGACATTCACACGTCTTGAAGTTATCAGTTATAGTTGCTTTTACATCATACATGCCACTATCAGATATTACACCTAGTCGGATATTCCACTTAATATCGAGTATTCCACCTAGTGCCTAAAGACTGATCTGTTAAGGTTCAACATGCTCATATCACTAGGTTTTGTCAACCATTCCATATAGATTTGGACAATTGTCCAAATCTAACTCTAACCCGTAGCTTGATTCTATCGGGGACTTTCATAATGCTCCTTCCACTAGAACTCACCCCCCTATCGAAGACTTGTCTAAGGCTAACCCTTATTATTGGGGATTTTTTTATGCTCATATCACTGTGTTTGGCTAACCATTCAATATAGATTTGGATAATTGTCTAGATCTAACTACAATTAATATCTTCTTGCTGTTGTTGCGAACTTCCATAATTCTCCTCTCATTAGGCCGCAACCCTATTGGAGACCTTGACTAAGTCCAACCCTTAATACGGATTTGTCTAATGCTCTTCTCATTGGATTTAGCTACAACCATTCCTTGATATATATTTGGACAAATCTATATACATACATACACCACTCTTATTGGGGATTTTCCTAATTCTCTTCTTACTATAACCATTCAGTAAAGATTTGGACAATTATCTAAATCTATATAACATTTAGAGCTCACTCATATTAGTAGCTGATACTCTTCTCAAAAGATTTGACTAACCATTCAATACATGGATTTGGACAATTGTCCTAATCTATCTATAGTTCATAGCTCACTCCTAATGGGGATTTTTTTATAAGTACAAGTTTCCATCTTGTAACCTAATTGAACTGGAGTTTAAACCTTAATTTGCACACACTCATGTGATGAGTTTTTTTCATTTTTATCCACCTTAGTTTAGCATTGTGATTAGTGTAAGATTAGTTTATGATTAGGTAAATGTCATTAGGATGTGTAGTAGGAGAGCTCGATCCATGATTTCAACATATTGGACTTGCCTAAGGCTAGCCCTTTTTGGGGACTTTCCTAATGCTCATATCACCACATTTGAAAATATATTTGGACAACTGTCCAAATCTAACTACAATACATAGCTCACTCCTATTGGGGACTTCCAAAATTCTACTCTCACTAGACCTCACCCCCCATATTGAAGACCTACCTAAGGCTAACCCTTATTGGGGATTTTTCTAATGCTCCTCTCACTAGATTTGACCAACCATTTAACATAGATATACAATTTATAGCTCCCTCTTATTGGGGACTCACCTAATGCTCCTCTTATAGATTTGACCAACTGTTTAGTATAAATTTAGATAATTCTCCAAATCTATAAACAATTCATATCTCACTCCTATTAAGGACTTTCCTAATGCTCTTCACAATAGATTTCGCTAACCATTCAATACAATTATCCAAATATACATACACTTCATAGCTCACTCCCTCTCATATCCCTTTAAAGTATTTAACTAAGTCTAGTATTTTAACTTCATCCCTCTACAGTACTCAATCATGATCTAATTAATAGATTGTTTTTTTTTTGTAAATGTTAAATGATTAAAAATTTTAAAGATCTACAAAATGTATGAAACTAAGTAAGTTGATGACATCAAACTTTGAATAGGTGCAAAATGTCAAAGAGGAAGACATCATCCACTACTGCTAAAAGGTCCAAGGGAACCTCAAGGCTTGAGATTTTTGATGGTGTTAATGATGACAAGGCATGGACTTGGTACCTTGACTTCTACAATGAAGATGGGAAGCCAATGAAACATGTGCAATTGTTTGCATTAAACCCAACAAAGAGGCATACAAAAAGATTGTAGTACAAGCATTATTTCAGGAGATTGTAGGAAAAGAAGGAGTTCCATGAATTCGTGTGGATATTAGAGACTCTAATAAATCATACTTGTTGGATGAATTTTCTTATGATGATGCAAAGATGAAGATCGATGGTGCTCAATCTATGTTAACAATGGGTTAGTGTATAGAGGAGGAGGATGATGAGCCTATGATAAAACAATACATAGATGAATTTTACAAGGTTCAAGCGAATATTTCAAAGGATGAAGCTAGAGGTAAAACCAAAATAGTGAATCAAAAACAACAAATACATCATCTACTTTGGTGAGACAAATACAATTGAAGGTTTGGCCAGTGTTCCATTTGGTGATACTACTATTGTGGTGGACTATGATCAAACACAGAAGAATCTTGCAAAAAAGAGTAGTGGAAGGTCGTTCTAGGTTGGTCACTTAATGAGCAATACTACCCATTTAGACTACAAGATACTTTCCACATCCTAGTGAGAAATTGTGTACAAGCTCCTACAATATATGTCTATAGAAAATTGAGCAAGAAGCATGTCAAAAAATTAGCTCTCGACTTTGGATTGAATTCTAGACCACCTGCATCATGCGCTGATCTAATGCCATTTGATGAGGCCACTGGCAAACCCTTGGAGATAGTGAGGAGAGACTATCTTCATAAATACAAGTATTGGATACTTTCTAGTCAACACTCCATTTATGCAGCCAAATGTTTCACAGAGAGTGTGACTGATGAAGCCATGAATCAAAGAAAGAAGTACTATATGGAAAGGGTGGCGAGGATAGTGCAAAATTTCCCTCCAAAGGATAGTGTGGAATTATCTCAAATGGCAAACTTAGAATCTCAAAATATAATGTGACAATCTCCATATCATGATAATCTAAAGTAAGTAAGGGATCAATGGATTGCATTCAATAGACTTGCAAAGCCTCAGTGCCAAGGAGTTGCAAAGGGAAGTGAACAACGTGCAGAATGGGATGTAAGTAACTATCAACCTTCAATATTTGGTGTTTTTAGAAATACCTCAATATATTATTGGTTATCATTGATAAATTAGCTTGTAATATTGCCTAATGTTGAGAATGTTGTGCAGAAATTTATCGAGCTAGCACACGAGTTTCATTTGGTGATAGTGTTGCAACAAAGGTTGCACACATGATAATATTCCTAGATGACATGTTTGAAACATGGATGAGAATTATGGATGCATACAAAGATGGATCACTGCCCTATCGTGCTGAGCATAGTAATGATATTAATAAGGGTGGGAGACAACTGACTGTTGCTCTGCTGGCATGTTCAGGTGTTTACAAGGTTTAGATGAGAGAATATTAAGATCATTCAAGAAGAAATATTGGATTCCAAGATTGTTCTAGTTAAGGGAAAGCATGATATAGACAAGATGGATATGGCATAAAGAGCACGTCAAATGAAGGAGGATAAGGTGTTGAGAAGAGCTTGTGAAGGAGTTCAAAGAAAAGTCAAGTGATAAGGTTGATAGGTCATGGGATCATTGTGTGACTTACTAATAATATCTAGCCAAAATACTATGAAAAGATAGTTGGATCAAGTCAAATATGGATGAAAAAGAAGCTTGCTCGTAGATATCATAAAGATGCATTGCCTCCATCGGCACAAGCATACATTCAATAGATTATAAGCCAAAAGGAGGGAACTAGCACTCTGATAAGTATCCTTGGAGTGTATACCAGGTTGGACCAGACATGAATTCAAAACAACTTTTGTACCTCGTCACTCATAGAAGATATACTCCTTGTTATTTTTTTCATATACATTCTATTCAAAGCAAGCCTTTTATGAGAGAGAGAGAGAGAGAGAGAGAGAGAGAGAGAGAGAGAGAGAGAGAGAGAGTTCTTTTTTATGTTTCATGTTGGGTGAGTATTCTTTTCTTTGAAAAGGCTAAGAGTGTGGATCACATACGGTGTGTATTTGTGAAATACCTTAAATTAAGAAATTTTTTAGACTCTCTTCTCATCAACCCAAATTCCCCCATCTCTCTCCTCTAGATGTTGCCTTCATTTATTAGTTTTCTTGCACTAAGATATTGTTGGGGTTTTCTCTTCCTTTGAGAGTGTGCATGCATCTTGGCAAGGTGGCTATCTTTCAATAAGGGAATAGAGGTTGCTACTGAGGTCCATTTCCTTTTTTTGCCTTCATTTTGGTGCCCCACTAAGTTCTTCATCGATGATTTCATTTCACAAGACTAATATGGCTATAGAACAAACCCATGAGATATCTACTTTCCATGGGTACCCGTTATTTTATGGTGGACCCAATGAAGATTTTGAATATGTTGAAGCCTAAAGTTTAACATGGCTTGGATGAATTGGCTTCACTCCATCATAAATATAGGTGAGGTTGTAGAGTTCCTTAAAAAGGATCATTTTATTGGTGGCCTCCATCCTATTTTGGCCAAGGTGGAATCAGTTAGCCCACAAACTTATCTTGAAGCAATACCATTGGCAGCCTACAAAGAAGAGAAGATCAAGTATAAGAAGTAGAAATTTTGTCCAAGAGATAAAGATTTGGCTTCCGACATGCATTTTCCAGACATTGGAGAGACACATACTAGAGTTGAAGCACCTGTACCAAGAGTTTCTCCTCAAGATCAACAACTTCCTGCACAACCTTCACCAAACAACCCCAAGATGCCAATATCTTGGAGCAACTTAATCAGCAACAACTTTGAGAATCAATAATACATTTGGCTCAAAGGAGTGGGATCTAAGCCTCATGCACCACAAGAAGGTGGGGGAAGGTTGCCTAGGAGACAATAACAAGAGTTGATTTGTTGGAATTATAATGAACATGGCCATGGAATGTATAATTATCTACATCCTAGAAGAAATCTAGGAGAGCCTTATCCTATCTATACTATTTTAATGCCTCGAGGGGATACTATGCCACGAAATCCACCTATGCAAGGAGGGAATCAAGATAGGGAATAATCCTCCACCTACAAAATCAATGAAGATGGTTACACCCATTCCACCTTTACCAGATAGGGGGGTATATGTAGTGGAGTTTAAATAAAGGAATAAAAAGGAAGAGGAAATAGAATAGGAAGAGGAAGTGTAATTGGCAAGAAGAGAACATGAGCTCATAAGAAATCAGAGAATAAGGAATCATCAGATGAAGTACAAAAGAATATGTTGCAGAAGGGAGTAAGAAGAAAAGGAGGAGGATAATTGGGTTGTTAGATTTTACTCTTGGTCATGGGGTGAAACCGTACAACTTGAGAGAAGATATGAGGAAGCAGATACCTAACATCAATTGGCCTTAGTTTTTTACTTTATGTTTGCAAGTAAGGAGGGAAGTAAATAGAAGTATGAGCATCAAAATTACTAGAAAGAGGAGTGAGGAGCTTGCTCCTATTGTTCTAATAGCACCATTGGAGGTCCATTTTAGGATGTTATTTCCACTTTGGATTGTGTAATTAACGGCCAAAAAAATTCCAAGGTTTTAGTATAGATGATGGAGCCCGGATTTGTTTAATGATAGAATCTTTACTGCACTAGTTTTGGGGATAAGGATACATTAGTTTTAGTAGATGATGGAGCCCAGATCTGTTTAATGATAGAATCTTTAATGCATTAGTTTTGGGGCTAAGGATACATGAGGCTTTTCAAATTAAGGTGAAGATAGCAACTTGTATTGGAATCATCAAGAATCTCAAGGTGACTACTTTGGGGTTTTTATTATTGATGTTGACTTTTATGTAATGACAACCAAGGGAGATGGATACCCCTTGATTTTAGGTCGCTCGTGTTGATTTCCGTCAGATCTATTAAAAAATGGTACAAAAGGGCAACTAGAGAAAAGTAGTGGTTTATGACATGAAAGAAAAGAAGTAAAAAAATATCCACTACAAGGATTTGGATGATGCAAAGGCCGATGGAGAGAATTCATATTCACAAGAGGAATTTGAGTCCTCTAGTGACATTGAAGATTCATCTTTAGAGGTGATGGGGGTGATACTTTATTCACAAGTGAACAAGGAAACTATGGCTAAGGTTCAAGAAGAGTTTGAAGGTAGATCGAAGTAAGTTGGAAGTTATGTTAGCAGATGACCTAGAGCCTGAAGATCGTGGAAGGAATTTTTGGACATGCTAAGGAGATCCTAATTTGTAACTCATTTTTTATTACACATAAGTTAGAGGAGTAGATGCCATATAACATCACATTGAATTGAAAGGGGATTCCAAACCAAAGGATCAAAAATTGTGACAGTTAGGAGTGGTACATCATGATGCTTTGATTAAAAAGGTAACCACGTTACTTAAAGTTGTGTTTATATATCGTGTTTGAAAAATTTAGAGTGGGTTTCTCCTATGGTGGTTAATCCTAGAAAGAATAGTAAATGGCGAGTATGTGTGGATTGTAACCCACTCAATGTAACAACAAAGCGAAATCATTTTCCTCTCCCCTTTCAAGATGAGACTCTTAATGAGATGGCTAGTCATGAACATTATACCATATTTGATGGTTAATCAAATTATTTTCAGGTACAGATTGTAGAGGGATATTAAAAAAAGACTACATTCATTACCCCATGAGGATGTTTTTCTTATCGTCGTGTGATGCCCTTTGGATTAACAAATGCTCCTTCAACTTTTCAAAATTACCTTCCCTTTACACTCTCAAGGAACTCATTTCTTTCATCCAAAAAGTTACGAATATGGCAAGGTTTATTCATTTTCTTTCATATCTTTTGTATCCTTTACAGTCTTTAGCTAATCGAACAAATTTTTTTCAGGAGGAGTATGATGGATATTTTGGTGAGCTAAATAAGGTATTTTGTAGTCTTCCTACTTTGTTGCCACTTGATTGGGACCAACATATTGGACTTGCCTAAGGCTAGCCCTTTTTGGGGACTTTCCTAATGCTCATATCACCACATTTGAAAATATATTTGGACAACTGTCCAAATCTAACTACAATACATAGCTCACTCCTATTGGGGACTTCCAAAATTCTACTCTCACTAGACCTCACCCCCCATATTGAAGACCTACCTAAGGCTAACCCTTATTGGGGATTTTTCTAATGCTCCTCTCACTAGATTTGACCAACCATTTAACATAGATTTGGACAATTGTCCAAATCTATATACAATTTATAGCTCCCTCTTATTGGGGACTCACCTAATGCTCCTCTTATAGATTTGACCAACTGTTTAGTATAAATTTAGATAATTCTCCAAATCTATAAACAATTCATATCTCACTCCTATTAAGGACTTTCCTAATGCTCTTCACAATAGATTTCGCTAACCATTCAATACAATTATCCAAATATACATACACTTCATAGCTCACTCCCTCTCATATCCCTTTAAAGTATTTAACTAAGTCTAGTATTTTAACTTCATCCCTCTACAGTACTCAATCATGATCTAATTAATAGATTGTTTTTTTTTTGTAAATGTTAAATGATTAAAAATTTTAAAGATCTACAAAATGTATGAAACTAAGTAAGTTGATGACATCAAACTTTGAATAGGTGCAAAATGTCAAAGAGGAAGACATCATCCACTACTGCTAAAAGGTCCAAGGGAACCTCAAGGCTTGAGATTTTTGATGGTGTTAATGATGACAAGGCATGGACTTGGTACCTTGACTTCTACAATGAAGATGGGAAGCCAATGAAACATGTGCAATTGTTTGCATTAAACCCAACAAAGAGGCATACAAAAAGATTGTAGTACAAGCATTATTTCAGGAGATTGTAGGAAAAGAAGGAGTTCCATGAATTCGTGTGGATATTAGAGACTCTAATAAATCATACTTGTTGGATGAATTTTCTTATGATGATGCAAAGATGAAGATCGATGGTGCTCAATCTATGTTAACAATGGGTTAGTGTATAGAGGAGGAGGATGATGAGCCTATGATAAAACAATACATAGATGAATTTTACAAGGTTCAAGCGAATATTTCAAAGGATGAAGCTAGAGGTAAAACCAAAATAGTGAATCAAAAACAACAAATACATCATCTACTTTGGTGAGACAAATACAATTGAAGGTTCGGCCAGTGTTCCATTTGGTGATACTACTATTGTGGTGGACTATGATCAAACACAGAAGAATCTTGCAAAAAAGAGTAGTGGAAGGTCGTTCTAGGTTGGTCACTTAATGAGCAATACTACCCATTTAGACTACAAGATACTTTCCACATCCTAGTGAGAAATTGTGTACAAGCTCCTACAATATATGTCTATAGAAAATTGAGCAAGAAGCATGTCAAAAAATTAGCTCTCGACTTTGGATTGAATTCTAGACCACCTGCATCATGCGCTGATCTAATGCCATTTGATGAGGCCACTGGCAAACCCTTGGAGATAGTGAGGAGAGACTATCTTCATAAATACAAGTATTGGATACTTTCTAGTCAACACTCCATTTATGCAGCCAAATGTTTCACAGAGAGTGTGACTGATGAAGCCATGAATCAAAGAAAGAAGTACTATATGGAAAGGGTGGCGAGGATAGTGCAAAATTTCCCTCCAAAGGATAGTGTGGAATTATCTCAAATGGCAAACTTAGAATCTCAAAATATAATGTGACAATCTCCATATCATGATAATCTAAAGTAAGTAAGGGATCAATGGATTGCATTCAATAGACTTGCAAAGCCTCAGTGCCAAGGAGTTGCAAAGGGAAGTGAACAACGTGCAGAATGGGATGTAAGTAACTATCAACCTTCAATATTTGGTGTTTTTAGAAATACCTCAATATATTATTGGTTATCATTGATAAATTAGCTTGTAATATTGCCTAATGTTGAGAATGTTGTGCAGAAATTTATCGAGCTAGCACACGAGTTTCATTTGGTGATAGTGTTGCAACAAAGGTTGCACACATGATAATATTCCTAGATGACATGTTTGAAACATGGATGAGAATTATGGATGCATACAAAGATGGATCACTGCCCTATCGTGCTGAGCATAGTAATGATATTAATAAGGGTGGGAGACAACTGACTGTTGCTCTGCTGGCATGTTCAGGTGTTTACAAGGTTTAGATGAGAGAATATTAAGATCATTCAAGAAGAAATATTGGATTCCAAGATTGTTCTAGTTAAGGGAAAGCATGATATAGACAAGATGGATATGGCATAAAGAGCACGTCAAATGAAGGAGGATAAGGTGTTGAGAAGAGCTTGTGAAGGAGTTCAAAGAAAAGTCAAGTGATAAGGTTGATAGGTCATGGGATCATTGTGTGACTTACTAATAATATCTAGCCAAAATACTATGAAAAGATAGTTGGATCAAGTCAAATATGGATGAAAAAGAAGCTTGCTCGTAGATATCATAAAGATGCATTGCCTCCATCGGCACAAGCATACATTCAATAGATTATAAGCCAAAAGGAGGGAACTAGCACTCTGATAAGTATCCTTGGAGTGTATACCAGGTTGGACCAGACATGAATTCAAAACAACTTTTGTACCTCGTCACTCATAGAAGATATACTCCTTGTTATTTTTTTCATATACATTCTATTCAAAGCAAGCCTTTTATGAGAGAGAGAGAGAGAGAGAGAGAGAGAGAGAGAGAGAGAGAGAGAGAGAGAGTTCTTTTTTATGTTTCATGTTGGGTGAGTATTCTTTTCTTTGAAAAGGCTAAGAGTGTGGATCACATACGGTGTGTATTTGTGAAATACCTTAAATTAAGAAATTTTTTAGACTCTCTTCTCATCAACCCAAATTCCCCCATCTCTCTCCTCTAGATGTTGCCTTCATTTATTAGTTTTCTTGCACTAAGATATTGTTGGGGTTTTCTCTTCCTTTGAGAGTGTGCATGCATCTTGGCAAGGTGGCTATCTTTCAATAAGGGAATAGAGGTTGCTACTGAGGTCCATTTCCTTTTTTTGCCTTCATTTTGGTGCCCCACTAAGTTCTTCATCGATGATTTCATTTCACAAGACTAATATGGCTATAGAACAAACCCATGAGATATCTACTTTCCATGGGTACCCGTTATTTTATGGTGGACCCAATGAAGATTTTGAATATGTTGAAGCCTAAAGTTTAACATGGCTTGGATGAATTGGCTTCACTCCATCATAAATATAGGTGAGGTTGTAGAGTTCCTTAAAAAGGATCATTTTATTGGTGGCCTCCATCCTATTTTGGCCAAGGTGGAATCAGTTAGCCCACAAACTTATCTTGAAGCAATACCATTGGCAGCCTACAAAGAAGAGAAGATCAAGTATAAGAAGTAGAAATTTTGTCCAAGAGATAAAGATTTGGCTTCCGACATGCATTTTCCAGACATTGGAGAGACACATACTAGAGTTGAAGCACCTGTACCAAGAGTTTCTCCTCAAGATCAACAACTTCCTGCACAACCTTCACCAAACAACCCCAAGATGCCAATATCTTGGAGCAACTTAATCAGCAACAACTTTGAGAATCAATAATACATTTGGCTCAAAGGAGTGGGATCTAAGCCTCATGCACCACAAGAAGGTGGGGGAAGGTTGCCTAGGAGACAATAACAAGAGTTGATTTGTTGGAATTATAATGAACATGGCCATGGAATGTATAATTATCTACATCCTAGAAGAAATCTAGGAGAGCCTTATCCTATCTATACTATTTTAATGCCTCGAGGGGATACTATGCCACGAAATCCACCTATGCAAGGAGGGAATCAAGATAGGGAATAATCCTCCACCTACAAAATCAATGAAGATGGTTACACCCATTCCACCTTTACCAGATAGGGGGGTATATGTAGTGGAGTTTAAATAAAGGAATAAAAAGGAAGAGGAAATAGAATAGGAAGAGGAAGTGTAATTGGCAAGAAGAGAACATGAGCTCATAAGAAATCAGAGAATAAGGAATCATCAGATGAAGTACAAAAGAATATGTTGCAGAAGGGAGTAAGAAGAAAAGGAGGAGGATAATTGGGTTGTTAGATTTTACTCTTGGTCATGGGGTGAAACCGTACAACTTGAGAGAAGATATGAGGAAGCAGATACCTAACATCAATTGGCCTTAGTTTTTTACTTTATGTTTGCAAGTAAGGAGGGAAGTAAATAGAAGTATGAGCATCAAAATTACTAGAAAGAGGAGTGAGGAGCTTGCTCCTATTGTTCTAATAGCACCATTGGAGGTCCATTTTAGGATGTTATTTCCACTTTGGATTGTGTAATTAACGGCCAAAAAAATTCCAAGGTTTTAGTATAGATGATGGAGCCCGGATTTGTTTAATGATAGAATCTTTACTGCACTAGTTTTGGGGATAAGGATACATTAGTTTTAGTAGATGATGGAGCCCAGATCTGTTTAATGATAGAATCTTTAATGCATTAGTTTTGGGGCTAAGGATACATGAGGCTTTTCAAATTAAGGTGAAGATAGCAACTTGTATTGGAATCATCAAGAATCTCAAGGTGACTACTTTGGGGTTTTTATTATTGATGTTGACTTTTATGTAATGACAACCAAGGGAGATGGATACCCCTTGATTTTAGGTCGCTCGTGTTGATTTCCGTCAGATCTATTAAAAAATGGTACAAAAGGGCAACTAGAGAAAAGTAGTGGTTTATGACATGAAAGAAAAGAAGTAAAAAAATATCCACTACAAGGATTTGGATGATGCAAAGGCCGATGGAGAGAATTCATATTCACAAGAGGAATTTGAGTCCTCTAGTGACATTGAAGATTCATCTTTAGAGGTGATGGGGGTGATACTTTATTCACAAGTGAACAAGGAAACTATGGCTAAGGTTCAAGAAGAGTTTGAAGGTAGATCGAAGTAAGTTGGAAGTTATGTTAGCAGATGACCTAGAGCCTGAAGATCGTGGAAGGAATTTTTGGACATGCTAAGGAGATCCTAATTTGTAACTCATTTTTTATTACACATAAGTTAGAGGAGTAGATGCCATATAACATCACATTGAATTGAAAGGGGATTCCAAACCAAAGGATCAAAAATTGTGACAGTTAGGAGTGGTACATCATGATGCTTTGATTAAAAAGGTAACCACGTTACTTAAAGTTGTGTTTATATATCGTGTTTGAAAAATTTAGAGTGGGTTTCTCCTATGGTGGTTAATCCTAGAAAGAATAGTAAATGGCGAGTATGTGTGGATTGTAACCCACTCAATGTAACAACAAAGCGAAATCATTTTCCTCTCCCCTTTCAAGATGAGACTCTTAATGAGATGGCTAGTCATGAACATTATACCATATTTGATGGTTAATCAAATTATTTTCAGGTACAGATTGTAGAGGGATATTAAAAAAAGACTACATTCATTACCCCATGAGGATGTTTTTCTTATCGTCGTGTGATGCCCTTTGGATTAACAAATGCTCCTTCAACTTTTCAAAATTACCTTCCCTTTACACTCTCAAGGAACTCATTTCTTTCATCCAAAAAGTTACGAATATGGCAAGGTTTATTCATTTTCTTTCATATCTTTTGTATCCTTTACAGTCTTTAGCTAATCGAACAAATTTTTTTCAGGAGGAGTATGATGGATATTTTGGTGAGCTAAATAAGGTATTTTGTAGTCTTCCTACTTTGTTGCCACTTGATCCAACAATTTTTTTTGAACCCGAAGAAAGATGATATTGGTACCATTCTATTATAGAAAGATTCCATGACTTCTCTTTTGAGACCTATTTATTTTGCAATCAGGATTATGACTACTCGTGGTGGAGACAAGATTTATTCTGAGATATAGTAGTTTGTTTTAGCCTTGATGTTTGTAGTGAGAACATTCTGTGCATATTTTCTTGGTATAACTTTTATTGAGATCATAGTGGTGAAACTTTTTCCAGTTGTTGCTGTTCAGCATATGACAGGGTCTCGTAGAATCGCTAAGTATATATTGGAGTTTCAGAAGTTTAACTATACTTTTAAAGTGTGTTAACCACACTGGTTAACATCATGTTAATCCATTGTTATGTAACCGTGCTAAGCACTTAATGCCCCAACATACTTTAGCCCAGTGGGTATCTGAATCGTCTGGGAAGACGTATCGTTTTGGCCCAGGAAATCCCTCAGGCTTTTGAGTTCTATGGGAGTGTGTTCCCCTTGATGGCTCCACTCTAATAACCTATTCAAGTTCTTGGGTGACGACATTGACTAGGTAGGCTGAAGTAAGCATGTATAAAGATGTAATCTTCTACCCGTCTTCCATAGCAAACCTTGTACCAGTGCATCTATGTAAAATGTCTAGGGTAGCAAGGATATGCATCTAGCTCTCAGAGTCTTTTGGATTTGGAAGAGGTGCACACTCCTCACTATACTTCTCATCTTCAAGTGGCTTGTGACACGTCTGCCTGACACAGATGGACTGCGGTGGATCACGTTGTTGTGACAGAGTCCTCTACAAATGGTCTGCCACTCATTGGGTGTACCTTCCACGTACGTGGATCGATCTTGAATGTTTCATCCTTTCTCCGAATGTATATGTGGTCCGTATCCCAGTCATGAATCATTTTTGGTTCTCTCATGAATGGTCGTCCAAGGATGTAGTCGTAAGAAACTGGCTGATGTCCAAAGGTCATCTCACCACAGAAGTGTGGCGATAAGTAGTTCCAAGGATCTAAATTTTTAGATCCCTTAGTAGACCGATGGGACTAGCTGTTGCTCCATCAGCAAGTTTAACCAACAATGTGGTGTCATCCATGGTAGGTGCTCCCCACTTTTCCCAACATTGTAACAATGCTTACTCCTACTCCTCCACCAATATTTCTATGTCTTGGAGGCCATCGAAGGTTATCGGTAAATCCGCATTGAGTTTGTCGCCTTCAAAGTATTCACAGCAAGCTTATTCACTCGAACCATGGGGATGCCAGTTATCTCGTGGGGCATAACGAGTTCCTCATCCTTATATTCATTGCCGGTATGGTTAGCTCGACAAACCAGGCACCATACAAGCTTCCTCTTTGGATAGAGATGGGGTTGACCTCCTCGATCCTGACCTTGGTTGGTTCTCCGTTGTTGGGTCATTTGCTGCATTAATGCAGCGGCCAACTGCTCAACTTGTTGTCCAGACGTGGAATCTTTGCCTTTCCCCTTGGACTTAGTGCTCTGGTGGTCTTAAAAGAAGCTTCTTATGGGAACGTGTTTCCTTGAAATTGTCCTCAAAATCCATAGCACTCTTGCAGAATTGCTCAAAGGAAGTATGGCCCAAGGCATACAATGAGTTGTGTAAGGGAACGCCATCAAGGTCCTCTAGAAATATCCCTATTAATCTTTTGTCAGAGAACTTGTCTCTCGCACTACAACGTGAGTGGAGATATCTAACTCTATTGATGTAGTATCTGATGGTTTCTCCTTCCCTCTATCTTACATTATGCAGCTGCTCCACTGGGCTCCATCTAGTGCCTTAGTGAAAATATCCTACCTTGAAGGCCTCCTTCAAGGATTCAAAGGTGGCATTGTCCTCAGCTTTCAAGGACCTAAACCATTGGCTTGCTTTGCCACCATCAAGGGTGAGGGCACTCACCTTGAATTGATCTTCTACATGGCCAAAGGCTTCACAAGTTTGATTAAACATCTCCAAATGTGGGATCAGATCTACAGTCCCATCAAACTTAATGATAATTTTTGAGATGTTAGCGGGTTTATTTCTCTACTCTTGGTGTAGGTGTTTGTTGTATTGGTGCTAGGGGTGTGATGCCCACAGTCACATGCCCACAGCCACCCCCTCCCTCCCTATTTCTATGGCTAATCTCAACATTTCTAATGTTAGCCCTTCCATGGCTAGAGCGGGAAAGGTTGGTGGAGGAGTGGGGCCAAGAGAATAATATACCATTGAAGGCCCTTGTCTAATCGGTGGGTTAGCATGTATCCCTTGTGGTCCCATATGGTACCCAAGGTAAACTCCTTGTGGTGGGTAGTGGTGATATACAGGCGGACCGGGTTGATGTGAAGGGCTTGGAAAGGGCCTGGGTAGACCCTTTCTCTTTCATATGCAACGTTTCTGGTCCTTGAGATGATGGACATGGCCCTAGATTTTGTAAAGGTCTTTGGGCCCTCTACGAATTAGCCACACCTAATACATGCACGGCTCTCCAAACTGGTGGTTTAGTTTGGGTTTGTTAGCTTTCACTCTACCCTACTTTCGCTTCAAGATCTAAAGACGGCATGGGCTCACTTTCTTGTGGTTGGTCCATACCTCTCACCCTCGGTTGCGGTTCTTCCGACTGTGTGTTTCCCATGATAAAATTGCGAAGCCTCGAAGCAAGGCTTCTCTGCGAATGTGTGGGAGAGGTAGGAGCTTCCTCTTGGACAGATGGTCTATCCATGCACTGAAGTTCAGGATCCCCTGTCTCAAGGTCGAGTTCCTCGACCCGTTTTGGGGTGGTCTTCGCTTTTGCTGGTGCTATCAAAGATACGCACCATTTGACTCCATGCGGTATTGATCGATGGGTCCAACCTTATAAGCGAAGGAGATTCACGAGAGTTAACTTCATCGAAAAGAGGTTTATCTCATACCAATCTACCCAATTGTAGGTGCATAGAAATGTGGAATTACCGTGCAGAAACCCCCTGTGAAAAGACTATGTTTTTTTTGGAAAATGGTATGGCCGTATGCTTTGAAGCGGTGCGGGCATACACTTTCAAAATGAGAAGGGAACGAGTGTACGCTTCTCAGGGGAAGATGGCATGGGTGCTCACTTTCAGAAGCTAAATGGAACTGGTGTTCGCTATGAAATGGAGAAGGAATGAGCACTTGCTTTTTGAATCAAATGCAAGAGGGAATTGACACAGTCGTGGCATTTGGGGCATACCCTTCAAGAAGGAACGACCATGACATTGTTAGATTTATGAATTTATAAGACTTGTTTGGGGATTTTAGGGAATTTAAGGCTGCAGGTCTGATAGCCACCCAATATATTCTCTGACAATTCAGTTACACTCAATTGATTGAATGCACTTTATGCTCAATTTAATGCAAATATTTCAATTTTAATGCATCTTCCACATTTAGGCTGAAAATCTTACTAGATTTGATCATCTAGGAAGGGAACTAGCATGGCAGATGTGCCACGACCATGGCTTGTAAAGCAAACGGCCGTTCACTTCTTAGAACAGCCAACAAAGTGCAGGTTTTGCTTGATTTTTTCCTCCAATTCCTACTGATTCATGTATTTTCCCACTGATTTTTTATGTTTTTGATTTAATAGAGGGTTAGAGCTAGTCTCTAGCTATCTATTGGTGCCTACAATGCATAATTAAAACTAATAAATTGAGATTAATTTATTGACTAAACTAAGATGCAAGTTTAAAGAAGAAAATCAAAGTTTTGTGTGAATGTTAAGGGCAATGTGAGAGCACTTGCTACTTCCACGCTTGGTGAATATTTCAATACTCCGATGCTCAATTAACCTTAAATGATCTAGGTAATCACCATAAAAAACAAAACAAACACAAAATCGTGCAACCAACTGGTGGATTTGCACTCCAATCGGGCTAAACAAAGACACTAGAAAATGAATAGAGTGGAGGACCCTAAGCTAAATGAATTACCCGGCGGCAGCGGCACTTAAGATGTTAAGGAAAACATGCTACCTTGCATATAAGAAGACAAGACAAGAGAATAGAGACACATGCAAGGGTCGAGTCCGGAGAGTTGCACTAAGCCAACCCTAAGAGGGTTAACTCCTCGATGTGAAGCTGCTAGAGGCTCACTCCACCTCTTCTTGTGTCACCCAAGAAGATAGATTACAAAGAGTGTAGCCACGCTAAAGATAATGTTAACCAGAGTGGTTTCCACCTCGACAACCATGGCCCTTCATCACTCGACAACGATGGGTGCCCACACGTCTCTTAGAAGGCCAAGGCTTCCATGATGGCAACTCCATCATTTGGCTCCCACATCAAAACCCTTCGCAGTTCACTCGAACCACACCAACAAAGTCAGTACTACCGATCCAATGGACGATGATGGTTTGGTGACCAACGAGAATGCAAGTCCCCTCTTCCTCAACTCAATCCTATGGATGTCCCGTTGCAAAGAAATCGCAAAGGCGACAAAATAGAAAAAAACACCAAAAACAAAATAACGAGTACTATTGGGCCCATAAAAGAAAGAAAACTCATAAGAGGCCATCAGACTAGCTGAATACTTAATCTTGCCGGTACTCCACTAACTTCATTCCATCTTACTAACTCCCCCACCCCCTTTGATTTTTGGAGAGATAGGAAAACCAACCAAGTGCAAAACTTTTTCGCATTCTTCGTTCAATCGATCACAAGGATGTGATCAAGTTTAGAAAGGGGAGTATGTTAACCACATATTGGTTAACACATTCTTACGACAATGTTCACATACTTATGTAATGGGAGATGGCACTATATTGGAAATCCCATCATTTGATGAGGGAAATACTCTGAAGATGCTCCCAAATATCGAGCTTCAAAGGATAGACAAGAGAATCTTAGTCAGTTGGCCAAACCATAGAGAAAAGCCTTGTAACTATGTTTTGGGTGCCTCGGGTCACTTACTCCTCAGGCAGCCTAGCGGGAAAAGTCTTAGAACCATAAAATCCAATTTCTCTTGTTTGCAACTCATTCTCCCATTTGTGCAATAGAAGTGGAGTGTTCTCTCTCCCCCTCTCTCTTGCAACTGTAATCTAGCATGTGTGGTGTGCTTAGGGTTAGGGTTAGGGTTTGGGAGTGATTAGTGCTAAATCACTTATTCTCTCTTACTCCCCTCTTGCTTCCTCTCTCCCTCTTGCTGCTTAATTGATTAGGCTACCAATGCAATCATCTTCCGCAAAGATCCCACACAATCTTTGTGAGAGAAGTTGCATCACCCATTGGATTATAGAGCAACCGCCTCGGGGTGACCAACTAGTGCGGGATGATGGCGGTGAACGAGAGGGCTACGGTGGAGCTATTGAGCCTAGCTCAATCTTGGCGGATAGGAAAATTCCCATGACACGTTAGGGTAGGTTTTCCTTAACAATAACATAACCTATCATCCACTACTGGGTGGCAGCATACCAACCATAATCTCACCAATCATGCTAGTGGCATAAGTGTGGAAGCTATCACTAAGGCGGGTCATCAATGTCTGTTGCAATACTAGTTGAGATCAATCTCAACACTCCCCCTCAGGCTCAACTCAACACACTACAGGTAATCTCCTAAACCTAACTTCTCTGTGCCCAATACCTTCATGAAGATGTCAGCCACCTTATGCTTTGTGCTGACATATACCAAATCTACATCAACCTTCTTCCTCACAAAGTGATAATGCATCTCAATGTGCTTCATTCTAGCATGGTATACAAGATTATTGGCCAAATGTATGCTACTCATGTTGTCACAATAAATGACAACTGCTCTCCATGGGCTCACCCATATCACCAAATCGCTTCTGAAACCAAGCTACCTCATAAGCTGCCATAGCAATGCACCTGACTCTGCCTTTATACTCAACAAAGCAATTGTTGGCTATTTATTACTGCTTAAACTCACAGATCACTCCCAAAAAAAAACATAAAGTCACTATTAGACCTCCTCTCCTGCAACACTACGAGCCCAATCAGCATTTGTGTACCCATGTAGTCGTATCTAAGGGAAATACTAACACTAAGCTTGCCGATAGATATTATGGTCCCTGCCAAGTGGCGAGAAGGGTTAGAGAAGCTTCATATCATTTGTTGCTTCCATCCACCACAAAATAATATGATGTATTTCATGTATCAAACTTGAAGGAGTTTATTTATATGAAAAAAGAGTTTCATGAATACATGGCCAAAAGTTGCATAAAACATCAATTGACAGTTCCTTACACACCTCAACAAAATGGTGTGGTTGAGAGAAAGAACAAATCGCCGATGGAGATGGCATGTTGCAAGGTTAAAGGCTAGGATTTGCCTCATGCTTTTTGGTTGAAGGAAGTTATATATTTGCACTTATGTGATAATTAAATGCCCCACCAAGGCCTTGTAGACAATGTTGAGTAACAACGCAATAAGCTAGATGATAAGGCAGTAAAATGTAATTTTATGGGATACAACTCAAAAAGAAAAGGGTATAGACTCTACCATCAGACCACCACAAAGTGAATTTTGGTGGAGTAGAGATGTTGTCTTTGTTGAGAACTTAGGACAACCCATGATTTTATGTAAAGTACAACAAAATGTATGCTCATAGAAAATCTTTAATGCACTTGTCTACCTTTGTACAATGTTGGGTAACCATAGAACATCTTTTCTGCTCATAGAACATCTTTAATGCACTTGTTTACCTTTGTACAACATCTTTAATGCATAATGCTCGGTAACCATATGTGGAGAAAATGAGTGCTCAAAACGTTTCTACAAATCAGTCCATAAAAATTACCTCAAATTTTAGCCCATAAATCAGCCTATCGAGAGATGAGGGAATTATGGAGGATGTAGTGGACGAGGAAAGAGCAGTGATAGAGTATGCCAAAATGGTTGGCACAGACATTATGGGACAACAAAGTAGCTACTCCTTTACCTGGTAGGACATGTGCATGTTCTCGTAATGCATCTTATTCTTTTGTGGATCATGCTCTCATTGCTAGCATATGCAATGAAGAGGAACATGTTTCTTTTGAGAAAGCACATGAAAATGATCATTGGATGTAGGCTATGCAAGATGAGAACCACTCAAAATCATACTTGGTATTGAGCAGATGTCTTATGGTAAAAAGGCTATTAATACAAAGTGGGTTTAAAAGCTTAAGCATAAAGCTGATGCTAGCATTGACCCCAATACAAGGCAAGACTTGTTTAAAAGGATTATGCTCAAGAGAAGGGCATAGATTATGATGAGACCTTTTCACTCACGTCTCATATAAATAGAAACAAGTATATTATTGCATTTGTAATACATTATGGTTGGAATATACATTAGTTGGATATCAAGACTGCCTTGTTGAATGGTAATTTGCATGAGGAGGTTTATGTATCTCAACCTCAAGGTTTGGGGTAGGAATCTAACTTAGGGGGTTCACCTAAAAATATGTAAGTATACCACGTGAGTTCAAATGAAGGGGTTTTTTAATTCAAAATTTTAAGGTAGATTTACAGAAGGGGTTTTTTAAATCGATTAAAAAAACCATAAGTCCATAAAGAAAAAGGGGTCATTTTATTCATAAAAAAATCACAGGTAAGGGGTTTTTAAAATACCCCTTGAACACACGTGATATATAGGGTTTCTTAGTAGTGCACCCCCCGAGGAATCTAAAGTATATAGGTTAAAAAAAGATTTATGTGGCCTAAAGTAGGCTCCCAGAGCATGGTATGAGAAGATAAATGCATACTTGGTTGTAGGATAGTTTTTTTAGCAATCCAACTAAGTAATCTAGCTAAAAGTAGATTATTTTTTGGTCCATTGTTATATACATTGATGGCATGCTTCTCACACATACTCTAATGAGGAGAAGATCTTAGCCTTTAAGCATGAATTACATGTGTCATTTGAGATGACAGATTTGGGTTGTTGTATTATTATTTAGGTATATAACTTATGCAGCATGATAATAGTATTGTGATGTTGTGTTCAAAGTATATATAGAGGCTGCTTATATGGTTTATTTGTCTTGAAGACTATAAGTGTGTGACTATACTAGGAGGATAGGTGCTAGGCTTAATCTCTAGGATGTAGTGAATTATTTGATGTATCACTTTATTAAGTAGGTTATTGGGTGCCTCATCTATCTATTTAGGGATGAATGGCTTGGAGTGTTAATGGATATTCTTTTATTGTAGGGTAATAAAAACCTTATAATCATATTGAGGCTTGTATTGTACCTTACCTTTGTATTGAGACATGTATCTACCTTTTAAAATGTGTTATAACTTATTTTCACATTTTTGAATCACACATATGATGAGGAATTCTGGACTATGGATAAGAAACAAAGATTTTATTTAGGCAATTACATGTTTTGGGGAGAAAAAAACATAGAGAGGTAATTATTTGTTTCATGGCTTGCTAATGAGTAGCCAAAATCCTCAGCAAGTAATTGATTCATAATAAATTAAAGTTAATGGACTTCAAAGGGAAGCTTACTATTTAAGAGCTAGTAATACCAACATAAGCACATAAGTTCCTAGGATTTTGAAGTTGTTGACACTTCCATGCATTTCTTTTCAACATCACGTCTTATATCAGGGATACTCTAGATCACCTATAATAGCTACCCTAGAGATCTTGCCAATATTTAGACTATCATAACTTCTACATGATCATATATACATTCATAAGAGGAGGTAAGAACCATTATTGTATCCTACAATAACCATGCATGAGAGTAGTTTTCATTAATTTTTATTGCCTTTACAAAGTTATATAGACAATTTTATAAGGCAACTCTATAAAACTTGGTTACCATGTTTCAGATCTAGTAGCTACTACTTGATGCCAATTTCTCAGCATGGTGGTATAGTTTCTTTGTAAGATTTATATTCTTAGCATTGATTTAGACATTTAAGAATTCTCCTTGGTTATCTTTCTCCTTTTCTCTTCTAGAGGAAAATGTGATCACGAGATTCTTTACATGCTCAAATTTTAATCCTAAAAAATATTAAACCTTCTAAGTTTTTACTTTTTTGTTATAATATTTAAAAGTATGTATGTATGCTAAAGGGACTAGTACTACTTATGTTATAATCTTAAAGTATGTATGTATGCTAAAGGGACTAGTACGACTTATCTTATAATCTTAAAGTATGTATGTATGCTTAAGAGTCTAGTACTAATTATCTTATAATCTTAAAATATGTATGTATTCTTAAGGGAATAGTACTAATTATGTTATAATCTTAAAATATGTATGTATTCTTAAGGGACTAGTATTACTTACCAAGAAAATACCAATACTATTGTTGTTAACTATTATTGTACTAACTACTACAACTTCCAAAATAAATTTCAACTTAATTACTTCTACTAGAAATTAACTTATAGCTTGACGTCTACTACTAACCAACAAATAACCAAGACTACAACTTTTGAACCACTACAACAACTAACTAAGATACTTACTACTTAACTAAGAGTACTAACTAAGTCAAACAACTCCTCCACCACCCTTTGATGATTTTTTTCTAACTAAATTGCAATGTGATATCACTCTCTTCCATCTGATGACATGCGCTTTACCACACTTAAACCCTTGTTTTATTATTAAGCTTTAAAGTAAAAACCAATGCCAAAACTTTTGAAAAATTAATGTGTATTCACATGCCCATATAACTTATGCCTTTGTCTATATTTCCAATATGTGTAGAGAGAAGTTGGCCACCAACATTTTGGGCATCTTACCTTGATGATGTGAATGCCATATACCATGAGAATCCTCATCATACTATGTGCCACCTCTAGGCCTTTCTTGATACACATGGATCAAGGAAAATACATATCATTTTATTCCCCTATCCCCCTAACAATGCAATTACATCATGCTATATGTACAAGAGTGATGATCAAATGGCTAAATAAAAATGCATCCAAACTACACCACCCTAGCAAATGGGTTGCTTTATTCAAAAAATCGGTGTCTTCTTTATTCAATGACTTCCTACATTCAATCCTAGCATAAGTTTGTGCATTTATAGGGTTCATAAAAACTGCTTAACATATTTTGCCCACCCCTTAGCCTGTGGACATTCACGTCTTGCAGGCTTCAAACAACTAATGTATAGAAACATCTTCTTCTTGGTTATCTTCACATGAACATGTTTCACCCTTCTCTTTGTTTGATTGAGTGGTGGTAATCATCATCATCCTTGCTATATACTTCTTAAGCCGGTATCCATTGACTCTTCTCTGGTGCAATGTTCCATACAAATCCTCTAGCTGATATGAACCATTGGAGAATCTTTGTTGCACTTTGAAAGGACCTTCTTATCTTGTTTAAAACTTCGTGTGAAATGTATTATCCATCTTACTATTTTATCGGAGCACTAGGTCACCTTTTCTAATGGCTTGGTCTTTGATCTTCTTGTTAACCCTCCATTGTTTTTGCTCTTGAGTCTTTTGGTAGTGTTCCATAGCATGCATCCTGTCCAGTTTTGCTACTTGTAATGCGAGAAGCCTATTCCTGGAACAATGTTGTGGTTCCTCATTTTCCTATAGTAAGAATTTTAAGGCTGGCATTTCCACCTCAATAGGTAATAAAGCTTCAACACCATAAAGAATATGAAAAGGAGAGAACTGAGTACCCTCCTTGATTGCAATCTTGTAAGCCCAAAGTGCACAAGGAAGCTCCAAATCCCAAGTCCTTTCATGATACTGTGTCTTTTTTCTTAACATGCGTATCAATTCTCTATTAAATCTTTCATTTATCCCATTATTGCATTGTGTAATAGGCCCATCTGCACTAATACTACATGCCCATGAATTTATGGTCTTTTGTGATGTAGAATTAAAATTTTAAAAAAAAGTTATTTCCACTTAGAATCTTAGAGTTTTGAGTCCAAATTCGGAATTTGCATGCAATTTTACCCTAATATAGGATTTTACAGCATCTAAAACGGACACCGAATTGAGCCTATACATAAATTTTTAGTTATTTTCAGTTAAAATACGGTAAACTTAAACCTTAATAAATGCACGACCGGGTGTCCGATTGAAAAATGATCAGCACCCCTATGACCAGGGAGACACCCTGGACATTTTCGCTAAAAATGTTTTTTCACACCGCTGGGCGCTCCGGTATGCATATCGAGGCCAATGCCCCAAGTTAGGAGTCCCTCCCCAAAAAGATGTCGTACACACACTCGGGCACCCGTACAACGCCCATGCAAGGACCAAAGGCCCGACCGCCCTAGTGTACGGTCCACACAAACCACCACATGGACACCCATGCTGCCTCTGACCCGGAAGGTACATGCGTACCATAGCTTTTGTCCACGCACAGGTACCATTCCTTTCCCCAGGCCCATGCAAGCCATAGGTTGGTGTACTTTCACCATACACCATCGTTTGTACCCAGGATTTGCTCTCCCTTTTCCTGCACCACCCGCACCTATATAAACCCCCTAGTACCTCGTGGTCAAGACACCCCAGCACCCTGCTCTGCCCATATTAGTCACTCTGCCTAGCGCCCGTACCCAGTAGTCTATACAAATGGCACTATGTGTGCGGTATTGTACCGTACTATACCCGAGAGCCTTCTAGTAAGCCATTTTTGCCCATCTCCAAGTAAGCCCTTTGCAAAATATTTCTTGCCTCCTCTCACCCTTGAGGGTAGAGTGTCCTTAGGTGCTCTCCTGCCCCCCCCTCCCCCACCCTCGTGTGAATAGACTTAAGGGAGGACTCCCCCTGCTCTCCCTCTAGCTGTAGCCTTGTCCCTACAAAGCTAGTTTAAGGACACCTTGCCCCCCCCCAATTAATTAAAGAACTACATTAGATAAATAAATCCCTGGGCAACCCTACTCTAGAGGACTAGGTCAGCGGGCTGTGCCTTGCATAGATAAGGAAAAAAGCGTTGTTTCTAGAAGTCAAGAATAGAGGTTGCCCGAGTTACAATCGATCACTCTATGAGTGGTTTGATTTTAGAAATCATTTAAAAAGACCACGCTCCCCCGAGATAGAACTAGGTCATACCTACTAATCGTATCCTTGTATCTTATATGGTCAAGGTGTCAACGAGTAGGAAACTACCCCAAGTTAGACTTAGTAGACTATCTTAAAGGTGTCCCCTATTTAGGAAGCAGGGGAACTTACACATTGAGTGTGGTGTAGCATACCTATGTTGTTTTTTAAGCTTTTCACATAGATGGTCCATCAATTCACTTCTAAATCCTAGTCTCCTATCAGAAAGGAGCTCTAGTGGTACATGCTTTCTATGAGTGGCAATGACATGGGTACACATATAGGCAAATTAATATCCATCTATGGATATATTGGATTATTCTGTGTAAATAGAATAATCTACTAAACACAATTTTAAAATGTTATATTCTCTCTTTTCAAGATCAAAAAGTTGATATTAACTTTCTTTTGAATTTGGAGCTTATATAATATGGCATTCTGTGTTTTTTATCACACTACAAGAGATCAGCCCAATACCGTCATATATAACGATGATTTAGACTTAGTTTTTTTTCCCAAAATTACCCGTGATGTCGGTATCTAACATCGATGATGATTTAGACTTATGTTTTTTTCCCAAAATTGTCTGCAATGTCAGTAACAAACTATCACTATAATTATTGATACTCATCGATCGACATCTTTACTAACTAAAATACCGACACTAGCTCTGATCAGAATGTTAGTATATGCATCAAGCATATTGACCTATATGTCAATGTAAATATTGACCTTTATATCGACGTAAATGATCATTACTCAAAGGAGAACGCTATGAATTTTTTAAAGATTATTGATCATGTTAATTCATGACACAAAGGAAAATCTTGCATATTGAAAATGATATGGATTATATGAACAATATTAATAATTTAAAATTATGCACAAGAGGTATGTTGGTTATCTATGAGTGCACATCCATGTGTACAAGAGGTATGATGGTTATCCATGAGTGCACATGAATAAAGTTGGCTTCTCTTTCAAATTGGAGATATTATTTTGGCTATTATATATCAACAACTACTATATTGGGTTTACATGCTATTTGTATCATGAATGATGATAGGTTTCTGAAAAGAATCCTTATTATTGAAATAAATTATGACACATAGTTGATTAAGATGTATATTTAATATCTACATATGACACTAGCCATGGTGAAAAACATCATCCATGTTACACTCCATGATTCCAAACATCTTGTGCATTGCATAATTACGAATGAGACAAGGCATAAATAAAGTGTTACAATCTTTCACCCTTTTTGAATGTTTGACTTGACAATGATTCTTTTAAATCATTTGCATTAAAAAAAACTGATCAACACTATCTTTGCAACTAGCTTTTGCCATAAATATATTTCTACCTTTAGACATTCCATTAAAGCAAAACTAGGTGTACAAGAGTTGAGTTATTCCTTTGATACAATAATGCATTAAAATTTTATGAAAATAGTTGGTGCGAAGTCTCAATAGTTTGATAAGGGGTGTAAAAGGGCAACCAAAGACAAGAGTATCACAAGGATAAATGGGGGGATTGACACGTATAGTGGAATCAACCTTGATGCATACTTTATGCTCATTCTTAGAATCTGATGCACCACTTTAATAAAGACACTTTCCTATATTTAATGAAGATACTTTAATGAAGAGTGGAGTTGCTCAAACGAGATACAAGAAAATCGAACATGTGGAAACTAAATCTAGCTTAGAATTATGCACCATAATATTTGAATGCTCCTTTGCCATGTTTTGTGACCAAGTCAACACTTGAAAGAGATTAACTTATGATTTGACAGTGCTTTTACATATGGATGATGTAGGGCACACAAAACAATATAAGGACACCACATGGAAAAAGATAAATTGTAAAAGGAACTACATACCAAATGTTTAATGTGGTAGAGTATGAGTTAGTGTGGCAAATTGAGGTATAAGATGGATCGTGCATATCAATTGTCCTTAAGAAATGCTAACCTTTGGCATTGAGTAGTACATAATGAATTTCATCACTTAATGGGCCCACAATCCTCCAAGGACTTGCCAAGTGTGGAAGCCCTCTCCTGAGAACTTCTTAATTTGGGTGTTGTCCTTTGACATTGGGTATTGAAGGAGATTACTAGAGAGTAATGGGCTGATTTATGAAGAGGAAAAAATAAAATTTTTTGATATTTTGGCTTAAGTAGAAAGAGAAAGGCTTATGAGAGTGCAACAACCCTTGATCAAGCCAAGGATGTTGCATAAAAAGGAGATTAAGATGGTTAATCTTATGGTTTAGCACTTAGGGTTTGTGCCCAACCCACTAATTCTGATGGTGGCGAGAGCTTCATTAGTGTCAATGAACACTTTTTTTGGTGATTAAGATCACCATTAGTGTTTAAAAAACACGATTAGTGCTTAAGAGCACATTTCTAGCGTTTAAGGACACTTGCATTGGTGTTAGACTCACCATTAGTGTTTAAGAACATTCTTAGTGTTTAAAAACACTTTGGAATGACTCCCCTTTGTTGGATTAGAAGCCTCATTAGTGTTAATCAACACTATTAGTGCTTATAAGCACACTTTGAAAAGCTTTGTGCACTTCAAGATGATGATGATGATGGAGCTTGATGAGTATGAGGCTCATGAATACCTCATGGTGTATGGCCACCGCTTCAAACTCAAAAATAGGATCAGCAACAAGCCCTCACAAGATCACTTAGGTGATTAGAGCAAAGAGGAGATGATTAGAGCAAGAAAAAACTTGATTTTGTAGCTTTAATGGAAGCTTCAATGGCTAACAAGAGGGCAGCCCTGGTTTTTCCACTGTAGCAAGCGCGTCGAGCCACCATTAGGTGTAAAACTTTGACTGTATACTCTTGAGACCATGGGCTTCAAAATCCCTCAGCCAATGCAGCTTGCAACTGCCTTTACACGGCGTATTGTTGTATGGCATCAGCTGCGCAGCAGAAATAGCGCTGACTCACTCAGGTGGCAATGTCGCAGCAGCGAAGGAGGCTCTCCGTCGATTGGCCGTACGAATGTGTGCGCCCGGCTTTCCTCTACATTTTCCCTGATGAGAGCTTGCCGAGTTGTTGCCTCCACGAGCTACTAGAGCTCCTCCACTGGCAGGAGGTTCAGCTCTCCACACAAGAAAAAAGTGATAAATTTGACCTATTCTACACCACAAAAGGCCTAATAAACCAAAGCTCTAGATACCATGATAAGATTTCGTGGTGCTCATGCTAGATCATTATGTGGAGGAGAGAGACTCACAAAATACAAGAAAATATCTTACTTATTAAGTTGCTCAAAATACAACTAAGCTTCTTGATCAATACAAAATGCCTCCTAGCTTCACCTTTAAATAGATGAGCTAGTGGACCTTAAGTCCCTTCACACACACACCCTTCACACACACACCCTTCTCCTCCCCTTTTACATAACCTTAGTCTCTTAATATAACCAAGGCTTCCACCGCTCTCTCTAGTACCCCAAAGTGCAATACGACTTCATTTTCACCTACTCCCTCTATCACTGCCACTAAGCTTCATTTCCAAGTCTAAGGATAGAATCTGAATTAGGGAGAGGGATATGTTAACCACACAATGGTTAACATTAATCCTACTTTTTTTTAATCAAAAGTGTGGCTGCACTTTATGTAATATATTTTTATGTAAAACTTCACTAAGCACTTCATGTAAAAGATATAGGATGACCGAGCTTCATGAGCTAGAAAGACTAAGTGTACATAGAGCTAGATAATTAGTTTTGTCCCCCCAATTGTCAAATGGGTGATCGATCATTGTAAAAAGTGAGCTCTTGTATATAAGTGACTTGAAAGAAATATGAAGCGAACGATTCCATTATCATATTTAAGTTTTCTCCTCTCTTGTTTTCTTATGTGGTGATGGTTTGTGAGCTTTTTCTTATGCATGCTTGCTTGTAATTTGTGTGTGTGTGTGTGTGTGTGTGTGTGTGTGTGTGCATGCTTGTATGTGATTCTCTCCATCTCTTCTCTATTTCCTAGGCTCCTCTATCTCTCTCTGTCACCCTCTTTGCAAACATGAAGGTATTGAGGTAGAGGTTGAACTTTCCATAGCTCCTTCTCTCTTTTCTCTCCACCCAGCACATGGAATCTCCACTTCAAAGACATAAGTGGTGGTGGAGTGAGCCCCTAGCGCCTTCAAATCTAGGAGTTAAGCCTCATAGTGTTGGCTAAATAAACCCTTGCATCTTCACTTCTTCTCCCCTCTGAGTGTTTATTTTGGTGAAAATTATGAAAATAAAATCCCTCATATTGAACTCATGTGCTTTCTTACATAATGTACAAGTCTAGTAACTTGTTAAACATGGATAGAGTGAGTACGGCTAGTTGTATCTAATGGTTTGGAGTCTATGTAGTAGGAGCAAGACAGACGAAATTGATAAGGCAAGGAAATTTCAAGATAATATGTAAACTTATCATATAGGAAAGAGAGTGCAAATCAAGTATGCATATATTAGTTTGTTACATGTGCAAGTAATGGTGATTTTTTAGGTAATGATTTTGTTTTGAAAGTGAATCACAAACATGAACACTAAAATAAACAATACTGCTTTTTTGTTTATCTTAGAACTCTTTTAAATGAATGAATAGTTAAAATTAGCATGAATATGCATTGGCTTTTATGGTCAAAGTCCATAGTTCAAAGGATAAACTTCCTTGATCCAATAAGGATTTCACATCAATAGGCCACATAGTTGAAAAGGATATACCTTGGCCATATGTACTTATTATTAAATAACTAATTAGGGATGATTAAGAGTAGGCAACTTTTGTCATAAATATGGTTGCTATTCAATGAATCCATGTAATGAGAACCTAAATAGGGAAGAGATTCCTTTTCTAAAACTATATATTTCAATATCCTTGGTTACCTTCTTATGAGCTATGATTTGTGTAATCAAGGGTATTTTTTTTAATAAAAAATTATATATTACAATATCCTTGGTTACCTTCTTATGAGCTATAATTTGTGTAATCAAGGGTATTATTTTATGTAAAAAATTATATATTACAATATCCTTGGTTACCTTCTTATGAGCTATAGTTTGTGTACTATTTTATGTAAAAATAATATAGTTTGAACAAAAATCACATTTTTAAAAAGAAAACTACCAATAAAAAAAGATGTAAATCTTTATAATACTAGATAGACAAGTAAAAAAGTAGACACTTGTCATAACTTATGTGCAATACCATGAAATGGAAAAAATCAAAGAAAAAAAATTAAAAGTAGAGTGGAAATGTTTCCTCTCTTTCCTTGGGACAAAAATTTGGAAAAAATAGTGGACATATTTCTTGTTTGAATAAGACTCCATATATTAAGAAAGGGTAAAAAAGAAGGCATTTGTTTGTGCTTTTCTTTGAATAATTATTTGAATAAAGGGTGGACAAATACCTACCTTAAAGAAAAGAATTTGTCTATCAAAAAAGGATTGAAAGGGTGGAAAGGAGGGTTTAGGGTGAAATTTTTTTTGAATATTTTTGCCTAAACAAAATAATGAATGATCATAAAGGTGAATATTTAAGGGTGGACAACACCCTCTATGCCAAACCAGGCAATATCAAGACGCTCTTATCACCCCCCTTTTCTTGTAGTGCATGTTGGCTTAACAATGTAAAAATCTTAGCAAAGTTTGGTGATTATAAGCATCATTGAGCTATAGCATATGGCCCAACATGGAAGAGAAAGTGAAATAGACAAGCACGAGACAATTCTAAGCAACATGATTATAGCACAATAGCCTACTTATTATAGCAGATTTGACAACCTTTACCCTATTCATAGAGATCAAGGAACACCAAAGAAGATCACGAGAAGGAAAAATATAAGGGTTATTTTTTTCCTGATACCTACTTTGCAGGGTTCTCCAAATATTATTAGAATATTTTAAATGAAAACTTGTACCCTTTAAAAAGCTCAAATTTTTCTAGTTTTGATTGAGGAGTTATGAAGATAAACTTGCTAAAAATACAGTACATGATAGCACATAGCACATAAGATAGAGAAATTGAAGCATTTTTCCAATATTTCTATAGTCTCAAGTTCATATTTATTAGCCTATCTATATTTATAGCATAATGTTGGCCCCATTTGTTTTACCGTGGTTGGCACATAGAGCAACATGAAAAAGTTATGGGTGTTGAACTCCATAAAATCTTATCATTGTTGGAGAGTAATTATATCGAGATCCTAGTGTAGGCTATGAGGAAGCTATAAATGTATAAAACCAAAGGAGTAGTCAAGGAGTACTACTAGAGGTCATTGGATTAAAACAAAAGAGAAAATTGGAATAACACACATTCCTAAAATTAGCCCCTACTCATGCGATCTACAGGATTAAATTTGTTTGTTCTTTTTCTCTAGATTTTGTTCACACTCCATGATTTTTCTTACACATTTGGGAAATTTTAAAGTTTTGCAATAAATTACATAACAAATAAGGTGGTACAATATGTTTTCTGGCTCAAGGATCCTTTCACATCAGAATTATTTAAAAGCGATCAACAAGATAAAGTAAACAAGGAATCACACTTGAAGAGCACTACTACAGATGCCATCAAGTGGTATGAAAATAAACCATTTTCAAATTATAAAGTGGTGTTCTATGTTCATTTTGTTTTGTGTGAATTGGTTTTGTGTTATCTAGCATTATTCTCTTTAGTAGTTATTTTATAGGGACTATAAATCAACCAACTGTATATATAATAGTCTCTGTGAAACATGCATAGAACACCTCATAGAAAGTCAAATAAGGAACATGTAAAATAGTACATAAGTTCAACATATTAATTTCATAGACTTACAAAAACATTTATAAGGAAGTTTTAATTAAATAATTTAAGAAAGTTTTAAAAAGGGATAATTTTATTACCTCTAAATTTACACAATTACACTAGAGGTATTTGAGATGCGAAATTCATGAATGCAAAGTTTACACTGATATATAAGTTTTTGTGTAGTGTTCCCCCACTCCCTGTCTTCCATTGACGAAGAGAGTAGTACATAAAAAAATATTAATTTTCAATACTTATAAATTGCATGAAGGTGTACCTTTTACAAACACCATAACCCTTGCATATAAAGTCTTGTGCTTATGATTTTGCCTTTGCGAATAGAATCATAAACCTTGTGATTTACAAATGACTAGTTTTTGAGCTCTAATGCTTATGTGCTATCTATAAGTTTTTTTAAAATTTTAGATTTGTTCATAAAAGTAAGAGATGCATTATGTGTTTAGTTCTAGGTGTCAACAACAAGAGTAAGGCAATTTAGATTCGGCTCAAAAATATCTACTTCCGTAGTGGAAAGCGATTGCATATAATATCAGTACCCTCCTTGTATACATATATACACACATTACCGTCCTTGTATACATATACACACACACACGTGTAAACCCCATTTCAATTTATTGGTGCTTCCAAAAGGTAAAAGACAATGTATCACTTCTCTTGGTGCTTCTGTTTGGGTGACAATGAGTGCCTTAGCTCAATATACTAATTAACACTCTTGTTGTGTCTATATGTTTGCGTGCTTATAACGTGTGCCTTAGCTCAATATACTATTAATTAATACTAACAGTCTTCTTGTGTCTATATGTTTGGGTGATTATAACGTGTGCCTTATATCAGATTCTAAAACTCTTCTCGTGCTTATGCTCAACGGTGAGTAATGTGCCTTAGATAAATGTGAAAACAGTAACACTCCATTAGTGCTTATGTGCAGGGGAGAAGGTCAATACCATGGAAGACTTCTTATAGAATCATAGATCTTGCATAACGCACTGAGAAAAAAGAAGCTGGTGTGACATGGCTACAAAAGAATACAATCACGTATAATTAATTACCAAAATTATGTGTAATTACCATCATAGCACGAGCGCGTGAACAATTCCTTGATGGCCGAAAGCTCGAAAAACTAGAATTATGAAGCTGCACTCTGATGGGCGCTGATCAGACCAGCTACAGAAGAGAGAGAGAGCACAGCCATCGTATATGTGGGCTGCGCTCTCTCTCTTCAGCAACTAGATGAAGCGTTTAACAAATATCCCCCCAATCTCGCGTTTTAACACATGGGTAGTGTGTAAGCTTAGAAACTCCCCCACGGTGATCAAAAGAAATCTTTTTTTTTGACCAATAATATATTTATATTAACTATTCAAAATAGGTCATACATCACCCCCAAGAACACAACTATCAAACTAGGTTATACATCACCCCCACAAACACAACAATCTACTCCTTTTTTATCTTATTCAAGATTTTACAAAGAAATTCCCATCTTTCATCCTCACACAAGAAGTTAGACTGATCCCATGAAATCTGATATCCCAATAATAAGCAAGCCTCCATCATGGCCTTAGTAGTGCATCCCTAGGGGGAGATTGTTTTTCCAACATTCCTCCATGCTTTGATCACCTTGACAGTAGGTCTAGTGCCAATTGCATTCTCAATAAAAGCCACAAAAGTGTGATCCAATTGTTTTTCCTCGCGGTACCTTCTTTGAGTTTTAGGCCCAAATCTTGGAGGCCTTTTCTTCTCAATCCAGCACCTCACCTGCATCCAACAAATCCACATTAGGGAGAGACCCCTAGTATATATGAAGCTCTACCAAAAATAGGGAAATAATCAAGGCATATTTCTTTGCAGATTCTGAATCAGTAAATCCAACTCCAGAGACCTAATTTTATTTCTTACTAGTGCATCCCTTGGGAGATTGTTTTTCCAACATTCCCCCATGCTTTGATCACACCTTGACAGTAGATCTAGTGCCAATTGCATTCTCAATAAAAGCCACAAAAGTGTGATCCAATTGTTTTTCCTTCGGTACCATCTTTGAGTTTTAGGGCCAAATCTTAGAGGCCGTTTCTTCTCAATCCAGCACCTCACCTGCATCCAACAAATCCACATTAAGGAGAGACCCCTAATATGCATGAAGCTCTACCAAAAATAGGGAAATAATGAAGGCATATTCCTTTGCAGATTCTGAATCAGCAAATCCAACTCTAGAGACCTAATTTTATTTACATTACATACAGACCTGCACATGCATATACATTTATACATCAGCTAAGTATCTTGCAATCTTGTACATGTAGTCTTCAAAAAAACAATTTCATTTTTGCTAGTCTAGACTTCCCATAGAGTGCAAGTTCTGACAATGTTAAATACCAACCCAGTGTGCTCATCATTAACTGCCCACTTCCCAAGTAGTCAATCCTCCCAAAAGGTTTGCATATTCAGACCCTTCTGTATCCACTTAGTCATTTTGCGCCAAGTGCTCCTTAAGGCTAGGAATTCCCAAAACAAATGCTTGCCACTTTCTATTGAAGACCTGCATCTAGGGCAAATGCACTAGCCATGTTTATTTTATGCAGCTTATAACCAATAGGTAGTGTCCACATGCAGACCTTCCACAAAAAGACTTGAAATTTCCTAGGGACCTCATAGTTCCATGTCAAGTGCCATATCTTTTTCCAGCTAGAAGCACTCCACTTTACATTCTGTCTTTTGTTGCAGTACATAACATTAGCATCCCCTTTTCTCATTAAAGCATAAATATCCCTAATTTTGTCTTCCTTTAATTTGACACCATTAACCCAAGACCAGTCCTTGATCTAGACTAAAATATCAGTGGCTATGGAGCATAATTCACTATGCAGTAACTCCAACACCTAAGTCATCAAGTCTCTCTCTTTCTTGGTTAACTAAAACTCCATAGATAAGAGGTTTACCTCTTTCCACCACCCAACCACATCTCTGTCCCAGCAGTCAGCCAAATATCTAATGCCTTTGTTATTAAGAATCTTTGCCACTTCAGTATCAAGTGCAGCTAAAGGGGGATTAAACCTGTGAATCCACCATAACCCTAAGGATAGCATGGAATTTCCAGTTACCCTCCCCCCACCATCCCAAACCATCAAGCCCAGATTATCTTTCCAGCAATTGCAGAGCATTTTGTAAAAAATTGAGCATGTGATTTTCAAAGGAGCATATGAAAACAATTTGTCTATCCAATTTAAGTTCCCCCATCTGCCCTTGGCCAATACCTCATCCATTTCCACCAATTCCCTTATCATCAAGGTCCAAGTAGAAGCTTGGGATAGCACCCTAGGTAGCATCAAAGTCCTTCTAGCAGCACAGTGAGTGGGAAAATGTATGATGCCAATACCCCCTTTCTTTTTGGGCACTGACAACTTCTCCCAGGCCAACCAAGCAGGAACTCTCTTCTTACCAATACCATTTCTCCACAAAAGTCTCTGATAGGACCTATGATGTCCTTCCAATAACACTTCCCAAATTTTAATACAGGACTTAGAAACATGACATAAGCATTCAACACTAAATTGCAGATATCAATTCTATTATGGAAGGGAACTTTCAAACCTTCCCACTTCTTCAATTTCTCCACAAACCTGTTATTTGATGAAATCTTGGCTTAGCTTCAAGCATACCTTACCTTTCACATGGTTACAAAGATGTTCGTTTAGCTAGTCATTAGGAACGCACTTCCTTTTTGTGCCCTCCACCTCCACCTCCTCACCTCTACGCTTCATCTCCTCCTCTGCTCAAGATCCCAGTCTCCCCATCCAATCTCCCCCAACCACCGCCATGCAAAACCCAATACATCGACCACCCGGTTGATGTACGCTGGGTATGCACCCACACGAGCTGATTAAACTCACCACTCGCCCACTCGCTTTACGCATGCGTGACACATAGGAAGATATGATTGCTCTCATGTGATCAAAAGAATTCTATTAAGTTTAACGCACAATATCATTATAGTCTAAAACTATCTAAAGCATCCAGTGCATGGCCCCCAATGGTGATCAAAGTACAAAACTAGATTGTTAAAGTAGACCTAGAAGTCTGAATAAAACATGGGAGGATGTTGGGCCCACAAAGTGATGAAATTCATCATGTGCTACTCAGTGCAGATTGGAAGACTTTGGGCCTAGAAAGTGATGAAATTCATCATGTACTACTAAGTGACAAAGGTCATCATTTCTTAATAACAATTGATATGCACCCATCCATCTTATAGCTCAAATGGTTGATATTCACCCACCCATCTTATACCTTAAATGGTTGATTTCCATACAAACTCTCAGTCTATCAAATTAAACATTTTGTGTGTAGTTCCTTTTAATTTACTTTTTTTGTCCACCATCCCTCTTTCAATTTGTACACCATCAAGTGTCAATCCTTCTATCATTTTTGTATGCCACCAATTACCATAAGTCCTTACATAGTCTATACTTGAAAAATTGTGTTAAAACAAATTAGGTATATTAGTTCATGTATAGTAGCCAAAGTAATAAGTCATCCTACTTTATTCATGTGCACTCATGGATATCCATCATACCTCTTATGTTTTCAACACCTTTCATTTCAACATGCAAGATTTTCTTTTGAGTAGTGAATGAATATGATCAATAAATAACATGCAAGATTTTCTTTCAAGTAGTGACTTAACAAGCGATAAATTCATAGCATTCTCAACAAACAAGAATATTTTTTGAGTAATTATTGGAATAAAAAACCACAAAACGCCATATTTTATAAGCTCCAATTCAAAACAAAGTTGAAATCCACTTATAGACTTTAAAAGAGGGAATAATACCACTTTGAGAATTATATTTAATATATTGTTTTATTCACACAAAATAATGAAAGTAATCAAAATTATATTCTCAAATTTAACAACTAGAGTGATTGTGGGGAATATTTTGGATGAGGATGGTATTCCTATACATGACACCAAATCACTTGCTCTAAAATGGGTCAAGTTCTTGGGTTGAACATTGAGTCTAAAAGAGGACTACTGCTTGAGGAGGTTTCAAGCTGAAAACAAGTTGCTTGGCCTTCTTAGTCAGAAGATGGATTCTGATAAAGCCAAGTAGTTAGAAAGAGATATCGAGATGGATGAGTGCTGGTGTGCTCTACTAAAGCTGGGTAGGGAGAAGGCTCCTGGTTGGGATGGTCTCTCAATTGAGTTTTTCATAGCTTTTTTGGCCTTCATTAAAAGAGGTGGTGGCTGACATTTGTAAGAAAGCTTTTAAATTGTGTCTTTGGGACAAGGATTTTAAAGAAGGGCTTGTGAAACTCATTCCTAAACAGACTACTTGTAGCAGGTTTGGGCATTGGATGCCTATCACTTTATTAACTGTGATGTAGAAAATTTTAGCCAAGGTGATTGACCTTAGAATTACTCCTATGTTGCAAGAGATAATCTCAAAAAATCAACATGGCTTTATTAAAGGAAGGTCTATTTATGAGAATATCTTTGCTACTCTACTGGGGTAGAGATGTGGCCATTAAAACTCAGCAGAAATGCATTATGATGCAATTGGATCTTGAGAAAGACTATGATAGGATACAGTGGTCATTCATTGCTAGGGTGATGGAAAGAATGAAATTTGGAGCTAGAATGGCCACATGTATTTATACTCCCTCCCTCCTTGGGTGGATATTCTAAAGTGCTTCTCAATGGAAGAGTAGTAGGGGGATTCGAAATCAACAGTCCAGTCAGACAAGGGTTCCCATTAGCTCCCTTAGTTTTTGCCATTGCTTCTCACCCTCTAATTTTGCCACTCAAGCTAGCTTGCAGGAAAGGGAAGATTACAGGTTTAAAACTCAAGTGAGCAACTGGTTAGTCAATGTTTTGCTGATAATTCTCTGTTATTCTTAAAGGCTGAGAATAACAATGTGAGATTGGCTTTAAAACTTGTTCAGGAGTTTGCCAGTGCCTCAGGTTCTAAATGTAACATTTTGAAATCTAGGATCTTAAGCTTGACTGAGGACAATGATTTTAATCTTCAAAGGTGGGGATGTGAGGTGCTACAAAATGGTCACATTGTTAGACTGATTGGGCTGCCTTTTGGGGTTGGACTAACTAATAAACAATTGGTCATGTAATTCCCCATGAAATGTTACTACTAGAGGAATAAAACCTCTTATATTAAGAATAGTTATAGTATCTATTATTAATTTTTCATGTTAGTTTATAGAATCATCCTGGAAAATGTTCACATAAAAAAAAGATGCCAAAGTGGTTTTAAACATATGAAGCATGCTATATAATGGAGCAATGTAAGAGTTTAATGCTAATATGAATTAATGTAAGACTCCTTTAGCCTCACATCAATATCTATTCTAAGTAATATGAAAATTAAGTCATATATATTCCTGTTAACCTATGACGGACATTGAGACGTACTATGTTTTACGTCATTTATTTAAATATTCTGAGTCATGGGCCGGGCTTGTCGGCACCATATGTTAAGGATAAAGGGATTGGGTGATCGCCGATGAGAGGCGCACCTTGAATGTCAGTAGGATAAGGGTTAGGATCGGCCGGCCATGTATAGGCGCCCAAGTGTGAACGGCCAAGTCACCTATAAGAGTCAAATGTAACCCTAAAATCCTCATTCTCATGTGTTGTGAATACAAGAGTGCTCTTGCCTTATCTCCTTGGTTTCCTTATCCTGCGTGTGTGTGAGAGAGAGAGAGAGAGAGTGAGAGAGCGATCGAGCGCACTGTGTAGCGGCACGGCGGCGGCGACGAGGCGGTAGAGCGGCAACGGCAGCTCCTCCTTCACAGCTGCGACGCGGGAATCCTTCAAGGCGGCAGTTAAGCGGTGAGTGACACACCTTTTGCATTCTGTTTTGAGCTTCCTTCCCTGGTTGTATGCTTGCAGCCATTCGTGGCTCACATACGGTGTCCGGCAAGTCCCTAGCTACGACATGTGCGGCAAAAGCGCACATTTTTGGCGCCGCTGCCGGGGAGTTGCCCTGCACCAAGCTCCAGTTTGCAGCTCGGCTATGCTGCGTGAAGTTTAATATACACTGAAGGAAAGCGACTGTGTGTTTGTTGTTGAGTTGTTTCCATTTTTTGCAATCTGTTTCTGTAATTTGTCTTCTGCATTTCTGTTAGTTTTCCGCTCCGCGTGTGGGCGTGTGATCTGTTATCTGGTTTTCTGCGTGTGAGGGGGGGTTTCTGAATCCCCAGACCTGTGCTGTGTGCGAACTGCGCCGCGGCCAAGGCTGAACCTAAAGAAACCCTAGAAAACTTATCTCCAAAAAAAAACAGAAAATAAAAAATTAAAAAAATTATAAAAAATAAAAAATAAAAAATTTTATTTTATTTTTAAAGAAAGAACCAAACGTGTGGAGAGGAAAGGTTTTTTAATTGGAGAAATTTTTTTTGAAAAGAAAGAACTCCAATTGACCCACGACCCCGGCCTCGGTCTCGGTCTTTTGATATATATATATAGGAGAGTGAGCCTCCATAGCTTTCTTTCAAGTGAGAGCTTATGGGAAGTTGTGCCCTATATGTAGCCCACTCCCCAAGGAGTAAAGTGAGCATGTGGGACAAAGCCCTCACCCTTTCCTCCACAAGCAAATAGGCTTTTGCCCCTTCCCCCCAAGGGAAACGGACTGTTTTGAGGACCACGAGAGCTCTGGATAGGCAAACACGGTGCTGTAAAGCACACTAGGACCCTTTGAACGATACGCTCGTTTCGAGCTATCACACGTCCTAGTCCAGGTTCGACCATAAGCAAGGGGGTCAAAACGGGTTAAAAACAAGCTAAAAACAAGTAAAAACGGGGTGCGAAACACCTAAGAAACCACTTGTGTGAGTTTCAAGGGTAGTTACCAACGCACGTAGGGTACCCACATCACATGCATCTGCGTTCTAGTCGGGTGCTAGAGCTTGAACCACTAGAAAGTGTTTCAGTTTACGCAGGCTCACACCATCCCTCCACGTTAGCATCTTGGCCTTCGGCTGGAACCCAAGGGAGTGCAACCCAAGATCCACGAATAGTGGATAGTGACTCGTCCTCTGACTCAGAAGCCATGGAAGGGCACCCTACCAAGAACCCTGAGGAGACAAGCCAAAACATGCCAGGTTGGGCCCCACAACCCGGATCTAGCATGTTTAGTCGTCTAATAGAGACCTTTAGTAGAGCTACACGCTCTGAGCATGCCACAAGCGAAGTAAATGAAGAAGGAGGGGTAGTAGATTCACCATTCACATCTTATGTAGACCCTACCCTCCCAAAGAGTGTCCATGTGGATATTCTACCCACTTCGTTTAATGAGGGCCCTACTGAGCTACCACATTCCGATGCTCTTCCTAAAGTAGAGGTCCCTAGAAGCCAACCCTTAAGAAGTGACATTGCGTCCACTTCAAGAGAACCGTTTGGCACACCAAGTCTGGATGGCATATTTCTCAATGAAAATTGGGAATATGATCTACACACAGAGACTCTAACGGACCTATACACGGGTTACACATACCATGTGGGTTGGTTAGAAGTCCTACGATCTACAGCTAGCGCCACTGCCACTAATCTAGAAGAGCAACAGCAAATGATATGTGAGGTTATTCATAGAATTATCCAAATTGAGAGGCAAAATAGGGGAGTGAACCTAGTTTCCACTGGCCCTATGAGGTTTTTGGATACGGGCAAGGCCAAACAACCAACCCTATCACAATTGGAGACTCCCTCGGTGAGTCCCATAGACCCTTCATATGTTGTTTCGCCTGGAGTCTCAATGCAGGTTGAGCCCACGAGTAGTAACTTTAGCTTTCCAACCTTGGCTCAACTTTCCATTAGGGAATCCGCAATGCCTACCCCAATGATGAGCATAGCTGAAAGTGCACCTGTTACCACTGTAGTTAGTACGACACCGCTACCTAGTGGAACAGTACCTACAACAGTGCGTGCTAGTGCCTATCAACCATATGTACCTATCGCTACTCATGCTCATGTAGCTCCTACACCTCTTAGTATGCCAATGGCGTATGCTCCACGACCACCTTATCACCACCCTTATCCAAGAGGAGCTAGGCCTAGTCACATATCATATCTTACGTCATTTGCCAACATACTCAGACCAACGCCAACTCCTATCAGCCAGGCTATCCCAGAAGTGCCTCCACCAGCTATGCCTGCTCACCTAGGTGATCTCGCAGCATTTGCTCAGACGATCGGATGATCCATTGCGGAAAACATGCGGGGCATGCCTGAGAGAGAACCTAGAAGCAAGGCAGTACAAGTGGCTAAGCTCACTCAGAACTTCAGTGGTAACGAGGATGTTAGGAAGCACATTGAAGTCTTTGAACACGTGTGTGATTCCTTGGAAGAGCACAATGAGTTGTATAAGTGTAAAGCCTTAGGCTTAACCTTGAGTGGGAAGGCCGGAGATTGGTATCGAACCTTAAGGGTTGAAGAGCGCACTCACTACCCCACTCTTAAGAGATTGTTCTTGAAAGAATACATACGCGAGGGTGTGCTTTGGGGAGTAGTATCTCAACTCCAAAAAGCTGAACGTGAGGAAGGGGAGTCAGTGAGAGACTTTATAAGTCGATTGAAGCATCTAAATTCTCGCTGCACTCCCGATGAACGCTTCAATAACAACCAACTCCTCGATAGATTCATCCGAGGATTGCGCCACGAGGACATTTACAATGGCCTAGTCATTAGAGGTCTTACAACGTGGGAAGCAGTCACTGCCAATGCAATCCAGTTAGAAGACAACTTGATGATTGCAGGTAAAAAGGTGTCTTCAGAAACAAAATCCATTAGTTTGCAAGTATCTGGGCACGAGCCAATGACGGTAAAACCTATTGCCAAGGAGCCCAAGATATCTGAAATGTCTGTGACCGACCTTACTAAGGCTCTCCAAGAATACTTCAGGGGTAATCGAGCTCCTCAGAATAGCCATATGTACCCAAGGAGAGAGCAACAATGGTGTTCGGTGTGCTTAGGACCACATAGCACGAGTGAATGTCCCACATTCAGAGTCAAATTCAATGGGAATTGCAATGCATGTGGTAAGTACGGCCATCAATCTAAGGATTGCCTAGTACTTAAGCGAATGTTGGCAAATCAGGCACCACTAGCCTGGTCAAACACACCTCAAGTACCCGCGCTAATGCCTGCACAACCTGTCGAGCAACCGTCACAGCACATAGTTCCAAGGAATCCAAATGTAGTCCAGTCTGTGCCGTTACCACCGCCAGTGCTAGGACCACAACCTCCACATCCAAGGATTACCCCAATAAACCAGATGGGTTGTGAGTCACATAGTGCGTGTGGGGATTATGAAGAGGAGATAGACCCCACTGCTCCATATGGGATTGATACGTTTGAAATGATTTCCCAGTACTACATGGAGGATCATCTCGGGCAAGTCAAGCATGTATATCAAGCGGCTGCTCTCGCCACAAGAGGGCAAAACCTTAATACCATGGCAAGGAGACCACCTCTTCAATGCTATGAGTGTGGTGGACTGCATCGTGTAGCAGAGTGCCCTAATAGGCTACAGAACATCGCTACTCAAATGCAACCAAATCAAGGGAGCACATCGGGAATGCCGGTACTTACATGTAATCGTTGTGGCATATATCATTTGATCGCTCAATGTCCACATAATCCTAATGCACCCAAGATTACGCCATTGAATTTGGTTGAGGTCACCAACCAAGCACGAGAAACCACACCCATTGTACCCGTGAATGTAGTTACACGGTCAATGCTTCAAAATCAAAACTACATTCTTGAAGAGAGGGATACTGCATCAATCGCTCAGGCAAAGAAAAAGAAAACACGGCGGAAGAGATCGCTTAATGCCACGAGCTCCAAGCCTAGTTCAAAGACTAACATAGGGACAGGAGACGATCCCCGTGTATATGAATGACCCTGAAGATGATTCTGATTCAATAGAAACCATGGGGACCAAAGCCACTACCTTAAGGGAGGAACCCACTCGGGAGCTCAACGAAGGAGAATCAAATGAGTACAAAAATAAGGGGAAACAGAAGGAGACTTCCTCGGCCCCACAACCAAGTCAGTTAATGCCCTCTCGACCACCCAAACTGACTGAGATTCCCCAAGACAAGCCACGTGGGCCAAAAACCCTCAAGAAAAAGATTGGAACTTACCCAAACCCAGTTGAGGAGATTGAACAAGTGCAACACTTAAGGGGTTTGGTGGAAGAAACACAAAGAGAACTGGAGCCAAACCCGAGAAAAGTCAAAATTCCAGATACAGTGTTTCCTACGCAAGTTCAGCCTCACCGGAACTATAAACCGTTAGCTATACCTAGTATCATTCGGGAAGAAAGTGAGGATAGGACATCAGGAAGTGGGCAAACACCCTTCTTGTTGGAAAGAATGTTTAGTGAGGGAATGCCTGACCCCATTGAAGAGGAAGTGATTCCATCTTCACCAGTCCCTAGTCAAGGGGCGATGTCTCGAAAAGTACCATTGAATGTGTCCAAGCTAATGGATTTCATGTCCTCCGAAATCAGAACCACGATCATATCCAAATTATACGGAGATTCTGAGCTATTCTTAGCTCTTCGGGTGTTTCTCAATGGAGAACTAAAGGCGGGGCTACCACAATTTGCAAATATGGATAGACCCGACACGCTTCAAGATGAAGGGGAACATTGGGATCTACAACCCAACTTAGATGAAGATTCGGTCATTGAAATACCTGTTAACAAGTTGGGACAGTACTTTGAAGGTGACGAATCTAATGCAACCCTCCCCATTACTACCAAGGGATTAACTCTAAAGGGAATCCTTGATGGTGGTGCTGGAGTGAGCATTGTGACTAAAAACTGTTGGGAATCTATGGGGAGACCTCACCTCGAAGTCACAAACATAGTGGTTAAGATGGCAAACGGAACTATTGCTAAACCTATTGGAATGTTAAGGGACCTTAAGATCAAGGTCCTGGGATACAAGGTAAAACATACCTTCATTGTAATGGATTTCTCCAAACATCCTATGTCATATCAAATGATCTTAGGACGTCCTTTCATGAGGGAAGCACAAATGGTGCATGACTGGTCGAAAAACCATGTCTATCTACAATTCCAGGACTCTGTCATTCGAGTTGATCTTGAGAATGGTCGTGCGCATCCTTTAGGAAGCAAGGTTATCATCGATAATCGATCGGATACCACTGTTCACTCCGCCCCATTAAGGTATTGCTACACATGCAAAAAAGAGACTGATGATGGGAAAGATTCTCCTTATATGGATGTCCTACCAGGTATGACTGAGTCGGATAACGTGGATTGGGTACACCTAGCGGCAACCATAGACACATGGGGAAATAGAGGCACAAGCTGGGTAACACCTGAGGGGCAAGATATGCCACCGTTAGTGCCAATAAACATGATAGGTGTTATGCACTTGACTCCTGATGGCAAGAAAGTGGCAAACTCAACTGACAGTAGCGAAGACTCTGACCAATGTAACTCTGACTATGAATCTCAAGAACAAACTGACTCTGAGCCTGATGGGGGGGATGAATCAAATATTCACCCAAATGTGGAAGCAATGTGCTCAAGGCCTAGGACGGCGACCTCCTGCAGTTCATCCGAAAGTGAGGGGGACACAAGTGAAGAACGACCAAGTGAGTTTGAATCTGATAGAAACAAAAATCAAAAACTTGGTAAGAAGAAAACGAGACATAAGCGCCAACGCTATCGAGCCAATGTACGCACTACAATAAACAAGGAAAGATCCACTGCAGAATGGCTTAGTTATGTAGGAGCCATTGATGCTCATCGGAAGTTAGCGGATAATTGGGGACAATACCTCCAAAGTGTCATGTGGTGTATTCCGCAACCTCATGATGTCGCCCAATTAGAAATAGAGAAGCCGAAACTAAGTCGTACTGCAAGAAGGCGACAAAACCAAGAGTTAGCTCAGCAACAAAAGGAGGCAGAATTGAAACAAAAAAACCTGGCACAACAAGAACCAGTAGACTTACACCCCGCACCCGAGCATTTCAAATCATTCACCACAGGGGAACGTAAAGTAGTCTACACAAAAGCCTACCAATGGGAGTAGCGGTGTCTACGATGGCCCTGCGGTAGTCAAGGAGATAGACTTAGCAGATCTGGGTGAGGAGTCTAAACCAGTTTTTATTGCTCAAGACCTCACCAAGGCGGAAGAAGCTGCACTTACGAAGCTTCTTAAAGAATTCAAGGACATATTTGCCTGGACATATCATGATATGAAGGGTGTCCCACCCTCGGTGGTGCAACACACGATTCCAATGATTAGCACTGCTAAACCAGTCCAGCAACGTCCCTACCCAATGAATCCTAAGTATGCAAAGATTGTACAAGAGGAAATTAAAAAACTGGTAAAATGTGGATTCATATACCCAATTGAGCACTCAGAATGGGTTTCTCCGATAGTCATCGTGCCAAAGAAGAATGGAAAACTCAGAGTGTGCGTTGATCTCAAAAAGGTTAATGCAGCCACCAGAAGGGATCATTACCCCTTGCCATATTCTGAACATGTGCTTGAAAGAGTGGCAGGCAAGGAGGCATATAGCTTTTTAGATGGGTACTCGGGTTACAATCAGATCACAATTGCAGTCGAGTACCAAGCTAAAACAGCATTTATCACGGAGTTTGGAGTGTTTGCCTTTCGCGTCATGGCCTTTGGCTTGACCAATGCACCTGCAACATTCCAACGATTGATAAACACGGCCTTTAAGGAATATCTAAGGGACTTCTGTGAAGCTTTCTTAGACGATCTTTGTGTTCATTCCTCTTGGGATGAGCACTTGATGTGTTTACGAAAAATATTTGAAAGGTGTAGATTATATCGCATCTCATTGAATCCTTTCAAATGCCAATTCTGGGTTAAACACGGAGTTATCTTAGGGCATATAGTGTCCAAAAATGGGATTTCCACTTATGAGAGTAAAATCAAGGTCATTCTGGAATTACCCCCACCCACCAACTACAAGGGAGTCCAACGCTTTATGGGCCACGTTGGTTATTATCGAAGGTTTATTCTCTTCTTCGCCGAGATAGCTCGACCATTGTATAAGCTTCTCATTGAGTTTATTTGGACCGAAGAATGTGACCGTGCCTATGAGCTATTAAAGAAGGCCTTGGCGAGTGCTCCAACTTTGAGAATGCCTAACTGGGATTTACTCTTCCATGTGCATATTGATGCATCAAATTTTGCTATTGGGTGTGTGTTAACTCAACCTGGAAGCTAGACTACCCCATTAGCTTTGCCAGTCGTTCGCCAGTTGAACGATGCTGAGATGAACTACACCACTACGGAGCGAGAAGGGTTGGCAATGATATATGCAGTAAGGAAATTTCGTTATTACCTCCTTGCCACCAAGTTTGTTTTCTATGTGGATCATCAAGCATTGTTGTATCTGGTAAACAAACCATGCTCCACAGGAAGAATCACACGATGGCTATTGATTCTTGTTGAGTTTGATTTCACGGTTGTTGTGAGACCTGGCAAGAAACATGTGAATGACTTACCTGACACTTCCCTGTTCATGGTGGAGACAATGCCTGAATGGAGTGAGAAGATTGTTAACTTTTTGGTTAATGGCTTTCCACCCAAGGAGCTTCGTAAAGATCTAGCTCGAAAGCTGATCAAAGAATGTGAACCCTATTGCCTGATAGCCGGGACTCTTTATAAAAGAGGAAAGGATGACGTTCTTAGGCGTTGTGCCCGAGAGGATGAGTATCTATACATTTTGCAAGAGGCACATATGGGCGTAGCCGGTGGTCACTTCTCAGGCGACTTAACTGCGCGAAAGATCTTACAATCAGGGTATTGGTGGCCCACTATGTTCCAAGATGCATCACTCTTTGTGAAGGGTTGCGATGAATGCCAACGATACAAGAAACCCCAGAGGAAAGATCAGATGCCCCTACATCCAATCAAAGTAAACCAACCATTTGAAAAGTGGGGTTTAGACTTTGTAGGTCCGATTAGCCCAGCGGCCCGAAACACACAATCTCGCTATATTATTGTGGCCACTGACTATATGACCAAATGGGCTGAAGCGAAAGCAACACGTAAGGTAGATGCAAGGACAACAGCCAAGTTCCTCTTTGAAAATATAATCACACGCTTCGGTTGTCCTTTTGAACTTGTGAGCGACAATGGTACACATTTTATAAATGAAGTGATTAAGGAGCTCACAACAAATTTCATGATATCCCATCATACATCTACTCCTTACTATCCGCAAGCGAATGGCCAAGCTGAGAGTACCAACAAGACTTTAATCTCTGTTTTGACAAAGACAGTTGAAGCTCACCGCACGGATTGGGATCTAAAGCTTACGACAGCTTTATGGGCCTATCGTACTGCGTACAAAGTGGCTATTAATTGCACACCATTCAAAATGGTATATGGCCAAGAAGCAGCCATGCCGTGGGAATTTGTCATTCCTAGTCTTCGTGTTGCTACTCAAGAGGGTTGGGATGGTAATCCCTTAGCAGAGCGTCTGTATATCCTTGAGCGGCTAAATGAAGAAAGACAATTGGCTATGTACAATGCCCTTGTGGAGAAGGATAGAAAGAAAAAATGGTTTGATCGCCACCTAAAGGACAAGGACATCAAGGTTGGGGATAAAGTCCTGATGTATGGAGTGCGAAACGAAAAGAAAAAGCTCAAATATGTTGGTAAGGGACCGTATAGAGTATGTGAAATTACCCCGCAAGGTACCATCAGAGTGGAGACTCTCGATGGAGTTGAAACCATTGGATTCCTTAATGGGAGTAAATTCAAAAGATACTATGACCCCCTGAGCCAAGAGGAGTTACATGCAATCCATCAAAAGAAGGCAGCTAAAGAACAAGCTGAGCTTAAAAAGATACAAGCGAGAGTCGAAGCCAAAGAATGTCAACAGCGTGCTAGGCGACAACGAGAAGCCAACTTGGGAATTACGCAAGTATTTTTCGAGGAGGCAGAGGAGGATGCACTGGAATCTGACCCGCCTCTAAGATACCCAATTGAGTTACAGAGTCCTTACGGGGAGGTGCTGTATAATGCATTATTGGATACAGGAGCTCAACACAATTTGCTATCATATGGTGTGTGGTGCCAACTTGGAAAACCACCTTTATCCAAGAGTTCTATCCAAGTTCAAGGAATCAACAAGAAGAAAACTCCTGTCTCAGGAATTCCGCACACTCCGGTTGCTTATGACAAGGGAACCATAATTCAAAGCTTTTTGGTTATGCCTGCTGGTACCATGGAAGGGACTGTAATCTTAGGGCGCAAATGGATGATGGCCACCAAGTGCAATATCGATTGGGCAACCAGACAAGTCACAACGCAAGAACCAACACTAGGTTTGACTGCTCAAAATCCCGCACCTAAGTCATCCATTCAAATGTTAGATAATGAAAAATCACAAAGTTCAATGGCAAAACCATCTTTGATTGTTTGCCACCCCTCTAACACTTCAACGCCAAGAGTGGAAATAGGCAAAGTGGTCCCTAAAGCTCCGCTTACTATGCCAAAGAGCACATACAAATGGGTCCCAAAAGCTTCATTAACAACTTCTTCCCCTGCTCAATCTCGTTCAGCCACCAAGAAGCCTCGTAAAAGGAAAGCAGCTACCCACCCGAAAAAGGGCAAGGTAACATCACGATGGATCCCTAAAAAATTATTAGTAGCCCAAGGGTACTACGAGGGAAACGACCAGATTTGGGTCCCTAAACATAAGCTGAATCCCTCTACATCACGTGTAAAACCTTGCAAACCAATTGTTGCCACCCCAACGATAATTCAAGATCGTGGTAAGGGAAAGGTAATAGAGTGCTCTGCACCACTTCTTCCAGAGTTAGTTTGGATTCCCAAACGATATCGATCATTACCACCTAGCTCAGGAAGGGGGGAGCCACATGAAGCTTCTAGCTCCTCATGCCAGGCACACGCTGATATAGAAGTTTCTACATGCTCTACACCTACTCTTGCCAACACCCAACAAAAAATCGATGAGTCTACGTCTCCCCTTGTAATAGTATCATCAGAAACCATTTCCTCCATTCGTCAATGGGAGCGTACACTACCATCTCTGCAATTGGATGTGGCCACAAGGGTCATAAAAAGCTATCTGCCCACATCACAACCTATGACCCGCTGGACAAATTGGTTCCAAGAAGCTGCAACATCATTGCAAATAATATGATCTACCCAAGGAAAGGGGGAGCATGTACTCACGCTCGACATTCTAATGCTTCCTCCTTAACCTTCTCCCCTGACCATGTAATTGCCAAATTCAAGGGGATGTATATATATAGCTTCATACATTTAAAAAAAAAAACAAAGAAAAGAAAAACAAAAAATAGTAAAAAGAGCAAGAGCACAAAAACAAGAGAAATATCCGTATACAATCAAGAACTAGATTGACCTATCATAAACCTACTGATGCTATATCTGTGTTGCAGATATGGCAGATGCCCGATCATCATACACTTCATCCACTCCTACCTTTGGTGAGAGGTATCATCTGTATCTTTCTCAGATATTCCACATGTGCTATCCTGTAATTGAAACTGAATGGGATCATATAGATGTACTAGCCAGAGAGGAAAATATTGAGGAATTAGAATGGCTAATTCGCCTATTGACTATGACTGACCCCTACTCCGTAGAGGACATATCCCCGATAGCCCAATGCTTTCCTTTTCCACAAGATGACTATCCTCGCATGGTTACATTTTTGATGAGTTTATGTGGATGGAAAAATGAAAAGGAAATATCTGACAATGATGAATGGACGGATGAAACTCATGGCACTACTGAGGTTGACTTTATTTGTTTGGATGATGCGGATAGAGGCTTAGCCTTAGGGCTAGAGCCAGGACTCTACAACATCCTCTTACCGTATCCTTAGTAGTAGTGTGGTGACTGGTAGGTAGGTTAGCGTTTTCAAGTTTTTTCTAGTTTAGATTCCTTAAACAAGTCTTGAAATTTTCACACTGATGTGCCTTTCGAGGTATAGTGCTTGTTAGTTGATTGTACAGGTTGAAAAGTGTGAGGTCGCTTTCAAGTCCTGAGACTGCCGCAACGTTCATCAAAATATATCTACATCAAATTGCAAGCTGTCTTGTCAAATCAAGGAGATCTCCAATTACAGGTGTAATTCTTCCATACCCACTCTCTTTCGTTTTTACTGTTCAATCAATTGCATGAACTATAATGCATGACCACATGGAAATTGTCAATGTACTACTTAGTTTTTGAAGTTGCTTGCATGCTAGTGTAAATCATTAATGAGCTTAACTTTATTGGAAATATTCCTAGGCAGCATGACGTCTTTAGTTAACCTTGGAATACGATTGTCTTAGGTCTAGGGTCAAACCATCTTAATGTTTGACACCTGGCCATGTGTGTGTTGACCTCTAGGACATAGCTATTACCCCTTTGTCGAAAGGATGCAAGACAAATTATAGTTCAGGAGCGAAGATCAAAAGAAATAGATTATTAAAAAAAAAAGAAGCCTACAATAAATGGCAATACAAGTCTATGATGTGCTTTAATGTTGGCCTATCGCCTTATTGATACTTGGTAGGCGAGGAGTATTCTACTCCAGACCGATGCCTTGGTTGGTAGGGGGTAGCCTTGCCTAAAGTGAGCTAATAGATTCCTGGATAATGCCTTGTGTTAAACATGGTACCAGGATCGATGTTAGTTTTGCCTTAGGAAGGTCGCCATTGTGTGTAAAAATTGTCACGTGCAAAAAAAAGAGAAAAAAAAAAAAGAGAGGCAAAAAGCTCCTGTAACTCTGATGTTTCTTGTTTCCCTAGGCTTGTGGTATTAACTTGTTCTTAGAGTAGACACAGTGTGGTCATGTGTTTATTTATTAAGCTTGGTTATTTTCCTTGACTTAGGCCAGTTATAAACCTTGATTAACCTTTGACACCTTGCTTACTCTTGATTTACTTTCAATAATTTTAAACTCCTGTTAATTTGCTACACTAGCTCATTCATGTGACCCTTAAACTAAGTTCTCATAGCAACATCCATTGTGGTCTAACATGCTTGAATTTATACACTTTATATCTTTTGAATTCCAGCATACCTTCACTCTACTTCCCTGTTTTGCAGACGGTCTACCACAACAACCCTCTCGAGCTTACCATACCATAGCTTCCGAGGACGGAATCTACATCAGGAAGGGGGGCATGTTAACCTATGACGGACATTGAGACGTACTATGTTTTACGTCATTTATTTAAATATTCTGAGTCATGGGCCGGGCTTGTCGGCACCATATGTTAAGGATAAAGGGATTGGGTGATCGCCGATGAGAGGCACACCTTGAATGTCAGTAGGATAAGGGTTAGGATCGGCCGGCCATGTATGGGCGCCCAAGTGTGAACGACCAAGTCACCTATAAGAGTCAAATGTAACCCTAAAATCCTCATTCTCATGTGTTGTGAATACAAGAGTGCTCTTGCATTATCTCCTTGGTTTCCTTCTCCTGCGTGTGTGAGAGAGAGAGAGAGAGAGAGTGAGAGAGCGATCGAGCGCACTGTGTAGCGGCACGGCGCGGCGGCGGCGAGGCGGTAGAGCGGCGACGGCGGCTCCTCCTTCACAGCTGCGACGCGGGAATCCTTCAAGGCGGCAGTTAAGCGGTGGGTGACACACCTTTTGCATTCTGTTTTGAGCTTCCTTCCCTGGTTGTATGCTTGCAGCCATTCGTGGCTCGCATACGGTGTCCGGCAAGTCCCCAGCTACGACCTGTGTGGCAAAAGCGCACAATTCCCAAACTTCCAAATTATAAATAATTCATAATATAAATAATAGCAGTATTCATATTTTTAAGGCACACCCATACTTAACATTTGTGTTCAAAAAAGGAAAATTCAAAACTATTTTGATAAGTTTTGGCATTTTAGAGGGACAAACTCCTTTTATGTATTTTAAAAATCTATTTATTTTTTAATTTCTCAATAGTATTAGAAAATACTATCAAAATTTTATAAATTTAAATCAAGTGGTAACACTCTAGGCCAACTAGCATGTAAGTCTAGGGTTTGAAACTTAGAATCTATTGAAATAGAATTGAGATTTAAATTCAAGATGAATCATTTTAAATTTTGGGGCATTGAGCTTATTTTTACAACTTTGAAATTTCTAGGCCATTGAGCTTCTTTTTACAGCTTTGAAATGTATTTATGAGGTAAAACTCTAAAGTGGTGATTCATCTTCTACTAAGACAAAGATAGTCTATAGTTTCTCTATGTGTAGTGGTTTTTTCACAATAATTTCTATCTTATGGTTCAAGGAGTGTTGGCTATTTTCTTTCACAACCTATATATAAATCTCTTATTAAAACTTATAAGTATTCAATTCAAATCCTATATCCTCACTTAGTGTTTCTATATGTTTTAATATCACTTGCATTTATGTTATGACTATTGGAATGCTTGAGAGATCGACATTCTTTGCATTTATATGAGATTCTACACATTTCTTAGTGAGAGTTCTCTGTAATGAAAGGGGCTTGAGTTTGTACATAAGGGGAGGCTCATGGGCATGGATGTGGCTGGGCAAGTATGAGGCCCAACATTAGTGAAAAGATGGACAAGTATATAAGTGAATATTGTAACGGGGCATAATCACTTTTTGACTAATCAAATCATATTTTCTTGGAACTCTATGCTTCTATGGCTTTCGTGTTAGGAGTATTGAACAAGTCCAATCTTAAGTTGCATTAGGGAAAATTTGGACTCAAATTAGGCCCTTTAAGGATTGCTAAACATTCTCTCTCTACAAAATTATGCTCATGGGGAAATTTTTACAAATCAACTCGAAAGTAAGCGGAGTTTGGACATTTGGAATCTACTCTTTGAGACCTTTCCAATGATATATAGCATGATGGGTAATTTTGCATATTCAAGAAGTCCCCAAATTTGGTGATAATAATGATAGTTGATTTATAACAACTTAAACTCTCCAATTTAGAGGTAGTCATGGTAACAAACATTACCAATTGAGATTTAGGGGACTTGGAAAGAGGATGAGGAGGAGGACACTACTATTGTGAGGGGAGGGAGGAGATGATATAAAAATTCCATATAGCACGTATGTTCAAGGGGTAATTGGAAAAACGCCTACCTATGAATTCTTGTGATTTAAATACAACCCTTTTGTAAATTTTAAGATGATAAAAGTACACCTGCTAAATGTATTTTTTTCACTTTTTGAATCAAAAACACCTTTCTAAGCGCAAACATTTTGGCGATTCCACAAGGAAATAAAACCCCTATATGCCATCTTACATATATTTTTGTTCAGCTCCCCTAAGCTTTACCATCATTGCTTGATTTTTTTAATAAGGCTATAGCTATTCATTTATCATGCTTTTTTGGTATATTATTTTTTTCATTTTATCTTGCTTTTATAGGTCTATAAACTCTAACATATCAAAGTACCCCTTCTGCATAGATTCTTTCCCTTTTTTAATTTTAACCCCCTTATTATGTAAATTCTCTATGACTTCACAAGGAAATAAACTTCCTTTCGTGAAACTCATGTGCATTTTTTAGTGTCTCCCTTCTCCTTGCCCTTTTGTGAAACTCGTGTGCATTTTTTAGTGTCTCCCTTCTCGTTGCTTTTTTGAGAATTGCCATAATACTTATCTAGTGAAACTCTATGTATTGATTTTATATGTTACATGTTCTTTTGGTGCTATATTTGTAATAATTATGTTCATAGAACCTGTTATTCAAATTTTTTAAAGAAATATATTAAGATATTATTATTATTATTAATTAATTAAAACAAAATATATTAATAAAGGAAAATAACAAATCTTACTAAAAAAATTCAATTTGACAAAGAAGACGCATTCAAAATCTTGATGAGCTAGGCTCAAGTGCCATATAGAATTTGAAAACACAAATCTAAGATGTAGATTGACATGTGACTAAAAGAGCTCTTATGAGAGAGTTGTATGTAGGATTGTATGTAGGATGTCAAAGACAATATCCAACACTCCTTGAAAATAAGGATTTTAAAGTTGGAAAATTGAACTTAACATCTCAAACTTAATTATCGTCGTCATGTACTTCCTTGAATATATGGATTTTAAAGAACTTATTTAATATCCATCATGTGTCTTAATTTCATTCATTTATTTTTTATTTTAAATATATTAACTTGCAAGTTTTGACCCCTAGATCCTTGTATCATTAGGCTTAAGTTAGTCAATTTTCAAAAACATTTGATGAAAAAAGTAAAAGTGTTAGTTTTCAAGTTTGTTGAGAAATCGTTTATTTTAAAAGCACATAGAAGAATTTTATATCTCTAAAGTAGCAAGAGATGGTCTCTTTGTAGTACTAAAACTCATTTAAATGCCTTCAATAATCCTTTTTTGGCACAAAATGTTAGTAAGGAAGTGCCCCCAAAAAAAAAATTTGCTTCCATATATTTTCTCATCATTAATTACAAGTTGCATATTTATTTATTTATTATTGATGCATTCGATAGATATTAAATAAGGACAAGAGGAGTCTATTTTGTCATGGAACCCTCATGTCACCCCATTTTATGGTGTGCTTAACATATAGAAAACAACTTTGAAATCTTCCATATGTGAACATGGCAATTCTGAATATTTGACGAATCATACTATGTACATGGAAACTGAATGGATAATCATGAACAATGGACACTATAGCTAGTTGTCACTCTCTCGATTGGATTTATGCGTCTAGTACAACTTACTTTTATGAGTAAGCTAACAACATGTAATTATAGGTACATTTCCCATGTACATTAATAAAAACTTTTTCTTTATTTAACAAATGAGAGAGAAAAGAATCATTGATTTTGAGATAATACCCTTGATTTCCTTCAATACTTTCTTCTGTGAAATAGTAATCTACTGATTCCTTCTCGTTTTATTGGAATACGTTTTCTTTTTTATTTGGAGCTTATATGCTATGTCGTTTCATGGTTTTACCTTTTAATCGTTGCTCATATCAAAACCTTACATGTTGAATATGCCATAAGTTTTATAAAGAGTATTGATCATGCTAATTCAGTTAACAACATATACAAATACGTAGATGGTGTGATGGATACTCATGAGTGCACATGTATAAATTAGGTTTCTCTTTCAAAGTGGAGGCTTCTCTTTTAAAGTGGAGGTCTTAATTTGGCTACTATACACCAAGTATTATAATGGATTTCTATAGTGTTTGTATTGATGAATGATGATAGGTGTCTAGAAATAATCTAAATTTTATTAAATATATCTCTTCAAAAAGAGAAAGGTATACATTTTATAAAAATAACACATTTATTATCTAGAAAGAATCCAAATTTTATTAAATATATCTCTTCAAAAAGAGAAAGGTTTATATTTTATAACAATTACATTTTTTAATAATAACATTTTATAACAATAACACATTTATTGTCTTCATTAACCGTGGTGAAAAAGATCACCCATGCTCCACTCTATGATTTAAAATGTCGTTTGGATTGCATAATTATGAATGAGACAAGGCATAAATAAAGTGTTACCATTTCTCATGCCTTTTGACTGTTTGACTTGGTATTTATTCTTTTTAATCATTTACATAAAAAAAACCAGAAACATTTTATAACGCAAATAGATTTGCTACATTTGGGCATTCCATTAAGACATTTTTGAATCAAAACAAGGTAGATAATTTGAGGTAAGGGTTTCTTTTCACCTTAACACTAGGTGTAATTTTGCATGGAGATAACTGATGCTAGGCCCCCCTAGCTTAAATAGGGGCCTAAAGCAACTACATGGCAAGCAAAAACAAGTTTGTCATCACAAGGATAAATGGGGTTTTGACACGTATAGTGGGATCAATATTAACGCACACTTTATACTCAACCCTAGAATGAACGTGACACTTTCTTCAAGATGGTTTCCGATATTCGAAGACATGAATGGACTTGCTCAAAGGAGATATTAAAAAAAAAGTGAATAGCTTTTAAGATTAACTACATCAAGCTTAGAATCGTGCACCTTACCGTTATTCGAATGTCTTTTTGTTATTTTTTATGTCTATGTTAAAATGTGAAGGAGATTAATCTATATTTTGACATCATTTTTTAAGGAATGGATGGTGTAGGGATGTTGATAGTTGGTGATACACAAAACTTCGGCATCAATTGTTGAATAGGGTAAGATTGTAAGTTGGTGTGGCAATCAACCATTTCAGGTCTAAGATGGATGGGTTGATCTAGATTGTCATCAAGAAATGATGGTAGTGAGCAATACATGATGAATCTCATCAATTTCAGGCCCAAGGTCACCTTTGCGTCTACTTTAACAATCTAGCTTTGTACTTTGATCAACCTTGAGGGCCATGCTCTCGATGCTTTAAACAGTTCGGATTATAATTATTGCGATGGATGTCAACATCCTCCAATGCTTTTTATAAAAAAACTGTTTGGGCTACTTTAACAATACAGTTGTGTACTTTGATCAACCTTGGGGGGCATGCGCTCGATGCCTTGGATGGTTGGGATTTCGTCTGGTCCCCTTAAATTTATTAGAATTCCTTGTTGCTAAGCCTATAAAAAGGTAAGCGTGTCCATGCTAAGCTTACACAACACTACCTCTAGCAATAATCCAAGCTATGAACGGTTCATACGTTAGGCGTCACGCTTCATCTAGCCGCTGAAGAGAGAGAGCACAGCCCACAAAACATATCCATATGTGGTGGTGATACGAGGGCTGTGCTCTCTCTCCTCTGCCGCTGGTGTGATCAGCGCCCCCCACCATCATGTGCGCCGCAAACACGACGTTCAAAGCTGCTTCGCAATCCCGGTAAACGTAATTGCATCCTTTTGTAGCCATGCGGCAGACTTGCTTATTAGGCTGCTGTACTGGAGCGGACTTCTTTTTGCAGGGTTTTAAACTATTTTGCATTCTACCGCAATCTGCTAGCCTTTCGGCTTCGGCCAATGACTGCAGAAGATGATCGTTAAGGAGTCTTCCTTATGCTATTCCGCACGCTTCAATTGGACGAGAAAGTCCTTCCTTACAAATTCTGGACTTATCACATATGCACACATTATTATCATGCTAGTAAGAACTAGTAGAGTCTTAAGCACTGATGAATCATTTTTTTTAATACTTTTACACCAAAATCCAATGGATTTGCTTGGAAGGATGCCCTCTTATCTTTCCCTCTCCTTGGCAACTTTGTATCATCTCTCTTCTTAAAGTTTCTTATGTGTGCTCGGATAGTGCCTATTGCATTCATCCACTGAATCATTAATTTCCACCACCTACTACCTTCATTGTCTATTCATTGTTTAATCTTTGGCTACCGGTATTGCTCATTCAATCTATCGCTACCTTCATTGTCTATTCATTGTTTAGTATTTGGCTACCGGCATTACCTATACTGAGTAGTTATGAGAGAATCTTATGTCTGAGGACCTGCCATTCTAATTAAACATGTGTAGTCGAACTTACAACTTTTTGACTTGATCTTTAACTCGTATCTTAACTCTTTGTAAGCTTCATCTTCAACAAGATCCTAGAGGTGAGTTCAGCAAGTTCTAGCAGCAAATCATGCTCAATGCATTGTGGCATCCTTCAAGACCTTGTGGAAGCTCCATTAAAGATCCATTCGCTACGTTTTGAACTTCTCTGTGTGAGCTCACTTGTTGGCTTTAGAAAGGGCTTCTCGACAGCAAAAACATGGCATCCTTGTGTGCATACAAGCAGAGAAATGACACAACATATGAAGAGGCAAAATGCTCCCCATTCAATGTGCTCCTAGAGGGTGCTAAAATCAAGGTGGTTTTACCACCTTTCACTCTTTGAATAGAGGGAGGGGGGACCCATTACCCTTTTAAATTTTTGTGGCATTTTTGAAAAACCTTTATGGGAACATTTATTGTAATTCTCTATTGATAAAGGGCCTCATTCCTTGTATAGTGATTAAAGCCCTTTTGAAGGCCTAGGCTTTCTGTGACATTAGAAACTCAATGGAGTCTTCTTGGGCCCTTTTATTTGGCAGTTTAAGGAAGTCAAACCTTTTCTCTTAAGAAGAAACGTTTTCTAATTTGAAGCTTCAAAACGGCTACTTTATTCGAATTTGAATTTGGGAGGGAAAATGGAATTTAAAATCTAGCGGATAAAACCATATCATGTAACATATCTATGGAAAGCTCTTGATGTGTAGATCACGGATCTGTAATCTCCGCTCAGATCGGAGCTTGTATGTAGAAGTTATGGAGGTCCGAAAATTGTAAAATTGCCCCCTCCCCCTTTTTGGGGAAAAAAGTGCACCCTTTGACCACTCTTACACCTCTCTTACAAACCAATGGTTTTTGCTTACATGGCGAGCTCCTATTTGTCAAAAAGTTAAACGTTTCCATAACCTCATGGCAAATTAAAGGGCCCAAGAAGACTCCATTGAGTTCCTAATGACTGAGTAAACCTTTGTGACCAATTCTCGAAGCTCCATTGTAGTCCTCATGTATAAAGGACATTCATATGTGTGTGCAAACACTTTTGTGTGAGTGATGGCCAACATACATGGTGCTTTTGTTTGTGAGTGTGGTGACTTTACACATTCCTCGTGTGAGATAGAAATACTCTTGTCATCATCATCAACCTTTTGAAGGCATTTTATGGATCCTTTCTTATGTGCAGTCCCATGCATCATACATCCTTGGAGAACATTATTGTCTCTTCATTGGCATGAGTAGCTACGTGTCATTTGGAATGACAGTAGCTACATGTCATTTGAAGACATGTCATTTCGAATGAGTAGGACTAGGAACCATGTACTTCATAGACATCATTGTGTTACCCGTATAGGTTAACCAAAATGGGGTGTAACCTGTTTCTTCCTTGTATGATATGTTTGCTACATCCACATAGTCATTGTAAGCTTGTGCTCCCAATCAGTTCAAATTGCTTGAATAGTTTTTATTAAAATTTCACATAGTATCTTGTTCGTGGTTTCTACTTGGCCATTGGCTTGTGGATTAGTATGTTGAAGATTTCCTATACACTATCATGTAGCCTATGTAGAGTAGTTGGGCTATTACCCTTATGTTATAGTTTCATGATTTATCCCATGTATTATTCTCTTATATTTATGCATCATCCCATTTTGGTTACATAGAAAGGTATCATCTCTCTTTCTCTCTCTCTCTCTCTCTCTCTCTACAAGGCACATATACTCACACACACACATATAGACCTACATAGAGTCATTGTATGCTTGTCCCCTCCGAATTAGTTCAAATTGCTTGAATAGTTTTTATTAAAATTTGGCATAGTATCTTGTTCCTGGTTTCTACTTGGCCATTGGCTTGTGGATAGTATGTTGAAGAATACCTACACACTATCATACAACCTATGTAGAGTAGTTGGGCTAGTACACTTATGTTATAGTTTCATGATTTGTCCCATGTATTATTCTCTTATATTTATACATCATCCCATTTTGGTTACATAGAAAGGTATCATTTCTCTCTCTCTCTCTCTCTCTTTCTCTCCCTCTCTCTCCAAGGCACACATGCATAACCTATGTGCATAGGAAGGTTGCCATCTATTACGAGATAACCTTAGTAGCACATACAATTGGCTAGGAACCCAATGTTTCATGTGCGGACCAAACACATAGAGGTCCACTATCACTTCATCAAAGAGAGAAGAAAGATTGGACCTACGTTCATTCTACCATCCACAATGTTGTTTTGAATGGCCCTTGGGCCATTATTTCAAGTACATTGTGCATGGTGGAATGGCCTTAGGGACATTCTCCAATCCCTAGTGTCATTTCCCTATAGGACCAATCTCTACCATCCATGATGTGCTTGAGAAAATGTCCCTAGGGCCATTCTACCATGCACATCATGGATTGTAGATACTCCCTAGGGCACTTCTCTACTCCCTTATGTTAACTAATGTGATGAATTATAGACTATTTGTAGGTCCATTCTACTTTCATATTGTGCTTGATAGAATGGCCCTAGGGAGTATCTACCATCCATGATGTGCCTTAGAATGGCCCTTGGGCCATTCTACGATCCACAATGTGTTTGCGAGAATGGCCCTACATGCATTCTACCATCCATGATGTTTTCTAAAATGGCCCTAGGTCCATTCTTGCAAGCACATTCTGTATGGTGGAATGGACTTAGGGCCAATCTTGATGTATTTTCCATGTATGTGTAGGGAAAAGGGCCCTAGGTCTAATGTACCATCCATGATACGCTTTAGAATGGCCCTAGGGCGATTCTACCATCCACAATGTGCTTTAGAATGGCCATTGGGCCATTCTACCATGCACAACGTGCTTGAAAGATTGGACCTAGATCCATTCTACCATCCATTGTTTTCTTTCAAAGAATGGCCCTAGGATTCTTTACAGCACTTTGTGCATGGTGGAATGGCCTTAGGGCCATTCGAATACACATTGTGCTTGCAAGGAAGGCCCTAGGGCCATTATCCACAACCTTTTGTCAAGTTCCTAGGGCCAATCTCTACATATTCATGCAAAATACATCTAGATTGTCCATGGATGAATGGCCCTATGGCCAATCTCTACACATGCATGCATGATACAATGTTCTTGAAAGATTGGACCTAGATCCATTCTACCATCCATGATGGTGAATTGTAGTATGGCCATAGGTCTAATATCTATATGTGCAAGCATAAAATATCATATTGTGCATGGTAGAATGGCTCCTTGGCTATTCTTGCAAGCACAATGTGCTCTAGAGTGGACGTCAGGCCATTCTACCTACACAATGTTCTTGCAAAAAAGAATGGTCCTAGTGCCATTCTCCACTCCCTTGTGTCAACTCCCTCTGGCCAAGCTCTAGAAAATACATCGAGATTGTCCATAGAAGAATGGCCCTATGGCCAATCTCTACACAAGCATGAATGATACAATGTGCTTGAAAGATTGGACCTAGGTCCATTCTACCATCCATGATGGTGAATTTCAAGATGGGGATAGGGCCAATATCTACACGTGCGTGAAAAAAATATAAAGATTGTGTATGGAAGAATGGATTTTGGGCCATTCTTGTAGAGGCACAATATGCTCTAGAGTGGCCATGGGGCCATTATACCTACAGAATGTGCTTCAAAATGGCCCTAGTAGGGAGTATCTACAATCCATGATGTAGGGCCATTACTCCTAGACAACATGCTTTAGATTGTTACAATGTTAACTAATGATGAATTATAGAATGTTTGTAGGGCCATTCTACTTTCATTCATTGGGACAATCTCTACACATTCTTGCATAAAATATTTGAATATTGAGACTTGCAAAAATGGTCCTAGCTCCATTCTCCACTCCCATTCTGTCAATTGCTCATAAATTCTAGAATGGTCCTTGGGAAAATCTCTAGATGTGCCTGCTAATCCCTAGTTCCATTATCTACTCCCTTATGACAACTGATAGTGAATTATAGAATGGCCCTAGGGCCATTCTACTCGCACAATGTGCTTAAGAGAATGGCCCAAGGGCCATTCTAGCATCCATAATGTGCTTTTGAATGGATATAGAACCATTCTACCATGCACAATGTGCTTGATATAATGGCCCAAGTCCATGATGCTCTTGAGAATGGCCCTAGGGCAATTCTAATGCGCATTGTACTTGCAAGAATGACCCTACTATGGCTATAGTCTACTCCCTTGTGTCATTTCTCTACAGTTGACATGTAGAATTGCTACATGTTCATGCATAAAATATCAAGATAGTGTATGGTATAATTCCCTTTGGGCCATTCTTGTAGGCACAATGTGCTCTAGAGTGGCCTTGGGGCCATTCTACCTACACAATGAGCATGAAAATGGCACTAGGGCCATTCTCCACTCCCTTGTCTCAATTATGTGTGGTAAATTTTAGAACGGTCCTTGTTGGGAGAGCTTGTACATGTTATTGCATAAAATATTAAAATATTAAAACTTGCACGAATGGTCCTAGCTCAGTTCTAACCTCCACTTACGTCAACTACTACTGGTAAATTTTAGAATGGTCCTTGGGCCAATCTCTAGATGTGCATGCCAATACTTGGGGCCATTCTCTAGTCCCTTATATGTCTTGATGGTGAATTATATAATGGCCCTAGGGATATGCTACCTCCACAATGTGTTTGAGAAAATGGCCCTAGGGAGTATCTACCATCCATGATGTGATTTAAAATGGCCCTAGGGCCATTCTACCATCCACAATGTGCTTTAGAATGGACATAAGGCTATTCTACAATGCACAATGTGCTTGAAATATTGGACCTAGGTCCATTCTACCATCCATGATGTTCATTAGAATGGCCCTAGGACTATTATCCACTCACTTGTGAGATTTTCCTAGGGCCAATCTCTACCATCCATGATGTGCTTGAGATAATGGCCCTAGGGCCATTCTACCATGCACAATGTGCTTAAAAGATTAGACCTACATTCATTCTACCATCCACGATGTTGTTTAGAATGTCCCTAGGGCCATTCTTTCAAGCACATTGTGCATGGTGGAATGGCCTAGGGCCATTTCATGCACATTGTTCTTGAAATAATGACCCTAGGACCATTATCCACTTCCTTGTGTCATTTCCCTAGGACTAATATCTACCATCCATGATGTTCTTGAGAGAATGGCCCTAGGGCCATTGTACCATGCACATCATGGATGGGGATACTCCCTAGGGCCATTCTCTCCTCCCTTATGTCAATTAATGATGAATTATAGAATGGCCCTAGGGCCATTCTAGTTGGACATTGTACTTAAGAGAATTTCCCTAGAGAGTATCTACCATACATGATGTGCTTTAGAATGGCCCTAGGGCCATTCTACAATGTAGAATGTGTTTGAAAAATTGCCCTAGGTCCATTCTACCATTCATGATGCTCTTTAGAATGGCCCTAGAGTCATTCTTTCAAGGACATTGTGCATGATGGAATGGCTTTAGGGCCATTCCAATGCACATTGTCCTTGAAAGAATGGCCTTAGGGCTATTCTCCACTCCCTAGTGACATTCACTTAGGGCCAATCTCTACTATCCATGATGTGCTTGAAAGAATGTCTCCAACGCCATTATACAATGCACAATGTGTTTGCTAGAATGGCCCTAGGTGCATTATACCATCCATGATGTTCTCTAGAATGGCTTTAGGGACATTCTTTCCAGCACATTGTGCATGGTGGAATAGCGTTAGGCATAATCTTCATGTATTTTGCATGTATGAGTAGCGAGAATGTCCCTAGGGCCAATCTACCATCCATGGGGTGCTTTAGAATGGCCCTAGGGCCATTCTAACATCCACAATGTTCATTAGAATGGCTATTGTTCCATTCTACCATGTGCAAAGTGCTTTAAAGGTTGTTCCTATATCCATTCTACCATCCATTATGTTCTTTAGAATAATGGTCCTAGCACCATTCTTTCTAGTGCATTGTGCATGGTGGAATGGCCTTAGGGCCATTCCAATGCACATTGTTCTTGCAAGAATGGCCCTAGGGCCATTCTCCACAACCTTGTGTCAAGTCCCTAAGAAAAATCTCTACATATAAATGAAAATACGTCTAGATTGTGCATGGTTGAATGGCCATATGGCCAATCTCTACACATGCATGCATGATACAATATTCTTGAAATATTGGACCTAGGTCCATTCTACCATCCATGATGGTGAATTTTAGGATGAAAATAGGGCCAATATTTATATGTGCATGCATAAAATATCAAGATTGTGAATGGTATAATCGCCCCTTGGCCATTCTTGTAGGCACAATGTGCTCTAGAGTGGCCATGGGACCAATCTACCTACACAATGTGCTTGCAACAAGAATGGTGATAGGGAAATTCTCCACAACCTTGTGTCAAGTCCCTAGGGACAATATCTACATGATATAGTGTGCTTGAAAGATTGGACCTAGGTCCATTCTACCATCCATGATAGTGAGTTTTACGATGGCCATAGGGAAAATATCTACATATGCATGCATAAAATAGCAATATTGTGCATGGTACAATGTCCCTTGGTGCATTCTTGTAGGCACAATGTTCTCTAGAGTGGCCATGGGGCCATTCTACCTACACAATGTGTTGGCCCTAGGGCCATTCTCCACTCCCTTGTATCAACTATTGTGGTAAAGGTTAGAATGGTCCTTGGGCAGATCTCTATATGTGCTTTCATAAAATATTAGAATAGTAAGACTCAAAAGAATGGTCCTTGGGCAGATCTCTATATGTGCTTTCATAAAATATTAGAATAGTAAGACTCAAAAGAATGGTCCTTGCTCCAATCTTCACTCCCATTGTATAAACTACTGGTAAATTTTAGAATGGCCCTGGGTCTAATCTCTAGATGTGCATGCCAATACCTAGGGCCATTCTCTACTCCCTTATGACAATTGATAGTAAATTGTAGAATGGCCCTAGGGCCATTCTACTTGCACAATGTGCGAGAATGACCCTAGGGCCATTCTAGCATCCACAATGTGCTTTCGAATGGCCATGGGGCCATTCTACCATGCACAATATGCTTGAGAGAATGGCCCCAGGTCCATTCTACCATCCATGATGTTCTTGAGAATGGCCCTAGGGCCAGTATTGCAAGCACATTATGCATGATGGAGGCCTTAGGGCCATTACAATGCACATTGTGCTTGTGAGAATGGCCCTAGGGCCATGCTCTATTCCCTTGTGTTCTCTCTCTACAGTTGAGTTGTACAGTCTCTACATGTGCATGCATAAAATATCAAGATTTTGCATGGTAGAATGGCCCTTGGGCCATTCTTGCAACAAGCACAATGTGCTTTAGAGTGGCCTTGGGGCTATTCTACCTACACAATATGATCGATAATGGCCCTAGGGCCATTCTCCACTCCCTTATATCAAATTTTTAAAAATCTTATAATGGTCCTTGGGATAACCTCTATATGTACTTGCATAAAATATTAAAATATTAAGACTTGAAAGAATGGTCCTAGATCCATTCCCTACTCCCCTTATGTCAACTACTGGTAAATTTTAGAATGGTCCTTGGGAGAATCTTTATCTGTGCATGCCAAGCCCTACGGCCATTCTCTACTCCCTTATGTCAACTGATGGTGAATTATAGAATGGCCCTAGTGTCATTCTACTTGCACAATGTGCTTGAGAGAATGGACCTAAGAAGTATCTACCATCCATGATGATATTTAGAATGGCCCTAGGGCCATTCTACCATGCACAATGTGCTTTTGTTGACATGGTTCCATTATACCATGCACAATGTGCTTTAGTTGACATGGTTCCATTCTACCATGCACAATGTGCTTTAGGAAGATTTGACATGGTTCCATTATACCATCCATGATGTGCTTTAGGAAGATTTGACATGGTTCCATTATACCATCCATGATGTTCTTTAAAATGGCCCTAGGGCCATTCTTTCAAGCACATTCTGGATGGTGAAATGACCTTAGGGCTATTCCAATGCACATTGTTCTTGCAAGAATGGACCTAGGGCCATTTTGCACTCCCTTGTGACATTTCCCAAGGGCCAATCTCTACCATGATGTACTTGTGGCATTTTCCAAGGGCCAATCTCTACCATCTACCATCTACCATCCATGATGAGCTTGAGAGAATGGCCCTAGGGACATTGTTTCAAGCACATTGTGTATGATGGTGGAATGGCCTTAGGTCTATTCCAATGCACATTTTGCTTATAATAATGGCCCTAGGGCCATCCTCCACTCCTTTTTGTCATTTCTCTAGGTCCAGTGTCTACCATGCATGATCTGCATGAGAGAATAGTCCTAGGGCCATTCAACCATGCATAACATGCTTAAAAGAATTTCCCTACGTCCATTTTATCATCCATGATGTTCTCCAGAATGGACCTAGGGCCATTCTCTCAAGCACAATATGTAAGGTGGAATGGCCTTAAGTCCAAGCTTTGATGTATTTTGCATGTATGTGTATAGAGAATGGCCCTAGCACCAATATACCATCAATGATGTTCTTTAGAATGGCCCTAGGGCAATTCTACCATTCACAATGTGCTTTACAATGGACATTGGGCCATTCTACTGTGCACAATGTTCTTGAGAGATTGGTTCATCATGTTCTTTATAATAATGGCACTAGGGCCATTCTTTCAAGCACATTGTGCATGTTGGAATTTCTTTAGGGCCATTCCAATGCACATTTTTCTTATAAGAATGGCCCTAGGGCCATTCTCCACTCCCTTGTGTCAACTCCATAGGGCCAATCTCTACATACGCATGCAAAATGCGTAAAGATTGTCCATGGAAGAATGGCCCTATGGCCAATCTCTACAAATGCATGCATTATATAGTCTGCTTAAAAGATTACACCTAGGTCCATTATACCAACCATGATGGTGAATTTTAGGATGCCATAGGGCTAATCTCTACATGTATATACATCAAATATCAATATTATTCATGTTAGAATGGCCCTTGGGCCGTTGTTGTAGGCACAATGTGATCCAGAGTGGCCATGGGGTATTCGACCTACATAATGTGCTTGAGAATGGACCTAGGGCCATTCTCCATTCCCTTGTATCAACTAATCGTAGATTTTAAAATTGTCCTTGGGCCAATCTCTACATGTGCTTGCAAAAAATATTAGAATATTAAGACTTTTAATTATGGTCCTAGCTTCATTCTCCCCTCTGATTGTGACAACTTCACTCATAAATTTTAGAATGGCCCTAGGGTCAATCTCTAGATGTGTATGCCAATCCCTAGGGCCATTCTACCTTCACAATGTGCTTGAGTGAATGGCCTTAAGACCACTGTAGCAATCACAATGTGTTTTAGAATGGCCGTAGTACCATAGTACCATTCTACCATGCACAATGTGCTTGAGTGAATGGCCTTAAGACCACTGTAGCAATCACAATGTGTTTTAGAATGGCCATAGTACCATAGTACCATTCTACCATGCACAATGTACTTGAGAGAATGGATCCAAGTCCATTCTACCATCCATGATGGTTTTGATGGTTTTGAGAATGGATCCAAGTCCATTCTACCATCAAGGATGGTTTTGAAAATGGCCATAGGGCCATTCTTGCAGGCACATTGTGCATGGTGGAATGGCCATAGGGCCATTCTTGTTGCAGGCACATTGTGCATGGTGGAATGACCTTAGGGCCATTCTAATGCACATTGTGCTTGTAAGAATGGACCTAGGGCCATTCTGTATTCTCTTGTGTCATTTCCCATGTGACATGTACAATCTCTATATGTGCATGCATAAAATATAACGATAGTGCATGATGGGAGAATTTTCCTTTGGCAATTCTTGCAGGCACAATGTGCTTTATAGGGGTCTTGGGGAAATTATACCTACACAATGTGCTTGACAATGGCACTAGGGGCATTCTCCACTCCCTTGTGACAACTATTGGCAAATTTTAGAATGGTCCTTGGGCCAACCTCTACATGTTCTTGCATAAAATATTAAAATATTAGGACTTGCAAGAATGGTCCTAACTTGATTCTCCAATCCCCTTATGTCAACTACTTGTAAATTTTAGAATGGTCTTTGGGATAATCTCTAGATGTGCATGCCAATCCTAAGGGCCATTCTCTACTCCCTTATGTCACAACTGATTGTGAATTATATAATGGCCCTAGAGCCATTATACCTACACAATGTGCTTGAGAGAATGGCCCTAGGGAGTATCTACCATCCGTGATGTGATTTACAATGGCCCTAGGGCTATTCTTCCATAAACAATGTGCTTTAGAATGGCCATAGGGCCATTTTACAATAAACATTGTGCTTGAAAGATTTGACCTAGGTGATGCTTGAAATATTGGACCTAGGTCCATTCTACCATCCATGGTGTTCTTTAGAAAGGCCCTAGGGCCATTCTTTCAAACACCTTTTGTATATGGTGGAATGGATTTAGGGCCATTTCAATGCATATTGTGCTTCGAAAAAGTTTCTTAGGGCCATTCTGCACTCCCTTCTGTCAACTCCCTAAGGCCAATCTCTACATATGCATGCAAAATACATGAAGATTTTCCATGGAAGAATGGCCCTATTGCCAATCTCTACACATGCATGAATAATACACTGTGCTTGCAAGATTAGACCTAGTTCCATTATACCTCCATCATGGTGAATTTTAGGATTCCCCTAGGGCTAATATCTACATGTGCATGCATAAAATATTAAGATTGTGCATGGCAACATGGCCCTTGGGGCATTCTACCTACACAATTTGCGTGGGCCAATCTCTACATATGCATGCAACACCTAGCCATTTGAAAATACAACCGGTCGTGAGTTGTGGTTTTGAGAGACCAAAAAATTCCTTTAAAAACAATCCAAATCTAGCACCAAAAGAATCTTTGACGTGCCCAATAAAGTAGAACTTTAAAAAGAGACTTTTTTTGCTTAACTTAAAACATACTTGCAAGTGATTCATTCGCTAAATTAAAAATTTGCCAAATTTTCCACTATTTGATGTCTAAGTACAAGCCTATCAACTACAAAATCTTAGAATATTTCAAACAAAAAAACATGACACAAAAGTTGCATTAGAGACTCACAACAAAGAGCTTCACTTTGAATACAAAATTATTGCTATCGTTACTAGAAAGCAAAATATAACTACTTTTCCCGCACAACTTCAATGTCATGATTAAATTAATCTTCATTGATTAAAAAAACAAGTCTAATTATTACGAGACAATTCCTATAAATGCTTCAATAGTGACAACATTTGACCAATTTTTTGAACCAATCTCAAAACGCAAGCTCCTCAAAAAGATTTGTGATGCTAGTTTTGAATACAAATAAACGTTGTTCAAAACACTCTCAAGACCTAGAAATCCTTGAACACCCCCAATGAGGATTTAAATATAAAAAACTGTTTGAAACTACAAGTGTCTAAATATATTCTAGCACAGGAAATTCCTCCTCTTTACATGACTAACTTCTTCATCAACTTGCTCGCGTCCTACAATGAGTGATGTTGACTCCGTAAGAGGAATATCAATATCCACAGTATGTGGATCTTCATAAGGCTCAAGATCTGCAAACTACATTTCATCATCAGGTCCAAAGGGAGGCCGAGGCTCACGCATCCACCACTCTTGGGTTTGCTGCCATGTTTTTCATTCCAACCTCTTGAAACTCGTCCGGCAATTCTTTCATTGTAGTGACTCGTTGTTGAATAAAACGAACTTGAACGGGATCTAGCTCAATAGCAACAACATTCCTCCTTTTTTAAGAGCACTAATATCATGTAAGGGATCATATTCTCATTGTGCAACAAAGCTGTTGTTTACTTTAACTCCATTTTAAAACTCATTGCTACCATGTGTGAGTGTATTTATGCATTGAGTTTGAGAAGGCATAGATTCTCCCCCTTTATATGTGTGTCTTTCTTATACTCACTCTTTTCTAACAAGAGAATCTATGAATGGTGATAGATTGAGGTTTTCCCGAATACATAAAGCCATACCTTGTCTAATTTTTTCCTACCAATGACACTAGGAGACTCCAATGCATGATAATGTGTTAGGATTACAACTCTAGTAATGAGCATTCTAACATATGGCAACATAGGAATATATGTCACTACTTGTAATAATTGTGGTAGTAAGTCTGAGGCAAGATATTAAAGGATATCTAGAACCATGGGTCAAGTTGAGAGAGCTAATGACTTAATGGTATGTATGCACAAGGAAAGAGTAAGTGAAAGTGGATAAGGTCATTTAAAAGTTGGTGGTAAATAAAATTTTTCATGGTGAAATGACTAATTTTGTACATCATATTAGATTAAAGCTTGTGATGGGAATAGGGTATGCCTAACAATGTACCTAGGCTAATACTTAATGAATAAAGTGGTTATTAATAAACAAATTAGCAAGTTTAAGTGAGTTATGGGGATGAAAGCATGATAAGGTGGACTAAAAACCTGTGTCCTGGACAATGGTTTACAACTGGTTGTGAAACACTTTTATGCAGATTAAGAGAATTAAAACATGGTTGCTTAATATTGTTTCACATTTATTATATCTAAAAGGAACTAGATATATTTTTAAATAAATTTTATGATGATATTAAATCCACTAATATTGGTTGTCTTCAAATGTGGTAGCAACCAATGCAACTGGTAGAAATTATACCACCTTATCATGTTTTCTTCCATTAGGAATCAATTAAATATGTGTATTAAAGGCCTTAGCCTAAGGATTTTTGAAATTTTTGGATTATGGTCCAATTCAGATTCCAATGGGCCAATAGGGTTAATCCAAGTGTTGGGATGAGATAAATCCAAATTTTAAAAGAAAATACCCAAAAATGAGTAAATGCTCACATAAGATGAAGAGTTGACTGAGTACAAGGTTTATTAGTTAAAAATTAAGGTATATTAGTAAAAAAATGTGATATTTAGGAGAAATGATAAATTTTTGACACCTTGGTAAGGAGGGGGAGCCCCATCAAGTAGGCGCCTTTTTCTTCATCATTACTTGGGTTTTCTAATTCAAAAAAATGTGATATTTTTATCTCTCCTCTCTCCTGGAGTAAACTAGATCAAAAAGGGAACCAAACTGGTCCAAATCTTGTCCAAATTGGGTCAAACTAAAGATGGAAAGCTCTAGAACCCAATTTGACTTGATTAGTATCCTCCCTCACCTGGAGTTGGTGCTGGAGGTTTGAGATAGTTGAGATTTCCTATATTAGTTGTTGCTCCTCATCAAGCATTGTGTGGAGTTGGAGGTTGTTGAGGTTAGTGGTGTAAAAATATTATGGGGTCTGCCTCTCTTGAGCTTTGGCTAGCAGCATTTCCCATTGTGCGCTACGGCTACAACCTCACGTTGGCCGTAAATATAGTCTATAATTTGGGTGATGAGGGCCTCACTGGATTGGAAGCTACTTGTTCTTGCCCAATGAAGGGTCTCCACCGTGTTGAAATGACAAGAGTAAGGAGAGGACTGGCCTACATCTGTGTAGTGAGAAGGGAAATCTGTTGAGCTTGTCGGGAGGGTGGGGTTTCATAAAGATTCTAGTCAAAGAAAGTCTCTTTCTTCCTCTCCTCCTCGATAGCCTTGCGTCTTGCTTCCTTAGCCCCCTGCTCCTCTAGGGTAGGGCCTTTGGCTAGGCAGTGGGGTGACATGTTCTTTGCCTTTGGCTTTTGGTTGATGGAGCTTTGCGGGTGGTGGTTGTGGAGAGGATGAGGGTGGAGGAATAGAAATGGGGACCATGTCTAGCCCATTACGTTGGATGGCCCTAGGAAGCTCCTCCCACCCACCAACAACATGGTAGATGACATTGATTAGGAGTGTGGTTGCTCTGTGAGCTTTTTGTGAGGGTTTGAGCTGAATGCATTTTATTATTTATGTAGATATTTGGCCCAATTCACGGGTGTACTCTAGCTAAGGTAGCCATGCTGAGTGGTTGATCTTGTCTATCCATTTGGTGGTCAAAAGAAATTTAACTTTCCTTACTGGCATCACCAACTCCTCTTGGGTGATATTAGCCCATTCTACTTTGTCTTCTATTGTGCTACCTCTATAGGTGCCTTTGGTCAACTTTGGGGCGTTGGTTAGCTGCATGTAAGTTTGGTTAAATTGGGGGGATCTAGAGGCGTCTCTGATGATTTCCATGCTTAAGTACGCTATTTTCCTCTTCCCCTCATTGTCGAGCACCTCGCTTGTTTCCAAGTTGGAATCATAGGTTTCTGTAAAATATAAGCAATTATAAAGATTGAGTGCCCATGGCTCCATTGTTGGCAGGTCTCCGAGCCCCAGGTGCTCTAGGTGGGTTACCACTCCTAGGTCAGTTGCACGGCCCTCTAGCATGGCTTGGTGAAATATACCAGTTTGTCCTTGACTTTGTGGTTGTTCTTCATTAGGGAGTGCACTGTGTTGCCAGTGACTTGCTTCATCATCAGCGGCTCCCCCAAATGTGAAAGCTGAGTGGGGTGGCGGTCGTATTCCTCGAAATGTTCCCTGATGGGTGCTTCTTCCTAAGGGTAGGGTGGTGGAGTACCTCCATGGATGAATCCGAGGTGTTCGCCACATGGGTGAGAGAGAGGATGGAAGAAGGAAAAGCTTGAGAAACAAATTTGTAAGAGTTTTGCTACATTAAAAGTTGAAAGTGATGAAATGAGGGGGTGGGGCCCATATTTATAGTTTTCTAGAAGGACACGACCATGGCAACCTAAATGGTACGAGCATGCAAACAGTCGTGGCATTCTGAAGGGAATGGGCATACCAACTACTGATGATAAAATGGTCGTGGAAACTTGAATGGAAATGGTATTGTCGTGGGAGGGTTAGTACGGTCGTTGCATCTGGAGTAAAAGTTGGAACGGTCATGGCACATTTGGAATGGTCGTGGTGGGGAAACTTGAATGGATATTGGTACGGCTATGTCATTTGGAATGTTGAATGGTATGGTCATGGCAAATTTGGTACGACTATGGAAAATTTGAAGTTCTGAATGCTCCGTAGGTCATGGGGCAACGGGGGGTGTGAATGGTACGGCCATGGCACTTGGTTTTTTTGTTTTTGGGATCCTTGAGTCAAGTTTTGTACCCTTGGGCTATGCTATTAGCACCTCAATGCGGGTTTTGTACTGAGTGTGTGCCAAATTCTCCAAAGTGAGGAGTTGGTTTCAATTAGGTGATGGCAAGTTTGGGATGTCCAATTCTTTGGGGAGTTCAGAGGCTGGTGACTAGGAAGCACCTGAAACTGGAGAGGTTCATGGTTTCTTGTGTGTATTCTAAGGTAGCGTGATAATAACGGGTGGAGGCATTAGCGACATCGAGGGTAATTCATTTGAGCATGAGATGCTAGTGTACAAGGAGGATGAGAGTTGGATCGTCAGGGGATCCATACAGTAGATGTGCCCTCATAATAGCCTTGCACGGTTAGGAGCTTCTTAGGCACACAATGTGGAGAAGGTATGCCCTGTGTGTGTGTGTGTGTTTATATGTGTTAGTGTGGTTAGAAGTGTTAGTGTTGTTAGTTTTCTATGGTGGGTCAACAGCTTGTATGGTTTTTGAGATGTGGGAGTGGGCTTTTATTGAGTGTGGTAGTGGGGAGGGTGTGAGAGGCAATGGTGTGTTTCAAAGGGTGAGCGGCCTCTTTTTGAGTGAGATGTATTTGTGGGGATGTGAGGATGAAATTATGATGGGAGTGTAGCGGTGACTTCTTGGCATGGGGGAGCACCAGGCACGGGCTCTTCATGTATCATGTGAGGACAGTAATTTGGCTGGAGGCTAGTTGTAAGGTAGATGTCCTTGCATGCCAATCGATGTTGCATGTGAGGACAGTAATTTGGCTGGAGTCTAGTTGTAAGGTAGATGTCCTTGCATGCCAATCGATGTTGCATGTGTTGTGTCCCATCAAACCCCTTCCAAGTAGTATTTCTTTGCACATTTTTCCTGTAGGAATCAAATAGAACTTCCCTTCTAAGGGATTATTTCCAATGTGGAGCAAAAGTGTGATAGTGTCTACGTAGTGAACTTCCTGAGATACCACTCTTATGACTATGGGTAGGGGTATCTTTCAATGAAAGTTCCCCAAGGAAATTCCATGTTCCTGAGACATCAAATTGTAATTATCCCCTATATCTACGAGAGATATTGTTTGGGCAAAGCTCGTGGGTGTGGTCATTCCTAACCTCAACCAAGCAGGCTTCACCTCTCATTCTTCCTCTTTGAGGTCTACCACTGGGTCATGTTGACCATAATTTGTCTCTACCAAAGCTTGGCTTGCCTAACTTTAGCCTCCTATTGGGCGGCTTATTTCATATCTTCATGGTCCTTTTTTTGGTTGTTTCTTATCATGAATGGCCCTTAGGGTGACTTCAGCGAGTGGTCATAGTATTGTTGTAATTTGCTACCATTGAAATATCTTACCATTTTGACATTGTCAAGTGTCTCTATGCGTACAGTGCCTTGCAAGGTTATCTCAGTGGTGGTGAGTAGGAATGGTCCTAAGACTATGATCTTGAGTTTCTTTTTGTGTTGAGGACCATGTGGCCCACAATCATTTGTTTGTCTTTTAACTTGTCTTTTATCTTGGTCATCGGACCATTTTTTATGCCTTAGCTTTTTGGCAATCATGCTATATACAGCTAGAAGGCATGTTTCGTCAATCTTTTCAAGCTTTAAAAGATAACAACCTAAGACATTTCCTGTAAGTTTTTCTTGTACAGTGATGCGTATGCTTGGGACCGAGAATTTAATTGGCATAACTTCTTTAGTACCATAGGTCAAACTAAGGGGTGGCATTGGTATGCCTTGTAGGAAGTTCTATAAGCCTAGAGTGATGTTGTCGATAGCATTTATTCGGCAATTATTGTGGCTGGTCTCCACTGTTTTGGTTAGAATATGGCACACAAAACGTTTTTATTTCTTTTAGCTTAGCCATTTGATTGGGGGCAATATGGGGAGGACTTCCTATATGAGAGACAAAGAATTCTTGTAAGAGGAATTGGATTACCTCATAAATGAAATACGTTTCATTGTCGCTCACAAGCTCTATGGGGAAATCGAAGAGGGTGATGACTGATTTGTATAGGAATTTAGCATTAGCTTTATGGGTATTAAATTTTGGTGCAATAGTCTCTAGCACGATTATATATATTGGCTTGATTGTGCTTGGATATGGGACTAATAGGCCCAATTAAATCAATGCCTCACTTTTTAAACGGTTGTAAAAGGACACTACAGGGTTGAGGGGCATGTTGTCCTTAAAGAGGGGTATTCTCCGCATTGGCATTCATCGCACCGCTTGACATATTATGTTGCATCCACCAAGATGGGCCACCATAACCTAGCTGTGAGGACTTTGTGTGTAGTGATATCTGCTACAAAGTGCCCACTAGAATAGACAAAGTGAGCCTATTCTAGAAGTAAGAAATATTGGTCTTCATAGATATAGCATCTAAGAATCTTATCTTTCCCCTACTTGTAGAGTTGATTTGTAATGAGTTGGAAGAGGGCTACTTGTAAAGTTGATTTGTAATGAGTTGGAAGAGGGCTACTTGTTTAATTAGGTTGACGAGCATGGTCTTTGTTTTAGGAGGGGGTCCACTGGCAAGTTGCTGGCTAGAAAGTGTGCTACCTCCTCACCCCACTCAAAAATTAAGCACAATTGGAATAGGGTGGCATATGTTAAATCATCATCCACTCCGAACGGGAGGCTTGCCATTCGGGATTCTCTACATGTGGTCTATCAAGACTTGTTGTGATCCCTCCTCATTGTTATAGTGAAGTCAAACTAAAGCAGGATAGGTAGCCTTCTAGTGATTCTTCTATTGAAATCATGGATCGAGTACTCCTAAACAACTTCCTAATAACAAGACATTTACCTAATCATAAACTAACCCTACACTAATGACAACACTAATCTAAGGTGGATAAAAATGAACAATACTCATGGTGATGAGTGTGTACTAATTACGTGTCGACTCAAGTTCAGTGAGGTTACAAGATGGAAACAACCTGTACTCATAAAAAGACCTGAGATGTTGTGCTTGTATTCCATTATTTGAAATTTCCTCCTTTTATATATGAGGAGAGTACAACAAAGCTATGATAGCTCGTGTGTGGGATAACTTGGCTAGGTGACTTGGCACTCTAGCATCACTCATTTCAACACCCCCCCTTGATGCTAGATTGGGTACAATTTTTTGGCTTTCACTCTTCCTCTCTGCTGATTGTAACCGAACTTCCCTTAGAAAAACATATACCAAATGCTCCTTCCACCAGCATTCTGGCGTAAGACAGTCCTTTAGGAAAACAGGGTTTCTATGCAAGTTTTTAGTTTGATTTTCTTTTGAATACAAGGAGTATTTCTTGAATGAGTATCCCGAAAACTTCTTGATTGGAATTCATAATTTGATACTTGAATTCCTCGAATTCTATAACCATGATCCACAGATCAATTCGAAGGGTCTCAACTTAGTTTCAGATTTGGCGGAGTTTTGAGTGTATTTTTCTAAACTGGTCACACCTTCTTTTCTTGAAACTGACGAAAGAGTTTGGTCTTGGTCATAGTTTGATTCAAGGTTCAAGTCGGATAAGATTTTTCCTGAACTATCTTTCTCGAAAAGGTTTGATAATTTAGTTACTATTTTACTTAATTTCTTTCTTTGAATATTCACTTAACCGATTTCTAAATTAGTCACGAATTCCAATGCGAAATAAAACAATCATTTATCTGAATATTTCAATCTCGATAGATTTCCAGAATTTTCTTTTTACAATCCGTGTGAATATAAAACGATAGAAATTTCTCTCTTAGAGTATTTATTTATTCATTTATCAAATACTCATAGAATTTAAGAGAATTCTAATTTTGATATAAAAATTCATTATGCATCTATTTATGCATAAAAATCAACTTCAATGGGAATAACACTTTTATTTAAAAAAATCCTTTTATACATCTATTTATGCATAAAATCAAATTTAATAGGAATTACACTTTTAAAATAAAAAGAATTTCTTTATGCATCTTTTATGCATAAAAATTAATTTTTATAAGAATAACGCTTTATTAAATAAAAATCAATTTTTATAAGAATAACGCTTTATTAAAAAAAAATCTTTATGCATCTTTCTATGCATAAAAATTAAATTTAATAGGAATAACACTTTTATAATAATAAAAATTCCTTTATGCATCTTTCTATGCATAAAAATCAAATTTAATAAGAATAACACTTTTGTAATGAAAAATTCCTTTATGCATCTTTCTATGCATAGAAATCAAATTTAAAAAGGATAACACTTTTATAATAAAAAAGATTCATTTATGCATCTTTCTATGTATAAAAATCAAATTTAATAAGAATAACACTTTTTTAATTAAAAAAATTCCTTTATGCATCTTTCTATGCATAGAAATCCAATTTAATAAGAATAACACTTTTATAATAAAAAAATTTCCTTTATGCATCTTTCTATATGCATAGAAATCAAATTTAATAAGAATAACACTTTTATAAATAAAAAAGATTCATTTATGCATCTTTCTATGCATAAAAATTAAATTTAATAATAATAACACTTTTTTAATAAAAAAATTCCTTTATGCATCTTTTTATGCATAGAAACCAAATTTAATAATTAATATAAGTGATATCCATGCATATTCATAGGTGAATATGTACATGGAGTAATTAGAATATCTCTTTTAGATGCAAAAATGGTGGGAATTACTCTTTTGGAATAACATAAAAACAAACTTTCTTTTTTCACAAAATTCTAGAAAATTTTGCCATAACTTGCTTTGTATGGCTGACCATTTCTCATTTTTATCTTTCTCCACCTAACTTAATTAACCCAATTTAGAATTATAAAACTCTATTTTACACAATTTTCTAAATTCAAGAGAGTAAACAATAAGAAGAGTTTAATTAATCACTTAGTTAATCTTTCTAGGATTAAGAAAGGTTGGAATGTAAAGAAAGAAGGGAGTGGCCTTTTCATCAAAGGCATAGCATTTGAATTTAATTCAATCATCTGCAAAACATAAAAATCAAGAAAACTATAGATTTTTCATTAAAATTCGTAAACAAAGTAAGAAAACTAGCTTACATGGAGCTTGTAAGCTCTCCTTTGGCTTGAGGGATTGAGGATTCTACTATTGTTTGAAGCAATAGTGGCCACCAATTCACTTTGGAGAGGATTAGGCCAAAAACAATTGAATTATTAAAAAATTCAATGTAGATGGCTCAGGACAAGAGTAGAGTAACAGTGCATAAACACCATTAAGATTTTACAAAGGGGGAGGCTTCTATTTATAAGAAAAAGTGAGCCTCTAACCAAGCAAACTGATTCTAGAATTTTCCAGATCAGTTGGGTCAAATTTTGACCATTTTTGGGTCAGCTTAGCTTACTTTTTGGATCAAGTTTTGAAATAGGAGAGAGGAGAGATGAAAATATCTCATTTTATTGATTTAAAATTTGGGGTAATGATGAGAAAAAGGTGCCTACTTCATGAGGGGAGATCCCCACATACTAAGGTGTAAGATGCATCCTTTCCTCTAAATATCTCATTTTTTTTACTAATATCTCTTAATTTTAAACTAATAAACCTTGTACTCAGTCAACTCTTCATCTTATGTGAGCATTTACTCATTTTTGGTAGGTATTTTCTTTAATTCTTTGGATTTATCTCATCCCAACACTTGGATTAATCCTATTGGCCCATAGGAACCTTAATTGGACCATAATCCAAATTTTTTTGAAAATCTGGATCCTTAGGATAAGGTCCTTTATACCTATTTTCAATTAATTCCAATTGCACTTTGGAAAGTTCTTTTTGAATTTTTGTTTCAAGGGAAACCATTTTAGACACTAGGAGGATTTTTATATCCAAAAATATCTTAATTTTGAATTACCTACCTCTAGACATTTTCTCTCTCCAGGCCAAAATAGGGTAAAACAAGATCTTTGTTTTATTTCAGAGAGGGGAATAATTATAAGATCAGAAAGGAAGGTTCTTACACCTATACACCTCAAAAGCTGGAGGGAGGAATCTTACAATAAGAGTGAGAGAGAGAGAGAGAGAGAGAGAGAGAGAGAGAGAGGCAAAACTCTAATGAGACTAATGGGATTGTCCCTTTTCATATTTCATAAAATGTTTTATATACAAAAGCACTTAATTTACAATGGCCGGCTGTCCATTTACAATTAGGAGCCCAAAACTAGGCTTCCTAGGTTTATGTACAATTATTTCCTATGACTGGCATTACACAAGCCGTAAGCTTGGGTCATCCCATGTCTCTTTTATCATTAAGTACTTTGTGTGGTTAAAAAAGATAAGTTACAATGAGCGTAGCCACGCTTGAAAAGTAATGTTAACCAAAGTGGTTAATAGTGGTATTCAGGCCTAACATTCTTCTATTTTTTAAGTTTTATGCCAATATATTTTATTCCTCTTTTTTGAGCTTGAAACTGTGGGGACCACTCTATCAAAAAAGATAAATTTTACATAGATCTAGAGTCCAAGCATTCTCATTGGTTGACCTTATATTGTTTTAATGGGCTCTAAAAAAGGGCCCATTTGGAGTCCAAATTTTCCCTAATGGAGAGAAAACTAGTCTAGACCTTATCTCCATATGTAGCTTGATTGAATTCCCCTCACTTAACCTCAACACACTTCTCTTCACTTCATCTAATATCTCTCTAGTGTAGACCTCATCTCAACACACTTCTCTTCATCTCTCCTCAACCATTAGTGCCAATATGGAAAACAATTGTCTTAAGAGAGTGATTAGATTAATTAATGAAGGGTGAAAAGTTCATTTTCTTGAGTGATTAGATTTATTAATGAAGGGTGAAAAGGTCATTTTCTTAAGTTATTCCACCATGTTACTAGTCTAAAAACTTCCCTTTTACCCCTATATTTGGGACTAGTACCTAGATTTTTGGCCACTTTCTACATTTGACTTTTCCCCCACACTACCACTTCTTTATAAATTTGACTTTTCCATTATTATAAAAATTTCCCTTTCCAAATTTGGTAATTTTGGAGGGAAAATGTATCATCTCTCTTCTCCCTCCCTCCCCACACTACCCCCTCTCTCTCTCACTTCCCACCATTTCTTCTCCCTTTCATTTCTCCATAGCTATCATCTCTCTTCTCCCTCCCTACCCGCTCTCTCACACACTTCCTAAAATTTCTTCTCCCTCTTCTTTCTTGCATAGGTATCATCCCCTCCCCCACACTAGCCCCCCCCCCTTCCCACCATTTCTTCTCCTTCTCTATATCTAGAAACCTATTCTTTCCTCCATAGCTATCTCTCATTAGAAACTTGTTCATAGAAATATTACATGGAATTCAAGAGTTTGTTATTCCATCCCTATGTATCAATTTATCTTCCCTCCTCTCTCTATCAATATTCCTTAATCACTTATTTTTCTTTACATAATATATCTCTTCGTGTTTCTATCTATATTAATCTATTTCTTTGTTTACAGTAGCATTCCATGATACCTCCATAGAACATCACCAATGAAAAGAGAAGGTACCATGTTAACTTTGTGTTGGACAAAGAGTATGCTACATGGAGGAGATCTCACTAAATAGTATTGCGACATGAGGCTGAAACATGGAGGTTACATGAATAAGGAAATAAGCACGTAGATATTTGGGTGTAAGGAAGATTATATCCACTAGATCTGTGCATATATAAACCTTCTTCTTTTGTATCATTAAATGATATTCATTTCATTGGTCATCAATGGCCTTTATGAACTTAAAATCCTTTTCCTTGAGGAGAATTCATGATAAACCTTATGATCATTTGTTTGTTTAATGTGTGGTTGCAGTTTCTGAGATACACTAATGGGATACCTTAATTTCTCATGCCTTTTGTCTACCTACATGTATTGCTCAAAATATTGATCAATATTCTAAAACTAAGAAATTAGGCAACGTACAATACCCTCTGTCGTTGACTCTCAAGTATAGCTTGTGTGAACTCTATCAGCAGCTTGTCCACTTGGTGCATTAAGGGAAGGTTTGACATCCTTAACCCTTTATGTGATAATTAGAACAATCTTATTCTCTTCCCTTTCTCCTTCATCATTTAAGATGCTTCCTTCCCTATCATGCTTTTGTGAAATACTAGTAGCAGCATTAATAAATAGAATGGGAGTGGGAATATAGGTTGTAAGATAGACTTACTCTTCCTTAGTCACTTTATCATTCAAACTTTGAATCAAGTTTTATAATAGCTCACTGTGCTTCCACACCTTGTGCCACTGGAAAAGGCATTGGCAAACTTGTAGATACATGCACCATTTATGTGATCTCCATACTTTCTTGAGTGGCAATGATATGGGTACACATATAGGAAAATTAATATACATCCATGGATATATTGGATTATTTTGTGTGAATAGAATAATCTATTGAGAATACAATGTCAATAAGTGGATATCAACTTTCTTTTGAATACGGAGCTTATATAGTATGACATTTTATGTTTTTGGCTTCTAATCACACTACAAGATATTAGTCTAATGCTTTCGTATATACCAATGATTTAGACTTAGTTTTTTCCCCCAAATGGCTTGTGACATTGGTATCAGCACATCGATAACATCATCGGTACCAAACTGTTAGTATAATTGCTAGAATACTCATCAGACACATTGACATCTTTACTGACTAAAATACCAATGCTAGCTCTGATTAGAATGTCAATATATGCATTGATAACATCAACGTATATGCTTGCAATAAACTATGATTGACCACTCAAAGCATGGAGTGGTAACATGGGTGTAGGAGCACCATCCATGAGCAAGGAGAAGGGAAATATTGCCATGAAATATTATTATCTTATAATTTTTGATTAGTATGAGTTAATTGTGATTAACAGTACACATTGACCTATATAACATGGGCCCCTTTTCACACACAATTATTAATGTACACCCTACTTGGCCTTTGTCCCATAAGGCTGTGTCCCTCACATACACTTGGCTCCTTTGCCTCCTATGTACAATTTTTTTCCACACTCATGTGTCCATCGCTTCATTATAAACTATCTCCACCCAAATATTTTTTGTCCTCGAAACATGCACAAAGTAAAACCACAATATGGATGCTTTGCTATAAGCATAAAAAATGAACCACTTCACACTTCTTTGCCAAAGATGCCCAAAAGAGTATGATTTGAGCCTTTGAGACCTTTAAAACTTCATGTAATGCTTCCCAACTCATTTTCAATCATGGCTAAGAAGTGTACATGTCAATTGCATCCGCTTGAGACTCTGTTATGCCTCATAACAGTAAATTACAGCAAGCTGTTTTTCACTATTTTGACTTAAAAATCCACCTCAAATGCATCAAAAGGTGTTCCATCCCCTCCAACATAGAGGCATGCTGCCATGTTGCTTTCTTGAGGTAAAGTTTTCCATACATCTCTTCCCTTGACCTTAGCTTTGAATCTCAATGTATGTGCCTCTTTGCACAACCAGCATAGGATTCATTGGATATAGAAAAAAGAGTAGCATTATGTTCATATGCATTTGTAGCACCCAAATTATGAGGTAAGACATCATCGTAATCATAAAGATCACCAAGAGAACCACCGAGGTCAAAAGGAAACTCCCTTTTTGGTTCTAAAGAATGGTCGGCATCCACAAATTCATATGTCTCATCAAGTGGTTCCATTTCTTATCATTAATCTCATCCAACACTTCCGAATAAACCATATTAATTTTCACATTGCGAGCTTTGCACTTCTTCTAATGCTCTTTGTGATAATTCTCACCACATTTGTAGCATAGGTTTTTATCCCTCATCTCATTGATGTGGTCTTTCTTCACAAATTTAGTCTTGTTGGCTTTGCACCCACTTGTGAAGGCTTTTGAGAAGTATTCTCACTTTTGGTTTGCCACCACTACCATAAACGACATGAAATATAGGTGCGTTGGTGGGAGTGGTAATAAAATGTGGCTTTGTGAAAGCATTTGACCCATAATTCGGCTGACAATTCACCCATGTGTTTACATACTTTTTCTCATATACCTCGGCCAAGATCATTGCATCCTTGAGAGTTGTTGGTCTTTTTGCCACCACATCCATTCCAGTTCCATTCTTTAAGCCCTTGATATGCTTCACTATTTTAAAATCTTCACTAAACCCTTAAACATGAAGCATTATTTTGAGAAATTAATGAGAAACTTATGTGTGTACTCCTTCACAATAAAATATCTGTGTTGTAGATCGTCCCATTCAAAAACCATTTTGTCTTTGTGCATCTTGGAAGTGAATGCTTCTCTCATATCTGCCTTGAATGCATCCCAACAACGACCTCATAATCTTGTGATTGGAGATGCCTCCACCATGCATGCGTATACCCATCCAAGTGTTTAAGGTAGCAAAGTAAACCTTAGCTTTCTCACTTCGAGGGTTCATCTCAAAATAGAGATCCAATTTGTGTACCCACTCCTCAAAGATGTCATTGTTGTTAGTGACTTCACTACTAAACTTTGAAAGGAAAATCTTATCTTTCACACCCTTGAATTCATCTCCATCCCATGAGGGTCACCACACCTATGCATAGGCTCATCCACATGAGGGTCACCACACCTATGCATAGGCCCATCTCCATCCCATGAGGGTCATTTTTATCTTTCACACCCTTGAATTCATCTCCATCCCATGAGGGTCACCACACCTATGCATAGGCTCATCCACATGAGGGTCACCACACCTATGCATAGGCCCATCCACATAATCATTTTTATCCTCAAAATCACCAACAAGATCTTCCTCAACATGAGTTCTTGAAGCACCGCCTCGATGAGTACTCCCCTTGAATAGAACATGACCATCACTCCTTGGGAATCTTGAGCCTTCATTCCTTGGGTTTGGAAATGCATGACCTTTGCCTTTGGTTTTTTAATGGGTGTGTATGAAAACATTCAATTGCCCATAGCACCATAAGCAGAATGAAAACTTGGGTGATGATTCTCTTCATCTTCAATATTAGCTTATTGGTGAACATTGTGAGATGGTCCACCCTTATCTTCATCCTTTCTCTTTATGTCATCATGAATGTCCCTTAATATTCTATATTTTAGGGTTTGTATAACACTGTGTTAAAAATAGTAATTTGGCTCCAAAACCCTAAAATGAGGTCAAAGTTTTGTCCGCAATAGCTTGTTGGAAAGATCTCAAGTGGTACTATCCCTAAATAAAATCCTGTTGCTTGAGTCAAAGTGGAGGTATTCTCTGTTTTGAGTCTTTTGAAAGACTCAACTATGTGTGTTGACCAAGCATGCGGTACCCAATTCCAAAAAATTTTGTGCCATTTGGTAGGTCTTAGGGAGCACTATAAGCATATCCAATCATGTTTTTTAACCTTTAAAACCTCTCGGATTGAATTAGGGTTTTATGAATCCGATGAAACCCTAAATTAGGCCCACTTCTGGTATCCAATTTGTGCAACCAATAGCTTGTTTCAATGCTCTAGAGAAGCACTTTGTAATGATGTAGAGACCTTGTCACTTGACCAAAACCCTAATGATTTAATTAGGGTTTTTTTGTTATAGCCACAAATGAATTTTTTTAGCAAAATCGGACAGCATCTCCTTTGAAATTTGGGCAGAATCTCAATGCAATAAAGTGTTACAATACTCATGCACTCATTGCCAAATTTCTCTAATGTTAAATGAAATTCAATTGCATGTGAATTTGACCATTGAAAGTGGACTTTTTCATGATAAAATTACTCCATAAGTGTCCTAATACCTCACCCATGCATCATTTTGCCACAAGATTTGTTTTAATGTTTTGCCTTGATGTTGTCTTGAGAATGGGTGTCGCTGGAGCGCGTTGAAGCTTTTTGATCTCTCGGCCAAGATCTTCCAACACGTAATCCTTCACCGTACCGCTTTCCCATGGCACTCATGGCACGCTGAGTTCAAGACATGCTCCCCCCGGTCTCTCCTCCATATACCGGGGTACCCTAACACATCACTAGTACGCTAGAAATAGAAGGTGTAATGCAAAGTGATGTTAAGAGTGAATGAATCTCAAATAGGTTTTGAGATCACTTACAAATTAATTTTAAGCATGACTCATGCTTTTACAATTGTGCATACATTCAAGTATGTACTCATGCTCCATCAATAATCGCCAATGATTCAACACATCCAAAATGGCATCTAGTGATTAGAAATCAAATTTCACAATACCTTTTGCCTTGATGCATACCATTAACGATCTTCAAAGCCCTTCATAGCATAGGGTTTCCCAAGATTTTGCACATTTGGCATATCATTCACATGCATTTGAAGCATCCAATAAACAATAGCAAGGCAAACAATGCTTCCAAAAGCTTCCAATCAACCAAAAGTCTCCTCAAGAGGATGCAAATGATTCATTCTTAGCAAAATTTATTCAAATGTAAAGCAATGGTTGATTAATTGGCCCATTTGATGAGACGCTTTGCTCAATGTCATCTCATTAATGAGTTTTCATGATGATTAATCATTGCTAATATCATGTATTAATGGACAATGGTGAGACATTAGAATTTCTTGGAAGAAATCCCCAAATCTCAAGTGTAGATTCAAGAAACTCAAAGAATAAACCAATAAACGCAAGGAAATGCTTAGAAATTACTCAAGGATTACCACAAAGGCCCAATATTGAATGTTGGTGGAGAGGTACCCTTCCCTTGATGAAAAACATGGGAAACTATTTGCAGCCTTTGCAAGACCCCATGGCCTTCATTCCTCATGAAATAGAGCTCCAAAATGTTTGAAATTTGTAGGAAACATCATCGCTAACTAAAATAGACCGTTCAAACTTATGATGAAGCTTGTCTTGAGCACCATCTCATGAATTTTGTCGCCAACCTATTGTAAATCCCGCTACCCTACTGTCGGCTCTCCAAACCCTAAACAAGATGCTTAACATGCTCAATAATTCTCCCATAATGTTGCCTAGTTGATGGGATTCAAAGAGGAGGTGATTAAGGCAAGAAAGAGGATGAGACTGAGCGATACACGTAATCCAGCTTGCTGACCATAGTCTAGTGACAGGCTCAACTATTCGCTAAGTCTATCTCCTAGAAGGACATCTTTTCTTGGTCACATACAAATGCCTACTCGTTTTGACTCGTGACGTTGATGTCCCCTAAAAGGACAACCGCTTCGACCTTTTCTTGAAGCACAAAAGGGTTGGAAATTTCTACAAGCAAACCATGGTAAAATTTGGAAAAAATAGGATCAATAGGAAGCTCTAATACCATTGCAAGAAACTAGGGTTGGCTACTCAAATCATGGAGTGACAACATAGGTATGGGTCACCATCCTAAGGCAATATCCAAGAAGGCCATGAAATCTTGGGCATGAGCACCAAGAAGACATAGATGTCTATAGAGTGAATATGATAAAAAAGGTACAATGCCCATGAGCCCTATGCCAAATATAGCCCCCGGCCCCCATAAGTACACATGTAAGTGACCCTAAGCCCAAGTACCTAGGCCCCATCCCCCATGTACATTTGCAACCAAATCTACTTCATTACATTGCCGATGTAAATATCGACATTTATATCGACATAAATGATCATTACTCGAAAGAAAACCTTTCATGTTGAGAATGCTATAAGTTTTATAAAGAATATTGATCATGTTAAATCACTACTCAAATAAAAGTCTTGCATATTGAAAAGGATATGGATTTTAGGAACGCTATTAATAATTTAACATTGTGCACAAGAGGTATGATGGTTATCCATGAGTGCACATGAATAAAGTTGGTTTCTCTTTCAAATTGGAGATATTATTTTGGCTATTATATATAAACAACTACTATATTGGGTTTACATGCTATTTGTATTCATAAATGATGATAGGTTTCTAAAAAGAATCCTTATTATTGAAATAAAATTATCACACATACCTCTTTAAGATTTATATTTTATATCTACATTTATATCTACATGACACGAGCCACCATGGTGAAAAACACTCCATGATTCCAAACATCTTGTGGATTGCATAATTACGAATGAGACAAGGCATAAATAAAGTGTTATCATATCTTTTAATGTTTGAATTGATAATGATTCTTTTAAATCATTTGCATAAAAAAAACTTATCAACACTATCTTTGCACGTGCTTTTTGCCATAAATATATTCCTAGCTTTAGACATTCCATTGAAGAAAAACTAGATACAAAAGTTGACTTATTCTTTTGATACAATAATGCATTAAAATTTTAAAAAAATAGTTGGTGCTAAGTCTTAATGGCTTGATAAGGGATGTAAAAGAAATCATAAGGGCAACCGACGACAAGAGTATCACAAGGATAAATGGGGAGGTTGACATGTATAGTGGGATCAACCTTGAGGTATACTTTATGTTCATTCTTAGAATCCTATGGGACACTTTAATAATGACACTTTCCTATATTTAATGAAGACACTTTAATGAAAAGTGGAGTTACTCAAACGAGATACAAGCAAATCGAACATGTTTGAAACTAAATCTAGCTTAGAATTATGCATCATAATAAATCTAGCTTAGAATTATGCATCATAAATCGAACATGTTTGAAACTAAATCTAGCTTAGAATTATGCATCATAATGTTTGAATTATGCATCATAATATTTGAATGCTCCTTTTCCATATTTTGTAACCAAGTCAACACTTGGAAGAGATTAACTTAAGATTTGACAATGTTTTTATATATGGATGATATAGGGATTGAAACGTCAAACTATTTGGTGGCACACAAAACAATATAAGGATGGACGTCACATGAACAAAGATAAATTGTGAAAGGAACTACATACCAAATGTTTAATTTGGTAGAGTGGAGTCAATGTGGCAAACAACCATTTTAGGTATAAGATGGATAGTGCATATCAATTGTCCTTAAGAAATGATGACCTTTGGCATTGAGTAGTACATGATGAATATCATCACATAATGGGCCCAAAATCCTCCAACCAACACTAAGTAGTATATGATGAATTTCATCACTTTGTGGGCCCAACGTTCTCCTAGGGTCTACTCTAACAATCTAGGTTTGTACTTGGGGTCGTGCTCTCGATGCTTTAGATAGTTTTCGACTATAATGATTGGGATGGATATTGTGCGCGAGGCCCCTTTAAACTTAATAACATTCAGGTGATCATAGCGGGGGAGTTTCTAGGCCTATATAAAGGAAGCGCCTCAAGACTAAGCTTATACAGTAGCCATCCAAGCTAGGATTGCTTTAATACATCTGTTATCCATGTGTGATAACGCTATTTGTTAAACGCTTCATCTAGCTGCTGAAGAGAGAGAGCGCAGCCCACAAAATGAGAGCATATCCATACGAGGGCTGTGCTCTCTCTCTTCTGTAGCTGGTCTGATCAGCGCCCATCAGAGTGCAGCTCGATACTTCTACCAACTTTCAACTTTTTCGAGGCTTCGGCCATCAACGCGTTCGTGCTATTACGGTAATTATACGTAACTGCATTCTTTTGTAGCCTAATTATACGTAATTAGGCTGTTTTCTTTTTCCTCCCTGAGTATAATGCACACCTTCCATTTTGCAGGCTCTCCAACTATCCTACATTCTACGGCAATTTCCAATCGTTGCAAGCCCTTTCGGTCTATTACTGCACGGTATGATGATTGTATAAGGAGTGTTTCATGCTATTCTGCGCCCTTCATTGTGAGAAAAAAGTCCTTTCTTACACACTGTAAGTACTAGTATATTGATCAAGGCACATATTATAAATCATCAGCCTTTAATAAAGTACTTTTCCTCTAAAAACAAGAAGAAGAGGCAATAGTGGAGTGTTACTGTTTCTGTATTGATTGAAGGCACACATCATCAGATTATTGGATCTAAGGCACAGATTAGCAGCTGAACATAAGCATGAGAAGAGTCTAAGTATTAGTATACTAATACAAGGTACACATTATCACCCGAACGTAAAAGAATTAGAAGAGTATTAGTGTTAGTACATTGATCTAGGGAGTGCACATTGTCACACAAACATAAACACAAGAAGAGTGTTAGTATCAGTACATTGATCTAGGGAATGTACATTGTCATCCAAACATAAGCACGAGAGGAGTGTGCATCTAACACGTAATCTTTTAACCTTCTTCAAGGAGTAAAACAATTGCAAATGGGTTTGCGTGTTTTTATCAATTATTGACATGCTTAAATATTATATTTGTATCCACAAGCATATAGCTTGGTGATAGAGCAGCTGGACTCACTACTAGAGGAGGAACCCAAGTTGCGATCTCATTTCCCCTACACTATAAATTATCATGTGCTTTAAGATGTATCTTTTGAACTTTTTATGTATGAATTAATTTGGCATATCAATAAAGCCCCCTAGAACATATTTTTGATTAATTAATTAGATGGTGGTTGAGGGGGCCTGAAGGGCCCCCAAAGGAAAAAAACATTTGTAAGGTTTATACGGCTAATAAGGTTTATGAGGCTAACGGTTGGGTGTTAGGTAGGACTTAGCATGATTGTGAAATTTTTGGGATCGTGTGCATACATGGGGACTGGGTAGCAACTAAGGGGGTGCATGGGGTAGCTCGTCGGTTGTGGGCGTTTCTTTCGTCATCATATGCACCTCCTTTGATGTTAAGGTGAGATGCAGGTCGTTCCTGATCCCGCCGATCTTGGTCGATTCTCCAATGTTGAGTAATTTTCTACATTAATGCAGTGGCCAACTACTTAACTTCTTATCCAGGACTCTTTTCTCTTTCCGTCATATTTTGTGCTGGTGGTCTTGAATGAGGCTTCTGCTGATGTACCCTCATGAAGCTCTCTAGAATGTGTTCCCTTGAAATTATCCTCAAAGTCCTGCAACATTGTTAGAATGAGTTATGGGCCAAGGCATACGATGAATTGTGTAAGGGTAAGACATCCAGACCTTCCAAAAATCTCCCTATTAATCTTTCATATGAGAACTTGTCTCTTGTACTACAGTGGGAGTGGAGATATCTGACTCTATTGATATAGTCTCAGATGGGAGTGGAGATATCTGACTCTGTTGATATAGTCTCAGATGGTTTCACCATCCCTTTGTTTATAACATTGTGCAGCTACTCCATCAAACTCCATTTGGTATCTTGGTAAGAATATCCTACCTTGAAGGCCTCTTTCAAGGATTCAAATATGGCCTTATCCTCAACTTTCAAGGATGTAAACCATTGACCTGTTTTACTATCTAGGGTGAGGCCAAAGGTACTCACCTTAACTTGATCTTCCACATGGCCAAAGGCTTCATAGATTTGGTTGAACATCTCCAAATATGGGATGGGGTCTCCTATCCCATCAAATTTAGTGATTATCTTTGAGATTTTTGTGGGTTTATTCCACTCTAATATGGGTCCTAGTGCAGGTTACACTAGAGTTGGGGGCATGATGCCCATGCCCACAGCCACCCCCTCCCTATTTCCATGGCTAATCTTAACATTTTAGGTGCTAGCCCTACCATGGCTGGAGCAGGTATTGGTTGAGGAATGATTGGAGGAGGAGTAGGGCTAGGCAGAAAATAGACCATTGGAGGCCCTTGTCTTATAGGTGGGTTAGGTTGTGTCCCCCTTGTGGTCCCATGTGGTACCCTAGGTATGCTCCCACCAGTGGTGGGTATTGTTGATATACAGGTGGACTGGGCTGATGAGACTGGGCCAGGTAGGCTCTTTCTCTCAGGTATGATGTTTCCAATCCTTGGGAAGATGGACCTCACCCTAGATTTTTTTATGGGTCTTTGGTCCCTGTGTATGAATCAGCCACTCCTTAGATAGGCATGGCTCTCCAGAGTTTGGAGGTTGAGTTTGGGTTTGATGGCTCTTGCTTTACCCTATTTCTGCTCTAGGATCTAGAGACGGTGTGGGATCTATTTCTTATTGATGTTTCATACCTCTCGCCTTCGGTTGTGGCTCTTTTGACTGAGTGTTTCCTATAATAAAGTTGCGGAGCCTCAAAGAAAGGCTTCTCTGTGAATATGTGTGAGAGGTAGGATCTTTCTCTTGGACATGTGGTCTGTCCATACACAGCTTTGGGTTCTCCTATCTCAAGGTCAAGAGTTTCTCATCCTGTGCTAGCTGGATGGTCTTCGCTCTCACTGGTGTTGTCAAAGATGAGCACTGTTTGGCTCCACATAGCATTGACCAATGCGTCTGACCTTATGAGCGAGAAAGCTTTGGAAGAGTTTACATCATGTAAAAAGAGGGTTGTTTCGCACCAGTTTATCTGAAAGTAGGAAAGTGTGGAACTACTATGTAAAACCCCCATGTGAACAATCTTTTTTTTTTTTGGGAATGGTATGGCCGTATGCTTTGAGATGGTATGAGAGTACGCTTCTCAGGGAGCAGATGGCACGGGAATACACTTCCCGAAAGACACGGGTGCAGATTTAAGAGGGAACGGGCATGCGCTTTTGGATGGAGAAGGTATGGGCATGGCAAGCTAATGGTACAGGTGTGGTGCATTTGCCACCACATGGGCGTACGTGCATGGCACAAGTGGAATGTCCGTACGCTTTCTGGAGCCGGTGAAACAGGTGTATGCTTTAGGAAGGAATGGCCATGGCACAAATGGAACGGCCATGGCACTGGGAGATTTCAGAGATTTTTTAGAGAATTTAAGGCTGCAGGGGTATGACTCTCACCTACAATATTCCCTGATAGTGTAGTACCCCCGGTTAAATGCAATTTATGCCTACTTAATGCAATTATTCTATTTTTAATGTTAACTCCCACATTCAAGGCTAAAGATTTCCCAAGATCTAGCCAAAGAGAATGGTACAAGGATGGCATATTTGCCATGGGCATGTCCTATGAATGGAATGTTTGTTTGCTTCTCATAAAAAGCATCAAGAATGGGATTTTTTTCCCTGTTTCCTCCTCTAATTTTTGCAATTTCAAGTATCTTCCCAATGTTTTTTTTTAAATATTGATTTGATAGGTAGCTAGAGCTACTCTCTAGCTACCTATTGATGCCTAGAATGCTTAAACTTTTTGGAATTTTGATTTGATAGGTAGCTAGAGCTAGTATCTAGCTACCTATTGATGCATAGAATGCTTAATTACACCTAATAAATTGATATTAATTTTACAATTAAGCTACGGTGCAAACTTAATCAAAGATGAACAAAAAATAAAGAATTTGCATGAATGTCAAGGGCAAAGATTGCTTGCTTCTCCCACACTTGGTGAAGACCTCAATGCTCCAATGCTCCGGTTGACCTCCATATCTACATAGACACAATCAAATGAACAAACACAAACTCAAAAACAAGCAAACAACTGGTGGATTTGCACTCCAACTCGGCCAAATGAGGACTCTAGCAAATGAAATAAGTGGAGGACCCTAATCTAAATGTGATCCCTGCCAGCGGCAAACAAAGATGTTAATCCTAACATACAACCTTGCACACAAGAGAGAGGGAGAGAAGAAGAGAAACAACATGCAAGGGTCAAGTTTGGAGATGAGCAGCACTTAGCCAACCCTAATGAGGGTTAACTCCCCGATGTGAGGCTACTAGGCAGCACTTACTCCACCTCCACTTGTGTCACCCAAGTGGAAATTCAAGATCAAGGTAGAGAGAAAGAATGAGGGAGCTATAGAAATCTCAACCTTCACTCCATTCCACATGCATGCAAGAGGGACCTTGGTAGAGAGAAAAGAGAGGGGAGAGGAGAGGAGAATCTAGATCATCACCATTCCTAAAAGCATACACAACAACAATCAAGCATGCAAGCCACAACAAAGCAAGCATGAATCCACAAGCTCATGAGAGAGAGAGAGAGAGAGAGAGAGAGAGAGAGAGAGGCAAACTCAAATGAGACTAATGGGATTATCCCATTTTCATATTTCATAAAATGTCTTATATACAAGAGCTCTTAGTTTACAATGGTTGGCCTCCCATTTACAATTGGGAGCCCAAAAACTAGTCTTTCTATGATTGACATTACACAAGCCATAAACTCGGTCATCCCCTGTCTCTTTTATCATTAAGCACTTTGCGCGTTACAAAAGACGAGCGTAGCCCATGATTGAAAAGTAATGTTAACCAGAGTGGTTAATAATATATTTCAAGGACATGCGTAAGTGTGTCCATTTGGGTTTTTATGGCTATAATAATTGGTTTGTACTATATTATGTATACTTATGTCAAGGCTCACTTATCTAGGTTCACATGTCCAGGCTCACGGATCATATCTCCAGACTCATAGCTCATGTATGTAGGCTTATGTGTCCAAGCTCATAGTTCACATCTCCAAGCTTATGACTCACGTGTAGAGAGTCACAACTTATATCTAGGCTTAAGTGTCTAGACTCATGTCTTTTTGCGTGGAAGACCGTATTAGGTAAAGTGGGAAAAATCCCATTCCCACATTGAAAAATTTAATGCATTTAATCTAGAATCTACCTTTTTCAACCTATAAAAATTTTAAAAATGGTTTGCTTTATCAAGTGATGCTAGATCGAACCTAGCTTGATCTTATAAATAGAAAGGTTTCAAGATTTTTTAGATCCACCACTTGTATATTTTACAATTGAAGAGGATTTTCAGATCCACCACTTGGCCATTCTACAGTCCATAAGAACCCAAGATCAGATTCTACCATTCTACAGTCCATAAGAACCCAAGATCAAATTCTACCATTTGGTCAATCTAGACCCCCAATTAAAAACAATGGTACAAGAGATTGTATATTGAGAGTCCCCTTAGAGTAGGATGCACTCTTCAATTTAAGACTTCATTGTAATGAACAAGACTAAATGAACAAGAATTTTAAAAATTGACATGGTGAAGGTATCCTTATATACACAACCACTACAAATTAACATTATTAAGGATAGAAAGAGTCTCCTTGGAGTAGGATGCACTTTGTCAAAATTACGATTATAATATTTCATTTTGATGAAGCTTATTCTACTAAAGAAATAATAAAACTTTTGCATTAACAACCAAAAGATAAAAGGAGTCCCCTTAAAGTAGGATGCACTTTGTGGATGCATAAGAGGAGTCTACTTAGACTAGGATGCACTCCATCTATGAATTTATTTATTGTGTTAAAAATTGTTCAATGCATTGCAAAGATACACAATTGAACAGTCTGCTCCCAAAGTTGGCAAAATTACAAAGACCCTCTATATTTTGTTATAATAGAGACCATACAAAGACCATTTACATTCAATTATAAAAGGGAGTAACAAAATGTGCTAGTATCATGGGGGTGTAATTTTGATTTTAAGGGGTTCTAGCTCCACCACATGGTAGAGCTAGAATTTTGAGCTAGCTCTACCATGGGGAGCTACAACACATTGAGGAGGATTTAAAGATTTTTAGATCCACCACTTGGCCATTCTACAGTCCATAAAAAACCAAGATATACCATTGGATTGATCTAGACCCCCAATTACAAACATTGATACAAGAGATTGTATATTGAGAGTCCCCTTAGAGTAGGATGCACTCTCCAATTTTAAAGCTTCATTGTAATGAACAAGACAAAATGAACAAGATTTTATAAATTGAGGTGGTGAAGGTATACTTATATATACAATCGCTACATATTAACATTATTAAAGATAGAAAGAGTCTCCTGGAGTAGGATGCACTTTGTCAAAATTACAATTAAAAGATTTCATTTTGATGAAGCTTATTCTACTAAAGAGACCCCTTAAAGTATGATGCACTTTGTCAATAGGTATACTTATATATACAATCGCTACATATTAACATTATTAAAGATAGAAAGAGTCTCCTGGAGTAGGATGCACTTTGTCAAAATTACGATTAAAAGATTTCATTTTGATGAAGCTTATTCTACTAAAGAGTACCCTTAAAGTATGATGCACTTTGTCAATAGATAAAAGGAGTCTCCTTAGAGTAGGATGCACTCCATCTACGACTCCATTATAATAAAACATTGTAAATGAAAATGAATTTATTTTTTTGTGTTAAAATATGTTTAATGCCTTGCAAAAGGCACACAATTGAACATCACGCTCTCGAAGATGGCCAGATTACAAAGACCCTTTATATTTTATTATAATAGAGACCATTTACAAAGACCATTTACATTCAATTACAAAAGGGAGTAAGAAAATGTGCTAGTGTCATGGGGGTGTATTGGTTGAATGAGGTATTGAGCTTCTTTTTAAGCATGTTCATTTTGTGTACTCACAAGATCACACACTTAGATTATTCTCTTAATTATTATCTTAATTATCATCTTGGTTGTTGAACACATTGTAGTAGCTATCATCAAGTTTCAATGTATTCTTGTTGTTGTACAAAACATGGAGACCCCAAAAGAAATGAACTTTTTTGAAAAAAACTCGTGTAGTTATTTGTCTGAAATGGACAATGTAGCGAGATATTTGCCTTGTTGCTCATAGTGAGGTGTCTAGCATGGCTAGCAGTCCAACGTCAATCACTTTATCTCTTCCCTTTAGATCTAGCACTTGTCTATTATAGAGCTGAAAAGGATTTCTTGATCCATGACTTATCCATTCTAGATCCTGTTCCACCACTTGGACATTATAGAGCTAGACTTCAGTGGATGCAAGCTCCACCAAACGGTAGATCTAGACTCAAAATTCTAGTCGTATTGTATGACTTCCAAAGGTTTAGGTCTACCACACATGGATACTAGCTCCGCCATGTGGTAAGGCCAAAATTCCATGAAGAGACCATGGTTGCTACCTCCACCACATGGTGGAGCTAGAGCTCAATAAGATACCACATGGTGGAGCTAGCTAGCTCCATGAAATTATACAGCTAGACTTCAATGGATGGTAGCTCCACCACATGGTAGATATAGACATAGAATGCTAGCTCTAGCACATGGAGCAAGAACGCATTGAAAGAACCAAGATCTACCATTTGTTCAATCTAGATGCCCAAGTAAAAACATTGATACAAGAGATTGTATATTAAGAGTCCCCTTAGAGTAGGATGCACTCTCCAATTTTAAGACTGCATTGTAATGAACAAAAACTAAATAATTTGAAACAAGAATTTATAATTTAACATGGTGAAAGTTTCCTTATATACACAACTACTACAAATTAACATTACTAAAGATAGAAAGAGTCTCCTTGCAGTAGCAGTAGGATGACCTTTGTCAAAATGATAGTTAAAAGTCTTCACCTACTCTTACTAAAAAAATAATAATTTGCAAAGTTTGACCAAAAGATAAAAGGATAAAAGGAGTCCCCTAGAGAAGGATGCACTCCATTTATGACTCAATTATAAGACATTGTAAATGAACATGTATTTCTTGCTTGTGCTAGAATTTGTTCAATGCTTTGCAAAGGCAAACATTTGAACATTATGCTCCATAAGAGGCCTGATTACAATATCATATTTCAATATATGGCTTTTTATTACATTAAAAAAAGGCCAAATTGCTTTCATCCTCTACATTTGATTATATTAGAGATAAACAAAATGAGCTTCATGGTGGTGTATTACTTTCATGATGCCTCCTCTTGTTGCTTTGCTTGATTTTCACTCTCTGCTTGCCTCTCTGCCTCAGCTTCAGCCTCCTCTCGTTGCTTTCTTTGAATTTCAAGTTGTTCCTGCCGCCTCAGCATCAGCCTCCTGTTGTTGCTTCCACACCTCTGCCTTTTTCCTATTCTCTACTTCCAATTTCTCTTCTTCAAGCCATTTCTTCATCACATCATCTGAGAATTGGTTAGGTTTTTCTTCAAAGGCATTATCCCATGTATACTCTTGACGATCTTCATTCTGTAGCCATAAAAACAACCAATTTCTTAAATCTTCTGTCAAAAAACTATACCTTTCCTTGGAAGGTTGATGGTATAATTCTGGGACTATTAACCAGGTTCCTCGCTCATTCTTAAACACCTTATAGTAGCTATCATCAATTATCAATGTATTTTTCTTGTTGTACAAAGGATGGATACCCCAAAAGGTCTCAAGCTTTTTAAAGAAAACTTGTCTATTCTGCACAACCCATGTGGATTTTGAACAATGCTCTTGTGAGAGAACACTTGCAAACTTGGGCTTTTGTTGTGGAAATACTGTGTCAATTATTCCAGAGAGATTAGTTCTCCTACATGCGCTCCAAATAAAAATATAAAAGAATTGAATACACCAATCTAAGAACTCATGTGCATCCTTGTGACATAGGACATAACGATATTGGTTAATTGGGTATTTTACCAACTCGTTGCTATAAGGAGGATCCTTCTCATCATATTGGGTTTCGACAACATGGCACAACAAACCATTAAGGTTTAGAATAATAGCCCTCCTATCTTTGCGAGCGTAGGGGTACGCATATTGGGTCTGACGAATACCATGTCAGTATGATAACCCCCTCAGAGGGATGCACAAAGTGCAACCTTGCATCAATTTCTCGTAGACGGTCAAGACGGCGCTGAACCAATTGTCTTCGTACACTCTGGATTTTCTTGGACGTGTGACGTACTAATGCTCTGTGTGACGAAGAAGTCGCCTCTGCCAATTGAATCAATCACATGACCTGGAAAAAAATGAGCATGCTTAATGATAAAGGTGGGCATGTGGGGGAAGGCATGTTACAACTACTCTTATGCAAAGATAGATTTTAAACAATTACAAAACAAATGTGACTATGCACGCTAACATTAAACTATATACTGTTCTAAAATGTTGACTTTAGTTGCATTACAAAATGACCCAAGATGCAAAGACTCTTTCCATTTGATTCTAAAAAGATGCGACAAAATGTGCTAGCAGGTATCAAAATGTGGTGAAATTAGAATGCATTGATCTAGATCAACCACATGGTAGAGGTAGAATGCACTGTTCTAGCTCAACCATGTGGTAGGGCTAGAATATTTTTAAATCTAGTTCTACCATGTGATAGAGCTATACCAAAGTATTCTAGCTCGATCCCATGGCAAAATTAGAAATAATATTTGAAGTCCAGCTCGAGCACGTGGTAGAGCTGTATCAAAATATTTTAGCTAGACCCCATGGTAGAACTAGAATGGTTTGAAGTCCAACTCAACCATGTGGTTAGAATGCATTGATCTAGCTCTACCATATGGTAGAGCTAGAACGCTTTCAAGTCTAGCTCTACCATGTTGTGGAACTAGAATGGACATACATCCCAGTCTACACGACATGATGAGCCCTCTGTTACTCCAGATGCTGGCCTTGACGGAGAATTATTGAAGATCCACTGACTCCTCAAGTGCTGCAAGACATCATAGTATGGTTGTTTGACATATAATGATTGGGCCTCTTCATTAGCTATAGCAGATATGGCCGTTGCAACTTGTGGCTCTGGATCTACAACAATTCGAGCCTTCCTTTTTTCATACACTTGTATCAGGTCTTGAGCACACGACCATCTTTTTCCATTTCTTGATACCGTAAGAATTTTGCAGCATAGATGGAATGTTGGCCATCAATAATCAATAGGAATACTCAGTGAGTTTCTCCTCTGTTACCTCACTTAGTTTCATTGGAATTCCTTTCTTCTTGCCAGCATTCTTTATAGGCATCAAGTATGCACACGCTCCTGGCCTGTTTGCACTTGCACCAAAAAATAACACGCATTCATCCACATGGTGAGGTTCTATTTGACGGGAGTTATAGTGATCAGGAGCTAGCCAGCATTGATCTACAGGGATCTCATACTCTTTGTACTTGAATGGAAAATACTTAGAGTATTTTTCCATACCCCCTGTATCACTCTTTAGTGCCTTTTGCACCTCATTTTCCAAAACTTTGGGATCCACAAATCTTATTTTTGTTGAATTTTCCAAGCCTGTTTTCTCTACTGTAGATTTAAGAACTGCTTCATCTACATCCATAATACCTGTACTGCTTTTTGCCTTTTTTTGAACTGGATTTTTTGAGGGCATTTTCTCTTTTTTTTGTTTGCCTTTCACACAATAAGCAATGGAAGCTTGCAACTCTTCAAGAGTTATTTCTTGACTTGCACAATCTAACTTCCACCCTCGAGAGAACATAGTATCTTGTTTATCTCTTACTATTCGTTCATTAATGAATGCCTTGGGATCTAGTTGATACTCATGCATCCCAGGTACCCCAATATTTATGCATTCAATATCGGGATGAGAATCAACTACAGAAATATAAGATAGAGTCATTGGTCCTAGATCCTCAAAAGTATCCACGCCCATATCACTAGCAACAAATAGATGAATTTTGTTAAATTGTGAACCCTGAAGACCCGAAATATCTAAGTACCACTATCGTCGTTGATCAGCAGAGGCAAAGTTAACACTGTCCGGAACTTCCACCACTTTTCTTTTCTAAGACATCTTTCACCTGCAACAAAAACCACAATTGTTAATTATAGTTATTGTATTCTTACACTTAAAAAAAATTTAAAATATCATATTCAAAAATCACAATATATCCATGAAAACACTGTGGAGGAGATGAAGAGTATTTCCATCTTGGAGCTCTCAATACATTTGTTAGTCTTGCTCTACCACATGGTAGAGCTAGATAAATGCATTCTAGAGAGCTTTGAGGTCTAGCTCTACCATGTGGTAGAGCAAGAATGCATCGATCTAGCTGTGTTTCATACACATCAACAAAACTAATTACTCCAAGAAGAGGCCTACTTCACATGACAAGAACCAAGGAGCTAGAATTGCATTTGAGGTCTAGCTCTACCATGTGGTAGAGCTGTATTCTATCTAGACCACATCGTAGAGCTAGAATGCTTTGAGGTCCAGCTCTACCATGTGGTGGAGCTAGAATGCATTCTTCTAGCTCTACCATGTGGTAGAGCTAGACTTCAATGAATGTAACCGGCTGAGGTTGAATGTAACTGTGGTAGAGCTGTATTCTACCTAAACCACATTGTAGAGATAGAATGCTTTGAGGTCTAGCTCTACCATGTGGTGGAGCTAGAATTGTATTTGAGGTGTAGAGAAAAAATGCATCGATCTAGCTGTGTTCCATACACATCAACAAAACCAAGTACTCCAAAAAGAAACCTGCTTCACATGACAATAACCAAGGAGCTAGAATTGCATTTGATCCAGCTCTACCACGTGGTAGAGCTGTATTCTACCTAAACCACATTATAGAGATAGAATGCTTTGAAGTCTAGCTCTGGTGGAGCTAGAATTGCATTTGAGGTCTAGCTCTACCATGTGGTGGAGCTAGAATCGCAGAGGTAGAAAGCTATGAGGTCTAGCTCTACCATGTGGTAGAGCAAGAATGCATCGATCTAGTTGTGTTGTTCCATACACATCGACAAAACCAATTACTCCAAGAAGAGGCCTACTTCACATGCCAAGAACTAAGGAGCAAGAATTGCATTTGATCTAGCTCTACCACATGATAGAGCTGTATTCTAGCTAGACCACATAGTAGAGCTAGAATGCTTTGAGGTCAAGCTCCACCATGTGGTGGAGCTAGAATGCATTCTTCTAGCTCTACCATGTGGTAGAGCTAGACTTCAATGAATGCAACCGGTTGAGGTTGAATGTAACTGTGGTAGAGCTGTATTCTACCTAAACCACATTGTAGAGATAGAATGCTTCGAGGTCTAGCTCTACCATGTGGTGGAGCTAGAATTGCATTTGAGGTCTAGCTCTAGCATATGGTAGAGCAAGAATGCATCAATCTAGCTGTGTTCCATACACATCAACAAAACCAATTACTACAAGAAGAGACCTACTTCACATGACAAGAACCAAGGAGCTAGAATTGCATTTGATCTAGCTCTTCCACGTGGTAGAGCTGTATTCTACCTAGACCACATCGTAGAGCTAGAATGCTTTGAGGTCTAGCTCTACCATGTGGTGGAGATAGAATTGCATTTGAGGTCTAGCTCTACCATGTGGTAGAGCTGTATTCTACCTAGACCACATCGTAGAGCTAGAATTCTTTGAGGTCCAGCTCTACCATGGGGTGGAGGTAGAATGCATTCTCCTAGCTCTACCATGTGGTAGAGCTAGACTTCAATGAATGTAACCGACTGAGGTTGAATGTAACTGTGGTAGAGCTGTATTCTACCTAAACCACATTGTAGAGATAGAATGCTTTGAGGTCTAGCTCTACCATGTGGTGGAGCTAGAATTGCATTTGAGGTTTAGCTCTACCATGTTGTAGAGCAAGAATGCATCGATCTAACTGTGCTCCATACACATCAACAAAACCAATTACTCGAAGAAGAGACCTACTTCCCATGACAAGAACCAAGGAGCTAGAATTGCATTTGATCTAGCTCTACCACATGGTAGAGCTAGACCTCAAAGCATTCTATCTCTACAATGTGGTTTAGGTAGAATACAGCTCTACCACAGTTACATTCAACCTCAGCCGGTTACATTCATTGAAGTCTAGCTCTACCACATGGTAGAGCTAGGAGAATGCATTCTACCTCCACCACATGGTAGAGCTAGAACTCAAAGCATTCTAGCTCTACGATGTGGTCTAGATAGAATACAGCTCTACCACATGGTAGAGCTAGAGCTCAAATGCAATTCTAGCTCCACCACATGGTAGAGCTGGACCTCAAAGCATTCTAGCTCTACGATGTGGTCTAGATAGAATACAGATCTACCACGTGGTAGAGCTAGATCAAATGCAATTCTAGCTCCACCACATGGTCTAGCTCTACCATGTGGTAGAGATGTATTCTATCTAGACCACATCGTAGAGATAGAATGCTTTGAGGTCCAGCTCTACCATGTGGTGGAGCTAGAATGCATTCTTCTAGCTCTACCATGTGGTAGAGCTAGACTTCAATGAATGTAATCGGCTGAGGTTGAATGTAACTGTGGTAGAGCTGTATTCTACCTAAACCACATTGTAGAGATAGAATGCTTTGAGATCTTGCTCTACCATGTGGTGGAGCTAGAATTGTATTTGAGGTGTAGAGCAAAAATGCATCGATCTAGCTGTGTTCCATACACATCAACAAAACCAAGTACTCCAAAAAGAAACCTGCTTCACATGACAATAACCAAGGAGCTAGAATTGCATTTGATCGAGCTCTACCACGTGGTAGAGCTGTATTCTACCTAAACCACATTGTAGAGATAGAATGTTTTGAGGTCTAGAATTGCATTTGAGGTCTAGCTCTACCATGTGGTGGAGCTAGAATCGTAGAGGTAGAAAGCTACGAGGTCTAGCTCTACCATGTGGTAGAGCAAGAATGCATCGATCTAGCTGTGTTCCATACACATCGACAAAACCAATTACTCCAAGAAGAGACCTACTTCACATGCCAAGAACCAAGGAGCAAGAATTGCATTTGATCTAGCTCTACCACATGGTAGAGCTGTATTCTAGCTAGACCACATAGTAGAGCTAGAATGCTTTGAGGTCAAGCTCCACCATGTGGTGGAGTTAGAATACATTCTTCTAGCTCTACCATGTGGTAGAGCTAGACTTCAATGAACGCAACCGGCAGAGGTTGAATGTAACTGTGGTAGAGCTATATTCTACCTAAACCACATTGTAGAGATAGAATGCTTCGAGGTCTAGCTCTACCATGTGGTGGAGCTAGAATTGCATTTGAGGTCTAGCTTTACCATGTGGTGGAGCTAGAATTGCATTTGATCTAGCTCTACCACGTGGTAGATCTGTATTCTATCTAGACCACATCGTAGAGCTAGAATGCTTTGAGGTCCAGCTCTACCATGTGGTGGAGCTAGAATTGCATTTGAGCTCTAGCTCTACCATGTGGTAGAGCTGTATTCTATCTAGACCACATCGTAGAGCTAGAATGCTTTGAGGTCCAGCTCTACCATGTGGTGGAGCTAGAATGCATTCTCCTAGCTCTACCATATGGTAGAGCTAGACTTCAATGAATGTAACTGGCTGAGGTTGAATGTAACTGTGGTAGAGCTGTATTCTACCTAAACCACTTTGTAGAAATAGAATGCTTTGAGGTCTAGCTCTACCATGTGGTGGATCTAGAATTGCATTTGAGGTCTAACTCTGGTAGATCAAGAATGCATCGATCTAGCTGTGTTCCATACACATCAACAAAACCAATTACTCCAAGAAGAGACATACTTCACATGACAAGAACCAAGGAGCCAGAATTGCATTTGATCTAGCTCTACCAGGTGGTAGAGCTGTATTCTACCTAGACCACATCGTAGAGCTAGAATGCTTTGAGGTCCAGCTCTACCATGTGGTGGAGCTAGAATTGCATTTGAGGTCTAGCTCTACCATGTGGTAGAGCTGTATTCTATCTAGACCACATCGTAGAGCTAGAATGCTTTGAGGTCCAGCTCTACCATGTGGTGGAGCTAGAATGCATTCTTGAAGCTCTACCATGTGGTAGAGCTAGACCTCAATGATTGCAACCGGCTGAGGTTGAATGTAACTGTGGTAGAGCTGTATTCTACCTAAACCACATTGTAGAGATAGAATGCTTTGAGGTCTAGCTCTACCATGTGGTGGAGCTAGAGTCGTAGAGGTAGAAAGCTTTGAGGTCTAGCTCTACCATGTGGTGGAGCTAGAGTCGTAGAGGTAGAAAGCTTTGAGGTCTAGCTCTACCATGTGGTAGGGCAAAAATGCATCGATCTAGCTGTGTTCCATACACATCAACAAAACCAATTACTCCAAGAAGAGACCTACTTCACATGACAATAACCAAGGAGCTAGAATTGCATTTGATCCAGCTCTAGCACATGGTAGAGCTGTATTCTACCTAGACCACATCGTAGAGGTAGAATGCTTTGAGGTCCAGCTCTACCATGTGGTGGAGCTTGAATTGCATTTGAGGTCTAGCTCTACCATGTGGTAGAGCTGTATTCTATCTAGACCACATCGTAGAGCTAGAATGCTTTGAGGTCCAGCTCTACCATGTGGTGGTGCTAGAATGCATTCTTGAAGCTCTACCATGTGGTAGAGCTAGACCTCAATGAATGCAATCGGCTAAGGTTGAATGTAACTGTGGTAGAGCTGTATTCTACCTAAACCACATTGTAGAGATAGAATGCTTTGAGGTCTAGCTCTACCATGTGGTGGACCTAGAATTGCATTTGAGGTCTAGCTCTACCATGTGGTAGAGCTGTATTCTATCTAGACCACATCGTAGAGCTAGAATGCTTTGAGGTCCAGCTCTACCATAAGGTGGAGCTAGAATGCATTCTCCTAGCTGTACCATGTGGTAGAGCTAGACTTCAATGAATGTAACCAGCTGAGGTTGAATGTATCTGTGGTAGAGCTATATTCTACCCAAACCACATTGTAGAGATAGAATGCTTTGAGGTCTAGCTCTACCATATGGTGGAGCTAGAATTGCATTTGAGGTCTAGCTCTACCATGTTGTAGAGCAAGAATGCATCGATTTAGCTGTGTTCCATACACATCAACAAAACCAATTACTCCAAGAAGAGACCTAATTCTTATGACAAGAACCAAGGAGCTAGAATTGCTTTTGACCTAGCTCTACCACGTGGTAGAGCTGTATTCTACCTAGACCACATCGTAGAGCTAGAATGCTTTGAGGTCCAGCTCTACCATGTGGTGGAGCTAGAATTGCATTTGATCTAGCTCTACCATGTGGTAGAGCTGTATTCTATCTAGACCACATCGTAGAGCTAGAATGCTTTGAGGTCCAGCTCTAGCATGTGGTGGAGCTAGAATTGCATTTGAGCTCTAGCTCTACCATGTGGTAGAGCTAGAGCTCTACCATGTGGTGGAGCTAGAATTGCATTTGAGGTCCAGCTCTACCATGTGGTAGAGCTGTATTCTATCTAGACCACATCGTAGAGCTAGAATGCTTTGAGGTCCAGCTCTACCATGTGGTGGAGCTAGAATGCATTCTCCTAGCTCTACCATGTGGTAGAGCTAGACTTCAATGAATGTAACCGACTGAGGTTGAATGTAACTGTGGTAGAGCTGTATTCTACCTAAACCACATTGTAGAGATAGAATGCTTTGAGGTCTAGCTCTACCATGTGGTGGAGCTAGAATTGCATTTGAGGTCTAGCTCTACCATGTTGTAGAGCAAGAACGCATCGATCTAGCTGTGTTCCATACCATGTGGTGGAGCTAGAATTGCATTTGAGGTCTAGCTCTACCATGTTGTAGAGCAAGAACGCATCGATCTAGCTGTGTTCCATACACATCAACAAAACCAATTACTCCAAGAAGAGACCTACTTCCTATGACAAGAACCAAGGAGCTAGAATTGCTTTTGATCTAGCTCTACCACGTGGTAGAGCTGTATTCTACATAGACCACATCGTAGAGCTAGAATGGTTTGAGGTCCAGCTCTACCATGTGGTGGAGCTAGAATTGCATTTGAGGTCTAGCTCTACCATGTGGTGGAGCTAGAATTGCATTTGAGGTCTAGCTCTGGTAGAGCAAGAATGCATCGATCTAGCTGTGTTCCATACACATCAACAAAACAAATTACTCCAAGAAGAGACCTACTTCACATGACAAGAACCAAGGAGCTAGAATTGCATTTGATCTAGCTCTACCATGTGATAGAGCTGTATTCTACCTAGACCACATCGTAGAGCTAGAATGCTTTGAGGTCCACCTCTACCATGTGGTGGAGCTAGAATTGCATTTGAGGTCTAGCTCTACCATGTGGTAGAGCTGTATTCTATCTAGATCACATCGTAGAGTTGTATTCTATCTAGATCACATCGTAGAGCTAGAATGCTTTGAGGTCCAGCTCTACCATGTGGTGGAGCTAGAATGCTTTGAGGTCCAGCTCTACCATGTGGTGGAGCTAGAATGCATTCTTCTAGCTCTACCATGTGGTAGAGCTAGACTTCAATGAATATAAGCGGCTGAGGTTGAATGTAACTGTGGTAGAGCTATATTCTACCTAAACCACTTTGTAGAGAATTGTAGAGATAGAATGCTTTGAGGTCTAGCTCTACCATGTGGTGGAGCTAGAATTGCATTTGAGGTCTAGCTCTACCATGTGGTAGAGCAAGAATGCATCGATCTAGCTGTGTTCTATACACATCAACAAAATCAATTACTCCAAGAAGAGACCTACTTCACATGACAAGAACCAAGGAGCTATAATTGCTTTTGATCTAGCTCTACCACGTGGTAGAGCTGTATTCTACCTAGACCATATCGTAGAGCTAGAATGCTTTGAGGTCCAGCTCTACCATGTGGTGGAGCTAGAATTGCATTTGAGGTCTAGCTCTACCATGTGGTAGAGCTGTATTCTATCTAGACCACATCGTAGACCTAGAATGCTTTGAGGTCCACCTCTACCATGTGGTGGAGCTAGAATGCATTCTCCTAGCTCTACCATGTGGTAGAACTAGACTTCAATGAATGTAATCGGCTGAGGTTGAATGTAACTGTGGTAGAGCTAGACCTCAAAGCTTTCTACCTCTACGATTCTAGCTCTACCACATGGTAGAGCTAGATCTCAAATGCAATTCTAGCTCCACCACATGGTAGAGCTAGACCTCAAAGCATTCTATCTCAATTACTCCATCTTGGAGCTCTCAATACATTTATTAGTCTTGCTCTACCACATGGTAGAGCTAGATAAATGCATTCTAGCTGGACTTCAAAGTATTCTAGTGCTGGTTTTTTAAAAGATATTATCTCTACCAGGTGGCTGAGCAAGATTAATAAATGTATTGACCAAAATGCTTTGAAATCTAGCTCTACCATTTGGTGGAGCTAGAATGCATTCTTCTAGCTCTACCATGTGGTAGAGCTAGACTTCAACGAATGTAACCGGCTGAGGTTGAATGTAACTGTGGTAGAGCTGTATTCTACCTAAACCACATTGTAGAGATAGAATGCTTTGAGGTCTAGCTCTACCATGTGGTAGAGCTAGAATTGCATTTGAGGTCTAGCTCTACCATGTGGTGGAGCTAGAGTCGTAGAGGTAGAAAGCTTTGAGGTCTAGCTCTACCATGTGTGGTAGGGCAAAAATGCATCGATCTAGCTGTGTTCCATACACATCAACAAAACCAATTACTCCAAGAAGAGACCTACTTCACATGACAATAACCAAGGAGCTAGAATTGCATTTGATCCAGCTCTACCACGTGGTAGAGGTGTATTCTACCTAGACCACATCGTAGAGCTAGAATGCTTTGAGGTCCAGATCTACCATGTGGTGGAGCTAGAATTGCATTCTTCTAGCTCTACTATGTGGTAGAGCTAGACTTCAATGAATGTAACCGGCTGAGGTTGAATGTAACTGTGGTAGAGCTGTATTCTACCTAAACCACATTGTAGAGATAGAATGCTTTGAGGTCTATCTCTACCATGTGGTGGAGCTAGAATTGCATTTGAGGTCTAGCTCTACCATGTGGTGGAGCTAAAATCGTAGAGGTAGAAAGCTTTGAGGTCTAGCTCTACCATGTGGTAGAGCAAGAATGCATCGATCTAGCTGTGTTGTTCCATACAAATCGACAAAACCAATTACTCCAAGAAGAGACCTACTTCACATGACAAGAACCAAGGAGCTAGAATTGCATTTGATCTAGCTAGAATTGCATTTGACCCAACTTTGACGCGCTGGGAGAACTGATTGCGATGCCCAAATCCATGCACGGAGTGATGTGGACATAGAGCAACTTCCCTAGCACATGTCCGTGTGGTCCGTTCTCTGATGGGGTCCCAGATCCTAAACTTCTAACTGTCTGAATGCGGGTTCTCGAAAAAGATGCACGAGCATGCCAAATGGCGGAAATTTCCAACCGTGGCCCAAACGGCGCCGAAGAGGCACGAAATTCGAATCATGCATGGACAAATGTGTGGCAAGTAACCCGGATCTTTCTTGTTGTGTCCAGATGTGATTCGGACTCATTTCGGACCCAAAACTCTGTTATGGAAATTTTGCACTATCTTCGCCGGAACCCAACTTTGACGCGCTGGGAGAACTGATTGCGATGCCCAAATCCATGCACGGAGTGATGTGGACATAGAGCAACTTTCCTAGAACAAGTCCGTGTGGTCCGTTCTCTGATGGGGTCCCAGATCCTCAACTTCTAACTGTCCGAATCCGGGTTCTCGAAAAAGATGCACGAGCGTGCCAAATGGCGAAAATTTCCAACCGTGGCCCAAACGGCGCCGAAGAGGCATGAAAATCGAATCATGCATGGACAAATGTGTGGAAAGCAATCTGGATCTAGCTATGTACCATGCAAATCAACAAAGCCAATTACTCTAAGAAGAGACCTACTTCAACACGAGAACCAAGGAGCTACAATTGCATCCGATCTAGCTCTACCATGTGGTGGAGCTAGAATGCATCGATATAGCTGTGTACCATGCAGATCAACAAAATCAATTACTCCAAGAAGAGATCTACTTCACATGACAAGAACCAAGAAGCTAGAATTGCATTTGATCTAGCCCTACCACGTGGTAGAGCTGTATCCAACCTAGACCACATCGTAGAGCTAGACTGCTTTGAGGTCTAGCTCTACCATGTGGTGGAGCTAGAATTGCATTTGAGGTCTAGCTCTACCATGTGGTAGAGCGAGAATGCATTGATCTAGCTGTGTACCATGCAAATCAACAAAACCAATTACTCCAAGAAGAGGCCATTTGCATTATTATAAGAGCTCCCATGGATAGATCTCATGTAAAAAGTGAAAGAGTTCTCATGCATAGAGCTAGGTCTTGCATTAGGAGCTCTGATTCATAGAGCTCACATGCATAGAGTTACATCTTGCATTATTATGAGAGCTCTCTTGCATAGATCTCATGCATAGAGTGTAAGAGTAGGAAAGTACAATTTCAAGCAAGGAGAGAGGGGAGAAGCTATGCTATGAAGAAGGTGGAGAGGGGTCTTTTGTACATGCTCTAGGACAAGGGAGCTTCCATAGCCGGTTTAGCAATGTTCTTGGCTACCATTGGGACACAAGCAGTGCTTATTTGAAGACACCCATACAAAGATGGATGGTTTGTCATTTCAAGTCATCTTGCACTAGTTTAAGTCACTTCAACTCCAGCTCTACCATGTGGTAGAGCTAGAATGCATTTCTCCAGCTCTAGCATGTGGTAGAGCATTCAAATTATCCCGCCCAATTTTAAATTCAAAATTATCCCGCCCAATTTTAAATTCAAATTATCCCGCCCTTTAAGAATTTAAAATGGTCTTGCTCTTTTTCAAATTTTCCTTGACATCCATGTCGCTTATGTTATACAAACCTACTTTCCCATCTTGTCATTGACAACTAGCACTTGGACATCACCGCATCCATTATCAAATTCAACGATACCACAAGGTACACATATTTTTGTCTCATATTAAATCATTATCTATGATTAGATTTAAAGTTTTGAACATGTCAATTAAAATTCAGATCATACACATTGATATAGAGTAGAAAATAAAAGTATGCAAGAATTCAAAAAATCATGAATGGTTGAAGAGAAAATACCTAAATCTACTCCGCCAAGTGCATGGAGCTGCAGTGCATGCCTTGGTTGTCAAGCGTCATGGTCTCTTCCTTTTGAGTGATTTTGTCATGTCATTGATGTTTGGGGGAAAGAGAAGAGATAGTAGAACACAATGTAAAGAGAAGCTGGCGATGATGAAGCTTTTCTGGCTATGGCATCCTGCTGAGCATCACAGTGATGAAGCTTTTCTGGCTATAGCGTCCTGCTGAGCATCACAGTGAAAATTTCCTTCAGCTGTATGAGGCCCAAAAGAAAGCAAAACACAAAACTCCAATCCACTAAGGTTACATGTATGTATGAGACCCAAAAGAAAGCAAAACACAAAACTCAAGGCTGCAGCTTCCCTCACCTGTATGAGGCCCAAAAGAAAGTAGCGCACAAAACTTCCCATGCACAAAACGCTGCTCTGTGAAGCTGCGTTTGATGAAAGCAGCGCTCAAAAAGCAGCGCAGGCACAAAACGCTGCTGTGAAGCTGCGTTTGATGAAAGCAGCACTCAGAAAGCAGCGCAGGCACAAAACGCTCAGATGTATGAGGCTATGGCGTTTGCCTAGAGATTGATGAAAGCAGCGCTCAGCTGTATGAGGCTATGGCGTTTGCTCCTCTAGGCAATGAACCAGCCATTGAACCAGCGCTGCTCCTCTAGGCAACGAACCAGCCATTGAACCAGCGCTGCTCCTCTAGGCAACGAACCAGCAGGCGTCTGCTCCTCTAGGCAACGAACCACCGTCTGCTCCTCTAGGCAACGACAGTAGCTAACGAACCAGGCGTCTAGCGCTGCTGCTGCAGGCGCAGGAGGATGCGGGCCACGAATTCGAATTCGTTTTGTCAGAGACGTGCAGGCCGGGATAAGATTAAATGTTTTAATTTGTTTTTTTTTTGAAATTGCAGGTCATGTAAATTAAATGATATTAATATCAATTCTAAACCTTGCATACTATACAATTATACTCGCCTCTGAAAATCATAGCTCACAATCGAATACATCAATGGAAACTCCAGCTCCATAATTAATTTTTTAAATCCGTTTAAAAAATTCCTATGGAAGAAAAAATGCATCATCCTTCATGAATCCTCCCTTATGGCCTCCCCCTTCTCTCGCACCTCAACAAGATTGCAGCCATTGCCTCCATCAAGAGGGGTTGCAACCTGGCTGTTGGCAGCATGCAAATTTTGGCCGGTCTGATCGTTCCCGTTCATTTGTGATGCATCTGAGCCATTGGTTGTTTTGCATGCATGGGCAATTTGAGATGCCGAAAGAGCACGTGTTGCAGAGGCATAAGCAAGTTGATAGCCATGGGATGACAGTGCCTTAATGCATCCCAAGAATGGAGACACCATCCACTGCAAGGGACTCAATCTCCTCAAAGGAGAATATGCCTCTGCCTTGTTCTGTTTGCAGTGGAGATGTTTCAAGCTCCTCTGCCTTGTTCTGTTTGTTGCAGTGGAGATGTTTCAAGCTCCTCTATTGTAGGTTTCCCATGGAGTGGGAAACCTACAACAGAGGAGATGTTTCAAGCTCCTCTTCCTTGTTCTGTTTGTTGCAGTGGAGATGTTTCAAGCTCCTCTGTTGTAGGTTTCCCATGGAGTGGGTCCGCACGAGAATGAAAAGCAGTGCAAGATGGTGGAAACGGTTAGAATGCTACGCTAGAGAAAAGGAGTATGTCCTGATAACGTCAATTATTTATGAGCCACCTTAGTTAGACCCACCCACTTCCTCTCATTAATTAATTGAATTCCTTTTCCCACTCATTGTAGGCCCCTATTAGTTTATAAATAAACCTAATAGTTAAAGTTTATAAATAAGCTATAGTTTATAAATAAACCTTTAAATTATAAATAGGTAATATAAAGTTATAATCGATAGGCTTAAAGATTTGATTATAAAAATATAGCTTTTATAGTTATATATATAGGCTTAAAGTTTATAATTAATAGGCTTATAGATTTGTTTATATAAATAGGCTTAAAGATATATATAAATTATTAGACTTATAGGTTTAATAGGTTAACTATAGTAACTTAAAGATATAAATAAATTATAGGCTTATAGGTTTAATAGATTAACTATAGTAACTATAGGTTTGATTATATAAATAGACTTAAAGATATATATAAATAGGCTTATAGGTTTAATAGGTTCACTATAGTAACTTAAAGTCTATTTATAGTTTATAATTATACTTTATATATCTTATTTATAAACTTTCTATAGCTATATAAATCAAACCTATTTATATATAAACCTATATAATTTAAAGTTTATAAATAACCTATTGTGACTTAAATTATATACATTAACCTATATATTAACCTACAACTATAACTATATAACTTATAGTAACTTAAATTATATATTTATAACTATATAGCTTATAGTAACTTATAGTTAATAAAAGCTTATTTTAATGCTACTATATTATAGCTTATTTAATAAATATAACTGTAAGCTTATAAGTTTGATTATAGCTTTTATCATAGGTTAAAGTATATGCATAAATTCAAGGGGATTTTGGTACAAAGATAGGGCAAGGAAATGTATCCATACTAGTGGAGGAATGTTTGAAAGATGTGGTCCTACCTTTTCCTACAATGGATACTTCATCTCTCCAAGACTCATTATGGAGTGCCGTTAGATGGCCAAAGATTATTTTGCAATCTACTATCATGACTGGCAACTTAATTTGATCAAACGAAAGCTATAGCGGTGATGAAGAAGGGGATCATTCTGATCCTCCAATTACAGATGCAATTCCTATAACAAGCCCAGAATTTGAAACATTGATTCCTACCATAGATTGTTAGGTATCAAGGACTAGGGAAGATCAATTCACACACAAACCATGATTACATAAACACTTCTATTGCATTGAATGAGAGCCTACAAGTTTATATAGATTTTTAGGACTAATAGAGTCTGACCTTTTTTCTAGATCCTTGGTTCTCATCATGTGAAATAGGTCTCTTCTTGGAGTAATTGGTTTTATTGATCTGCATTAGCTCCACCACATGGTAGAGCTAGACCTCAAATAATTCTAGCTCCACGATGTGGTCTAGGTAGAATACAGCTCTACCACGTGGTAGAGCAAGATCAAATGCAATTCTAGCTCCTTGGTTCTTGTCATGTGAAGTAGGTCTCTTCTTGGAGTAATTGGTTTTGTTGTTGTGTATGGAACACAGCTAGATCGATGCATTCTTGCTCTACCACATGGTAGAGCTAGACCTCAAATGCAATTCTAGCTCCACCACATGGTAGAGCTGGACCTCAAAGCATTCTAGCTCTATGATGTGGTCTAGGTAGAATACAGCTCTACCACGTGGTACAGCTAGATCAAATGCAATTATAGCTCCTTGGTTCTTGTCATGTGAAGTAGGTCTCTTCTTGGAGTAATTGGTTTTGTTGATGTGTATGAAACACAGCTAGATCGATGCATTCTTGCTCTACCACATGGTAGAGCTATACCTCAAATGCAATTCTAGCTCCACCACATGGTAGAGCTAGACCTCAAAGCATTCTAGCTCTACGATGTGGTCTAGGTAGAATACAAGTCTACCACGTGGTAGAGCTATATCAAATGCAATTATAGCTCCTTGGTTCTTGTCATGTGAAGTAGATCTCTTCTTGGAGTAATTGGTTTTGTTAATGTGTATGGAACACAGCTAGATCGATGCATTCTGGTCAATACAGCTCTACCACATGGTAGAGCTAGACCTCAAATGCAATTCTAGCTCCACCACATGGTAGAGCTGGACCTCAAAGCATTCTAGCTCTACGATGTAGTCTAGGTAGAATACAGCTCTACCACATGGTAGAGCTAGATCAAATGCAATTCTAGCTCCACCACATAGTAGAGCTAGACCTCAAAGCATTCTAGCTCTACGATGTGGTCTAGGTAGAATACAGCTCTACCACGTGGTAGAGCTAGATCAAATGCGATTCTAGCTCCTTGGTTCTTGTCATGTGAAGTAGGTCTCTTCTTGGAGTAATTGGTTTTCTTGATGTGTATGGAATGCAGCTAGATCGATGCATTCTTGCTCTACCACATGGTAGAGCTAGACCTCAAATGCAATTCTAGCTCCACCACATGGTAGAGCTAGACCTCAAAGCATTCTAGCTCTACGATGTGGTCTAGGTAGAATACACCTCCACCACATGGTAGAGCTGGATCAAATGCAATTCTAGCTCCTTGGTTATTGTCATGTGAAGTAGGTCTCTTCTTGGAGTAATTTGTTTTGTTGATGTGTATGGAACACAGCAAGGCTCCTCAGTGAAAGAGATATTCACATGCAACAACAACAAAATTGCAGGAGCTTATACTATGCATGGCGCATATTTTCAGAAACCCAACCACAAAAGTATGTATGCATCATCCATGACAAGATGGATCAAAAGAAAACAGCCATTCCCAGACTACGGGTCCTTCCCAAGGGTGTGGATTCGTCGGGATATAATTTACCAATTGCATTGATTGGTATGATCACTCATGGCCATGCAGAAGGTCATTATGGACACTTTATTTTGAATGGTTTATGGCCATCTGATCCCAATCTAACAATTGGCTCAATCGCAAGTTGTTTACATAACTTAGAGAGGATGGATACGCATCCTCTTGGTGATCTACTAACAAATGGGCTTCCAAGGAGCAATGTTTCACTTCTACATGCTTTAAATTCAAGGACAGCTTTAGACAACCACAATATCAGTGATGGTAAAGATCCCATTGTTGAACCATGTATAAATCAGGGAGACACAATGAATTGGGTTTCCTCGTTTCGCAAGTTGCCAGAAAACTTGTTGCTACAACTAGATAATTGTGCTGGAGAAAATAAAAATCGGTACTTATTTGCCTATTTGTCATTGCTTGTTGCACGGGGTGCTTTCAAAACTGTACAGTTGGGATTTCTAATGGTCGGACATACACATGAGGATATAGATGCCATGTTTAGCAGGTTTTCAGAGAAATTAAGAGTGGGGCAAACCTTACTTTACCACATTTGATGGATACTTTAAGAACCAGCTCAACTTCTTCTCCAGCTCCCTTCTTGCTTACAGAGGTCCCTGACTTCAAGGCATATTGTGGGCTACATTTGTGATGGACAAGAAGCACTTATAGGTCACTCCAAACCACTTCTATTCAGGTTCTTCATGGAAGGAGACACACCGGTAATGCAATTTAAGGCACATGTAGCTATTCATAATTGGAGTGGAAGTATCCGTCTTTGGAAGACAGAGAATGAAGGTAAACCAAGGTTACCAAAAGAAGATCCACCTCTACTACCAATGGCTGAGCATATAAAGATGCATGCAGAAGTAATATCAGGATTGAAGGCCTCTACTACCAATGGCTGAGCATATAAAGATGCATGCAGAAGTAATATCAGGATTGAAGGGTTACATAAAATTTTGGCAGAATCTAAGTAATGGTTCATTTGTGCCAAGATATTATAGGCCCGTGATAGATTATTGGAGTAATATAATCGAAGAGCTTGGAAAACCAATACAATCAGAGGTAAGAAAGTACACAGATTTTTGGCCAAAATCTGAAGGGTCCCATCAATTAGATGAATGTTGAACAATTGCAGGCACAAAGATTCTTAGGTATGGAAGAACATAATGATCATTATTGTGGGCCTGCACGGGATAAACCAAGGGAGGCATTTAACCCTATGCTTTATGTTCAGCAAGGAACTTTGTCATGCTGCACCCAGATGACACAAACATCTATCCAGTTTGGCTTGCTATGGCTGAATCGGATATTGTTGATGAGCCTACATCACCAAATTATAAGAAACTCTTGATTCAATATTGGGGACCTTGTGCAAGGAAGAAAGGTTTGACAGATACTCAAGCTTATGCTGATTGTTGGAAGGGATATTGGCAAATTAATGAGGCAGAACAACAACTATGGGAAAATGCTGATGCAATTCTTTGGTCGTGGAAACCAAGGAATCCATCACCATACAAAAGAATCAAGATACCAGAAAAGGAAGCCCGTAAAGCAAAAGCATGCTTAGGCTTGGCTTGTGAGGATGAAGCTCATATTGATGGTTCCTTCAATGAGGAGTAGCATTTGTAGATTCAATATTGACAATGTGGATTTTTAGGTTAATATAACTCTAATATCCAAAAGAGATGTAGTTTGGTATCTTCTTTATTTTTTATTTTCACTTATTGAATGAATTTTTTCTTTGTGCCTCCTACATCTTTTTGATATTATAATAATGTTTCTATCTTATTTGTTCAATCGTTTCATAAATTTTGTGCAATGTACAACTCAATTGGTGTAGGTCCTTGTAAAGAAACAAATACCACTTTCTTATTAAATGGTGTTTATCAACACCACCTTCCTACATGCTTTTATCAAACTCCTTTCAAATATGTTTATGCACAAATACTAATACCACTTTTTTGGTTTGAACGGTGATTATCAACACTAGTACCTTCCTCCATTCTATATTAAGAAATTCCACAATAACTTTTCCCACATTAAGTGGGAAATTCCCATAATACATGAAACCTCTCAATTTCAAAATTCCCATAATGCGGGATTTTTCCCATAATACCTAATACGGTCTTGTGGGACTCTGGGCTCATGTCCCCTACCTGTGAGAGCTGCTTTCGCCTTATTTTTTATGGTCTTTGTGATCTCTTGGACTTGATGAGGTGTGTTTAGTGTTCTTAATCTAAATTAAGGGTTATAATACAACTAATTAAGTGTTCTTTGATTAGATACTTTAGCATGCTTCTACTCTACTAATTTCATAATACTTTAGCATGCTTTTAATTAAGTGTTCTTTGATTGGATACAACTAATTAAGTGTTCTTTGATTGTATACTTTAGCATGTAATACAACTAATTAAGTGTTCTTTGATTGGATACTTTAGCATGCTTCTACTCTACTAATTTCATAATACTTTAGCATGCTTCTACTCTACTAATTGCATAATACATGAACAATTTATGAAAATTTATAAAATAAATGAACTAAAATTGATAACTTCACTCTAATTTAACCTGATGAAGCTTAATGCTCATGTTTTTGGAGCCGATTTCACTCTTAATCATAATTATTAAGCTAATCCTTAGATTAAAGAAATGAAATCACTATAATAAAAGTAAGCAATAGTGGCACTTATTTTGCAAAATTTTTTCGGTATTTTGTATTACGTTGCTATAAGCATCATTATATTATAAATGATACTATAAACAATGTTATAATCATTGGTATAACCGTTGCTCAGTGGCATTGATAAAAATAAATAAAATATAAAACTTGTGTGAAAATAAAAAAATAAATTAAATTAAATTTTAAAAAAATTGTCAAACATCCATATATTTTTGAAATACAACAACAAAATCAGAAAATCGTTACAAACCAATAAACATGTACATAGGTTATGATGATATATATTTTTAATTAGTACCAGCAACAATTTTATCTTATAATAAATCCATGCGTACCAGTTAGTCTACTAGTAAGTCCATCATTTTGATGGCTTCTATATCAATATAAAGTCCTATTCCACTACTTGAAGAAGATGTATAGGTATATAGTCATGGTTATGACACATAGGCTTATTGATTTCATTTGATGAAACCAAAGGTAATAGATCTTCATTTTTATTGCATTCCTAAAATTGAAAATGGTTTTGTTCCATTTCTTGGTCCTCATGGTGCTCATATTTATTGTAGTTTTATCTTTCATTGATAGTCCATCATGCATTTCTTCTTCAACATCTTGATCTTGAAATATACGTTTAGATTGAGGAGCGACTTGTATTACATACAACAAATTAGGATCTCTTTGGTCTAGATGAAACACAACCTTTAAAGAAGAACCACAAAATCTTCATAAGAAAATTTATATAATACCTTTCTTTTATCTATTGATTCATCAACATTGAAAATCCAGTACAAACCAATCCACAATGTTGTGGTAGAACATATGTAACTCTAGAATCCACTTGGATGCTACTTGACGGTTGCTTGAGTAACTCAATCTACCACTTTGAACCAATTAAAATCAAAGATGAACACTTTGAATGCTCTAAATCCAATCTCCAAGATGTCTTGAATTGTTCCACAATATTCAAGTTTCTCCACGACAATGTTATTATCTCTTCTACTAGCTCGACTATCTTGGTCAAAACTTGCTATTACACCACAATCATATGTGATTCTCTTAGAGTCCACATGTTAACCTTTTGACCACATTGCATTATGCACTTTATACTATAACCCAATTAAAAATATTAAATATAGCTTATATGTAATTAATTTCATATTCAATATTACATATCTAAGTAAAATACAATATATGTTAGTTAAATATTAAAACATCTCTTTACTTACATGGTAGTCACATCCCCTTGCGTACTCTCATTCTTCTCTTGTAATCTCCTCTCTCCCATCCTTTCGGCTTGCTATAGGGAATCTCTAAGCCATTCATTATATGCAATCCTTTGGAGAGCCTTTAGGTTAAGTTGGTATGTTATGTACCTTTGTGTTGATCTCTTAAATGCTCTTGTCTCTTGTCTCCTGTATCCTTGTCTTTCTTGCATCTTCATTTTTGTCAATCCACTTTTCCATCACAAAAGCGTTAAGAAGACAAAATGTAATGACCTTTTACACATGGACTCGTCCATGTGTAATGACCTTTTACACATGGACTCGTCCATCCTTTTAAATGCATCCTTTTCCATGTGACACATGTGACACCATTTGTTCATCCTCATCATTATGCATGAGTCTTAACATAATGGATATATTTGTTTCAAATATTTTGAGATGTATATGAGGGATTCTTGCACCAACCAACCCTTTGACATGCTTCCTTCTAGCCTTGCCCTTTGCATCACAAATCCCTTTAAGATTTTCATGAAGCATTTAAGAAAGAACATTCACCGGCTACTATGAGCAATGCCACATATAGCCACCTCACTACCAAATGTACTAGAAGATGCAATTGAGTTATGAGTATGCTTCTTGGAAAGCTTTCTTCAATCATATACACTGCCTCAATTGACACGACTTGATCCTTCTCAATATGGAATCTTCATGAATCTCCTTTGATACTATCCACCTATTCAACAAAGGAAGAAATGCTAAATTAAAGAAGAATAGATAATTTCAAAGCTATATGTTATACCAAAAGCAAAAACCTCTTCGAGGGGGGTCACTCATAAATATGTAAGCACAAGGGGGTTTTAAAGTCCCTTTTTTACAAATTTTTTACATACAAAAGGGTACCATTTAAATGGGGTATTTACAGATTGAATAGAAAAAGGGTGTGTTTTATTCATGAAAAAATTACACATAAGGGGTTTTTAAATCAGGCCTTGAATGCATGTGATATAGAGAGTTTACATATAGTGAACCCCCCAAGACAAATCTATAGTTTTGACTAGATCTCACCTTGCGAGTCCACCAAATTTATAGATGGCGTTTTGAGCTTTCTCTTCTTCACACCCACCAATTAATATTGTAAGTATGAACTAGAAAGACTAAAAAAGGACCCCTCTAAGAAATGCTACGTCAGCTTTTTAAAAAAATGGGCTGATGGTTAAACTTTTGTAAATTAAATCAAAATTTGTCAAAGATTTTAGATTCAAAATTTACTCTTTGAAATCTTTGCAATGGTATATATAGCATGATGGGTAATTTTCCATATTTAAGAAGTTCCCAAAGTGGTGATGATGTAACACGTAACATCATGAATATGCAAAATTTTCTATCATGGTATATATCATTAGAAATGTCTCAAAGAGTAGATTCCCAATCTATAATCTTTGATAATCATTGGCCCGTTTTTTTGAAAAACCTAACATGGAATTAGATGGCCCTTTTTTAGTCCAAAATTTACCTAATGGATCCAATGATCCTACTATTTTGACACATTCAATATTCTACTGGGTTCTATGTAGTGTGAATGAGAGAAAATAATTGCATGTAGGCATAAGCTCAATAATTGGATAGAGAAGAAATGAGATTTTTCTTTACAAGTAGAAGCCTTGGGAAGAAAAAGCAACAGTGTTGAAGGCATCCAATAGGATCATATATATGTGTGCATTGCTGCTCGAAACTAAGCCTTTAACACTAGTTTGGTACCAAAAAAGGACACTTAAGTGTCCTTTTTCGGACAATGCAAATAAAATGCTACTTGCGCTAGGAAAGACATATTCAAAATCCCTCTTGAGGAGTTTGAATATGTGACCTAGTGTGTCTTTAAAAAATGTAACCTTGCAATTTGGATGTTAGCATGATAAGGAATTACACCCATAAATAGGACTTGCATGAGACTGCAACTCAGGTTTGAGAAAATCGCCTTATAAGCTTAGAGAAAAAAATCACTAAACCCTGTGAAAAATTCCAAGTAATTATTTCATATTTGTGTCAAAGATTTTGCCAAGTTTCACATGAAATAAAATTCAATTGAGAGTGTCTAAACTAGTAGGGAGTTGTGTGTGTTTGATACACCACTTTTTAGCATCCATTTGTATCCAAACCAATACATTGTTTTAATGTGTTTGCAAGTTTTTTAAGGTGATACAATGCTTACTCTATCCATTGAGATCTTAAAGTTATATGTAAAAGCCCCTTAGTAAGCTACAAATATTAATTGTTTCAAAATGTCAAAACTACACACAACAAAAATTCTGGATTTAGATTCTTGAGTCATACGCATTACATTCCTTAGTAAGCTTACCACATTTTGTCTGTATAGAATAATTCCGCTAAGGTACATTGTACAAACATAATTTGGGCACCTAAAACCTTTGGTTCATGGTTGTTGAGAGAGAATTTAGAAATTTTGAAAAATATAGCACGATTGAAAAACTAAGATAGCGCTCAAGTAGCAAGGATTAATTGAGCTTGGGACCCCAAAAAATATGTATTAACTTGGTTTTGAACTATATAATCATTTTTGATTGCCAATTTGCACTAACATAACCCTAGTTTTATGGAAGTACCTTTGGAAGGTCAAAATTTTCCTCTTTTTCAGCATCTTGGTAATTATGAGATTTTTGTTATCGTTCACAAGTAGCTTAGGAACTAGGACCTAAAGGAGATTGTGTTGTTTTGAAACCCCAAGTTCTACCAATTGACTTTTACAAACATGAAAAACATGATTTATTCAAGAAGTTATAGGCATTTTATGGGTTTTTTGACAAAACAGCTTCAAATTTCAATGAAATTTCAAGTTAGAGTCTTTTGTCAAATTTCTAATATAGCTTGTGTTTGACATCATGAAAAATCCCCTTTATTTTTTGACTTTTAATCGACCTATGCTTGAAACAAGGTGTAGAAATGTTGTTTCTAGGTTCCCCAAAAAATTCCAAAGTTTTGGTGAGAAACAGGACACTAAAGTGTCCTCAGAACACTTTAGTGTCCAATTACAGAACTAGTGTTAAGAGATATGTGTGCATTGCTGCCCACAGATAGAGCAACTAAGCCTTTAAGAGGAGCTTATTTCATCTCTCACCCTTACTCATCTCTTCAACCCCAAAAGAAGAATCCAAGAACCAAAAACCGATGACTTCATCTCTCAACCTTACGCATCTCTTCAATCCCAAAATAAGAGTCCAAGAACCAAAACGGATGACTTTAGCAAAAGTATAGAGCCTCAAAACTGTAAAGTTGTGCATGAAAGAGAGAGAGATGTGTGTGGCTGATTTGCAAGAAAATATAACTACCGAGATAGACTAGCACGGAGACCAACTAAACCAACTACACAACAAAGCCCAAAAGAAGCAAAAAAAAACTGATGCACACAGGCGATGGGGAAGGGTTTCCCCAAAAATCATCTAACAACAAAACTCTACCTATAACATAACAAAAGAAACACAAAGCAAAGCTTCCGTGCCATCATTGAGCTTAAAGCTCTAGGGCATGTTTCAACACTATTGTTGTTAGCAAGTAGAAGCAGAACCTTGAGATCTATTACAAAAAAGAAAAAAAAAAGAGACACAAAGCTTTGGCTTGCATTGAGCTTGAATCTCTATGCTACATTTCCTAGTATCGCCATAACTTAATTTAAGAGAGGGAGAGTGTAGCTGCATGAGAGGGAGAAGGAGAATATGGAAAAAGAGTTCTAGCCCTTCAGTAAAGACATTTATATCTTTAATCATTAGGTTTCTAACTTAACTTGAGGTTTGTTCACATGTCTTGTGCTTTGTGGTTAGGTTTGATACTGAGCTCGTTTGTGGATTTATTCATACCCATCATTTTTTGGAGTTGTTCACACCTAGAATTAATATTTTACACAAGAAAATTAACTCGGCACACTTTCTTGATCAAGATTTGTAAAATCAACACTCCCAGATCTTTCAAAGACTTGCACTGTAACCATTTCTTGATCTTTTTCCACCAAGATTTACACAAGACCAAAGTGTTGAGAGAAGGAGAGAGAGATGAGACAAGAGACACCACATACGCTCGAGAAGAATAAATCATATTAGTCACAAGTCACATATATATAGGTAAGACCTAGAGTGAGTTAGGGATAGCTATATATAGTTCCAACACCCCCACTCAAATAAAGGTCTCCAGCTGCGAGTAAAAAAAACCCTTGGGAGCACAAGGGAAAAACCCGAGCTCCTACATATAAATGTACAATGCCACCTTAAAGTCCATGTGCAATGTGCTTCTATATACAAAGTACAAAGAATAAATATGCATGATGTGAAGTAATGTGTGAAGTGTCCTAAAGTCTATAGACTATGTACAAGTCTAGACAAAATTGACATGACGTGAGATGTGCTAATCTCCAAAAACAGAGGCCGCTTTGAGTGAGTAAACCGATGATGCCATAGCTTACAATCCACATCTCCTAGAGCTGTAACAACATTTGCAACATCCTCATTCAATGAAAGTTCAAAGAGATTACCATGTCGAGGAGCAACCGCAATAGTGGTGCCATCCTTTTTGATGCAACACTTTGTATTATCAAATCCAACAAATAGACCAAGATCCACAAGCCGCACAACAGAAAGTAAGTTTCTTTGTAAATCAGGAACATATAAAACCCCTCGCAGTATTTTGGTTGAGAAAGAAGTTCCCAAATACAAGTCGCCAATACCCATTACTTGGCAAGTTGTATTATCAGCAAGATAAACCAGTTTCTTGATAGGAATTGGATGATAATTGTGTAACCATTGCAATTGATATGTCATGTTGCCAGTAGAGCTGCACCAGAATCAACAATAAAGAGAGAACCATCACAAACATGTAGTACCTTTTCTGGAGAGACATTATAATGAACCAAATTAGCCTCTTGATGAACATTGTCTTCATCTTGAGGATTTTGTTGAGTAGCATAAGCTTGATTTCGAGCTTCATCATAACGCCTCTTGAAGCATCGACTAGATGAATGTCTTGTGCTCCCACAATATTCACAGGTTGCAGAAGAGGAAGAACCCCTTGATAAATGAGGCTGCTTATTTGTAATATCGTGTTCTTCATTGTACTCTCGTGCCCAACATTCAGATACCAAGTGACCAATTTTGTCACAATAAGAACAACGCTTTTGGGAAAATCTCAAATGAGAAGAATGACCTCCTCTTTGTAAGCCACGAGGTTTAAATTGGGAGGAGGAAGAAGGGCGTTGTTGAAATGGACGTCTCCGGATAGCAAAGGCTCTCTAATTCTGTGTACTCTTGGGCAATCATGACCGTTTCATGAGTTACCGACGTCTGACGATCATGATGTTGAGAATATTCAATCAGAGAAATACATGTATGCTCAAAGTCAATTCCATCCTTGTTAGATAATATAGTGACAATATTATCATGCAAAGGATCCTTCACCGTATCAAGAAGTTGTGTAACCAATTGAGTTCGAGGAATAGGATCCCCTGCAGCAGAAAGTTGATTCATAATACCTTTGAATGATTCAATGTGACTAGACATGGATGTACCTACCTTGAATTCAAGCTTGCCTAGAAGATTACGGAGATACAGAATCTCTATAGTAACAGTTTTTTTCTCAAACATAGTGATAAGATAGTCCCATATAGCATATGATGTGGATAACGGATAAACATCTAGCATGAGTGAATCGTTAAGGGCAGAAAGTATATACCAACGAGCAGCCTTATCAATGACGACAAATCCAATGTGCACGATCAATTTTCCACTGTTCAAAAATAGGATCTTTAGTAATAATAACATCATTCTGAAGTGGATCAACAGGTTGAGGAGGACACGCAAGAATACCAAGAACAATATCTGTCAATTCGTCTCCTTCCAAAATTAATAGCATCTTGTATTTCCAACTAGGAAATCCTTGGCCTTGGAAAAGAGGAACAGAACGCTGCCCATAAGGAAATCCGTTAACAAGTATGGTGTTTGCCATGTCGAGTTGTGAGAACACGTACAAGATAAGATCGCAGAACTTGCAAACCATGTACGAGATATGAGAAACGTAGCCAAAAATAGGCATGCACCAGATGACGAGCATAAAGTGATCATGTAAAGAATAGAACATGAACCAAAATTAGAACTCTAAAAGTGGAGACCTTTGCCTCATGCACGTAAGAAAACTTAGAGGTCCATAAAAGACGAAAATAATAATAAGAAAAAGCACCGCATTAAGAAAAAGCACCGCGTTATGACGCAACTTGCACGGCAAGTTTTGTATCTAATTGTAGCTTGTATAGCAAGCATCTGTCTGAAAGCTTTCACAAAAAGCTTTGACGATCAAATCTTGCTACTCAGAGACAAGTACCTGTTTGCTCTCACAAAGAACCTGTTTTACTATTTTAGATGCAGTTTGCCTGAACTGTCCTAACTTTTGACTCAGAACTCCGATTGACAAACCGTTTTGATAGGATTCACCAGCACTGTACCATCTACGCACCAGCACCACCTGGTTTTGGTTTTAAGGACTCGATTAAGAAACAATTCTAATTACAGCAAGTGGAGCTATAAAATCATGTAGGCAACATGTAATCAAAGAACCAATCAACCCTACACAAAACTGTTACCAATTTAAGATCAATCTTGTAAGACATGAAATCATAATCATAAATTGAACAAGAAGACGTAGATGCTTCCCTTATGATTAGAATCGCTCTGATACCATGTTGAGAGAGGGAGAGAGAGACGAGACAAGAGACACCACATACGCTCCACAAGAATAAATCATATTAGTCACAAGTCACATATATATAGGCAAGACCTAGAGTGAGTTAGGTCTAGCTATATATAGCTCCAACATTACCATGTTGAGTTAGGGATAGCTATATATAGCTCCAACACAAAGATCTTTAGCAAGTCCCTCTCTAAAGCAAGAAATTCCTCAAAATTTTCAAGAAAATGTTGGTGAATCTAAGTTTTCTTGTAATACTATGTATAATTCGAATCTATAAAAAAGTGATACAATTAAGGCTTAATAAAAGATTAAAGTAAAAAAAAACTCTAATCAAGAAGATAATAATATAATTTAATTAGAGTTTTTAAATTTATGATTAATAAATTAAAAATGATTAACATTAATCTTATTATTAATCACTCTCAACAAAGATCAAAGAAAATCTAAAAAATATGTAAAATCTAATTCAAAGAAAAGATTAGTCACTAATCTCTCCCTAAGTAAAGATCTAAGCGCTAATCCCTCCCTTAATAAATATCTAAGAACTAATCCCTCTCTAAGAAAGGAACGAAGCAGTACTAATCCCTCCATAAGTGAGGATCTAAGAAAAGCTTTGATACCAATGCAACAAGTGTGTTACCCCATAAGGTAGTGGCCCTCGTTAGATAATTTGCAAGATAAGGATGTAGAAGTCATCCATCCAAACCAAGAGAGAGGGGACACATCATCTCTACAAGTTTAGACACTACATCTTTAACAAGATAAGGATACATATGTTGTCCATCTAAGCCAGGAGAGAGGGGAAACATCATCTCTATAGGTCTATATACTACATCTTTGATGAGTTTAAGGTAAAGATATAGAAGTTAATATCCATCTAAGTTAAGAGATACAAAACACTGGTTTGGTGGTGCAATTTTCAACCAAAACTATACTCGGCCTAGATAACAATAATATTATAATGAGCACTATGGGAGCCATTAATAACCACTTTACTAAGAATAAAAGAAATAGATATTAAGAACAAGTTATGAAGAAGAGTGTTGAAAGGCACAAGTTATTGTGAGCACAAAATAAAGAAATCAAGAAAAAAAGATAGAAATATAGTTTTTTATACTTCAATATAGTTGATTAGGTTATTTTAATAAGAGAATAAATGACATGTTGTTCTAGTGCAAACAATCCAATGGTGATCCATGTTGTAGTAAAATAGTAAGAGAAATAGAATGGGCCATACTCCTTAGCATTACCTTTCAAAAAGATATGGTGGTTGAGTTACCTTGAAATGTAAATATCCCACATAATATTTAAGAAACATGAAATGAAGTACACATGTTTGGGGCATTTTTTGCTTCCACCATCTACTAATAACCATGCTTCAACCCTACAATGATCAATAAAATAAGAGACTTCACTAATAATTACGCCATAATTCATGACCCTATAATGATAGCAATAATAATCTTTATTTATCCTCTTACTAGTCTTGTGTGATATCATGTTAATTATTTTGGTTAACAGGGAGCACTCCACCAACACTTATCTATGGGTACCAGTCAAATGCTAGCATTAGGAAAAATATGGACTCTCATTATTGCCCCTTCAGGATTCCACACCTCCTCTCTCTAGAAAAATGGGCTCATGGTGAAATTTTTACAAATCAAATCAAAAGTTGGAAGAGATTGCACATTTAGAATCTACTTATCGAGACCTTTCCAATCCTGGGGCCTCCACCTCTCAAAAAAGTTTGTATCACGTGCGTTCAAAGACATATTTTAAAACCCCTCTGTAGCCTGATTTCCCCTATTTTATGCATACCTCCTATTACTTTTGCAATATATTATTATAACCCTCCTGTACTTTTAAAATTTCCAACTCAGAATTTTTTCCCCCCTCTAGTAAATTTAAATTTAAAGATATCACGCCCCTTACAATTATTGAAAAAGGTGATCACAAGAATAATCGATAAGCCTTTGTCAACTTGCATATACTACTACATCTAGAAGGATGCCGTCATGTTGTACACATTCTCACCTTGACCTTATCTTGGAATTTGTGCATTCCAAGAGAAAACAAGGGAGATCCTTAAGAACATGTCCTTTCTAAATGCCTTGAAAGAAGGCCAGCATGCAGACTTAGTGAGATTATCAAGCTCTTCCTAGAAAGTAGGAATGCAAGTTTATTGAAACAAAGAATTGAATACCATGGATGCCCCCATGGTTATTCACATTGTAGTGCCATTTTAATAAGGGTTGTCTCTTTCTAGGTGGTTATGGGAGAACAAACAAAAGGATCCTCTTACCAACTCTAAGATGTAGTAGTGCATTCTTGTTGCCTACAATTTACATATGGGAAACCTAACAATTCTCTTCTAGTATCATAGGAAGTTTTAGACAAAATCCCACTATGATTCCTGCTTCGCAGACTACAACAACATGATGAGCTTATGCATACCTACATGGTGCAGTTGGGGATAAGGGATTGCTGGCCCCCAGGATACCCTACCCCCAACCAGACCTATCTAGATATGTGGTTCCTTCTGTGCAAAATCTCGTGATGTTGAATGCTACCAGGAAAAACAAAGCGAGAGAAGCTCTTTTCCCACAAACGAGAATGTCAAACACGGCTTGCGTATGTGAAGTTGGAGCACGGTTTGCAACCTCATACATCCTCACAAGAAGTTTTAGGCATTTTGGGAAAAAGGCCTCTTTCCCTTAGTTTTTCCCTATAGTTTTCAACATCATGAGCTTCCGTAGGGAAGGCACTGCATACCTAGCTAGGTGTAGTTGGGGGCAAGGGAGTGTAGGAGCCCCTATCTGTGAGATCCCTGTTTCCACCGAGCAACGGATTCGGGGTACTAGCAGCGGAAGTAGCACTTCTCGCGCGGGACAGGGGTCCCACACTCGGGGCCTCGCCCATGGATATCCGGACAAGAGACTAATCCGTCGGTTTGTCCAAAACCGAAACCGGAAAAACTTCCTTTACTCGGAAAGCACGGGCGATTCCACCAGGATAACTCTTTACTCTAACGTAGTCAAGATCATTACTGATCAAACTGATCTGACTGCACCTTTAACAGTACTTGGTCAATTCAAGGAAGAACTTGCACTTGGATCATTGGGATCAACGCTTTTTTCCCCATCAAGAGGCACAGCCGTTGATTCCTATCCATAGAACAATTTCTATCCGGGATTTACTTCATCTATCGTAATAATAGAAATTAAATCTCGATTTACGGATCCATCAGTCCAGCCTAACCCCATCCGATCCCATGGGTTAACCAACCGCCCAACCACTGTAGTGATGGGATCCAATTTGGAATTTGGTTAGGTTTTGTCCCAGGTACCAAGGAAAAGAGTTCCAAGGCCCCCTAGCCAGAAGTTCATGCAAACATAAAACTAGCCACACCACTTACACACCCAATATGAAATTGCCTTTTTCTTAGCATCAGCTAACTTTAAAACAATCCTTTAATGAAACCATAGTACCACTGATCACAATCTTCCAATTTATCCGGTTGATTCATAATTTCCCATCATTTCTTCATCAGAGTATCTATGGCATCATTGGCAACTAGAACGCTCACCACCTGTCCACACAGGGGCCTTTTCAATAGTTCCTAGCCCATAATACTCGACAATATAATCACTTATAAAAATCAAGATGGACTCTCGTTGAAGATCAGCAAGATCAACCAACAGATCCATATAAAGAGCCATGGACTCATCCATTGAAGACCAGCAAGGTCAATCAACCAGATCCATGCCCGGTTTCACAAAACAACTCTTACTCCTTGTTCCAATATCTTCCTCAACGCACGCGTGGGTATCTTCGGCGACCCAGAGCCCGAGCACCGTATAGTCAGCACCCTCTAGGATCCTTCGCAGGTGACCTAGCGCTTCACTCATAGGCCGCTTCCTTGGTCCCTCATCCACCGTACCGGAAGCTCACCATTTAAATCGAACCGAGGCTGGTCAAGACCTCGATCGACCTTGCTACGCGAGACGTCCTCCATTGACTCTCCGTCAGCAGTTGCAACTTTATCAGTTCAGTCTTCATGACCTTAATCCTCAAGACGGTCAAAATGCTTCTCCAGCATTCTTGACATAAAACAGTCATTTACAAACAGTCACAAAATACAGTTTCTATAACGAACTCTTGTCTTTCCATATTATCCACTCTCGGACCACATTACTTATTCCACATTCCATTCAGTGTGTACTCGTTCTCATCCATTCACTCATATAGAATACATTATCTCACATACTTCTTCATATTCATTATTCTACATACATATCCATGTTCATACGTCCACATCATACATCTAATTTCACATTCATACATACGCATCTACATGCATACATCCACATCTACATTCATACATCCATACCTCCATTTCCACATCCACACATCCACATTCATATTCATACATCCACATTCACATGCATATATCCATTTTCACATCCTCATTCATACATCAACATTCACATACATACATCCACATCCGTATCTACATCCATACATCCACATCCACCTCTTCATTCACATCCACATCCATACATCTACATCTACATACATACATCCACATCTACATACATACATCCATACATCCACATCTACATACATACATCCATTTTCACATCCTCATTCATACATCCATATTCACATACATACATCCACATCCGTATCTACATCCATACATCCACATCCACATCAACATTCACGTTCATACATATACATCTACATGTATACATCCACATCACATTCATACAACCATATTACATCCATTCTCGTCCTAACACATCCCATATACATTAACACATTCTATCACATCTCATACACATCTTATCACAACTTTTTACATCTCATACACCTCTTATCACATCCTATCACTTTCCATACGCATCTTATCAAATCTTATCACATCTCATACACATCTTATCACATCTTTTTACATCTCATACACCTCTTATCATATCCTATCACTTTTCATACGCATCTTATCAAATCTTATCACATCTCATACACCTCTTATCACATCTTATCACATTTCATATCTTGTTTTAAGAGAATTCTTATATTTGATATAAGATTTCTCTACACATTTATTTATGCATAAATTCTATTTAAGGAGACTAACACTTTCGAAATTAAAATCAATCTTTTATGCATCTTCTTATGCATAAATTCAATTTGATAGAAAATTACACTTTTAGAATAAAAGAATTTCTCTTATGCATCTAAGTTATGCATAAAATCCATTTATGAGGAAAATCACACTTTTAGTATAAAAAGAATATCTTTTATGCATACCTATATGCATGAAATTCAATATGATAAAAGTAACACTTTTACAATAAAATAATCAACTTTTATGCATACCTCTATGCATGAAATTCAATTATGATAAAAGTCACACTTTCATAATAAAATAATCAACTTTTATGCATACCTCTATGCATGAAATCCAATATGATAAAAGTAACACTTTTGATATAAAAATTTTCCTTTATGCATACTTCTATGCATGAAAATTAAAAATGATAAAAGTAACACTTTTGATATAAAAAATTTTCCTTTATGCATACTTCTATGCATGAAAATTAAAAATGATAAAAGTAACACTTTTGATATAAAAATTTTCCTTTATGCATACTTCTATGCATGAAAATTAAAAATGATAAAAGTAACACTTTTGATATAAAAATTTTCCTTTATGCATACTTCTATGCATGAAAATTAAAAATGATAAAAGTAACACTTTTGATATAAAAATTATCCTTTATGCATACTTCTATGCATGAAAATTAAAAATGATAAAAGTAACACTTTTGATATAAAAAATTATCCTTTATGCATACTTCTATGCATGAAAATTAAAAATGATAAAAGTAACACTTTTGATATAAAAAAATTATCCTTTATGCATACTTCTATGCATGAAAATTAAAAATGATAAAAGTAACACTTTTAATATAAAAAAATTATCCTTTATGCATACTTCTATGCATGAAAATTAAAATTTGATAAAAGTAACACTTTTATGTTAAAATAATAGTCTTTTATGCATAGCTCTATGCATGAAAATCAATAATGCATAATATAAAAATCAATTTCTCTATGATTACAATGAATATCTTTCAATTAATCTAGGATGATAATTCCTAGAATATGGTAGGAAGTCCTCTTTTTATGCTTTGAATGAAATTATTTTATGCATAATTTTTATAAAAATTTTGCTATAGCTTCGCTGCTATGATTGATAAATCTCAATTTTTCTAAGGGATAAAGCTTATCATTAAGGAAATAATTAAAATGATCTCTAATTGGCTCATTAATCCATAATGGATTGAATCGTCAATATACATAAACTAAAAGCATAGAAAAAAGCCATTAATTTGGCCTCAAGCATAGCTTAATCTTGGGTTAAGGAAAAGCTTTATGAAAAGCTTGATTTGGATTGAGAATGGGTCATGAGTATGACCATTTCTTGAGTGAGAGAGAGAAATTACATAAAAACCATTAGAATTTAAACATAAATGAAAATTAACTTCAATAGCATTTATTAAATTATGTAACTCTTCACTACTATTCACCAATTAACTTCAATAGCATTTAAAAAACCATACCAATTAAGCTTCTCAAGCTTGAGAGGGGTTGAGAAGAGAGAAACATTGAGAAATTATATAAAAGATCAATATTCACTAATTACCTTACAAATTGCTTGATTCTTTGTTCACGGTAGAGGCCCCCAACCAATCAATTGGTTAAGTATGTTGATGGAGCCACTAATGGGGATTGAAGAAAGAGGGAAGCTCCAAAAACTAGTGAATTATTAAATGAATTCACAGTTATTGGCTTAAGTGGAGTAGAGTAACGATGCATAAACACTATCTATTTTTCAACAAGGGGGAGGCTTCTATTTATAGGAAAAATTGAGCTCCTAACCAAACAAACTGATTCTAGAATTTTCCAAATCAGTTTGGTCAATTTTTGACCATTTTTAGGTTAGTTAAGCTAACTTTTTGGAACTAGACTTGAATTAGGAGAGAGGAGAGATGAAATATCTCAATTTTTATGAGTTTAAAACTCATTCAAGCATGTGAAATATGCACCTCCTTTAAAGAACTCCCCTTCCTTACATATGTGTCATAATGGAATCATTTTAATATTGCTCATAGTTTTTTTACTAATAAACCTTGTACATTTTCAACTCTTCATCTTATGTGAAATATGCACCTCCTTTAAAGAACTCCCCTTCCTTACATATGTGTCATAATGGAATCATTTTAATATTGCTCATAGTTTTTTACTAATAAACCTTGTACATTTTCAACTCTTCATCTTATGTGAGCATTTACTCATTTTTGGATACCCAAAATATCTCATATTTTTAATATGGCTCATAGTTTTTTACTAATAAACCTTGTACATTTTCAACTCTTCATCTTATGTGAGCATTTACTCATTTTTGGGTATCTTCTTTTACAAATTGGATTTATCTCCTCCCTACACATGGATTGATGCTATTGGCCCATAGGAACCTTAATTGGACCATAATCCAAAAATTTCTGAAAATCTAGACCCTTAGGCTAAGGTCCTTTATACCCATTTTCAATTAATTCCAATTGCACATTGGAAAGTTCTTTTTGAATTTCTGTTTTAGGGGAACTTATTTTAATAAGATGAGATAATTTTCTATCCAAAAATATTAAAAATTTAAATATTCTCTCTCTAGAATATTTTCTCTCTCTAGGTTAAAATAGTTAGAAACAAGTCTTTTATATTTCTGAAGAGGGATTGATTACAGGGGAAGATGCTGGATATTTTGAGAGGCTGGGGAGGAATCTTACATTCTCTCCCACTTGAAAAACGCGAGATGCCCTCATCTCGCAAACTGGGGGTAATTTCGCAAGATGCACAAGTATGAGACTGAGAGAAATTTTTTTAATTAAGATTAACCACCAATTAAAAAAAAGTTTCAAGAGAGCAAGATTCAAGATAAGAACAAGATTTAAACTTTATTCATTCTCGGAACTTATACAGTAAAGATAAAAGAACTCTTTACACTTCCATAAGCCCGTCCATCATATGATCACAAAAGCAGCACTCACAAGCTGCACAAGTATAAGGTAACTCATCTATGGGAATAATTCTGTTGGTTATTGCCGCACCTATCTCAGTGGTATGAGGTGATCTAACAAAAGGACCTCTGAGAGGCAAGCCAAAAACGGGGTAAAGGCATATCTTCTCATGAGGAAGAAAACACGCCAGTAAGAAGACCCGCTCGGAAAACCCAAGATGCCTTGATCTCATGATGCAGTAGTATCGGGGACCCAAACCCAAAGCTTCAATAACCATGGCCAAGCGGACATTGTTACGAAAGTGCTGCTGACCCCAGGGTGTTACCCTAGTTATGTCTTGATAGGTCCGCCATTTGGTCTGAGCTACAGATGTTCCCAATTGAGGAAAAAGTGAGCGCTCATACTGTTCTATAAAATCCTTCTTCACAGACTCGCTTGCGTCTTGAAGGTGAGAAATCATCATGGATAAAACTAATTCCTGTTGCCAAGCCATGAAGGAGATTAAGAAGAAGGGAGATCGATGGAAGTAAGATTACTGTGAGCGACAAGTAAAAGTTACGACTTATATAAAGGAAGGAGCTAGCGTAACTTAGAAGCCAACGGTATCTTGCCACTGAAGTTTTACCGTCTTTCCATAATTTGGGTTTGGCACATTTTTCTATAAAAGGCATTAAGAACTTTGAGATGAAGAGATAAAAGAAGCTCGTAGGCTAAGTCACCTACTTTCTTTGGTCCACAATATCTAGGGGATAACTACTTATACTCCCCTAGAGATAAAGAAATTCTTTTGGTCCGTATTCAAATGAAGACTATAACTGCTTCTTTGAATCCTCTGACTGTCCTCTTCTTATCTGTATATTGTCTCTGTCAATCCTGGGCAGCATTTATATCTTTATGAATTGCCTGCATCTGTTGCTCTAAGTCGCCAAGCATTTGACTGGTCATCTCGACCCTAATCAATGGGTCGGACCTAGTTAATGGGGTTAAGCAATCTTGTCCGAGACGGACCTTGATTAGATTGGTATGAAGGAATTGGTCTCTGAATTTGGGTTCTAGACTTCCCTGTGCCCTTTTCATGGTAGGAGTCGGGCACTGATGACCAAAACCTTGGCATTCAAAACACTGGTTCTCACTTCTGAACTCATCGTTCTGAATCTTTAAAATAGGTGGGCTCTTGAGAAGGTATTCTGGGTAAAGTGTCTTCGCTTTTTAAACAGAATCTTTCTTTTATTTAGAGAAGGAATAATTATAAGGTCAGAAAAGGAGATTCTTACTCCTGTATATCTCTAAGGCTGGGGGAGGAATCTTACATTCTACCCCACTTAAAAGGTGCAAGATGTCCTCATCTCGCAAGTAGAGGACAACTCTTTTACTTAAGATCCAATTTATTCTGGGGTTCCTTATATTCTGGTCAACCCAACAGAATATGGGGATAAATATCCCTTATATAGAACTCATCATTAAATAACAATTCATTCAGATCATATCATTCATATCTTTAACACGATAATGGTCCATTAGACCGAAAAATTTCCTTCTGAACATTCCTCCACGGAATTTAAGTTAAGCAAGTTCTCAATTTGTCATCCCTTAACTTGATCTACCGTCTCAAGTATTAACAGTAGCAACTTGACAGCACAATCCACTAATCTCATAGTGATTTGCTGAATCATTTTCATCATTTATCATTACAGGGACTCGTCCCAATCATCCACATTGTGGTTTCGCTCAGCTTATTACATTTCAACCCATTTTCAGGGATCATCATTTTTCAATCAGAATCCAAATCAATTCATCAGTTCCAAAACAGAATTAAAAATCATATCAACCACATTCGAAATCATCATCTGGATAGCATTAACGCTTATAATTTCAAGTCTTAGATTTACTCGTATATACTATCGGTAAAGAGCTGCAGTTATACCCTCGGTATATACGGATAGTCATGATACTCGAAACTATAAGGTAAATACCATCATGTCTAGGTCTCAAGCAAGTCAGGGTTCCATACAATTGCGGTACTTCCAATTGAAGACCCAATTACTAATTTATGAATTTCAATTTGAATTAACAATTTGTATGAATTATATCAAACAATTACAACCTTTTTGTGCGTCTTGATAAACTTTTGACATAATTGGCTCCTCAGTTGATCTTATTGGAGATTTATGACTTAAGTCTGATAAATAGATTTTTCTTTATCCGATCGTCCGTAAAAAAAAACATTTGTATATTTATATACAAGTTGCAATAATTACATAGAGTGGTTCGGCTCCAAAATTCAAAATCTCCTCGAGAGACGCATAAGACGACGGTACTGGGCCATAGTCATGCCCTGTTACATAAGTTCTCTAACTGCGAAGGGAGTTATTATTTTCTCCTTAGAGATAAATCGACTAAGGAGTCTATAAATTCGACATGAAAGTCTGAAATTTCGAGGTGTCGAATGATATAGAATGACACCACGCACCATTTTCAGCTTTAACAGGATCATAGTCAATGAGAGATTCTGCCACAGCATTGTACGGCGGTTGCAATGGGCGTGGACATATTGCCCTGCAAACCACTTATGTTGTATTCTCTCCGCTGGGGTAGGAAAATATAAATCCGTGAAATGGCGTGCGAGTCTTGCTCGGCTTGATTGAGTTGAAGCAGAAGAGATGAGATGCTCGAAGGCAAATGCAATCATATCTTGAGACTGGGTGAGGTCGGGAATACCAGATAAGTAGGGAACTTCCATCTATAAAAAAAATCTTTGATTAAAAATTCTTCATTAAAGAGGCTTATGGAATGAAAATACATTATGAAAAATATTTTTTTTTGAATTTTTATTATCAATTTATGATAAGAATTTGCTTATCCGTATTAGTTTTAAACCTGCTCTGATACCAACTGTGAGATCCCTGTTCCCACCGAGCAACGGATTCGGGGTACTAGCAGCGGAAGTAGCACTTCTCGCGCAGGACAGGGGTCCCACACTCGGAGCCTCGCCCCCACGGATATCCGGACAAGAGACTAATCCGTCGGTTTGTCCAAAACCGAAACCGGAAAAACTTCCTTTACTCGGAAAGCACGGGCGATTCCACCAGGATAACTCTTTACTCTAACGTAGTCAAGATCATTACTGATCAAACTGATCTGACTGCACCTTTAACAGTACTTGGTCAATTCAAGGAAGAACTTGCACTTGGATCATTGGGATCAACGCTTTTTTCCCCATCAAGAGGCACAGCCGTTGATTCCTATCCATAGAACAATTTCTATCCGGGATTTACTTCATCTGTCGTAATAATAGAAATTAAATCTCGATTTACGGATCCATCAGTCCAGCCTAACCCCATCCGATCCCATGGGTTAACCAGCCGCCCAACCACTGTAGTGATGGGATCCAATTTGGAATTTGGTTAGGTTTTGTCCCGGGTACCAAGGAAAAGAGTTCCAAGGCCCCCTAGCCGGAAGTTCATGCAAACATAAAACTAGCCACACCACTTACACACCCAATATGAAATTGCCTTTTTCTTAGCATCAGCTAACTTTAAAACAATCCTTTAATGAAACCATAGTACCACTGATCACAATCTTCCAATTTATCCGGTTGATTCATAATTTCCCATCATTCCTTCATCAGAGTATCTATGGCATCATTGGCAACTAGAACGCTCACCACCTGTCCACACAGGGGCCTTTTCAATAGTTCCTAGCCCATAATACTCGACAATATAATCACTTATAAAAATCAAGATGGACTCTCGTTGAAGATCAGCAAGATCAACCAACAGATCCATATAAAGAGCCATGGACTCATCCATTGAAGACCAGCAAGGTCAATCAACCAGATCCATGCCCGGTTTCACAAAACAACTCTTACTCCTTGTTCCAATATCTTCCTCAACGCACGCGTGGGTATCTTCGGCGACCCAGAGCCCGAGCACCGTATGGTCAGCACCCTCTAGGATCCTTCGCAGGTGACCTAGTGCTTCACTCATAGGCCGCTTCCTTGGTCCCTCATCCACCGTACCGGAAGCTCACCATTTAAATCGAACCGAGGTTGGTCAAGACCTCGATCGACCTTGCTACGCGAGACGTCCTCCATTGACTCTCCGTCAGCAGTTGCAACTTTATCAGTTCAGTCTTCATGACCTTAATCCTCAAGACGGTCAAAATGCTTCTCCAGCATTCTTGACATAAAACAGTCATTTACAAACAGTCACAAAATACAGTTTCTATAACGAACTCTTGTCTTTCCATATTATCCACTCTCGGACCACATTACTTATTCCACATTCCATTCAGTGTGTACTCATTCTCATCCATTCACTCATATAGAATACATTATCTCACATACTTCTTCATATTCATTATTCTACATACATATCCATGTTCATACGTCCACATCATACATCTAATTTCACATTCATACATATGCATCTACATGCATACATCCACATCTACATTCATACATCCATACCTCCATTTCCACATCCACACATCCACATTCATATTCATACATCCACATTCACATGCATATATCCATTTTCACATCCTCATTCATACATCAACATTCACATACATACATCCACATCCGTATCTACATCCATACATCCACATCCACCTCTTCATTCACATTCACATCCATACATCCACATCTACATACATACATCCACATCTACATACATACATCCATACATCCACATCTACATACATACATCCATTTTCACATCCTCATTCATACATCCATATTCACATACATACATCCACATCCGTATCTACATCCATACATCCACATCCACATCAACATTCACGTTCATACATATACATCTACATGTATACATCCACATCACATTCAGACAACCATATTACATCCATTCTCGTCCTAACACATCCCATATACATTAACACATTCTATCACATCTCATACACATCTTATCACAACTTTTTACATCTCATACACCTCTTATCACATCCTATCACTTTCCATACGCATCTTATCAAATCTTATCACATCTCATACACATCTTATCACATCTTTTTACATCTCATACACCTCTTATCACATCCTATCACTTTTCATACGCATCTTATCAAATCTTATCACATCTCATACACCTCTTATCACATCTTATCACATTTCATATCTTTTTTTAAGAGAATTCTTATATTTGATATAAGATTTCTCTACACATTTATTTATGCATAAATTCTATTTAAGGAGACTAACACTTTCGAAATTAAAATCAATCTTTTATGCATCTTCTTATGCATAAATTCAATTTGGTAGGAAATTACACTTTTAGAATAAAAGAATTTCTCTTATGCATCTAAGTTATGCATAAAATCCATTTATAAGGAAAATCACACTTTTAGTATAAAAAGAATATCTTTTATGCATACCTATATGCATGAAATTCAATATGATAAAAGTAACACTTTTACAATAAAATAATCAACTTTTATGCATACCTCTATGCATGAAATTCAATTATGATAAAAGTCACACTTTTATAATAAAATAATCAACTTTTATGCATACCTCTATGCATGAAATCCAATATGATAAAAGTAACACTTTTGATATAAAAATTTTCCTTTATGCATACTTCTATGCATGAAAATTAAAAATGATAAAAGTAACACTTTTGATATAAAAAATTTTCCTTTATGCATACTTCTATGCATGAAAATTAAAAATGATAAAAGTAACACTTTTGATATAAAAATTTTCCTTTATGCATACTTCTATGCATGAAAATTAAAAATGATAAAAGTAACACTTTTGATATAAAAATTTTCCTTTATGCATACTTCTATGCATGAAAATTAAAAATGATAAAAGTAACACTTTTGATATAAAAATTTTCCTTTATGCATACTTCTATGCATGAAAATTAAAAATGATAAAAGTAACACTTTTGATATAAAAATTATCCTTTATGCATACTTCTATGCATGAAAATTAAAAATGATAAAAGTAACACTTTTGATATAAAAAATTATACTTTATGCATACTTCTATGCATGAAAATTAAAAATGATAAAAGTAACACTTTTGATATAAAAAAATTATCCTTTATGCATACTTCTATGCATGAAAATTAAAAATGATAAAAGTAACACTTTTGATATAAAAAAATTATCCTTTATGCATACTTCTATGCATGAAAATTAAAAATGATAAAAGTAACACTTTTATGTTAAAATAATAGTCTTTTATGCATAGCTCTATGCATGAAAATCAATAATGCATAATATAAAAATTAATTTCTCTATGATTACAATGAATATCTTTCAATTAATCTAGGATGATAATTCCTAGAATATGGTAGGAAGTCCTCTTTTTATGCTTTGAATGAAATTAATTTATGCATAATTTTTATAAAAATTTTACCATAGCTTCGCTGCTATGATTGATAAATCTCAATTTTTCTAAGGGATAAAGCTTATCATTAAGGAAATAATTAAAATGATCTCTAATTGGCTCATTAATCCATAATGGATTGAATCATCAATATACATAAACTAAAAGCATAGAAAAAAGCCATTAATTTGGCCTCAAGCATAGCTTAATCTTGGGTTAAGGAAAAGCTTTATGAAAAGCTTGATTTGGATTGAGAATGGGTCATGAGTATGACCATTTCTTGAGTGAGAGAGAGAAATTACATAAAAACCATTAGAATTTAAACATAAATGGAAATTAACTTCAATAGCATTTATTAAATTATGTAACTCTTCACTACTATTCACCAATTAACTTCAATAGCATTTAAAAAACCATACCAATTAAGCTTCTCAAGCTTGAGAGGGGTTGAGAAGAGAAAAACATTGAGAAATTATATAAAAGATCAATATTCACTAATTACCTTACAAATTGCTTGATTCTTTGTTCACGGTAGAGGCCCCCAACCAATCAATTGGTTAAGTATGTTGATGGAGCCACTAATGGGGATTGAAGAAAGAGGGAAGCTCCAAAAACTAGTGAATTATTAAATGAATTCACAGTTCTTGGCTTAAGTGGAGTAGAGTAACGATGCATAAACACTATCTATTTTTCAACAAGGGGGAGGCTTCTATTTATAGGAAAAATTGAGCTCCTAACCAAACAAACTGATTCTAGAATTTTCCAAATCAATTTGGTCAATTTTTGACCATTTTTAGGTCAGTTAAGCTAACTTTTTGGAACTAGACTTGAATTAGGAGAGAGGAGAGATGAAATATCTCAATTTTTATGAGTTTAAAACTCATTCAAGCATGTGAAATATGCACCTCCTTTAAAGAACTCCCCTTCCTTACATATGTGTCATAATGGAATCATTTTAATATTGCTCATAGTTTTTTTACTAATAAACCTTGTACATTTTCAACTCTTCATCTTATGTGAAATATGCACCTCCTTTAAAGAACTCCCCTTCCTTACATATGTGTCATAATGGAATCATTTTAATATTGCTCATAGTTTTTTACTAATAAACCTTGTACATTTTCAACTCTTCATCTTATGTGAGCATTTACTCATTTTTGGATACCCAAAATATCTCATATTTTTAATATGGCTCATAGTTTTTTACTAATAAACCTTGTACATTTTCAACTCTTCATCTTATGTGAGCATTTACTCATTTTTGGGTATCTTCTTTTACAAATTGGATTTATCTCCTCCCTACACATGGATTGATGCTATTGGCCCATAGGAACCTTAATTGGACCATAATCCAAAAATTTCTGAAAATCTAGACCCTTAGGCTAAGGTCCTTTATACCCATTTTCAATTAATTCCAATTGCACATTGGAAAGTTCTTTTTGAATTTCTGTTTTAGGGGAACTTATTTTAATAAGATGAGATAATTTTCTATCCAAAAATATTAAAAATTTAAATATTCTCTCTCTAGAATATTTTCTCTCTCTAGGTTAAAATAGTTAGAAACAAGTCTTTTATATTTCTGAAGAGGGATTGATTACAGGGGAAGATGCTGGATATTTTGAGAGGCTGGGGAGGAATCTTACATTCTCTCCCACTTGAAAAACGCGAGATGCCCTCATCTCGCAAACTGGGGGTAATTTCGCAAGATGCACAAGTATGAGACTGAGAGAAATTTTTTTAATTAAGATTAACCACCAATTAAAAAAAAGTTTCAAGAGAGCAAGATTCAAGATAAGAACAAGATTTAAACTTTATTCATTCTCGGAACTTATACAGTAAAGATAAAAGAACTCTTTACACTTCCATAAGCCCGTCCATCATATGATCACAAAAGCAGCACTCACAAGCTGCACAAGTATAAGGTAACTCATCTATGGGAATAATTCTGTTGGTTATTGCCGCACCTATCTCAGTGGTATGAGGTGATCTAACAAAAGGACCTCTGAGAGGCAAGCCAAAAACGGGGTAAAGGCATATCTTCTCATGAGGAAGAAAACACGCCAGTAAGAAGACCCGCTCGGAAAACCCAAGATGCCTTGATCTCATGACGCAGTAGTATCGGGGACCCAAACCCAAAGCTTCAATAACCATGGCCAAGCGGACATTGTTACGAAAGTGCTGCTGACCCCAGGGTGTTACCCTAGTTATGTCTTGATAGGTCCGCCATTTGGTCTGAGCTACAGATGTTCCCAATTGAGGAAAAAGTGAGCGCTCATACTGTTCTATAAAATCCTTCTTCACAGACTCGCTTGCGTCTTGAAGGTGAGAAATCATCATGGATAAAACTAATTCCTGTTGCCAAGCCATGAAGGAGATTAAGAAGAAGGGAGATCGATGGAAGTAAGATTACTGTGAGCGACAAGTAAAAGTTACGACTTATATAAAGGAAGGAGCTAGCGTAACTTAGAAGCCAACGGTATCTTGCCACTGAAGTTTTACCGTCTTTCCATAATTTGGGTTTGGCACATTTTTCTATAAAAGGCATTAAGAACTTTGAGATGAAGAGATAAAAGAAGCTCGTAGGCTAAGTCACCTACTTTCTTTGGTCCACAATATCTGGGGGATAACTACTTATACTCCCCTAGAGATAAAGAAATTCTTTTGGTCCGTATTCAAATGAAGACTATAACTGCTTCTTTGAATCCTCTGACTGTCCTCTTCTTATCTGTATATTGTCTCTGTCAATCCTGGGCAGCATTTATATCTTTATGAATTGCCTGCATCTGTTGCTCTAAGTCGCCAAGCATTTGACTGGTCATCTCGACCCTAATCAATGGGTCGGACCTAGTTAATGGGGTTAAGCAATCTTGTCCGAGACGGACCTTGATTAGATTGGTATGAAGGAATTGGTCTCTGAATTTGGGTTCTAGACTTCCCTGTGCCCTTTTCATGGTAGGAGTCGGGCACTGATGACCAAAACCTTGGCATTCAAAACACTGGTTCTCACTTCTGAACTCATCGTTCTGAATCTTTAAAATAGGTGGGCTCTTGAGAAGGTATTCTGGGTAAAGTGTCTTCGCTTTTTAAACAGAATCTTTCTTTTATTTAGAGAAGGAATAATTATAAGGTCAGAAAAGGAGATTCTTACTCCTGTATATCTCTAAGGCTGGGGGAGGAATCTTACATTCTACCCCACTTAAAAGGTGCAAGATGTCCTCATCTCGCAAGTAGAGGACAACTCTTTTACTTAAGATCCAATTTATTCTGGGGTTCCTTATATTCTGGTCAACCCAACAGAATATGGGGATAAATATCCCTTATATAGAACTCATCATTAAATAACAATTCATTCAGATCATATCATTCATATCTTTAACACGATAATGGTCCATTAGACCGAAAAATTTCCTTCTGAACATTCCTCCACGGAATTTAAGTTAAGCAAGTTCTCAATTTGTCATCCCTTAACTTGATCTACCGTCTCAAGTATTAACAGTAGCAACTTGACAGCACAATCCACTAATCTCATAGTGATTTGCTGAATCATTTTCATCATTTATCATTACAGGGACTCGTCCCAATCATCCACATTGTGGTTTCGCTCAGCTTATTACATTTCAACCCATTTTCAGGGATCATCATTTTTCAATCAGAATCCAAATCAATTCATCAGTTCCAAAACAGAATTAAAAATCATATCAACCACATTCGAAATCATCATCTGGATAGCATTAACGCTTATAATTTCAAGTCTTAGATTTACTCGTATATACTATCGGTAAAGAGCTGCAGTTATACCCTCGGTATATACGGATAGTCATGATACTCGAAACTATAAGGTAAATACCATCATGTCTAGGTCTCAAGCAAGTCAGGGTTCCATACAATTGCGGTACTTCCAATTGAAGACCCAATTACTAATTTATGAATTTCAATTTGAATTAACAATTTGTATGAATTATATCAAACAATTACAACCTTTTTGTGCGTCTTGATAAACTTTTGACATAATTGGCTCCTCAGTTGATCTTATTGGAGATTTATGACTTAAGTCTGATAAATAGATTTTTCTTTATCCGATCGTCCGTAAAAAAAAACATTTGTATATTTATATACAAGTTGCAATAATTACATAGAGTGGTTCGGCTCCAAAATTCAAAATCTCCTCGAGAGACGCATAAGACGACGGTACTGGGCCATAGTCATGCCCTGTTACATAAGTTCTCTAACTGCGAAGGGAGTTATTATTTTCTCCTTAGAGATAAATCGACTAAGGAGTCTATAAATTCGACATGAAAGTCTGAAATTTCGAGGTGTCGAATGATATAGAATGACACCACGCACCATTTTCAGCTTTAACAGGATCATAGTCAATGAGAGATTCTGCCACAGCATTGTACGGCGGTTGCAATGGGCGTGGACATATTGCCCTGCAAACCACTTATGTTGTATTCTCTCCGCTGGGGTAGGAAAATATAAATCCGCGAAATGGCGTGCGAGTCTTGCTCGGCTTGATTGAGTTGAAGCAGAAGAGATGAGATGCTCGAAGGCAAATGCAATCATATCTTGAGACTGGGTGAGGTCGGGAATACCAGATAAGTAGGGAACTTCCATCTATAAAAAAAATCTTTGATTAAAAATTCTTCATTAAAGAGGCTTATGGAATGAAAATACATTATGAAAAATATTTTTTTTTGAATTTTTATTATCAATTTATGATAAGAATTTGCTTATCCGTATTAGTTTTAAACCTGCTCTGATACCAACTGTGAGATCCCTGTTCCCACCGAGCAACGGATTCGGGGTACTAGCAGCGGAAGTAGCACTTCTCGCGCAGGACAGGGGTCCCACACTCGGAGCCTCGCCCCCACGGATATCCGGACAAGAGACTAATCCGTCGGTTTGTCCAAAACCGAAACCGGAAAAACTTCCTTTACTCGGAAAGCACGGGCGATTCCACCAGGATAACTCTTTACTCTAACGTAGTCAAGATCATTACTGATCAAACTGATCTGACTGCACCTTTAACAGTACTTGGTCAATTCAAGGAAGAACTTGCACTTGGATCATTGGGATCAACGCTTTTTTCCCCATCAAGAGGCACAGCCGTTGATTCCTATCCATAGAACAATTTCTATCCGGGATTTACTTCATCTGTCGTAATAATAGAAATTAAATCTCGATTTACGGATCCATCAGTCCAGCCTAACCCCATCCGATCCCATGGGTTAACCAACCGCCCAACCACTGTAGTGATGGGATCCAATTTGGAATTTGGTTAGGTTTTGTCCCGGGTACCAAGGAAAAGAGTTCCAAGGCCCCCTAGCCGGAAGTTCATGCAAACATAAAACTAGCCACACCACTTACACACCCAATATGAAATTGCCTTTTTCTTAGCATCAGCTAACTTTAAAACAATCCTTTAATGAAACCATAGTACCACTGATCACAATCTTCCAATTTATCCGGTTGATTCATAATTTCCCATCATTCCTTCATCAGAGTATCTATGGCATCATTGGCAACTAGAACGCTCACCACCTGTCCACACAGGGGCCTTTTCAATAGTTCCTAGCCCATAATACTCGACAATATAATCACTTATAAAAATCAAGATGGACTCTCGTTGAAGATCAGCAAGATCAACCAACAGATCCATATAAAGAGCCATGGACTCATCCATTGAAGACCAGCAAGGTCAATCAACCAGATCCATGCCCGGTTTCACAAAACAACTCTTACTCCTTGTTCCAATATCTTCCTCAACGCACGCGTGGGTATCTTCGGCGACCCAGAGCCCGAGCACCGTATGGTCAGCACCCTCTAGGATCCTTCGCAGGTGACCTAGTGCTTCACTCATAGGCCGCTTCCTTGGTCCCTCATCCACCGTACCGGAAGCTCACCATTTAAATCGAACCGAGGTTGGTCAAGACCTCGATCGACCTTGCTACGCGAGACGTCCTCCATTGACTCTCCGTCAGCAGTTGCAACTTTATCAGTTCAGTCTTCATGACCTTAATCCTCAAGACGGTCAAAATGCTTCTCCAGCATTCTTGACATAAAACAGTCATTTACAAACAGTCACAAAATACAGTTTCTATAACGAACTCTTGTCTTTCCATATTATCCACTCTCGGACCACATTACTTATTCCACATTCCATTCAGTGTGTACTCATTCTCATCCATTCACTCATATAGAATACATTATCTCACATACTTCTTCATATTCATTATTCTACATACATATCCATGTTCATACGTCCACATCATACATCTAATTTCACATTCATACATATGCATCTACATGCATACATCCACATCTACATTCATACATCCATACCTCCATTTCCACATCCACACATCCACATTCATATTCATACATCCACATTCACATGCATATATCCATTTTCACATCCTCATTCATACATCAACATTCACATACATACATCCACATCCGTATCTACATCCATACATCCACATCCACCTCTTCATTCACATTCACATCCATACATCCACATCTACATACATACATCCACATCTACATACATACATCCATACATCCACATCTACATACATACATCCATTTTCACATCCTCATTCATACATCCATATTCACATACATACATCCACATCCGTATCTACATCCATACATCCACATCCACATCAACATTCACGTTCATATATATACATCTACATGTATACATCCACATCACATTCAGACAACCATATTACATCCATTCTCGTCCTAACACATCCCATATACATTAACACATTCTATCACATCTCATACACATCTTATCACAACTTTTTACATCTCATACACCTCTTATCACATCCTATCACTTTCCATACGCATCTTATCAAATCTTATCACATCTCATACACATCTTATCACATCTTTTTACATCTCATACACCTCTTATCACATCCTATCACTTTTCATACGCATCTTATCAAATCTTATCACATCTCATACACCTCTTATCACATCTTATCACATTTCATATCTTTTTTTAAGAGAATTCTTATATTTGATATAAGATTTCTCTACACATTTATTTATGCATAAATTCTATTTAAGGAGACTAACACTTTCGAAATTAAAATCAATCTTTTATGCATCTTCTTATGCATAAATTCAATTTGGTAGGAAATTACACTTTTAGAATAAAAGAATTTCTCTTATGCATCTAAGTTATGCATAAAATCCATTTATAAGGAAAATCACACTTTTAGTATAAAAAGAATATCTTTTATGCATACCTATATGCATGAAATTCAATATGATAAAAGTAACACTTTTACAATAAAATAATCAACTTTTATGCATACCTCTATGCATGAAATTCAATTATGATAAAAGTCACACTTTTATAATAAAATAATCAACTTTTATGCATACCTCTATGCATGAAATCCAATATGATAAAAGTAACACTTTTGATATAAAAATTTTCCTTTATGCATACTTCTATGCATGAAAATTAAAAATGATAAAAGTAACACTTTTGATATAAAAAATTTTCCTTTATGCATACTTCTATGCATGAAAATTAAAAATGATAAAAGTAACACTTTTGATATAAAAATTTTCCTTTATGCATACTTCTATGCATGAAAATTAAAAATGATAAAAGTAACACTTTTGATATAAAAATTTTCCTTTATGCATACTTCTATGCATGAAAATTAAAAATGATAAAAGTAACACTTTTGATATAAAAATTTTCCTTTATGCATACTTCTATGCATGAAAATTAAAAATGATAAAAGTAACACTTTTGATATAAAAATTATCCTTTATGCATACTTCTATGCATGAAAATTAAAAATGATAAAAGTAACACTTTTGATATAAAAAATTATACTTTATGCATACTTCTATGCATGAAAATTAAAAATGATAAAAGTAACACTTTTGATATAAAAAAATTATCCTTTATGCATACTTCTATGCATGAAAATTAAAAATGATAAAAGTAACACTTTTGATATAAAAAAATTATCCTTTATGCATACTTCTATGCATGAAAATTAAAAATGATAAAAGTAACACTTTTATGTTAAAATAATAGTCTTTTATGCATAGCTCTATGCATGAAAATCAATAATGCATAATATAAAAATTAATTTCTCTATGATTACAATGAATATCTTTCAATTAATCTAGGATGATAATTCCTAGAATATGGTAGGAAGTCCTCTTTTTATGCTTTGAATGAAATTAATTTATGCATAATTTTTATAAAAATTTTACCATAGCTTCGCTGCTATGATTGATAAATCTCAATTTTTCTAAGGGATAAAGCTTATCATTAAGGAAATAATTAAAATGATCTCTAATTGGCTCATTAATCCATAATGGATTGAATCATCAATATACATAAACTAAAAGCATAGAAAAAAGCCATTAATTTGGCCTCAAGCATAGCTTAATCTTGGGTTAAGGAAAAGCTTTATGAAAAGCTTGATTTGGATTGAGAATGGGTCATGAGTATGACCATTTCTTGAGTGAGAGAGAGAAATTACATAAAAACCATTAGAATTTAAACATAAATGGAAATTAACTTCAATAGCATTTATTAAATTATGTAACTCTTCACTACTATTCACCAATTAACTTCAATAGCATTTAAAAAACCATACCAATTAAGCTTCTCAAGCTTGAGAGGGGTTGAGAAGAGAAAAACATTGAGAAATTATATAAAAGATCAATATTCACTAATTACCTTACAAATTGCTTGATTCTTTGTTCACGGTAGAGGCCCCCAACCAATCAATTGGTTAAGTATGTTGATGGAGCCACTAATGGGGATTGAAGAAAGAGGGAAGCTCCAAAAACTAGTGAATTATTAAATGAATTCACAGTTCTTGGCTTAAGTGGAGTAGAGTAACGATGCATAAACACTATCTATTTTTCAACAAGGGGGAGGCTTCTATTTATAGGAAAAATTGAGCTCCTAACCAAACAAACTGATTCTAGAATTTTCCAAATCAATTTGGTCAATTTTTGACCATTTTTAGGTCAGTTAAGCTAACTTTTTGGAACTAGACTTGAATTAGGAGAGAGGAGAGATGAAATATCTCAATTTTTATGAGTTTAAAACTCATTCAAGCATGTGAAATATGCACCTCCTTTAAAGAACTCCCCTTCCTTACATATGTGTCATAATGGAATCATTTTAATATTGCTCATAGTTTTTTTACTAATAAACCTTGTACATTTTCAACTCTTCATCTTATGTGAAATATGCACCTCCTTTAAAGAACTCCCCTTCCTTACATATGTGTCATAATGGAATCATTTTAATATTGCTCATAGTTTTTTACTAATAAACCTTGTACATTTTCAACTCTTCATCTTATGTGAGCATTTACTCATTTTTGGATACCCAAAATATCTCATATTTTTAATATGGCTCATAGTTTTTTACTAATAAACCTTGTACATTTTCAACTCTTCATCTTATGTGAGCATTTACTCATTTTTGGGTATCTTCTTTTACAAATTGGATTTATCTCCTCCCTACACATGGATTGATGCTATTGGCCCATAGGAACCTTAATTGGACCATAATCCAAAAATTTCTGAAAATCTAGACCCTTAGGCTAAGGTCCTTTATACCCATTTTCAATTAATTCCAATTGCACATTGGAAAGTTCTTTTTGAATTTCTGTTTCAGGGGAACTTATTTTAATAAGATGAGATAATTTTCTATCCAAAAATATTAAAAATTTAAATATTCTCTCTCTAGAATATTTTCTCTCTCTAGGTTAAAACAGTTAGAAACAAGTCTTTTATATTTCTGAAGAGGGATTGATTACAAGGGAAGATGCTGGATATTTTGAGAGGCTGGGGAGGAATCTTACACTATCTATCACAAGAAGTTTTAGGCATTTTCACTATGATTCCCACATTGAGGATTGCGACAACATCATGAGCTTCCTCAGGGGTTAGGTGGAGCATACCTAGCTAGATGCAGTGGAGGGCAGGGGGTTACCGGCCCTGAAGGAGGGGGCTGACACCCTAAACCCTAAACCCTGAAGGAGGGGGCTGACACCCCCTGCCCTGCCCCACAACGCATGCAGAGCCTCATTTGTAGAAGCTAATAATGTTGCACACTATAGGGAAACATAAGGGAACGCCTCTTTACCACATGGGAAAATGCCCAAAACTTCTACACGGTGCCTTCCCTATGGACGCTCGTGATGTTGTCGTAATGCCCAAAGTGAGAATTATAGTGGAAACTTGTCTAAACTGTGCTTGTATCCAAACCAATATCATAAGCATCATTTTATAATAAGCATTGGCCTTCAACTATATGCAGGGCATGATGTGATGATGCCACAATAGCTTATAATGGTGCTTGGTGTTAACCTTGGACTATATACAGGGCATGTTGTGATGATGCCATTGACTAAGCTGAGGATCCATAGAACTGACCTTTATATAGATGATGGCTATTGCCAACAAGCACATGCTGATGATGCTTGATCCAACTTACATCGTACACAAGGGACCTTGTTGACACTCCTTACTGTGTTTGTAGAAGCTTACAATCTTTATTATGGTGCTCTCAACATTATCTGAACTAGGCAGCTAAACAAGGTTCGACAATTGCCACACCAACCAATTCCCACTTCCAAGACTTAAAAACATCAAGAGCGGGAGGCACCATATACCTACCTTCAGTCCAATGCCCTCAACCGGTTCCCTCTCTACATAAGCTCATGATGTTGAACACTATTAGGGAAACAAAAAGGGAAAGTCCCCTTTTCCCACAATGTGTATCAAATGTCTATAGACATTACAAGCATATCTAATAGAAACTATATAATCCAATGGTGTGTCCTTCATTCTTTCAACTTAAGTTGAATGATGAATCATAAGCCTAACATAACAAAAAGTACAAGCATCAAAGGGCATGTCTACAAATACAACACTAACTATAAGCATCAAAGGACATGTCTACAAATACAACACTAACTAGTTTTGCGGCCAGGGGCTTTGTTCTAGATCAAAATCATTGTCTTGTGTAAGAATTGAGAAAAAGACACACACAGACATGCATGCCACATGGTATTGAAATGACTTGTAAAAAGGGCTTTTAATAAAATGATTTTTGTAAGAATAATAATTTAAGAAGATGGCATACATGAAATACCAAAAATTTATCTGTGAAGCTAGGGGGCAATCGTGTATGCAAGCCCACTTGCAAGCTCAACACTGTTAGGGATTTGCAATTTCTAATTAAACAAGGGCTTTGACAATCAAGAATCCTTGCCAAAAAACCTTACTCAACACTATTAAGGACTTGCCTGGAAAACCCATGCTTTGTGGATTGCTGTAATTTTTAGGTATGCTAAGCATGAAAGTCCATGCTGATATTGCAAATTTGTGCTCAAATCCTAGAGTAGGCCCTTCTACCTAGCATGACAATGTTTATTAAGACTTTGAAAGACTACATAAACATGGTAGCATTAGAAGCTAGACATGCTATATCAATCTTGTCCATGCACTCAATGACATGTAAAACAATTGTGAAAGCATAGCAGATGTTCATTGGGTCTTTGATGCAATGCCCTCTAAGAGCCTTTTGAACTGGAATGCTTTGATGACTGCCTATGCTCACAATGGACAATATGAAGGTTTTTTTACCTTGCTTGAGAGAACTAAGAAGGAAGGTGTACTGCCAGATGAGATTACGTTTCTCAGCCTACCTTTTGTATGTAGTCATGCATGGTTAGTATACAAAGGTAGGGAGGATTTTTATATGATGATCAAAGATTTAAGCATATCATGAACCATTAAACACTATTCATGCATAGTTGATGTACTTTGTCATGCAGATCAATGTACATTTATGCATTGTGGTGCGCTTGTCAAAGATGGGAGAACATAAAACGTAGAAAGCATATGTTTGATCATACAGTGAGATTGGGCACTGAACATGATGCAACTTATATGTTGATGTATTATATCTGCATAATGTGGGAGGAAGTTGGCATCTGTGACAACAATTGTTTGCATCTCTATCTTTGATATCAATGACGTAGCAACATGGCAATCACCACACATCCGCATGTTCTTTGTGATATAAACAGTTTCTCCTTGACTTGTATTGATGAGGGCACATGCAAGGGCCAGCTTCTCAGAATGACGACAGAGCAAATGTGCCTTTGCAGCATATAATATTCCATGAAACCCAATCCAAACCTAGAGAGTACCCTTGCTGTGACATTTTATGAGCAATATCTTCTAGCTGCGCATTGATGCATTTGCTTTGTGCATGCTTTGTATCCCCAATAGAAAACTCATGAGTCAATCAACATACTACGCCCTCACTTCTTCCATGCTCTGTTCCTAATTCTCATGGCTTCGATGCTTTTGGTCTTCTGTCCCATGCCCGCTGTTGCATAAATATTTGCCATGAGAACATAAGCTGGCCCATATCCCTATATTGACATCTGCCCATTTGTGGCAAGCAACCCAAGAGTGTATGCCAAATTTCAGAAGATGGCATGTCCTAGATCAGTCTCACTGCCTTTTCTAGGTGCTCTGCATGCCCAAAAAGGTCAAACATGCAAGTGTAACACTCTAGACTTGGGTTCACACCATATTTCGTGCTCATATTCACAAAAGTGCTTGGCCCACTTCTACTAGACCTCAGTGAGCACACAAGCACCTGTCACTACCTTTGAAAGGATGCCCTCATGCTGCATCTTTTCAAAGCAGGCAAGTGCTTGCTTGGTATGACCTTCTTGTGCATACCCTGCAATCAATGCAGTCCAAGAGACAACATCCTAAGGAGGCAGCCTGTTAAGCACTTGTCACGCTGTTCCGACCATGGCACATGCTTTCAAGATGCATGTGAAGGTCACTACATCTGGAAGGATGCCCTCACGCTGCATCTCTTCAAAGCAGTTCAGTGCTTGCTCAGCGTGACCTTGTGCATACCCTACAATCAGTGCATTCCAAGAGACAACATCCCAGCCCGTCGAGCACTTATCGCACCTTTGAAACATCAACGCACTTGACATACATGTCCACTAGAGCACTGTCCAACACAATGTTGTTGCGAGAAGGCAGCCCATCAAGCACTTGTCGCGCCTTTGAAACAGCACCATACTTGGCATACATGTCCACTAGAGCACCACCCAGCACAATGTCGTTCTGCAGAGCAGCCCCTGCCTTGCAATCTTGTCATGGATTTGTTTGCCCTTGTCAGCAGCTTCAATTGTGGCACATGATTTCAAGATGCAGGCATAGGTCACTACATCAGGATGCCCTCATGCTACATTTGTTCAAAGCATTTTGGCGGTGCCCCTCTCTGGCATAGCCAGCTATTAATGCAGTTCATGTGACAACATCGCTACTCTTATGCATGTCAAGTAACTGTTTTGCCTTTCCAAGCTCACCGCATTTGGTGTACATGATCTCTAGAGCATGTGAGCACTTTCCAAGCAACCCCCTTTGCACAAGATCATCGTGTATGCTGGTGCCTCTATCGCATTTGGCGTACATGATCTCTAGAGCATGTGAGCACTTTCAAATAACCCCCTTTGCACAAGATCATCGTGTATGCTGGTGCCTCTAACAAGATCCTTGTTTTGTGTACAAGCCGTGAGTGAGGCCAGAAAAGCATGTAGTTGCATGTGAGCACTTTCCAAGCAACCCCCTTTGCACAAGATCATCGTGTATGCTGGTGCCTCTAACAAGATCCTTGTTTTGTGTACATGCCCTGAGTAAGGCCAAAAAAGCATGTAGTTGAGACTTTCCATGACATGGGTCTTGGTCTCCTCTAAATCCCGTGCAATCTCATCATGGATTTGTTTCCCCTTGTTAGCTGCTCCAATCCTGGCACATGCCTTCAAGATGCATATGAAAGCCACTGCATCTGGAAGGATGCCCTCACCCTTCATCTCTTCAAAGCAGCTTAGTGCTTGGAAATAGTTTGTGCTTGACAATGCTCTGATGATTATGCATGTCAAGTGCAGTACTCTTTCAAAAGCACGAGTGCTTGCAGAGACCCCTCTTGGACTGTTGTCTCTTTATATGCACTGATCACAAGATATGCCCAACAAGGCAACATCATATCAAAATCATTAAGCTCCTCACTACAACATGCTAGCCAAAAAAATATTTTTTTTTTATTTAACCTCTCTGAAGAAGCACAGACATGGTTAGTTAAAGAGTCCAATGGACACGAGTTTTACTCCTCTGGCATACACTTTACAAAATGAGATTTGTCCACCCTTGTCAGTGTTGACATTACCATAAGCAAATTGACCCAAAACATTAAATGAAAAAGCAATCAGTGTCTTACTATATCGTACAAATTTGGGAGAGAGGGAGAGAGAGGTTACCAAGCATTGCAAGAGAAATTGAGCATGGCATGCAGCTTAACATTGGACGATACCTCCATGGTGTAGCGGTGGCCCCATGGTGTTTCAGTCCTGAGCTTCCTGTAACTATGCTAAAAGTAAGTAGATTTGACCCACATCATCATCCTTGGCCGACCTGCCATTGTCGCAACATCATCACTCAACAGTGAAAGCATGGGAGCACAGGCAATAGCTGATTAAAGACTGCATCTGACAGGATGCCCTTGCGCATCATAATTTCCAAACAGCTCAATGCATGCTCACCTTGGCCGTCTTGGGAATTTCCTAACATTAGTGCTGTCTAAAAGACAACATGCTAAAAAGGAAGTCTCCTGAAAAGCTTCATTCAGCACCATGCCCATCTGCAAAAAGATCAAAATTCAATCAACTATGCCAGATTGATGTAGAAATAAAGGCTGGTTTCTCCTGCGGCTTGAGTGTATGCATATGCATGCATATGCATATGTGAGTGTGCCCATGTATTATTTTCTACATGTGTGTGTGTGTGTGTGTGTGTGTGTGTGTGTGTGTGCATACATGCTTACATGTAAATATACATACATGGTCCATGCCATGAACCTTGGCAGACATACATATGTACATACATGATACATACTTACATGCAAATATGTATCCATGCTCTCTGCCATGAGCCTTGGCAAACACACATATGTACATAGGTACATAGACACATACATGCAAAAATACATACATTCTATATGCAATGAACCTAGGCAAACATGCATATGTATATATGCACATACTTACATGCAAATATACATACATGCTCTTTGCCATGAGCCTTGGCAAACACACATATGTAAATACATACATACATGCAAATATACATACATTCTCTATGCGATGAAATGGCAAACCATATGTACATATGCACATACATACTGTCATTCATTTCTTGGGATGTCAAATCTGATAAAAAAGGTTTTTCCTTTCTCTGGTCAGACCAACCAGTCCACGTCCCAACCCATCACACCGACACCAAGCAGCCCAACCCCAATGCCACCTGAACCCACAACCCACCAATTCCACCCAAACCTTCATCAATAACAGCGTCTTTCATCCATCATGGTAGCTGACCCCAACTATGACTTTGTAGCCCAGTAAATCAGCGCGATGAGTACACCACACTTGGCTAGACCAGCAGATCTCCAAGTACACCAAATTTTCCATGCATGTTGCCCACAGTACTTCCAAGCACACATCATTTTCCAGCAGCCCCTGACCCGCAATCTCATCATGAAATTTCTTGCCCTGTCAGCTTCTCAAGCCACTATTGTAGGTCCCATTGCCCGCTGCCAAAATGGATATACATGACATTTAACAAAAATCTACAATATGTATAAGTGTTTGTGATTCTTTCTTTAGCCGCTATTGTAGGTCCCATTGCCTGCTGCTGCCAAAATGGATTGCCTTAGGAATGAATTGGATCTGCAAAACAATCTGATAGCAATCAAAAGAGAAATTTTGTATAAGTGAGCTAAAGATGTTCCTCTATTCTTTTGAATTAAAGCAATAACTAAGACTTACTTTCTCTCATAAAAACTGTCCTTGAATATACGCTTAGACATGTCGTCATACATAGTCATGCATACCACGGCTACAAAAAGCATGAGTCTACATAAGTCACAGTCGCTAAGTCTTTAAGCCCGCACCCAAAAAAATTCAGCCCCACCAAAATTCAGCCCATGTCAAATTAGCTTCTTGCCTCCCTATGTGTTTGATGACCTATTGCCTACAATCAAAATGAAAATGAGAAAAATGATGCAAAAATCTGATATAACATGACTTAAAAATACAATTAAATGCTTCAACACTTACGTGAATCACATGAAAAACTAATCTGAAGTATTTACAAAATCATTAAAAAGCTTGTAGTCATTTTGATGTAGTTCATATTTATCAGTTGCTGTATTGTATGTTAAATGTGCCAATGCAATAACTGACTCTATATCGACCATGTTCAAGTCCGTCAAGTCATAAGTAAATGTTCGACACCCTTTCACCTTTTGATACCAACCAAGCTGAATCTCTACCCCTTGAGGCCGGTTCATCAAGTCAAAACCTCGCTTATAATCCACATACCTGCCACCTACCTTCTTTCTCATCTTTTGAACTCTTCCAAGGTACCAAGTGCTATGAAGTGTGTCCATCTTCTTCAGATTTGTAGCTTTTCCAATTCTCTTTGACCTTTTTTGTCCCTCTCCATATGTCACATCATGGAAATAAATTGCACAATCAGACCCTATTCCAAAAAAATTGCCATTACTAGATGACGCTTCTTTTTCCTTGTGGCTGAAATACACTCCTTGCTTCACCCTAGTCAACCTATCCTTTGACAATGTAGAGTTTCCATTGAGTTGGCTTACCAAAGTAGATTTGAAGATGAATTTGCCATCAACCTCTACCACCGGTGAGATACTCTTCTTCTCAGCTTCATTGCTTGCCTCATCAAGAAGCCCATCGATCTAATGTCGAATCTCACTCAAAGATATGACCTCGTCATCTTCATTGCTCTCGTTGCCAATGGGGCTATCATCACCACATGGCTCCGCAAAGTCATCATGCTCATCTGCCCCGCCCATTTCAGTATCTAGCTTTGACCACATTGATTCTGTATCTAACCAAGGCTCTTTCCACCATTTAAGACCCTCACTTGTGCAAGGTTTGAGGCCCAATGTCACATAAAGTTTGTGCCTGCTTCAATCCCTCTTTTAATGCATCTATCATCTTTGTATCAGAGGAAACACTTTCGTAGTTCCCAAGATCTGCTTCCAAAACACCTTCATGCTTGTTCAAGTCCTTCCAAATGTGTTCTTGTTTCTTATGGGCCCTTGAAAAAGTCACCCCATTTGAGCTATACTCATGCATGGCAACCTGATTCAAACTACCAACACAATGCAAAAGATCTCCAAAATCAAACGCTCTTTCCTGCCCAACCATACCACCAATCTTGCTGAAATAGATCTCCGCTGCATCAGATCCTGTGAGATGTAGAGGACATTTGAAATTTGGATAGAACTCCCGAAACATCTTTATAAGTAGAACAACAAAATGGCAAGAAAGTTGGATGTCTATGTATGCCTCTTTACTAATGAAGTTTTCCTTTAGTTTGTATGTAGGATGGTGATGTAGCCATAATCTCCACAGCTTGAAGAAGAAGACCACTTTAGCTGCAAGCACCACACGTTGTCCCAAGTCTAAATATGGTGATAAGAATATATGTCTATGTAGTCAGCAACAACCTGCAAATATGCCTCGGTCCCTTGCATGCTCCTCTCTTTCTTTCGCATTTCCCTCATACATTTTTGCACTTGTCTAGAGACAATCCTTTGGGCTACCCCCCAGTTTTGACGATCATTTCGTTGTATGTCCCCATCTCGCAACCTGTGCTGATCAACAAAGAAAGTGTTGTAGACCATAGCAACGTGATTGAGTGTAATCCACACACGCCCAACTGCAAGCTGTCGGGTAGGACTGTCAAGAGGAATCACACGCTTCTTTCCACAATGGACAAAATCTTGATCATGTAAACCATACACATCTCCTCTCACAAATCTTCCTTTCAACTTCCATCCAGGCCAATCAATGAAAAATTGCCTATCTCTCTTTCCTAGGTAGTCTTCAACCATGAGCTTTCGACGTCTACTATCACCATCTAATGCATGCCCAATTATTGGACCTATCACGTCTTTGAACTTTGCATTCCACATCCGCTCCACAAGCATCCATTGGGTTCTGATGAAATCACTATCAAAGCGGTTGCATGTGCAATGCACAACTAGAGCCAATCTTGGAAGACTCTCATGAAGAGGGTTGACAATGAGGAGCCTTGCATAGTGTCCCACCACGTGGTTTTGGAAGGCATCTACTATTGTCTCATATCCTTGTGCTCCATCTCCAACGATGATGGCATCATTTGAAGAGCATTGATGATCCTCTCCTTCTCATCCACAAAACCCAATCAAAGCATCATCTTTTGCATTCCATCTATATAAAGAGAAAGATTTGCTTTCATATTTTTATTTCAGCCCGCTTCATGCACAAAGAACTTTATATTTACAATCAAAGAAAGGAAGAGATATTGAAAAAAGCTTACCTAATGCGCCGCTTGATAGTTGTCTCATCTTCAACAATGATAATTGGCACTCGTGATGTTATTCCATGTTTTCTCTTTGCTTCAACATATATCTTCCCAATTGCATCAAAGATATATTCATGCTCCCCTGACTGAAAGTAAGTTGATTTTCTTCGGTGTCTCCTAGTGGTTGACATGGATGGCCCTCCAAGGTTTACACTCAAAAAATCATGTAAGCGTGGCCCACCCCATAGCTTCACGACTTCAAAAATGGTCTTTGTTGATTCTGTGAATCTTTGACCCTTTTCGGATCTTAATGCATTCTTTGCAATGTCTTGAAGAAAGTCCCATAAAGCTGATTTGCCTCCAAATTTACCTTGCCTGCAAGCCTCAATGATGTTATTGCAAAATCGCCTCACATCCTTTCTATTAACGCTTTCATAGTTGGCCTCTTTCAAGGATCTGATTCTCACGGAAAGCACCACAATCTTTGCCTTCAACCACCATAAATTTCTACCTGCTTCTCGTAATTTCTTCTTGGTCCCAACTGAGACACTTTTCAGCTCTTCAATTCCAAGGTAATCTAGCCGCATTCCTTTGCCCGTTTGCCTTTCTCCTCTCTTCTCAATGGAAATACTCTCCCGATACACTCTCATGCGAAAATCACCACATGATGGAATTGTCTTGCAATGCTTGCATGTAAAACTTTGAAAAGGCATTCCAATGCTTGAGATACGAAGGCAATGTATATGCCTAAAGCATCCATCTACCATGTACTCCATATCTCCATCATGCAAAGATGCTTTTGTATATGGCTCACAAAACCACTCTCGTCCCATCTTTAGATCTTGTAGGAGAGGTTTTATATCAACCTCACGACCACTAACATGAATTGTATGCTGCCATAATCCCCAACACAAGATAGTAAGATTGGATGAAGGCAAGCATGATGTACCTGTGGGGATAGAAGGCGCTTTTGAACACTCTTTTGTTGATGTGAGAAAAGCACCCAAGGTTTGTTGGCGTGGATCTTTGTCAAAATGCTTTTTAGGTCGCCCACAAGATCCAGTCAAGAGTGAAGAAGACTGATGTGGTGTGGTCTTGCTCCATGCAATGGTGTGAGACTTTCCATTAATATGTTCCAATAGAATTGTTGGTAAATCTGAACCACGAGGACATAAGTGCAGCCACTTCCCATCATACTTACACACCACTCTGACAGTGCTTCTATCTTTGTAATCATGCAAGGTGGCTTCAACCAACTGAAAATCAGCCCCTACATGAAGAAACAAGATCTTGAGAGAAGAAAAGAAAAGAAAAATCAGCTGAAAATTAACACTAAAAAGAACAAGCAAAAATCCTTTAAAAAAAACCAATACAAGGGGCTGAAATTAGTGTCTTGCATGAGCTTAACAAAGGTGTTAAATAAAGAAGATAATAGTTTGGTTGCAAAGAATTAAGAAATAAGTTGATGCTTACCTCTCCTTTCTTAACCTCTCCGTTCTTAGGGCTCTTAGCTTATATATCCATCAACTCTCAACTTCACTTCTGCACTCTTCACGTCGCTTGCTCCATCAACTTATCAATTCACTCCTACAAACTTCTCCTCCTCACCAATCCTCACGCTCCAACTAGTAACAACTCCCCATATCTTCTTCATTTCTCAGTCAAACATATAAATTGGAAAAATCAGCCTCGACACTTAGTCTTTCAAAAGCTCCCACTCTTTATGAAAGAGAAATCACACATCTCGCTTACAAGCACCACCATAAGGACTACCCCCAACAAAGAGTTTAGCATATATCTCCTTCCTCTCTCATGATCTCCAACAAACTCCATCTCTCCATCGATGTCATGTTTTTTTTCCTATTTTGTTTGTTGTTTTAATTTTCTTTTTCTTCATGGATTGCAGGCATCTACATGCTACAGTCACCTACTTCTGTTGCAAAGAGCTTCAGTGTCCTAGACATAGACCATGCCTCTACCACAAGCATCTATATGTCATCCAACCACCTACTCTCAAACAAACGCTACGGTTCCCTACACATGGGTCATGCCCGCTCCACTTCACACATTTTTTCACTTGTTATGGCTTACAAGCATCTATACATCTTTCAGACACCTAATCTTTAGTAAAAACCCTCAGCATCCTACACATAGACCATGTCCTTTTGACAAACATCTATATGTAATTCAGACAAGAGCTCACTAAAACAACTACAGTGTCCTAAATGTCAACCATGCCCTAGCCACTACGCACATTATATCTCTAACGATGCACAGCTTTTAGTTTCACGGCTCTCTTCTCTCCACATGATCTAGCAATATGGCCTTCTATACCACACTGCCTACACTTAGGTCGATATTTTGACTTCAAAATCCTCTCTTCATTCCTTTTGGATACCTCTTCACATTCTAGGGCAGATGGACTCTCCTTTCTTACACACTCAATACTATCAGGTCTATTGCTCACTTCTCTCCTTTCTTACACACTCAATACTATCAGGTCTATTGCTCACTTCTCTCCTTTCTTACACACTCAATACTATCAGGTCTATTGCTCACTTCTCTCCATTGTTCACCCCAAGAATCACTATTGGCTTTGGGCACTACACTTACGTTCTTCTTTACACATGATTTAGCAATGTGGCCAAGATCACCACAACACCTACACCTAGGTTGACTTTTAGGCTTAGCATCACCCTCTTGATCAACTCTGAATTCTTTGCTATCTTCTGAGGAGAATTGAATCCCAACATCCACACTAGCATGCCTTTTAATCACTGTACTTCCATGCTTATGGCAACAATTCATATGGGCTATTGATACACATATCTCACCCTCCACTTGCCTCTCACGACTATAGGAACCTAGGTCTCTTGATGCAATTGTTTTATACTTGTCAAGCTCCTCTCTCAAGGCTCTAACATATGCACTCATCATGGTCATTTGGTCCCTGTGGTAGCTACGGTCACGCTCAAGCATTTTACACATTTCACTTATCTCATCTTTTAGCTGTGGCACCTCTTGCAACAGATAACCACTCACTAGACTGGCTAGCTCTCTAGTTTGCCTCACTTCCAAATGGGCTTGTTCTTTCTCTATCTTCATTAAGGACATCTTACCAAGGTATTCTCTTATCTCCTTGTCAGGATCAAATGTTGATTGGCTAGAACGATCTTCCATAAAATCGCTCTCGTGCTATTCCTCCATAGTCATTTCGGTTCTCTCTCAAGTGGCCACAATCTCTTCACTCAAGAACACCATATAGTCTCTAGGTAAAGTTTGCTCTGAGGCCACTAGCACTAGGTCACTCATCAACCCAACTTCATCTAAGATCCATCAATGGAAGTACTCTCATAACAAGTCCCTAGACTCATAGTCCTCTGACATCTAGACCAGAGTTGGAAGCATGCAAAATATATGCATTGGGATTACCCATAGCCTATCAAAGACTAGCTCCCTCCCGGCGAACGCACCAAAAAATGACTAGCCTTCCACTCCCTAAGTCCAACAGCTACTAATGCGTCCTAAACTATACTAATGCGTCCTAAATCAGTGCTAAACACACTCACTTGTCTAAACAAACGCGCTAAAACTTACGCTCACCCTGCAAAACTAAAATATATCTAAGTCATCGCTCTTATGATGCTGGGTTGGAATTCTTTTTAAGACAATCTTTCTAACACACACGGGACAGTGTCTTTTAATGTATAAAACCAATCACTTGACACAGCAGAGTCTTGAAATAATATTTTATTAAAATGATCCTCTCTCTAACCCTTTCTATGCTCCTAATATGCACTAAACACACACAGAGAGACTGAAATCAAACAATATCAAACTTTTAATATTTACTTTCTCTCGCTCTCTCTACACAGACACAAGAAAGCTCCTCTCACTACCTAGGTAGTGAGCTACTCTCTCCTCGACTCTACAGACACACTCTCTTACTACACACAGGCACACTAGCTCACACACACTAGTATCTAATCGCACTAACACTAACCACTACTCAGACAATAAACAGAAATTCAAAAAGAACTTTCCAATGTGCAATTGGAATTAATTGGAAATGGGTATAAAGGACCTTAGCCTAAGGGTCTAGATTTTCAGAAATTTTTGGATTATGGTCCAATTAAGGTTCCTATGGGCCAATAGCATCAATCCATGTGTAGGGAGGAGATAAATCCAATTTTGTAAAAGAAGATACCCAAAAATGAGTAAATGCTCACATAAGATGAAGAGTTGAAAATGTACAAGGTTTATTAGTAAAAAACTATGAGCAATATTAAAAATATGAGATATTTTGGGTATAATGATTTCATATTGACCCTATGTAAGGAAGGGGAGTTCTTTAAAGGAGGTGCATATTTCACATAAGATGAAGAGTTGAAAATGTACAAGGTTTATTAGTAAAAAACTATGAGCAATATTAAAAATATGAGATATTTTGGGTATAATGATTCTATTTTGACACATATGTAAGGAAGGGGAGTTCTTTAAAGGAGGTGCGTATTTCACAAGCTTGAATGAGTTTTAAACTCATAAAAATTGAGATATTTCATCTCTCCTCTCTCCTCATTCAAGTCTAGTTCCAAAAAGTTAGCTTAACTGATCTAAAAATGGTCAAAAATTGACCAAACTGATTTGGAAAATTCTAGAATCAGTTTGTTTGGTTAGGAGCTCAATTTTTCCTATAAATAGAAGCCCACCCCTTGTTGAAAAATATATAGTGTTTATGCATCGTTACTCTACTCCACCTAAGCCAAGAACTATGAATTCATTAATAATTCATTAGTTTTTGGCACTTCCCTCTTTCTTCAATCCCCATTGGTGGCTCCATCAACATACTAAACCAATTGATTGGTTGGGGGCCTCTACCGTGAACAAAGAATCAAGAAAATTATAAGGTAAATGGTGAATTTTGATTCTTTTCTATAAATTCTCAATGTTTCTCTCTTCTCAACCCCTCTCAAGCTTGAGAAGCTTAATTGAAATATTTTTTTAATGCTATTGAGGTTAATTGATTAATGATAGTTAGGAATTACATAAAATTGATGAATGCTATTGAAGTTAATTGATTAATGATAGTTAAGAATTATATAAATTTCCATTTATGCTTAATTCAAATGGTTTTTATGTAATTTCTCTCTCTCACTCAATAAATGGTCATACTCATGACCCATTCTCAATCCAAATGAAGCTTTTCATAAAGCTTTTCCTTAATCCAAGATTAATCTATGCTTGAGGCCAAATTAATGGCTTTTTTCTATGCTTTTAGTTTATGTATATTGATGATTCAATCCATTATGGATTAACGATCCAATTAGAGTTCATTCTATTTATTTTCTTAATGATAAGCTTATCCCTTAGAAAATTTGAGATTTATCAGTCATAGCAGCGGAGCTATGGCAAAATTTTTATAAAAATTATGCATAAAATAATTTCATTCAAAGCATGAAAGAGGACTTCCTACCATATTCTAGGAATTATCATCCTAGATTAATTGAAAGATATTCATTGTAATCATAGAGAAATTGATTTTTATATTATGCATAATTGATTTTCATGCATAGAAGTATGTATAAAGGATAATTCTTTTTATATTAAAAGTGTTACTTTTATCATTTTTAATTTTCATGCATAGAAGTATGCATAAAGGAAAAAAATTTTATATCAAAAGTGTTACTTTTATCGTTTTTAATTTTTATGCATAGAAGTATGCATAAAGGATAATTTTTTTATATCAAAAGTGTTACTTTTATCATTTTTAATTTTCATGCATAGAAGTATGCATAAAGGATAATTTTTTTATATCAAAAGTGTTACTTTTATCATTTTTAATTTTCATGCATAGAAGTATACATAAAGGATAATTTTTTTATATCAAAAGTGTTACTTTTATCATTTTTAATTTTCATGCATAGAAGTATACATAAAGGATAATTTTTATATATTAAAAGTGTTACTTTTATCATTTTTCATTTTCATGCATAGAAGTATGCATAAAGGATAATTTTTTTATATCAAAAGTGTTACTTTTATCATTTTTAATTTTCATGCATAGAAGTATGCATAAAGGATAATTTTTTTATATCAAAAGTGTTACTTTTATCATTTTTAATTTTCATGCATAGAAGTATGCATAAAGGATATTTTTTATAGTAAAAGTGTTACTTTTATCACATTTGAAATTCTTGCATAGAGGTATGCATAAAAGATGATTATTATATTGTAAAAATGTTACTTTTGTCATAATTGGATTTCATGCATAGAGTTATGCATAAAAGATATTTTTATACTAAAAGTGTGATTTTCATCATAAATAGATTTTATGCATAAATTAGATGCATAAGAGAAATTCTTTTATTCTAAAAGTGTAATTCCTACTAAATTGAATTTATGCATAAGAAGATGCATAAAAGATTGATTTTAATTCAAAAGTGTCTTTCTCATCTAAATTGAATTTATGCATAAGAAGATGCATAAAAGATTGATTTTAATTCAAAAGTGTCATTCTCATCTAAAATGAATTTATGCATAGGAAGATGCATAAAAGATTGAATTTTAATTCAAAGTGTCATTCTCATTTAAAATGAATTTATGCATAGAAAGATGCATAAAATATTGATTTTTATTTCCAAAGCGTTAGTATCCTTAAATGGAATTTATGCATAATTAGATGCGTAAAGAAATTTTATATCAAATATAAGAATTCCCTTATATTCTATAAATAGATATGGGAAGGGATAGGATGCGATAAGAGATGTATGAGATGTGATAGACGTATATGAGAAGAGTTATGATGTGATAAGATGAGTTAAGATGTGATAAGATGTGTATGGGAAGTGATAGGATGTGAGAAGAGGTGTATGAGATGTGATAAGATGTGATAAGATGCGTATGGGAAGTGATAGGATGTGATAAGAGGTGTATGAGATGTGAAAAGATGTGTATGAGATGTGATAGAATGTGTTAAGATGAGTTAGGATGTATTAAGACGTGTATGGGACGAGGTAGAGAGTGTATCTGATGGGATAAGATGTATATGGGATGTGTTAGGGTGAGAATGGATGTAGTATGGATGTATGGATGTAGATACATGTGTAGTATGGATGTATGTATGTATGTGGATGTATGGATGTAGATACGGATATATGTATGTATGTGGATGTGGATGTATGAATGAGGATGTGAAAATGGATGTATGTATGTAGATGTGGATGTATGGATGTGAATGTGAATGAAGATGTGGATGTGGATGTATGGATGTAGATTCGGATGTAGATGTATGTATGTGAATGTGGATGTATGAATGAGGATGTGAAAATAGATGTATGCATGTAGATGCGTATGTATGAATGTGAAATTGGACGTATGTATAATGTGGATGTATGAATGAGGATGTGAAAATAGATGTATGCATGTAGATGCGTATGTATGAATGTGAAATTGGATGTATGATGTGGACGTACGAACATGGATATGTATGTAGAATAATGAATGTGAATGTGTATGTGAAATAATGTGTAGTCTATATGAGTGAATGGATGAGAATGAGTACACATTGAATGGAACAGGGAATAAGTAATGTGGTCCGAGAGTGGATAATGTGGAAAGACGAGAGTTCGTTATAGAAACTGTATTTTGTGAACTGTTTGTAAATGAATGTTTTATGTCAAGAATGCTGGGGAAGCATTTTGACCGTCTTGTGGATTAAGGTCAAGGAGACCTAACTGATAAAGTTGCAACTGCTGTGACGGAGAGTCAATGGAGGACGTCTCGCGTAGCAAGGTCGGCCGAGGTCTTGACCAGCCTCGGTTCGATCTAAATGGTGAGCTTCCGGTACGGTGGATTAGGGACCAAGGAAGCGGCCTATGAGTGAAGCGCTAGGTCAGGCTACTTCCGCTGCTAGCACCCCGAATCCGTTGCGCGGTGGAAACAGGGATCTTACGGTTGGTATCAGAGCAGGTTTTGAAAGCTAATAAAGATAATTAAATTCTTATCTGAAATTGGTAATAAGAATTCAGAAACAGCATTTTCATAATGTATTTTCATTCCGTAAGCTTCTTTAATAAAGAAATTTTAATCAAAGAAATTGTTTTTATAGATGGAAGTTCCCCATTTATCTGGTATTCCCGACCTCACCCAATCTCAAGATATGATTGCAATTGCCTTCGAGCATCTCATCTCTTCCGCTTCGACACGAACAAGCCGAGCAAGACTCGCATGCCATTTCGAGGAATTATATTTTCCTAACCTAGTGGAGAGACAACAGCATAAGTGGTTTGCAGGGCTATATATCCACGCCTCTTACAACCGGCGTGCAATGCTGAGACAGAACCTCTCATTGGCCATGATTTTGATAAAGCTGAAAATGACGCGTGGTGTCATTCTATATCTTTCAACGCCTCAAAATTTCAGACTTGCTTGCCGAGTTTATAGACTCCTTAGTCAATTTATCCCTAAGGAGAAAATAATAGCTCCCTTCGCAGTTAGAGAACTTATGTAACAGGGCATGACTATGGCCCAGTACGGTCCTCTTATATGTCTTTCGAGGAGATTTTGAACTCAGAGCCGAGTTGCTCTATGTACATATTGCAACTTTTATATAAATAAAGAAACGTTTTCCGGTTAAAAAATTCCTGTTGAATAAATGATTGTTTATGGCGAACGATCTGCTGCTGATAAAGAAAAAAAAAATCTGTTATCGGACATATGTCATAGATCTCCATTAAGATCTTGTCTTGTATAAGAAATTGTTTTCCGAACTCTTAAGTCTTAGGATCTCGTGAATAATATCAAAATAAAAATTTAATAATATATAAATTTTGGCAGAATCATGAGACGAGGAAACCGTGGTCGTCAGCCAGACCCTGTCTCTGAAGATGACGAGGTTGACCTTGATGTTCGCAAGGCTCTTCATAGGTCTCAGCCAGGACCCTTCAAAGGAGAAGGGGAGAACCTGGGTGAGGCTGTGGAGAAATGGGTGGAAACCTTGGAAGAGTATTTTGACGTCACAGGATACAATCATCAGAGCAATTGGCTAATAAAGATCAACTGAGAAGCCAAATATGTCAAAAATTTATCAAGAAACACAAAAAGGTTGTAATTGTGTGATATAATTCATACAATTTGATATTCAAACTGAAAAATTTGTAATTGGGTTTTCAGATGGAAGTACCGCAATTGTATGGAACCCTGACTTGCTTGAGGCCTAGACATGATGGTATCTATCTTATAGTTCCAAGTATCATGACTACCCGTATATACCGAGAGTATAACTGCAGCTCTTTACTGATAGTATATACGAGTAAATCTAAGACTTGAAATTATAAGCGTTATGCTATCCAGATGATGATTTCGAATGTGGTTGATATGATTTTTAATTATATTTGAGAATTGATGAATTGATTTGGATTCTGATTGAAAAAATGATGATTTTTGAAATTTAGTTGAAATATTATAACCTGAGCGAAACCACAATGAGGATGAATGGGACGAGTCTCTGTGATGATACTCATAACTAGAATGATGATAATGATTTCAGCAAATCACTATGAGATTAGTGGATTGTGCTGTCAAATTGCTACTGTTAACACTTGTCACAGTAGATCAAGTTAAGGGATGACAAATTGATAACTTACTTAACTGAAATTCCCGTGGAGGAATATTCAGAAGGAAATTTTTCGGTCTAATGGACCATTATCGTAGGAATGATATGATCTAAATGAATTATTATTTAATGATGAGTTCTATATAAAGAATATTTAACCCAGTATTCTGTTGGGTTGACCAGAATCTAAGGAACCCAGAATAAATTGGATCTTAAGAAAAAGAGTTGTCCTCTACTTTGCGAGATGAGGACATCTCGCACCTTTTTAAGTGGGGTAGAAGTTTGTAAGATTCCTCCCCCCAACCTTCGAGGTATACAGGAGTAAGAATCTCTCTTTCTGATCTTAAAATTATTCCCTCTCTAAAATAAAAGAAAGATTCTGTTTAAAAAGGGAAGACACTTTCCCCAGAATACCTTCTCAAGAGTCCCACCTGTTTTAAGGATTCAGAACAATGAGTTCAGAAGTGAAAATCGGTGTTTTGGATACCAAGGTTTTGGTCTTCATTCGAGTACGGCCCAAAAGAAGTTCTTTACCTCTTGAGGAGTATAAGAAGTTATCCCCAGATATTGTGGACCTTATCTGAATTCAAAGAAAGTAGGTGACTTAGCCTACGAGCTTCTTTTATCTCCTCATCTCGAAGTTCTTAATGCCTTCTATAGAAAAATGTGCCAAACCCAAATCATGGAAAGACAGTAAAACTTCAGTGGCAAGTTACCGTTGGCTTCTAAGTTACGCTAGCTCCTTCCTTTATATAAATTTTAACTTTTACTTGTCGCTCACAGTAATCTTACTCCCATCGATCTCCTTTCTTTCTTAATCTCCTTCATGGCTTGGCAACAGGAACTAGTTTTATCCATAATGATTCCTCACCTTCAAGATGCAAGCGAGTCTGTGAAGAAAAATTTTATAGAACAGTATGAGCACTCACTTTTTCCTCAATTGGGAACGTCTGTAGCTCAGACCAAATGGCGGACCTATCAAGACATAACTAGGGTAACACCTTGGGGTCAGCAGCACTTTCGCAACAATGTCCTCTTGGCCATGGTTATTGAAGCCTTGGGTTTGGGTCCCCGATACTACTGCGTCATGAGATCAAGGCATCTTGGGTTTTCTGAGCGGGTCTTCTTACTGGCGTGTTTTCTTCCTCATCAGAAGATATGCCTTTACCCCGTTTTTGGCTTGCCTCTTAGAGGTCCTTTTGTTAGATCACCTCATACCACTGAGATAGGTGTGGCAATAACCAACAGAATTATTCCCATAGATGAGTTACCTTATACGTGCGCAGCTTGTGAGTGCTACTTTTGTGATCATATGATGGACGGGCTTATGGAAGTGTAAAGAGTTCTTCTATCTTTACTGTATATGTTCCAAGAATTAATAAAGTTTAAATCTTGTTCTTGTCTTGACCCTTACTCTCTTTGAGATTTTTTTTAATTGGTGGTTAATCTTAATTAAAAATTTTCTCTCAGTCTCTTACTTGTGCATCTTGCGAAATTACCCCCAGTTTGCGAGATGAGGGCATCTCGCATTTTTCAAGTGGGAGAGAATGTAAGATTCCTCTCCAGCCTCTCAAAATGTCTAGCATCTTCCCCTGTAATCACAATCCCTCTTCAGAAATATAAAAGACTTGTTTCTAACTGTTTTAATCTAGAGAGAGAAAATATTCTAGAGAGAGAATATTCAGATTTTTAATATTTTTGGATAGAAAATTATCTCATCTTATTAAAATAAGTTCCCTTGAAACAGAAATTCAAAAAGAACTTTCCAATGTGCAATTGGAATTAATTGGAAATGGGTATAAAGGACCTTAGCCTAAGGGTCTAGATTTTCAGAAATTTTTGGATTATGGTCCAATTAAGGTTCCTATGGGCCAATAGCATCAATCCATGTGTAGGGAGGAGATAAATCCAATTTTGTAAAAGAAGATACCCAAAAATGAGTAAATGCTCACATAAGATGAAGAGTTGAAAATGTACAAGGTTTATAGTTGAAAATGTACAAGGTTTATTAGTAAAAAACTATGAGCAATATTAAAAATATGAGATATTTTGGGTATAATGATTTCATATTGACACTATGTAAGGAAGGGGAGTTCTTTAAAGGAGGTGCATATTTCACATAAGATGAAGAGTTGAAAATGTACAAGGTTTATTAGTAAAAAACTATGAGCAATATTAAAAATATGAGATATTTTGGGTATAATGATTCTATTTTGACACATATGTAAGGAAGGGGAGTTCTTTAAAGGAGGTGCATATTTCACATGCTTGAATGAGTTTTAAACTCATAAAAATTGAGATATTTCATCTCTCCTCTCTCCTCATTCAAGTCTAGTTCCAAAAAGTTAGCTTAACTGACCTAAAAATGGTCAAAAATTGACCAAACTGATTTGGAAAATTCTAGAATCAGTTTGTTTGGTTAGGAGCTCAATTTTTCCTATAAATAGAAGCCCACCCCTTGTTGAAAAATATATAGTGTTTATGCATCGTTACTCTACTCCACCTAAGCCAAGAACTATGAATTCATTAATAATTCATTAGTTTTTGGCACTTCCCTCTTTCTTCAATCCCCATTGGTGGCTCCATCAACATACTAAACCAATTGATTGGTTGGGGGCCTCTACCGTGAACAAAGAATCAAGAAAATTGTAAGGTAAATGGTGAATTTTGATTCTTTTCTATAAATTCTCAATGTTTCTCTCTTCTCAACCCCTCTCAAGCTTGAGAAGCTTAATTGAAATGGTTTTTGAATGCTATTGAGGTTAATTGATTAATGATAGTTAGGAATTACATAAAATTGATGAATGCTATTGAATTTAATTGATTAATGATAGTTAAGAATTATATAAATTTCCATTTATGCTTAATTCAAATGGTTTTTATGTAATTTCTCTCTCTCACTCAAGAAATGGTCATACTCATGACCCATTCTCAATCCAAATGAAGCTTTTCATAAAGCTTTTCCTTAATCCAAGATTAATCTATGCTTGAGGCCAAATTAATGGCTTTTTTCTATGCTTTTAGTTTATGTATATTGATGATTCAATCCATTATGGATTAACGATCCAATTAGAGTTCATTCTATTTATTTCCTTAATGATAAGCTTATCCCTTAGAAAATTTGAGATTTATCAGTTATAGCAGCGGAGCTATGGCAAAATTTTTATAAAAATTATGCATAAAATAATTTCATTCAAAGCATGAAAGAGGACTTCCTACCATATTCTAGGAATTATCATCCTAGATTAATTGAAAGATATTCATTGTAATCATAGAGAAATTGATTTTTATATTATGCATAATTGATTTTCATGCATAGAAGTATGTATAAAGGATAATTCTTTTTATATTAAAAGTGTTACTTTTATCATTTTTAATTTTCATGCATAGAAGTATGCATAAAGGAAAAAAATTTTATATCAAAAGTGTTACTTTTATCATTTTTAATTTTTATGCATAGAAGTATGCATAAAGGAAATTTTTTTTATATCAAAAGTGTTACTTTTATCATTTTTAATTTTCATGCATAGAAGTATGCATAAAGGATAATTTTTTTATATCAAAAGTGTTACTTTTATCATTTTTAATTTTCATGCATAGAAGTATACATAAAGGATAATTTTTTTATATCAAAAGTGTTACTTTTATCATTTTTAATTTTCATGCATAGAAGTATACATAAAGGATAATTTTTTTATATCAAAAGTGTTACTTTTATCATTTTTCATTTTCATGCATAGAAGTATGTATAAAGGATATTTTTTTTATATCAAAAGTGTTACTTTTATCATTTTTAATTTTCATACATAGAAGTATGCATAAAGGATAATTTTTTTATATCAAAAGTGTTACTTTTATCATTTTTAATTTTCATGCATAGAAGTATGCATAAAGGATAATTTTTTTATATCAAAAGTGTTACTTTTATCATTTTTAATTTTCATGCATAGAAGTATGCATAAAGGATATTTTTTATAGTAAAAGTGTTACTTTTATCACATTTGAAATTCTTGCATAGAGGTATGCATAAAAGATGATTATTATATTGTAAAAATGTTACTTTTGTCATAATTGGATTTCATGCATAGAGTTATGCATAAAAGATATTTTTATACTAAAAGTGTGATTTTCATCATAAATAGATTTTATGCATAAATTAGATGCATAAGAGAAATTCTTTTATTCTAAAAGTTTAATTCCTACTAAATTGAATTTATGCATAAGAAGATGCATAAAAGATTGATTTTAATTCAAAAGTGTCTTTCTCATCTAAATTGAATTTATGCATAAGAAGATGCATAAAAGATTGATTTTAATTCAAAAGTGTCATTCTCATCTAAAATGAATTTATGCATAGGAAGATGCATAAAAGATTGAATTTTAATTCAAAGTGTCATTCTCATTTAAAATGAATTTATGCATAGGAAGATGCATAAAATATTGATTTTTATTTCGAAAGTGTTAGTATCCTTAAATGGAATTTATGCATAATTAGATGCGTAAAGAAATTTTATATCAAATATAAGAATTTCCTTATATTCTATAAATAGATATGGGAAGGGATAGGATGCGATAAGAGATGTATGAGATGTGATAAGACGTATATGAGAAGAGTTATGATGTGATAAGATGAGTTAAGATGTGATAAGATGCGTATGGGAAGTGATAGGATGTGAGAAGAGGTGTATGAGATGTGATAAGATGTGATAAGATGCGTATGGGAAGTGATAGGATGTGATAAGAGGTGTATGAGATGTGAAAAGATGTGTATGAGATGTGATAGAATGTGTTAAGATGAGTTAGGATGTATTAAGATGTGTATGGGACGAGGTAGAGAGTGTATCCGATGGGATAAGATGTATATGGGATGTGTTAGGGTGAGAATGGATGTAGTATGGATGTATGGATGTAGATACATGTGTAATATGGATGTATGTATGTATGTGGATGTATGGATGTAGATACGGATATATGTATGTATGTGGATGTGGATGTATGAATGAGGATGTGAAAATGGATGTATGTATGTAGATGTGGATGTATGGATGTGAATGTGAATGAAGATGTGGATGTGGATGTATGGATGTAGATTCGGATGTAGATGTATGTATGTGAATGTGGATGTATGAATTAGGATGTGAAAATAGATGTATGCATGTAGATGCGTATGTATGAATGTGAAATTGGACGTATGTATAATGTGGATGTATGAATGAGGATGTGAAAATAGATGTATGCATGTAGATGCGTATGTATGATGTGGACGTACGAACATGGATATGTATGTAGAATAATGAATGTGAATGTGTATGTGAAATAATGTGTAGTCTATATGAGTGAATGGATGAGAATGAGTACACATTGAATGGAATAGGGAATAAGTAATGTGGTCCGAGAGTGGATAATGTGGAAAGACGAGAGTTCGTTATAGAAACTGTATTTTGTGAACTGTTTGTAAATGAATGTTTTATGTCAAGAATGCTGGGGAAGCATTTTAACTGTCTTGTGGATTAAGGTCAAGGAGACTTAACTGATAAAGTTGCAACTGCTGACGGAGAGTCAATGGAGGACGTCTCGCGTAGCAAGGTCGGCCGAGGTCTTGACCAGCCTCGGTTCGATCTAAATGGTGAGCTTCTAGTACGGTGGATTAGGGACCAAGGAAGCGGCCTATGAGTGAAGCGCTAGGTCACCTGCGAAGGATCCTAGAGGGTGCTGACCATACGGTGCTCGGGCTCTGGGTCGCCGAAGATACCCACACGTGCGTCGTGGAAGATATTGGAGCAAGGAATAAGAGTTGTTTTCTAAAACCGGGCATGGATCTGGTTGATTGACCTTGCTGGTCCTCAACGGATGAGTCCATGGCTCTTTTATATGGATCTGTGGGTTGATCTTGCTGATCTTCCACGAAGGTTCCATTCTATTATATGAATATATTGCCGGTTACTATGAGCTAGGAACTATGGAAAAGGCCCCTGAGTGAACAGGTGGTGAGCGTTCTGGTTACCAATGATGTCATAAGTATACCGATGAATGAATGACTGGAAATAAGGATTCAACCAGAGACTTAGGATTGTCATCAGTGATATAATGGTTTCATTAAAGGATTGTTTTAAAGTTAGCTGATGCTAAGAAAAAGGCAATTTCATATTGGGTGTGTAAGTGGTGTGACTAGTTTTATGTTTGCATGAACTTCCGGTTAGGGGGCCTTGGAACTCTTTTCCTTGTTACCCGGGACAAAACCTAACCTAATTCTTAATTGGATCCCATCACTACAGTGGTTGGGCGGTTGGCTAACCCATGGGACTGGATAGGGTTAGGCTGGACTGATGGATCCGTAAATCAAGACTCAATTTCTGTTATTACGATAGATGAAGTAAATCCCGGATAGTAATTGTTCTATGGATAGGAATCAACGGCTGTGCCTCTTGATGGGGAAAAAAGCGTTGATCCCAATGATCCAAGTGCAAGTTTCGTCCTTGATGGGGAAAAAAGCGTTGATCCCAATGATCCAAGTGCAAGTTTCGTCCGTGATTCAAGTACCTTTAAAGGTGCAGTCGGATCAGTTTGATCAGTAATGGTCTTGACTACGTTAGAGTAAAAAGTTATCCTGGTGGAATCGCCCGTGCTTTCCGGATAAAGGAAGTTTTTCCGGATTCGGTTTTGGAAAAACCGACGGATTAGTCTTTTGTCCGGATATCCGTAGACGAGGCCCCGAGTGTGGGACCCTGGCCCGCGCAAGAAAGGCTACTTCCGCTGCTAGCACCTCGAATCCGTTGTTTGCGCGGTGGAAACAGGGATCTTACACTACACACACGTACCTACTTGCTACAGACACTCTAACACACTAAACAAGCACTCACACTAAAATTAACGAACACTAATAAACACACACACACTAAAACTAACACTAGTACTCTAGCACTCACAATAACACTAACACTAGCGAACACAAGCACTAACTAACACATACATATAACTACACTAACATCTAATCCAACACTCTGCTACACTCTTTACAAGATAACGACACTAACACACTAATAACTATCACACATACACAAATTCACACACAACGGCAAACACACACTAATAAACATAACACTCACGCACACTTATTGTAATTTGTCACACTAATCAATTAATTATAGGAAATTAACAGTTTTTAACATGCAGAATAATAATTTATTAAATCTTAAATGCTAACTTGCACACACACACTTATCAGCACATCAATTTACTCTCTCTCTAACTTTCTTTAACTTTCACATTCTCTGTTTCTGTTTTCTGTTTTTTAAATTGGTTCTTAATTTAAGTTTATTTAATCGATTAAATTATTAAAATTTCTTATGGTCCTTACTTCTTCTCTTCTCTGGTTTTTCGAGGACAGCAAATCGAAATCTTTCTCCCTCTCTCTCTCTTTTTTCCTTCTTCTGCAACCTCTTCTCTGCTCCTCTTCTTCCACCTTTTATTGCAGGCTTCGATTCTCTCTCTCTCTCTCTTGCTCTTCTGACTAAGGCATAGCCATTAAGTCCAGCGTTTTTTTCTCTCTTCCAATTCCTATGGCTGCCCAATTGGCTATGGATAGCAACGCAGACCCTCTCCCTCTTACTCCTCTTGTGCTACCCTATTCCTAAGGTGCTGCCCCACACACAACAAACTCCAGCGATTTCCTCCCTTCTCTATCTACGCATACTCCAGCGATTTCCCTCTCTGATTTTGCTACTCGGCTGCCCACGCTATCGAAACTGCGCTTATTCTCTCTCTCTCTTCCTTGGCTAACCCGCACACAAGAGATCTCTCTGCCCAACTCTCCCTCTTCTCCTCTAACTTACACGCTCCTTCTCCCTCTTCTCATGCGCCTGCAGGCCTCCCCCATCGCGGGTCTTCTGCCCCCTCTTCACACTGGTCCCTTCTCTCCTCTGCCGGCTGGTGCATCCGGGTGGCGCCCCCACCTCTTCTCCTTCCTGCTCATCCTCCTCCATCCGCAGTGCTCGCCATGCATTCGGTTCCTCTTCTCCCTTGGCGCCTTCCCCCCTCTTCACTGGCGGGTCTCGCCCCCCCGGTTGCTCTCGAGTCTCTGCTGGCTCCTTCTCAACCAACCCATACCTTTTCAAATCCCCCTTTATTTTAATTAGAACTTTATTTATGCATGGCCCCCCTAGCCCCGATTCACACCACTATCACTTCCTCACTGGACACACACTCGCACACTATCCTACCTAGACCCACACCCTTTCGAAATAGGCACGCAAGACCATAGCCAATACCAAACAGTCACAACTCGGATGGAAATGCACATAGCAAAGTCTGGGTGGCCGCCCATACGACAAAATGTGTATCCTAATGAATCCAAGATCGGACGAAGCTTTGCATTGACCGCATGGCCAATAATTCCACAAAGAATAGGTCCAGATGAGTTCGCAACGGAAACCCAAATCTATCCTCAAAGAAAGATGCAGTTACAAAACTACATCATGGTCATCTCTACCATGTATGACAGCAGTGAACACATATTACAACATTGTCACTAGCGTCCTCCATGTCTAATAACACGTATAGATCTAAGTATGAGCCTAGACTTGACCTCATCTTCTCTCTCTTCCACTTCTTCTTTATAACGACCAAGCAGTTTAACCAGATTCTAATGGCATCTTCCAATCAGCAAGCAATTACACATGCAAATGCGTCACACCAAAATCATAACAATCACGCCACAATATGCAATGATTTATGTCTTAATGCAGCTAAGATGACCCATGCAGATCCCAAATAGTCCCCAAAAGTTACAAATTTGTGCCAAATCCAAGGGTCTACATTCCTTCCCCACTGAAATGTGAAGTCATCCTCGACGAACAAACACTAGCACTGATCGATCATGACTTATTAGAACTTAACCATCTGGATGAGAGTAGTGGCCCATGGACGTGCTCTCAATCAAGAGGTCAAGAACTAAAAAGACATACAGAACAATCATGGAAAGCTTAAACCGCTGCTCCTCTGCATCGCTGCAGCACCTCAGCGTGTTTTTAAAAAATACTCTCCCCTTCTCAATTGCGAACGTCCTCGTGAGCACCTGAAAAACAAAAACACTTCCATAGTAAAAATGCTCAGGATAAACCACAAAAATACACCAAAATATCACAAATCTCAAGCCCACAAGGGATAAGTCACCAAGCATCAAATAAAAGTAATCTCAGTACTCTAAACCAACACCTTCATAATAGCAACCACTTCCTCAGTTGGAAAGGTCAACAAATCAAAAATTGTGAGCTAGACCAGTCATAACCCTCAATAGGAAAGGTAAGGTCAACCGTTAATGTGACCACAGTCAACTTGCTAAGTCTAGATAATTATGTTATTGCTGTTTAATCGCGAGAGCTATCAATGCTGGTCTCTGGTCTGAAAAGAGGCTATTTCCCAAAAAACGCCCAATTCCAAATATGATAAAGGCAATCACTCTAGTGATGGTCATCGCCTAATTTTATTCCCAAGTACAACATACATACATATACCACATCACAATGGTGACCATCCTAAGATAGAACAGGCATCGACCCTGGTTCCTCATTATCCACAAGGCCTTCTCGAGGAATCTACCAGTCTACCCTAGGCATGGCTATCCCGCACCAACCCAAGGCATCGGCTCGGGGCCCTAGCAAAGCTAGAGGGACTCCCCCCACCTACCAAAGACCAATACGGCGATAGACCCACAACACAACATGCAATTTTTTTTTATTTTATTAGTTTTTTTCTTTTTTTCCTTTCTTTTTTTTCGCCATTTCTTTTGGATTCGTCTTTTCGTGAGTTTTTTCTGTATTTTCCAGTCACGATGTGTCTTTCCTTTTTTTTTTTCTTCTGTTTTTTTTTTTGACATGCATAAAGAACTGGCAAACCAAACATTCCCCTTCCCAGGCTCATCACACAGTGAAACATTCCTTTAGAATACCAGAAATCAGGTGTTAAAGAGGATTAAGCCCACTAGAAAGACCAGACACTTGCCTATACAAGCTACATCCATCAGATTAAGAGCATAACCACAACTATCAAGCATTAGAAAGCACTATGTTCACATTAAAAGAGGATCTCCACCGTACCCAATGTAGTCAATATCTAGCTAGGTCACAACTTATGATTGGTAAACCGAACCAAAAGAGGAGGTGGAGTCAAGACTATAGCAGGTCGTAGGCCTAGAGTACAGAAATCACCCTATTTAATAACCAATGACTTAATCACTTCTCTCAATAACAAGCATGAATTGACCAATTTTTTTGAATTAAATCATGTGAACATTGGAAAGGAAACACCTGTTTATTTGCCTTCATTGGTTTCTCATCAAGCAAGCTTCAATAGCCATCAACACATATCCTCAGCAGCTACAAGCAAAACACCAGCCTCTGAAGTCCTGAATATTCCTGCAAAATAGGTAAGACCACACCCTTCCCTAACATAGGGTATTTCCTCTCACACTTGATTGGGAACTCTTACAAACTAACTGTCGAAATCAACTCTCAACTTCACTTCTGCACTCGTCACGTCGCTTGCTCCATCTACTTATCAATTCACTCCTACAAACTTCTCCTCCTCACCACTCCTCACGCTCCGACTAGTAACAACTCCCCATATCTTCTTCATTTCTCAGTCAAACATATAAATTGGAAAAATCAGCCTTGACACTTAGTCTTTCAAAAGCTCCCACTCTTTATGAAAGAGAAATCACACATCTCGCTTACAAGCACCACCATAAGGACTACCCCCAACAAAGAGTTTAGCATATATCTCCTTCCTCTCTCATGATCTCCAACAAACTCCATCTCTCCATCGATGTCATGTTTTTTTTTCCTATTTTGTTTGTTTTTTTAATTTTCTTTTTCTTCATGGATTGCAGGCATCTACATGCTACAGTCACCTACTTCTGTTTGCAAAGAGCTTCAGTGTCCTAGACATAGACCATGCCTCTACCACAAGCATCTATATGTCATCCAACCACCTACTCTCAAACAAACGCTACGGTTCCCTACACATGGGTCATGCCCGCTCCACTTCACACATTTTTTCACTTGTTATGGCTTACAAGCATCTATACATCTTTCAGACACCTAATCTTTAGTAAAAACCCTCAGCATCCTACACATAGACCATGTCCTTTTGACAAACATCTATATGTAATTCAGACAAGAGCTCACTAAAACAACTACAGTGTCCTAAATGTCGACCATGCCCTAACCACTACGCACATTATATCTATAACGATGCACAGCTTTTAGTTTCACGGCTCTCTTCTCTCCACATGATCTAGCAATATGGCCTTCTATACCACACTGCCTACACTTAGGTCGATATTTTGACTTCAAAATCCTCTCTTCATTCCTTCTGGATACCTCTTCACATTCTAGGGCAGATGGACTCTCCTTTCTTACACACTCAATACTATCAGGTCTATTGCTCACTTCTCTCCATTGTTCACCCCAAGAATCACTATTGGCTTTGGGCACTACACTTACGTTCTTCTTTACACATGATTTAGCAATGTGTCCAAGATCACCACAACACCTACACCTAGGTTGACTTTTAGGCTTAGCATCACCCTCTTGATCAACTCTGAATTCTTTGCTATCTTCTGAGGAGAATTGAATCCCAACATCCACACTAGCATGCCTTTTAATCACTTTACTTCCATGCTTATGGCAACAATTCATATGGGCTATTGATACACATATCTCACCCTCCACTTGCCTCTCACGACTATAGGAACCTAGGTCTCTTGATGCAATTGTTTTATACTTGTCAAGCTCCTCTCTCAAGGCTCTAACATATGCACTCATCACGGTCATTTGGTCCCTGTGGTAGCTACGGTCACGCTCAAGCATTTTACACATTTCACTTATCTCATCTTTTAGCTGTGGCACCTCTTGCAACAGATAACCACTCACTAGACTGGCTAGCTCTCTAGTTTGCCTCACTTCCAAATGGGCTTGTTCTTTCTCTATCTTCATTAAGGACATCTTACCAAGGTATTCTCTTATCTCCTTGTCAGGATCAAATGTTGATTGGCTAGAACCATCTTCCATAAAATCACTCTCGTGCTATTCCTCCATAGTCATTTCGGTTCTCTCTCAAGTGGCCACAATCTCTTCACTCAAGAACACCATATAGTCTCTAGGTAAAGTTTGCTCTGAGGCCACTAGCACTAGGTCACTCATCAACCCAACTTCATCTAAGATCCATCAATGGAAGTACTCTCATAACAAGTCCCTAGACTCATAGTCCTCTGACATCTAGACCAGAGTTGGAAGCATGCAAAATATATGCATTGGGATTACCCATAGCCTATCAAAGACTAGCTCCCTCCCGACGAACGCACCAAAAAATGACTAGCCTTCCACTCCCTAAGTCCAACAGCTACTAATGCGTCCTAAACTATACTAATGCGTCCTAAATCAGTGCTAAACACACTCACTTGTCTAAACAAACACGCTAAAACTTACGCTCACCCTGCAAAACTAAAATATATCTAAGTCGTCGCTCTTATGATGCTGGGTTGGAATTCTTTTTAAGACAATCTTTCTAACACACACGGGACAGTGTCTTTTAATGTATAAAACCAATCACTTGACACAGCAGAGTCTTGAAATAATATTTTATTAAAATGATCCTCTCTCTAACCCTTTCTATGCTCCTAATATGCACTAAACACACACAGACAGACTGAAATCAAACAATATCAAACTTTTAATATTTACTTTCTCTCTCTCTCTACACAGACACAGGAAAGCTTCTCTCACTACCTAGGTAGTGAGCTACTCTCTCCTCAACTCTACAGACACACTCTCTTACTACACACAGGCACACTAGCTCACACACACTAGCATCTAATCGCACTAACACTAACCACTACTCAGACAATAACTAACTAATATGTTTCTACACACACGTACCTACTTGCTACAGACACTCTAACACACTAAACAAGCACTCACACTAAAATTAACGGACACTAATAAACACACACACACTAAAACTAACACTAGTACGCAAGAATCCTTAGAGGTAGATAGCTCTAATGAGTCATAGAAAGACAAGCTTGTTGTACCCCATGAGATCACTATCACCCCCACAATTCAACTAAATAAGCTCGAACAATACTTTGAAGGTGAAAAACTCAATGCGGTATTACCGATAACCCTCTAGGTCACACCAATCCTGGACGAGGGAGTAGGAGTGAGCAGTATTACAAAACAATGCTGGGAAAAATGGGGAGCACCCGCCATGAATGACACCACATTGCTAGTCAAACTTGCTGACGGAGCCACGGCTAGGACCCATTGGTTTATGGAAGGATTTGAAAATAAAGATCCTTGGAACTACTTACCGCCACACCTTTATGGTGATGAACTTTGGATGTCAATCTGTTTCATATGACTGCATCCTTGGGCAACCATGATTCATGAGGGAATCCAAAATTATCCATGATTGGGATACTGAACACATCTACATCCGAAGGAAAGATCATACAATAAAGGATAACCTATACAGAGGACTTAGTAACAACAACTAGGTCCATTGCAGCTCATCTGTGTCAAACATGCCACAAGACACTAGATGATGAAAAGGATAGTGAGGAATGTGCACCTCTTCCGGAGCCAGAAGACTCTAAGAATTGGATGCATATCCTCGCTACCTTGGACATACTTCCTAGACACACGGGAAGAAGGTTTGCTATGGCAAATAGGCAGGAGATCACATCTCTATACATGATTAACATTGTATACATGCCTAATGTTGCCACTCAAGAACTTAAAGAGGCCATTAATGCAGAACCATCAAGGGAAACACGCTCCCAAAGGACTCGCAAGCCTTATGGATTTCTTGGGCCAGAACAATATGTCTTCCCTAAAAATTAAGACACCCACTGGCTAAAGTATGTTGGGATAGTTGAAGCACATGAACCCTTCAATAACCAAATATAGTAAAAGGAGTTTGCCAATAGCTCCCTTCTGGTCCACATGGTCACCCCAAAGCCAATGGAACCCATGGATCCCAAACCTGAACCAGAAAAGCTTTGTTGCTCTGCACCCACAACACATAATAAGAAGTTAGTGCTTGCAGAAAGAGAAGTCAAAAGACAAGTAGAAAAATAAAGCACTAGGCAGAAGAGACCAAACAGGTTCCCAATATCTCATTAGGCCAATGCCTCAATTTATAGAGTTTACATCCAAGCATTTAATCCCATTGATTTCTCCTTGATTCACTCCACCTCTTTTGCTTGATTCTCTCCACCTCTTTTGCTTGATTCTCTCCACATCTCCCACAATATCTCCACACTTCCTAAATCTTCTCATGCTACCCTTTATTCTCTCCTAGTAGATTCTTCTCACCTTTTCACAGGTTCTCTCACATTTACAAATTCTCTTTTACAGCCTCTAGCCAAGGGCTTGTTCCTGCATACACCCTATTCACTTGTATATTTCAACACCTCCCCTCAAGTGAATACTCCTAGCACACCTGGACCCTATACCAAGTTTCCCTCTTACTTGATAGTCCGTCTAGCACACCTCCCCTCAAGTGAACAATCTTAGCACACCTGGACCCTATACCAAGTTTCTCTCTTACTTGATAGTCCCTGACCAGTGCCTCAAGTCCCTAAACTCATAGTCATTGACACACTCTCTCTCTATGTGTCCAAGGCTACTACAAGTGCCCGCGACCTTGACTAAAGTGCTCACACATACATCTACCACGTGGCCTACATCATCGATGGCTCAAAGGTGGTTTTACTTTGTTGGGGCAGGTTACATGGGTTGTGGGGTCTCTCTCTATCTCTCTCTCTCTGAGATTTTCACATGGCTCCTCACTCTTTGGAGCCTCACATCTTCTCTTGTCTTCAGTCTTCTTGTCGTGGCAGCTTCTCTTCACGTGTCCATGTCTTCCTCTTCTTCCAGTCTTCTTGTGGAAGCTTCTCTTCTCGTGTCCATGTCTTCCTTCAATGCTTCCTTTAGCTTTTCTTCTTGGTGTGGATCCTCCTCTTGGAAAGAGATGTTCTTCTTCTTTCATGGATGGGGCCATGAGCTTGTCCGTCAGTTCTTGCTCCATGTGAGCAACATGGAGCAATGCTTTGTTGACAGTTCTTTTGGGCTTTTGATGTTTATCTTGTGTCATTATGCAATGTAAACCCAAATCTATGTGGGAGGTCTTACCTCTTGCCTTATTCTGGACAAGGCCATTGTCTGATCCCATTTTTACACTGATATAATGTGCCCAATGCATAATGCATATGGCATTCATTCTTATGCACATTCCCAAATGCAACTTGGTTGTGAATAATCTTGAATTTGAGTGTGATTTGCAGGCATTAACCAAGGGTTAAATGCAAAATGATGATTACCACAAATTTATCAGCATAATAAATCAAGGGTAACCAATTTGTACAAAATGGTTGGAGTATCAAACTAACTCTGAATTGCAATCTGAAGTTATAGGAATTTGTATCAGATACCTAATGGTTAATTTGAACCCTGAATTGCACCAAAATATAGTGATTAGTACTAATTAATCACTGATTAGCAAATTAATCCTTTATTTTATATTGAGAAAACAGAGTATGCGGGGAGCCTAGATCTGAGGCCTTAGAGTTCAAATGAGTTCAAATGCTTTCAAATCCATCAATAGCAATTAGTCTAGTAGAGGATTAAGCCAAGAAACACAAGATTTGACCAAACATTCAATTCTTAATCTCTATTTTACCAAAGTCACCTGCACATTTGATGAAGAGCTTGGATCTCACTGTAGACTTGATCAAATCAGATTCTGACTTCACCAGCTTGTAGAGCATGCTTGAAAACCCCCAGGGCTAAGAGGAATTAGATCAATTTGATTTGGAATAGACAAGATCTGTAATTTCTTCAAAAAATACTGCGCTGGAAAAAAACACGATTTCTCCTAGATGCGCCAGTAGTTTGCGCTTCTGATTGGCTTGGTTAGAGCACCATTGAGTTAGCTATCTTGAGCTAGAAGGTTTTGGGCTAATGTTGAGTCTACAAGGAGAGGGAGCTCCTCCACTGGCTGGGGGTACAGAGGGTTAGTTGAAAATAACTAAAAAATTGATTATTTTCTAATTATAATTAACTAGATAATGGGCTCATAAACTTGATGGATTCTAGGCTAGGCTCTGAGTAATTAACTAATAGCTTAATGTAGGCATGGATAATCAAAAACCAGCAAATTCTCATCAGGCCAATGCCTCAATTTATAGAGTTTACATCCAAGCATCTAATCCCACTAATTTCTCCTTGATTCACTCCACCTCTTTTGCTTGATTCTCTCCACCTCTCCCAGAATATCTCCACACTTCTTAAATCTTCTCATACTACCCTTTATTCTCTCCCACTAGATTCTTCTCACCTTTTTACAACTTCTCTCACATTTACAGATTCTCTTTTACAGCCTCTAGCCAAGGGCTTGTTCCCGCCGCACATACCCTATTCACTTGTATATTTCAACAACCTATGATCTCCTTCCAATAACAGTTCCCAAATTTTAATATAGGACTTAGAAACATGACATAAGCATTCAACACTAAATTGCAGATATCAATTCTGTTATGGAAGGGAACTTTCAAACCTTCCCACTTCTTCAATTTCTCCACAAACCTGTTAATATCCCACATGACCAATTGTTTATTTTAGTTAGTCCAACCCCAAAAGGTAGCCCAAGCAGTCTAACAATGTGACCATTTTGTACCACCTCACATGTAAGATTCCTCCCCAGCCTTCGAGGTATACAAGAGTAAGAATCTCCCTTTTTGATCTTATAATTATTCCCTCTCTAAAATAAAAGAAAGATTCTGTTTAAAAAAAGGAAGACCCTCTCCCTAGAATACTTCTCAGGAGTCACGCATGTTTTAAGGATTCAGAACAATGAGTTTAGAAGTGAAAATCGATGTTTTGGATACCAAGGTTTTGGTTTTCATTCGAGTACGGCCCAAAAGAAGTTCTTTATCTCTTGGGGAGTATAAGAAGTTATCCCCCAGATATTGTGAGCCTTATATCTGAATTCAATGAAAGTAGGTGACTTAGCCTACAAGCTTCTTTTATCTCTTCATCTCAAAGTTCTTAAAGCCTTCTATAGAAAAATGTGCCAAACCCAAATCATGGAAAGACGGTAAAACTTCAGTGGCAAGATACCGTTGGCTTCTAGGTTACGCTAGCTCCTTCCTTTATATAAGTCGTAACTTTTACTTGTCGCTCACAGTAATCTTACTTCCATCGATCTCCTTTCTTTCTTAATCTCCTTCATGGCTTGGCAACAAGAATTAGTTTTATCCATGATGATTTCTCACCTTCAAGACGCAAGCGAGTCTGTGAAGAAAGATTTTATAGAACAGTATGAGCGCTCACTTTTTCCTCACCTAGGAACTTCTGTAGCTCAGACCAAATGGCGGACCTATCAAGACATAACTAGGGTAACACCCTAGGGTCAGCAGCACTTTCGTAACAATGTCCGCTTGGCCATGGTTATTGAAGCTTTGGGTTTGGGTCCCCGATACTACTGCATCATGAGATCAAGACATCTTGGGTTTTCTGAGTGGGTCTTCTTACTGGCATGTTTTCTTCCTCATCAGAAGATATGCCTTTACCCCGTTTTTGGCTTGCCTCTCAGAGGTCCTTTTGTTAGATCACCTCATACCACTGAGATAGGTGCGGCAATAACCAACAGAATTATTCCCATAGATGAGTTACCTTATACGTGCGCAGCTTGTGAGTGCTGCTTTTGTGATCATATGATGGACGGACTTATGGAAGTGTAAAGAGTTCTTCTATCTTTACTGTATATGTTCCAAGAATGAATAAAGTTTAAATCTTGTTCTTGTCTTGACCCTTACTCTCTTTGAGACTTTTTTATTTGGTGGTTAATCTTAATTAAATTTTTCTCTAAGTCTCATGTTCGTGCATCTTGCGAAATTATCCCAAGTTTGCGAGATGAGGACATCTCGCGTTTTTCAAGTGGGAGAGAATGTAATATTCCTCCCCAGCCTCTCAAAATGTCCAGCATATTTTCCTGTAATCAATTCCCTCTTCAGAAATATAAGAGATCTTGGTTTTGCCTGTTTTGGCATAGAGAGAGAAAATATTCTAGAGAGAGAATATTCAGATTTTGAATATTTTTGGATAGAAAAATATCTCATCTTATTAAAATGAATTCCCCTGAAACAAAAATTCAGAAAGAATTTTCCAATGTGCAATTAGAATTAATTGGAAATGGGTATAAAGGACCTTAGCCTAAGGGTCTAGATTTTCAGAAATTTTTGGATTATGGTCCAATTAAGGTTCCTATGGACCAATAGCATCAATCCATGTGTAGGGAGGAGATAAATCCAATTTTGTAAAAGAAGATACCCAAAAATGAGTAAATGCTCACATAAGATGAAGAGTTGACTATGTACAAGGTTTATTAGTAAGAAACTATGAGTAATATCAAAAATATGAGATATTTTGGGTATCCAAAAATGAGTAAATGCTCACATAAGATGAAGAGTTGAAAATGTACAAGGTTTATTAGTAAAAAACTATGAGAAATATTAAAATTATGAGATATTTTGGGTATCCAAAAATGAGTAAATGCTCACACAAGATGAAGAGTTGAAAATGTACAAGGTTTATTAGTAAAAAACTATGAGCAATATTAAAAATATGAGATATTTTGGGTATAATGATTCCATTTTGACACATATGTAAGGAAGGAGAGTTCTTTAAAGGAGGTGCATATTTCACATGCTTGAATGAGTTTTAAACTCAAAAATAATGTGATATTTTTATCTCTCCTCTCTCTTGAACCAAACCAAATCAAAATGGAACCAAAAACCGAATCAAAAAGGAACCAAACTAGGTCCAAATCTAGTCCAAATTCAACCAAACTGAATTTAGAAAATTCTAGAATTTAGTTAGCTTTGGTTAGAGCTTCCCTCTCCTATAAATAGAACATGAGTCCTTTGAAAAAAATAGAAGAATTTTACTATACTAGAGTTATGTTGAAATAATGCTAATTTCTACTATTCTCTAAAATTATCTCCAAATTGAAGAAATTGGAGCTTCCCTCTTTCTTCAATCCCCATTGGTGGCTCCATCAACATACTTAACCAATTGATTGGTTGGGGGCCTCTACCGTGAACAAAGAATCAAGCAATTTGTAAGGTAATTAGTGAATTTTGATCATTTTCTATAATTTCTCAATGTTTCTCTCTTCTCAACCCCTCTCAAGCTTGAGAAGCTTAATTGGAATGGTTTTTGAATGCTATTGAAGTTAATTGATGAATGGTAGTGAAGAGTTACATAATTTGATGAATGCTATTGAAGTTAATTGATTAATGATAGTTAAGAATTATATAAATTTTCATTTATGCTTAATTCTAATGGTTTTTATGTAATTTCTCTCTCTCACTCAAGAAATGGTCATACTCATGACCCATTCTCAATCCAAATGAAGCTTTTCATAAAGCTTTTCCTTAATCCAAGATTAATCTATGCTTGAGGTCAAATTAATGGCTTTTTTCTATGCTTTTAGTTTATGTATTTCATGAATATTGATGATTCAACCCATTATTGGGTTAATGATCCAATTAGAGATCATTCTAATCATTTTCTTAGTGATAAGCTTTATCCTTCAAAATAAATTGAGATTTATCAGTCATAGTAGCGGAGCTATGGCAAAATTTTTATAAAAATTACACATAAAATAATTTTATTCAAAGCATGAAAAGAGAACTTCCTACCATATTCTAGGAATTATCATCCTAGATTAATTGAAAGAATTTTATTGTAATCATGGAGAAATTGATTTTTATGTTATGCACAATTGATGATTATTTTATTTTAAAAGTGTTACTTTTATCATATTTGGATTTCATGCATAGAGGTATGCATAAAAGAATTATTATTTTAATATAAAAGTGTTTCTTTTATCATATTTGGATTTCATGCATAGAGGTATGCATAAAAGTTGATTATTTTATTATAAAAGTGTTTCTTTGCATAAAAGAATGGAATTTCAATTCAAAAGTGTTTTTCTCATCCAAATTGAATTTATGCATAGGAAGATGCATAAAAGATTGAATTTTAATTCAAAAGTGTCATTTTCATTTAAAATGAATTTATGCATAGGAAGATGCATAAAAGATTGACTTTTATTTCGAAAGTGTTAGTCTCCTTAAATGGAATTTATGCATAAATAAATGTGTAGAGAAATCTTATATAAGAATTCTCCTGTATTCTATCAAAAATTTATCAAGAATCAAAAAGGTTGTAATTGTGTGATATAATTCATAATATTCAATCTGAAAATTCATAAATTAGTAATTGGGTCTTCAAATGGAAGTACCGCAATTGTATGGAACCCTGACTTGCTTGAGGCCTAGACATGATGGTATTTACCTTATAGTTCCAAGTATTATGACAACCCGTATATACCGAGGGTATAACTGCAGCTCTTTACCGGTAGTATATACGAGTAAATCTAAGACTTGAAATTATAAGCGTTAATGCTATCCAGATGATGAATTCGAATGTGGTTGATATGATTTTAATTTTGTTTGAGAACTGATGAATTGATTTGGATTCTGATTGAAAAATGATGATTTCTGAAGTTTAGTTGAAATATAATAACCTGAGCAAAACTACAATGAGGATGAATGGGGCGAGTCCCTGTGATGATAAATGATAATGATTTCAGCAAATCACTATGAGATTAGTGGATTGTGCTATCAAATTGCTACTGTTAACACTTGACCGTTAGATCAAGTTAAGGGATGATAAATTGAATTTATGCATAGGAAGATGCATAAAAGATTGACTTTTATTTCGAAAGTGTTAGTCTCCTTAAATGGAATTTATGCATAAATAAATGTGTAGAGAAATCTTATATAAGAATTCTCCTGTATTCTATATATAGATATGGGAAGTGATAGGATGTGATAAGAGGTGTATGAGATGTGATAAGATGTGATAAGATGTGTATGGAAAGTGATAGGATGTGATAAGAGGTGTATGAGATGTGATAAGATGTGATAAGATGTGTATGGAAAGTGATAGGATGTGATAAGAGGTGTATGAGATGTGATAGGATGTGATAAGATGTGTATGAGATGTGATAGGATGTGATAAGAGGTGTATGGGATGTGATAAGATGTGTATGGAAAGTGGTAGGATGTGATAAGAGGTGTATGAGATGTGATAGGATGTGATAAGATGTGTATGAGATGTGATAGGATGTGATAAGAGGTGTATGGGATGTGATAAGATGTGATAAGATGCATATAAGATGAGTTAGGAAGTGATAAGATGAGTCAAGATGTGATAAGATGTGTATGAGATGAGGTAAGAAGTGTATGTGATGGGATAAGATGTATAAGGGTTATGATAGGGCAAGAATGGATGTAGATACGGATGTGGATGTATGTATGAATGAGGATGTGAAAATGGATGTATGCATGTAGATGTGGATGTATGCATGTGAAAGTGGAAGTGGATGTGGATGTATGGGTGTAGATACGGATATGGATATATGTATGTGGATGTGGACGTATGAATGAGGATGTGAAAAATGATATATGCATGTAGATGTGGATGTATGGATGTGAATGTGGATGTGGATGTGGATGTATGGATATGGATATGGATGTGTATGTATGAATGTGGATATGGGATGTGGATGTATAAATGAGGATGTGAAAATGGAGGTAAGCATGTAGATGTGGATATATGTATGTGAATGTGGATGTGGATGTGGATGTATGGATGTGGATATGGATGTGTATGTATGAATGTGGATATGGGATGTCGATGTATAAATGAGGATGTAAAAATGGATGTATGCATGTAGATATGGATGTATGGATGTGAATGTGAATGTGTATGTGAATTAATGTGTCGTCGATATAAGGAAATGGATGAGAATGAGTACACATTGAATGGAATGTGGAATAAGTAATGTGGACTAAGGAGGGATAATGTGGAAAGACGAGAGTTCGATTTAGAAACTGTATTTTGTGACTGTTTGTAAATGACTGTTTTATGTCAAGAATGCTGGGGAAGCATTTTGACCGTCTTGTGGATTAAGGTCATGAAGACCTAACTGTTAAAGTTGCAACTGCTGACGGAGAGTCAATGGAGGACGTCTCGCGTAGCAAGGTCGACCGAGGTCTTGACCAGCCTCGGTTCGATTTAAATGGTGAGCTTCCGGTACGGTGGATGAGGGACCAAGGAAGCGGAGTGAAGCGCTAGGTCACCTGCGAAGGATCCTAGAGGGTGCTGACCATACGGTGCTCGGGCTCTGGGTCGCCGAAGATACCCACACGTGCATCGTGGAAGATATTGGAACAAGGAATAAGAGTTGTTTTCTGAAACCGGGCATGGATCTGGTTGATTGACCTTGCTGGTCCTCAACGGATGAGTCCATGGCTCTATTATATGGATCTGTGGGTTGATCTTGCTGATCTTCCACGGAGATTCCATTCTGTTATATGAATATATTGCCGGTTACTATGAGCTAGGAACTATGGAAAAGGCCCCTGATGAGTGAACAGGTGGTGAGCGTTCTGGTTGCCAATGATGCCATAAGTATACCGATGAATGAATGACTGGAAATAAGGATTCAACCAGAGACTATGAGGATTGTCATCAGTGACATAATGGTTTCATTAAAGGATTGTTTTAAAGTTAGCTGATGCTAAGAAAAAGGCAATTTCATATTGGGTATGTAAGTGGTGTGACTAGTTTTATGTTTGCATGAACTTTCGGCTAGGGGGCCTTGGAACTCTTTTCCTTGGTACCCGGGACAAAACCTAACCAAATTCTTAATTGGATCCCATCACTACAGTGGTTGGGCGGTTGGCTAACCCATGGGACTGGATGGGGTTAGGCTGGACTGATGGATCCGTAAATCGAGACTCAATTTCTGTTATTACGATAGATGAAGTAAGTCCCGGATAGTAATTGTTCTATGGATAGGAATCAACGGCTGTGCCTCTTGATGGGGAAAAAAGCGTTGATCCCAATGATCCAAGTGCAAGTTTCTTCCCTGATCTGACCGACTATCTTTATAGGTGCAGTCGGATCAGTTTGATCACTAATGGTCTTGACTACGTTAGAGTAGAAAGTTATCCTGGAGGAATCGCCCGTGCTTTCTGGATAAGGGAAGTTTTTCCGGGTTCAGTTTTGGAAAAACCGACGGATTAGTCTTTTGTCCGGATATCCGTGGACGAGGCCCCGAGTGTGGGACCCTGCCTCGCGCTAGAAGTGCTACTTCCGCTGCTAGTACCCCGAATCCGTTGCGCGGTGGGAACGGGGATCTCACAGTTAGATGAGGAGGTAAAAAGAATCAACGGCTATGCCTCTTGATGGGGAAAAAAGCGTTGATCCCAATGATCCAAGTGCAATTCTCTTCCCTGATCTGACCGAGTATCTTTATAGGTGCAGTCGGATCAGTTTGATCACTAATGGTCTTGACTACGTTAGAGTAAAAAGTTATCCTGGAGGAATCGCCCGTGCTTTCCGGATAAGGGAAGTTTTTTCGGGTTCGGTTTTGGAAGAACCGACAGATTAGTCTTTGGTCTGGATAACCATGGACGAGGCCCCGAGTGTGGGACCCTGCCTCGTGCTAGAAACCCGAATCCGTTGCGCGATGGGAACGGGGATCTCACAGTTGGTATCAGAGCTTTTTGGTCACTGAGGATCAACCGAGAAGCCAAATATATCAAAATTTATCAAGAATCAAAAAGGTTGTAATTGTGTGATATAATTCATAATATTCAATCTGAAAATTCATAAATTAGTAATTGGGTCTTCAAATGGAAGTACCGCAATTGTATGGAACCCTGACTTGCTTGAGGCCTAGACATGATGGTATTTACCTTATAGTTCCAAGTATTATGACGACCCGTATATACCGAGGGTATAACTGCAGCTCTTTACCGACAGTATATACGAGTAAATCTAAGACTTGAAATTATAAGCGTTAATGCTATCCAGATGATGAATTCGAATGTGGTTGATATGATTTTAATTTTGTTTGAGAACTGATGAATTGATTTGGATTCTGATTGAAAAATGATGATTTCTGAAATTTAGTTGAAATATAATAACCTGAGCAAAACTACAATGAGGATGAATGGGGCGAGTCCCTGTGATGATAAATGATAATGATTTCAGCAAATCACTATGAGATTAGTGGATTGTGCTATCAAATTGCTACTGTTAACACTTGACCGTTAGATCAAGTTAAGGGATGACAAATTGAGAACTTACTTGACTGAAATTCCCGTGGAGGAATGTTCAAAAGGAAATTTTTCGGTCTAATGGACCATTATCATGTTAAAGATATGAATGATATGATCTGAATGAATTGTTATTTAATGATGAGTTCTAAGGGATATTTATCCCAGTATTCTGTTGGGTTGACCAGAATATAAGGAACCCCAGAATAAAATTGGATCTTAAGAAAAAGAGTTGTCCTCTACCTTGCGAGATGAGGACATCTCGCACTTTTTTAAGTGGGGTAGAATGTAAGATTCCTCCCCAGCCTTCGAGGTATACAAGAGTAAGAATCTCCCTTTTTGATCTTATAATTATTCCCTCTCTAAAATAAAAGAAAGATTCTGTTTAAAAAAAGGAAGACCCTCTCCCTAGAATACTTCTCAGGAGTCACGCATGTTTTAAGGATTCAGAACAATGAGTTCAGAAGTGAAAATCGATGTTTTGGATACCAAGGTTTTTGTTTTCATTCAAGTACGGCCCAAAAGAAGTTCTTTATCTCTTGGGGAGTATAAGAAGTTATCCCCCAGATATTGTGAGCCTTATATCTGAATTCAATGAAAGTAGGTGACTTAGCCTACAAGCTTCTTTTATCTCTTCATCTCAAAGTTCTTAAAGCCTTCTATAGAAAAATGTGCCAAACCCAAATCATGGAAAGATAGTAAAACTTCAGTGGCAAGATACCGTTGGCTTCTAGGTTACGCTAGCTCCTTCCTTTATATAAGTCGTAACTTTTACTTGTCGCTCACAGTAATCTTACTTCCATCGATCTCCTTTCTTTCTTAATCTCCTTCATGGCTTGGCAACAAGAATTAGTTTTATCCATGATGATTTCTCACCTTCAAGACGCAAGCGAGTCTGTGAAGAAAGATTTTATAGAACAGTATGAGCGCTCACTTTTTCCTCACCTAGGAACTTCTGTAGCTCAGACCAAATGGCGAACCTATAAAGACATAACTAGGGTAACACCCTGGGGTCAGCAGCACTTTCGTAACAATGTCTGCTTGGCCATGGTTATTGAAGCTTTGGGTTTGGGTCCCCGATACTACTGCATCATGAGATCAAGACATCTTGGGTTTTCTGAGCGGGTCTTCTTACTGGCATGTTTTCTTCCTCATCAGAAGATATGCCTTTACCCCATTTTTGGCTTGCCTCTCAGAGGTCCTTTTGTTAGATCACCTCATACCACTGAGATAGGTGCGGCAATAACCAACAGAATTATTCCCATAGATGAGTTACCTTATACGTGCGCAGCTTGTGAGTGCTGCTTTTGTGATCATATGATGGACGGACTTATGGAAGTGTAAAGAGTTCTTCTATCTTTACTCTATATGTTCCAAGAATGAATAAAGTTTAAATCTTGTTCTTGTCTTGACCCTTACTCTCTTTGAGACTTTTTTATTTGGTGGTTAATCTTAATTAAATTTTTCTCTAAGTCTCATGTTCGTGCATCTTGCGAAATTATCCCAAGTTTGCGAGATGAGGACATCTCGCATTTTTCAAGTGGGAGAGAATGTAAGATTCCTCCCCAGCCTCTCAAAATGTCCAGCATATTCCCCTGTAATCAATTCCCTCTTCAGAAATATAAGAGATCTTGTCTCTGCCTGTTTTGGCATAGAGAGAGAAAATATTCTAGAGAGAGAATATTCAGATTTTGAATATTTTTGGATAGAAAAATATCTCATCTTATTAAAATGAATTCCCCTGAAACAGAAATTCAGAAAGAATTTTCCAATGTGCAATTAGAATTATTTGGAAATGGGTATAAAGAACCTTAGCCTAAGGGTCTAGATTTTCAGAAATTTTTGGATTATGGTCCAATTAAGGTTCCTATGGGCCAATAGCATCAATCCATGTGTAGGGAGGAGATAAATCCAATTTTGTAAAAGAAGATACCCAAAAATGAGTAAATGCTCACATAAGATGAAGAGTTGACTATGTACAAGGTTTATTAGTAAGAAACTATGAGTAATATCAAAAATATGAGATATTTTGGGTATCCAAAAATGAGTAAATGCTCACATAAGATGAAGAGTTGAAAATGTACAAGGTTTATTAGTAAAAAACTATGAGAAATATTAAAATTATAAGATATTTTGGGTATCCAAAAATGAGTAAATCCTCACACAAGATGAAGAGTTGAAAATGTACAAGGTTTATTAGTAAAAAACTATGAGCAATATTAAAAATATGAGATATTTTGGGTATAATGATTCCATTTTGACACATATGTAAGGAAGGGGAGTTCTTTAAAGGAGGTGCATATATAAGGAAGGGGAGTTCTTTAAAGGAGGTGCATATTTCACATGCTTGAATGAGTTTTAAACTCAAAAATAATGTGATATTTTTATCTCTCCTCTCTCTTGAACCAAACCAAATCAAAATGGAACCAAACCGAATAAAAAAGGAACCAAACTAGGTCCAAATCTAGTCCAAATTCAACCAAACTGAATTTGGAAAATTCTAGAATTTAGTTAGCTTTGGTTAGAGCTTCCCTCTCCTATAAATAGAACATGAATCCTTTGAAAAAAATAGAAGAATTTTACTATACTAGAGTTATGCTGAAATAATGCTAATTTCTACTATTCTCTAAAATTCTCTCCAAATTGAAGAAATTGGAGCTTCCCTCTTTCTTCAATCCCCATTGGTGGCTCCATTAACATACTTAACCAATTGATTGGTTGGGGGCCTCTACCGTGAACAAAGAATCAAGCAATTTGTAAGGTAATTAGTGAATTTTGATCATTTTCTATAATTTCTCAATGTTTCTCTCTTCTCAACCCCTCTCAAGCTTGAGAAGCTTAATTGGAATGGTTTTTGAATGCTATTGAAGTTCATTGATGAATGGTAGTGAAGAGTTACATAATTTGATGAATGCTATTGAAGTTAATTGATTAATGATAGTTAAGAATTACATAAATTTCCATTTATGCTTAATTCTAATGGTTTTTATGTAATTTCTCTCTCTCACTCAAGAAATGGTCATACTCATGACCCATTCTCAATCCAAATTGAATTTATACATAGGAAGATGCATAAAAGAATGGAATTTCAATTCAAAAGTGTTATTCTCATCCAAATTGAATTTATGCATAGGAAGATGCATAAAAGATTGAATTTTAATTCAAAAGTGTCATTTTCATTTAAAATGAATTTATGCATAGGAAGATGCATAAAAGATTGACTTTTATTTCGAAAGTGTTAGTCTCCTTAAATGGAATTTATGCATAAATAAATGTGTAGAGAAATCTTATATAAGAATTCTCCTGTATTCTATATATAGATATGGGAAGTGATAGGATGTGATAAGAGGTGTATGAGATGTGATAAGATGTGATAAGATGTGTATGGAAAGTGATAAGATGTGATAAGAGGTGTATGAGATGTGATAAGATGTGATAAGATGTGTATGAGATGTGATAGGATGTGATAAGAGGTGTATGGGATGTGATAGGATGTGTATGGAAAGTGATAGGATGTGATAAGAGGTGTATGAGATGTGATAGGATGTGATAAGATGTGTATGAGATGTGATAGGATGTGATAAGAGGTGTATGGGATGTGATAAGATGTGATAAGATGCATATGAGATGAGTTAGGAAGTGATAAGATGAGTCAAGATGTGATAAGATGTGTATGGGATGAGGTAAGAAGTGTATGTGATGGGATAAGATGTATATGGGTTATGATAGGGCAAGAATGGATGTAGATACGGATGTGGATGTATGTATGAATGAGGATGTGAAAATGGATGTATGCATGTAGATGTGGATGTATACATGTGAAAGTGGAAGTGGATGTGGATGTATGGGTGTAGATACGGATATGGATATATGTATGTGGATGTGGACGTATGAATGAGGATGTGAAAAATGATATATGCATGTAGATGTGGATGTATGGATGTGAATGTGGATGTGGATGTGGATGTATGGATATGGATATGGATGTGTATGTATGAATGTGGATATGGGATGTGGATGTATAAATGAGGATGTGAAAATGGAGGTAAGCATGTAGATGTGGATGTATGTATGTGAATGTGGATGTGGATGTGGATGTATGGATGTGGATATGGATGTGTATGTATGAATGTGGATATGGGATGTGGATGTATAAATGAGGATGTAAAAATGGATGTATGCATGTAGATGTGGATGTATGGATGTGAATGTGAATGTGTATGTGAATTAATGTGTCGTCGATATAAGGAAATGGATGAGAATGAGTACACATTGAATGGAATGTGGAATAAGTAATGTGCACTAAGGAGGGATAATGTGGAAAGACGAGAGTTCGATTTAGAAACTCTATTTTGTGACTGTTTGTAAATGACTGTTTTATGTCAAGAATGCTGGGGAAGCATTTTGACCGTCTTGTGGATTAAGGTCATGAAGACCTAACTGTTAAAGTTGCAACTGCTGACGGAGAGTCAATGGAGGACGTCTCGCGTAGCAAGGTCAACCGAGGTCTTGACCAGCCTCGGTTCGATTTAAATGGTGAGCTTCCGGTACGGTGGATGAGGGACCAAGGAAGCGGCCTATGAGTGAAGCGCTAGGTCACCTGCGAAGGATCCTAGAGGGTGCTGACCATACGGTGCTCGGGCTCTGGGTCGCCGAAGATACCCACACGTGCATCGTGGAAGATATTGGAACAAGGAATAAGAGTTGTTTTCTGAAACCGGGTATGGATCTGGTTGATTGACCTTGCTGGTCCTCAACAGATGAGTCCATGGCTCTTTTATATGGATCTGTGGGTTGATCTTGCTGATCTTCCACGGAGATTCCATTCTGTTATATGAATATATTGCCGATTACTATGAGCTAGGAACTATGGAAAAGGCCCCTGATGAGTGAACAGGTGGTGAGCGTTCTGGTTCCCAATGATGCCATAAGTATACTGATGAATGAATGACTGGAAATAAGGATTCAACCAGAGACTATGAGGATTGTCATCAATGACATAATGGTTTCATTAAAGGATTGTTTTAAAGTTAGCTGATGCTAAGAAAAAGGCAATTTCATATTGGGTGTGTAAGTGGTGTGACTAGTTTTATGTTTGCATGAACTTCCGGCTAGGGGACCTTGGAACTCTTTTCCTTGGTACTCGGGACAAAACCTAACCAAATTCTTAATTGGATCCCATCACTACAGTGGTTGGGTGGTTGGCTAACCCATGGGACTGGATGGGGTTAGGCTGGACTGATGGATCCGTAAATCGAGACTCAATTTCTGTTATTACGATAGATGAAGTAAGTCCCGGATAGTAATTGTTCTATGGATAGGAATCAACGGCTGTGCCTCTTGATGGGGAAAAAAGCGTTGATCCCAATGATCCAAGTGCAAGTTTCTTCCCTGATCTGATCGAGTATCTTTATAGGTGCAGTCGGATCAGTTTGATCACTAATGGTCTTGACTACGTTAGAGTAGAAAGTTATCCTGAAGGAATCGCCCGTGCTTTCCGGATAAGGGAAGTTTTTCCGGGTTCAGTTTTGGAAAAACCGACGGATTAGTCTTTTGTCCGGATATCCGTGGACGAGGCCCCGAGTGTGGGACCCTGCCTCGCGCTAGAAGTGCTACTTCCGCTGCTAGTACCCCGAATCCGTTGCGCGGTGGGAACGGGGATCTCACAGTTAGATGAGGAGGTAAAAGGAATCAACGGCTATGCCTTTTGATGGGGAAAAAAGCGTTGATCCCAATGATCCAAGTGCAAGTCTCTTCCCTGATCTGACCGAGTATCTTTATAGGTGCAGTCGGATCAGTTTGATCACTAATGGTCTTGACTACGTTAGAGTAAAAAGTTATCCTAGAGGAATCGCCCGTGCTTTCCGGATAAGGGAAGTTTTTTCGGGTTCGGTTTTGGAAAAACCGACAGATTAGTCTTTTGTCTGGATATCCGTGGACGAGGCCCCGAGTGTGGGACCCTGCCTCGTGCTAGAAACCCGAATCCGTTGCGCGGTGGGAACGGGGATCTCACAGTTGGTATCAGAGCTTTTTGGTCAATGAGGATCAACCGAGAAGCCAAATATATCAAAAATTTATCAAGAATCAAAAAGGTTGTAATTGTGTGATATAATTCATAATATTCAATCTGAAAATTCATAAATTAGTAATTGGGTCTTCAAATGGAAGTACCGCAATTGTATGGAACCCTGACTTGCTTGAGGCCTAGACATGATGGTATTTACCTTATAGTTCCAAGTATTATGACAACCCGTATATACCGAGGGTATAACTGCAGCTCTTTACCGGCAGTATATACGAGTAAATCTAAGACTTGAAATTATAAGCGTTAATGCTATCCAGATGATGAATTCGAATGTGGTTGATATGATTTTAATTTTTTTTGAGAACTGATGAATTGATTTGGATTCTGATTGAAAAATGATGATTTCTGAAGTTTAGTTGAAATATAATAACCTGAGCAAAACTACAATGAGGATGAATGGGGCGAGTCCCTATGATGATAAATGATAATGATTTCAGCAAATCACTATGAGATTAGTGGATTGTGCTATCAAATTGCTACTATTAACACTTGACCGTTAGATCAAGTTAAGGGATGACAAATTGAGAACTTACTTGACTGAAATTCCCGTGGAGGAATGTTCAGAAGGAAATTTTTCGGTCTAATGGACCATTATCATGTTAAAGATATGAATGATATTGCTTAATTCTAATGGTTTTTATGTAATTTCTCTCTCTCACTCAAGAAATGGTCATACTCATGACCCATTCTCAATCCAAATGAAGCTTTTCATAAAGCTTTTCCTTAATCCAAGATTAATCTATGCTTGAGGTCAAATTAATGGCTTTTTTCTATGCTTTTAATTTATGTATTTCATGAATATTGATGATTCAACCCATTATTGGGTTAATGATCCAATTAGGGATCATTCTAATCATTTTCTTAGTGATAAGCTTTATCCTTCAAAATAAATTGAGATTTATCATTCATAGTAGCGGAGCTATGGCAAAATTTTTATAAAAATTACACATAAAATAATTTTATTCAAAGCATGAAAAGAGAACTTCCTACCATATTCTAGGAATTATCATCCTAGATTAATTAAAAGAATTTTATTGTAATCATGGAGAAATTAATTTTTATGTTATGCATAATTGATGATTATTTTATTTTAAAAGTGTTACTTTTATCATATTTGGATTTCATGCATAGAGGTATGCATAAAATTATTATTATTTTAATATAAAAGTGTTTCTTTTATCATATTTGGATTTCATGCATAGAGGTATGCATAAAAGTTGATTATTTTATTATAAAAGTGTTTCTTTTATCATATTTGGATTTCATGCATAGAGGTATACATAAAAATTGATTATTTTATTATAAAAGTGTTACTTTTATCATATTGAATTTCATGCATAGAGGTATGCATAAAAGTTGATTATTTTATTATAAAAGTGTTGCTTTTATCATATTTGAATTTCATGCGTAGAGGTATGCATAAAAGTTGATTATTTTATTATAAAAGTGTTGCTTTTATCATATTTGAATTTCATGCGTAGAGGTATGCATAAAAGTTGATTATTTTATTATAAAAGTGTTGCTTTTATCATATTTGGATTTCATGCGTAGAGGTATGCATAAAAGTTGATTATTTTATTATAAAAGTGTTGCTTTTATCATATTTGGATTTCATGCATACAGGTATGCATAAAAGTTGATTATTTTATTATAAAAGTGTTGCTTTTATCATATTTGGATTTCATGCATACAGGTATGCATAAAAGTTGATTATTTTATTATAAAAGTGTTGCTTTTATCATATTTGGATTTCATGCATAGAGGTATGCATAAAAGTTGATTATTTTATTATAAAAGTGTTGCTTTTATCATATTTGGATTTCATGCATAGAGGTATGCATAAAAGTTGATTATTTTATTGTAAAAGTGTTACTTTTATCATATTGAATTTCATGCATAGAGGTATGCATAAAAGATATTCTTTTTATACTAAAAGTGTGATTTTCATCATAAATGGATTTTATGCATAACTTAGATGCATAAGAGAAATTCTTTTATTCTAAAAGTGTAATTCCTACCAAATTGAATTTATGCATAGGAAGATGCATAAAAGAATGGAATTTCAATTCAAAAGTGTTATTCTCATCCAAATTGAATTTATGCATAGGAAGATGCATAAAAGAATCGAATTTCAATTCAAAAGTGTTATTCTCATCCAAATTGAATTTATGCATAGGAAGATGCATAAAAGATTGAATTTTAATTCAAAAGTGTCATTTTCATTTAAAATGAATTTATTCATAGGAAGATGCATAAAAGATTGACTTTTATTTCGAAATTGTTAGTCTCCTTAAATGGAATTTATGCATAAATAAATGTGTAGAGAAATCTTATATAAGAATTCTCCTGTATTCTATATATAGATATGGGAAGTGATAGGATGTGATAAGAGGTGTATGAGATGTGATAAGATGTGATAAGATGTGTATGGAAAGTGATAGGATGTGATAAGAGGTGTATGAGATGTGATAGGATGTGATAAGATGTGTATGAGATGTGATAGGATATGATAAGAGGTGTATGGGATGTGATAAGATGTGTATGAAAAGTGATAGGATGTGATAAGAGGTGTATGAGATGTGATAGGATGTGATAAGATGTGTATGAGATGTGATAGGATGTGATAAGAGGTGTATGGGATGTGATAAGATGCATATGAGATGAGTTAGGAAGTGATAAGATGAGTCAAGATGTGATAAGATTTGTATGGGATGAGGTAAGAAGTGTATGTGATAGGATAAGATGTATATGGGTTGTGATAGGGCAAGAATGGATGTAGATACGGATGTGGATGTATGTATGAATGAGGATGTGAAAATGGATGTATGCATGTAGATGTGGATGTATGCATGTGAAAGTGGAAGTGGATGTGGATGTATGGGTGTAGATACGGATACGGATATATGTATGTGGATGTGGACGTATGAATGAGGATGTGAAAAATGATATATGCATGTAGATGTGGATGTATGGATGTGAATGTGGATGTGGATGTGGATGTATGGATATGGATATGGATGTGTATGTATGAATGTGGATATGGGATGTGGATGTATAAATGAGGATGTGAAAATGGAGGTAAGCATGTAGATGTGGATGTATGTATGTGAATGTGGATGTGGATGTGGATGTATGGATGTGGATATGGATGTGTATGTATGAATGTGGATATGGGATGTGGATGTATAAATGAGGATGTAAAAATGGATGTATGCATGTAGATGTGGATGTATGGATGTGAATGTGAACGTGTATGTGAATTAATGTGTTGGCGATATAAGGAAATGGATGAGAATGAATGGAATGTGGAATAAGTAATGTGGACTAAGGAGAGATAATGTGGAAAGACGAGAGTTCGATTTAGAAACTGTATTTTGTGACTGTTTGTAAATGACTATTTTATGTCAAGAATGTTGGGGAAGCATTTTGACCGTCTTGTGGATTAAGGTCATGAAGACCTAACTGTTAAAGTTGCAACTGCTGACGGAGAGTCAATGGAGGACGTCTCGCGTAGCAAGGTCGACCGAGGTCTTGACCAGCCTCGGTTCGATTTAAATCGTGAGCTTCCGGTACGGTGGATGAGGGACCAAGGAAGCGGCCTATGAGTGAAGCGCTAGGTCACCTGCGAAGGATCCTAGAGGGTGCTGACCATACGGTGCTCGGGATCTGGGTCGCCGAAGATACCCACACGTGCGTCGTGGAAGATATTGGAACAAGGAATAAGAGTTGTTTTCTGAAACCGGGCATGGATCTGGTTGATTGACCTTGCTGGTCCTCAACGGATGAGTCCATGGCTCTTTTATATGGATCTGTGGGTTGATCTTGCTGATCTTCCACGGAGATTCCATTCTGTTATATGAATATATTGCCGGTTACTATGAGCTAGGAACTATGGAAAAGGCCCCTGAGTGAACAGGTGGTGAGCGTTCTGGTTGCCAATGATGCCATAAGTATACCGATGAATGAATGACTGGAAATAAGGATTCAACCAAAGACTATGAGGATTGTCATCAGTGACATAATGGTTTCCTTAAAGGATTGTTTTAAAGTTAGCTGATGCTAAGAAAAAGGCAATTTCATATTGGGTGTGTAAGTGGTGTGACTAGTTTTATGTTTGCATGAACTTCCGGCTAGGGGGCCTTGGAACTCTTTTCCTTGGTACTCGGGACAAAACCTAACCAAATTCTTAATTGGATCCCATCACTACAGTGGTTGGGCGGTTGGCTAACCCATGGGACTGGATGGGGTTAGGCTGGACTGATGGATCCGTAAATCGAGACTCAATTTCTGTTATTACGATAGATGAAGTAAGTCCCGGATAGTAATTGTTCTATGGATAGAAATCAACGGCTGTGCCTCTTGATGGGGAAAAAAGCGTTGATCCCAATGATCCAAGTGCAAGTTTCTTCCCTGATCTGACCGAGTATCTTTATAGGTGCAGTCGGATCAGTTTGATCACTAATGGTCTTGACTACGTTAGAGTAAAAAGTTATCCTGGAGGAATCGCCCGTGCTTTCCGGATAAGGGAAGTTTTTCCGGGTTCGAAAAACCGACAGATTAGTCTTTTGTCCGGATATCCGTGGACGAGGCCCCGAGTGTGGGACCCTGCCTCGCGCTAGAAGTGCTACTTCCGCTGCTAGTACCCCGAATCCGTTGCCCGGTGGGATCGGGGATCTCACAGTTGGTATCAGAGCTTTTTGGTCAATGAGGATCAACCGAGAAGCCAAATATATCAAAAATTTATCAAGAATCAAAGAGGTTGTAATTGTGTGATATAATTCATACAAATTGATATTCAATCTGAAAATTCATAAATTAGTAATTGGGTCTTCAAATGGAAGTACCGCAATTGTATGGAACCCTGACTTGCTTGAGGCCTAGACATGATGGTATTTACCTTATAGTTTCAAGTATTATGACGACCCGTATATACCGAGGGTATAACTGCAGCTCTTTACCGGCAGTATATATGAGTAAATCTAAGACTTGAAATTATAAGCGTTAATGCTATCCAGATGATGAATTCGAATGTGGTTGATATGATTTTAATTTTGTTTGAGAACTGATGAATTGATTTGGATTTTGATTGAAAAATGATCATTTCTGAAATTTAGTTGAAATATAATAACCTAAGCAAAACTACAATGAGGATGAATGGGGCGAGTCCCTGTGATGATAAATGATGATAATGATTTTAGCAAATCACTATGAGATTAGTGGATTGTGCTATCAAATTGCTACTGTTAACACTTGACCGTTAGATCAAGTTAAGGGATGACAAATTGAGAACTTACTTGACTGAAATTCCCGTGTGGAGGAATGTTCAGAAGGAAATTTTTCGGTCTAATGGACCATTATCATGTTAAAGATATGAATGATATGATCTGAATGAATTGTTATTTAATGATGAGTTCTAAGGGATATTTATCCCAGTATTCTGTTGGGTTGACCAGAATATAAGGAACCCCAGAATAAAATTGGATCTTAAGAAAAAGAGTTGTCCTCTACCTTGCGAGATGAGGACATCTCGCACTTTTTTAAGTGGGGTAGAATGTAAGATTCCTCCCCAGCCTTCGAGGTATACAAGAGTAAGAATCTCCCTTTTTGATCTTATAATTATTCCCTCTCTAAAATAAAAGAAAGATTCTGTTTAAAAAAAGGAAGACCCTCTCCCTAGAATACTTCTCAGGAGTCACGCCTGTTTTAAGGATTCAGAACAATGAGTTCAGAAGTGAAAATCGATGTTTTGGATACCAAGGTTTTGGTTTTCATTCGAGTACGGCCCAAAAGAAGTTCTTTATCTCTTGGGGAGTATAAGAAGTTATCCCCCAGATATTGTGAGCCTTATATCTGAATTCAATGAAAGTAGGTGACTTAGCCTACAAGCTTCTTTTATCTCTTCATCTCAAAGTTCTTAAAGCCTTCTATAGAAAAATGTGCCAAACCCAAATCATGGAAAGACGGTAAAACTTCAGTGGCAAGATATCGTTGGCTTCTAGGTTACGCTAGCTCCTTCCTTTATATAAGTCGTAACTTTTACTTGTTGCTCACAGTAATCTTACTTCCATCGATCTCCTTTCTTTCTTGATCTCCTTCATGGCTTGGCAACAAGAATTAGTTTTATCCATGATGATTTCTCACCTTCAAGACGCAAGCGAGTCTGTGAAGAAAGATTTTATAGAACAGTATGAGCGCTCACTTTTTCCTCACCTAGGAACTTCTGTAGCTCAGACCAAATGGCGGACCTATCAAGACATAACTAGGGTAACACCCTGGGGTCAGCAGCACTTTCGTAACAATGTCTGCTTGGCCATGGTTATTGAAGCTTTGGGTTTGGGTCCCCGATACTACTGCATCATGAGATCAAGACATCTTGGGTTTTCTGAGCGGGTCTTCTTACTGGCATGTTTTCTTCCTCATCAGAAGATATGCCTTTACCCCGTTTTTGGCTTGCCTCTCAGAGGTCCTTTTGTTAGATCACCTCATACCACTGAGATAGGTGCGGCAATAACCAACAGAATTATTCCCATAGATGAGTTACCTTATACGTGCGCAGCTTGTGAGTGCTGCTTTTGTGATCATATGATGGACGGACTTATGGAAGTGTAAAGAGTTCTTCTATCTTTACTGTATATGTTCCAAGAATGAATAAAGTTTAAATCTTGTTCTTGTCTTGACCCTTACTCTCTTTGAGACTTTTTTATTTGGTGGTTAATCTTAATTAAATTTTTCTCTAAGTCTCATGTTCGTGCATCTTGCGAAATTATCCCAAGTTTGCGAGATGAGGACATCTCGCGTTTTTCAAGTGGGAGAGAATGTAAGACTCCTCCCCAGCCTCTCAAAATGTCCAGCATATTCTCCTGTAATCAATTCCCTCTTCAGAAATATAAGAGATCTTGTCTCTGCCTGTTTTGGCATAGAGAGAGAAAATATTCTAGAGAGAGAATATTCAGATTTTGAATATTTTTGGATAGAAAAATATCTCATCTTATTAAAATGAATTCTCCTGAAATAGAAATTCAGAAAGAATTTTCCAATGTGTAATTAGAATTAATTGGAAATGGGTATAAAGGACCTTAACCTAAGGGTCTAGATTTTCAGAAATTTTTGGATTATGGTCCAATTAAGGTTCCTATGGGCCAATAGCATCAATCCATGTGTAGGGAGGAGATAAATCCAATTTTGTAAAAGAAGATACCCAAAAATGAGTAAATGCTCACATAAGATGAAGAGTTGACTATGTACAAGGTTTATTAGTAAGAAACTATGAGTAATATCAAAAATATGAGATATTTTGGGTATCCAAAAATGAGTAAATGCTCACATAAGATGAAGAGTTGAAAATGTACAAGGTTTATTAGTAAAAAACTATGAGAAATATTAAAATTATGAGATATTTTGGGTATCCAAAAATGAGTAAATGCTCACACAAGATGAAGAGTTGAAAATGTACAAGGTTTATTAGTAAAAAACTATGAGCAATATTAAAAATATGAGATATTTTGGGTATAATGATTCCATTTTGACACATATGTAAGGAAGGGGAGTTCTTTAAAGGAGGTGCATATTTCACATGCTTGAATGAGTTTTAAACTCAAAAATAATGTGATATTTTTATCTCTCCTCTCTCTTTAACCAAACCAAATCAAAATGGAACCAAACCGAATCAAAAAGGAACCAAACTAGGTCCAAATCTAGTCCAAATTCAACCAAACTGAATTTGAAAAATTCTAGAATTTAGTTAGCTTGGGTTAGAGCTTCCCTCTTCTATAAATAGAACATGAGTCCTTTGAAAAAAATAGAAGAATTTTACTATACTAGAGTTATGCTGAAATAATGCTAATTTGTACTATTCTCTAAAATTCTCTCCAAATTGAAGAAATTGGAGCTTCCCTCTTTCTTCAATCCCCATTGGTGGCTCCATCAACATACTTAACCAATTGATTGGTTGGGGGCCTCTACCGTGAACAAAGAATCAAGCAATTTGTAAGGTAATTAGTGAATTTTGATCATTTTCTATAATTTCTCAATGTTTCTCTCTTCTCAACCCCTCTCAAGCTTGAGAAGCTTAATTGGAATGGTTTTTGAATGCTATTGAAGTTAATTGATGAATGGTAGTGAAGAGTTACATAATTTGATGAATGCTATTGAAGTTAATTGATTAATGATAGTTAAGAATTACATAAATTTCCATTTATGCTTAATTCTAATGGTTTTTATGTAATTTCTCTCTCTCACTCAAGAAATGGTCATACTCATGACCCATTCTCAATCCAAATGAAGCTTTTCATAAAGATTTTCCTTAATCCAAGATTAATCTATGCTTGAGGTCAAATTAATGGCTTTTTTCTATGCTTTTAGTTTATGTATTTCATGAATATTGATGATTCAACCCATTATTGGGTTAATGATCCAATTAGGGATCATTCTAATCATTTTCTTAGTGATAAGCTTTATCCTTCAAAATAAATTGAGATTTATCAGTCTCATAGTAGCGGAGCTATGGCAAAATTTTTATAAAAATTACACATAAAATAATTTTATTCAAAGCATGAAAAGAGAACTTTCTACCATATTCTAGGAATTATCATCCTAGATTAATTGAAAGAATTTTATTGTAATCATGGAGAAATTGATTTTTATGTTATGCATAATTGATGATTATTTTATTTTAAAAGTGTTACTTTTATCATATTTGGATTTCATGCATAGAGGTATACATAAAAGAATTATTATTTTAATATAAAAGTGTTTCTTTTATCATATTTGGATTTCATGCATAGAGGTATGCATAAAAGTTGATTATTTTATTATAAAAGTGTTTCTTTTATCATATTTAGATTTCATGCATAGAGGTATGCATAAAAATTGATTATTTTATTATAAAAGTGTTACTTTTATCATATTGAATTTCATGCACAGAGGTATGCATAAAAGTTGATTATTTTATTATAAAAGTGTTGCTTTTATCATATTTGAATTTCATGCATAGAGGTATGCATAAAAGTTTATTATTTTATTATAAAAGTGTTGCTTTTATCTTATTTGAATTTCATGCATAGAAGTATGCATAAAAGTTGATTATTTTATTATAAAAGTGTTGCTTTTATCATATTTGAATTTCATGCATAGAGGTATGCATAAAAGTTGATTATTTTATTATAAAAGTGTTGCTTTTATCATATTTGGATTTCATGCATAGAGGTATGCATAAAAGTTGATTATTTTATTATAAAAGTGTTGCTTTTATCATATTTGGATTTCATGCATAGAGGTATGCATAAAAGTTGATTATTTTATTATAAAAGTGTTGCTTTTATCATATTTGGATTTCATGCATAGAGGTATGCATAAAAGTTGATTATTTTATTATAAAAGTGTTGCTTTTATCATATTTGGATTTCATGCATAGAGGTATGCATAAAAGTTGATTATTTTATTATAAAAGTGTTGCTTTTATCATATTTGGATTTCATGCATAGAGGTATGCATAAAAGTTGATTATTTTATTGTAAAAGTGTTGCTTTTATCATATTGAATTTCATGCATAGAGGTATGCATAAAAGATATTCTTTTTATACTAAAAGTGTGATTTTCATCATAAATGGATTTTATGCATAACTTAGATGCATAAGAGAAATTCTTTTATTCTAAAAGTGTAATTCCTACCAAATTGAATTTATGCATAGGAAGATGCATAAAAGAATGGAATTTCAATTCAAAAGTGTTATTCTCATCCAAATTGAATTTATGCATAGGAAGATGCATAAAAGAATGGAATTTCAATTCAAAAGTGTTATTCTCATCCAAATTGAATTTATGCATAGGAAGATGCATAAAAGATTGAATTTTAATTCAAAAGTGTCATTTTCATTTAAAATGAATTTATGCATAGGAAGATGTATAAAAGATTGACTTTTATTTCGAAAGTGTTAGTCTCCTTAAATGGAATTTATGCATAAATAAATGTGTAGAGAAATCTTATATAAGAATTCTCCTGTATTCTATATATAGATATGGGAAGTGATAGGATGTGATAAGAGGTGTATGAGATGTGATAAGATGTGATAAGATGTGTATGGAAAGTGATAGGATGTGATAAGAGGTGTATGAGATGTGATAGGATGTGATAAGATGTGTATGAGATGTGATAAGATGTGATAAGAGGTGTATGGGATGTGATAAGATGTGATAAGATGTGATAAGATGTGTATGGGATGTGATAAGATGTGATAAGAGGTGTATGAGATGTGATAGGATGTGATAAGAGGTGTATGAGATGTGATAGGATGTGTAAGATATGTATGAGATGTGATAGGATGTGATAAGAGGTGTATGAGATGTGATAGGATGGGATAAGAGGTGTATGGGATGTGATAAGATGTGATAAGATGTGTATGGAAAGTGATAGGATGTGATAAGAGGTGTATGAGATGTGATAGGATGTGATAAGATGTGTATGAGATGTGATAGGATGTGATAAGAGGTGTATGGGATGTGATAAGATGTGATAAGATGCATATGAGATGAGTTAGGAAGTGATAAGATGAGTCAAGATGTGATAAGATGTGTATGGGATGAGGTAAGAAGTGTATGTGATGGGATAAGATGTATATGGGTTGTGATAGGGCAAGAATGGATGTAGATACGGATGTGGATGTATGTATGAATGAGGATGTGAAAATGGATGTATGCATGTAGATGTGGATGTATGCATGTGAAAGTGAAAGTGGATGTGGATGTATGGGTGTAGATACGGATATGCATATATGTATGTGGATGTGGACATATGAATGAGGATGTGAAAAATGATATATGCATGTAGATGTGGATGTATGGATGTGAATGTGGATGTGGATGTGGATGTATGGATATGGATATGGATGTGTATGTATGAATGTGGATATGGGATGTGGATGTATAAATGAGGATGTGAAAATGGAGGTAAGCATGTAGATGTGGATGTATGTATGTGAATGTGGATGTGGATGTGGATGTATGGATGTGGATATGGATGTGTATGTATGAATGTGGATATGGGATGTGGATGTATAAATGAGGATGTAAAAATGGATGTATGCATGTAGATGTGGATGTATGGATGTGAATGTGAATGTGTATGTGAATTAATGTGTCGTCGATATAAGGAAATGGATGAGAATGAGTACACATTGAATGGAATGTGGAATAAGTAATGTGGACTAAGGAGGGATAATGTGGAAAGACGAGAGTTCGATTTAGAAACTGTATTTTGTGACTGTTTGTAAATGACTATTTTATGTCAAGAATGCTGGGGAAGCATTTTGACCGTCTTGTGGATTAAGGTCATGAAGACCTAACTGTTAAAGTTGCAACTGCTGACGGAGAGTCAATGGAGGACGTCTCGCGTAGCAAGGTCGACCGAGGTCTTGACCAGCCTCGGTTCGATTTAAATGGTGAGCTTCCGGTACAGTGGATGAGGGACCAAGGAAGCGGCCTATGAGTGAAGCACTAGGTCACCTGCGAAGGATCCTAGAGGGTGCTGACCATACGGTGCTCGGGCTCTGGGTCGCCGAAGATACCCACACGTGCGTCGTGGAAGATATTGGAACAAGGAATAAGAGTTGTTTTCTGAAACCGGGCATGGATCTGGTTGATTGACCTTGCTGGTCCTCAACGGATGAGTCCATGGCTCTTTTATATGGATCTGTGGGTTGATCTTGCTGATCTTCCACGGAGATTCCATTCTGTTATATGAATATATTGCCAATGATACCATAAGTATACCGATGAATGAATGACTGGAAATAAGGATTCAACCAGAGACTATGAGGATTGTCATCAGTGACATAATGGTTTCCTTAAAGGATTGTTTTAAAGTTAGCTGATGCTAAGAAAAAGGCAATTTCATATTGGGTATGTAAGTGGTGTGACTAGTTTTATGTTTGCATGAACTTCCGGCTAGGGGGCCTTGGAACTCTTTTCCTTGGTACCCGGGACAAAACCTAACCAAATTCTTAATTGGATCCCATCACTACAGTGGTTGGGCGGTTGGCTAACCCATGGGACTGGATGGGGTTAGGCTGGACTGATGGATCCGTAAATCGAGACTCAATTTCTGTTATTACGATAGATGAAGTAAGTCCCGGATAGTAATTGTTCTATGGATAGAAATCAACGGCTGTGCCTCTTGATGGGGAAAAAAGCGTTGATCCCAATGATCCAAGTGCAAGTTTCTTCCCTGATCTGACCGAGTATCTTTATAGGTGCAGTCGGATCAGTTTGATCACTAATGGTCTTGACTACGTTAGAGTAAAAAGTTATCCTGGAGGAATCGCCCGTGCTTTCCGGATAAGGGAAGTTTTTCTGGGTTCAGTTTTGGAAAAACCGACGGATTAGTCTTTTGTCCGGATATCCGTGGATGAGGCCCCGAATGTGGGACCCCTGTCCCGCGCGAGAAGTGCTACTTCCGCTGCTAGTATCCCGAATTTGTTGCTCGGTGGGAATAGGGATCTCACAATTGGTATCAGAGCTTCTTTTACCTCCTCATCTAACTGTGAGATCCCCGTTCTCACCGCGCAATGGATTCGGGGTACTAGCAGCGGAAGTAGCACTTCTAGCGCGAGGCAGGGTCCCACACTCAGGGCCTCATCCACGGATATCCGGACAAAAGACTAATCCGGCGGTTTTTCCAAAACCGAACCCGGAAAAACTTCCCTTATCCGAAAAGCACGGGCGATTCCTCCAGGATAACTTTTTACTCTAACGTAGTCAAGACCATTAGTGATCAAACTGATCCGACTGCACCTATAAAGATACTCGATCAGATCACGGAAGAAACTTGCACTTGGATCATTGGGATCAACGCTTTTTTCCCCATCAAGAGGCACAGCCGTTGATTCCTATCCATAGAACAATTACTATCCGGGACTTACTTCATCTATCGTAATAACAGAAATTGAGTCTCGATTTACGGATCCATCAGTCCAGCCTAACCCCATCCAGTCCCATGGGTTAGCCAACCGCCCAACCACTGTAGTGATGGGATCCAATTAAGAATTTGGTTAGGTTTTGTCCCGGGTACCAAGGAAAAGAGTTCCAAGGCCCCCTAGCCGGAAGTTCATGCAAACATAAAACTAGTCACACCACTTACACACCCACCAATATGAAATTGCCTTTTTCTTAGCATCAGCTAACTTTAAAACAATCCTTTAATGAAACCATTATGTCACTGATGACAATCCTCATAGTCTCTGGTTGAATCCTTATTTCCAGTCATTCATTCATCGGTATACTTATGGCATCATTGGCAACCAGAACGCTCACCACCTGTTCACTCAGGGGCCTTTTCCATAGTTCCTAGCTCATAGTAACCGGCAATATATTCATATAATAGAATGGAATCTCCGTGGAAGATCAGCAAGATCAACCCACAGATCCATGTAAAAGAGCCATGGACTCATCCGTTGAGGACCAGCAAGGTCAATCAACCAGATCCATGCCCGGTTTCAGAAAACAACTCTTATTCCTTGTTCCAATATCTTCCACGACGCACGTGTGGGTATCTTCGGCGACCCAGAGCCCGAGCACCGTATGGTCAGCACCCTCTAGGATCCTTCGCAGGTGACCTAGCGCTTCACTCATAGGCCGCTTCCTTGGTCCCTCATCCACCGTACCGGAAGCTCACCATTTAAATCGAACCGAGGCTGGTCAAGACCTCGGTCGACCTTGCTACGCGAGACGTCCTCCATTGACTCTCCGTCAGCAGTTGCAACTTTAACAGTTAGGTCTTCATGACCTTAATCCACAAGACGGTCAAAATGCTTCCCCAGCATTCTTGACATAAAACAGTCATTTACAAACAGTCACAAAATACAGTTTCCAAATCGAACTCTCGTTTTTCCACATTATCCCTCCTTAGTCCACATTACTTATTCCACATTCCATTCAATGTGTACTCATTCTCATCCATTTCCTTATATCGACGACACATTAATTCACATACACATTCACATTCACATCCATACATCCACATCTACATGCATGCATCCATTTTTACATCCTCATTTATACATCCACATCCCATATCCACATTCATACATACACATCCATATCCATATCCATACATCCACATCCACATCCACATTCACATACATACATCCACATCTACATGCTTACCTCCATTTTCACATCCTCATTTATACATCCACATCCCATATCCACATTCATACATACACATCCATATCCATATCCATACATCCACATCCACATCCACATTCACATCCATACATCCACATCTACATGCATATATCATTTTTCACATCCTCATTCATACGTCCACATCCACATACATATATCCATATCCGTATCTACACCCATACATCCACATCCACTTCCACTTTCACATGTATACATCCACATCTACATGCATACATCCATTTTCACATCCTCATTCATACATACATCCACATCCGTATCTACATCCATTCTTGCCCTATCATAACCCATATACATCTTATCCCATCACATACACTTCTTACCTCATCCCATACACATCTTATCACATCTTGACTCATCTTATCACTTCCTAACTCATCTCATATGCATCTTATCACATCTTATCCCATCCCATACACCTCTTATCACATCCTATCACATCTCATACACATCTTATCACATCCTATCACATCTCATACACCTCTTATCACATCCTATCACTTTCCATACACATCTTATCACATCCCATACACCTCTTATCACATCCTATCACATCTCATACACATCTTATCACATCCTATCACATCTCATACACCTCTTATCATATCCTATCACTTTCCATACACATCTTATCACATCTTATCACATCTCATACACCTCTTATCACATCCTATCACTTCCCATATCTATATATAGAATACAGGAGAATTCTTATATAAGATTTCTCTACACATTTATTTATGCATAAATTCCATTTAAGGAGACTAACACTTTCGAAATAAAAGTCAATCTTTTATGCATCTTCCTATGCATAAATTCATTTTAAATGAAAATGACAGTTTTAAATTAAAATTCAATCTTTTATGCATCTTCCTATGCATAAATTCAATTTGGATGAGAATAACACTTTTGAATTGAAATTCCATTCTTTTATGCATCTTCCTATGCATAAATTCAATTTGGATGAGAATAACACTTTTGAATTGAAATTCCATTCTTTTATGCATCTTCCTATGCATAAATTCAATTTGGTAGAAATTACACTTTTAGAATAAAAGAATTTCTCTTATGCATCTAAGTTATGCATAAAATCCATTTATGATGAAAATCACACTTTTAGTATAAAAAGAATATCTTTTATGCATACCTCTATGCATGAAATTCAATATGATAAAAGTAACACTTTTACAATAAAATAATCAACTTTTATGCATACCTCTATGCATGAAATCCAAATATGATAAAATCAACACTTTTATAATAAAATAATCAACTTTTATGCATACCTCTATGCATGAAATCCAAATATGATAAAAGCAACACTTTTATAATAAAATAATCAACTTTTATGCATACCTCTATGCATGAAATCCAAATATGATAAAAGCAACACTTTTATAATAAAATAATCAACTTTTATGCATACCTCTATGCATGAAATCCAAATATGATAAAAGCAACACTTTTATAATAAAATAATTAACTTTTATGCATACCTCTATGCATGAAATCCAAATATGATAAAAGCAACACTTTTATAATAAAATAATCAACTTTTATGCATACCTCTATGCATGAAATTCAAATATGATAAAAGCAACACTTTTATAATAAAATAATCAACTTTTATGCATACGTCTATGCATGAAATTCAAATAAGATAAAAGCAACACTTTTATAATAAAATAATCAACTTTTATGCATACCTCTATGCATGAAATTCAAATATGATAAAAGCAACACTTTTATAATAAAATAATCAACTTTTATGCATACCTCTATGCATGAAATTCAATATGATAAAAGTAACACTTTTATAATAAAATCATTAATTTTTATGCATACCTCTATGCATGAAATCCAAATATGATAAAAGAAACACTTTTATAATAAAATAATCAACTTTTATGCATACCTCTATGCATGAAATCCAAATATGATAAAAGAAACACTTTTATATTAAAATAATAATTCTTTTATGCATACCTCTATGCATGAAATCCAAATATGATAAAAGTAACACTTTTAAAATAAAATAATCATCAATTATGCATAACATAAAAATTAATTTCTCCATGATTACAATAAAATTCTTTCAATTAATCTAGGATGATAATTCCTAGAATATGGTAGGAAGTTCTCTTTTCATGCTTTGAATAAAATTATTTTATGTGTAATTTTTATAAAAATTTTGCCATAGCTCCGCTACTATGACTGATAAATCTCAATTTATTTTGAAGGATAAAGCTTATCACTAAGAAAATGATTAGAATGATCCCTAATTGGATCATTAACCCAATAATGGGTTGAATCATCAATATTCATGAAATACATAAACTAAAAGCATAGAAAAAAGCCATTAATTTGACCTCAAGCATAGATTAATCTTGGATTAAGAAAAAGCTTTATGAAAAGCTTCATTTGGATTGAGAATGGGTCATGAGTATGACCATTTCTTGAGTGAGAGAGAGAAATTACATAAAAACCATTAGAATTAAGCATAAATGGAAATTTATGTAATTCTTAACTATCATTAATCAATTAACTTCAATAGCATTCTTTAAATTATGTAACTCTTCACTACCATTCATCAATTAACTTCAATAGCATTAAAAAACCATTCCAATTAAGCTTCTCAAGCTTGAGAGGGGTTGAGAAGAGAGAAACATTGAGAAATTATAGAAAATGATCAAAATTCACTAATTACCTTACAAATTGCTTGATTCTTTGTTCACGGTAAAGGCCCCCAACCAATCAATTGGTTAAGTATGTTGATGGAGCCACCAATGGGGATTGAAGAAAGAGGGAAGCTCCAATTTCTTCAATTTGGAGAGAATTTTAGAGAATAGTAGAAATTAGCATTATTTCAGCATAACTCTAGTATAGTAAAATTCTTCTATTTTTTTCAAAGGACTCATGTTCTATTTATAGGAGAGGGAAGCTCTAACCAAAGCTAACTAAATTCTAGAATTTTCTAAATTCAGTTTGGTTGAATTTGGACTAGATTTGGACCTAGTTTGGTTCCTTTTTGATTCGGTTTGGTTCCATTTTGATTTGGTTTGGTGTCAAAATGAAATCATTATACCAAAAATATCTCATATTTTTAATATTGCTCATAGTTTTTTACTAATAAACCTTGTACATTTTCAACTCTTCATCTTGTGTGAGCATTTACTCATTTTTGGATACCCAAAATATCTCATAATTTTAATATTTCTCATAGTTTTTTACTAATAAACCTTGTACATTTTCAACTCTTCATCTTATGTGAGCATTTACTCATTTTTGGATACCCAAAATATCTCATATTTTTGATATTACTCATAGTTTCTTACTAATAAACCTTGTACATAGTCAACTCTTCATCTTATGTGAGCATTTACTCATTTTTGGGTATCTTCTTTTACAAAATTGGATTTATCTCCTCCCTACACATGGATTGATGCTATTGGTCCATAGGAACCTTAATTGGACCATAATCCAAAAATTTCTGAAAATCTAGACCCTTAGGCTAAGGTCCTTTATACCCATTTCTGAAAATCTAGACCCTTAGGCTAAGGTCCTTTATACCCATTTCCAATTAATTCTAATTGCACATTGGAAAATTCTTTCTGAATTTCTGTTTCAGGGAAATTCATTTTAATAAGATGAGATATTTTTCTATCCAAAAATATTCAAAATCTGAATATTCTCTCTCTAGAATATTTTCTCTCTCTATGCAGACAGAGACAAGATCTCTTATATTTCTGAAGAGGGAATTGATTACAGGGGAATATGCTGGACATTTTGAGAGGCTGGGGAGGAATCTTACATTCTCTCCCACTTGAAAAACGCGAGATGTCCTCATCTCGCAAACTTGGGATAATTTCGCAAGATGCACGAACATGAGACTTAGAGAAAAATTTAATTAAGATTAACCACCAAATAAAAAAGTCTCAAAGAGAGTAAGGGTCAAGACAAGAACAAGATTTAAACTTTATTCATTCTTGGAACATATACAGTAAAGATAGAAGAACTCTTTACACTTCCATAAGTCCGTCCATCATATGATCACAAAAGCAGCACTCACAAGCTGCGCACATATAAGGTAACTCATCTATGGGAATAATTCTGTTGGTTATTGCCGCACCTATCTCAGTGGTATGAGGTGATCTAACAAAAGCACCTCTGAGAGGCAAGCTAAAAATGGGGTAAAGGTATATCTTCTGATGAGGAAGAAAACATGCCAGTAAGAAGACCCGCTCAGAAAACCCAAGATGTCTTGATCTCATGATGCAGTAGTATCGGGGACCCAAACCCAAAGCTTCAATAACCATGGCCAAGCGGACATTGTTACGAAAGTGCTGCTGACCCCAGGGTGTTATCCTAGTTATGTCTTGATAGGTCCGCCATTTGGTCTGAGCTACAGAAGTTCCTAGGTGAGGAAAAAGTGAGCGCTCATACTGTTCTATAAAATCTTTCTTTACAGACTCGCTTGCGTCTTGAAGGTGAGAAATCATCATGGATAAAACTAATTCTTGTTGCCAAGCCATGAAGGAGATTAAGAAAGAAAGGAGATCGATGGAAGTAAGATTACTGTGAGCGACAAGTAAAAGTTACGACTTATATAAAGGAAGGAGCTAGCGTAACCTAGAAGCCAACGGTATCTTGCCATTGAAGTTTTACTATCTTTCCATGATTTGGGTTTGGCACATTTTTCTATAGAAGGCTTTAAGAACTTTGAGATAAAGAGATAAAAGAAGCTTGTAGGCTAAGTCACCTACTTTCATTGAATTCAGATATAAGGCTCACAATATCTGGGGGATAACTTCTTATACTCCCCAAGAGATAAAGAACTTCTTTTGGGCCGTACTCGAATGAAAACCAAAACCTTGGTATCCAAAACACCGATTTTCACTTCCGAACTCATTGTTCTGAATCCTTAAAATAGGCGTGACTCCTGAGAAGTATTCTAGGGAGAGGGTCTTCCTTTTTTTAAACAGAATCTTTCTTTTATTTTAGAGATGGAATAATTATAAGATTAAAAAGGGAGATTCTTACTCTTGTATACCTCGAAGGCTGGGGAGGAATCTTACATTCTACCCCACTTAAAAAAGTGCGAGATGTTCTCATCTCGCAAGATAGAGGACAACTCTTTTTCTTAAGATCCAATTTTATTCTGGGGTTCCTTATATTCTGGTCAACCCAACAGAATACTGGGATAAATATCCCTTAGAACTCATCATTAAATAACAATTCATTCAGATCATATCATTCATATCTTTAACATGATAATGGTCCATTAGACCGAAAAATTTCCTTCTGAACATTCCTCCACGGGAATTTCAGTCAAGTAAGTTCTCAATTTGTCATCCCTTAACTTGATCTAACGGTCAAGTGTTAGCAGTAGCAATTTGATAGCACAATCCACTAATCTCATAGTGATTTGCTGAAATCATTATCATCATTTATCATCACAGGGACTCGCCCCATTCATCCTCATTGTAGTTTTGCTCAGGTTATTATATTTCAACTAAATTTCAGAAATCATCATTTTTCAATCAGAATCCAAATCAATTCATCAGTTCTCAAACAAAATTAAAATCATATCAACCACATTCGAATTCATCATCTGGATAGCATTAATGCTTATAATTTCAAGTCTTAGATTTACTCGTATATACTGCCGGTAAAGAGCTATAGTTATACCCTCGGTATATACGGGTCGTCATAATACTTGGAACTATAAGGTAAATACCATCATGTCTAGGCCTCAAGCAAGTCAGGGTTCCATACAATTGCGGTACTTCCATTTGAAGACCCAATTACTAATTTATGAATTTTCAGATTGAATATCAATTTGTATGAATTATATCACACAATTACAACCTTTTTGATTCTTGATATATTTGGCTTCTCGGTTGATCCTCATTGACCAAAAAGCTCTGATACCAACTATGAGATCCCCGTTCCCACCGCGCAACGGCGGATTCGGGGTACTAGCAGCGAAAGTAGCACTTCTAGCGCGAGGCAGGGTCCAACACTCGGGGCCTCATCCACGGATATCCGGACAAAAGACTAATCTGTCGGTTTTTCCAAAATCGAACCCGGAAAAACTTCCCTTATCCGGAAAGCACAGGCGATTCCTCCAGGATAACTTTTTACTCTAACGTAGTCAAGACCATTAGTGATCAAACTGATCCGACTGCACCTATAAAGATACTCGGTCAGATCAGGGAAGAAACTTACACTTGGATCATTGGGATCAACGCTTTTTTCCCCATCAAGAGGCATAGCCGTTGATTCCTTTTACCTCCTCATCTAACTGTGAGATTCCCGTTCCCACCGCGCAACGGATTTGGGGTACTAGCAGCGGAAGTAGCACTTCTAGCGCGAGGCAGGGTCCCACACTCGGGGCCTCGTCCACGGATATCCGGACAAAAGACTAATCCGTCGGTTTTTCCAAAACCGAACCCGGAAAAACTTCCCTTATCCGGAAATCACGGGCGATTCCTCCAGGATAACTTTTTACTCTAACGTAGTCAAGACCATTAGTGATCAAACTGATCCGACTGCACCTATAAAGATACTCGGTCAGATCAGGGAAGAAACTTGCACTTGGATCATTGGGATCAACGCTTTTTTCCCCATCAAGAGGCACAGCCGTTGATTCCTATCCATAGAACAATTACTATCCGGGACTTACTTCATCTATCGTAATAACAGAAATTGAGTCTCGATTTACGGATCCATCAGTCCAGCCTAACCCCATCCAGTCCCATGGGTTAGCCAACCGCCCAACCACTGTAGTGATGGGATCCAATTAAGAATTTGGTTAGGTTTTGTCCCGGGTACCAAGGAAAAGAGTTCCAAGGCCCCCTAGCCGGAAGTTCATGCAAACATAAAACTAGTCACACCACTTACACACCCACCAATATGAAATTGCCTTTTTCTTAGCATCAGCTAACTTTAAAACAATCCTTTAATGAAACCATTATGTCACTGATGACAATCCTCATAGTCTCTGGTTGAATCCTTATTTCCAGTCATTCATTCATCGGTATACTTATGGCATCATTGGCAACCAGAACGCTCACCACCTGTTCACTTAGGGGCCTTTTCCATAGTTCCTAGCTCATAGTAACCGGCAATATATTCATATAATAGAATGGAATCTCCGTGGAAGATCAGCAAGATCAACCCACAGATCCATATAAAAGAGCCATGGACTCATCCGTTGAGGACCAGCAAGGTCAATCAACCAGATCCATACCCGGTTTCAGAAAACAACTCTTATTCCTTGTTCCAATATCTTCCACGACGCACGTGTGGGTATCTTCGGTGACCCAGAGCCCGAGCACCGTATGGTCAGCACCCTCTAGGATCCTTCGCAAGTGACCTAGCGCTTCACTCATAGGCCGCTTCCTTGGTCCCTCACCGTACCGGAAGCTCACCATTTAAATCGAACCGAGGCTGGTCAAGACCTCGGTCGACCTTGCTACGCGAGACGTCCTCCATTGACTCTCCGTCAGCAGTTGCAACTTTAACAGTTAGGTCTTCATGACCTTAATCCACAAGACGGTCAAAATGCTTCCCCAGCATTCTTGACATAAAACAGTCATTTACAAACAGTCACAAAATACAGTTTCTAAATCGAACTCTCGTCTTTCCACATTATCCCTCCTTAGTCCACATTACTTATTCCACATTCCATTCAATGTGTACTTATTCTCATCCATTTCCTTATATCGACGACACATTAATTCACATACACATTCACATTCACATCCATACATCCACATCTACATGCATACATCCATTTTTACATCCTCATTTATACATCCACATCCCATATCCACATTTATACATACACATCCATATCCACATCCATACATCCACATCCACATCCACATTCACATACATACATCCACATCTACATGCTTACCTCCATTTTCACATCCTCATTTATACATCCACATCCCATATCCACATTCATACATACACATCCATATCCATATCCATACATCCACATCCACATCCACATTCACATCCATACATCCACATCTACATGCATATATCATTTTTCACATCCTCATTCATACGTCCACATCCACATACATATATCCATATCCGTATCTACACCCATACATCCACATCCACTTCCACTTTCACATGCATACATCCACATCTACATGCATACATCCATTTTCACATCCTCATTCATACATATATCCACATCCGTATCTACATCCATTCTTGCCCTATCATAACCCATATACATCTTATCCCATCACATACACTTCTTACCTCATCCCATACACATCTTATCACATCTTGACTCATCTTATCACTTCCTAACTCATCTCATATGCATCTTATCACATCTTATCACATCCCATACACCTCTTATCACATCCTATCACATCTCATACACATCTTATCACATCCTATCACATCTCATACACCTCTTATCACATCCTATCACTTTCCATACACATCTTATCACATCCCATACACCTCTTGTCATATCCTATCACATCTCATACACATCTTATCACATCCTATCACATCTCATACACCTCTTATCACATCCTATCACTTTCCATACACATCTTATCACATCTTATCACATCTCATACACCTCTTATCACATCCTATCACTTCCCATATCTATATATAGAATACAGGAGAATTCTCATATAAGATTTCTCTACACATTTATTTATGCATAAATTCCATTTAAGGAGACTAACACTTTCGAAATAAAAGTCAATCTTTTATGCATCTTCCTATGCATAAATTCATTTTAAATGAAAATGATACTTTTGAATTAAAATTCAATCTTTTATGCATCTTCCTATGCATAAATTCAATTTGGATGAGAATAACACTTTTGAATTGAAATTCCATTCTTTTATGCATCTTCCTATGTATAAATTCAATTTGGATTGAGAATGGGTCATGAGTATGACCATTTCTTGAGTGAGAGAGAGAAATTACATAAAAACCATTAGAATTAAGCATAAATGGAAATTTATGTAATTCTTAACTATCATTAATCAATTAACTTCAATAGCATTCATCAAATTATGTAACTCTTCACTACCATTCATCAATGAACTTCAATAGCATTCAAAAACCATTCCAATTAAGCTTCTCAAGCTTGAGAGGGGTTGAGAAGAGAGAAACATTGAGAAATTATAGAAAATGATCAAAATTCACTAATTACCTTACAAATTGCTTGATTCTTTGTTCACGGTAGAGGCCCCCAACCAATCAATTGGTTAAGTATGTTAATGGAGCCACCAATGGGGATTGAAGAAAGAGGGAAGCTCCAATTTCTTCAATTTGGAGAGAATTTTAGAGAATAGTAGAAATTAGCATTATTTCAGCATAACTCTAGTATAGTAAAATTCTTCTATTTTTTTCAAAGGATTCATGTTCTATTTATAGGAGAGGGAAGCTCTAACCAAAGCTAACTAAATTTTAGAATTTTTCAAATTCAGTTTGGTTGAATTTGGACTAGATTTGGACCTAGTTTGGTTCCTTTTTGATTTGGTTTGGTTCCATTTTGATTTGGTTTGGTTCAAGAGAGAGGAGAGATAAAAATATCACATTATTTTTGAGTTTAAAACTCATTCAAGCATGTGAAATATGCACCTCCTTTAAAGAACTCCCCTTCCTTATATATGCACCTCCTTTAAAGAACTCCCCTTCCTTACATATGTGTCAAAATGGAATCATTATACCCAAAATATCTCATATTTTTAATATTGCTCATAGTTTTTTACTAATAAACCTTGTACATTTTCAACTCTTCATCTTGTGTGAGGATTTACTCATTTTTGGATACCCAAAATATCTTATAATTTTAATATTTCTCATAGTTTTTTACTAATAAACCTTGTACATTTTCAACTCTTCATCTTATGTGAGCATTTACTCATTTTTGGATACCCAAAATATCTCATATTTTTGATATTACTCATAGTTTCTTACTAATAAACCTTGTACATAGTCAACTCTTCATCTTATGTGAGCATTTACTCATTTTTGGGTATCTTCTTTTACAAAATTGGATTTATCTCCTCCCTACACATGGATTGATGCTATTGGCCCATAGGAACCTTAATTGGACCATAATCCAAAAATTTCTGAAAATCTAGACCCTTAGGCTAAGGTTCTTTATACCCATTTCCAAATAATTCTAATTGCACATTGGAAAATTCTTTCTGAATTTCTGTTTCAGGGGAATTCATTTTAATAAGATGAGATATTTTTCTATCCAAAAATATTTAAAATCTGAATATTCTCTCTCTAGAATATTTTCTCTCTCTATGCCAAAACAGGCAGAGACAAGATCTCTTATATTTCTGAAGAGGGAATTGATTTACAGGGGAATATGCTGGACATTTTGAGAGGCTGGGGAGGAATCTTACATTCTCTCCCACTTGAAAAACGCGAGATGTTCTCATCTCGCAAACTTGGGATAATTTTGTAAGATGCACGAACATGAGACTTAGAGAAAATTTTAATTAAGATTAACCACCAAATAAAAAAGTCTCAAAGAGAGTAAGGGTCAAGACAAGAACAAGATTTAAACTTTATTCATTCTTGGAACATATACAGTAAAGATAGAAGAACTCTTTACACTTCCATAAGTTCGTCCATCATATGATCACAAAAGCAGCACTCACAAGCTGCGCACGTATAAGGTAACTCATCTATGGGAATAATTCTGTTGGTTATTGCCGCACCTATCTCAGTGGTATGAGGTGATCTAACAAAAGGACCTCTGAGAGGCAAGCCAAAAATGGGGTAAAGGCATATCTTCTGATGAGGAAGAAAACATGCCAGTAAGAAGACCCGCTCAGAAAACCCAAGATGTCTTGATCTCATGATGCAGTAGTATCGGGGACCCAAACCCAAAGCTTCAATAACCATGGCCAAGCAGACATTGTTACGAAAGTGCTGCTGACCCCAGGGTGTTACCCTAGTTATGTCTTTATAGGTTCGCCATTTGGTCTGAGCTACAGAAGTTCCTAGGTGAGGAAAAAGTGAGCGCTCATACTGTTCTATAAAATCTTTCTTTACAGACTCGCTTGCGTCTTGAAGGTGAGAAATCATCATGGATAAAACTAATTCTTGTTGCCAAGCCATGAAGGAGATTAAGAAAGAAAGGAGATCGATGGAAGTAAGATTACTGTGAGCGACAAGTAAAAGTTACGACTTATATAAAGGAAGGAGCTAGCGTAATCTAGAAGCCAACGGTATCTTGCCACTGAAGTTTTACTATCTTTCCATGATTTGGGTTTGGCACATTTTTCTATAGAAGGCTTTAAGAACTTTGAGATGAAGAGATAAAAGAAGCTTGTAGGCTAAGTCACCTACTTTCATTGAATTCAGATATAAGGCTCACAATATCTGGGGGATAACTTCTTATACTCCCCAAGAGATAAAGAACTTCTTTTGGGCCGTACTCGAATGAAAACAAAAACCTTGGTATCCAAAACACCAATTTTCACTTCTGAACTCATTGTTCTGAATCCTTAAAACAGGCGTGACTCCTGAGAAGTATTCTAGGGAGAGGGCCTTCCTTTTTTTAAACAGAATCTTTCTTTTATTTTAGAGAGGGAATAATTATAAGATCAAAAAGGGAGATTCTTACTCTTGTATACCTCGAAGGCTGGGGAGGAATCTTACATTCTACCCCACTTAAAAAAGTGCGAGATATCCTCATCTCGCAAGGTAGAGGACAACTCTTTTTCTTAAGATCCAATTTTATTCTGGGGTTCCTTATATTCTGGTCAACCCAACAGAATACTGGGATAAATATTCCTTGGAAATTTATGTAATTCTTAACTATCATTAATCAATTAACTTCAATAGCATTCATCAAATTATGTAACTCTTCACTACCATTCATCAATTAACTTCAATAGCATTCAAAAACCATTCCAATTAAGCTTATCAAGCTTGAGAGGGGTTGAGAAGAGAGAAACATTAATTATAGAAAATGATCAAAATTCACTAATTACCTTACAAATTGCTTGATTCTTTGTTCACGGTAGAGGCCCCCAACCAATCAATTGGTTAAGTATGTTGATGTAGCCACCAATGGGGATTGAAGAAAGAGGGAAGCTCCAATTTCTTCAATTTGGAGAGAATTTTAGAGAATAGTAGAAATTAGCATTATTTCAGCATAACTCTAGTATAGTAAAATTCTTCTATTTTTTTCAAAGGACTCATGTTCTATTTATAGGAGAGAGAAGCTCTAACCAAAGCTAACTAAATTCTAGAATTTTCCAAATTCAGTTTGGTTGAATTTGGACTAGATTTAGACCTAGTTTGGTTCCTTTTTGATTCGGTTTGGTTCCATTTTGATTTGGTTTGGTTCAAGAGAGAGGAGAGATAAAAATATCACATTATTTTTGAGTTAAAACTCATTCAAGCATGTGAAATATGCACCTCCTTTAAAGAACTCCCCTTCCTACATATGTGTCAAAATAGAATCATTATATCTAAAATATCTCATATTTTTAATATTGCTCATAGTTTTTTACTAATAAACCTTGTACATTTTCAACTCTTCATCTTGTGTGAGCATTTACTCATTTTTGGATACCCAAAATATCTCATAATTTTAATATTTCTCATAGTTTTTTACTAATAAACCTTGTACATTTTCAACTCTTCATCTTATGTGAGCATTTACTCATTTTTGGATACCCAAAATATCTCATATTTTTGATATTACTCATAGTTTCTTACTAATAAACCTTGTACATAGTCAACTCTTCATCTTATGTGAGCATTTACTCATTTTTGGGTATCCTCTTTTACAAAATTGGATTTATCTCCTCCCTACACATGGATTGATGCTATTGGCCCATAGGAACCTTAATTGGACCATAATCCAAAAATTTCTGAAAATCTAGACCCTTAGGCTAAGGTCCTTTATACCCATTTTCAATTAATTCTAATTGCACATTGGAAAATTCTTTCTGAATTTCTGTTTCAGGGGAATTCATTTTAATAAGATGAGATATTTTTCTATCCAAAAATATTCAAAATCTGAATATTCTCTCTCTAGAATATTTTCTCTCTCTATGCCAAAACAGGCAGAGACAAGATCTCTTATATTTCTGAAGAGGGAATTGATTACAGGGGAATATGCTGGACATTTTGAGAGGCTGGGGAGGAATCTTACATCACATCTCCACCTTTGAAGATTAAAATCATTGTCCTCAGTCAAGCTTAAGATCGTAGATTTCAAAATGTTACATTTAGAACCTGAGGCATTGGCAAACTCCTGAACAAGTTTTAAAGCCAATCTCACATTGGTATTCTCAGCCTTTAAGAATAACAGAGAATTATTAGCAAAGCATTGACTAACCAATTGCTCACTGTGTTTGAGTTTTAAACCTGTAATCTTCCCTTTCTTGCAAGAGCTAGCTTGAGTGGCAAAATTAGAGGATGAGAAGCAATGGCAAAAACTAAGGGAGCTAATGGGAACCCTTGTCTAACTGAACTGTTGATTTCAAATCCCCCTAATACTCTTCCATTGAGAAGCACTTTAGAATATCCACCGAAGGAGGGAGTATAAATACATGTGGCCATTCTAGCTCCAAATCTCATTCTTTCCATCACCCTAGCAATGAATGACCATTGTATCCTATCATAGTCTTTCTCAAGATCCAATCGCATCATAATGCATTTCTGTTGAGTTTTAATGACCACATCTCTATCCCAGTAGAGTACCAAAGATATTCTCATAAATAGACCTTCCTTTAATAAAGCCCTGTTGATTTTTTGAGATTATCTCTTGCAACATATTAGGAGTAATTCTGAGTTCAATCACCTTGGCTAAAATTTTCTACATCACAGTTAATAAAGTGATAGGCCTCCAATGCCCAAACTTGCTACAAGTAGTCTATTTAGGAATGAGTTTCACAAGCCCTTCTTTAAAAGCCTTGTCCCAAAGACCCAATTTAAAAGCTTTCTTGCAAATGTCAGCCACCACCTCTTTGAATGAAGGCCAAAAAGCTATGAAAAACTTAGTTGAGAGACCATCCCAACCAGGAGCCTTCTCCCTACCCAGCTTTAGTAGAGCACACCAGCACTCATCCATCTCGATATCTCTTTCTAACTACTTGGCTTTATCAGAATCCATCTACCCAGCTTTAGTAGAGCACACTAGCACTCATCCATCTCGATATCTCTTTCTAACTACTTGGCTTTATCAGAATCCATCTTCTGACTAAGAAGGCCAAGCAACTTGTTTTCAGCTTGAAACCTCCTCAAGTAGTAGTCCTCTTTCAGACTCAATGTTCAACCCAAGAACTTGACCCGTTTTAGAGCAAGTGATTTGGTGTCATGTATAGGAATACCATCCTCATCCAAAATATTCCCCGCAATCACTCTATCACCTTTATTATTGGAAAGTTTAAAAAAACCTATTGTCAGGTTTTTTTTTTGTTGCTGAATAGATTCCTTCTAGCCCAATGCTCATGTTCTCTAAAACATTTATCCTCCTCAGCTTTGATGTTGGCCACTTGACACTTAAAATACAACTCAGTGTCATTAAAGTCCAACCCTACAGTCTACCTCTTTAGCAGTATCTCCTCAAGAAATGCAGACCATTTTTTTTCTCACCTCTCCTTTCCTCATCCCTCAGTTTACCCACAGCTCTAAACCAAATAGACCTTTCCTTTGTACCAAAGCAACCCATCGCACACCTCAAAATGTGGATATTCATCACATAACCCTTGTTGTAATTTCTGAAACATTGGACCAGCCATGTCATCCACCAAATACTCTTCTTGTATCTCATGAATCCAATCATAATGCACCTCCAAAATAGCATGTATAGTGCAAGCCCACATCCTAGAAAGTGCATCCGCCACAACATTATCCTTTCCCACCATGTAAGAGATCTCAAAATCATAATTTTCCAAGGTAGCAAGCGATCTCTTTTGCTTAGGAGAAAGGTTTTGTTGTGTGAGGAAAAACTGGTGTACTCAATGATCGGTCCTTACTTTGAAATTCCCACCATACAAATAGTGATGCCACTTCTTTATGGCATGAAAATAGCCAACATTTCTTGATCATAAACATGAAGCTCCCTTTCCTTCTTGGTGAGCTTTCTACTTTTCTACTCTTAGAAGCAACTACCCCATGTTCTTGATATAGCATGGCACCAATTCCTCTCCCACTTGCATCAGCTCGCATAGTGAAAGGCTTAGAAAAATCAAGACAAAACAATATTGGAGATGAAATGAGTGCTTGCTTGAGCTCTTGAAAGCTCTTATCGACCATGGCATCCCAAAAAAAATTCTTCCTTCTTAAGCCTATCAATAAGTGGGGCTGCCATGTGAGCATAATGGCATATGAACCTCCTATAAAAGGATGATAATCCCAAAAATCCCCTTAATTGACTAGTGTTGGATGGTGTAGGCCACTCTTTCACACATTGTACCTTCTTTGGATCCATCTTAATACCATCATTGCTCTCATTATGTGACCCAAGTATTCCACTTCTTGTGACATAAAGGTGCACTTGCTTTGCTTGACAAACAACTTGTGCTCTCTCAATACCTTCTGAATCAACACTTGCTCCACATGCATCAAGTGCTCTTCCCTTGACTTGCTATACACAGGTATGCCATCAAAGAAGACCAAAACTGATTTGTAGAGGAATGGCTTCAAAACTTTATTCATGATGAGAGCTTGAAATGTGGCTGCGGAATTTAATAATCCAAAAGGCATAACCATGAATTAAAATAGACCCTATTTAGTCGTGAATGCCGTCTTAAACTCATCACCATCTTTCATCCGTATTTGATGATACCCGAACTTGAGATCTATCTTGGAGAAGTATTTTACTCCTTTCAATTCATCAAGTAAATCATCAATCCTTGTAATAGAATATCGATTCTTTATAGTGATCTTGTTGAGATCCCTATAATGAATGCACATTCTATAAGATCCATCCTTCTTCTTAACTAACAAATTCGGTGAGGCAAAAGGTGATTGGTTTGGCTGTATGAATCCCATTTCCAAAAGCTCTTCCAATTGCTTTGCCACCTCTTCTTGCTCAACCTTTGAAAGCCTATATAAGGAGGCTTATTGATTGGTTTTGCATCCTTCTCAAGCTCTATGGCATGATCAACTTCTCTAGTAGGTGGCAAGCATTTAGGTGCCTTAAACACATCTTTGTACTCTTGCAACAAGGCATCCATCTCTTTATCATGTATTTGTAGCCCATTGTTGTAGCATGTAAACACGGCATAAACTCTTCAACTCTCTCTTCATTTGCTTCATCAACACCAAGGTTAAAGCAAGGCTGTAAATTTCATCCAGGTATAGCTCTTTGCCTTCATGTTGCATAAACCACATTTTCATGTGCTCCAAATCCATTGAAAACCTTCCTAAAGTGTGCAACCAATAACATCCAAGCACCACATCAATTGGACCCATATCAAGCATAATCAAATGGGCATCATAGCCATAATCGAAAGGCAAAGAATCTTTGTTGCAACCCAACTCTTGCTCGGCTCATGCTGTCCATTTGCAACCTCCACTTTTAGAGTATTCATCATCTCTATTGGGCATAGTTTCAAATAATTTATTGATTTAGAGTTCACAAAACTATATGTGCTTCTCCTGAATCAACAAGTATATGAATGGATCTTCCCCCAATCATCCCCACAAGCCTTAAAGTGTTAGAACCTTTGCATCCCACTTTAGCTTCTTGTGAAATGGCACAAAGCATGGTTGTCCTTTCTTTTGTTTCAACTTCTACCCAATAAGAGCCTTCCATGGGATCCAAAATTATGGGTTGCTTTCCAAACCTAGAACCCAAAACATTCCCACTTTGATGGTCTCTTGAAAGCATATTTAAATTTCCTTGTATACCACCAATATTACGATGTGGATTTGGTTCATGATTAAATCTGTCCACACCCCTTTATACACCTAGAATCTGGTCTTCAAGAGTTTCAAACCTTTCATCCAACTTGTCCACCATTTGATGCATCAACTTGGCATTCTCATTACCTTGACGCACAATCTCACTACTAATGTACCTCTTTTTGGGCATCCCTTTAAGCATCCTTGATTGCATTGATGAGAGAAATCCTTAACTTATCCAAAGTGATGTTCCCCAACAATAAGATTTGATCATGTCCACTAGTGTGCATCGGCATTCCTTCATTCACTATTTTTCCACTAATGTCATGTGTAGAGGTACCCTTTCTTGTTGCATAGTCCTTGAACTTTTCCCATGTTCAACAATGGAATTTGGATTCTCACCCAATGGAGCATCACCCACATGTACCATGTCATCACGAACCACTTCATTTGCATTATCTTGAGCTTGGTTGTCTTCCACGGCACTTGTGCTTGAGATCTTGATGGCCTTCCTAGTTTCCCATGCTACCAAGTGATTAGTATAGCAAACGGCAACTAAATTGGGAGTTCTTTAGTTTGTCATGTTTTCCTTGATGAGACAATGTTGAGATATCGAGCTTGTCTAGTGAGGTGGTGGACACTGATGACCCGCCTGGGAGATAGGCCCCACACTTACACCACTAGCATGGTTGGTGAGATCATGGGAGATATGCAGCCAGTGCGATGACAGGCTGTGTGATAGCCATTCTAGAGACTGGCATAGTTATAGCGCCAGCTCATTTAGTCCGGTTCACACTATAGAGAACCCGTGTATGTATTTGGTTGAGTACCTTTCATATTGTGTGTACTCTTATCTTGTATATGGTGTGTTGAGTGTTGAGTGAAGAAGAAGAAGATTTTCAGCCTCTCACCTTGTGTGTTCTCTATTAGGGTTTTGTGAGTGTGTGTGTGTGCTTGTAAGAGCTCAAGCTCTCTTCCCCCCTGTATCTTTTCATGGTATCAGAGCCTGGTTTATGCTAAGGGCTGAGCTGCAAGCAAGAGAACCACAGGAAGCGGTACGCGGGTAAGAGCTTCAACTACTCTTCCCTATTTGTGTTGGTGACTACACCGTTGTCGGGAGCTCTACGGGAGGCACCGGCAACGATCTCTGATTGAGGAGCTTTCTTCGCGGGAGTAAAGCTATAGGGAAACTATATTGTCCTATCGGACAATATATTTTCTAGGCCGAAAATGCATTTCGGGCGCGTCTGGACCTCCGTTTTTCAGAAAGTAGGCGATTTCGAGCACTACGGGTAAGTCATCAATTCTCTGTAGAACTCTGTTTTAAGAACTGCAGGAAGACAGATTGACTGTGCAGACACTGTGGGTGTTGCAAAGAGGTCTACAATTGCCATTGGGTGTATGTATGCACAGTGAAGTCACTGGTTGTGACATTTGAGAGTACTACAGTACTGCTGCAGAAAATACAGCAGTTTGTGCAGGAAAAACCAGAGTGCTGTTTCTGGTAAAATTGTGTGTTTGGCAAGATGTCAAATGATGGGATAACCTAGATTGTGGCTGAGAAGCTAGATAAGAATAACTTCCATGCTTGGAGGTTCAGGTTGACGAATTTCCTAATGGGAAAGGGCTATTGGGACTACATAGAAGGTGAGCATGAAGAGGCACCAGAGATACCGGATATAAATCCGACTGCTGCACATGTGAAAGAGTTTAAAGACTGGAACCAAGGAGCCAAGAAGGTTATGTATTGGCTATCAATTAGTATACAAGACACAATGATTGGGCACATTCAAGATGCCAAGTCCCCCAAGGAGGCGTGGGACACCTTGGTTAAACTCTATGAAACAAATACCAAGGCACGTAAGATACAGTTGAAGAATGAACTTCATACTGTGGAGAAAAAGAGCATGTCTGTGAATGACTATGCATTGAAGATAAAGGGTATTGTGGAATCCCTTGCATCTATTGGTGTGTCAGTAGATGATGATGACAAGGTGGAAGTCTGTCTACGTGGTCTCGGGCCACAATACAAGGCATTTAAGACGTCTATTCAGACTCTGAAAAACATTCCCAACTTTACAGATTTGGTGTCTATGCTGATTATCGAAGAGAAGAGCTTGGGTGAAGACCATTAGTCTTCACAAACCAAAAACAGTTCAGAGCAACAGGCCTTCTACACAAGTTCAGGAAGAGGACGAGGTAGAGGAGGCCGTGGACGCGGTCAAGGAGGTGGCCGAACAGGTAATCAGAATTATGGCCAGCAGCATCAACAACAACAGTCCCAAAATAAACAACAACAACAACAACAACACACAGGTGGAAGAGGCAGATTCAGAGGCAGGGGGAGTCAAAGAGGCCATGGAAATTGGCAAAGGCAATATAATGATGCACGTGAATGCTATTATTGTGGTAAGCCTGGACATGTGCAGGCAGAATGCTATAAGAAGCAGGCTGACATGCAAAATGGGAAAGTGTAGCAAAACAACTATGCATCCTCAAGCAAAAATAATGAGGATAATGAAAGGTTGTTTGTTATGCAGCATGTCATGAATGCCATGTCTGAAAATGTTGATGCAGCACAAAAAGATAATGTATGGTATGTGGATTCAGGTGCTTCGAACCACATGACAAGTCATGGGGAGTGGTTCAAGGAGATGAAAAACCCGGAAAGACCAAGTTTTGTGGAAACAGGGGATGACACTGCTCATCCAATTACCCATGTTGGAGATGTGCCATTGTCTATGCAGGATGGCAAAGTGAAGTACCTTGCAGATGTACTTCATGTACCAAACATAACAAAAAATCTGGTTTCAGTTGGCCAGATGATTGAGCAGGGTTTGCAGGTTTGGTTTAACCTTGATGGTTGTTATGTTGAAGACTTTAAAGACAAGTGCAGGTTGGTTGCAAAAGGCAACAGAGTGGGCAGAATGTTTACGTTGGATGTAGACATGCCTGAGATGAGTGCTACGATGTTTGCAAATGGTTTAGGGATTGTTGCAGACACAGACATTTGGCATAAAAGGATTGGACATGTGAATGTGCAGACATTGAAGTCTATGCAGACTAAAGGAATTGTGACAGGGCTGCTAAAATTTAAAGTGGAAGGTATGCAGAAAATATGTGAAGCATGCCAATTTGGGAAGCAAACAAAGCATGTGTTTCCACGTAACAGATATGTGAGCAGAAATGCACTAGATGTTGTGCATTCAGATGTATGGGGTCCTACGAAGACCATATCTATGGGAGGCTGCAGATATTATGTGACATTTATTGATGACCACACAAGGAAAGTGTGGGTATATTTCATGAAGGAGAAGAGTGAGGTGTTCACTCACTTTCAGAATTTCAGAGTTTTGGTTGAAAAGCAAACATGGAAATATGTAAAGTGCCTAAGGTTAGATGGAGGGGGAGAGTACTTCTTCAATGAGTTCTCTGAATTTTTGAAGAAGAATGGTATTCGGAGACAGTTTACATGTAGATACACTCCGTAGCAAAATGGAGTTGCTGAGCAAAAAAACAGGCACATTGCTGAGATTGCGCGGGCATTGATGGAAGAGAAAAATATGCTGCGTAGCTATTGGGCTAAGGCTGTTTCTACAGCAGTATACATCATGAACAGGACTCCGACTGCAGCCATACATGATGTAACTCCAGAGGAGAGGTTTACTGACAGAAAACCAGATTTGTCTCATCTGAAAGTCTTTGGATGCATTGCATATGTGCATGTGCCAGATGAGCTGAGAACTAAGCTGGATCCAAAAGCTGAAAAATGTGTGTTTATTGGATATTCCCTTGAGCAAAAGGGATACAGGTGTTATAACCCTGCTACACGCGAGTTGAGGGTAAGCAGGGATGTTGTGTTTGATGAGATGAGCAGCTGGTATGCTGCTGAAAAAGAAGCTGTTGGGACTGATGTGAGTGGAAGTGTGGTTGCACAGAATGCAGGTCAGCAATCACAATCTTTGAGTGGACCAGGAGAGTCCTCATCTAGTGGGTCTATTGATAGACTATGGAGTGGCAGGCTGCGTCATAATACCAGCCCTGCAAATGTGATTAGTAGATCACATAAAGGGAAAGAGAAAATGGTTGAGCCCCTTGGTATGCCTGACATTTCTGCAGGGCATTCTCATGTTGATGGAGAGTCTAGTGGCTCAGATATGAGCCTTGATGAGGAGCTTGGGATCCCAGCTATGAGAACACCTGGTGTAAAGAAGGCTATGGAAGCCATGAATGAAAAGCTGCGAAGATCAGGGAGAGTGAAGAACCCTGTGCAGAGATTTACCTATGATGGTTATGTGGCACATCACTATGCATATATGGCAAAGGTTGTGCAGGTTGTTGAGCCCACATGCATTGATGAGGCTGTTGGAAATGTGTGTTGGGAGAAAGCTATGGATGAGGAGATGGATGCACTATATGGAAATGAAACTTGGGATTTAGTGCAATTGCCTGAAGGCAAGAAAGCCATTGGATGCAAGTGGGTGTACAGAGTTAAACATAACAGTGATGGAAGCATAAACAGGTATAAGGCTAGATTGGTAGCCAAAGGATATGCGCAGACATATGGCATTGATTATGAGGAAACTTTCAGCTCAGTTGCCAAGATGGCAACAGTGAGAGTTGTGATAGCAGTGGCTACGTCAAAGCAATGGTCTTTACATCAGATGGATGTAAAGAATGCATTCTTGCATGGGGATTTGCAAGAAGAGGTGTATATGTTGCAGCCACCTGGTTATGAGGATGTGAGTCACCCCGAGCATGCTTGCAGGTTGAAGAAAGCCTTGTATGGCTTAAAACAAGCACCAAGAGCATGGTCTGACAAGATTTCTGAATATCTTGTCACTATTGGCTTTCATGTAGCCAATGCAGATTTCTCGCTGTATGTGAGACATGGTGATAGAGGGGTTGTGCTTGTTGTCATCTATGTAGATGACTTGATCATTACGGGGGACCATAATGCAGAGATCTTTGATGTAAAGATCTTGCTTAGACAGAAGTTTGAGATGAAGGATCTGGGGGAGCTCAGATATTTCTTGGGCATTGAGGTTAGTAGGTCACCACATGGTATTGGATTACTGCAGAGACAGTATGGCTTGGACATGTTGTCCAAGTATGGTATGACAGGCTGTAAGCCTATTTCCGTGCCATTGGATCAGAATGGTAAGTTGAGTGCAGATTCAGGAGAGATCTTGAAGGATCCTACTATGTATAGGCGCATAGTAAGAAGCTTGATCTACATGACAATCACCAGACCAGATTTGAGCTATGCTGTTGGGTTGGTGAGTCAGTTTATGCAGGTTCCACGGAAACCGCATTTGGATGCAGTGAGACGCATACTGAGGTATGTGAGGTCTACTTTGCATTGTGGACTATTCTATGAGACTGGGACAGAGACATGTGTACATGGGTACACAGATGCTAATTGGGCTGGTAGTATCTCAGATAGGAGATCTACTAGTGGATTCATGTTTTCTTTGGGGAGTGTTGCTGTGACTTGGAGCAGCAAGAAGCAGCCTACGGTTGCTCTATCGAGTACAGCGGCCGAGTACAGAGGAGCTGCTATGGCAGCATGTGAGGTAGCTTGGTTGAGGAAGCTACTTGCAGATTTGGGTCTATCAGTGGATAGACAAGTTGTCATTTTCTGTGACAACATTAGCAGTATACAGTTGGCTAGGAACCCAGTCTTTCATGCTCGTACGAAGCACATAGAGGTTCACTACCACTTCCTCAGAGAGAAGGTCTTGGCAGGAGACCTTGACCTTGTTTATGTCAGCACAGAGGATCAGGTAGCTGACATCTTCACCAAAGCATTGGGTACAGAGAAGCTCCGCAGATTCAGGGCTTCACTTGTTGGTGTACATGAGATGGAGTTGAGCTCGAGGGGGAGTGTTGAGATATCGAGCTCATCTAGTGAGGCGGTGGACACTGAATGACCCGCCTGGGGGATAGGCCCCACACTTACACCACTGGCATGGTTGGTGAGATCATGGGAGATATGCAGCCAGTGGGATGACAGGCTGTGTGATAGCCATTCTAGAGACTGGCATAGTTATAGCGCCAGCTTATTTAGTCCGGTTCACACTATAGAGAACCCGTGTATGTATTTGGTTGAGTACCTTTTATATTGTGTGTACTCTTATCTTGTATATGGTGTGTTGAGTGTTGAGTGAAGAAGAAGAAGATTTTCAGCCTCTCACCTTGTGTGTTCTCTATTAGGGTTTTGTGAGTGTGTGTGTATGCTTGCAAGAGCTCAAGCTCTCTTCCCCCCTGCATCTTTTCAGACAAACACTCATATCACCCCGAATCACCACTTTGAGCACCCCTATACCTCTCTGTTTTGACTCTCTGAACGTCAACTATGTAAGGTTGACCATCCAAATGGTAACAGAATTAAAAACTTGTTGGCTCATTTGGAAGATCTTAGGTCATGCTCTTAGGCTATGTAAACAACTTCAATTCAATCCACACTATTTTTCATTGAATTAGGGTTTTTGTCTGACCAAATTGTCCCCTTTGCACCCTGCGATGGTGTCCGAATCAACCACTTGATGGATTGTTAGTTTTGCCTTAAGACACCCTTTTAAGGCTTCTAAAGTTCCTTGAGAGATCTTGAATATATTGGGACTGAATTGCACTTTTGTACACACTACAGAGTGTGGGAAAGTCACCAAAATTTTACCATAATCTCCCCACAATTTGGACCAAATCTCAATCAAAATCCATATTGCAAAGTTGCAAGGATAATGTGGCTACGGCACAAAACCAAATGAAGAAATATGCCAATGAATTGAGGAAGAATGTGGAGTTCAAGGAACACGATTATGTATTCCTAAGAATCCCTAAGTCAAGGTATGCTTCTTTGAAGGGAGACACCAATACAAAGCTTGCTCATTGTTTTTATGGACCATACAAGGCGTTGAGAAGAATTGGTGAAGTAGCCTATCAATTGTTGTCACCTTCTACCACAAGCATCCACAATGTCATGTGTCACATTTTAAGAATAATGTGGGGCCTCAATTGGAAGTGATTGATGAATTGCCTCTAATGGATGAAGAGGGAATGATTCAATATGTGGCGAAGAAGGTGATTGGAATGAGGGAAAGACTCCTTTGTAATAGGTCTATTGTTGAGTACCTTGTGAAGTGGAGAGGCTTGCCTAATGAAGAAGCTTCTTGGCAGTCCAAAGGCTTTATGAAAGACCATCCGGAGCTTCTACAAGCAATGAATCAAAGTGGATGAAGTGGTATAGCTGTTCGGTGTCTTTGAACAGCTATTTGCATGGATTTGGATGATGATATGAAGGATGTCATTGCTGTAAATTTACTGTATGGACAGCCATGTTCATTAGTATACTTCACTACTCATCATCAATCAAGTTCAACAAGACTCCACGGGCTTATGTATATCATAGAGGGGCAGTCCATTGGTACATCAAATAAGTGGACAGCTCTATGTGGAGTTCTCTTATGTAAGACACTTTTGGTTACAACAAATGTACTTTCGCATTTATGAGGGACGTCAAGAAGAATTCATACAGCCCATACATTACTCCATACATGGTTTTCGAGGATGAAACCTTTGGGTTTGGATGGTTTGTAAATGAAAGGGGCTTGAGTTTGTACATATAAAGAGGCTCATGGGCATGGATGTGGCGGGCAAATATGAGGCCCGACATTAATGAGTGTGAAAAGGTGGGCAAGTATATACGTGCATATTGTAACTAGGGGCTTTAATCACTTTTTGACTAACTCCAATCATATTTTCTTGGAGCTCTACGCTTCTATGGCGATGGTGGTACTCCCTTGAGTGCATGTGGTACTCCATCATGAGTGCATTCTCTTTCTTTCTCTCTCCATAATTACATTTTCTCTTTAAATGTACTACTCATAATCACAATACTGAATTTGTTCTCAACAAAGTCATAATAGAAAAGGGAATAAAGGTTCTATGAACCCTGTGTATTACTATTATACCACCAAACTAACAAGAAATATAAAATAAATTGCTAAATTTTTACTAGATAAGTCTAGATATATTACTCATGGAAGGTAATTGAAAGAAGTCGGGTAATCTAGGATCAAGTGTGAGCCAATGCCTTCGTCCACTAAAGAACCACTCAAATAATCAAAGTCACAATTCTTTGGGTTGATGTGGGTAGAAGCGCGATGTGAACCATGCATTACATCCTCAAGTGCAAGATTATCTATGTGTGTGTGATCCCTTAAGGTAGAAGCATGATCAATAGGATCATCGTCATTGGAGACAGATATAGTGTCTACACATGAGAGGTAACTAGAGTCACCAACCTCAGAATGTTAAATTTTCACATAAGATGAAGAGTTGACTAATACTGGTACTTAGTAGTATAAAAATGTGAATTTTGACACCTCCAGGGGAGAGAGAATCCACTTCAAGGAGGTGCCTATAAATCACATCAAAGGGGTCATTTTTTAAAAAAACAATTACATGAGGTGGCTAGATATTTGATCTCTCATCTCTCCTCTTCCAAACTAGATCAAAAAGTGGGCATAACTAGTCTAAAACTTGTCCAAATTGAAGCCTCTAGATCCCAGTTGGGCTTGGTTGGTGGCCTCCCTCACCTATAAATAGATCCCCATTCCTTTGTATTATCATCTTAGTGTATTTCCATACTAGTGTAATTTTCATTTTAGTGTGTTTTCCTCTTCCCTCTTCCTTGCCTCTCCAAGCTTTGGTGCTTCACTAAACCTCTTCTTCTCTTGCATTTATGATTATGTTTATGCTTAGGTTGATGCATAAATTAATTTTTATACTAAAAGTAAAATTCTGAGTATTCTCATTTCATAGAAAATGCGGGGAAGCTATGGCAAAAATTTTATCATTAGAAAATGAATTTAAATTTATGCATAATAAATTTAATATTAAAAGTGTAATTTTGAGCATTATTCAATTGCCATAAAAATAAAGAAGGTTATGCATAAATTTGTCTAGATTCATTCAATTTATGAGAATTATGGAAAGATTCACAAAAAATTTTCCTTTCATCAAAAGTGGACTTTTGAGTATATTATATTTTAAAAATTATGAGAAGGTTATGTATAATTCTTCTCTAATTTTTAAATGGGATTATGAATATAATTAATTTAGATAAAAATGAATTAGTATGTATGCATAAATATTTTATGCTAAAAGAGGGATTTTAATGATATTTTATTTTGGAAAAATTGAGAAAAGAATGTGAAAATATTAATAGAAATGCATCGCGAAAACATGGATAAATTTTTAATCAAAAAGAGGAATCACAAACATATTTAAATTTTAGAATTATGAAGTATATGTCTAGATTCTCGAAAAATAGAATCCAAAGTACATTCTAAATGGGAAAATGAGTTCCCAAAAAAAGACTAGAAACATGCTTAGTTGGATTAATGTAGATACTTGTGATTGACTTATTCCCTTGAAAAGGATTCTGGAATTCTTGAAAGGATCAAGGATCCAAAAGTGAATGGAAATTTAAAATCAAGAAAAATGTTTATCTTTAACTAAGCCAAGTAATGGCCGAGACTTGGAAAGTTTTGTTAGTATGAAAAGTAGAGTAACTATACTCTCTTAACCTCGTTGATTGTGGAACAAAAATTTTGATCACTACATCAAAGAAAGTTGATTATCAAACCTCATTTGCCCGAAGCGAAAAGAGACCATCTTGTTTGTGGAAATCGGAATGATGTGGAATGATATGAATTAATGATGTGAAATAATGTTGAATGATGTGGAATGATGTGAAATAATGTGAAATGACATGGAATAATGTGGAATGCTGGAAGTATAGCAAGCAATGAAGGGTATGGTTGGCTAGACATAGTTCGACTCCTTCAAAAATCTTAATGAGCTCGATTCCTTTCGTTCTTGGCCTCTCCATAATGCTTGATCCACTTTTGCATACGCTTTGAGTTTAAGATGCAAAATTTATTGATCTTATCTCGTAAGGCCACATCCATGCTTCTCTCAATCCCTTATCCTTGTGGCTATTCTCTAACTACCCTACTATCATCCTCTTCCATTGACCACAGTTTAGGCATTTTAGGGTCTAGAGTATTAAGAAACTCTGTGATGCACACAAGGGATTCTTGCACAAGCCATCCCATTGTTGCCATACTTCCCTCTGGGTGAGCTCTTTGATGAGCATACCCTAGTAAAAGAAAGAGATTAAAAATGGAAAGGGTGATAAGTACTTACAAAAAAGGTTTTGATACGCTAGTATCATACCATCCAAATATTTATTGTAAGTGTAGCATTGTGAGGTATGTACACAAAACAGATATACGTGAACCATGATACAGAGGCATACAAGCTAGTCTACACAACTCTTGCTCTTCTCTTGAGGACTGCTCTGTACGTCGATGGACACTGCCCATCTCTTATGTTATTTCTCGCTCGACTCCCTGTGTCATGTAGGGTGTCTATCATGTCATCCATGTCTTTCTCCAAATACTTCAGAGAGTCCACCATAGTTTCTTCTTCAACATGAGGCTGATTAGTACTTGCTTTCGTCGTCATCCATCTAGTCCTCCGCTCGAGTTGTTGAAGGTCCAAGTAATCAATCTATTGCTCATTTTGAGGACACACATTTGCAACACCAAGTAATGCATTTAGATGCTCAACTGGAAATATATCATTTTTCTTTACATGGTCATCAAATTCTTCATCGCGTCGAGAGATTTGGTACTTGCACCGATTGCGAGGGCACAAGCATTTCTCCTCTACGTTCGGGTTTCCCCCCCTGTTTGTAGTGTTTACACCATCCACCATGACTGTAAATTTATGTTTTTTGGGAGAGGATGAATGCCCCTTTATATATTAGGGCCATAGTCTAGTCGGCCAAAGTTTAAGTTCTAATGGGAAATGTGTCGGGTATAAACTTCAAAGCTTGTATACATTATCACGATATAAAATATTTTGTCATCGAAAAATACGTCGCAAAAGTCATCCAAAATAACGTCAATAATAATCTGGACATGTATTTTGACCAATATACCAACGTTCTCAGAAGCGTTTATACCGACGTTACTTTTGACCATATTTCTGATGCATATTCTAACACTAGAAAAAATAACAGAGCCAAAACACGGACTCTATTTTTTGCATTTTTGGTTCTCTTCTTTTCTGGGCGGTGAGTTAATCTCACATCCCCCCTATTTGCATGTCATCTCTCTCTCTACTACATCCCTACACTCTCCTACTCTAGTATCTTTCTTCCTTCTTAATTTTTTACAAATTAACTGTTCTAATCTCTTTTTTTCTGGGTTTTTTTTGTAGGTTGCATATCTTCAACCCCCTTCCTCCCACACTGATATTTTGGTTTTCCTCTCTCTCTCTCTCTCTCTCTCTCTCTCTCTCTCTCTGTGTTGCATCTGTGCACTCTTCTATGTTTCCATATTTTCTTAAACTTGCAAGTTTTTTTTGTGTTCATATTTTATTTTTTTAGGTTTTTTTGTAGGTTGTATATCTCTACTATCTATCCCTAATCTCTCAGAGGTAATCCCCTTTTTTTTTCTGCTTAATATCTCCATATTATTTTGATTTTATGCTTTTAAAATGAAGTTGATTAGTGTGTTGATTAGTCGTCCTAATCATCATAACTTGCATACCCACCATATCCATGCACATAGGCAGATGGAGGACCATGCATATAGCTTGGAAATCACCCTTGGCATTACTGCCTAACAAACTATCCCACCACGTGTGATGAGCCCTGGCTAATTTTTTACTTTTGTTGCACAAGCCACCCCCGAGCAAGCAGCCATGGCCAGAGCCTATTTTACCCATGGGTGGCGAGTCGGGTGCAGGCCCATCATTAACCACCACCACGGTCACACCTACACCCATACCATCTCTCGCTCAAACCCCCCCACCCTCAGGTCGTTCCTTCGATTGCGATTGCAGTATGCGTCATAGGGGTGGTGGTGGTTGTTGTGGCGGTGGTAGTGCCACAGTTGCATTTACCCCTCCACGAGAGCATACATCCATACAAAGTGCGGCCAACACCACCATCTCATCGCATTGATCTAGTCGACGTTTTGGTAGTAGCCATCTCCCTAATGCAGATCAGCATCTTTACATGGTGTGGGAAGGGAAGGTCATTCTTGATGATGTTGGTTAGAAGATGCGTAGTCGTGTGGATGTAAAATAGTATTTTCCCATGACACTTTAACCAAATTCCTCCACATTCCATCAGAGAAGAAAAAAAGGATTTGCAATCAACTCAAGAGTGACTGCCCTAGGTAGTGAGGAAGTACCTAACAAGTGGATCTACGATCTCATGAGAGATTGTATGAAACACACGAGGTGGTCCAGTGTCACCCGTGTGGTGAAAACAGGGAGAGAAAAGCCCTGATTCATCGACCAATGAAAATATATAGGGGGGAAGAGAGCTTGAGCTCTTGTAAGCACACATACACTCACACAAACTCTAGAAGAGAACACACGAGGTGAGAGGTTGAAAATTCTTCCCCTTTTCACACAACACAAAAGAGGTCTACAAAGAAGATAAAGTGACTAACACACATAATAGGGTATATACAAGCGGTCCATAATGGGAACACGCTAAGAGGAGTGGGTAGATGTGGACTAGTCCGTGTAGTCTAGCTATAGAATTTTTGGCAACAAAGATATGTCAATGCCCAGCTACCAAACCCGCCAGTGATATAAATGTCAAACGGTCATGCAGGTGTCTCATGAGTGTCAGGTCATGTTGAGCTTGACATTTCAACACTCCCCCTTACGCTTAACTCCAACTCATGAATTCCAAGTATATCTCAAAATTTGCAAAGCTTTTTAGCTCCCAAGGCCTTCGTGAAGATGTCAGCGACCTGATCCTGTGTGCTGACATAGGCCACGTCGATGTCGCCTTCCAAGACTCTCTCCCTGATGAAGTGGTAATGTACCTCAATGTGTTTTGTACCCGCATGGAAGACTGGGTTCCTCGTCAACTATATACTGCTAAGATTGTCACAATATATGACAACCTTTCTCTCCACATGCAGCCCCAAATCAACAAAAGTAGCTTCTGTAACCAAGCTGCCTCACATGCTGCCATCGCAACTCCTCTGTAATTTTCTGCCTCTGTACTCGACAAGGCAACTGTGGGCTACTTCTTGCTACTCCATGTCACAGAAGCACTCCCGAATGAAAACATAAGTCCATTGGTAGATCTCTTGTCTGAGATGCTACCTGCCCAATTTGCATTTGTGTACCCATATAGCTCCAATGGTTCACCAGCTGCAAAAGTGTGTGTCCCAAACTGTCAAGATGTGGTTTGCGCAGAACCTACATAAACTAGCTCTCTAAGCCAACAATGTAGCTCAAATTTGGCCTGGTAATCGTGACACAGATCAAACTCCCCACAATCATCCTGTACATAGTGGGATCCTCCAACACATAACCTACATCCACGCTAAGCTTGCCATTTTGATCTAATGGCATTGAGATTGACTTACAATGAGCCATCCCATACTTGGACAACATGTCCAATACATACTATCTCTATGATAGCTAAATACCCTCAAGTGTGTGAATGATCTCAATTTCCAAAAAGGAGTTGTTATGCACATTCTAAGCCAAGGGAGGAAAAAAATACTCTCCTTTAGAATCCCTTGGGGAATCTAGAAGAAATTTGGATTTCATTTAGATGAAGTGTCAGATAATAATAGCTCTAAACATGTAAAGAACAAACCACAAATGTGTGCTTTGTTTATTCCCTAGATAGTCCACACATAAAATAAGTCAATAATAATTTGGCTATATTATTATATTGTATAGGAATCATAATATCGAAGCCTAGAGAAGAGTTTTTGGTTTAATTTTTTCTTTACATTGTAAGAAGCTATTTATTTACAATCTCACAAAACTATTTGGACTCAATGTTTTGGATTTAAGAATCAAAAATGGATTTTTAACACTCTTAAACTAAAAGTATTTTCTACAAAATCAAAATTCAAAGACCTTTATTCAAACCTTAAATTATGATTATTTTGGTATATGATGAGAGGAGAGATTTTGTGTAATTAAAGTTGCATTGTAGGTGACATGTAAGGTTGAAGACTTATTAGTTTTATCAACAAATCCTAACATTATATTGAGAATTTAAGTGTGGTTGTCTTGCCAAGTCAATTGTTTGGGGTCATTTTACTCTCTAACAACCAATGTAAAAGGTATACCATAAAGAATTTGTCATAAATACAAGCGATTAACGGGTGTAATAATAATTTGGCACTGGGGGGGCATGCAACCTTAAGATATATTGGTGGAGGTGGATTTTATATATCTTGTATGCATACAATAGAGTGCATTATGTATAAGAACTAGACCCAAACTAGTTTAAAAGTAGGTTAAGAGGGCTCTTTAAAAGTAGGTTAAGAGGGCTCTTTAATGCACCTAAAAGTGAGGGAGGTGGCCTTTGATTAGTCACAGCTTCATTAAGCATGATTATGGAGCCAAAATAGTGGCTATTAATATAATGCTATATTTAAGAGGCACCATATAATGTATTTTGTTTGTGTTTATCTCATATGATAATATAATGATATATTTGAGAGGCACCATATAATATGATTTGTGTGTATTTATCTCATACATTGCCTTCATTTATTTTGACATCCAATTTCAATTATCATTTGTACTCTATTATGCTAAAAATGAGGAATGCATCAGATCATTGTGAATGTAGAGTAGAGAGAGGTGAAATTGGTGATCTTTGGATAAACATTCAAATATTAAGTTAATTTGGATATGATAAATTAATTACATGTTTCTCATCTTCTTCTTCTTATTATTAATTCATCATTATCTTCTTCTTCTATTTCTTATTCCTCTTCTTCCTCCTCCTCCCCTCCACTCCCCTTTCTATGTTTCTTTTCCTTCTTTCTCCTCCTCTAATACCTCTTCTTCTCTTCCTGTTTCTTTAGTTTTTTATAACATTATTTATTTGGTTAAATATACTAGCTATGCATCACTTTCAACCATTATGCATCATAAAGTGCATGCATTAACATGCTATTTATGAAAATTTTCTGTGGGAAGAAATAATGACAGCATGCTATGAGAAGTAAATAAATAGATTTGTTATAAATATAAAATATAAAAAACATGGAATCGTTTAAAGATATAAAGCTATAATTCTTACCAAATTTTATTTATTTTTTTAAACATGGTTTTAATTAATATGGAGACCATATGCCCCTTAGTAGAATAAAATGCAACCATAATAAGTCAATGGAATGATGATCACATGGATAAATAATTAATAAAAACAAAGAAGAGGTGTATATAGGTCAATCCTTTGACCAACTAAACTACCCACTGAAAAAGACATGACCCTATGAGTAGCATACTCGTTTCACTTACCCTTATACCCATGGACCCATAAACCTATGTACCTACCAACCCTTATGCTGTTGGATTACCAAGTTTGCATGGGAATATGGTCTAACAATTGACTCCTCTTGGTTTACATGGTTTGTTAATATGATCTACCTATCGAGACTACCTAGTTTACATGGGAGTATTAGTTACAATCAACCCATCAACCCATTAATGTACACTACAAGAGATCTAATCTAATACTAACGTTTTCTACCACTGATGTTAGTATTATTTACAATCAACCCATTGACCCACGGATGTATGCTATAAAACATCTAATCTAGTACCGATGTTTTCTACCAACATTTTTAAGGAGATGGTTGCTTTCAGGCATGCGATCTTACACGCCTTTTTCTTGTCACCAATAATTGTGTCAGTAGAAGTCATTAGTATTATTGTCACTATATGAATTAGTATTTTCATCGGTATTTGCATCAATATCTTAGGATAAATATACTTACTACATTTTATCAAAAATATTAGTAAACACACTTGATTTGAGAATATATAAAAAAAATTATTGTTTATCTTGTACAAGGTCCATGGCTTTGAAGAAGTGATTTTTTGATGCAATGATATACGAATACATTCATGGTCTTAGAATTCTTTACCTTCAAGGTAGAGGGGTCTCACTCGAGTAACACCCTAAGCTTTCTATGATGAATATTGCCTAATCGAGAGCCAATTCTTGACTATCAGATATACGAATACATTCATGGTCTTGGGAGCCTTACCTAATATTTATCTATATTGTTTTTCTATGGAAAGTACCTGACTAGTTGGATCCACCTTACCACCTACTTTCCAGATTCAGGATATGGTCAACTATAAGGTTTTTAATTATTGAGCACATTTGTTGGTACAGATGCATCACATAACAGAATTCCTTAATTTAATCCTCTTCACCAATTCCTTTATCCCTTAATGCCAACAAAATATTTTAAAAACAATATGTATACATTCATAAACTTGAATTACAACACAATTTGGAAAAAAACATCCCTCGGCGCATCAAGTTATATACAATCTAGGCATTGTGATTGTGGCAATAAATTATCACATATTAGTAAGGTGAAATATCCCCTCACTCACCTACACGAGCATGAAACGTATCAAGACCAGGTTTGCAATCCTGGAAGGAACCCTCATCTTGATTTGTGGTGGGTTAACCATCATAAGAAGTTACCCCAACTATGTAAATACTCAAGAGTTGGATTCCCTTGGTGCGGGAATACCCGATTGCCCCATACTAATCACTTGGGAATGGTTATCTCTAAGAGAACATATCCCTTGTTTTATCTTACAATTACAACTTTAGAATAAATTACCAATCTTGTTGTAATCTTGCATCCACATTTCATGTAGTAGTAATCCATGATGCAGCAACAAACATACTCACATGAGAGAGATAACCTTTTCTATTTCTTAAAGAAACATTCGCTAGTTAATAGCATCAAAAAATCCCTTTTTGTAGTCAAAAACTTCTAGGGTTGGTCCAACTTACATGACAAGTTGGAGGTCCAATATTTGCCAATTATCAGGAGTTGAGGTGGTCCTCCACTTTGTTGGGAAACATTTGCAACTACGGCTATTTGAGGTTTAGTTGTATCCTTCAACACCCAGGAAGTAACTCACATAGCTTGAGTTGAGTGGAAATCCTCCCTCAAGTAAAATAAATCGAGAACTTCCTTGTAGATAGAACCTCTAATGTCTCAATTTATTCTTCCACCACCAAGCTTTATGAATAATATATAATTAATAATCAAGTTATGATTAGTAATTTAGAATGGAATAAATGGAGAAGTACATTGAATGACTAAGAGAGAGAGAGAGAGAGAGAGATATGGCAGAAAGAGAGCAAGAGATGTGGAAGTAGTTGGAGAATAAACCGGGACAAGGAAAGAGGGGAGAGTGTGAAGAAGACTAAGATATATAATCTCCCAGGAAGAAGGAAGTTTGTGAGTGGTGAGGGAGGCTGGTTGGTGAGGGGTTTGCTAGTAAGAGAGTGTAAGACTCGTGTGGTGAGGGTTGAAAGAGAGGTGGTGCATACTAGTGAGGGTGGTAAGGCACTATGCATGAGCAAAGTAAGGAGAGCGAGGGGGATAGTTTCTAATGAGTGAGTGGGGGAGGATTCTCAGGGAGAAAATGTGAGCGTAGCAAGGGTGGTGAGTAGATCAAACGAGTGAGTTGACAGGGGAGTGAGTGCAAGAGATAGGGAAAGTAAGTGAGAGCTGTTGGTGAGTAGACCAAAGTGAGTGAGTTGACAGGGGAGTGAGTGCAAGAGATAGGGAAAGTGAGTGAGAGCCGTACTCCATAGTCACCAAAGGGGAGGGAGAGGCTAAGAGAGTTGGAGAGGGGCAGACAGCACATGAAGGGTGGTTGGATAGATCCAAGAGAGAGAGTGTGGTGCCGTTCCTACAAGAGGGTAGACGGGAAGGGGAATGAGAGAGAGGGAATGTGAGAGATTAATCGTAGAGAGAAGGTCGCCATTAGGGAGGAGGAAGGAGATAAAGGAGAGAGAGTACGAGAGTGGTGATGAGGAGTTGTAAGGGAGGGTGGGGATTTCTACAGCCAAGAGACGAGGGGAGTTGGATTCATACGAACTAGCAGGGGGTCACTCATAAATATGCACACGTACCACATGGGTTCAACAGAAGGAGTTTTTAAATTCTCGTTTTTACACATTATTTACATACAGAAGGGTACCATTTAAAGAGGGTATTTACAGATTGAATAGACAAAGGGTGTGTTTTATTGATGACAAATCTACAAATAAGGGGTTTTAAATTAGTCCTTGATTGCATGAGATATAGAGGATTTATATATAGTGAACCCCCTGAGCATATGAATAAGGGATTGGGGCATGTAGGAGAAAAGGTCAGTGCTGGAAGCACAAGGACATGAGAATGGCAACCAGAGGAGATGAGAATGATTACACAACCATATGGGCTGGGTTGCAAGTGGGGAAAAATGACAAGAAGATATATGCAAAAATCATGGGGCTGGCCACTACCGACATGCAAGGAGGGTCCAACCAATGCCAACATAAAAGGAGAACTTGTCTACGCACAAGAGGTTGAGGGCTCAGTGGACCAAAAGAAGAAGAAGAATGGGGGAGGGGTGGTCAACTGAGTGTGGTCTGCCTCCTTTATTTTATTATATATATATATATATTATGTATGTATAAGAAGGGGTTCACATGCGCAAGCCACAAAAAACAAGCATTTTATGTCCTTCCCCCTTGAAAGAAATTGAGATGTCCTCATCTTAAAAATAGGGAGAGAAAATCTTGATACAAAATAGACTCATCTTCCCAGGTAGAATCTTCTATTGAGAATTCTTTCCACTCGACTAGATGTTTCCTAATGACTCTGTTTTTCAGAGTCTTTTTTCTAGAACTAAGGATTCTATCGGGTAGAATCTCCAAAGGGCTTTGGAATGGCAAGACAATTTTCTCATCATCTAGGATACGGTTAGGACTAGATACACATGCTTACATGGAAAGAATCTGGGTAAGTTCCTCTAGGTAGAGATCTTTGTATCCCTATAGCCAATCAAATTCACTCCCTATCGCTACTACTTCTTTGTTTTTGACATCCTTCAATGAGATTTTCCCACTCTCATAGTATAGCGGCCCTTTTTGCTTTTAGTCAATCCATTCCAAGAATACCATCATAAATTCCTAGGGGCATCACATGTAAGTAGCAATTACTTAGTTTGCCATCAAGATCAAACTCTACATCCCCTATGCTATGTTGGGAAATTACTTCCTTACCCCACTAGCTACATCTTGGTGACCATTTTCGTGGATGGTTTTTTATTAAGACCTAATTGTCTAATGCACTTTGGTGAAACAAATGAATGAGTACTTCCAGAATCAATCACAACAGTTTAAAATGTTTGCCATGATGAGATGCTGGTCTGTGGATCACTAAAAATTGCCAATAATCGCCTTGGTACTCTAAAGCATGAACCCAACCTCTAGCCTCCTTTCATTATCAAGGGTTTTTTCTTTACCTTGGATCATAGCAACTCTTCCTCTTCCATGAACGCATCTATGATATCCACCTATGGGGTTTTAAACTCTGTTTCTTACTTAATTGGGTTGGCTAATGGAAGCAATTCTTCCCCTAGGATTAGTTTGTGGGTTCCTAGGAAAGTTTGGATGAGGTGATTTGGAAAGGTCAAGATCCTTACATGGATGAGGGCATTCAGGAAAGTGGTGACTTGGTTGATGGCAATTTTAACACATTCCACTTTGCCATGCTAAATAAGCCTTAGCTGGATGAAGCCATTCAACACAGGTGACCTAGTTGATGGCATATAGCACAATCCACTTTGCCATGCTAGATCATTATGTAGCCTCATCTCCGGAAGAGACAAGAGTGGTTGTGAATTTTGACCATTGATTCATCGATTAAAGTATAATCCAAAGGGTCACCTTGAGTAAGATGATTCACGGTAATGTATCTATTTGAAGTTGTTGCTATTTTTATCCTTTATTGCTTCTTCTAAAGGTTTAGCTCAAAACATTCCATCCTGAGTTGCTCGGCTGCATGGATTCTAGTGAATGGTTGAGGAGAGGGTTTAAGCCTTGCACAAATCAATTAATGGATTCTAGTGAATGGTTGAGGAGAGGGTTTAAGCCTTGCACAAATCAGTTAATGGATTGAGCCAAGGTCATTGTTGGAGCATATTTCTTAACAAACTAGGAGTAGTGAGCATCCACTGCATCCAAATTATTTTGGGTCAAGCTATAGATCTCATTCATCTTTAGGGTTTCAAAGTCTAAGGGAAAGTACCTTTCCTTGATAACATGCTTGATTTGTTCCCAGGTGGTAATGATTTGTTAGACTTCCTTTGCTCTACACCACTCCTTCCACCATAGCTTAGCATCCCCACTTTGTCCGAAATGGACCAACATAGTTTGGTTAGTTTCATTAGTACCAACAAGAGAGGAATAGTCGGTCATGGACTCTATCAATGCCTCTGCATCTTTAGCCACATCTTTTGCCTCTCCTAATAAGGAAGAGGGTTGCATTTGCTTACGTAGGAATTTCCTTTCAGCTTCATCATCCTATTGGCATGAAATGAGAGAACATGCTTTACCAGATATTGAGGAAAACTAAAGAGGTGGAAAAGATAATATTCACTTTTTATTAAATTTTGTGAATAAGATTGTGTGTTGATTTATAATACTTTCTTAAAGATATTTTATCCTTAAGAGAAACTTCACACGCTATTTGGCAAGATTCAAGGCATAGATTTTTGTGGAGTCAATGATCCCAAAACATTTGGGGTGAAATCTACTCATCCTAATAGCAAAAAATCTACCTAATAATTAACTAATAACACTAATCAAAGGTGGATAGAAATGAAGAAATCTCATAATGAGTGTGTAATGATTAAGATGCACTCAAGTACAATTAGACACCAAGATGGTTGTGGAGGCACGCTGAGAAGTGTTGCACTTGGTTGGTTCTCTTGTCTCTCTGGAAATGAGAGGCGGTGGGGGGGGGGGGGGGGTTGTAAGATGGAAAGAAGTTAGTGAAGTATTGGCGAGATTAAGTATCCATCTAGTCTTATGGGCTCCTATGAATTTCTTTCTTGTTTATGCCTAGTAGTACTCTTTATTTGGTTTTTGGTGTTTTTGTTTGTCACCTTTATGGCTGGACATCCTCTTGAGAGGAGTTAGAGTACTTGAATGAGTAGTCTATAATGGAATACATAATGACCAATATCCATGTGGTAGGTAGTGGTAAGGAGGGTTTAGTAAACCAATGGTGTTAGTAATCAAGTGGAAGGGGTGGATTTGAGAGGGACAAGGAGGTAACCCACATGGAAACATCTTGTACTCCGAGATGCTATATTGATGATGTACATGTAGCTATAGATTGGGGGGTTCACCTAAAAATATGTAAGAACACCACGTGAGTTTAAATGAAGGGGTTTTTGAATTCAAAATTTTAAGGTAAATTTAAAAAAATATATTTACAAAAGGGGTTTTTTTATCGATTTTGAGAAAAAACTTGTAAGTCCATAAAAAAAGGGGTCATTTTATTCATAAATAATTCATAGGTAAGGGGTTTTTTAAATACCTCTTGAACGCACGTGATACATATGGTTTCTTAGTAGTGCACCCCCCAAGAGCTATAGCATCTTGAGCAAGACACCTTAATGGGTATCTTGGCTCTCGTGGGTGTTGAATTATTGGGGGTTGGTTTTCTCTCTTTTTCTTATAGTGTTTTGTCTTCTATCGTTGTTGTAGCTCATGGGATTGAGATCTTGTTTTGATAAGAGTGGTAGTTGATGCCAAGGATCCATATGAGTAGTTGCTTTTGAGTATGGGAGTTAAAGATGATTTGGCATCCAAAGCTAAGATGGCATAAGGAGAAGTTATTCGGGTGAAGCGGTTGTGATTAAGAAGATCCATGTGATGGATCGTACCAGTGACTAGACTTGCACCCACCAAGGTCCCCCCATCTAGAGATGTACTTGGATGGCTTTCGACGATGAAGCTTTGTGTAGTGTGTGCGTAATTGATAGAGCCCAGTGAGAATTGAAAGTATTGTGCATGGGCTAGAGAAAAAAGTGTTCTTGTGGTTCTAATCACCTAGTCTAGACCTTTTTTTGGGTCCTCATGCAGATGAGGACTTACATGTTGTTAATGGTTCGCATCCCAAAAGAGGGTTTTGTACTGATTAGCCCATTTGGCTAGATTTGTGAGCTTACCATTGAGGTTATCTTTAAGTGGTTGGATAAGCTCTGACATTTGTGGCACTGCCCCATGGTGTGGTGGTGACAAAGTTAAGGGGCGGGGTTGGGGGGGGGAGCCTCATGGGATAGGCTCTTGTCCTTGAAAGGATTAGGCGAATTGAACTTTTGATTGCCCATGGTTTTTGTGTGGGCAAGTCGGTAGGATTTAGTTGACGAAGAGGGGACTTGATTGCTCGTTCGTCATCAAACCATCTGCATCGATTGGACAATTACTAGCTTGGTTTATGTGGTTTGGGCCAACTTTTGAGGCTTATTCTATGGAATCCAAATAAAAGACCGTATTAGATAATTTGGGAAAATGGAGACATTTTGGGAATTTGAAAATGGATGAATTTCATTAAATTTGGGTAAAATTCTACAATTTTGAGAGATTGAATGAACAAACAGCAAATGGTTTTATTCACGCCATTGAGGGGTACAATGGATTTTAATACAAGTTGATAATCACACAAATGGGTGGTGTTCATAAACACCATTTAATATATGTTCTCCCAGGGGTTTACAATGCTTCCTTGCACCAACAATAAAATCAATGAAAGACCTTTTTTTCAAAATGTTTACAACAAGAATTATAAAGAATTTGAGAAAAGTAAACATAAGAACACATTACCAGATAGGCCATTCGATTTGCAAGTCTCCATTGCTAAGTAATACTTCTTGTGCTTTTGTACGCACACATTCTGCGAGATCTTAATGCTCTTAGTATTTGTGACTTTTGACATCGATGACCATACAACTATATCAACACATTCCCAAACTTGGGGATCCTTCTTATTCTCTACCCAAAACTTGCTCCAACAATACTCATAGACTTCTCCTTTTTTCTTAGCGCAAGGTGCCCAATGTTGAATTATTCGCTTATTGAAATTAGGTGATGTTGCAAATTTCTCTATTTCTGATTGGGCAACACCAAGGCATATAGGATAAATTGGATCAGATGGTCTCACCAAGAAAAAGTTTCCTTTCTTAACGTCTATCATTCGGCTAAACTCTTCCCTTGGCTTACAACTTAAAGGACCTTAATAGTGATTGTTCCATTCCTCATAGCCTATGAACTCATTATTTTCCCTATCAGAGTTATCCACATGATCTGGCAATTGTGTCTTTGGCCAAAAATTTGAGTACACACTTGTCTCTAATAAAATTGGATGCTCAAGTTCCTCTATCCCAATACACAAACTGCATTTGGAGAACTCGCTACTCTTGACCAAGGAAAAATTCTTGAAGTCCTCATTCCATATCCTTCCAAAAGAATATTTGGACTTATTTTATAGTTTTATAAACCCAAATGGAATAGGCCTTTGTTTATCTCATGTTGGATATCTAGCTTTTTATATACTTCAGGTATTACCAAATGAGTCTCTCTAGAGCCATCCAACATGGTTCTACTTTTGTGAGGCATATGGTTTGAGTTATTTTCCATGAAATCTTACATAAGATCCCTTCCCATATATGTTTGTTCCCTATCCCTCCTCACAACTCATGTATTTCCATGCACATATTATTGTGCACCATTCTCAAATTGCTCCCTATATCTATAAAATGATGTTTTTAGTACTCCATGTATCTCATACCATGCTCTGCAACATACCCTCACACCATTCACCCTAAATTTGTAGCTTGTATTTCCATGCATGTCACGATGCAAATCCATAGATAACATGTCATACACAGTTTGTGCAAGATTCTAGAGAGTTTCCCAAAAAAAAAAGAATTTTCATTAACATATCTTGATGAGCATGCTGACAACACTTGCACTCACAACAATCAATTGAGGAAACTTATAGCATTGATTCCACTGACATTCTGAACATTGATGTCGGTGGCTCTCTTTGCTTGCACTTTCTTTTAATGAAAGTGTACCTTCATTTTCTTGAAGATGAAACATCTGTTGTCGATGCACCATTCACAGCATTATGTATATTGTCATCATGTTCCATGGGCACATATCTCTGCAATGGGCTTGCATCTAGCATGGTAATTTGCTTGATTGGCCACTTAACCAAGCTTACACTACCAATCTCTTGTGTAGTACTTGTTGAGGTAGTCCTTAGGTTATGGTTGTTCTTCTCTATTCTCACACCTAAACAATCCTCTCCCAATATAGCAAAGTTTGTGGAATCATAGGGATAAAAATATAAGATCACACCCTTCCCAATGGTCTTTGTCATGCTCTCATTCCACAAGGCCACATTTTTATCTGTCTAGGACTCACAAATTTTGTTATCATTTTCCAATGATGAAATAGGCATTTCTTCAACATAAGGGGGCATGGACTCACTTTCTATAGTCTCTTCACCCATGGCCTCATCTAAATCTACACAGAGAGGTCTTAGGTGATTTGAAAACACTCCAAATTGCTTCGCCAATTTTTGTTGCATCCATAGTGGAGAAAGGGAATAGCACATCATTATTAATACCCTTTTCCATTATCACTACTGATACATTGTCTATCCCTACTTTCACACCACTACAATAGCCCTCTGGGTCAGTTACACATACTGGACCAATTGCAACAACTTCATTACCCACTAGCATCTTTATTTTCTCCCCACCTCTGAATGCCACTGTCCTTATTTATTTTGTATGGAAAAATAAAATTACATAAAACACTCATATATCCCAAATAAATTTAATAAACATTCTCAAACCAAGAATTCATTAAATTAAAAGGGATAATGGAAGTGGTACGGAAGGGCGCAAGAGGGGGGGCGGGAAGGGCACGAAGGGGGGGCGGGGAAAGGGCGAGGGCAGGCGGGCGCGAAGGGGCACGAAAGGGGGGTAGACGGGCAGATGGGTGCAAAGGGGCAGGCGGGCGCAGGGGGCCAGGTGGATGCGAGAGGGGGGGCAAGCGGGCAGCAGGGGCGGGACGCGGATGGGGGCGAAAGGGGGGGTAGAACGGGTGCGGAAGGGGGCGGGGGGGCAGACGGGTGCAAAAGGGGGGCGGGCACGGTAGGGGGGTGACAACGGTGCGAGCAGGTGGGACAAAGGCGAGAGGAGGGGAGGAGGCGAGAGCTTCAACGAGCAAGTTCCATTGATCTAGATGCAAGATCCACCCTCTCCTTCTTTGTTAGAGAGGAGGATGATTAAGATTTAATAAAACTTTTATGAATCATAATTAAAGTTTAATTATGATTAATATTTAATCAAATCATGCCTATTAAAAAGGCATTCACACGCACGAGAGAGAAATAGAAGAAAAAATTCAGATTTTGGGGAAGAGAAGAACTTTACACACATGCGAGAGAACCCAATGCATCAATCGACTGCCCCACACTACTTTTCAGCAAAAAATTGGCAGAAAATTGAAAATATACCCGTGGAAAATTCGCAAAATGCATTAAAAATACCTTTTTAACCATAAAATGCTCAAAACATTTCTAAAAAATTAGGAAAAATTTCCTAAAATTTTTGATAATTTAGGGAATCCATTCTACCAAAAATATCCATAGTAAAATATGTGGTATTTTTGTAAAAATTTCATTAATGCTTATTTTAGACCATAAAAAATAGAGAAAAATAGCATTAAACTCACGAAATTCCCCCGCAACATCGATACATTTTATCTAGATCAAAAGGAAAAACATGTAAAACCAATTAAAAAAGTAAATAAAAATTAATTGAGATAACACCAATACTTAATTAAAAATATTGACAATAAAATTATAATTATTTCCATGAAAAAGTAAATTAATAAGGCCTATTGTGTGTGGGTAAACCTTAATTTATTTTATAGGGTAAAGGTTTAATTTTTGTAAGGGTTAGAGAAACATGGTTTAACTAAAATTGAGGGACTTTGGTTGGTAGGTAATAGTTGAATTACCTATGGTCTTTATTTAGTGATAGTGGGTTATGGCTTATGCAAAACAAGAGTCATGAGTACTTTAAGTACGCTTGCGTTTTTTACTCTATATATAGTAAAATAAGGAATATCTAGCATCCATACAAAAATAGCATGAAAGAAAATGGTAATGCAAAAATGAAAACTAATCTATTAACTACTGAGCAAGTCTAAATTAATTAAGAAATGGGCCTTAAATAGGAATATATCCCTTAATTTATAATTAATAGCATAGTGGTTGAGTACTTTAATTAACAAGAATAACTAGTAATATCTAATAGGAATGTTTAATAATATCTAATTAAATCATATATATAATTAATAGAAATAATTAAATTTATCTAATAATTAGTATATAACTGAATATATCTAATAATTTAATATATATACTTAATATAAATAATTAAATATATCCAATAATTAATAAGAATAATAAAATATATATATTATATATGTATAATTAATAGGAATAATTAAATATATCTAATAATTTATATAAATATATATATATATCTAATATATGTATTATATCTAATAATTAATATTACTTTAATATTAGTTTAACCAATGTTAGTTAAAATAATTAGCTTAGCTTAGACCTAAGCTTTTTTTCATGTGTTTTCATCGCTTGCAGCCGCCGTGAGCCATCGTGTTGGGACCGTGGGCGCACTCGAGAGAGAGAGAGTAGAAGCAAGAAGGCAGGACAGGTATGCAACCTTATTTTCAACAGTAATATCTTTTTTCTCTCTTTCTCTCTCTCTAGCCTCTTGTGAATACCACACCCCTCTCTCTCAAATACCTACACCCCCCTCTCTCTCAAATACCTACACCCCCCTCTCTCTCTCTGAGATGACACACACACAAACCGACCCCCTCTCTCTCTAATTAAGTTATCACTAATTATGTTTTTAATTAGATTTCTAGCTAATTAGAATTTGATTACTATTAATAACCTAATTAGTGTTGATTAGTTTAATTTACGTTATGTTTAATTAGTCTTTGTTACCTAATTTATGTTGATTAGTTTAATTTAATTGTGATTAATTATTCTAGTTTAGAGTTAGCTAAGTTAAAAATTAGTAGATGGGTATAAATTAAACCTAATTTTGTGGAGTAGAAAAAAAATCAAAATACAAGAAAGTGCACCTTTGATTGCAGCTTCACTATTATTGTCCATTCCGCACTCATTCCACATCCAAAATCAAAAAAATACGGGGAGAGATTTGTTTAAGATATTAGATAGGCAATGCTCGAATTTCGGAGAGAAATTTTAAAACTAGAGTTTTTGGAATCCAAGGGGGGGGAATTCAAATTTCAATGGATAGAAATTGGTGTCATAATCATATTCAAAACAAGGAGGGAGAGTGAGGATGATGGGGGTTAAAATTCAAATTCAAAATCACATTCAAAATTGAGAATCAAAAATGGGGAGAATGGCACTACTACCATTCTGCAAAATTCCATGGGGGAGAACGACAGTGGTGCCATTCTCTCCATGAAGGTGATCGGAGGCCTTGAGAATGGCACCACTGCCATTCTTCCTTGAGAATGGTAGTAGTGCCATTCTCCCCCTTCAAGGTGATGGGAGTTCTTAAGAATGGCACCATTGCCCTTCTTCCTTGAATGTAAGGGAGAATGGCAATGGTGCCATTCTCCCCTTGAAGGTGGCTACACACACCCCTCTCTCTCTCTCTCTCTCTCTCTCTCTCTCTCTCACACACACACACACACACACACACGCGCGCACACACACACACACACACACACACACACAGAGTAATTATCTCTCTCTTTATCTCTCTAATTACTTTAATTAGCTTAAAATTTAACTAGTGTTTAGATTCTAGTTTGTTCTTAATTAGTATTTAGAATCTAATTAGTATTTGATTAGATTAGTTTAATTAGTGTATAATTCATATTTAATTAGTATTTATGATCTAATTAGCATTTGGTTAGTTTTGTTTAATTAGTGCTTAATTAGTTTGGATTAGAGTTGTCTAGTTTTGTTTAATTAGTGCTTAATTAGTTTAGATTAGAGTTGTCTAGTTTGAATTTGGGATGGAAATTTTGAAATGGGGGTTTTTGAATCCAAGAGGAGGGAAGATTAAAATTCAATGGATAAACACTGGTGCCATAATCATATTCAAAACAAGGAGGGAGAGTGAGGAGAATGGGTACGAGAATTCAAATTCAAAGTCACATTAAAAAATTGTGAATCTAAAATGGGGGAGAATGGCAGTGGTTCTATTCTCCCCATAAAGGTGATGGGAGGCCTTGAGAATGGCAGTGGTTCTATTCTCCCCATAAAGGTGATGGGAGGCCTTGAGAATGGCAGTGGTTCTATTCTCCCCATAAAGGTGATGGGAGGCCTTGAGAATGGCACCACTGCCATTCTTCCCTTCATTTAGAGTGATGGGAGACCTTGAGAATGGAACCACTGTCATTATTCCCTTCATTCAAGGTAATGGGAGGCCTTGAGAATGCCAGCACTGCCATTCTTCCTTGAATGTAAGAGAGAATGGCAGTGGTGCATTCTCCTCTTCAAGCTGATGAGAGGCCTTGAGAATGGCAGCATTGCCATTCTTCCTTCAGAATGGTAGTAGTGCCATTATCCCCTTCAAGGTGATGCGAGTTCTTAAGAATGGCACCACTGCCATTCTTCCTTGAATGTAAGGGAGAATGGCAGTGGTGCCATTCTCTCCTTCAAGGTGGCTACACACATCTCTCTATCTCTCTCTCTCTCTCTCTCTCACACACACACACACACATGCACACACACACACACACACACACACAAATAATTCTCTCTCTCTCTCTAATTACTAAAAAATTTAATTAGTGTTTAGATTCTAGTCTATTTTTAATTAGTATTTATGATCTAATTAGTATTTGATTAGTTTAGTTTAATTAGTACATAATTCATAATTAATTAGTATTTATGATTTAATTAGTTTATTTTAATTAGTGCTTAATCAGTTTAGATTAGAGTTATCTAGTTTGAATTCGGGAGGAAAACTTGGAAACTAGGGTTTTTTAATCCAAGGAGGAAAATTGAAAATTCAATGGATAAACACTTGTCCCATACTCATATTCAAAACAAAGAGGGAGAGTGAGGATAATGGGGATGAGAACTCAAATTCAAAGTCACATTCAAAAACCGTAAATCTAAAATGGGGGATAATGGCAGTGGTGCCATTCTCCCCATGAAGGTGATGGGAGGCCTTGAGAATGGCACCACTGCCATTCTTCCCTTCATTGAAGGTGATGGGAGTCCTTGAGAATGGCACCATTGCCATTATTCATTGAGGGCCTTTCTTGTTTGAATGAAACCACAAGAATTACAGCCACCACTACCATCCTTCTTTGAATGGAGACCTTAAGAATTATAGCCACTACCATTCTACCCCTCAAGATGATGGGATGGGAGTTCTAGATAATGGCAGTAGTGAAACTATCCCCTTTCATGTAATGGAAGGCCCTGAGAATGGTAGTGGTGTCATTCTCACCTTGAATCAAGTTGATGGGAGGCTTTCAAGATTGCATCACTCCCATTATTTCTTGAATACAAGGCAGAATGGCACCACTACCAACCAACTTTGAATGCAGTGGTGCCATCCTCCCTCTTCATCAAGGTGATGGGATGTCTTGATAATGGCACTAGTGCCATTCTTCTTTGAATGAAACAGGAAAATGGCAATGGTGCCATTCTGCCCGTGAAGTGATAGGAGACCTTGACAATGTCACCACTGTCATTCTTTCTAGAATATAAAGGAGAATGGAACCATTTTCATTCCTTGAATGAAAGGTTATAAGAGGCCTTGAGAATGGCACCACTACCATCCCTCGAATGCAAGGGAGGATGGCACTAGTGCCATTATCCCCATGGAGTGATAGGAGGCCTTGAGAATGAAACCATTGTCATTCTTCCTTGAATGTACAGGAGAATGGCAGTTGTGCCATTCTCCCCTTCAAAGTGATGGGAGGACTTGAGAATCGCAGCCACCGCCATTCTTCCTTGAAAATAAGGTGGAATGGCAGTGGTGTGCCATTCTACCCCTCAAGATGATGGGATGTGAGGCCTTGAGAATGGCACCACTACCATTCCTTGAATGTAACAAGAATAAAAGTGGTGCCATTCTACCATTTAAGATGACATTAAGATGGGATGTGAGGCCTTGACAATGGCAGCACTGCCATTCCTTGAATGTAAGGAGAATGGCAGTTGTGCCATTCTACCATTTAAGACGACATCAAGATAGGATGTGAGGCCTTGACAATGGCAGCACTACCATTCCTTGAATGTAAGGAGAATGGCAATGGTGCCATTCTACAATTCAAGATGACATCAAGATGGGATGTGATGCCTTGACAATGGCAGCACTGCCATTCTCCCCACCATGAAGTGATAGGAGGCCTTACGAATGAAACCACTCCCATTCTTCCTAGAATGTAAGGGAGAATGGCATCACTGCCATTCTTTGTTGAATGTAAGAGAGAATGGCATGTCGTGCCATTCTCCCCTTCAAGGTGATGTGAGGACTTGAGAATGGAAGCCACTGCCATTCTTTCCTCAAAGTAAGGGGGAATCGTAGTGGTGGCATTCTACCCCTCAAGTTGATAAGATGTGAAGCCTTGAGAACAACACCACTACCATTCTTCCTTGCATTCAAAGAAGAATGTCAGTGGTGCCATTCTCGCATTCAAGTTAAGTGATGGGAGGCCTTGAAAATAGCACCTGTAAGGGAGAATGGCACAATTGCCATTCTCCCCATGAAGTGATAGGAGGCCTTGATAATGGCACCATTGCAATTCTTCCTAGAATGTAAGGGATAATGGCACCACTACCAATCTTCCTTCAATGTAAGGGACACGGGCATGTCATGCCATTCTCCCCCTCAAGGCGATAGGAGAACGTGAGAATTGAAGCCACTACCATTCTTCCCTGAAAGTAAGGGGAAATGGCAGTGCCATTCTACCCCTCAAGATGATGGGATGTGAGGCCTTGAGAATGGTGCCACTACCATTCTTCCTTGCCATCCTTCCTTGCATTGAAGGAAGAATGGTAGGGGTGCCATTCTTCCCTTAAAAGTGAGTGATGGGAGGCCTTGAAAATGGCACCATTGCCATTTCTTGAATGTAAGAGAGAATGGCACCTCTGCCATTCTCCCCATGAAGTGATAGGAGGCCTTGAGAATGGCACCATTGCCATTTCTTGAATGTAAGAGAGAATGGCACCTCTGCCATTCTCCCCATGAAGTGATAGGAGGCCTTGAGAATGGCACCACTCTAATTCTTCCTAGAATGTAAGGGAGAAGGGCACCACTACCATTCTTCCTTGGATGTAAGGGAGAATGGTATTCCGTGCCATTATCCCCTCGAAGGTGATTGAAGGACTTGAGAATGGTAGCATGTGCCATCCTTCCTGAAAAGTAAGGGGGAATGGCAATGGTGCCATTATACCCCTCAAGATGATGGGATGTGAGGCCTTGAGAATGTCACCACTATCATTCCTTCTTGAATGTAAGGGATAATGGCACTGGTGTGATTCTTTCCATGAAGTGATAGGACACCTTGATAATGGCCCCACTTCCATTCTTCCTAGAATGTTAGGGAGAATGGGACCACTTCCCATGTTTTGTATGGAAGGGAGAATGGCATGTCGTGCCATTCTCCCCTTTAAGGTGATGGAGGAATTTCAGAGTGGTAGCCACTGCCATGCTTCCATGAAAGTAAGGGGGAATGGCATTGGTGCTTTTCTACCGCTCAAGACGATGGGATGTAAGGCATTGAGAATGGCACCACTGCCATTGCTTGAATGGAAGAGAGAATGGCACTGGTGCCAGTCTCCCCATGAAGTGATAGGAGGCCTTGTGAATGAAACCACTGCCATTCTTCCTAGAATGTAAGGGAGAATAGCACCATTGCCATTCTTCCTTGAATGTTAGAGAGAATGGCATGTCGTGCCATTCTCGCCTTCAGGTTGATGGGAGAACGTGAGAATGGAAGCCACTGTCATTCTTCCCTGAAATTAAGGGGAAATGGTAGTGGTGCCATTCTACCCCTCAAGATGATAAGATGTGAGGCCTTGACAATGGCACCACTTCCATTCTTTGTTGAGTCCAAGGGAGAAATGGTAGTGGTGCCATTCTCCCCATGAAGTGATAGGAGGCCTTGGGAAATGGCACCACTGCCATTCTTCCTAGAATATAAGGGAGAATGGCACCACTGTCATTCTTCCTTGAATGTAAGGTAGAATGGCAGTGGTTTAAGGATGCCATTACCTTGCAAATTTTTTCACAATATGAAAAATCTTGAGTGTTTTTACAAGCTCCTGTCTTCGCGATGGCATGGGTATGGAAGTCAATACCCATGGACTACCTGCAATTCTGAATTCATAAATCTTAACCCATTAGAAACCTAACTACTCTTTTCCACCGACCACCTATGGATGTGTTGATTGTATTCGTTTGTATACACACTCGGAGAGGATTATATTAAATCTAGGCAGGGGGAGGGACATCTTGTAGGTCTTTAGCCTGCAGCTTGTTGTTGACCACCACTTTGAAAAGCAAGAAAGTGGGAAAAGGGCCATTGGAACTAGCCCCAAATGGGGGATATTAATATTTTTAATCAAAATTTTGAGTCGTGACTTGAGGGGTATAGTGTAATTCATAGGCAATTTTGAACATTGCATTGCATAACAAAAGTCTAAAATTATCCTTCTAATATTGGTGTGGTGCAAGACATGAGAATGTCACCACTACCATTTCTTGAATGTAAGGGAGAATGTCAACATTACCTATCCTTGAATATAAGGGAGAACTGCAATGGTGCCATTCTCCCCATGAAGTGATGGGAGGCCTTGAGAATGGCACCACTACCATTCGTCCTTGAATGTAAGGGGATAATGGCATGTCATGCCATTCTCCCCTTCAAGGTGATGGTGGGACTTGAGAATGTCACATAAAAAAATCTCATATTCAATCTTCTTCATATTTTAATGTTTTTTATTTTATAAGTGGTACAATGATATTATTTTTATGTTTTTCATTTTTTGAATAGATATGTCGAGGGTGATGAAAGCAAAGAGAAAATCCATAGAAGTTTCTTATGTGGATGGTGTCTCAGATCCTAAAGGGTGGTACCTTGACAATTACAAAAGTTCTCTCCAAAAACTACACCATATTCACTTATTTTTGTATCAACATGGTGAGTATAATGATGTGGGGCAAGTCAGTCAACTAGAAGAAGGTGATGTTTTAGGAAACTTTGATATACATTGCATAAATTTGTATGCACCAGGAGGAACAATATATCAGTTAGACCCTTCGTGCTATGAAGATGCAAGGATGAAATCCTTCAAGGAAGATAGCATGACAAGTAGAGGGTGTACATCAGATATATACAACATCGATCAACTTCTCAAAATTTCAAGACTGCAGTCAAGGGCAAGAAATCAAAGATTATACCAAAGAAGACTAAGAAGGATTGGGAGAAAGGTGGGGATACTAGTGGGGACAAAGGTATGAAGGCAGGTGATGAGGAAAGTCAGAATTCAGGGACAAGAAGAGATTCAACACAGGAAGGAAGGGCAAGAAAAGAGAAAGAAGATACAAGGGTGCAAGAATCAGGATCATCGCATTCCATGATTGTGTATCAACCATCATCACATGAAGTGGATTTTAAAGAAGTCTAGAAGAAGTTGGAGAAGAAGGATGCAAGCATGATAGGATTAATGCAGTATGGTCATTACTTTCCATTTGGCCTTGATAACGAGGTGATGACTCTTGTATTCAATTGTTTCTAGGCTCCTTGTCAATATGTATACATGACTTTGACATTATCCCGTGGTAAGAATGGTATGCAAGGAGAATGGAAGTGGTGTCATTCTCCCCTTCAAAGTGAGTGATGGGAGGCCTTGAGAATGGCACCACTGCCATTCCTTGAATGTAAGCGAGAATGGCACCACTACCATTCTCCCCATGAAGTGATAGGAGGCCTTGAGAATGACACCACTACAATTCTTCCTAGAATGTAAGAGAGAATGGCACCACTGCTGTTCTTCCTTGAATTTAAGGGAGAACGGCATGTCCTACCATTCTCCCCTTCCAGGTGATTGGAGGACTTGAGAATGGTAACTACCAATCTTCAGCGAAAGTAAGGGGGAATGGCAGTGGTGCCAGTCTACCCCTCCAAGATGATGGGATGTGAGGCCTTGATAATGTCACCACTATCAATCCTTCTTCAATGTAATGGAGAATGGGACTGGTGCCATTCTCCCCATGAAGTGATAGGAGGCCTTGAGAATGTCACCACTGTCATTCTTCCTAGAATGTAAAGGAGAATGGCACCACTGCCATTCTTCCTTGAATGCAATGGAGAATGGAAGTCATGCCATTCTCCCCTTCAAGGTGATGAAAGGACTTGAGAATGGAATCCATGGTATAATGACAATGGTTCCATTTTACCCCTCAAGATGATGGGATGTGAGGCCTCGGAATGGCACCACTAGCATTCTTCCTTGCAATCAAGGAATAATGGTACTGGTGCTACTCTCCCCTTCAAGGTGATGGGATGGGAGGCATTGAGAATGGTACCAATTCCATTCTTCCTTGCATTCAAGGAAGAATGGCAGTGGTGCCATTTTCCCCTTCAAGGTGACTCATGGGAGGCCTTGAGAATGCAACCACTACCATTCTTCCTAGAATGTAAGGAAGAATGGCACCACTGCATTATTCCTTGAATGTAAGGGATAATGGCATGTCGTGCCATTATCCTCTTCAAAAGGTGACGGGAGGACTTTAGAACAACAGCCACTAGAATTCTTCCTTTGGAAGTAAGGGGGAATGGAAGTGGTGCCATTCTACCCCTAAGTATTTTTATGTGTATATTTAACTAACTATTTTTAATATTCAAACTCACAAAATGAAAGGTGCGAGGAATGCTATTGATACAATAAATAGAGATGAAATGGGAGCTACAAGTATGGAAGATGATGTAGTAGCAAGGGGCTTACATGATGCATGTAATTTGGAGAGTACTACCACTATAAGGATAGATGAAGAAAGATCTTTGGAGGAGTTGAGAGACCAATTTCGATGACAATCAAGATCCACCTCCAATTCCATTGCACTCTGATATGATAAGGATGTCTGTAATACTGACTTACGATTGACATGTTGCTGGTTTAAGTCATAGATACACCCTTCCATAATGTGTCACAACAGAAGATTTATGGTTCTTTGGTCTGGATGCATGGAGTTTCTAAAAGCATTGCTTGAAATATTTAACGTTGGTATTCGGTCAACAGCAGAGGAACACAATGTTCTTGAGATGATAGAAAACTTGCAACTGTGTGCAAAGGAGAGCCTCCCATTCTTTGTGATATGGAGTCAAGATGATTGCTACACATACAATAAGAAGAGAATCATCCGACTTGATAAGCCTAGTGTTGAGGCACAGTTCAAACCCTTGGAAAAAATCTCAAAAGTATTTGGATGTGATGCTAGAAGGACCATACTTATTTGATGACTCTCCTTACAGGGCTTTTCTGTGTCCACCATCAAATTTCATATTTCCCGGTACTTTTAATGTTCAAGATAGGGATGATACCTTACTTCTAGGGGAGTTTCTGCCTTACTTGCTACATCTTAATAAAGCTAGTGATGTGCGCAGTGTAATAGAGACTAACTGGTATGGACAATTACCTGTGTCTGAAGAAGGACATCTTGATTGGGATAGTGTCAAAGAAGCTGTTGAGGAATGGGTTGATCATAATCATCAATGGTCAACATCAAAGTATAGAATAGGAATCCTTCCTATTGCATCCCAACTAAGAAAGCCTTTAACCAATAAGAGAGATTTAGGTGGTGTAACATTTGGTCCTCCACTTAATTCATCACAACTAATACTTTTAAGGGATCTACCTCCAGTATCCAAGATGAAAGATATCCAAGCTATTCATCTGGGTGAGCAACTAGGATTCAAAGAAAAATTTATCACTTGTTGCCACACACTGCTAAGGATTACATAAAGTCCTTAAGGATTGCACATGGTTTCTCATGGTATAAATATTGTATTATTTTATCTATTTGTATCTCATATGTTTATTTGATGATGAATACGAGATCTTATTCTTGGTGCTAATTTTGGGATGATACAGATGTAAACGGGTGGAGATTGATGTGTTTGAGTAGATAAATATTGGCATGTGATACACTTCGAATAACAACATTTTCTATTCAACAACTTACGAGTCTTCCCTAGTATGATAGTGGACATACCAGTATCCACATTTTAAATTTGTATGTTTTATATAATGTTATCCAACCCTTAGCAATAAGGTCATTCAATTAGGTGAACGTCAGGAGACGATGACCATTTATTAAACTATTTGAATGTGATAATTGTAGAACAATACTTCTTAGATCTAATATTTTGATGGTGTTTATGAACACCACAAAGACTCTTGAGATTATGAGGGCTCATGCTACCAAAAATTACATTTCATAGTTGGTGTACCTAAACCAATTTTCTAATAAGTATTGTACATATGTTTAAGAACAATTGCTAGAGACCATTTTGTATTTTCTAAGTCCTTTACCAAAATTGAGGAAGAATGGCAATGGTAAAAAAAAAAAATTTGTCCCTTGATAAATGCCAATGGTATCATTTTGGGACTATTAATCTTAATGACTCAAGTATTATATCTTCATTCCCCATGGGCGGAGTATGGTTATGTGTGTGCATGTAGCTTTCTTTCTTAATATTGGGGAAATTTAATTAGGTTTTACTTCACAAATTAACTAATTTGCATGCTTTAATCTCCAAACATGTAGTTATTTATGCCATAGAACCTATGTTTTAAGGAAAATTGATCATAAAATCCCTAATCACTGCCATTCTGGGAATTGTGATTTTCCTGAATTATCTTATATGGTCTTATAATGGAGTTGCCTTCATTGAAGCTTTGGGCTTCTGACATATGTTTGGGCACCCATCGTTACCTCTAGTGATGAGGGCCCATGGTTTGACGAGGCTTGTTGGTTTTTTGTCGAGACGAGACATTGAGCTATATGTAGGTTGTCAACGCTGAGAAGAGGCTTTTGACTATGGCTTTGGGAGCTATAGGTGGAGGTTTCCTTCATGGAAGCCTTTAGCTCTGAGCACATTGGCAAGAACCCATTGTTGTTGGCTTTGCTATGCTTAGGGTTGCCTAACCTTCAGCTGTTAGGACTTTTGTCGTTGCTTCTTGAGGACTTGTTGTGGTGGATGAGCAGAGGAGGCGTTCTTGGGTAGCCATAGGCAAGTGTTTCCTTCATGGTAGCCTTGTGCTCGTATCAAGTAGTCGAGGATGAGCCAATGTTGAAGTTTTAGCTTAGGGTTGGTTTTTATCAGCTTTTTTTTCTTCTTACTCTTGGGTTTCACAGATATAGAGATAGTAGGAATGAAATACCCAATGCTCATTAGACGCATTTCATGTGAATGTAAGTGTTTTCACATGTAAGTGTGGGTGTTCCAAAAGTTATCCATGCCTTATGAGATTGGTGTGGACCGTAGGATATATGTGGGTTTGCCACCATTGTAGACCATTCATAGTCGAGATTCCAATCCATACTCTTGGCAAATCCACCCACTTTCGAGATTCGGGATACAGTCAGCTATGAGGTTTTTAATTACTATAAGCACATTTGTTGGTACTACAGATGAAACACATAAGGAATGGGATGGTCAGTAGATGGTGCTCTGACACAAAGTTGGGGTTTGGACTTCGGTCACTTCTTAGAATCAAAACACACTTGTATGAAACCTCACAGCCTCCTCACCTCCCTTTCTCTTCCTAGGTTAAGATAAAGATAAACACATCAAAGGTGAGATCATAATTCATGGAAGGAAAGATGAAAGGCTCAAGAGAAGTAAGAATTTCTGCCAGTCTTGCAGTTCCAAACAAGAGGGCAATTCTCTGTTGGAAGAAAATCTTCCGACTCAGGATTATGTGAACGGAAACATACGGGAATGTTGGTAAGGTCCATTCGTTCGAATTTGGCGATTTGGACCGAACATCTTAAAGTAAAAGAATATAGCAATCACTTACAAGAGGATAAGATACATGGGATTTGCTTTTTGATAAGAGATTAAGAGGAATTAATCATTATTAAGAAGAAATAATGGCTAAAAGTCTATAAAAATAGAGATACACAGAGAATTTCAATTTTAAATCTATAAAGATTGTACAAAAGAGGATTACATAGGTACGTAGATTTTGAAGAGAGCTTCACGCCTATATGAAAACTTTTGAAAACAGGCAACCGAGGGAAAAGTTAGGAGAATTTTACTACAAGACTATAAAACTGCCAAAATTCACCTAAAAGTTAGCAATTTTGGGAGAAATTCTGATCATCAACAATGAAGTGAAGGATTAAGAAATTAGTTACATGAGTGGAAAGAGTATATAAAGAGATTCCTAGCTATATGATCAATTTTAGAAACCAATACCTGAGTGATGAGTAACGGTTGAAATTTGGGTATTAGACCACAAAAACTGCACTTCCCTCTCTTTGCATGAAACCTCAATTTTCACATAGCCTCTTGCATTTCACCTCCTTCATGATTAAAGCTAGAGGGTAAGGGTTAACATGGCTCAATGGACAATCGTAAAGATTTACCTCTGGTCCCCAAAGTCTTTCCACATGCTTGTTACCGCTAAAACCATTGGTACCTCCAAAGGAGGGCGGCAATAAGGCAAGGGCTACCTTGAGAAGTCACAGGCCCACCAAGATAATAACTCCTTATCCCACTTATCATGAATCATGAAAGAGGTCCAAAATTGGGTTAAGCATGAGGAGCTAATGCTAAATGAGACATTCACGTGTAAAGAGAGTGTTTGAATAAGGGTTTGAAGATAAGAGAATGGCAATGACACAAAATGCTCAATTGAGGAAGCTTCATTCATTGATTTGAAAGGAGAGGAGGGCTCCTTTTATAGGTGGAGAATCACCCTCTCTTCCATTGTTACAAATTACAGTATAAAAATCTTCAACCCTTCAGTGACATATAAGGGTAGATGTCACCATCAATTATCCTCTTAGGCTAAGTCTTCTATTGATTATTAAATTGAAGATTTTTTGACTTTGAAAGTGTGATGAGATAATAGCCAAGTCTAAGTGGCATGTAGGTGGAGATCCTATTTACACATTGCAGAATTCTCCTCTTCCATGTAGGCATTCTAGAAGAATCTTTCCCAATTATGCACCTACACACACTCTTCCACATGCCTTCCACACGCCCCAACTTGTAGCCTTATGGTGAATACTATATTAATAATACAATTAAAATCCATGTGAGCATGAAGGCCCACTTTTATTTTCCACATCACTAGCCTATCTACCATACCAAAGTATTTATCAAGCATACTTGTGGCATTTACAATGTGTGCACCCTAAATCAAGTAAAACCATTATAGTTGAAGATAGAATGCTGTTATCAGGGTAGCTGCCAAGCCGCCACATCACCATGCCATTATTTCATTGTGGGCGCCACAATCTTCTTGGACAAGCTTCCACCTTATTACCATTGAGAAACCATGAAAATATGTACAAAATTGAAAATGAAGATATCAATTTATCATGTCACATCTTTTTCCCCCCAGCAGATCCTCCATGCTTGTCTTGGGGGTCTGCTGGAAATGGTGCTCGAGGGTAAAATATCTTTAGCCAGTACTCATTGGCACGTCCGGGAACCTCCTGGCCACTTGCATCTTCTAGAAGATAGGTGTTATTTTTGAGCTTTTGCTTTATCCTGAAGGGGCCTTCCCAGCGTCGAAGAAGCTTCTTATCTGGCCGTTTATCCACACGGCCATCATACCTCATGACTAAGCTTCCTTGCTTGAGCAAGGGTGGAAGAATCAGGATCATCGCATTCCATGATTGTGTATCAACCATCATCACATGAAGTGGATTTTCAAGCAATCTCGAAGAAGTTGGAGAAGAAGGATGCAGGCATGATAGGATTAATGGAGTATGGTCAATACTTTCCATTTGGCCTTGATTATGAGGTGATGACTCTTGTATTTAATTGTTTCTAGGCTCCTTGTCAATATGTATACATGCCTTTGACATTATCCCGTGGTGGTAAGAATGGTATGCGGGGAGAATGGAAGTGGTGTCATTCTCCCCTTCAAAGTGAGTGATGGGAGGCCTTGAGAATGGAAGTGGTGTTATTCTCCCCTTCAAAGTGAGTGATGGGAGGCCTTGAGAATGACACCACTGCCATCCTCCCCTTCAAAGTGAGTGATGGGAGGCCTTGAGAATGGAAGTGGTGTCATTCTCCCCTTCAAAGTGAGTGATGGGAGGCCTTGAGAATGACACCACTGCCATTCCTTGAATGTAAGGGAGAATGGCACCACTACCATTCTCCCCATGAAGTGATAGGAGGCCTTGAGAATGACACCACTACAATTCTTCCTAGAATGTAAGAGCACCACTGCCATTCTTCCTTGAATGAAGTGATAGGAGGCCTTGAGAATAACAACACTACAATTCTTCCTAGAATGTAAGAGCACCACTGCCATTCTTCCTTGAATTTAAGGGAGAATGGCATGTCCACGATTCTCCCCTTCCAGGTGATTGAAGGAATTGAGAATGGTAGCCACTACCATTCTTTAGCGAAAGTAAGAGGGAATGGCAGTGGTGCCATTCTACCCCTCCAAGATGATGGGATGTGAGGCCTTGATAATGTCGCCACTATAAATTCTTCTTCAATGTAAGGGAGAATGGGACTGGTACCATTCTCTCCATGAAGTGATAGGAGGCCTTGAGAATGTCACCACTGTCATTCTTCCTAGAATGTAAAGGAGAATGGCACCAGTGCCATTCTTCCTTGAATGCAATGGAGAATGGAAGTCATGCCATTCTCCCCTTCAAGGTGATGAAAGGACTTGAGAATGGAATCCATGGTATAATGACAATGGTTCCATTTTACCCCTCAAGATGATGGGATGTGAGGCCTCGAGAATGGCACCACTAGCATTCTTCCTTGCAATCAAGGAATAATGGTACTAGTGCTATTCTCCCATTCAAGGTGATGGGATGGGAGGCATTGAGAATGGCACCACTTCCATTCTTCCTTGCATTCAAGGAAGAATGGCAGTGGTGCCATTTTCCCCTTCAAGGTGACTCATGGGAGGCCTTGAGAATGCAACCACTACCATTCTTCCTAGAATGTAAGGGAGAATGGCACCACTGCATTATTCCTTGAATGTAAGGGAGAATGGCATGTCGTGCCATTCTCCTCTTCAAAAGGTGACGGCAGGACTTTAGAACAACAACCACTAGAATTCTTCCTTTTAAAAGTAAGGGGGAATGGAAGTGGTGCCATTCTACCCCTAAGTATTTTTATGTGTATATTTAACTAACTATTTTTAATATTCGAACTCACAAATGAAAGGTGCGAGGAATGCTATTGATACAATAAACAGAGATGAAATGGGAGCTACAAGTATGGGAGATTATGTAGTAGCAAGGGGCTTACATGATGCATGTAATTTGGAGAGTATTGCCACTAGAAGGATAGATGAAGAAAGATCTTTGGAGGAGTTGAGAGATACAAATTTTGATGACAATCAAGATCCACCTCCAATTCCATTGCACTCTGATACGATAAGGATGTCTGTAATACTGACTTACGATTAACATGTTGCTGGTTTAAGTCATAGATACACCCTTCCATAATGTGTCGCAACAGAAGATTTATGGTTCTTTGGCATGGATGCATGGAGTTTCTAAAAGCATTGCTTGAAATATTTAACGTTGGTATTTGGTCAAGAGCAGAAGAACACAATGTTCTTGAGATGATAGAAAACTTGCAACTCTATGCAAAGGAGAGCCTCCCATTCTTTGTGATATGGAGTCAAGAAGATTGCTACACATACAATAAGAAGAGAATCATCCGACTTGATAAGCCTAGTGTTGAGGCACAGTTCAAACCCTTGGAAAAAATCTCAAAAGTATTTGGATGTGATGCTAGAAGGACCATACTTATTGATGACTCTCCTTACAAGGCTTTTCTGTGTCCACCATCAAATTTCATATTTCCCGGTACTTTTAATGTTCAAGATAGGGATGATACCTTACTTCTAGGGGAGTTTCTACCTTACTTGCTACATCTTAATGAAGCTAGTGATGTGCGCAGTGTGATAGAGACTAACCGGTATGCACAATTACCTGTGTCTAAAGCTAGTGATGTGCGCAGTGTGATAGAGACTAACCGGTATGCACAATTACCTGTGTCTGAAGAAGGCCATCTTGATTGGGATAGTGTCAAAGAAGCTGTTGAGGAATGGGTTGATCATAATCATAAATGGTCATCATCAAAGTATAGAATAGGAATCCTTCCTGTTGCATCCTAGCTAAGACAGCCTCTAACCAATAAGAGAGATTTAGGTGGTGTAACATTTGGTCCTCCACTTAATTTATCACAACTAAGACTTTTAAGGGATTTATCTTCTGTATCCAAGATGAAAGATATCCAAGCTATTCATCTGGGTTAGCAACTAGGATTCAAAGAAAATTTTATCACTTGCCACACACTGCTAAGGATTACATAAAGTCCTTAGGGATTGCCACGGTTTCTCATGGTATAAATATTGTATTGTTTTATCTATTTGTATCTCATATGTTTATTTGATGATGAATATGAGATCTTATTCTTGGTGCTAATTTTGGGATGATACAGATGTAAACGGGTGGAGACCGATGTGTTTGAGTAGATAAATATTGGCATGGTGATACACTTCAAATAACAACATTTTCTATTCTAGTCATGGAAGTTTCAAATCCAGAGCATCAATTTTGAGGTCCAGGAGTCTACCATAATAGGCACTGGGACTTGGTCTTTTTTCACATAGTTTTATCAAGAGAGGGACCATCATCCTTCATTATGGAGGGGATAAATACTCATATAAATATTGAAAAGATATGTGTAAAGTCAATCCAAGGATAAAGAAGTATTCCATATTAGAAGACCCTAAAGTCTCACATTGAACAAGGAGATGGTGAACATTGTTGGTGATGTTAGAAGTGGCAATGTAGTAGGGTATATCAATACAGATTATGTCAATAGTAGTAGAAGTTCAAGCATCAATCCCAATGTATGTTATGTATTTTCTCCTAATAAGTTATCACCCTGGTCCATCTCTATGGATAATGTAGACATTGCAGAACATGGTTATATTTATGTTGAAACCATAGATGATATTTGTATAGGTGATGAGATATTTGTAGACTATGAGTTTGATTAATTACATAACACTATGAATACTTTTTCATTCATTACTGGATGTCATTTTTTGTGTGTTGTGTGCCAACGAAATCTTACACTTTGAATATAAATTCTAACAAAATGTTTAATTGTGTGAGGAATACCTTGTTCATTGCAAACATTGAAGGTGCTCACAAATAGTTTATTTTTTGTCCTTCAAGTTGTAATTTAGAGGTTATGGATTATATTTCTTGTTAATACAACTTTGACTTTTGCACATTCATATCTGTGTATGAATCCTTTAATGTCTTTTAATGTTACAATTGAAGACATGTGAATCTTTCTTACTTTTAATTTGAGACAGTGAAGTAATAACAAGAGTCCATTTTAAATGTCTTTTTGAAATTGAGATATGTAAGTAATATCCCAATAAATATCTAGTTTGTTTCAACTTTGTGTCCTATTCTCGCCAAAATGATAATGCACCAAACCAAACAAAACCATGCTTTCATTGTAATCAAAGTAGGGATAATGGCGAAAATGTCATTTTCCCTTTAAAAAATTAGTTATTAAAGGATGATGGCACCATTGCCATTCTTCCTCTGATTTATACAAGTGGGAGAATTGCAGTGGTGCAATTCTCCAATCAAACTAGGGAGGAGGGGATAATGGCAGCACTGCCATTCTCCTTTTAATTTTCTCATCTCGAACCAAAAATTTCCAGGAGAGAATGACACAATGCCTTTTTTCCCCTAAGTAATGGAGCTACCATCTCCCTTAATCAGGTGATAATGGTACCAAATCCATCCCATTAAAATCAAATTTTCCAAGCAGATTGGAGAATAGCACCACATCAATGATAGAGGGTCCTAAACCCTTCCATTCTAGTGGGAAAAAGTGGAGAATGACAATATCTCTAAAAACTAAGTTAAGGATGGGAGAACAACAACTTACGAGTCTTCCCTAGTATGATAGTGGACATACCAGTATCCACATTTGAAATTTGTATGTTTTATATAATGTTATCCAACCCTCAATAAGGTCATCCAATTAGGTGAACGTCACGAGACGATGACCATTTATTAAACTATTTGAATGTGATAATTGTAGAACAATACTTCTTAGATCTAATATTTTGATGGTGTTTATGAACACCACAAAGACTCTTGAGATTATGAGGGCTCATGCTACCAAAAAAGTGCATTTCATAGTTGGTGTACCTAAACCAATTTTTTAATAAGTATTGTACATATGTTTAAGAATAATTGCTAGAAACCATTTTGTATTTTCTAAGTCCTTTACCAAAATTGAGGAAGAATGGCACCACTTTCATTCTCCCTTGATTCAAAAAAAAATTGGTAAAAAATATTTTTTTGTCCCATGATAAATGCCGATGGTATCATTTTGGGACTATTAATCTTAATGACTCAAGTATAATATCTTCATTCTCCATGGGTGGAGTATGGTTATGTGTGTGCATGTAGCTTTCTTTCTTAATATTGGGGAAATTTAATTAGGTTTTACTTCAAAAGTTAACTAATTTGCATGCTTTAATGTCCAAACATGTAGTTATTTATGCCATAGAACACATGTTTTGAGGAAAATTGATCATAAAATCCCTAATCACTACCATTCTGGGAATTGTGATTTTCTCGAATTATCTTATATGGTCTTATAATGGAGTTGCCTTCATTGAAGCTTTGGGCTTCTGACATATGTTTGGGCACCCATCCTTACCTCTAGTGGATGAGGGCCCATGGTTTGACGAGGCTTGTTGGTTTTTTGTCGATGAGGCATTGAGGTATATGTAGGTTGTCAACGATGAGAAGAGGCTTTTGACTATGGCTTTGGGAGCTATATGTGAAGGTTGCCTTCATGGAAGCCTTTAGCTCTGAGCACATTGGCAAGAACCCATCGTTGTTGGCTTTGCTATGCTTGGGGTTGCCTAACCTTCAACCGTTTGTCATAGCTTCTTGAGGACTTGTTGTGGTGGATGAGCAGAGGAGGCATTCTTGGGTAGCCATAAGCAAGTGTTTCCTTCATGGTAGCCTTGTGCTCGTATCAAGTAGTCGAGGATGAGCCAATGTTGAAGTTTTAGCTTAGGGTTGGTTTTAGTCAGCTTAGGGTTGGTTTTTGTCAGCTTTTTTTTCTTCTTACTCTTGGGTTTCACAGATATATAGATAGTAGGAATGAAATACCCAATGCTCATTAGACGCATTTCATGTGAAATTTGAATGTAAGTGTTTTCACATGTAAGTGTGGGTTTTCCAAAAGTTTTCCATGCCTCCAAGAATATGAGATTGGTGTGGACCGTAGGATATATGTGGGTTTGCCACCATTGTAGATCATTCACAGTCGAGATTCCAATCCATACTCTTGGTGGGTTTAGTTCTCATGGTAGTTCGCAAGTGGTGGAAGACTTACCAGTTATTGTTGGGGGTGACAGAGTACCCTTCGTGGAAGCAATTTGTGTTGGTAGAGGATTGGATGCGGTGCACTCTCCATCCTAGACAGGATCATCATTACCTTGCCCTTGGGAAGCTCAAGGGTAACTGAGTTGATTGTACATGTGGCGTTCTTGACCCAGCTTCCTCCAAGCATGCCTGCCTCTTTGGTCTCACTTGTGGGAACCACATAAAACATAAAAGCCAATGGGTTGGAGATAATATGTACAGTTTATGTAAAAGACCCAAGGTTTTGTATACGTTGTCCACTAGGCAGTTGAATCTTGGCATGGGTATTGTGAAGAGATGGTTTTACTAGGGAGACCAATGTTTCCCATGGCAATAGATTGTGGCTAGCTATGGGAGACAGTGACGTGTCGGGGGAGTCTTGCCTCTTTAGCTCGTTTGAACTTATGACCATTCAGAGATATCTATAAACTAACACCACAACGCCAGCACAACATAGAACTAAAGTACCAATCCACTCAGTTGATGTCCTCTATCCTTCAAAGCTGACACAGTCGAACGTCTGAATACTCTCCAAATCCCTCAAACTAATTCAGATGACTCCACCAGCTATCCTTCCCAGATTATACTTGACCTCCCATAGCCCTAATCTTCACTCTTAAACCTTTAACTGACCTCTTCTACAAACCATCTGATAATAAACACTCCCAGCTAATACTGAGCTGATTAACTTCTAACTATAAACTGAATCAGATAACTCTTGCTAACCCTAATTAGGAATATGTTTGCCAAGATCCAAAAAAAATTCTCCAATACCTGAAAACATCAAATTCCTTGCTTTAGAACTTCACTAAGCCTATAATCACTGCTGACTTCTTATACTGACTTAGAGTAGACTTAAATACTTGAGCTTACTCAACCCTGAGTTAGATCTTGACACCCCAGTGTTCGCTGACACCTCCAATCCCTTAAAAACCTCAAGTCTTACCAGGACCTAGCTCCACTTAAGGCTGACAACAGCATGATGATTTTCTACTAACTTTGGAACACTTTCCCCCTCAATTGTGCGAATTTGACTACTACTGTTGACTGACTAAAAAGATGACAATCAGATAGAAACCATAATCTTTTCCCTTAAAGCCACAAACATCATATCTACCCTTGTATACCCTCAACTTACTCCTTTTGATACTTTGTTGACTCTAGTTGACACCTATTTGTCATGAAATATCCCTCAGCCAACCTAGACCACTAGCCAACCCACAACCAATCCGACTGACTCCCGACAGTTCTATGATTGTTAGCCTAGAATTCACAAGCTTCCAATAAGACAAAATCTACACTTGACAACCTCATCTCACTAATCCAGATACACACTGACTTTGCCAGCCGTGCTAACTCAGAATTAGAGCTTTTTAACTTAGACCTGATTCAACAAACCTCAGATCTTCACTCACACGTATTCTCTTAGCAATCTCAAACCAAACAACTCATACCAGAGCATAAACAACTCATCAATCAAAACCAAAACCCTTCTACATATAGAACCACCACCATGCGCTTCTCTTATGGCTCCCGAGCATCTATCTCTTCTTCTACTTATGCATACAAGATCTCTTTCTTCATTTGGATGGGGTTGACAACAACTGGTTCTACTTAGAAGGTGGCCATGCAACATCCCCTTACTTCCTAAGGTTCTACACATACTCGATGGGTTTATCTTATTCCTAGGGATTAGGCAAGCACATCTATTGGGCGCAATGGTCTTGACACCAAAAAACATATCATAGTTTGTATAACCCACCTTGGTTAGTGAATTCATGCTCAACCACATTAGGAATTTTTTGAGGTCATTTTTGGGCCTTGTAAGGAAGTTTCACCAGAATATTCCCTCCAAAAGGGGGCACCAGATAAATTTTTTGCAAACGAACTCCAAATTTGTTGGACCTCACATATTTAGATTCTACTCTTCAAAAGCTATCCATTGATATATAACACGATAGGGTTTGGAGAAGGGACAAGATAGATACCTAGAAGATTCCTTTTTGCTTGGGAAAAATTCACGTATATATATATATATATATGTATACATATATACATGTGTGTGTTTATGTACACACACACACACACATATATATATACATGTGTGTGTGTCTGTGTTTATGTACACACACACACACATATATATATACATGTGTGTGTATATATGTATATACATGTATATATATATATATATACACACACACACACACGTGTGTGTGTGTGTGTATATATATATATATATATATATATATACAGATATATATATGTATTCCGGTCAAACTTCCTTACAAGGCCCAAAAATGACCTCAAAAAATTCCTAATGCATGCTGGCTCACCAAAACAATCCTCAAAGAAAAGTACATATACAAATCCAAAAAAGAATCTCCATGATCAGCTAGAACATTTGCATCAATAGGTAGGCTAGTATCCAACATTTCTTAATCCTTCTGAGCACTCAAAATTTTGCACTAGTAGTATGGCTTGATCCTTGACTCTTTTGGAATGCAACTGATCTATCCATCCACATTACATCACATCCACATTTATCCATATCTCATCACATCCATTTACATCTCATCACATTCATCCATATCCATCCATTCATTCACATTCACATCTATCCACATCCATCCATTCATTCGCATGCACATATATCACTTCACATCTCATTCTCATCCATTTACATCACATCACACTCATTCACATATCATCACATCTCATCACATCCACATCCACATCCATTTACATTACATGACATCTCATCCATTCACATCTACCCTGATCCACATCACATCACATCACATCCATTCCCATCACATAACATCTCATCCACATCTCATCACATCCACATCCACATCTATTTACATCACATCACATCTCTTCCACATCTCATCACATCCACATCCACATCCACATCCATTTACATCACATAACATCTCATCACATCCACATCCACATCCATTTACATCACATCACATCTCATCTAATCACATCGCGCATTCACATCTTATGACATCACATTCATATCTTATCACATCACATTTACATCTTATCACATCACGTTTACATCTCCTCTTATCACATTCACATCTCATCTGATAACATCGCATCCATTTACATCCCGTCACATTCATTCAACTCTAAATCACATCTTATCACATCCACTTTTAGTACTGTTTTCTACTTTCGTTACCAATGGGACTTTTTCTAAGTTTCTACCAATTGCATGGCCTAGTTAAAGGTACTTTTTCTCGATGGATATTTTCATACTCTTTCTCAAATTTCTCAAGTGAAAAATTTTCAATATTCTTCTTTTGAGTAAAAAATGCATGGGATTTACAAAAATCGATTCTATCCATATTTCCAATAAAATTAATAATGCTCAAAATTTCACTTTTGATAAATACTCATAATTTGAATTATGCCAAAAATTCCTCTTTTACCATTTAATTACTTGGATCTTAGATATCATGTGAATTCCTCTTTTTGTATAAAAATAAATTTACCAAAATTCACTCTTTTCTCATAATCAATTAATTATGCATAATTACAAAAAAAAAATATTTCTCATGAATATGATGAAAATCATTCTTTTTGCATAGGATGTCCAATCCTAGAATAGGGTAGGAAGTCGTCTTTTAGCATTATGTATAAAAATAAGATATGTCTTATTTTCTGAAAATTTTACCATAGCCTCGCTGCTATTACTGATAATTCTCAATTTTTCTTAAAAGAGTAAAAGCTTGCAAAGAAAATCTGATAGTAGTTCCTCTTTTATGCTTAAAATCAAACTATGAATTTAAATCATAATTTTAACCATAATCATAAACTTTATGATTATCCCACTAGATTAAGCTAATTCCATTATTTCTCTTTTCCCGAATTGATAGGATAATCTATTTCTCATTTAGAATCAATCATAGTAGTTTTAACTACTTATAAATAATCTAAAAGAAATAACCATTATTTTGTTTACACAAAATCATAAAATATATTTTTCTTAATCTCTATCTTATCAAGCCTAGAGTTTAGCTTTGAATTAAGAGACTTTCATTGAGAAGCATCCTTTTTCAAGGGATTTAGCCATAAAGATGGCTATTCTTTTAGAGAGAGAGATTTATTTAAAGAAAGCATTACAAATAGTATAAAGATTAACTTTCTCTTAACTAAGCATTAAGACTTTAAGGAAAACTAAGCATTAAGACTTTAAGGGAAATCTTGATTTGAATTAAAACAATCATTTAGAAAGCTTCTCAAGCTTGAGAGGCATTGAGAAGAAGAAAGTCATTGAGATAAATTGGAAAAAACCATAAAATTTGATTTTACCTCCAAGTTTGGCTTGATTCTCTATTAGTATAGTGAAGCCCCCGACCAATCAATTTGTCCACCAAGAGGAGAAGAGCAACTCCAAGAGTTTTTTTAGAGAGAGAGAGAGCTCCATGCTCCCAAGAGAGAGGAAAATTTAAGGGATAATAGAAAATATGATTATTTTAATATAATATTGGCATAGTATAGCTCCAATAATCAATTACAAATGATTAAGGGTCTATTTATAGGTGAGGGAGGCCACTAACCAAGTCCAACTGGGTTCTAGAATTTTTCAAGTTCAGTTTGACTCAATTTGGACAAGATTTGGACCAGTTTGGCTCTCTTTTTGATTTGGTTTGATCGAGGAGAGAGACGAGATAAAAATATCACAATTTTTTTGAATTAAAACCCTTCCACACATGTGAAAGAGGTGCCTACCTCAAGAGTCTCCCTTTCCTTACCAAGGTGTCAAAAATGCATCATTATTCCAGAATATCTCATTTGCTTAGTAATATCTCATAATTTTTAACTAATAAACCTTGTACTCAGTCAATTCTTCATCTTATGTGAGCATTTACTAATTTTTGGGTATTTTTTTTTATTCTTTTGGATTTATCTCATCCCAACACTTGGATTAATCCATTGGCCCATTGGAACCTTAATTGGACCATAATCCAAAAATTTCTGAAAATGTAGACCCTTAGGCTAAGATCCCTTATACACATTTTCAATTAATTCCTAATGCACATTGGAAAGTTCATTTTGAACTTCTGTTTCAGGGAATCCATTTTAGACACTAGGAGGCATTTTATATCCAAAGATATCTCAATTTCAGATTATCTCTCTCTAGGCCAAAATAGAGTAAAACAAGATCTTTCTTCTATTTGAGAGAGGGGAATAATTTCAAGAATAGAAGGGGAGGTTCTTACACCTTTACAGCTCAAAAGCTAGAGGGAGGAATCTTACACTTGCTGGGCAACATTCTATATATGCTACTAAAGGATTCTTGAAGAATTGTGAAGGGAAACAATGGGCTAAGCGAAGGGCATTTTATACAAGAAGAAAGACTCGCATTGTGGTGGATGCTCCTGTGGAGGCAAGTTGCAAGATATCAGCAGCCATGGCCAACATAGAATCACAAACTAGCATGAAGAATCAAGACTATATCAACATCTTGCAGCATCTTCCATCATAGTGGATGGCATTTGGAGGGCCACCAAAGCCACCACAAGGCTTAGTAAAAGGTCATAAAGATCTACTAAGTTGGGATGTAAGTAAAAACCTTTCTAAATCAATATTTTGATATCTTTTCTTTTTTGTAAAGTGATATCTTCTCATTGCTGAGGGGAATGGCAGTGGTGCCATTCCCCTACCTACATTGGTCTGATAGGAGAATGGCACCACTTCCATTCTCTTTTAGGTAAAATGACATTATCCCTTGGTAAGAATGGTATGAGGGGAGAATGGCAATGGTGCCATTCCCCTTCAAAGTGAGTGAGGGGAGGCCTTGAGAATGGGACCACTACCATTCCTTGAATGTAAAGGAGAATGGTACCACTACCATTCTCCCCATGTAAAGGAGAACAGCAACACTGCAATTCTTCCTAGAATGTAAGAGAGAGAATGGTAATACTTCCATTCTTCCTTAAATTTAAGGGAGAACAACATGTCCTGCCATTCTCCCCTTCCAGGTGATTTGAGGACTTGAGAATGGCAGCCTCTGCCATCAGCAAAGTAAGGGGGAATGGCAGTGGTGCCATTCTACCCCTCAAGATGATGGGATGTGAGGCCTTAATAATGTCACCACTTTCAATCCTTCTTGAATGTAAGGGAGAATGTGAATTGTGTGCGATTCTCCCCATGAAGTGATAGGAGGCCTTGAGAATGGCACCACTATCATACAGTGGCACCACTGCCATTCTTCCTTGAATGGCAATGGTGCCATTCTACCCCTCAAGATGATGGGATGTGAGGCTTGATAATGTCACCACTATCAATCCTTCTTGAATGTAAGAGAGAATGGGAATTGTGTGCGATTCTCCCCATGAAGTGATAGGAGGCCTTGAGAATGGCACCACTATCATACAATGGCACCACTGCCATTCTTCCTTGAATGCAATGGAGAATGGAAGTCATGGAATTCTCCCCTTCAAGGTGATGAAAGGACTTGAGAATGGAAGCCACGGGAGAATGACAGTGGTTCCATTTTACCCCTTAAGATGATGGGATGTGAGGCCTTGAGAATGGCACCACTGGCATTCTTCCCTGCATTCAAGGAATAATGGTACTGGTGCTATTCTCCCCTTCAAGGTGATGGGATGGGAGGCATTGAGAATGGCACCACTTCCATTCTTCCTTGCATTCAAGGAAGAATGACAGTGGTGCCATTCTCCCCTTCAAGGTGACTGATGGGAGGCTTTGAGAATGCAACCACTACCATTTTTCCTAGAATGTAAGGAAGAATGGGACCACTTCATTCTTCCTTGAATGTAAGGGAGAATGGCATGTCGTGTCATTCTCCTCTTCAAGGTGATGGGAGGACTTTAGAATGGCAGCCACTGGCATTCTCCCTTGAAAGTAAGGGGGAATGGAAGTGGTGCCATTCTACCCCTGAAGATGATGGGATGTGAGGCCTTGAGCATGGCACCACTGTCATTCCTTGAATGTAAGGGAGAATGGAACTTGTGCCATTCTCCCCATGAAGTGATGGAAGGCCTTGTGAATGACACCACTGCCATTCTTCCTAGAATGTAAGGGAGAATGGCACTACTTCCATTCTTCCTTGAATATAGGGAGAATGGCATGATGTGCCATTCTGCCCTTCAAGGTGATAGGACGACTTGAGAACGAAAGACAATGCCATTCTTCCCTGAAAGTAAGGGAGAATGATAGTTGTTCCATTCAACATGATAGGATGTGAGGCCTTGAAAATGGCACCACTACCATTCTTCCTTAATGCAAGGAAGAATTGTAGTGGTGCCTTTATCCCCTTCAAGGTGAGTTCTAGGAGGCCTTGAGAATGGCACTAGTGCCATTCCTTGGGTGTAAAGGAGAATGGCAGTGGTGCCATTCTTGAGAATGGCACCACTCCCATTCCTTGAATGTAAGGGAGAATGGCACCACTGCGATTATCCACACGAAAAGATAGGAGGCCCTTACAATGGCACCACTCCCATTCTTCCTAGAATGTTAGGGAGAATGGCACCAATTCCATTCTTTCTCGAATGCAAGGGAGAATGGCAGTCTCCCTGTCAAGGTGATGGGAGGACTTGAGAATGGAAGCCACTACCATTCTTCCCTAAAAGTAAGGGGGAATGGAAGTGGTGCCATTCTACCCCTCAAGATGATGGGATGTGAGGCCTTGAGCATGGCACCATTGCTATTCTTCTATGCATTCAAGAAGAAGGGAAATGGTGCCTTTCTCCCATTCAAGGTGATGTAACGGGAGGCATTACAAATGGCACCACTGCCATTCTTCCTTGCATTCAAGGACGAATGGTAGTGGTGCCATTATTCCCTACAAGTGGCCTTGAGAATGGCACCACTACCATTCTTCCTAGAATGTAAGGGAGAATGGCACCACTGCAGCAGTCATCACTGTCATTCTTACCTGAAAGTAAGGGCGAATGGCAGTGGTGCTTTTCTACCCCTCAAGATGATGTGTTATGATGCCTTGATAATGGCACCACTACCATTCCTTGAATGTAAGAGAGAATGGCACTGGTTCCATTCTCCCCATGAAGTGATGGAGGCCTATTCCATTTGGGTTTATAGAATATGTCCAAATATTCTTTTGGAAGGATATGGAATGAGGACTTCAAGATTTTTTTCTTGGTCAAGAGTAGCGAGTTCTCCAAATGCAGTTTGTGTAGTGGGATAGAGGAACTTGAGCATCCAATTTTATTAGAGACAAGTGTGTACTCAAATTTTTGGCCAAAGACACAATTGCCAGATCATGTGGATAACTTTGATAGGGACAATAATGAGTTCATAGGTTATGAGGAATGGAACAATCACTATTGTGGTCCTTTAAGTTGTAAGCCAAGGGAAGAGTTTAGCCGAATGATAGACGTTAAGAAAGGAAACTTTTTCTTGGTGAGACCATCTGATCCAATTTATCCTATATGCCTTGGTGTTGCCGAATCAGAAATAGAGAAATTTGCAACATCACCTAATTTCAATAAGCTAATAATTCAATATTGGGCACCTTGCGCTAAGAAAAAAGGAGAAGTCTATGAGTATTGTTGGAGCAAGTTTTGGGTAGAGAATAAGAAGGATCCCCAAGTTTGGGAATGTGTTGATATAGTTGTATGGTCATGGATGTCAAAAGTCACAAATACTAAGAGCATTAAGATCTCGCAGAATGTGTGCGTATAAAAGCACAAGAAGTATTACTTATATTAGCAATGGAGACTTGCAAATCGAATGGCCTATCTAGTAATGTGTTCTTATGTTTACTTTTCTCAAATTCTTTATAATTCTTGTAAACATTTTGAAAAAAGGTCTTTCATTGATTTTATTGTTGGTGCAAGGAAGCATTGTAAACCCCTGGGAGAACATATATTAAATGGTGTTTATGAACACCACCCATTTGTGTGATTATCAACTTGTATTAAAATCCATTGTACCCCTCAATGGTGTGAATAAAACCATTTGCTGTTTGTTCATTCAATCTCTCAAAATTGAAGAATTTTACCCAAATTTAATGAAATTCATCCATTTTTAAATTCCCAAAATGTCTCCATTTGCCCAAATTATCTAATACGGTCTTTTATTTGGATTCCATAGACTAAGCCTCAAAAGTTGGCCCAAACCACATAAACCAAGCTAGTAATTGTCCAATCGATATGCAGATGGTTTGATGACGAATGAGCAATCAAGTCCCCTCTTCGTCAACTAAATCCTACCGACTTGCCCACACAAAAACCATGGGCAATCAAAAGTTCAATTCGCCAAATCCTTTCAAGGACAAGAGCCTCTCCCATGAAGCTCCCCACCCCTTAACTTTGTCACCACCACACCATGGGGCAGTGCCACAAATGTCAAAGCTTATCCAACCACTTAAAGATAACCTCAATGGTAAGCTCACAAATCTAGCCAAATGGGCTAATCAGTACAAAACCCTCTTTTGGGGTGTGAACCATTATTAACAACATGTAAGTCCACATCTGCATGAGGACCCAAAAAAAAGGTCTTTGGATTAATTAATGCCCTAAAAATTTTTAATAGGCTTATTCAAGATATATTCAGGAAACAGCTTAACAATCATGTCTTGGTGTTCTTTGATGATATTTAGATCTACTCTAAGGATGAAAGAGAGCATGAAGCCCAAGTTCGAGAAGTTCTAGAAATCCTAAGGGAGTACCAACTCTTTGCTAAAAAGAGTAAGTGTGCCTTCTTTGTAAACAAAATTGAATATTTAGGATTCATGATCTCCAAGGATGGAATTTCAGTAGGCCAACAAAGGTACAAGATATAATGGAATGGCTTGAACCATCCAACATTAAGGAGATTCGAGGATTTCTTGGAATCAAATGGTGGTAACGTATATTTATTCAAGATTATGCAAAGATAGCCACACCTTTAACCAAGCTACTAAAAAAGAATACAAAAATAGTTTGAACGAAGGAGAATCAGCAAAGTTTTTGATAAACTCAAGGTGACTCTCACAACTGCACCCATCCAGCTGCCAAATTTTGATGGAGATTTTGAAGTAATCACTCATGCTAGTGGATTGGCTATTGGTGGAGTACTCACACAAAAAGGTACCCCAGTAGCTAACACTTCAAGGAAACTTAAATATTATGAGAGAAACTATGCTACTCATGATCTAGAACTTTTGGTTGTAATTCATGCTCTTAAGTTATGGCGACACTACCTACTAGGTAGAACGGTTATGCTTACTACATATCATAAGATCTTAAAGTGGATTTTTACTCATGACACAAAGGCATTGAATAGAGATGAATAGAGATCTTATCAAAATTTGACTTTGAAATCAAATACAGACAGGGAAAAGATAATGTAGTTGCACATGCATTGAGTAGAAAGTTCTTTGTGGCTGCAATCTCTATGCTAAGAAACCCTTTACTTATGGAAGTGAAGGACAAAGTAGCCTTGGATGGGTACTTTGGGCATATTTTACAACTCATGGTCCTTCTATATGAGGGGGTGATGACTCTTTCATGGTGGTGGTCGACAGGTTGACAAAAGTATCCCATTTAATTCCTATCATAAAAAGGCCTTCAAGGCAATGGATATTGCAGGAATATTCATCAAAGAGATTTTTTAATTGCATGGTTTGCTGAAAAGGATTGTCAGATAGGGATACAAAGATTACTTCTTGGTTTTGAACCAATCTTTTTTAGGGGATTGGAACACATTTAAACTTAAGTAGCCTATCACCTAAAATTAGATGGTCAAATTGAAAGGGTAACTCAAGCCATTTAAGACATACTCACGACTTATTGCAATCTCATGAGACAAAGATATGGCTTCATTACCTACCATTGGTAGGATTTCTCTATAACTCAGCCCATCAGAGGAGTATAGTTGTGTCCCATTTCAAGGCTTTATATAGTCAAGACTATATAACACCATTAAATTGGTCTGATCTAATGAATAGATTAGAAGCCTCGAAACAAATGCCAGATGACATGGATCAGTAAATGAAAGCTATTTAAAAGGAGACTGCCCAAGATAGACAGAAGCATTAAGCTTATGCTAGAAGAACTCAATGATTATTCAAAGAAGGAGATATGGTCTTCATAAGATTATGTTCAAAAAGAAGTTCTATATCTTCAGAGAAGTATAAAAAGTTGAGCCCTCACTACTGTGGACCTTATGTCATCACTAAAAGAGTTAATGACCAAGCCTATGAGCTATTGCTACCCCCTCATCTAAAAGTCCATAACATATTCCATGTAAGCATGTGTATCTAGTCCTAACCATATCCTAGATGATGAGAAAATTGTTATGCCATCCCAAAGCACTTTGGAGATTCGACCCGATAGAATCCTTAGTTCTAGAAAAAAGACTCTAAAAAATAGAGTCATTAGGGAACATCTAGTCCAGTGGAAAGATTTCTCAATAAAAGATTCTACCTGGGAAGATGAGTCTATTTTGTATCAAGATTTTCTCTCCCTATTTTTAAGATGAGGACATCTCAATTTCTTTCAAGGGGGAAGGACATAAAATGCTTGTTTTTTGTGGCTTGCGCATGTGAACCCCTTCTTATACATACATAATATATATATATATATATATAAATTAAAGGAGGTAGACCACACTCAGTTGACCACCCCTCCCCCATACTTCTTCTTCTTCTTTTGGTCCACTGAGCCCTCAACCTCTTGTGCGCAGAAAAGTTCTCCTTTTATGTTGGCATTGGTTGGACCCTCCTTGCATGTCGGTAGTGACCAGCCCCATGATTTTTGCATAGATTTTCTTGTCATTTTTCCCCACTTGCAACCCAGCCCATGTGGTTGTGTAATCATTCTCATCTCCTCTGGTTGCCATTCTCATGTCCTTGTGCTTCCGGCGCTAGCCTTTTCTCCTACATGCCCCAATCCCTTATTCATATGCTCGGGGGGTTCACTATATATAAATCCTCTTTATCTCATGCATTCAACGACTAATTTAAAACCCCTTATTTGTAGATTTGTCATCAATAAAACACACCCTTTGTCTATTCAATCTGTAAATACCATCTTTAAATGGTACCCTTCTGTATGTAAATAATGTGAAAAAATGAGAATTTAAAAACTCCTTCTATTGAACCCATGTGCTATGTGTGCATATTTATAAGTGACCCCCCTGCTAGTTCCTATGAATCCTACTCCCCTCGTCTCTTGGCTATAGCAATCCCCACCCTCCCTTACAACTCCTCATCACCACTCTTGTACTCTCTCTCCTTTATCTCCTTCCTCCTCCCTAATGGTGACCCCCTCTCTAGGATTAATCTCTCGCATTCCCTCTCTCTCATTCCCCTTCCCGTCTACCCTCTTGTAGGAACGGCACCACACTCTCTCTCTTGGATCTATCCAACCACCCCTCGTGTGCTGTCTGCCCCTCTCCAACTCTCTGAGCCTCTCCCTCCCCTTTGGTGACTGTCGAGTATGGCTGTCACTCACTTTTCCTATCTCTTGCACTCACTCCCCTGTCAACTCACTCATTTGATCTACTCATCACCCTTGCTACACTCACATTTCTCCCTGAGAATCCTCCCCCACTCACTCATTAGAAACTAGCCCCCTCACTCTCCTTGCTTTGCTCATGCGTAGTGCCTTACCACTCTCACTAGTATGCACCCCCTCTCTCTCAACCCTCGCCACACGAGTCTTACACTCTCTTACTAGCAGACCCCTCACCAACCAGCCTCCCTCACCACTCACAAACTTCCTTCTCCCTGACAGATTATATATCTTAGTCTTCTTCACACTCTCCCCTCTTTCCTTGTCCCGGTTTATTCTCCAACTACTTCCACATCTCTTGCTCTCTTTCTGCCATATCTCTCTCTCTCTCTCTCTTAGTCATTGAATGTACTTCTCCATTTATTCCATTCTAAATTACTAATCATAACTTGATTATTAATTATATATTATTCATAAAGCTTGGTGGTGGAAGAATAAATTGAGAGATTAGAGGTTCTATCTACAAGGAAGTTCACGATTTATTTTACTTGAGGGAGGATTTCCACTAAACTCCCAAGGTATGTGAGTTACATCCTGGCAATAAAAAAAGGCTCAACCATGACAAGGAATAATGGGTAATGGAGGACATGCAAAATGCGTAGGATGTGGGTGTCGAAGGATACAACTAAACCTCAAATAGCGGTAGTTGAAAATGTTTCCCAACAAAGTGGAGGACCACCTCAACTCCTAATAATTGGCAAATATTGGACCTCCAACTTGTCGTGTAAGTCAGACCAACCCTAGAAGTTTTTGACTACAAAAAGGGATTTTCTGATGCTATTGACTAGCGAATGTTTCTTTAAGAAAATAGAAAAGGTTATCTCTCTCATGTGAGTATGTTTGTTGCTGCATCATGGATTACTACATGAAATGTGGATGCAAGATTACAACAAGATTGGTAATTTATTCTAAAGCTATGACTGTAAGATAAAAAAAGGGATATGTTCTCTTAGAGATAACCATTTCCAAGTGATTAGTATGGGGCAATTGGGTATTCCCCCACCAAGGGAATCCAACTCTTGAGTATTTACATAGTTGGGGTAACTTCTTATGATGGTTAACCCACCACAAAGCAAGACGAGGGTTCCTTCCAGGATTGCAAACCTATTCTTGATAGGTTTCATGCTCGTGTAGGTGAGTGAGGGGATATTCACCTTACTAATATGTGATAATTTATTGCCACAATCACAATGCCTAGATTGTATATAACTTGATGCACCGAGGGATGTTTTTTTCCAAATTGTGTTATAATTCAAGTTTACGAATGTATACATATTGTTTTTAAAATGTTTTGTTGGCATTAAGGGATAAAGGAATTGGTGAAGAGGATTAAATTAAGGAATTCTGTTATGTGATGCATCTGTACCAACAAATGTGCTCAATAATTAAAAACCTCATAGTTGACCATATCCCGAATCTGGAAAGTAGGTGGTAAGGTGGATCCGACTAGTCAGGTACTTCCCATAGCAAAACAATATAGATAAATATTAGGTAAGGCTCCCAAGGCCATGAATGTATTTGTATATCAGATAGTCAAGAATTGGCTCTCGATTAGGCAATATTCATCATAGAAAGCTTAGGGTGTTACTCGAGTGAGACCCCTCTACCTTGAAGGTAAAGAATTCTAAGACCATGAATGTATTCGTATATCATTGCATCAAAAAATTACTTCTTCAAAGCCATGGACCTTGTACAAGATAAACAATAAATTTTTTCTTTTATATTCTCAAATCAAGTGTGTTTACTAATATTTTTGATAAAATGTAGTAAGTATATTTATCCTCAGATATTGATGCAAATACTGATGAAAATACTAATTCATATAGTGACAATAATACTAATGACTTCTACTGACACAATTATTTGTGACAAGAATAAGGCGTGTAAGATCGCATGCCTGAAAGCAACCATCTTCTTAAAAATGTTGGTAGAAAACATCGGTACTAGATTAGATGTTTTATAGCGTACATCGGTGGGTCAATGGGTTGATTGTAAATAATACTAACATCAGTGGTAGAAAACGTTAGTATTAGATTAGATCTCTTGTAATGTACATTAATGGGTTGATGGGTTGATTGTAACTAATACTCCCATGTAAACTAGGTAGTCTCGATAGGTAGATCATATTAACAAACCATGTAAACCAAGAGGAGTCTATTGCTAGACCATATTTCCATGCAAACTTGGTAATCCAACAGCGTAAGGGTTGGTAGGTACATAGGTTTATGGGTCCATGGGTATAAGGGTAACTGAAACGAGTATGCTACTCTCATAGGGTCATGTCTTTTTCATTGGGTAGTTTAGTTGGTCAAAGGATTGACCTATATACACCTCTTCTTTGTTTTTATTAATTATTTATCCATGTGATCATCATTCCATTGACTTGTTATGGTTGCATTTTATTCTATTAAGGGGCATATGGTCCCCATCTTAACTAAAACCATGTTTAAAAAATAAATAAATTTTGGTAAGAATTATAACTTTATATCTTTAAACGATTCCATGTTTTTTATATTTTATATTTATAACAAATGTATTTATTTACTTCTCATAGCATGCTGTCATTATTTCTTCCCACAGCAAATTTTCATAAATAGCATGCTAATGCATGCACTTTATGATGCATAACGGTTGAAAGTACTGCATAGCTAGTATATTTAACGAAATAAATATGTTGACAAGTAAGCTAAGGATTTTTACATAATGTTATAAAAAAACTAAAGAAACATGAAGAGAAGAAGAGGTATCAGAGGAGGAGAAAGAAGGAAAAGAAACATAGAAAGGGGAGTGGAGGGGAGGAGGAGGAAGAAGATGAATAAGAAATAGAAGAAGAAGATAATGATGTGGTTATGATTATGATAATAATGATGAATTAATAATAATAAGAAGAAGATGAGAAACATGTAATTAATTTATCATATCCAAATTAACTTAATATTTGAATGTTTATCCAAAGATCACCAACTTCACCTCTCTACTCTACATTCACAAAAATCTGATGCATTCCTCATTTTTAGCATAATAGAGTACAAATGATAATTGAAATTGGATGTCAAAATAAATGAAGGCAATGTATGAGATTAAAACACACAAATCATAATATATGGTGCCTCTCAAATATATCATTATATTATATTATGATATGAGATAAACACAAACAAAATACATTATATGGTGCCTCCTCTTAAATATAGCATTATATTAATAGCCACTATTTTGGCTCCAGAATCATGCTTAATTAAGCTATGACTAATCAAAGGCCACCTCCCTCACTTTTAGGTGCATTAAATAGCCCGCTTAACCTACTTTTAAACTAGTTTGGGTCTAGTTCTTATACATATTGCACTCTATTGTATGCATACAAGATACATAAAATCCACCTCCACCATTATATCCTAAGGTTGCATGCCCCCCCGCCCCCAATCGCTTGTATTTATGACAAATTCTTTATGGTATGCCTTTTACATTGGTTGTTAGAGAGTAAAATGACCCCAAACAATTGACTTGGCAAGACAACCACACTTAAATTCTCAATATAATGTTAGGATTTGTTGATAAAACTAATAAGTCTTCAACCTTACATGTCACCTACAATGCAACTTTAATTACACAAAATCTCTCCTCTCAACATATTCCAAAATAATCATAATTTAAGGTTTGAATAAAGGTCTTTGAATTTTGATTTTGTAGAAAATACTTTTAGTTTAAGAGTGTTAAAAATCCATTTTTGATTCTTAAATCCAAAACATTCAGTACAAATAGTTTTGTGAGATTGTAAATAAATAGCTTCTTACAATGTAAAGAAATAATAAACCAAAAACTCTTCTCTAGGGTTGGATATTATGATTCCTATACAATAATAATATAGCCAAATTATTATTGACTTATTTTATGTGTGGACTATCTCGGGAATAAACAAAGCACACATTTGTGGTTTGTTCTTTACATGTTTAGAGCTATTATTATCTGACACTTCATCTAAATGAAATCCAAGTTTTTTCTAGATTCCCCAGGGGATTCTAAAGGAGAGTATTTGTTTTCTCCCTTTGCTTAGAATGTGCATAACAATTCCATGCCAAAAAAGTGTTTTTTCAATCCATCACAAGTTTGATGATGGTGCCATGGCCCACATTTGAATGAGCTTTAAGCTCTTAAAATAGTTGATATCATAATATCATACTTGATTTCTTGGATACCAAATTTCTTTCGAATTTGAATGATAAATCTCTTTAGAAATAATTCATTATGTGGGGGTGCAAAGTTACAAGCATGTGTTGTTGAAGATATTTTAATACACAAGATCCATGATCCATAACTATGATGCAAGCATACAAATTTGATTAGAGTATATGACATTAAGTGTAATAACCACTTACCAAAAATAAAAAAATACCAACATATTTAATTACAATTTATTTTAATCCATTAGGTTACATAATAAGATCAAAAGAGAGTAAAAATATGCATTTTTTAAAGCATGGTAATAAAATTGATAATATCCAAGTTGTTTTAGCATAATACATTTTCATCGTATTCTTTGGAGAAAACATTTAAGTATGAATCCTATTGCCATCCTTCTCAATTAATTAAAGAAAATTTCACACAATGATACACACACCAATTAAGTATGCATCCTATTGCCATCCTTCTCAATTCATTATAAGCTATGATAATTAAGTTTTCAACTCTAGGATAACTCTAGGATTCTTACACATATTAAGGGTATAAGTTTTATGTGTTAAACTTTTATTAAAATAGAGAAACTCATGTTAAGAGTATTAGTTTTGTGAACAAGTCCAATAAGATTCTACATCTACTCTCTAACATGTATTTTTTCAATGATTACAATCTATAATGCAAACACCAAAGGAGAATATGATCTATAATGCAAACATAAAAGGTGAAAAAAAAACAATTTAAGCTCTTACAATTCTAGAGAATGTGGAAAGTTTCATTCATGGAATAATAAAGATAAAGGATTCAAAAGTTACCAATTGTGGAGAGAACATAATGACTAATATGTGCTATTACTTTTTGTTTTTTTTTGGGATTTTTTTGAGTGTATCGCATCACTTAATTTTGTTTATGTTGAAATCGATGAAAGTTCTACAAATTCCTTTTCTTTTTCTCGATGAAAATATAAAAATAATCCGTTTTGGGTTACTTTAAGAAAAAAATTATTTTACTACACAAAAACATCATGATTTGAAGGTAGTAAGAATAAATAAGATTTTTTTGACTATTATACAAAAACTAGAATGTTAAGAAAGTATTTCAATGATTCTAAAATTTCTTGCTCTTTAGAATATATACATGATTGATTGGAAATTATGCTTAGAAGGTGGAGATATTTGTTTGTAGTGTATATAGAAAAATCATAATAATTTTATCTTACGACTTCATTATAATTAAACATCAAAGAACATTGCTAGATATCGATGATCATAAGAAGGTTTGTGATAATAATTACCAATATTGGACCTGATAGTCTGTAACTTAAACTCTCCAATTTAGAAGTAGCCATGATAACAAACATTATTAATAAAATTTTAGAGGACTTGGAAAGAGGATGAGGAGGAGGACACTGCCATTGTGAGGGGAGGGGGGAGACTATGGACGTGTGTTCAAGGAGTAATTGGAAAACCCCCTACCTACGATTTTTAGTGATTTAAATACAACCCTTTTGTAAATTTTAAAATCATAAAATTACACCTTCTACATGTTTTTTTTCACTTTTTGAATAAAAAACACCTTTTTAAATGTAAAATTTTGGGTGATTCCACAAGAAAAGAAAACCCAAGAATGCTATCTTACATATTTCTTTATTTAGCCCCAATCTTTAGCATCATTGTTTGATTTCTTTAATAAGCCTATAGCTATTCATTTATCATGCGTTTTTGGGTATATTCATTTTTCCTTTCTTTTATAGGTCTAAATTCTAACATAATAAAGTACACCTTCCGTATAGATTATTTCCTTTTTTTAAATTTAACTCCCTTCTTATGTAAACTCTCTATGACTTCACAAGGAAATATACTTCCTTTTGTGAAATTCAAGTGCTTTTTTTAGTTTCTCACTTCTCCTTTCTCTTTTGTGAAACTTATGTGCATTTTTTAGTGTCTCCCTTCTCCTTTCTCTTTCGAGAATTGCCATAATACTTATCTTGTGAAGATCTATTTATTGATTTTATGTTACATGTTATTGTGGTTCTATGTTTGTAATGCATTAAGTTCATAGAACCTTTACTTCTTTTTTTAAAGAATTTTATTAAGGTAATATCACTATAATTAATAATTAAATGAAATTATACTAATCAAGAAAAATAACAAGTGTGTAAGAATTCATACCAAAAAAATAAATTTAGTGAACAAGACACATGCAAAATTTTGATGAGCTAGCCTCAAGTGCCATATCAAATTTGAAAACACAAAGCTAAGACATTAACATACCACGTCATCACCAATTGTTACATGCCACATCATCACCAATTTGGGGACTTTCTTAATATGCGAAATTCCCCATCATGCTATATATCGTTCGAAAGCTATCGAAGAGTAGATTCCAAATTTCTAAACTCCGATCACGTTTGAGTTGATTTGCAAAAATTTCACGAGCCCATTTTTCTAGAGAGAGGAGGAGGTGTGGAAATCCTTAAGGGGCAAAAATGAGAGTCCATATTTTGCCTAATGTATAGATTCACATGTGACTATAAGAGCTCTTATGAGAGAGTTGTATGTAGGTTGTTATTTTCTTCCGTTAATTATCATCGTCGTGTACTTCCTTAAAAATAAGTAGTTTAAAGAACTTTTTACTATCCCAAACTTCAATGTTGTGCATCTTGAAGTTCATTTATCTATTTTTTAGTTTAAATATATTAACTTGTAAGTTTTGTATGCTAGATCCATGGATCACTGGGGGTTTAAGGCACTACCAATGAGTTAATGTTAGACAATTTTAAAAGAAATGAAAAAAAGTAAAAGTGATAGTTTTTAATCTTGTTGAGAAATTGTTTATTTTAAAAATACATATAAGGATATTATATCTCTAAAGTAGAAGGAGATGGTCTCTTTAAATTACTAAAACTCATTGAAATGGTTTCAATAACCCTTTTTAAACACAAAATGTTAGGCAAGGGAGTGCCTCAAAAAAACTTGCTCCCATATATTTTCACATTGCTTATTACAAGGTGCATATTCATCTATGTATTATTGATGCATTCAATAGAGATTAAATAAGGTCAAGAATGGATAATCATGAAGAATGGATACTATAACTAGTTGTTCCCTCTCTCGATTTGTTTTATGCCTTTAGTATTAACTTTTTTTGAGTAAGTTTACATGTAAGTATAAGTACATTACCCAAATTTACATTAATACAAACTTTTTCTTTATTTAGCAAAAAAAGAGAGAAAAGAATCATTGATTTTGAGATAATACCCTTGATTTCTTTCAATACTTTCTATGAGCAAAAGAAATCTACTCATTCCAATCTTTTGGTTGTATTGGAATACATTTTCTTTTTTTTTTGGATCTTATATGCTATGGTGTTTTATGGTTTTATCTTCTAATCATTTCTCATATAAAAACCATGGACCTTATACGCTATTGGAATACGTTTTCATTTTTATTTGGAGCATACATGCTATGGTGTTTCATGGTTTCATCTTCTAATCGTTGCTCATATAAAAACCTTGCATATTTTATTTTCCATTGAGTATTGATCATGCTAAATTGGTTAAAAACATGTGCAAATACAGAGATCGTGTGAGGGACATTCATGAGTGCAAATGTTTAAAGTAGGCTTTTGAAAGTGGAGGTCTTAATTTGGCTACTATACATCAAGTATTATATTGGATTTCTATGGTATTGGTATTGATGATGAATGATGATAGGTTTCTAGAAAGAATCCAAATTTTATTAAATATATCTCTTTAAATTTTATTAAGACATGTATTTTCTTGGTGAAAAAGATCACCCATGCTACACTTTATGATTCAAAATGTCTTTTGGATTGCATAATTATGAATGAGACAAGGCATAAATATAGTGTTACCATTTCCTAATGCCTTTTGACTGTTTGACTTGATATCGATTTTTTGTAAATCATTTACATTTTAAAAACGTGAAACATTTTATAACACAAATAGATTTGTTACATTTAGGCATTCCATTAAGACATTTTTGAATCAAAACAAAGCAGTAAATTTGAGGTAAGGATTGCTTTTTACCTTGAAACTAGGCATAATTTTGTGTGAAATTTTATGAGGATCAGTGATGCTAGGTCCCCCTAGCTTAAAGAGGGGCCTAAAGCAGCTATATGGCAACCAAAACAAGTTTGTCACAAGGATAAATGGGATTTTGACACGTATAGTGGGACCAATACTAATGCATACTTTATACTCAACCGTAGGATTAACGTGGCACTTTCTTCAAGATGCTTTCCTATCTCCGAAGGCACGAATGGACTTGCTTAAAGGTGATATAAGAAAAGGTGAATCGCTTTTAAGATTAACTACATCAAGCTTAGAACTATGCACCTTATTCGAATGTCTTTTTTTGTTATTTTTTACCTATATGTTAAAATTTGAAGGAGGTTAATCTATATTTTGACATGATTTTTTAAGGAATAAATGGTGTAGGGATGTTGGCAGTTGGTGACACACAAAACTTAGGCATCAATTGTTGAATATGGTACGAGTGTAAGTTGGTGTGGCAATCAACCATTTGATGCCTAATTGATCTAGATTGTCATCAAGAAAATGATGAGTTTCATCAATTTATGGGCCCAAGGTCACCTTTGGGTCTACTTTAACAATCTAGTTTTGTACTTTGATCGAACGCTCTCTCGATGCTTTAAATAGTTTGGATTATAATTATTGCGATGGATGTCAACATCCACCAGTGCTAAAACTGGTTGGGCTACTTTAACAATATCGTTGTGTACTTTGATCAACCTTGGGGGGCCTGCTGGTTGGGCTTCTTTCACAATATCATTGTAGCTTGGGGAGCATATGCTCTCGATGCCTCAGATGTAGCGTGCGTGTGGTCCCTTTAAATTTAATAGAATTCCTTTTGATCATCATGCTAGGGTACTTGTTGTGTTGCTAAGCCTATAAAAAGTACACACAACACTACCTCTAGCAATAATCCAAGCTATCTCTAGCAATAATCCAAGCTATGAATGGTTCATACGTTCGCTTCATCTAGCTGCTGAAGAGAGAGAGCACAGCCCACAAAACATATCCATATGTGGTGGTGATACGAGGGCTGTGCTCTCTCTCCTCTGCCGCTGGTGTGATCAGCGCCCACCATCATGTGCGAGATCTCGGCCGCAAACACGACGTTCAAAGCTGCTTCGCAATCCCGGTAAACGCCTTTTGTAGCCATGCGGCAGACTTGCTTATTAGGCTGTACTGGAGTGGACTTCTTTTTGCAGGGTTTTAAACTATTTTGCATTCTACCGCAATCTGCTAGCCTTTCGGCTTCGGCCAATGACTGCAGGAGATGATCGTTAAGGAGTCTTCCTTATGCTATTCCGCACGCTGCAATTGGACGAGAAAGTCCTTCCTTACAAATTTGGACTTATCACATATGCACACATTATTATCATGCTAGTAAGCACTAGTGGAGTCTTAAGCACTGATGAATCATTTTTTTTTTCATACTTTTACACCAAAATCCAAATGGATTTGGTTGGAAGGATGCCCTCTTATCTTCCCCTCTCCTTGGCAACTTCGTATCATCTCTCTTCTTTCTCATGTGTGCTCTCATAGTGCCTAATGCATTCATCCAGTGAATCATTCAATCCACCACCTATTACCTTGGGAATCATACAACAACACCAGATGAGAGAGGAAGTGGATAAATTGTTGAAAGTAGGGTTTATGTTTCCACTTGATAATTGTGAATGGGCTTCTCTAGTGGTAATCACTCTAAAGAAGAATGATAAATTGAGAGTATGTGTTGATTTCATTCAGGAAGTTGATTTCAAACCCCTTAATGTTGTGACTAAAAGATATCATCTCCCATTGCCTTTCCAGGATGAGATTTTGTGGATAGTGTGGCTAGACATGAAAGATATAGTGTGTGTGATGGATATTTAGGGTATTTTCAGATATTAATTGCTGTAGAGGACCAGTGGAAAACCACTTTCATTACTCCATGGGGATGTTTTGCCTAAAGGTTATGCCCTTTTCGCTCACAAATGCCCTTCCAACCTTTCAAAGGTTTATGAATCTGGTGTTTGAGCCCTATCTGGGATCCTTCATCAAAGTGTTTATTGATGACTTTTTCATCTATAGTTGCAGATGGAGCCATTGTGAGAAGACGAGGTTGGCTCTAAACAGACTTGATGATTTGGGTGGTCATGTGAATCAGGTAAATATCACTTTGCTTAATCTACGGTGACTCTTCTAAGTCATGTGGTCTCTAAAAATGGGAAGGTGAAATCTTTGCTTTTATTGGAGGCTCCTCAAGATGTGAACCAGCTGCTAACTTTTACTCATAAGGTAAGATATCATGCCAGGTTCATTTTTCTTTTGTCCCAAGATTTGTATCCATTACAGTAACATCCCAAAGGGATCCTTTTAGTTGGAAAGACAAGGAGGAAGAGGCCTTTATGCAAGTGAAAGATATTCTGTGTAATTTACCAGTGGTTATACCTCCTGACTAGAGTACACACTTTTTTGTGAACCCTACTTTTGGTAAGGATGTTGTGGGTGCAACATTGTTGTCATAGGGGAAGGAACATTCTTACATGAGGCCTATGTATTTTGTTAGCTAAACTAAGACACAAGGGGAGAGGACAAGTTATGAGGCAAACAAGGTCATGGTGGCTCTTGTATTTGCTCTTAGAAAATTAAGGTCCTATCTACTCCCAAAGACATTTACCATTTTGACCCATTCTTCTCTTTTTCCTCATCTGATCCAATCCGACATTCCTTCTAGGAGATTAGCAAAGTGGTTCGTAGAATCGCAAGAATTTTAGTTTACCTATATGATGGAGAACATCACTAGACCTACATTGGTTGACATTCTGACATATAGGCAAAACCGTGTGGTGTTGAAGGAGGAAATTGTGAGAGAAGAGAGTGACTAGATAGAAAGACCTAGAAAAAGGGATGTTAGTTGCTTATAATCTATTATTTGATAGGGATTTCAAGAGGATCTCAGGTATTGCAAGTGGAGGTGTAGTCATATTGGATCCAGAGGGCAAAGCAGTATTTAAACAAGGAATTAAGTTGCAGGTGCAGATTAGCAATGAAGTTGAGTATGCTATTTTGGAGTATGGGCTTTAGTAGTGCATTAAGAAGGAAATCATAGGGCTTATCATCAAAGGGGACATCTTTTTGGTCCTTAGGCAACTTCAAGTTGTTTGGAAAGCCAAAAATCCCAAATTGAATGATTGGAATTTTCAAATAAAAAGGATGGTGCACAGATTCTAGGAAGTGCAAATACATGTGAAGAGGGAGCTAAATCAAGCTATAGATGCATTGGAAAAAGGGGATTTGGGCAAGGATCTAGAAGTGTATGCCATTGTTGTCGCCCATCCTAGCTATGTTGGAAGAGAGAACTTACAGAAAATTGAAATTTTTTTACAAATAGGTCATGCAACTTCAGATATATCCAAGAGGCAGAAGTATGGCTTCATAAGGAAAACTTTATAGTACATAATTTTGAATGATCAGTTGTACATGAAAGAAAAGGACTTGTTCCTTAGGAGAGTTCCAAAAAAGGAGGAGATATTTGCCATTTTGGCCTCCTACCATGAGGGTTTCTGTGGAGGACATTTTTCCCTGAAGCTAACACTAAGGAAAGTCTTGACAACTGGGTATGTTTGGCCTAGCTTGAGAAGAGATGTATATCATTGGTGCATGAGCTATGAGCCCTGTTATATGATTTGAGGAAGAGTATTGCAGCTTATGGAGCCTTTGAAAAGTGGGGATTGGATGCAATTGTTCGCCCGCCCACTACTGCTAGGGGTAACACCTACATTCTAACTAGAGTAGATTATCTAACAAGATGGGCTAAAGTGAGAAATGTGAAGAATATTACTGATAAAGAGGTGGCCAAGTTTGTATTTGAAGACATATGTACCAGATTTGGCATGCCTTTTGAGCTGCTGATTGATTAGGGGCCTAGATTCAAAGGAGAGGTTGCACAAGAGCTGATGCAAAAATTACATATTACACAGAGGTACTCCATTCCATATATATCCGAAGTGCAATGAATTCGTAGAGAGATTTAATGGAGAGTTGTGCACTATGCTAACCAAGTGCCGGGAAGAACATCCGAAGCAATAGGATTTTCATGTATCCTCAGGTTTGTGGACTTATAGGATAGCTATCAGATCAACTACTAAGTTTTCACCTTATCATCTTGTTTTTGTGAAAGAGGCCATGATGCCTATTGAGGTTGATATTCCTATAGTCTCTCCTTAAACATCAAGACAGTGGCTAAGATGAGTATGAAGAGGGTTTACTGGATCTTTAAGAGCTACAGTTGGCTTGAGGGGAAGCTTAGGACCATTACATTCAATTAAGCAATTAGAGAGTTGAGCATTTCAATCAAACTATTAAAGACAAGGGTATTAAAGAAGGAGATCTGGTTCTCAGTTACAACAATAGACTCAATAATACCTTCCATACCAAGTTTCAGATTAAATGGGAGGGTCCTTTTAAGGTGGTACATTTATATGAGAATGGTACTTATCATCTAGCTGACTTGAATAATCCGTTGCATTCCAAAGAGTCAATGATTATAGGCTCAAGCCATACATACTAGTGCATAATTATAACTGTTTAGAAGGATTAAAAAATGTTGGATTTTAGCTTGCCTGTTGATGCAAATGTTTTAGCTGATCATTGAGATTCTTTTTTGGATTTGGATGTACTTTTCTTTGAGGATTGTTTTGGTGGGCCAGCATGTGGTTGAGCATGAATGATCTAACCAAGGGGGTTTGGCCAAACTAGGATAGGGTTTTTTGTGTCAAGACCATTGTGCCCATTAGATGTGCGTGCCTAGACCCTAGGAATAAGATAAACTTGTCGAGTATGTTTAGAACTTTAGGAAATAAGGGGCTGTTGCATGGCCACCTTCTAAAGAGAGCTAGTTGTTGTCAACCCCAGTCAAATGAAGAAATATATCTTGCATGAATAAGTGGAAGAAGAGATAGATGCTCGCGAGCTAGAAAAGAAGCGCATGGTGGTGGGGAGGAGTTGTGATAGGAGAATTATGTGAGAGCATAGTTGTGGAGAGAAACGTTGTGTGAGAACCAAGGGATCTCTTGGTGAAGAAGCTCTGTGGTAGCTTACTATTGAATATTGTTTTGTTTTGAGTCTCCTGGTTTCATGGTGTTCTCTGGTTTTTGTTTAATCCCTAGGTCTTATGGTTTTTGAGACAAGCTCTTTTATCTTCTATATGTAGAAGGGTTTTAGTTTTGATCGATGAGTTGTTTATGCTCTAGTATGAATTATTTATTTTGAGATTGCTGAGAGAATACATGTGTGAGTGAAGATCCGAGGTTTGTTGAATCAAGTCTAAGTTAAAAAGATCTAACTTTGAGTCAGTAGGGCTGACAAAGTCATTGTGTATTTGGATTAGTCAACTGAGGTTGGGAAGTGTAGATTTTGTCTTGTTGGAAGCCTGTGAAGTCTGGGGGCTAACAACCAGAGAACTGTCGAAAGTTAGGTGAATTGGTTGTGGGCTGGCTGCTGGTGGTCTAGGAGGTTAGCTGAGGGCTATTTCAAGACAACTAGGTGTCAACTAGAGTCAACTCAGTATCAGAAGGAGTCAATTGAGGGTATACAAGGGTAGATATGATGTTTATGGTTTGAAGGGAAAAGATTAGGGTTTCTATCTGCCTGTCATCTTTTCAATTAGTCAACACCAGCCAAATTTGTAGAATATAAGAGGAAAGTGTTCTAGATTCATCGGACAGTTAGCCTATTTCAGTTAGCCATAATTGTGTGGTCCATCTCCCCCACATTCTCTTCATGGTATTAGAGCCTGGCTTGTGTGAGAGCTAAGGAGGCAAGAAAGAGGCAAGAACAAGTAAGGAAGGAAGTGGTACTACATGGGTAAGAGCACCATCATCTCTTTCCCCTTCTTAGTTTAGTAACAACACCCCCGTAGTAGCTCTGGGAGCTACACATCTTCGATTGAGGCGCTGTCTTCGTGGCAGCGGAGCTACAGGGCAGGTATATCCTAATGGGCATTTTTTTTGGGTCAAATTCACATTTTTTGCATGTTATGGGCCCCGTTTTGTCACTATAGGGTATTTTCAATAGTTTTTTGGAAGTTTTGGTAGAGACTTGTTTCTGCTCAAAATCTAGTTATTTTAGTGCAGGAGTGCATTTTAGAAGTGTAGACATGGTTTGCATATATATTGTTGAGACTGGGTTTATGTACATGTACTCTAGTCACATTTAGTGACACACAAGCTGTGTTGAAGTACCTTTGTTGCAACAATCACAGGAGATACTGTTGTATTACAGGTTGCATATAGAAGTTGTTTGTTTGCAGGTTATTTGATTGCTGCAAGAAAACATGTCTGGCAGAATTAATCACATTGTTAGTGAGAAAGCAGGATAAGAATAAATTCCATGCCTGGAAGTTCATTATGACCAATTTCCTAATAGATAAAGGATTTTGAGATTATGTAGAAGGAGAAAATGAGGAGCATCCAGAGTTATCTGAAGAGAATGACCTCTTGCAGATATAAAGGCATTCAAGGATTGGAATCACGGTGTAAGAAAAGTCATGTACGGGCAGAGACACTATGATAGGGGACATACAGAATCCAAACACTCCAGTTACTGTAGCTGCATGGCAGAATCTGGTTCAGATGTTCGAGACTAACACAAAGGCAAGGAAGTTGTGGTTAAAGCAAGAGTTGCATACTCTGGAAAAGAAAAGCATGTCCATAAATGAACATGCCTTAAAGATCAAGGGAATTGTTGAATCCCTTGGGTCTATCAATGTATCAGTGGAGGATGATGATTTGCTGAGTGTTTGTTTGAATGGAATGGGCTTGGTAAAGAGTACAAGCCATTCAAGACCTCCATTGTAGTTAGGGAGAATATTCCCAACTTTTAGGACTTGATTCTATGCTGATCATAGAAGAAAAGGATTTAGGCAAGGATTCTCCTTCACAAAGAAAGAACACATCGAAACAGGCCTTCTACTCTAATTCAGGTAGAGGTAGAGGCCATGGTCCAGGAGGCCAAGGTGGTGGGCCGACAAGGAAATCAGAATTTTGGACACAACAACAATCCAATGATTCATAGCAACAATCATACACAAGTGGAAGAGGCCAGTCTAGAGGCAGGGGGATCCAAAGAGGCCAAGGTGGTTGGCAAAGAAATCAAAATACAAATAGCGTAGTGTGATATTACTGTGGCAAACCAGGACACATGGCAAAGGACTACTACAAAAAGCAGAATGACATTAAAAGTGGGAAGTTGCAGCAAGGCAACTATGCATCACCTAGCAAACATGGAGGTGATGAGAGAAGTAAGCACTTGTTTGTGATGCAGCACATGCTTAGTTCCATAACAAGGGATGTGTTAAGATCTCAAGATATATGGTATATGGATTTTGGCGCCTCTAACCACATGACCAGTCATGCTGAGTGGTTTAGAGATATGTAGAAAATGAAAAAACTAGGTTATGTAGAAACAATTGATGATATTGCGCATCCCATTGCGCACGTTGGTAAAGTGCCATTGTCTATGCAAGATGGCAAAATGAAGTACTTGGCTGATGTACTTCATTTTTCGAATATTACAAAGAACCTAGTTTCTGTTGGACAAATGTTGAGCAGGGTCTGCAAGTGAGAATTAATCCTCAAGGATGTTTTGTGGAAGACTTCAAAAATAAGTGTCACTTGGTTACAAAGGGTAACAAAAATGGTAGGATGTTTACTTTGGATGTGAACATGCTTGAGATAAAGGCAGCCATGTTTGCGCATGGAATAGATGTCATTGCAGATATTGACATATGGCACAAGTGCATTGGTCATGTGAATGTACAACGACTGAAGTCTATGGAGGCCCAAAATATTGTTGCAAGTTTGCCAAAGTTTAAGGTTGACGATATGTATAAGGTATGTGAAGCATGCCAACTTGGTAAGAAGGCCAAACATGCTTTCCCACATGAAAAGCATGTCAAGGCAAGGCCATTGGATGCCATACATTCAGATGTATGGGGACTGACCAAGACTGCAACAATTGTCGGTACTATGTTACATTTATTGATGACCACACTAGGAAAGTGTGGGTTTATTTCATGAAGGAGACAAGTGAGGTGTTTGCTCACTTTCAGAGATTTAAAGCCTTGGTCGAGAAGGAAAAAGGCATGCAAATAAAATACCTAAGATCAGATGGTAGGGGAGAATTTTTATCCAATGAGTTCAATGATTTCCTGAGAAGGCAAGGAATCAAGAGGCAGTTTACGTGCAGGTACACTCCGTAACAGAATGGTGTTGCAGAAAGGAAAAACATGCACATTGCAAAAGTGGCACGTGCCTTGATGGTTGAAAAGAATATGCCACATTACTTTTGGGTAGAAGCAGTAGCAATTGCTATGTACATTATGAACAGGACACTCACTGCAACTATTCATGGTATGACTTCTAAACAGATGTTTACAAGCATAAGACCAGATGTGTCTCACTTGAAAGTGTTTGGGTGTATTGCATATGTACATATTCCTTATGAAGTGAGAACAAAGTTGGATCCAAAGGGAGAGAAATGCATCTTCATTGGTTACGCTATGGAGCAAAAAGGTTTTAGATTCTATAACCCTACCACGCGTGATATGTGAGTAAGCACAGATGTTATCTTTGATGAGATGAGTAGCTGGTATGCACAAGTAGGGAAGGCAACATAAGATATAGATGTAACAAGTGCTGATGTTGCACCACATGTAGAGTAGCAATCACAGGTGATGAGTGAACCTTGGGAGTCCTCGAGTAGTGGATCCAATGTTAGCCCATGGTCAAGAAGGTTGAGAAATGATGCAGGTACACATGTATCATGGAAAGGGAAGAAAAAGGTAGATCAACCTTTTGTGCCTGGTCTATCACGCAGATCACTCATATGTGGGTGGTGACTCTAGAGGCTATGAGTAGAGCCTTGATGAGGACCTTCGCATTTTGTCTATGGTTACTCCTGGTATAAGGAGAACTAAGGGCTGTTTTGAGGACACCTTGCAGCAGTGACCCAGGTGTATGTAGGTCTACGAGGGTTAGATACCCTATTGACAGGTTTAGATATGATGGATGTGCAGCCAATCATTATGCATACATGGTAAAAAAAATATAGGAGGTTGAGCCAACTTGTTTTGAGTAGGCAATTGAAATAAGAAATGGGAAGATGCCATGGATGAGGAGATGGTAGCATTGGATGCAAATGCAACATGGGAGTTAGTTCCTTTGCCTAAGGAAAAGAAGGAAATTGGATGTAAGTAGGTGTATAAAGTCAAGCACAATGCTGATGGTTCAGTGTGAGCAGGTACAAGGCAAGATTTATTGCCAAGGGCTATGCACAAACTTATGGTTTAGACTATGAGGAGACATTCGGCTCGGTTGCAAGAATGGCAACCGTGAGAGCTATCATTGCTATGGCTGCATCGAAGGGTTGGCATTTACATTAAATGGATGTAGAGAATGCTTTTTTGCATAGTGATTTGTAAGAAGAAGTGTACATGAGGCAACCACTATGTTATGCGAGTGATGCACATCCATGTTTTGTGTGCAGGTTACGTAAAGCATTGTATGGCTTGAAGCAAGCACCCAGAGCATGGTCAAACAAGATCAGGAAGTATCTTATTACCATTGGATTTCAAATATCCAATGCATATTTTTCACTATATGTGAAAAAGACAGATAGAGGTATCATGCTATTAGTTATCTATGTGGATGACTTGATTATCACTCGCGATAGTGATGCAAACATACATGATGTCAGGATTCTTTTGAAGCAGAAGTTTGAGATGAAGGATTTGGGTGAGCTCCGGTATTTCTTGGGCATAGAGGTGGTAAGATAACCTCATGGAATTTTGCTATTGCAGAGGAAGTATGTCTTAGACATGTTGTCCAAGTATGGTATAACATGGTGTAAGCCTATTTCAGTGCCATTGGAGCAGAACACAAAGCTTCCCGTAGATACAGGTGCGCTTTTGGAGGACCCCACTACATATAGGCGCATAGTTGGTAGTTTGATCTACATGACTATTACAAGGCTAGACTTGAGCTATTGAACTTGTGAGTTAGTTTATGCAGGTCCCACACTTGGATGCGGCTATATGGATCCTCAGGTACATAAATTCCACAGTTGATTATGGACTTTTCTATGAGGCTGGTAGAGAGATACAGTTGCATGGGTACATAGATGCTGATTGGGCTGGTAGTATTGCAGATAGGAGATCTACGAGTCGTTTTATGTTCTTAATAGGGAGTGCTGCTGTGAGTTGGAGCAGCACAAAGTAGCCAACAGTTTCCTTGTTGAGTACAGAGGCAGAGTACAAGGGTGCTACTATGGTAGCTTGTAAGGTAGCTTAGTTTCAGAAGCTGCTTGGTGACATGGGAGAGCCCATGGATAGGGTAGTTGTCATATATTGTGACAACATGAGTAGCATATAATTGGCTAGTAACTTAGTATATCATGCTAGAATGAAGCACATTGAGGTGCATTATCACTTTGTGAGGGAGAAGGTTCTAGCAAGAAATGTAGATCTGATATATGTCAGCACACAGAGGATCAGGTGGCTAACATCTTTACAAAGGCATTAGGCACAAATAATCTCCATAGGTTTAGGAGCTTACTTGGAGCACAATGTGTGGAGTTGAGCTCGAGGGGGAGTGTTGAGATATCGAGCTCAATTAGTGCTACAGTGGACATTGATGACCCGCCTGGGTGATATCTTCCGCATCTACACCACTAGTATGGTTGGTCCTCCCCTGCCTCTCAGGATGTCCAATATCTTCCCTTGTAGTCAAATCCCTCTTCAGAAATTTAAAAGATCTTGTTTCTACCAGTTTTGGCCTAGAGAGAGAAAATCTTCTAGAGAGTGATAATTCAGTTTTTAAATATTTTTGGATGGAAAAATATCTCTTCTTATTAAAATAGGTTCCCCTGAAACAGAAGTTCAAAAAGATTTTCAGAAGGTGCATTAGAAATCAAGTATAATCTGTTCAAGAGGCCTTATCCCGAGTGTCAAGATTTTTTGAAATTTTAAATTAAGGTTCCTATGGGCCAATAAGATCAATCCATGTGTGGGGAGGAGATAAATCCAATTTGTAAAAGAAAAATACCCAAAAATGAGTAAATGCTCACATAAGATGAAGAGTTGACTATGTATAAGGGTTATTAGTAAAAAACTATGAGTATTACTAAAAAAATGAGATATTTTGGGTATAATGATTCCATTTTGACACATGTGTAAGGAAGGGGAGTCCCTTCAAGGAGACGCCTACTTCACATGCTTGAATGAGTTTTAAACTCAAAAATAATGTGATATTTTTATCTCTCCTCTCTCTTGGATCAAACCGAACCAAAACCGAATAAAAAAGGAACCAAACTAGGTCCAAATCTAGTCCAAATTCAACCAAACTGAATCTGAAAAATTTTAGAAATCAGTTGGTCTTGGTTAGAGCTTCTCTCTTCTATAAATAGAACCTGAGCCCTTTGTAAAAAAGATAGGAGAATTATACTATGCCAGAATTTTGCTGAAATAATGATATTTTTTACTAGTCTCTAAAATTCTCTCCAAATTGAAGAAATTGGAGCTTCCCTCCTTCTTCAATCTCCATTGGTGGCTCCATCAACACACCAAACCAATTGATTGGTTGGGGGCCTCTACCGTGATCAAAGAATCAAGCAATTTGTAAGGTAAAGTGTGAATTTTGATCTTTTTCCATAATTTCTCAATGTTTTTCTCTTCTCAACTCCTCTCAAGCTTGAGAAGCTTAATTGGAATGGCTTTTTAATGCTATTGAAGTTAATTGATGAATGGTAGTAAGGAAATACATAAATTACCATTTATGCTTAATTTTAATGATTTTTATGATTTTTATCTTCTCTGAAATGATTATGATGTTATGCCTCATTATTGAAAAAAGGCATTCCCCTCTCTTCTTTAGTAAATCCAACCATTCTTTATCCTAGATGAATGATTAATGGATAGAATCAAGTTTTTCATAATGTTTTTTTTAAAATAAAGAAATTATTTACATTAGAATGATTTCAATACTCTTGGTGAAATTCTAGTTGATTTTAGAGAGTTAAAAATTGAAAAATGGTCAGCCATACAAAGGAGGTTATTTAAATGGTGAGCTTCTGGTACGGTGGATGAGGGACCAAGGAAGCGGCCTATGAGTGAAGCGCTAGGTGACCTGCGAAGGATCCTAGAGGGTGCTGACATACGGTGCTTGGGCTCTGGGTCACCGAAGATACCCACACGTGCATCGTGGAAGATATTGGAACAAGGAGTAAGAGTTGTTTTCTGAAACTGAGTATGGATCTGGTTGATTGACCTTGCTGGTCCTTAACTGATAAGTCCATAGCTCTCTTATATGGATCTATTGATTGATCTTGCTGATCTTCAACGAGGATTCCATCTTGACTTTTATAAGTGAATATTTGTCGGGTACTATGAGCTAGGAACTATCGAAAAGGCCCCTGAGTGAGCAGGTGGTGAGCGTTCTGGTTGCCAATGATGCCATAGATACTCCGATAAAGGAATGATTGGAAATTAAGATTCAACTGGATACTTGGAAGTTTATGATCAGTAACACTATGATTTCATTAAATGACTGATTTAAATACATTTGAATCTGGGAAAAAGGTAATTTCATATTGGGTGTGTAAGTGGTGTGACTGGAGTTAAATTTGCTTGAAAATCCGGCTAGGGGACCTGGGAACTCTTTTCCCTGGTACCCGGGACAAAACCTAACCAAATTCTAAATTGGATCCCATCACTACAACGGTTGGGCGGTTGGCTTACCCATGGGACTGATGGCTGGATGGGGTTAGGCTGGACTGATGGATCCGTAAAATGAGACTCAATTTCTATTGTAGTACGTTAGATGAAGTAAATCTTGGATAGTAATTGTTCTATGGAAAAAGGAATCAACAGCTGTGCCTCTCGATGGGGAAAAAAGCGTTGATCTCTATGATCCAAGTGCAAGTTTCTTCCTTGATCTGACCAAGTGACTTTAGGTTCGGTTGGATCAGTTTGGTCAGTAATGACCCTAACTACATTAGAGTAAAATTTTATCCTGGAGGAATTGCCTGTGCTTTCCGGGAAAGGGAAGTTTTTCTAAGTTCGGTTTTGGAAGAACCGAGGAATTAGTCACCTGTCTGGATATCCGTGGGCGAGGCCCCGAGTGTAGGACCTTGCCCCGCACAAGATGTGCTACTTCCGCTGCTAGCACCTAGAATCCGTTGCGCGGTGGGAACGGGGATCTTACAGTTGGTATCAGAGCTATTTGGTTAATGAGGATCAACCGAGAAACCAAATATGTCAAAACTTTATCAAGAAGCACTAAAAGGTTGTAATTGTGTGATAAAATTCATACAATTTGATATTCAAACTAAAATTCGTAAATTGGTAATTGGGTCTTGAGATGGAAGTACCGCAATTGTATGGAATCCCTGACTTGCTTGAGGCCTAGACATGATGGTATTTACCTTATAGTTCCAAGAACCATGACTACCCGTATATACTGAGGGTATAATTGCAGCTCTTTACTGGCAGTATATACGAGTAAATCTAAGACTTGAAATCCAAGAACCATGACTACCCGTATATACTGAGGGTATAATTGCAGCTCTTTACTGGCAGTATATACGAGTAAATCTAAGACTTGAAATTATAAGCATTAATGCTATCCAGTTTGATGAATTCGAATGTGATTGATATGATTTTTAAATTCTGGTTGAGAACTGATGAGTTAATTTGGATTCTGATTGAAAAATGATGATCCCTGAAATTTGGTTGAAATGTAATAAGCTGAGCGAAACCGCAATAAGGATGAATGGGACGAGTCCCTGTGATGATGTTCATAGCTGGAATGACGTTAATAACTTCAGAAAATCACTATGAGATTAGTGGATTGTGCTGGCAGATTATTACTATTAACTTTTGATCAGTGGATCAAGTTAAGGGATGATAAATTAAAAATCTGAAAATTTGAAATCCCCATGGAGGATTGTTCAGATAGAAAAATTCAGTCTGATTATTGTGTTAAAGATATGAATGAGATATTCTAAATGAATTGTCAACTGATAATGCTTTCTATATGAGTATCTTTATCCCTTGATTCTGTGGGGAGCCGACCTGTTTAGAGAACCCCGGAATCAGTTGGATCAAAATTCGGATTGAATCATAAATAAAGAGACTTAACAAGAATTTTCGTATTGATAGGAACATGGACCGAGGTCGTCGTGGTAGAAATGTTAACCCCCAAACTCGATGAAGAAGAGCTCAACCTGGATGTTCGTAAAACTCTTCATAGTTCGCAGCCTGGACCTTTCAAGGGTGAAGGAAAAAACTTGGGCGAGGCTATGGAGAAGTGGATCGAATCAATGGAAGAATACTTCGATGTCACCGGGTACAATGAGAAGAGCAAAATGGCTCTTGCAAGGCTGAAGATAGTGGAGACAACTAGAGTGGCATGGAGAAACCACTGCGAGACAAACCGTCTCGACCAAAATACCCAAACCTGGACCGATCCTCAAGGCTTACCTCAGAAAGAGGTTTTGTCCCCCAAGCTTTCTTGAAACTAAGATGAATGAGTTCTTGGATCTAAAGCAGGAAAGCCGGACAATTGAAGAGTACCATCAGGCTTTTGCCCTTCTCCTTAAATATTCCCCTCAATTGGATGAAGAGCAGCTGATGGCCAGGTTCATTCGGGGAATGAACAAGCCATTGGATACTTTAGTCAAGAATGCCAAACCTATTTCCATGGCCGAAGCAGTTCGGATGGCGAAAGATTTCACCAAAGCCTTTGATGTCAAAGTCCCGCCAAAGCCAGCACCATCACCTTTCAAAAGGTTTTTATTCCCAGAAGATGATTCCAACCTTCCTCCGCCTAAGAGATATCAAGGTCAAACCCAGGATATGGGAAGTTCCAGAATGGAAGAAATGTCCTTTTCCCGAAACTCAATCCCCTAGATTTCAACTTCAGAAGTTCTACCCTTGAACAAGAGAGTGTAATGCTATAACTGTCAAGGATTTGGACATCGCAGTATGGATTGCCCAACTCCTTTTGGATCGAGATTTTCAAGGCAAGAAAATCAGGGATCAAGATTCCAGACTCCCGCCCCTTCCGTCCAGAGTAATCAGGGGGTTCCAAAATCAGGGAAATCCCAGAGGTAGATTCTCTATCCAACCTGCAATTTCAATCCAAAGTAATGCAAGACCTCCACCTCAGAATAGGGAAAGTCAAAGAGAGTTGTTCCCAAATCGGCCGTCCACTTCCAAGGCAGTAACGCTGGAAGTGATTGAAGAAGAAGAAGATGAAAGAGATCATACTCCACCTGTGAGATGAGGACATCTTGCGTTTTTTAAGTGGGGTAGAATGTAAGATTCCTCCCCAGCCTCTTAGGATGTCCAGTATCTTCCCCTGTAGTCAAATCCCTCTTGAGAAATATAAAAGATCTTGTTTCTACCAATTTTGGCCTAGAGAGAGAAAATCTTCTGGAGAGTGGTAATTTAGCTTTTAAATATTTTTGGATGGAAAAATATCTCTTCTCATTAAAATAAGTTCCCCCAAAACAGAAGTTCAAAAAGATTTTCAGAAGGTGCATTAGAAATCAAGTATAATCTGTTCAAGAGGCCTTATCCTGAGGGTCAAGATTTTTTCGAAAGTTTAAATTAAGGTTCCTATGGGCCAATAAGATCAATCCATATGTGGGGAGGAGATAAATCCAATTTGTAAAAGAAAAATACCCAAAAATGAGTAAATGCTCACAAAAGATGAAGAGTTGACTATGTACAAGGGTTATTAGTAAAAAACTATGAGTATTACTAAAAAAATGAGATATTTTGGGTATAATGATTCCATTTTGACACATGTGTAAGGAAGGGGAGTCCCTTCAAGGAGGCGCCTACTTCACATGCTTGAATGAGTTTTAAACTCAAAAATAATGTGATATTTTTATCTCTCCTCTCTCTTGGATCAAACCGAATCAAAACCGAATAAAAAAGGAACCAAACTAGGTCCAAATCTAGTCTAAATTCAACCAAATTGAATCTGAAAAATTCTAGAAATCAGTTGGTCTTGGTTAGAGCTTCCCTCTCCTATAAATAGAAAATGAGCCCTTTGTAAAAAAATAGGAGACTTATACTATGTCAGAATTCTCCCCAAATTGAAGAAGTTGGAGCTTCCCTCCTTCTTCAATCTCCATTGGTGGCTCCATCAACACACCAAACCAATTGATTGGTTGGGGGCCTCAAGCAATTTGTAAGGTAAAGTGTGTTTGATCTTTTTCCATAATTTCTCAATGTTTCTCTCTTCTCAACCCCTCTCAAGCTTGAGAAGCTTAATTGGAATGGCTTTTTAATGCTATTGAAGTTAATTGATGAATGGTAGTAAGGAAATACATAAATTTCTATTTATGCTTAATTTTAATGATTTTTATGATTTTTCTCTTCTCTAAAATGATTATGATGTTATGCCTCATTGAAAAAAGGCATTCCCCTCTCTTCTTTAGTAAATCCAACCATTCTTTATCCTAGATGAATGATTAATCGATAGAATCAAGTTTTTCATAATGTTTTTCTTAAATAAAGAAATTGTTTACATTAGAATGATTTAAATACTCTTGGTGAAATTCTAGTTGATTTTAGAGAGTTAAAAATAAAAAATTGGCAGCCATACAAAGGAGGTTATGGCAAAATTTTCTAAAATTGTGTAAAATAAGTTTTATTTTTTTTAATTCAAAAAGAGTAATTCCCATCGTATATGTATTCTTAAAGTGTTAATTTTCATCCTAGGTATAAGAAAATACATACTAAAAATATTTTATTAAAAAAGTGTTACTTTCTTTAGAATTAAGTTCTATGCATAGAAGGAAGTATATTGAAATTGTTATTCTGATTATAAAAGTGTGATTTTCATCATAAATGATTTTATGCATAAATTAGATGCATAAAAGAAATTCTTTTATATTTAAAGAGTGATTTTATGATTTTATGCATAAATTAGATGCATAAAAGAAATTCTTTTGTATTAAAATAGTGACTTTCATCATAAATGATTTTATGCATAAATTAGATGCATAAAAGAAATTCTTTTATATTAAAAGAGTGATTTTTATCATAAATTATTTTATGCATAATTTAGATGCATAAAAGAAATTCTTTTATATTAAAAGAGTGATTTTCATCATAAATGATTTTATGCATAAATTAGATGCATAAAAGAAATTGTTTTATATTAAAAGAGTGATTTTCATCATAAATGATATGTATGCATAAACATATGCATAAAAGATTTTTTTATATTAAAAGTGAGATTTTCATCATAAATGGATTTTATGCATAAATTAGATGCATAAAAGAAATTCTTTTATATTAAAAGAGTGATTTTCATCATAAATGATTTGTATGCATAAACATATGCATAAAAGTTTTTTTTATATTAAAAGTGAGATTTTCATCATAAATGGAATTTATGCATAAATTAGATGTATAAGAGAAATTCTTTTATTCTAAAAGTGTAATTCCTACTAAATTGGATTTATGCATGGAAAGATGCATAAAGAATTTATTTTAACCCAAAAGTGTTATTCTCATCAATTTTGATTTTATGCATAGAAAGATGCATAAAGAAATCTATTTTTAGTTCAAAAGAGTTCTTTTCATCAATTTTATTTTATGCATGAGAAGATGCATAAAAGATTGAATTTTAATTCAAAAGTGTCATTCTCATTTAAAATGAATTTATGCATAGGAAGATTCTTAAAAGATTGATTTTTATTTCGAACGTGTTATTCTCCTTAAAATGGAGTTTATGCATAAATAGATGCGTAAATAAATCTTACATCAAAAAATAAGAATTCTCTTGTATTCTATAAATAGATATGAGGATGTGAAATGAATCAGATAGATGAAAATTAACGAAGAATGGATGGAGATGTATGTATGTGAAAGAATGGATGTAGATATATGTATGTGAAAGAATGGATGTAGATGTATGTATGTGAAGGATGTATGTGAAAGGAAAGATGTATGTGTATGTGATAAGTATGGATGTGGATGTAGAAATGGATGTATGGATGTAGATGTGAATGTGGATGTAGATGTGAATGTATGGATGTGGATGTGTGGATGTGGATGTGGATGTGGATGTGGATGTATGAATGTGGATGTGAAAATGGATGTATGAATGTGAATGTGGATGTGGATGTATGAATGTGAATGTGGATGTGTGGATGTGGAAATGGAAGTGTGGATGTATGAATGTGAATGTGGATGTGTGGATGTATGAATGTAGATGTGGATGTAGATGTATGAATGTGAATGGGGATGTGGATGTGGATGTGGATGTGGATGTATGAATGTGGATGTGGAAATGGATGTATGGATGTGGATGTGGATATGGAAATGGATGTATGGATGTGGATGTGGATGTGGATGTGGATGTATGAATGTGGAAGTGGATGTATGGATGTGGATATGGATATGTATGTATGAATGCGGATGTGGAAGTGGATGTATGGATGTGGAAGTACAAATGTGGATGTGTATGTGGAATAATGAATGCATGAATCTGATGTGATGAGATGGAAAATGATGTGATTGGATAAGAATGAGTACACATATGAATGGAATGTGGAATAAGTAATGTGGATTGATGAGGGATAATGTGGAAAGACGAGAGTTCATTATAGAAACTAAATTGTAACCTGTTTGTAAATGACTGTTTTATGTTAAGAATGTTGGTGTTATAATTCAAGTTTGTGAATGTATACATATTGTTTTTAAAATATTTTGTTGGCATTAAGGGATAAAGGAATTGGTGAAGAGGATTAAATTAAGGAATTCTATTATGTGATGCATCTGTACCAACAAATGTGCTCAATAATTAAAAACCTCACAGTTGACCATATCCCGAATCTGGAAAGTAGGTGGTAAGGTGGATCCGACTAGTCAGGTACTTCCCATAGCAAAACAATATAGATAAATATTAGGTAAGGCTCCCAAGGCCATGAATGTATTTGTATATCGGATAGTCAAGAATTGGCTCTCGATTAGGCAATATTCATCATAGAAAGCTTAGGGTGTTACTCGAGTGAGACCCCTCTACCTTGAAGGTAAAGAATTCTAAGACCATGAATGTATTCGTATATCATTGCATCAAAAAATTACTTCTTCAAAGCCATGGACCTTGTACAAGATAAACAATAAAAATTTTCTTTTATATTCTCAAATCAAGTGTGTTTACTAATATTTTTGATAAAATGTAGTAAGTATATTTATCCTCAGATATTGCTGCAAATACCGATGAAAATACTAATTCATATAGTGACTTCATATAGTGACAATAATACTAATGACTTCTACTGACACAATTATTTGTGACAAGAATAAGGCGTGTAAGATCGCATGCCTGAAAGCAACCATCTTCTTAAAAATGTTGGTAGAAAACATCGGTACTAGATTACATGTTTTATAGCGAATACATTCAAGGCCTTGGAATTCTTTACCTTCGAGGTAGAGGGGTCTCCCTGGTAAGTAACACCCTAAGATTTCTATGATGAGCGTACATCGGTGGGTCAATGGGTTGATTGTAAATAATACTAACATCAGTGGTAGAAAACGTTAGTATTAGATTAGATCTCTTGTAATGTACATTAATGGGTTGATTGTAACTAATACTCCCATGTAAACTAGGTAGTCTCGATAGGTAGATCATATTAACAAACCATGTAAACCAAGAGGAGTCAATTGCTAGACCATATTCCCATACAAACTTGGTAATCCAACAGCGTAAGGGTTGGTAGGTACATAGGTTTATGGGTCCATGGGTATAAGGGTAAGTGAAACGAGTATGCTACTCTCATAGGGTCATGTCTTTTTCACTGGGTAGTTTAGTTGGTCAAAGGATTGACCTATATACACCTCTTCTTTGCTTTTATTAATTATTTATCCATGTGATCATCATTCCATTGACTTATTATGGTTGCATTTTATTCTACTAAGGGGCATATGGTCCCCATCTTAATTAAAACCATGTTTAAAAAAATAAATAAATTTTGGTAAGAATTATAGCTTTATATCTTTAAACGATCCCATGTTTTTTATATTTTATATTTATAACAAATGTATTTATTTACTTCTCATAGCATGCTGTCATTATTTCTTCCCACAGAAAATTTTCATAAATAGCATGCTAATGCATGCACTTTATGATGCATAACGGTTGAAAGTACTGCATAGCTAGTATATTTAACGAAATAAATATGTTGACAAGTAAGCTAAGGATTTTTACATAATGTTATAAAAAAACTAAAGAAACATAAAGAGAAGAAGAGGTATCAGAGGAGGAGAAAGAAGGAAAAGAAACATAGAAAGGGGAGTGGAGGGGAGGAGGAGGAAGAAGATGAATAAGAAATAGAAGAAGAAGATAATGATGTGGTTATGATTATGATAATAATGATGAATTAATAATAAGAAGAAGAAGATGAGAAACATGTAATTAATTTATCATATCCAAATTAACTTAATATTTGAATGTTTATCCAAAGATCACCAATTTCACCTCTCTACTCTACATTCACAAAAATCTGATGCATTCCTCATTTTTAGCATAATAGAGTACAAATGATAATTAAAATTGGATGTCAAAATAAATGAAGGAATTGTATGAGATTAATACACACAAATCATATTATATGGTGCCTCTCAAATATATCATTATATTATATTATGATATGAGATAAACACAAACAAAATACATTATATGGTGCCTCCTCTTAAATATAGCATTATATTAATAGCCACTATTTTGGCTCCATAATCATGCTTAATTAATCTGTGACTAATCAAAGGCCACCTCCCTCACTTTTAGGTGCATTAAAAATCCCGCTTAACCTACTTTTAAACTAGTTTGGGTCTAGTTCTTATACATATTGCACTCTATTGTATGCATACAAGATACATAAAATCCACCTCCACCATTATATCCTAAGGTTGCATGCCCCCCCCGCCCCCAGTGCCAAATTATTACACCCATCAATCGCTTGTATTTATGACAAATTCTTTATGGTATGCCTTTTACATTGGTTGTTAGAGAGTAAAATGACCCCAAACAATTGACTTGGCAAGACAACCACACTTAAAATTCTCAATATAATGTTAGGATTTGTTGATAAAACTAATATTAAGTCTTCAACCTTACATGTCACCTACAATGCAACTTTAATTACACAAAATCTCTCCTCTCATCATATTCCAAAATAATCATAATTTAAGGTTTGAATAAAGGTCTTTGAATTTTGATTTTGTAGAAAATACTTTTAGTTTAAGAGTTAAAAATCCATTTTTGATTCTTAAATCCAAAACATTGAGTCAAAATAGTTTTGTGAGATTGTAAATAAATAGCTTCTTACAATGTAAAGAAATAATAAACCAAAAACTCTTCTCTAGGGTTGGATATTATGATTCCTATACAATAATAATATAGCAAAATTATTATTGACTTATTTTATGTGTGGACTATCTAGGGAATAAACAAAGAACACATTTGTGGTTTGTTCTTTACATGTTTAGAGCTATTATTATCTGACACTTCATCTAAATGAAATCCAATTTTTTTCTAGATTCCCCAGGGGATTCTAAAGGAGAGTATTTATTTTCTCCCTTTGCTTAAAATGTGCATAACAATTCCAAGCCAAAAAAGTTATTTTTCAATCCATCACAAGTTTGATGATGGTGCCATGGCCCACATTTGAATGAGCTTTAAGCTCTTAAAATAGTTGATATCATAATATCATACTTGATTTCTTGGATACCAAATTTCTTTCGAATTTGAATGATAAATCTCTTTAGAAATAATTCATTATGTGGGGGTTCAAAGTTACAAGCATGTGTTGTTGAAGATATTTTAATACACAAGATCCATGATCCATAACTATGATGCAAGCATACAAATTTGATTAGACTATATGACATTAAGTGTAATAACCACTTACCAAAAATAAAAAATATACCAACATATTTAATTACAATTTATTTTAATCCATTAGGTTACATAATAAGATCAAAAGAGAGTAAAAATATGCATTTTTTTAAGCATGGTAATAAAATTGATAATATCCAAGTTGTTTTAGCATAATACATTTTCATCGTATTCTTTGGAGAAAACATTTATGAATCCTATTGCCATCCTTCTCAATTAATTAAAGAAAATTTCACACAATGATACACACACCAATTAAGTATGCATCCTATTGCCATCCTTCTCAATTCATTATAAGCTATGATAATTAAGTTTTCAACTCTAGGATAACTCTAGGATTCTTACACATATTAAGGGTATAAGTTTTATGTGTTAAACTTTTATTAAAATAGAGAAACTCATGTTCAGAGTATTAGTTTTGTGAACAAGTCCAATAAGATTCTACATCTACTCTCTAACATGTATTTTTTCAATGATTACAATCTATAATGCAAACACCAAAGGAGAATATGATCTATAATGCAAACATAAAAGGTGAAAAAAAAACAATTTAAGCTCTTACAATTCTAGAGAATGTGGAAAGTTTCATTCATGGAATAATAAAGATAAAGGATTCAAAAGTTACCAATTGTGGAGAGAACATAATGACTATTATGTGCTATTACTTTTTGTTTTTTTTTGGGATTTTTTTTTAGTGTATCGCATCACTTAATTTTGTTTATGTTGAAATCGATGAAAGTTCTACAAATTTCTTTTCTTTTTCTCGATGAAAATATAAAAATAATCCGTTTTGGGTTACTTTAAGAAAAAAAAAATTACTACACAAAAACATCCTTTTTTTCCTTTCTTTTATAGGTCTAAATTCTAACATAATAAAGTACACCTTCCGTATAGATTATTTCTCTTTTTTAAATTTAACTCCCTTCTTATGTAAACTCTCTATGACTTCACAAGGAAATATACTTCCTTTTGTGAAATTCAAGTGCTTTTTTTAGTTTCTCACTTCTCCTTTCTCTTTTGTGAAACTCATGTGCATTTTTTAGTGTCTCCCTTCTCCTTTCTCTTTCGAGAATTGCCATAATACTTATCTTGTGAAGATCTATTTATTGATTTTATGTTACATGTTATTGTGGTGCTATGTTTGTAATGCATTAAGTTCATAGAACCTTTACTTCTTTTTTTTAAGAATTTTATTAAGGTAATATCACTATAATTAATAATTAAATAAAATTATACTAATCAAGAAAAATAACAAGTGTGTAAGAATTCATACCAAAAAAATAAATTTAGCGAACAAGACACATGCAAAATTTTGATGAGCTAGCCTCAAGTGCCATATCAAATTTGAAAACACAAAGCTAAGACATTAACATACCACGTCATCACCAATTGTTACATGCCACATCATCACCAATTTGGGGACTTTCTTAATATGCAAAATTCCCCATCATGCTATATATCGTTCGAAAGCTATCGAAGAGTAGATTCCAAATTTCTAAACTCCGATCACGTCTAAGTTGATTTGCAAAAATTTCACGAGCCCATTTTTCTAGAGAGAGGAGGAGGTGTGGAAATCCTTAAGGGGCAAAAATGAGAGTCCATATTTCGCCTAATGTATAGATTCACATGTGACTATAAGAGCTCTTATGAGAGAGTTGTATGTAGGTTGTTATTTTCTTCCTTTAATTATCATCGTCGTGTACTTCCTTAAAAATAAGTAGTTTAAAGAACTTTTTACTATCCCAAACTTCAATGTTGTGCATCTTGAAGTTCATTTATTTATTTTTTAGTTTAAATATATTAACTTGTAAGTTTTGTACGCTAGATCCATGGATCATTGGGTTTAAGGCACTACCAATGAGTTAATGTTAGACAATTTTAAAAGAAATGAAAAAAAAGTGCTAGTTTTTCAGCTTGTTGAGAAATTGTTTATTTTAAAAACACATATAAGGATATTATATCTCTAAAGTAGACGAAGATGGTCTCTTTAAATTACTAAAACTCATTGAAATAGTTTCAATAACCTTTTTAACACAAAATGTTAGGTAAGGGAGTGCCTCAAAAAAACTTGCTCCCATATATTTTCACATTGCTTATTACAAGGTGCATATTCATCTATGTATTATTGATGCATTCAATAGAGATTAAATAAGGACAAGAATGGATAATCATGAAGAATGGATACTATAACTAGTTGTTCCCTCTCTCGATTTGTTTTATGCCTTTAGTATCAACTTTTTTTGAGTAAGTTAACATGTAAGTATAAGTACATTACCCAAATTTACATTAATACAAACTTTTTCTTTATTTAGCAAAAAAAGAGAGAAAAGAATCATTGATTTTGAGATAATACCCTTGATTTATTTCAATACTTTCTATGAGCAAAAGAAACCTACTCATTCCAATCTTTTGGTTGTATTGGAATACATTTTCATTTTTATTTGGATCTTATATGCTATGGTGTTTTATGGTTTTATCTTCAAATCATTTCTCATACAAAAACCATGGACCTTATATGCTATTGGAATACATTTTCATTTTTATTTGGAGCATACATGCTATGGTGTTTCATGGTTTCATCTTCTAATCATTGCTCATATAAAAACCTTGCATATTTAATTTTCCATTGAGTATTGATCATGCTAAATTGGTTAAAAACATGTGCAAATACATAGATGGTGTGAGGGACATTCATGAGTGCAAATGTTTAAAGTAGGCTTTTGAAAGTGGAGGTCTTAATTTGGCTACTATACATCAAGTATTATATTGGATTTCTATGGTATTGGTATTGATGATGAATGATGATAGGTTTCTAGAAAGAATCCAAATTTTATTAAATATATCTCTTTAAATTTTATTAAGACATGTATCTTCTTGGTGAAAAAGATCACCCATGCTACACTTTATGATTCAAAATGTCTTTTGGATTGCATAATTATGAATGAGACAAGGCATAAATATAGTGTTACCATTTCCTAATGCCTTTTGACTGTTTGACTTGATATCGATTTTTTGTAAATCATTTACATTTTAAAAACGTGAAACATTTTATAACACAAATAGATTTGTTACATTTAGGCATTCCATTAAGACATTTTTGAATCAAAACAAAGCAGTAAATTTGAGGTAAGGATTGCTTTTTACCTTGAAACTAGGCTTAATTTTGTGTGAAATTTTATGAGGATCAGTGATGCTAGGTCCCCCTAGCTTAAAGAGGGGCCTAAAGCAGCTATATGGCAACCAAAACAAGTTTGTCACAAGGATAAATGGGATTTTGACACGTATAGTGGGACCAATACTAATGCATACTTTATACTCAACCGTAGGATTAACGTGGCACTTTCTTCAAGATGCTTTCCTATCTCCGAAGGCACGAATGGACTTGCTTAAAGGTGATATAAGAAAAGGTGAATCGCTTTTAAGATTAACTACATCAAGCTTAGAACTATGCACCTTATTCGAATGTCTTTTTTTGTTATTTTTTACCTATATGTTAAAATTTGAAGGAGGTTAATCTATATTTTGACATGATTTTTTAAGGAATAAATGGTGTAGGGATGTTGGCAGTTGGTGACACACAAAACTTAGGCATCAATTGTTGAATATGGTACGAGTGTAAGTTGGTGTGGCAATCAACCATTTGATGCCTAATTGATCTAGATTGTCATCAAGAAACATGATGAGTTTCATCAATTTATGGGCCCAAGGTCACCTTTGGGTCTACTTTAACAATCTAGTTTTGTACTTTGATCGAACGCTCTCTCGATGCTTTAAATAGTTTGGATTATAATTATTGCGATGGATGTCAACATCCACCAGTGCTAAAACTGGTTGGGCTACTTTAACAATATCGTTGTGTACTTTGATCAACCTTGGGGGGCCTGCTGGTTGGGCTTCTTTCACAATATCATTGTAGCTTGGGGAGCATATGCTCTCGATGCCTCAGATGTAGCGTGCGTGTGGTCCCTTTAAATTTAATAGAATTCCTTTTGATCATCATGCTAGGGTACTTGTTGTGTTGCTAAGCCTATAAAAAGTACACACAACACTACCTCTAGCAATAATCCAAGCTATCTCTAGCAATAATCCAAGCTATGAATGGTTCATACGTTCGCTTCATCTAGCTGCTGAAGAGAGAGAGCACAGCCCACAAAACATATCCATATGTGGTGGTGATACGAGGGCTGTGCTCTCTCTCCTCTGCCGCTGGTGTGATCAGCGCCCACCATCATGTGCGAGATCTCGGCCGCAAACACGACGTTCAAAGCTGCTTCGCAATCCCGGTAAACGCCTTTTGTAGCCATGCGGCAGACTTGCTTATTAGGCTGTACTGGAGTGGACTTCTTTTTGCAGGGTTTTAAACTATTTTGCATTCTACCGCAATCTGCTAGCCTTTCGGCTTCGGCCAATGACTGCAGGAGATGATCGTTAAGGAGTCTTCCTTATGCTATTCCGCACGCTGCAATTGGACGAGAAAGTCCTTCCTTACAAATTCTGGACTTATCACATATGCACACATTATTATCATGCTAGTAAGCACTAGTGGAGTCTTAAGCACTGATGAATCATTTTTTTTTTTCATACTTTTACACCAAAATCCAAATGGATTTGCTTGGAAGGATGCCCTCTTATCCTCCCCTCCTTGGCAACTTTGTATCATCTCTCTTCTTTCTCATGTGTGCTCTCATAGTGCCTAATGCATTCATCCAGTGAATCATTCAATCCACCACCTATTACCTTCATTGTCTCATTGTTTAATCTTTGGCTACCGGCATTGCTCATTCAATCCACTGCCACCTTCATTGTCTATTCATTGTTTAGTATTTGGCTACTGGCATTGCCTATATTGAGTAGTTATGAGAGAATCTCATGTCTGAGGACCTGCCATTCTAATTTCACATGTGTAGTCGAACTCACAACTTTTTGACTTGATCTTTAGCTCGTATCTTAACTCTTTGTAAGCTTCATCTTCAACAAGATCCTAGAGGTGAGTTCAACAAGTTCTAGCAGCAAATCATGCTCAACGCATTGTGGCATCCTTCAAGACCTTGTGGAAGCTCTATTAAAGATCCATTCGCTACGTTTTGAACTTCTCTGTGTGAGCTCACTTGTTGGCTTTAGAAAGGGATTCCCTATAGCAACAACATGGCATTCTTGTGTGCATACAAGCAAAGAAATGACACAACATATGGAACACAACGGTAGAGGCATAATGCCCCCCATTTTCCCCCCATTCACTGTGCTTCTTGAGGCAAGGAGAAATTCAATTTGGGTGCTAACATCAAGGTGATTTCCCCACATTTCACTTGGGAGGGAGCACCCATTACCCTTTTAAATATTTGTGGCATTTTTTAAAAACCTTTTTGGGATCATTTATTGTAATGCTCTATTGATAAAGGGCTTCATTCCTTGTATGGTGATTAAAACCCTTTTCAAGGCCTAGTCTTTCTATGAGGAAACCTTTGTGAGCAATTCTCTAAGCTCCATTGTAGTCCTCATGTATAAAGAAGGACATTCCTATGTGTGTGTAAACACTTTTGTGTGAGCGATGGCCAACATACATGGTGCTTGTGTTTGTGAGTGGTGACTTTACACATTCCCTCTGCAAGGAAACAATTAGAGGCTAATCTTCGCCAATTCGCTATTTTTTAGGGGGGTTTTCACAAAAATATTCGCTCGATATCTTAAAACATTCACCTGAAATTTGGCTGTCTTCAAGACTCGTTTAAATAGAAAATATTTGCCCAATTTTGGACATTTTAGGGCATTTTTTGAAAACGTTTGCCCCATTTTCTACAACTTTAGATTACGGGAGGAATAATCGCCAACCCACCTACACTTGTATATTCATGGAAGCATCTTACCTTTTACCCTGATTCCCTATGTGAGATAGAAATACTTTTGTCATCATCATTAACCTTTTGACGATATTTTATGGATCCTTTCTTATATGCAATCCCATGCCGCATACATACTTGGTGAACCTTGTTGTCTCTTCATTGGCATGAGTGGCTACATGTCATTTGGAATGAGTAGCTACATGTCATTTGGAATGAGTAGCTACATGTCATTTGAAGACATACCATTTTGAATGAGTAAGACTAGGAACTATGTACTCCATAGTCATCACTATCTTATCCCTATAAGTTAAGCAAAATGGGATGTAACCTGTTGCTACCTTGTATAATTGGTTTGGTATGCCTATAGAGTCATTGTAAGCTTGTGCTCCCAATTGGCTCAACTTCCCATAGTATCTTGTTCCTTCTTTCTGTCTAGCCATTGGCTTGTGGATAGTATGGTGAAGACTTCATGTAGACTATCATAAAGCCTATCATGAAGTGATGAATCACCTCTTGGAAAAGTGTGACCCTTCATCACTTATAATCTCCAAAGGACATCCAAATCTGGAGATGACTTGCTCGCAAAAGAATTTGGCAGTGGTACAAGCGTCATCAGATTTCCTAGTAGCTCTAGCTTCTGCTCCTTTGGTGAAGTAATTAATAGATACTATGATGCAATAGGCTTGGGTTCTTTTTGTGATAGGATTAATGAGTACTACCAAAAGTAAATTCCTAATTTCTAAAAGGGTTGCTAGACTAACTAGGGTGAGGAGCATTCATGCCCTTTCTTGTGGTACAACAAGTCATTAATACCCATCACACTCTTTGACATATTTAACCACATCACCAAACAATCTACGATAAGTCCGCTTGGAGAACCTTCCCTACTGCCACTTCCTAGACAATGTCCTTTAGCACTTTTCGAGTGTGCTTCCTCTAGAGCTTGCACAAATTCATCTTCACCTGTGCACCTCCATAGAACATTCACTTTTATAGTTTTCTAGCTATTAGTTTCATATGGTACAGCTAGCTTGATAACTATCACATCTTATCTTTATTCGATTTGGTCAATGTAATTAAAACCATAAGCAAGGTATTTTGAGATTTCATCACTCCACTCAAGTACCATGTCAATCTTGAATACGACCATAGGTTTGAGTTAGAAAGCTCTAATCTTGAGTCAGCAAGGTCTAACATAGTCATCTAGTGATCAGTTGTGTATCTGGATTAGTCATTTAAGGTTTTCAAGTGTATATTTTATCTTTTTGGAAGCCTTTGAAGTCTAGGCTGACAATTAGAGAACTGTCAGAAGTCACTCATATTGGTTGTGGCCTGGCTAGTGGTCTAGGTCAACTGAGGGCTATTTCAAGGGGGCTAGTGTCAGCTAGGGTTAGCTGAGTATCAGAAGGAGTCATTTAAGGATATACAAGGGTAGATATGATGTTTATGGGGGGTTAAAGGGAAAAGATTAGGGTTCCTATTTGACTGTCAACTTTTCAATCATTCCACAACAGTCAAATTTGTAGAATTGAAGGGGAAAGTGTTCCAGAGTCAGTAGACAGTCAATTGTTGTTAGCCTTCAGTGTGTGGGGTTGAGTCTTGGTAGGACTTGAGGTTTTTAAGGGATTGAAGGTGATAGCAAACATTGGGGTGTTGAGATCTGACTCAAGGCTGAGTCAGCTGAGGTATTTAAGTCGACTCTAAGTCAACAGGAAGTCAACAGTCATGAGGAAGTGAGTAGTAAGCTTAGCTCAGCAAGAAGTCAGTAGGAGGCAGTGAGCAGTAGGGTAGTCTCAGGAGAAAGTCAGCAAAGTTAGCAGGAAGTTAGCAGGGGAGTGGTGATAGGTTTAGTGAAGTTATGAAGCAAGGAATTTAAAGTTTTCTGATATGACATATTTCTAGCTGGTGTTTTTGGTCAGGTGGTTGTTAATTATAAGAGAATAGCTAAAGGCTTGAGAAAGAAGATTAGGGCTATGGGAGGTCAAGTCTGACCAGGGAGGATAGCTAGTGGAGTCAGATGAATCAGTTTGAGGGGTTTGGAGAGTATTCAAGTGTCGGATTGTGTCACCAACAATAGTTAGGGGACATTAGTTGAGTGGATTAGTACTTTAGATATGTGTTGTGTTGTTGTGGTGTTAGTTTATAGAGCCCTCCCAACGGTGGTGTGATCGAATGAGCTATAGAGGTAAGACTCCCCAGACACATCAATGTTTTGGTTCCCCCCACTGAGGAGATCTTTGAAAGCACCCTTCAATCTATTTGCAGTTCTGAAACGTTTTGGGTAGAGGAGATGGTTGCCATGATAATATATCTGGTGTTTCATGGCCATGTTGGTGGATATCTAGAGGAGTTCTTAGTAGGAATGGAATCGACAGTCTTTACCTTTGGAAAGGAGAGAGAGATGCGGATAAGATGCCTTTGTTGACTATGGTGGTGGTGAAAGGAGATGCTAAAAGGTACGAGGGCAAGACAAGACTGGTGAAGGGGACATCTGATTTTGGGGTTGGACCAGCCTATGAGAAGATAAGTTAGATATGATATGGCTAAGGGAAGGGAGTTGATTAAGGAGAGTGGTACATCAGAAGAAGAAGATGAGCAAACCAACTCTACTTTGTACAGCTATGTGGAGAGGAAGGGAATAAGTTGAATTCCAAAATTGAAGTACAGCCAAGTGGGGAAGAATTTTTGCAAAAGATGGTGGCCAAGAATCTCACTAAGGTAAAGAGAAGGAAGTATATGGGGATGTTGTAGAAATTTCCAAACCTATTCATCTCTTTTTATACACACAGGCTCTAGGGAGGTGTTTATAGTGCAACATTAGATCCAACTGAAACCAAGGGCTAAACCAATTGTATAGAGGTTGAGAAGATTGGGAATCATACAACACCAGATCAGAGAGGAAGTGGATAAATTCTTGAAAGTAGGGTTTATGTTTCCACTTGATAATTGTGATTTAAGGGCTTCTCTACTGGTAATCACTCTAAAGAAGAATGGTAAATTGAGAGTATGTGTTGATTTCATTCCTGAAGTTGATTTCAAGCCCCTTAATGTTCTGACTAAAAGATATCATCTCCCATTGCCTTTCTAGGATGAGATTTTGTGGATAGTGTGGCTAGACATGAAAGATATAGTGTGTGTGATGGATATTAAGGGTATTTTCAGATATTATTTGCTGTAGAGGACTAGTGGAAAACCACTTTCATTACTCCATGGGGATGTTTTGCCTAAAGGTTATGCCCTTTTGGCTCACAAATGCCCTTCCAAACTTTCAAAGGTTTATGAATCTGGTGTTTGAGCCCTATCTAGGATCCTTCATCAAAGTGTTTATTGATGACTTTTTCATCTATAGTTGCAGATGGAGCCATTGTGAGAAGATGAGGTTGGCTCTAAATAGACTTGATGATTTGGGTGGTCATGTGAGTCCACGTAAATGTCATTTTGCTTAATCTAAGGTGAATCTTCTTAGTCATGTGGTCTCTAAAAATGGGAAGGTGAAATCTTTGCTTTTATTGGAGGCTCCTCAAGATGTGAACCAGCAACTGCTAACTTTTACTCATAAGGTAAGATATCATGCCAGCTTCATTTTTCTTTTGTCCCAAGATTTATATCCATTACAGTAACATCCTAAAGGGATCCTTTAAGTTGGAAAGACAAGGAGGAAGAGGCCTTTATGCAAGTGAAAGAGATTCTGTGTACTTTACCAGTGGTTATACCTCCTGACTAGAGTACACAGTTTTTTGTGAACCCTACTTTTGGTAAGGATGTTGTGGGTGCAACGTTGTTGTCATAGGGGAAGGAACATTATTACATGAGGCCTATGTATTTTGTTAGCTAAACTAAGACACAAGGGGAGAGGACAAATTATGAGGCAAACAAGGTCATGGTGGCTCTTGTATTTGCTCTTAGAAAATTAAGGTCTTATCTACTCCCAAAGACATTTACCATTTTGACCCATTCTTCTCTTTTTACTCATCTGATCAAATCCGACATTCCTTCTAGGAGATTAGGGAAGTGGTTGGTAGAATTGCAAGAATTTTAGTTTACCTATATGATGGAGAACATCACTAGACCTACATTGGCTGACATTCTGACATATAGGCAAAACCCTATGGTGTTGAAGGAGGAAATTGTGAGAGAAGAGAGTGACTAGATAGAAAGACCCAGAAAAAGGGCTGTTAGCTGCTTATAATCTATTATTTGATAGGGATTTCAAGAGGAGCTCAGGTATTGCAAGTGGAGGTGTAGTCATATTGGATCTAGAGGGGAAAGAAGTATTTAAAGAAGGGATTAAGTTGCAGGTGCAGATCAGCAATGAAGTTTAGTATGCTATTTTGGAGTATGGGCTTCATTAGTGCATTAAGAAGGGAATCATAAGGCTTATCATCAAAGGGGACATCTTTCTGGTCCTTAGGCAACTTCAAGCTGTTTGGAAAGCCAAAAATCCCAAATTGAATGATTGGAATTTTCACATACATGTGAAGGGGGAGCTAAATCAAGCTATAGATGCATTGGAAAAAGGGGATTTGGGCAAGGATCTAGAAGTGTATGCCATTGTTGTCGCCCATCCCAGCTATGTTGGAAGAGGGAACTTACAAGAAAGTGAAAATTTTTTACAAATAGGTCATGCAACTTCACATATATCCAAGAGGCAGAAGTATGGCTTCATAAGAAAAACTTCAGATATATCCAAGAGGCAGAAGTATGGCTTCATAAGGAAAACTTTATAGTACATAATTTTGAATGATCAGTTGCACATGAAAGGAAAGGACTTGTTCCTTAGGAGAGTTACAAACAAGGAGGAGATATTTTCCATTTTGGCCTCCTCTACCATGAGGGTTTCTGTGGAGGACATTTTTCCCTGAAGCTAACACTAAGGAAAGTCTTGACAACTGGGTATGTTTAGCCTAGCTTGAGAAGAGATGTATATCATTGGTGCATGAGCTATAAGCCCTGTTAGAAACAAGGTAGAAGGGTTTTACAATATGATTTGAGGAAGAGTATTGTATCTTATGAAGCCTTTGAAAAGTGGGGATTGGATGCAATTGTTCGCCTACCCATTACTGCTAGGGGTAACACCTACATTCTGACTAGAGTAGATTACCTAACAAGATGGGCTGAAGTGAGATATGTGAAGAATATTACTGATAAAGAGGTGGCCAAGTTTGTATTTGAAGACATATGTACCAGATTTGGCATGCCTTTTGAGCTGCTGATTGATCAGGGGGCTAGATTCAGAGGCGCGGTTGTACAAGAGCTAATGCAAAAACTACATATTACACAGAGGTACTCCATTCCATATATATCCGAAGTGCAATGAATTAGTAGAGAGATTTAATGGAGAGTTGTGCACTATGCTAACCAAGTGCCTGGAAGAACATCCAAAGCAATAGGATTTTCATGTATCCTCAGGTTTGTGGACTTATAGGATAGCTGTCAAATCAACTATTAAGTTTTCACCTTATCATCTTGTTTTTGGGAAAGAGGCCATGATGCCTATTGAGGTTGAGATTCCTAGTTTATAGTTTCTCCTTAAACATCAAGACAGTGTGGCTAAGATGAGTATGAAGAGGGTTTACTAGATCTTTAAGTGCTACAGTTGGCTTGAGGGGAAGCTTAGGACCATTACATTCAATTAAGCAATTAGACAGATGAGCATTTCAATCAAACTATTAAAGACAAGGGTATTAAAGAAGGAGATCTGGTTCTCAGTTACAACAATAGACTCGATAATACCTTCCATACAAAGTTTCAGATTAAATGGGAGGGTCCCTTTAAGGTGGTACATTTATATGAGAATGGTACTTATCATCTAGCTGACTTGGATGATCAGCTGCATTCCAAAAGAGTCAATGATTACAGGCTCAAGCCATACTAGTGCATAATTATAACTGTTTAGAAGGATTCAAAAATGTTGGATTTGAGCTTGCCCGTTGATGCAAATGTTTTAGCTGAGCATGGAGATTCTTTTTTAGATTTGGATATACTTTTCTTTGAGGATTGTTTTGCTGAGCCAGCATGTGGTTGAGCATGAATGATCTAACCAAGGGGGTTTGCCCAAACTAGGATAGGTTTTTTTGTGTCAAGACCATTGTGCCCATTAGATGTGCTTGCCTAAACCCTAGGAATAAGATAAACTTGTCGAGTATGTTTAGAACTTTAGGAAATAAGGGGCTGTTGAATGGCCACCTTCTAAAGAGAGCTAGTTGTTGTCAACCCCAGTCAAATGAAGAAATATATCTTGCATAAATAAGTGGAAGAAGAGATAGATGCTCACGAGCTAGAAAAGAAGCGCATGGTGGTGGGGAGGAGTTGTGATAGGAGAAATATGTGAGAGCATAGTTGTGGAGAGAAATGTTGTGTGAGAACCAAGGGATCTCTTGGTGAAGAAGCTCTGTGGTAGCTTACTGTTGAATATTGTTTTGTTTTGGGAAGAATGCAATGCAGGATTTTCTTGAGGAACTTTGGGATTTGTCTAGAGAAGAGGGTGCTAAAGATATAGAGGGTCATGTAGGCCCTATGACCTCTAGGAAGAAGGCAACGTGGGATTTTCTTGAGGAAGTTTGGGATATGTCCAGAGCAGAGGTGTCTAAGGTGATAGAGGGTATTGAAGGAGGTTGGTGCACTAGGACCTTTGGGAAGGTTGGTTTCCTAGGACCTTTGGGAGTAGAAACTTTGTTAGAACTTGGACCAGGCCAAAGCTTTGCTTAACAAGTCTCTGTTGTATTTGATGGTGGAAGCTTGTAGGATGTAGCTGCAATTCTTTTGTTGTTATTGGTTTTGTGGAGTTGAAGAAATAAATTTGAAAGGGTTTTTGTTGGGGATAATCATGTGGAGAGTCCCTTGGTTTCATGGTGTTCTCTGGTTTTTGTTTAATCCCTAGGTCTTATGGTTTTTGAGACAAGCTCTCTTATCTTCTATATGTAGAAGGGTTTTGGTTTTGATCGACGAGTTGTTTATGCTCTAGTATGAATTATTTGTTTTGAGATTGCTGAGAGAATACATGTGTGAGTAAAGATTTGAGGTTTGTTGAATCAAGTCTGAGTTAAAAAGATCTAACTTTGAGTCAGTAGGGCTGACAAAGTCATTGTGTATTTGGATTAGTCAACTAAGGTTGGGAAGTGTAGATTTTGTCTTGTTGGAAGCCTGTGAAGTCTGGGCTAACAATCAGAGAACTGTCGAAAGTTAGGCGAATTGGTTGTGGGCTGGCTGGTGGTCTAGGTTAGCTGAGGACTATTTCAGGACAACTAGGTGTCAACTAGAGTCAACTCGGTATCGGAAGGAGTCAATTGAGGGTTCTGAAGCAAGGAATTTTAATTTTTTTGATATTGGAGGATTTTTTTGGGAGCTTGGCGGACATATTTCTGATTGGGGTCAGCAGGAGTTATCTGATTGGGGTCAGCATGAGTTATCTAATTTAGTTTATAGTCAGAAGTTGATCAGTTGAGTGTTAGATGGGAGTGTTTTTGGCACGTGGTTGTAAGAATATGTCAATTGGACTGAAGATTAGGGTTGTGGGAGGTCAAGTCTAATCTGGGAGGACAACTAGTGGAGTTAGCTAAATCAGTTTAAGGGGTTTGGAGAGTATTCATATGTTCGACTCTATCAAGCTAAAGGAAAAAGGACATCAGTTGAGAAGCCTCTCCTGACACATCACAGTCACCCCCACAGCTAGCCACAATCTATTGCCATGGGAAACATGGGTCTCCCTAGGCGAACAATCTCTTCACAGTGCCCATGCCAAGATTCAATAGCCTAGTGGACAATGTATACAAAATCTTGGCTCTTTTACATACACTGTACATATTGTCTCTAACCCATTGGCTTGTATGTTTTATGTGGATCCCACAAGTCAGACCAAAGAAGCAGGCATCCTTGGAGGAAGCTGTGTTGAGATATCTAGGTCAACTAGTGCTAGGGTGGACATTATTGACCCGCCTAGGTAATAGCTGCTGCATCTACACCATTGGCATCATTGGTGAGATTATGGGTGATATGTGGCCAGTGGGATGACAAGGTGTGTGACAACCATTTTGGATTACTAGAGACTGGAATAGTTATAACACCAGCTCATTTAGTCGGGTTCACATTAAGGATCGACCCTTGTGTGTTGTAGGAGTTGAGTACTAACCCATAAAGTGTGTACTCTTATCCTTATGTTATGTTGGTTGAGTAGAGACGAAGAAGATAGAAGAAAATTAAGGTATCCATCTCTCTCTTGTGTCTTGCTCTCTCTTGTGTGTGTGTGTTTGCTTGCTAGGGTTTGAATCTCTCCCTCTCCCCCACATTCTCTTCGTGGTATTAGAGCCTGGTTCGTGTGAGAGCTAAGGAGGCAAGCAAGAGGCAAGAACAAGCAAGGAAGGAAGTGGTACTACATGGGTAAGAGCACCATCATCTCTTTCCCCTTCTTAGTTTAGGCACAACACCCCCGTAGTAGCTCTGGGAGCTACACATCTCCGATTGAGGAGCTGTCTTCGTGGTAGCGGAGCTACAGGGCAGGTATACTATCTTATTGGACTTTTTTTTTTGGCCAAATTTGTGTTTTGGCATGTTACGGGCCCCGTTTTGTCACTATAGGGCATTTTCTTCACTTTTTTGGAAGTTTTGGTAGAGACATGTTTCTGCTCAGAATCTAGTTATTTCAGTGCAGGAGTGCATTTTAGAAGTGTAGACATGGTTTGCACATGTATTGTTGAGACTGGGTTTATGTACATGTACTCTGATCACATTTAGTGATGCACAGGCTATGTCGAAGTACCGCTATTTGCAGCAATCACAGGAGATACTGTTGTATTACAGGTTGCATACAGAAGTTGTTTGTTTGCAGGTTATTTGATTGCTGCAAGAAAACATGTCTGATGGAATTAATCACATTGTTAGTGAGAAGCTGGAAAAGAAAAAATTCCATGCCTAGAACTTCATAATGACCAATTTCCTAATGGGTAAAGGATTTTGAGATTATGTAGAAGGAGAAAATAAGGAGCCTCCAGAGTTATCTGAAGAGAATGTCCCTCCTGCAGCTCTATAAAGGCATTCAAGGATTAGAATCACGGTGTAAGAAAATTCATGTGCGGGCTTTCAATTAGTGTCACAGACACTATGATAGGACACATACAGGATCCAAACACTCCAGCACTTGCATGGCAGAATGTGGTTCGCATGTTCGAGACTAACATAAAGGCAAGGAAGTTGCAGTTAAAGCAAGAGTTGCATACTGTGGAAAAGAAAAGCATGTCCATCAATGAATATGCCTTAAAGATCAAAGGCATTGTTGAATCCCTTGGGTCTATCAATGTATCAGTGGAGGATGATGATTTGGTGAGTGTTTGTTTGAATGCGCTTGGTAAAGAGTACAAGCCATTCAAGACCTCCATTGTAGTTAGGGAGAATATTCCCAACTTTTAGGACTTCAATATATATTGATCATAGAAGAAAAGGATTTAGGCAAGGATTCTCCTTCACAAAGAAAGAACACATCAAAATAGGTCTTCTACTCTAATTCAGGTAGAGGTAGAGGTAGAGGCCGTGGTCAAGGCCAAGGTGGTGGCCGACAAGGAAATCAGAATTTTGGACAACAACAGTCCAATGATTCATAGCAGCAATTATACACAAGTGGAAGAGGCCAGTCTAGAGGCAGGGGGATCCAAAGAGGCCAAGGTGGTTGGCAAAGAAATCAAAATACAAATAGCGTAGTGTGATATTACTGTGGCAAACCAGGACACATGGCAAAGGACTACTACAAAAAGTAGAATGACATTAAAAGTGGGAAGTTGTAGCAAGGTAACTATGCATCATCTAGCAAACATGGAGGTGATGACAAAAGTAAGCAGTTGTTTGTGATGGAGGACATGATTAGTTCCATAACAAGGGATGTGTTAAGATCTCAAGATATATGGCATGTGGATTTTGGCGCCTCTAACCACATGACCATTCATGCTGAGTGGTTTAGAGATATATAGAAAATGGAAAAACTAGGTTATGTAGAAACAGCTAATGATACTACGCATCCCATTGTGCATGTTGGTAAAGTGCCATTGTCTATGCAAGATGGCAAAATGAAGTACTTGGCTGATGTACTTCATTTTTGGAATATTACAAAGAACCTAGTTTCTGTTGGACAGATGTTGAGCAGGGTCAGCAAGTGAGAATTAATCCTCAAGGATGTTTTGTGGAAGACTTCAAAAATAAGTGTCACTTGGTTACAAAGGGTTACTTCACTTTTTGGAACCTAGTTTCTGTTGGACAGATGTTAAGTAGGGTCTGCAAGTGAGAATTAATCCTCAAGGATGTTTTGTGGAAGACTTCAAAAATAAGTGTCACTTGGTTACAAGGATGTTTACTTTGGATGATGTGAACATGCCTGAGATAAAGGCAACCATGTTTGCGCATGAAACATATGTCATTGTAGATATTGACATATGGCATAAGTGCATTGGTCATGTGAATGTACAATGACTGAAGTCTATGGAGGCCCAAAATATTGTTTTTGCAAGTTTGCCAAAGTTTAAGGTTGACGATGTGCATAAGGTATGTGAAGCATGCCAACTTGGTAAGAAGGCCAAACATGCTTTCCCACATGAAAAGCATGTCAATGCAAGGCCATTGTGGATGTCATACATTGAGATGTATGGAGACCAACCAAGACTGCAACAATTGCAGATACTATGTTACATTCATTGATGACCACACTAGGAAAGTGTGGGTTTATTTCATGAAGGAGAAAAGTGAGGTGTTTGCCCACTTTCAGAGATTTAAAGCCTTGGTCGAGAAGGAAAAAGGCATGCAAATAAAATACCTAAGATCACATGGTAGGGGAGAATATTTATCCAATGAGTTCAACGATTTCCTGAGAAGGCACGGAATCAAGAGGCAGTTTACGTGCAGGTACACTCCGTAACAGAATGGTGTTGCAGAAAGGAAAAACATGCACATTGCAGAAGTTGCACGTGCCTTGATGGCTGAAAAGAATATGCCACATTACTTTTGGGTAGAAGCAGTAGCAATTGCTGTGTACATTATGAACAGGACACTCATTGCAGTTATTCATGGTATGACTTCTGAACAGAAGTTTACAAGCATCAGACCAAATGTGTCTCACTTGAAAGTGTTTGGGTGTATTGCATATGTACATGTTCATGATGAAGTGAAAACAAGGTTGGAATCCAAAGGCAGGAAATGCATCTTCATTGGTTACGCTATGGAGCAAAAAGGTCATAGATTCTATAACCCTACCACGCATGATATGCGAGTAAGAAGAGATGTTATCTTTGATGAGATGAGTAGTTGGTATGCACAAGTAGGGAAGGCAATAGAAGATGCAGATGTAACAAGTGCTGATGTTGCACCACATGTAGAGAGTAGCAATCACAGGTGCTGAGTGGACCTGGGGAGTCCGATCCAATGTTAGCCCATGGTCAATAAGGTTGACAAATGATGTAGGTACACATGTATCATGGAAAGGGAAGGACAAGGTAGATCAACCTTTTGTGCCTGGTCTATCAGCAGATCACTCATATGTGGGTGGTGACTTTAGTGGCTCTGATGATGAGCAGAGCCTTGATGAGGACCTTGGCATTTTGTCTATGGTTACTCTTGGCGTAAGGAGAACTAAGGGCTCTTTTGAGGACACTTGGCAGTGATCCAGGTGTATGTAGGTCTACGAGGGTTAGATACCCCGTTGACAGGTTTAGATATGATGGATATAGAGCCGATCATTATGCGTACATGGTAAAAGAAATATAGGAGGTTGAGCTCACTTGCTTTAAGTAGGCAATTGGAAATAAGAAATGGGAAGATGCCATGGATGAGGAGATGCCAGCATTGGATGCAAATGCAACATGGGAGTTAGTTCCTTTGCCTAAGGAAAAGAAGGAAATTGGATGTAAGTAGGTGTATAAAGTCAAGCACAATGCTGATGGTTCAGTGAGCAGGTACAAGGCAAGATTGGTTGTTGCCAAGGGCTATGCGCAAACTTATGGTTTAGACTATGACGAGACATTCAGCTCGGTTGCAAGAATGGAAACCGTGAGAGCTATCATTGCTATGGCTACATCGAAGGGTTGGTATTTACATTAAATGGATGTAGAGAATGCCTTCTTGCATGGTGATTTGTAAGAAGAAGTGTAAATGAAGAAACCACTATGTTATGCGAGTGATGCACATCCATGTTTTGTGTGCAGGTTACCTAAAGCATTGTATGGATTGAAGCAAGCATCGAGAGCATGGTCAAACAAGATCAGGAAGTATCTTAGTACCATTGGATTTCAAATATAAATGCATATTTTTCACTATATGTGAAAAAGACACATAGAGGTATTATGCTATTAGTTATCTATGTGGATGACTTGATTATCACTCGGGATAGTGATGCAAACATACATGATGTCAGGATTCTTTTGAAGCAGAAGTTTGAGATGAAGGATTTGGGTGAGCTTCGGTATTTCTTGGGCATAGAGGTGGTAAGATCACCTCATGGAATTTTGCTATTGCAGAGGAAGTATGTCTTAGACATGTTGTCCAAGTATGGTATAACAGGCTGTAAGCCTATTTCAGTGCCATTGGAGCAGAACACAAAGCTTTCCGCAGATGCAAGTGCACTTTTGGAGGACCCTACTACATACAGGCGCATAGTTGGTAGTTTGATCTACATGACTATTACAAGGCTAGACTTGAACTATGCTATTAGACTTGTGAGTTAGTTTATGCAGGTCCCTAGGAAGCCACACTTGGATGCGGCTAGATGGATCCTCAGGTACATAAATTCCACAGTTGATTATGGACTTTTCTATGAGGCTGGTAGAGAGATACATCTGCATGGGTACACAAATGCTGATTGGGCTGGTAGTATTGCAGATAGGAGATATGAGATCTATGAGTGGTTTTATGTTCTCAATAGGGAGTGCTGCTGTGAGTTGGAGCAGTAAGAAGTAGCCAACAGTTGCCTTGTTGAGTACAGAGACAGAGTAGAAGGGTGCTGCTATGGTAGCTTGTAAGGTAACTTAGTTTCAGAAGCTGCTTGGTGACATGGGAGAGCCCATGGATAGGGTAGTTGTCATATATTGTGATAACATGAGTAGCATACAGTTGGCTAGTAACTCAATATATCATGCTAGAATGAAGCACATTGAGGTGCATTATCACTTTGTGAGGGAGAAGGTTCTAGCAAGAAATGTAGATCTGATATATGTCAGCACAGAGGATCAGGTGGCTGACATCTTCACAAAGGAATTAGGCACAAAGAATCTCCACAGGTTTAGGAGCTTACTTGGAGCACAATGTGTGGAGTTGAGCTCGAGGGGGAGTGTTGAGATATCGAGCTCAACTAGTGCTACGGTGGACATTGATGACCCGCCCTGGGTGATATCTTCCACATCTACACCACTGGTATGGTTGGTGAGATTATGGGTGATATGCGGCCAGTGGGTGACATGCTGTGTGATAGCCATTTTGGATTACTAGAGACTGGCATAGTTATAACGCTAGCTCATTAAGTCGGGTGCACATTATGGACCGACCCTTGTATGTTACATTAGTTGAGTGCTAACCCATATAGTGTGTACTCTTATCCTTATATTATGTTGGTTGAGTAGAGAAGAAGAAGATAGAAGAAAATTCAGGTATCCATCTCTCTCTTGTGTCTTGCTCTCTTTTGTGTGTGTGTGTTTGCTTTGCTAGGGTTTGAAGCTCTCCCTCTCTCCCACATTCTCGTTAAGCTGGGTCAAGAACGCCACATGTACAATCAACTCAGCTACCCTCAAGCTTCCTAAGGGAAATGTAATGATGGTCCACTCTAGGATGTAGAGTGCACCGCATCCAATCCTCTAGCAGAAACTGCTTCCACGAAGGGTACTCTGTCACCCCCCAACAATAACTGGTATACTCTTGGAGAACCCACACTTACATATGAAAACACTTACACTCAAATTTCACGTGAAATGCGTCTAATGAGCGTCATGTATTTCATTCCTACTATCTCTATATCTTAGAAACCCAAGAGCAAGAAGTAAATAAAGCTAACAAAAACCACCCCTAAGCCAATACTTCAACATTGGCTCGTCTCCAACTGCCTGATATGAGCACAAGGCTACTATGAAGGCAACACTTGCCTATGGCCACCTGAGAACACCTCCTATGCTCATCCACCGCAACTCCTCAACAAGAAGTTGTGACAAAAGTCCCAACGGCTTAGGTTAGGCAATCCCAAGCATAGAAAAGCCAACAACGATGGGTTCTTACCAACGTACATGCTCACATCTCAAGGATTCCATAAAGGAAACCTCCACCTATGGCTCCCAAAGCCATAATCAAAAGCTTGTCCTCAGCGTGTTCAAAACCTACATGTAGCTCAATGCCTCATCGATAAAAAAAAACAAGCCTTGCCAACCATGGGCCCTCATCACACTAGGCAATGATGGTTGCCCAAACATATCTTAGAAGCCCAGAGCTTCAGTGATGGAAACTCCATTATTTAGATTCCATGTAATAACCCTCAAATGTTGGCCCAAACCACACAAACCAAGCTAGTACTTGTCCAATCAATGCAGATGGTTTGGCAACCAATGAGCATGGAACTCCCCTCTTCATCACCTAAATCCTATGGACTTGCCCACACAAAAACTATGGGAACTCAAAAGTTCAATTCGTCTGGTCCTTTCAAGGACAAGAGACTCACCCATATAGCCCCTCCCCCCAACCCGCCCCATGACTTTGTCACCACTACACCATGGGGCTGTGCCACAAATGTCAGAGCTTATCCAAACACTCAAAGAAAAACCCTCAAGGGTAAGCTCGCAAATCTAGCCAAATGGGCTAATTAGTACAAAACCCTCTTTTAGGGTGCTAACCATTAACAACATGTAAGTCCTCACCTGCATGAGGACCCAAAAAAAGGTCTCTAGGTGATTAGGAAAATTTAGGTGATTAGAGCCATGGGCACACCTTTTTCCCATGCCCATGCACAACACCTGCAATTCTCCACTAGGCTCTATCAATTGCGCACACACTGCACAAATCTTTATCATCGACAGCCATCCAAGTACATCTCTAGATGGAGGGACCATGGTGGGTGCAAGCCTAGTCACTAGTAAAACCCATCACATGGATCTTCTTAATCACCCCCTCTTCACCGGAATAACTTCTTCTTATGCCACCTTAGCTTTGGATGACAAATTAGCTCTTTAACTCCCATCATACTCAAAAGCTACTATTCATATGGATCCTTGACATCAACTACCACTCTTATCAAAGCAGGATCCCAATCCCATGAGCTATAACAACGATAGAAGAAGAAAAAACACTACAAGAGAAAGAGAGCCCCCAACAAATCAATACCTACGAGAGCCAAGATACCCATTAAGGTGTCTTTCTCAAGATGTGATAGCTCTTGGGGGATGCACTACTAAGAAACCCTATGTATCACGTGCATTCAAGGGGTATTTAAAAAACCCCTTACCTGTGAATTCTTTATGAATAAAATGACCCCTTTTTCTCTATAGACTTATGGATTTTTTTTCAAAATCGATTTAAAAACTCTTTCTGTAAATATATTTTTGTAAAATTACCTTAAAATTTTGAATTAAAAAATCCCTTCATTTAAACTCACGTGGCATTCTTACATATTTTTACGTGAACCCCCTGAGCTATAGCTACATGTAAATCATCATCAAAATACATCTCTGAGTGTAACATTTTTGTATACATGGCATCACATGATTGGCCCTTTTCCTTAATAACCTTTTAATCACATGGCATCTTAAAGGGCCCCTATAGACCTCAACCTTCCCCTAATGAAAGAAGTGGAGTATTCTCTCTCTCTCTCTCTCTCTCTCTCTCTCTCTCTCTCTCTCTTGCAACTCTATCTAGTGTGTGTGGTGTGCTTAGGGTTAGGGTTTGGGAGTAATTAGTGCTAATTAGTGTGTGTGGTGTGCTTAGGGTTAGGGTTTGGGAGTAATTAGTGCTAATTACTTGTTCTCTCTTGCTTACCTCTTGCTTCTTCTCTTCCTCTTACTTGAGTGATTAGGTTATCACCGCAATCATCTTCCATGAAGATCCCACACAATCTTTGCAAGAGAGGTTGCACCACCTGTTGGATTAGCTAATCGCCTCAATGTGACAATGGGTGCGGGATGACTGTGGCACGACTATGGTGGAGATCTTGAGCATATCTCGAGCTTGGTGGATCGGTAACTTCCCAGACACATTAGGGTGAGATTAACACTCACATATTTCCAAACCCTCATGGTGAAACACTTTTAAGTGTTTCACATCTCATTCTTGTGCTTTGAACACTTGATCCTTCCAAGGATACGACATCTTTCAAAGCCACCTAACTAAACTAATCCATCCACCTGGATCAAAAACCTTCAAACAACTTGTAAACACCATCTGATTCTTACTCTATCAAATGGATACATTATCCATGCAAACCTACGATCCATCTTTTTTTGAATCCCTCCATTTATGTTACATTTGAGCTCTTGATAATAGCTCAAGCATGGTGGATTGGTAAGTTCCCATGACACATTAGGGTGAGCTTAACACTCACATATTGCCCAACCCTCATGGTGAAACACTTTTAAGTGTTTCACATCTCATTCTTGTGCTCTGAACACTTGATCCTTCCACTTCGATCAAAAGGTAAAACAACATCTTTCAAAGGCACCTAGCTAAACTAATACATCCACCTGACAAAGCTCATCGCCTTGGCCATAAGGCCAAACAAGGTTATGTGATCTATCATATTCGTGTTAGGAGAGGAGGATGGAAGAGGCCCATCACCAAAGGCATTGTCTATTGTAACCCTAAGAACCAGGGTGTCACGCAAAGAGAAAAAAAGGCAAAGACCAGTAGTGGAGCAGAACAACTTCAGTCTCACCATCGCTAGTCCTTTCTTCACAACATCATGGATCAGCAGAGCAAAAGAGGATATAATTCTTAAAAAATATTATAGTAGAAAAAACAAATGTGTAAGGTTTAATAAACCTTATCCTCATAAGAAGTTTTTTTACATGGGTTCATACAAGAGCTTGTTCACATCAATAGTAGTGCATTATCTCTATGGGATGCACCAATATGGGCATCATCGACATCAAGTAGATGACGGTCTTTGACACTAATATGGGCACTAATATCACCATCAACGTGCTGGCACAAGCATAAACAATGCCACCTTCATCGGTAAAAAGTGTTCATAAAAAATTTGTAACCCTTGTAAAGGCGGCCAAAATGACCACGCTAGTTTTGTGTGAAAGAGAAGAATGTAACCTATGTAAAAATTCCACCATAGCCACATGAGTGTACGAGCGTGTGTGTGGAAACCATAAATAAAAACATGCCTCTATTTCCAAATTTATCCTTTAAAGAACATTGTATGTCCTACCCTCTAGCATCGATGATGCAGCCAAGGTAGAAGAAATAGCCAAATTTGTAATCCTAATCTTAGAAAAGACCTCTAGACCTCAAAGATACGTCAAGTATCTATCAAGGGTGGGAACTCACTCTTAGAGATGACCTCTATGCCTGTGAAAGATAGGTCAAGTCACCATCAAGGGGGGATGTTGAGATTTGAGGTGACACTGAGAGCTAGAGACAATGTGATGAGAGAATGAGAATTATCCCACCTACAAGAAAAAATCCAACTTGTACTCTCCTCATATAAAAGGGGGACATTTCAAGCAATGAAAACATATCACTTGCACTTATCTCAAGTCCCTTAAATTATCCAAGATAATTTATCTTGATGTCTAATTGTACTTGAGTGCATCTTGATGTCTAATTGTACTTGAGTGCATCTTAATTAGTACACACTCATTATGAGATTTTTAAATTTCTATTCACCTTAGATGAGTGTTGTCATTAGTTAATGATTAGGTAGATGTTTTGCTATTAGGATGGGTAGGTTTCACCCAAAAAAATTGGGATCATTGACTTCACAAAAATCTATGTCCTTGATCTTACCAAACAACCTCTGAAGTTTCTCCTAGGGATAAAAAATCTTCAAGAAAGTATTATAAATCAACACTCAACCTTATTCACAAAATGTAATAAAAAGTGAATATTATCTTTTCGACCTCTTTACTTTTCCTCAATTTCGGTAAAGCATATTCTTTCTTTTCATGCCAACAGGATGATCAAGATGAAAGGAAATTCCTACTTAAGAAAATGCAACCCTATTCCTTCTTAGGAGAGAGAGGAAAAAGGTGTGGCTAAATATGTAGAGGCATCGATAGAGTCCACGACCGACTATTCCTCTTTGTTGGTACTAATGAAACCAACCAATCTATGTTGGTCCATTTTCGACTAACTAGGGATGCTAAGCTATGGTGGAAGGAGTGTTGTAGAGCAAAGGAAGTCCAAGAAAGCATTACCACCTAAGGAACAAATCAAGTGAGCTATCAAGGAAAGGTACTTGCCCTTAAACTTTGAAACTGAAAGATCCCTATCCCCATCGCGCAACGAATTCCAGGGTGCTAGCAGCGGAAGTAGCACCTCTTGCGCGGGGCAGGGTCCCTCACTCAGGGCCTCGCTCACGTATATCCGTACAAGAGACTAATCCCTTGGTTCTTTCAAAACCCCCAAAAAACCTTCCCTCGCCCGAAAAACACGAGCGATTCCTCCGTTGATATTTTTACTCTAACGTAGTCAAGAGCCTTAACTAACTGAACTGATCTGACCAAACCCGTGAGTCCCATAGTCAGATCAAGGAAAAGATTTCACTTGGATCATAGAGACCAACGCTTTTTTCCTCATTGAGAGACAGAGCCGTTGATTCTTTTCCATAGAACAATTTTTATCCGGGATTTACTTCATCTAACGTACCATAACAGAATTGAGTCTCATTTTAGGGATCCATCAATCCAGCCTAACCCCATCCAATCCCGTGGGTTAGCAACCGCCCAACCACTGTAGTGATGGGATCCATTTAAGAATTTGGCTAGGTTTTGTCCAGGTACCAGGGAAAGGAGTTCCACGGTCCCCTAGTCGGATATTCATACAAATTTAAAACTAGTCACACCACTTACACACCCAATATGAAATTGCCTTTTTCATAGATTCAGCTGTCTTTAAAACAATCATTTGATGAAACTATAGTATCATTGATCATAATCTTCCAAAATATCCGGTTGGATCCTAATTTCCATTTTTTCCTTCATCGGTGTACTTATGGCATCATTGGCAACGTGAACGCTCACCACCTGTCCACTCACGGGCCCTTTCAATAGTACCTAGCTCATAGCACCCGGTAATATATTCATTTATAAAAATCAAAATGGAATCTTCGTTGAAGATCAGCAAGATCAACCAGCAGATTCATATAAAAGAGCCATGGACTCATCCGTTGAGGACCAGCCAAGTCAATCAACCAGATCCATGCCCGAATTCAGAAAACAATTCTTACTCCTTGTTCTAATATCTTCCACGACGTACGTGTGGGTATCTTCGGCGACCCAGAGCCTAAGCATCGTATGATTAGTATCCTGTAGGATCCTTCGCAGGTCACCTAGTGCTTCACTCATAGGCTGCTTCCTTGGTCCCTCATCCACAGTACCGGAAGCTCACCATTGAAATCGAACCGAGGCTGGTCAAGACCTCGGCCGACCTTGCTATGTGAAACGTCCTCCGTTGACTCTCTGTCAGCTGTTGCAACTTTATTAGATAGGTCTTCACGATCTCATTCACAAGACGGTCAAAATGCTTCCCCACCATTTTTGACATAAAACAGTCATTTAAAAACAGGTCATAAATATAGTTTCTATAACAAACTCTCATCTTTCCACATTGTGCCAACATACTAGCTCGACACACGACACAGTAGAGCAGACGTAGTAGCGGGGAGAGCGGTGGGGGATGCATGGCAGAGTGCTTTGGGAGGGGTGGTGGTGGGGACGAGAATGATTCAGATGATTTAGACGTGCCTCCGGGTGATGGTACGATCTACTATGACATCACTCAGACAGGAGGCATCTTGATGGATGCACGAGGGAAGGACATCATGGCCTTCATGCGCTCTGTAATTGCTAACAATTATAGAGATTGCTTTATTCACTACAAAGATCAACCAAAGAGGTTGGCTGATGAGACCCTCGCTACTGTTCGCTCTAGGTATCCTAACCCCCCCAATGTTCAGTTCATAGATAAATGGGCCAAGTAAAAGATTGTTTCGATACTTAGCAATAAAAGATCTTCGCTTAAGAGGCATGCACTAGCGGAGCTTGCCAGGCTCTAGGGAGGTCAACCACCAAGGGGCCCGCCCCACACCACTCACAAGCGTGAGTGGAAGAAAGCAATGAAGTCAGCGAAGGACGAACCCAGCCTAAAGCACGTAGAGGCACGAAGGACCCAAATGGAGCAATATGGAAGCGTGCATTTTGGAGCAGGGGGTGTTGAATCATGGGAGGCCCAGTTTGTAAGTATTGATCTCAAATTATATTGTTTATGTAGTTTATTAGGAGGTCGTTTCTTTGTACTAACCCCTCCGCAAATTGTGTCATCTTGCAGCTTGATATCGTGGGCAGGTACCCTACTCCTCTCGAGACAGCCTACCACCACCACCATCGCAGAGGAGATACATGGAGGCACTTCTATAATGATGGGTTGATTACTGAGAAGCAGTATATCCGGGCTACTGGAGAGTCCCCCAAGGTATTTGAAAGTAATTAAATAATGTTAATATTATAAATAAAGATTTGATTTTTCATACATTGATATATGTTGTCCCTTGTTTACAGGACCCTACACAAGAAGATGAGGAAGAAGACGAGGAGGAAGGAGGTGGAGAAGGGAGCGCAGAAGGGAGCGAGGAGTAGTGCTAGCTACTCTTTTTTGTACTTAGCTAACTGGCTTGGCTTCGTGCCTCTTGTATATACACTCCTCTTATTTTTGGTACTTGAAGCCACAGGACGTGGCTTAGCTTCGTGCTATATGTACATACAAGCACTTTTTGAGCTATCAATTAATGCCTTGTAACTAAACGTTTTGGAGTTGTAATGTTTTATTTGGAATTGTAATTAATGTCGGCTATAGATGTGCTTGCAAGAGTGCTAATTGAAATGCGGTTGGCTGTAAGAATTGAATTACACAATGTGGAAATGGGATTCCGGTAACTACATAGCATACACAACATACACAGCATTCTGTTCAAGCACACAAAATTTAAAAAATATTCTGTAGCGCGTCTATAAACGCGTCTATATACGGGTCTGACTGTTCAAGAAGTGTCTATTTGCGCGTTTACAAATGCTTCTATAATTGCGTCTATAAACGCGTCTATGCATGCGTCTGTCTGTTTTTTAAAATTTCTCCCTGAGCGTCTATTTGTGCGTCTATATGTGCATCTATAGGCGCGTCTGTTTGCTATCTTTTGTGCACGTCTGTAGGTGCTTTGTCTTGTTGTGATAGGTGTTATTTTTGAACTTTTGCTTTATCCTGAAGGGGCCTTCCCAGCGTCGAAGAAGCTTCTTATCTAGCCATTTCTCCACACGGCCATCATACCTCATGAGACTAAGCTTCCTTGCTTGAGTTCTGGCTTCTTCTTCTTCTTTGTGAGAGTGTCATGCCTTGCCTTGTGCCATTGTTGTGCAGCCTCCAAATTTTGAAGTGCCTAAAGTCACCTCTCATCCAAGGTCTCTAGTTGTACTAGGCATTGGGCATGTGTTTCTTCTTCATTATTCAAGCGTGCAAAAGATGTGCGAAGGCTTGTGATTTCCAATTCTATTGGCAAAATAGCCTCCATTCCATAAACTAACTAAAAAGGTGTGAAACCAAGAGAGAGTTTGTGAGTTGTCCTATAGGCCCATAGGACCTCTGGCAAATGCACATCCCACTTTCTCTTCATAGTATCCACTAGCTTAGACAAAGATCCACAAAGCAGTCCATTAGTTTTTTCTACTAAACCATTACATTGGGGATAATAGGGAGTTGACATAGCATGCTTTATTTTTAATTTCTGCACCAAAGCTTCAATCAAGTCATTCCTGAAAGACCTCCCCCCATCCGTAAGGATTTCTAATGGACACCCAAATCAGGCACATATGTATTCCCTGAGAAAGAATGCCACAACCACTGCTTTATTATTGACCATGGTCTTTGCTTCTACCCACCTTGTTGCATAATCTGTGGCCACCAATATGTAATACTTTCCATGTGAGGAGCGAGGAAGTGGGCCCACAAAATCTAATCCCCACTTTTTAAATGGACCATATGTTGGGATAGGGTTTAAGGGTCCGGGAACCAATTGCTTATGCCCATATGCCTGGCATACTTCACAGCTTCTGCACCACTCACAGACATCTTTGCTGAGTCAAGGCCAATAATAACCTGTGTTAAGGATCCTCCAAGTTGTGCTGGCTGAGGCAAAGTGACATGACATAATTCCATAATCCTTTTAGATTCTTCGAGGCTCACTACCCTCCTAAGAATCTTTTCCTTACCTTGCTTGTAAAGAACATCCCCTAGAATTGTGTAAGGATGAGCTTTCCTTGTAAGCCTTTGCTTCTGTTGAGGATTCAATCCAGGAGGGAAGTATCCTGTATCTAAATAGTGTTGAACATCTTGGAGCTCATGCCAACATGTATCCATTAATGCAAGAACAGCTACTTTGAAAGAAGCCAAAGTTTTAGTAGCCAATTCATCAACCTTTTGATTATCCTTCCTGTTCACATGCACAAATTTACGAAACTCAAAAGCTTCTTTTAACTCCATCAATTGCTCTTTTATACAATTCATGGAGATTAGGACTCCTTGCCTTATATTCTCTTTTCATTTGTCGGATGACCAATTGCGAATCCCCTTTAACCTCTACCTCTTTAATTCCATCTTTTATGCAATCTTCTAATCCCCAAATTAATGCATTGTACTCAGCCACATTATTTGATATAGCCTTTGGAAATTCCCTACCCTTGGCCCATACCTCTTTTCCTTCTAGATCAAATAAAACTATCTCCCCAGCCCCACATTGCCTGGAAGGGATAAAGTCTCCATCAAAATGCATAGTGAAAGCAGTTGGTGGTGTCTCCAAATCTTCATATACTTCTTCCTTTGTTCCTCTTCCTTCCTGGGGTAAGCAAATCTGCAAGAGAGGCCCTAGTGGTGTTTTTTGCAATAAAAGTGAAAGAGAATTCTTGAAGCTCACAAATCCACTTTGCAAACTTCCCTCCTACGGGATTGGGTTTGCGGACCAAGAATTGTAAAGAAGGTTGAGATGTGAGGAAGAAAAAAGGGCCAGGTAACAAGTATGACCTGAACTTCTTTACTGCAAAAACAAGAGACCAACCACCTTTCTCCATTTCACCATACCTCTCCTCGGCATCAGTGAGTTGTCGGCTTGCATAATACACTGGTTGCATACGCCCTTGCTCTCCCTTTTGCAAGAGTATAGCACCCACTGAATGTGATGAGACACTTGGATTCACATAAAAGTCCTCCCCCCACCTAGGAGGCTGCACAATTGGACTTTGACTCATGCATTCCTTGAGCAAACAAAAAGATTGAATTTGATCGAGCCCCCATTGGAAAGAAACATTCTTCTTTGTTAACAAATTTATAGGATACATCTTCTCAGAGAACACGTCAACAAAGCGTTGGTAATACTTTGTTTTACCCAAAATCCTCCTTACCTCTCTTACATTGGTAGGTGGTAATACTTTGTTTTACCCAAAATCCTCCCTTACCTCCCTTACATTGGTAGGTAGTGGGAGGGCCACAATTGCCTGCACCTTCTCGGGATCCATCTCCAGGGATTTCACTGACGTAAACGAGAACATGTGAACATGTTAATAACATATGTTAATTGTAAGATTCCTCCCCAGCCTCTCAAAATGTCTAGCATATTCCCTGTAATCAATTCCCTCTTCAGAAATATAAGAGATCTTGTCTCTGCCTGTTTTGGCATAGAGAGAGAAAATATTCTAGAGAGAGAATATTTAGATTTTGAATATTTTTTGGATAGAAAAATATCTCATCTTATTAAAATGAATTCCCCTGAAATAGAAATTCAGAAAGAATTTTTCAATGTGCAATTGGAATTAATTGGAAATGGGTATAAAGGACCTTAGCCTAAGGGTCTAGATTTTCAGAAATTTTAGATTATGGTCCAATTAAGGTTCCTTTGGGCCAATAGCATCAATCCATGTGTAGCGAGGAGATAAATCCAATTTGTAAAAGAAGATACCCAAAAATGAGTAAATGCTCACATAAGATGAAGAGTTGACTATGTACAAGGTTTATTAGTAAGAAACTATGAGTAATATCAAAAATATGAGATATTTTGGGTATCCAAAAATGAGTAAATGCTCACATAAGATGAAGAGTTGAAAATGTACAAGGTTTATTAGTAAAAAACTATGAGCAATATTAAAAATATGAGATATTTTGGGTATCCAAAAATGAGTAAATACTCACATAAGATGAAGAGTTGAAAATGTACAAGGTTTATTAGTAAAAAACTATGAGCAATATTAAAAATATGAGATATTTTGGGTATAATAATTCCATTTTGACACATATGTAAGGAAGGGGAGTCCATTAAAGGAGGTGCATATTTCACATGCTTGAATGAGTTTTAAACTCAAAATTAATGTGATATTTTTATCTCTCCTCTCTCTTGAATCAAACCAAATCAAAATGGAACCAAACCGAATAAAAAAGGAACCAAACTAGATCCAAATCTAGTGTAAATTCAACCAAACTGAATTTAGAAAATTCTAGAATTCAGTTAGCTTTGGTTAGAGCTTCCCTCTCCTATAAATAGAACATGATTCCTTTGAAAAAAATACAAGAATTTTACTATACTAGAGTTATGCTGAAATAATGCTAATTTCTACTATTCTCTAAAATTCTCTCCAAATTGAAGAAATTGGAGTTTCCCTCTTTCTTCAATCCCCATTGGTGGCTCCATCAACATACTTAACCAATTGATTGGTTGGGAGCCTCTACCGTGAACAAAGAATCAAGCAATTTGTAAGGTAAATGGTGAATTTTGATCTTTTCTATAATTTCTCAATGCTTGTCTCTTCTCAACCCCTCTCAAGCTTGAGAAGCTTAATTAGAATGGTTTTTGAATGCTATTGAAGTTAATTGATGAATGGTAGTGAAGAGTTACATAATTTGATGAATGCTATTGAAGTTAATTGATTAATGATAGTTAAGAATTACATAAATTTTTATTTATGCTTAATTCTAATGGTTTTATGTAATTTCTCTCTCTCACTCAAGAAATGGTCATACTCATGACCCATTCTCAATCCAAATGAAGCTTTTCATAAAGCTTTTCCTTAATCCAAGATTAATCTATGCTTGAGGCCAAATTAATGGCTTTTTTCTATGCTTTTAGTTTATGTATTTCATGAATATTGATGATTTAATCCATTATTGGGTTAATGATCCAATTAGGAATCATTCTAATCATTTTCTTAATGATAAGCTTTATCCTTCAAAATAAATTGAGATTTATCGGTCATAGTAGCGGAGCTATGGTAAAATTTTTATAAAAATTACACATAAAATAATTTCATTCAAAGCATGAAAAGAGAACTTCCTACCATATTCTAGGAATTATCATCCTAGATTAATTGAAAGAATTTTATTGTAATCATGGAGAAATTGATTTTTATGTTATGCATAATTGATGATTATTTTATTATAAAAGTGTGACTTTTATCATATTTGGATTTCATGCATAGAGGTATGCATAAAAGTTGATTATTTTATTATAAAAGTGTGACTTTTATCATATTTGGATTTCATGCATAGAGGTATGCATAAAAGTTGATTATTTTATTATAAAAGTGTGACTTTTATCATATTTGGATTTCATGCATAGAGGTATGCATAAAAAGTGATACTTTTATTATAAAAGTGTGACTTTTATCATATTTGGATTTCATGCATAGAGGTATGCATAAAAGTTGATTATTTTATTATAAAAGTGTGACTTTTATCATAATTGGATTTCATGCATAGAGGTATGCATAAAAAGTGATTATTTTATTATAAAAGTGTTACTTTTATCATATTTGGATTTCATGCATAGAGGTATGCATAAAAGTTGATTATTTTATTATAAAAGTGTGACTTTTATCATAATTGGATTTCATGCATAGAGGTATGCATAAAAAGTGATTATTTTATTATAAAAGTGTTACTTTTATCATATTTAGATTTCATGCATAGAGGTATGCATAAAAGTTGATTATTTTATTATAAAAGTGTGACTTTTATCATATTTGGATTTCATGCATAGAGGTATGCATAAAAGTTGATTATTTTATTATAAAAGTGTGACTTTTATCATATTTGGATTTCATGCATAGAGGTATGCATAAAAGTTGATTATTTTATTATAAAAGTGTGACTTTTATCATATTGGACTTCATGTATAGAGGTATACATAAAAGTTGATTATTTTATTATAAAAGTGTGACTTTTATCATAATTGGATTTCATGCATAGAGGTATGCATAAAAATTGATTATTTTATTATAAAAGTGTAACTTTTATTATATTTGGATTTCATGCATGGAGGTATGCATAAAAGATATTCTTTTTATACTAAAAGTGTGATTTTCATCATAAATGGATTTTATGCATAACTTAGATGCATAAGAGAAATTCTTTATTCTAAAAGTGTAATTCCTACCAAATTGAATTTATGCATAAGAAGATGCATAAAAGATTGATTTTTATTTCGAAAGTGTTAGTCTCCTTAAATGGAATTTATGCATAAATAAATGTGTAGAGAAATCTTATATCAAATATAAGAATTCTCTTAAAAAAGATATGAAATGTGATAAGATGTGATAAGAGGTGTATGAGATGTGATAAGATGTGATAAGATGCGTATGGAAAGTGATAGGATGTGATAAGAGGTGTATGAGATGTGATAAGAGGTGTATGAGATGTGAAAAGATGTGATAAGATGTGTATGAGATGTGATAGAATGTGTTAAGATGAGTTAGGATGTGTTAAGATGTATATGGGATGTGTTAGGACGAGAATGGATGTAATATGGTTGTATGAATGTGATGTGGATGTATACATGTAGATGTATATGTATGAATGTGAATGTGGATGTATGGATGTAGATACGGATGTGTATGTATGTATGTGGATGTGTATGTATGAATGAGGAAGTGAAAAATGGATGTATGTATATATGTGGATGTGGATGTATGAATGAGGATGTGAAAATGGATGTATGTATGTAGATGTGGATGTATGGATGTGAATGTGAATGAAGAGGTGGATGTGGATGTATGGATGTAGATACGGATGTGGATGTATGTATGTGAATGTGGATATATGAATGTGAATGTGGATGTGTGGATGTGGAAATGGAAGTATGGATGTATGAATGTGGATGTGGATGTATGCATGTAGATGCGTATGTATGAATGTGAAATTGGATGTATGATGTGGACGTACGAACATGGATATGTATGTAGAATAATGAATATGAAGGTGTATGTGAGATAATGTGTAGTCTATATGAGTGAATGGATGAGAACGAGTACACATTGAATGGAATATGGAATAAGTAATGTGGTCCGAGAGTGGATAATGTGGAAAGACGAGAGTTCGTTATAGAAACTGTATTTGTGACTGTTTGTAAATGACTGTTTTATGTCAAGAATGCTGGGGAAGCATTTTGACCGTCTTGAGGATTAAGGTCATGAAGACCGAACTGATAAAGTTGCAACTGCTGGCGGAGAGTCAATGGAGGACGTCTCGCGTAGCAAGGTCGATCGAGGTCTTGACCAGCCTCGGTTCGATTTAAATGGTGAGCTTCCGGTACGGTGGATGAGGGACCAAGGAAGCAGCCTATGAGTGAAGCCCTAGGTCACCTGCGAAGGATCCTAGAGGGTGCTAACCATATGGTGCTCGGGCTCTGGGTCGCCGAAGATACCCACACGTGCGTCGTGGAAGATATTGGAACAAGGAGTAAGAGTTGTTTTCTGAAACCAGGCATGGATCTGGTTGATTGACCTTGCTGGTCCTCAACGGATGAGTCCATGGCTCTTTTATATGGATCTGTGGGTTGATCTTGCTGATCTTCCATGGAGATTCCATTCTATTATATGAATATATTGTCGGTTACTATGAGCTAGGAACTATGGAAAAGGCCCCTGAGTGAACAGGTGGTGAGCGTTCTTGTTGCCAATGATGCCATAAGTATACCAATGAATGAATGATTGAAAATAAGGATTCAACCATAGACTTTGAGGATTGTCATCAGTGACATAATGGTTTCATTAAAGGATTGTTTTAAAGTTAGCTGATGCTAAGAAAAAGGCAATTTCATATTGGGTGTGTAAGTGGTGTGACTAATTTTATGTTTGCATGAACTTCTGGCTAGGGATCCTTGGAACTCTTTTCCTTGGTACCCGGGACAAAACCTAACCAAATTCTTAATTGGATCCCATCACTATAGTGGTTGGGCGGTTGGCTAACCCATGGGACTGGATGGGGTTAGGCTGGACTGATGGATCCGTAAATCGAGACTCAATTTCTGTTATTACGATAGATAAAGTAAATCCCGGATAGTAATTGTTCTATGGATAGGAATCAACGGCTGTGTCTCTTGATGGGGAAAAAAGCGTTAATCCCAATGATCCAAGTGCAAGTTTCTTCCTTGATCTGACCGAGTCTTATAGGTGCAGTCGGATCAGCGTGATCAGTAATGATCTTGACTACGTTAGAGTAAAAGTTATCCTGGTGGAATCGCCCGTGCTTTTCGGGTAAGGGAAGTTTTTCCGGGTTCGGTTTTGAAAAAACCGACGGATTAGTCTCTTGTCCGGATATCCGTGGACGAGGCCCCGAGTGTGAGACCCCTGTCCCGCGCGAGAAGTGCTACTTCCGCTGCTAGTACCCCGAATCCGTTGCTCGGTGGGGACAGGGATCTCACAGTTGGTATCAGAGCGAATTGGCTAATAAAGATCAACTGAAAAGCGAAATATGTCAAAAATTTATCAAGTAGCACAAAAAGGTTATAATTGTGTGATATAATTCATACAAATTGATATTCAAACTTATTTCGTAAATTAGTAATTGGGTCTTCAAATGGAAGTACCGCAATTATATGGAACCCTGACTTGCTTGAGGCTTAGACATGATAGTATTTACCTTATAATTCCAAGTATCATGACTAACCATATATATCGAGGGTATAACTGCAGCTCTTTACCGGTAGTATATACGAGTAAATCTAAGACTTGAAATTATAATCATTAATGCTATCTAGTTGATGAATTCGAATGTGGTTGATTTGATTTTTAATTCTGTTTGGGAACTGATGAATTGATTTGGATTCTGATTGAAAAATGATGATCCCTGAAAATGGGTTGAAATGTAATAAGCTGAGCGAAACCACAATGTGGATGATTGGGACGAGTCCTTGTAATGATAAATGATGAAAATGATTTCAGCAAATCACTATGAGATTAGTGGATTGTGCTGTCAAATTGCTACTGTTAATACTTGAGACGGTAGATCAAGTTAAGGGATGACAACTTGAGAACTTGCTTAACTAAAATTCCCGTGGAGGAATATTCAGGAGGAAATTTTTTCGGTCTAATGGACCATTAACGTGTTAAAGATATGAATGATATGATCTGAATGAATTGTTATTTAATGATGAGTTCTATATAAGGGATATTTATCCCCATATTCTGTTGGGTTGACCGTGTTGAAATTTGAGCAAAATGATGAGCTATGGTGGATCAAACACTAGAATCAACATGATTAAGAAAGTGATTAGCAAATGATTAACACGTAATTAGTGAATAATTAGCAGATAGATTAATGTAGGCATGGATACTCAAAAACCAGCAAATTCTCATTAGGGCTATGCCTCAATTTATAGAGTTTACATCAAGCATCAAATCCCATTGATTTCTCCATGATTTACTCCCTGAATATCTCCACCTCTTCTCTTTTCCCTCATGCTACCCATTATTCTCTCCCAGTAGATTCCTCTAACCTTTTCACAGGTTCTTTCACAATTACATCTCCTCTTTTACAGCCTCTATCCAAGAGCTTGTTCCCACACACACCCTATTCACTTGTATTTTCAACACCTCCCCTCAAGTGAATAATCCTAGAACACCTAGACCCTATACCAAGTTTGCCTCCCCTTACTTGGTAGTCCGCGACCAGTGTCTACTCCTCCCCTCAAGTTATCTCAGCACACCTGGACCCTGTATCAAGTTTCTTTCTTACTTGACAGTCCGCGACCAGTGCCTCAAGTCCCTAAACTCCATAGTCCTTGACACTCTCTCTCTCTATGTGTCCAAGGCTACTATAAGTGCCCGCGACCTTGACTAAAGTGCTCACACATACATCTACCACGTGGCCTACATCATCGGTGGCTCAGAGGTGGTTTTACTTTATTGGGGCAGGTTACATTGGGTTGTGGGGTCTCTCTCTCTCTCTCTCTCTCAGAGATTTTCACATGGCTCCTCACTCTTTGGAGCCTCACATCTTCTCTTGTCTTCAGTCTTCTTGTCGTGGCAGCTTCTCTCCACGCGTCCGTCTCTTCTTCCAGTCTTCTCGGGGCAGCTTCTCTTCTTGTGTCCATGTCTTCCTTCAGGTCTTCTTCTCGGTGTGGATCCTCTTCTTGGGAAGAGATATTCTTCTTCTTTCATGGTTGGAGCCATGAGCTCGTCCGTCAGGTCATTTTGCTCCATGTGAGCAACATGTTTCAATGTTTTGCTGACAGTTCCTTTGGGCTTTTTATGTTTATTTTGTATCATTATGCAATGCAAACCCAAATTTATGCGGGAGGTCTTACCTCTTGCCTTAATCTGGACAAGGGCAGTGTCTGTTCCCATTTTTACACTGATAAAATGTGCCCAATACATAATGCGTATAGCATTCATTCTCATGCACATTCCAAATGCAATTCTGGCTGTGAATAATCTTGAATTTGAGTGAGATTTACAGGCATTAACCAAGGGTTAAATGCAAAATGATGATTTTCATAATTTTTATCAGCACAATTTTCCAGAAATTACACTAAATTAAGGGTAACCAATTTGTACGGGATGGTTGGAGTATCAAACCAACCCCGATTTGAAATCTGAAGTTATAGGGATCTGTATCAGATACCTAATGGTTAATTTGAACCCTCAATTGCACCAAAGTACAGTGATTAGCACTGATTAATCACTGATTAGCAAATTAATGCTCTGGTTTGTGTGCAGAAAACAGAGTATGCGGGGAGCCCAGATCTAATGCCTTCCACTTCAAATGAGCTCAAATGCTTTCAAAGGCATCAATAGCAATGAGTCTAGTAGAGGATTAAGCCAAGAAACACAAGATTTGACCAAATAATAAAAGCTTAATCTCTGTTTTACCAAAGTCACCTGCAGATTTGATGAAGAGCTTTGATCTCTCTGTAGACTTGATGAAATTGATTTCTATCTTCACCAGCTTGTAGAGCATGCTTGATTACCCTTTGTGCTAAGAGGAATTGAAGACATTTGAACTGAGCAAAGAGCAATCTTCATTCTACTTCAGAAAAACGGCGCCTAGAAATCTGCGAAAATCTGCAGCTGCCGTCGGCGGTTTGATGCGTGGAATAGATGGGATTGAAGCCAAGGACCTTAGCTAGCTTGTGTTAGAACCACAAGACCTAATTTTAACTGTGCTAGATGCTAGAGACCCTCCACTGGCTGGGGGTGAAGGGGAAGAGTGAAAACTCACTAAAAACTGATTTTTTTGCTAATTATCTTACTAATCCTGATTAATTCACTAATGGGCTCATAAATCTGGTTGATTCTAGGCATGGCTCTGATACCATGTTGAAATTTGAGCAAAATGATGAGCTATGGTGGATCAAACACTAGAATCAACATGATTAAGAAAGTGATTAGCAAATGATTAACACGTAATTAGTGAATAATTAGCAGATAGATTAATGTAAGCATGGATACTCAAAAACCAGCAAATTCTCATTAGGGCTATGCCTCAATTTATAGAGTTTACATCAAGCATCAAATCCCATTGATTTCTCCATGATTTACTCCCTGAATATCTCCACCTCTTCTCTTTTCCCTCATGCTACCCATTATTCTCTCCCAGTAGATTCCTCTAACCTTTTCACAGGTTCTTTCACAATTACATCTCCTCTTTTACAGCCTCTATCCAAGAGCTTGTTCCCACACACACCCTATTCACTTGTATTTTCAACAGACCGGAATATAAGGAACCCCAGAATAAATTGGATCTTAAGCAAAAGAGTTGTCCTCTACTTGCGAGATGAGGACATCTTGCACTTTTTAAGTGGGGTAGAATGTAAGATTCCTTCCCCAGTCTTAGAGGTATACAGGAGTAAGAATCTCCTTTTCTGATCTAATAATTATTCCTTCTCTAAATAAAAGAAAGATTCTGTTTAAAAAGGGAAGACACTTCCTAGAATACCTTCTCAGGAGCCCACCTGTTTTAAGGATTCAGAACGATGAGTTCAGAAGTGAGAACCGGTATTTTGGATGCCAAGGTTTTGGTCTCATCAGTTAAAAGACTGCCCGACTCCTACCATGATAAGGGCACAGGGAAGTCTAGAACCCAAATTCAGAGACCAATTCCTTCATACCAATCTAATCAGGGTCCGTCTTTCGGACAAGATTGCTTAACTCCATTAACCAGGTCCGAACCATTGATTAGGATCAAGATGACCAGTCAAATGCTTGGCGACATAGAGCAACAAATGCAGGCAATTCATAAAGATATAAACGCTGCCCAGGATCGACAGAAACAATATACAGATAAGAAGAGGACAGTCAGAGAATTCAAAGAAGCAGATATGGTCTTCATTGAGTACAGACCAAAAGAAGTTCTTTATCTCTTGGGGAGTATAAGTAGTTATCCCCTAGATATTGTGGACCAAAGGAAGTAAGTGACTTAACCTACGAACTTCTTTTATCTCCTCATCTCAAAGTTCTTAACGCCTTCTATAGAAATATGTGCCAAACCCAAATCATGGAAAGACGGTAAAACTTCAGTGGCAAGATACAGTTTGCTTCTAGGTTACGCTGACTCCTTCCTTTATATAAGTCGTAACTTTTACTTATCGCTCACAGTAATCTTACTTCCATCGATCTCCTTCTTCTTAATCTCCTTCATGGCTTGGCAACAGGAATTAGTTTTATCCATGATGATTTCTCACCTTCAAGACGCAAGCGAGTCTGTGAAGAAGGATTTTATAGAACTGTATGAGCGCTCACTTTTTCCTCACCTAGGAACTTCTGTAGCTCAAACCAAATGGCAGACCTATCAAGACATAACTAGGGTAACACCCTGGGGTCAGCAGCACTTTTGTAACAATGTCCGCTTGGCCATGGTTATTGAAGCCTTGGGTTTGGGTCCCCGATACTACTGCGTTATGAGATCAAGACATCTTGGGTTTTCTGAGCGGGTCTTCTTACTGGCGTGTTTTCTTCCTCATCAGAAGATATGCCTTTACCCCGTTTTTGGCTTGCCTCTCAGAGGTCCTTTTGTTAGATCACCTCATACCACTGAGATAGGTGCGACAATAACCAACAGAATTATTCCCATAGATGAGTTACCTTATACGTGCGCAGCTTGTGAGTGCTGCTTTTGTGATCATATGATGGACGGGCTTATGGAAGTGTAAAGAGTTCTTCTATCTTTACTGTATATGTTCCAAGAATGAATAAAGTTTAAATCTTGTTCTTGTCTTGAATCTTACTCTCCTTGAGACTTTTTTTTTTTGTGGTTAATCTTCTTTAAATTTTTCTCTAAGTCTCATATTCGTGCATCTTGCGAAATTATCCCAAGTTTGCGAGATGAGGACATCTCGCGTTTTTCAAGTGGGAGAGAATGTAAGATTCCTCCCCAGCCTCTCAAAATGTCTAGCATATTCCCTGTAATCAATTCCCTCTTCAAAAATATAAGAGATCTTGTCTTTGCCTGTTTTGGCATAGAGAGAGAAAATATTCTAGAGAGAGAATATTCAGATTTTGAATATTTTTGGATAGAAAAATATCTTATCTTATTAAAATGAATTCCCCTGAAACAAAAATTCAGAAAGAATTTTTCAATGTGCAATTGGAATTAATTGGAAATGGGTATAAAGGACCTTAGCCTAAGGGTCTAGATTTTCAGAAATTTTAGATTATGGTCCAATTAAGGTTCCTTTGGGCCAATAGCATCAATCCATGTGTAGCGAGGAGATAAATCCAATTTGTAAAAGAAGATACCCAAAAATGAGTAAATGCTCACATAAGATGAAGAGTTGACTATGTACAAGGTTTATTAGTAAGAAACTATGAGTAATATCAAAAATATGAGATATTTTGGGTATCCAAAAATGAGTAAATGCTCACATAAGATGAAGAGTTGAAAATGTACAAGGTTTATTAGTAAAAAACTATGAGCAATATTAAAAATATGAGATATTTTGGGTATCCAAAAATGAGTAAATACTCACATAAGATGAAGAGTTGAAAATGTACAAGGTTTATTAGTAAAAAACTATGAGCAATATTAAAAATATGAGATATTTTGGGTATAATAATTCCATTTTGACACATATGTAAGGAAGGGGAGTCCATTAAAGGAGGTGCATATTTCACATGCTTGAATGAGTTTTAAACTCAAAATTAATGTGATATTTTTATCTCTCCTCTCTCTTGAATCAAACCAAATCAAAATGGAACTAAACCGAATAAAAAAGGAACCAAACTAGTGTAAATTCAACCAAACTGAATTTAGAAAATTCTAGAATTCAGTTAGCTTTGGTTAGAGCTTCCCTCTCCTATAAATAGAACATGATTCCTTTGAAAAAAATACAAGAATTTTACTATACTAGAGTTATGCTGAAATAATGCTAATTTCTACTATTCTCTAAAATTCTCTCCAAATTAAACTCAAAATTAATGTGATATTTTTATCTCTCCTCTCTCTTGAATCAAACCAAATCAAAATGGAACCAAACCGAATAAAAAAAACGGGCAATGGAGCGAAAAGTTATCAGCATTTTACTACAAGACTAGAAAACTGCCAAAAGTTAGCAACTTTGGGAGAAATTCTGATCATCAATGAAGTAAAGGATTAAGAAATTAGTTACATGAGTGGAAAGAGCATACAAAGAGCTTCCTAACCATATGATCAATTTTAGAAACCAACACCCGAGTGATGAGTAATTACCGGTTGAAATTTGGGTATTAGACCACAAAAACTGCAAGTCTTCCCTCTCTTTACATGAAACCTCAATTTTCACATAGCCTCTTGCCTTTCATCTCCTTCATGATTCAAGCTAGAGGGTCAGGGTTAACATTGCTCAGCGGGGACAATCGTAAAGATTTACCTATGGTCCCCAAAGTCTTTCCACATGCTCATTACCGCTAAAACCATTGGTACCTCCAAAGGAGGGCGACAATAATGCAAGGGCTACCTTGAGAAGTCATAGGCCCACCAAGATAATAACTCCTTATCCCACTTATCATGAATCATCAAAGAGGTCCAAAATTAGGTTAAGCATGAGGAGCTAATGCTAAATGAGACATTCACATGTAAAGAGAGTGTTTGAATAAGGGTTTGAAAATAAGAGAATGGCAATGACACAAAATGCTCAATTGAGGAGGCTTCATTCATTGATTTGAAAGGAAGAGGAGGGCTCCTTTTATAGGTGGAGAATCACCCTCTCTTCCATTGTTACAAATTACAATATAAAAATCTTCAACCCTTCAGTGACATAAGGGTAGATTTCACCATCAATTGTCCTCTTAGGCTAAGTCTTCAATTGATTATTAAATTGAAGACTTTTTTACTTTGAAAGTGTGATGAGATAATAGCCAAGTCTAAGTGGCATGTAGGTGGAGATCCCACTTACACATGGCGGAATTCTCCTCTTCCATGTAGGCATTCTAGAAGAATCTTTCCCAATTATGCACCTACACACACTCTTCCACATGCCTTCCACACTCCCCAACTTGTAGCCTTATGGTGAATACTATATTAATAATACAATTAAAATAATACTATATTAATAATACAATTAAAATCCATTTGAGCATGAAGGCCCACTTTTATTTTCCACATCACTAGCCTATCTACCATACCAAAGTATTTATCAAGCATACTTGTGGAATTTATAATGTGTGCACCCTAAATCAAGTAAAACCATTATATTTGAAGATAGAATGCTAATATCAGGGTAGCCCGCCAAGCCACCGCATCACCACGCCGTTATTCCATTGTGGGCACCGTAATCTTCTTGGACAAGCTTCCACCTTATTACCATTGAGAAACCATCTAGTCGTCGCCATAACTTAAGATCATGAATTACAACCAAAAGTTTTATGTAATGAAAGGGGTTTGAGTTTGTACGTCATAAGGGGAGGTTCATGGGCATGGTTATGGCCGGTCAAGTATGAGGCCCAACATTAATGAATGTGAAACGGTGGGCAAATATATAAGTGAATATTGTAACTAGGATCATAACACACTTTTGACTAATGAATCATACTTTTTGGAGCTCCATGCTTCTATGGCTATGGTAGAACTCCCTTTAGTGCATGTGGTAATCCATTATGAGTGCAATCTTTCTCTCTTCCTTTCCCCATCATTATAGTAGTATTAGAGTCTTCTCTTTGATCCAAGATTTCTGAAAATTTTTAAAATTTATGCATTTTCTTGGAGTTTCTTGGAAATTTTCTTAATTTTCTTGATTTTGATTGATTTCTTGATCAAGAAACGGGGAACAAGGAGTGTGGAATGCTGGAATTCTCTTGGATTTTTTATTTATTTAATGTTTTGGGAGGCTATGGGTCTCTGTGGACCAAAAATTGGGGTAACTACTCTAAAATTTCAGGGACAGGACCAAAATTGGAAAAAAAATTGAATTAATCATGATTAGTGGCCTTAATCCAAAATATTTATGTTTCTTCCTTCATCTCCACATGCTTGATTATGAGGAAAAATAGGGTTTCAACTTCTTGCCATTGAGCATCATTGAATTAGGGTTTTGATAATGCATTTCAAGGCCTTTCCAATGAACCTTTCAATGGAGCTTCACGACTTTTGTACATGGAGAAACCCTAAGCTATGTTCTGTGCCATTTTGAGGAGGTAATGCTGTCGTTTTGTCTGATTAAGGGTATAAATAGCAAGCTTACGATTGTTTAAAATGAGCCTAAGCTAATGCAAGCCATAAAAACTATCGTTTTTGCTATTTTCTTTTGTAGATTAAGGCAGTGAATCACGCGTTGATGGCTGGAGTTGTTGAGACACGTAACTGCATTTCCATATCCCTTGATGCAAGCTTAAGCTTTCTTAAGCTTGGTTTATGTATTGCAAAGCTTAAGTGTGGATTATCAGGGTTTCAATTGCTGTGTTTTCATGCCTTGGAGCAAGACTAAGCTTGCTTAAGCTTGGCATAACATAGCCAATTCAACAACAAAGATTTTCTGTAATCAGCATTTTCTATTGAAGTGGATGTGTGAAGAGGCCGTGAAGAAAGGTGTCTCAAGCTGTAACGATTTCACATGATGTGGATCAACCATCAAGAAACTATCATGGAGTAAGATTTCTTATGCCTTTGAACACCATTGAAGAAAGCATTGCATCATGAAGGCATTTCCAGCTTTTTGATCACTATGGCTCCAAGCTTTTTGAAAACCTCTCCTCAAGCTATTTGAAACCATAGATTGAATTCTTTGATTGTCAATGCTTCAAACACTTGCATGCTGATTGCAATGGTGGAATACTCATGACATGGGAAAGTTTTTGCATGGCCATTACATCTGCCATTGAAGGGATGTTGGAATGCATCACATGAGAACTTGCTTTAAGCAACCATCACTCTTTTGGTGTTCATTGAACCATTGGATTCTACTTGCCATCTGATTGATTGTTTTGTTCATTGATGAGGGCTATGGAGTAAAGGCAAAGGGGTCGAAGTGATGCAAATCAGTGAGTTGTGCTTGAAAATCACATGATGTTGGATGCTATGTGGATGTTGTTTTTGTGGTGATTGGTGTGACGGAGCCACTTTGGATGAATGGGGAAGCATGAGTACATGCTCTTAGTAATGATGAAATGAAATAGCATGAGTCATGCTAAAAATATTATAAGTGCTCCCACCTTATCCTTTTAAAGCTATATCCACATACACTTCACTTGTATCCCACTTCAATTCATAGTAACTAGTATGCTTGTGAGGGTACCTCAGGCATTGGGGAGGAGAGGCCTAGGGGGAGCATGGCATGAACTCTTCTTATCGTCGGTGCTTTTAGTAAAGTGGCAAGGAGGGGAATTAGGTACTTGGATGTGAAGACTTGGCCCCATCTTGTGCCTAGAATCGGACTAGTTACAAGGGTGGGAAGGGTTGGCTACAAGCGTGTTGAAGATATGGAAGCCAATTGTCACTTGATTCCAAGGGCATGCCATGGATGTTTGATAGTGGTCAAAGCATAAGGGTTACATGAGCAAGTATACACTTTTTATGATGACCATTTGGGGAATGATATCATGAGTGCATATATTAGGCAAGTGTTTATGCATTTTGATTGAGATTTGGGCCAAATTGTGGGGATACTATGGCAAAATGTTTTTGATTTTCCTGCACTCTGCACTGGGTAAAGAAGTGCAATTCAGTCCCAATCCGCTCAAGATCTCTCAAGGGTCTTTGGAAGCCTTAAAAGGGTGTCTTACGATGGTCCTAACTAGCCATCAAGTGGTTGGTTTGGACACCATCTCTCAGGGTACAAAGTGGACAGTTCTATCAGGCTAAAAACCCTAATTTAGTGAAAAATGGGGTGGACTGAATTGAAGGTGTTTACATCGCTTTAAGAACACTACTAAAAAGCTTCCCAATGAGCCAAAAAGTTCCCAATTCCATGACCGTTTGGATGGTCAAACCCTCATAGTTTACTTTCAGCTAAAATTCAAAATAGAGAGGTATAGGGGTGCTCAAAGTGGTAATCTAGGGTGATAGAAGTGTTCATCTCATCAACACAAACATGGAAAACTAAAGAAATCCCAATTCAGTTTGTCGTTTGCTATATTAACCACTTGGTAGCATGGGGAGCTGTGGAAGGCCATCAAGATCTTAAGCACAAGTTCTCGTTGGAAGACAACCAAACTCATGATGATGCCAATGAAGTTGTTCGTGATGATATGGTATAGGTGGGTGATGCTCCATTGAGTGAGAATCCACATTCCAATGTTGAACATGGGCAATGTTCAAGGGCTATGCAACAAGATAGAGTACCTCTTCATGACATTAGTGGGCGAATAGTCAATGAAGGAATGCCAGCACACACTAATGGACATGATCAAATATCATTGGGTAACATTACTTTGGATATGTTAAGGATTTCCCTCATCGATGCAATTAAAGATGCTCAAAGGGATGCTAAAAAAGAGGTGCTCTACATTAGTAGTGAGATTGTGTGGCAAGGAAATGGGAATGCCAAGTTGATGCATCAAATGGTGGACAAGTTGGATGAAAGGTTTGCAACTCTTGAAGACCAGATTTTAGGTGTACAAAGAGGTGTGGACAGGTTTGACTCGAATCCACATGGGAATCTTGGTGGTATGCAAGGAAATTCCAATATGCCTTCAAGAGACCATCAAAGTGGACATATTCTGGGTTCTAGGTTGGGGATGAAGCCCATAGTTTTGGATCCCATGGAAGGCTCTTTAAGAGATGTTTACAATGTTAGTGGGAGATGGGATATACCACACAATACCCTTGGTTTCTCTACATTGGAATCACCAAGAGCCAAAGATGTGAAAGACAAGATTACACTTCCCAAGTTCAAATAGGGTGAACACAACCACCAAGGAATTGGAAGAATGGACTAGCAAGATGGAGATGTACTTTGCATTGTATCCCCGTGATGAGATGAAGAAGACAAAGTATAATTTGTTGTGTTTCATTTGGAATATTATGCCCATACATGGTGATGGTTTACTCAACATGAAGGCTTGCATTTTGAGACTTGGGAAGCATTCAAAGATGCCATGTTTCAAAACTTCACTTCTCCATTGGAACACGCTCAATTGGTGGGATAATGGTATGACTTGGAGAAAAAGGGAAGTTCCATCAAGGAATATATCAACCAATTTAGGAAGCTTTCCATGTTTGTTAGAGGAATGAACGAATACAACAAAATGGTGAAGTACATACTTAGATTGCAGTCCTCACTTGGAGCTGATGTGAGGGCTCAAAGACCTCAAACTTTGCAAGATGCCATGTATTATGTGGAGGTATTTTAATCTAAGTATAAGGGGAATGTTGCAAATAGATAAATTGCCGGAGCAACTAAGCCATCTACTTTCAGCCCAAATGTAGTAAAATGGTCAACTTCTACCTGTTCAACACCATATATAACTCATGCAAACTTCTACTCCCATACAACTATATTCTAGTGTGTATGGACAACTAAGTAATGTGAAATGGAGTAGTTTTAATGCTAAACTGCTTCTCAAGAGTGATGCCAAATCTTCTTCCCTTCAAGGCAAAGTGATTAAGCAATTGTCACAAAAGCAGAGATGGAGGACAAGAGGAAGAAAGGGGTTTGCTTCCTTCGCAACAATGAGAAATCGAGTCCTGAGCATAAAAAGGTTTGCAAGGCAAAGAAGGTGACAACTAACATGATCTTTGAGGTGGTTGAAGATGAAGAGGTACCATTGGATTATGTGGATGAGGCTGAATTTCAAGATTATGCAACTGAGGTGATAGAAGAGCCTACTCTTGACTCTTCTCAAGAGTTTCCTTTTGATTCGGGTGGAGAGGATTGGGTAGAAGTTGAAACAAAAAAAAAAGGTAACCTTTCTTTGTGCCATTTCACAGGAAGCTAAAGTGGGTTGCAAAGGTTCCAACACTTTGAGGCTCATGGGAAAGATTAGGGGAAGATCCATTCATATACTTGTTGATTTGGGGAGCACACATAGTTTTGTGAACTCCAAACCAATAAATTCTTTGAAACTATTCCTAATAGAGATGATGAAGCCTCTTAAAGTGGAGGTTGCAAATGGACAGCATGAGCTAAGCAAGAGTTGGATTGCAACAAGGATTTCTTTGTCTTCCAAATATGCCTATGATGCCTATTTGGTTGTGCTAGATATGGGCCCCATTGATGTGAGTGGTGCTTGGATGTGATTGGTTGCACACTTTGGGTAGATTCTCAATGGATTTAAAGTGCCGCATGAAAATGTGATTTATGCATGAGGGCAAAGAGCTATTCTTGGATGGAATTTGCAACCATGCTTTAACCTTGGTGTCCATGAAGAAAATGAAGAGAGAGTTGAAGATTTTATGCATTGTTTACATGCTACAACTCACTTGTCAAGAAGAGGTCAATGGGCTGAAAATTCATGATAAAGAGATGGATTCCTTGTTGCAAGAATACAAAGATGTGTTTGAAGCACCCAAATGCTTGCCACCTACTAGAGAAGTAGATCATTCCATAGAGCTTGATGAGAAGGATGCAAAACTAGTCAATAAGCCTCCTTATAGGCTTTTGAAGGTTGAGCGGGAACAAGTGGAAGAGCTTTTGGAAATGGGATTCATACAACCAAGCCAATCACCTTTCGCCTCGCCGGTTTTGTTGGTGAAGAAGAAGGATGTCTTATAGAATGTGCATTGATTGTAGGGATCTCAACAAGATCACTATAAAGAATAGATATCCCATTCCAAGGATTGATGATTTACTTGATGAATTGAAAGGAGCAATACACTTCTCCAAGATAGATCTCAAGTCTGAGTATCATCAAATAAGGATGAAAGATGGTGATGAGTTTAAGACAACATTCCGGATTGAACGAGGTCTATTTAAATTCATGGTTATGCCTTTTAGATTATCAAATGCCCCAGCCACATTTCAAGCTCTCATGAACAAAGTTTTGAAGCCATTCCTCTACAAATCAGTTTTGGTCTTCTTTGATGACATACTTGTGTATAGAAAGTTAAGGGAAGAGTACTTGATGCATGTGGAGCAAGTGTTGAAGGTATTGAAGGAGCACATGTTGTTTGCCAAGCAAAGCAAGTGCACCTTTATGTCACAAGAAGTGGAATACTTGGGTCACATTGTGAGTAATGATGGCATTAAGATGGATCCCAAGAAGGTGAAATGTGTGAAAGAGTGGCCTACACCATCGAACACTACTCAATTTTGAGGGGACTATTTGGATTATCATCCTTCTATCGTAGGTTTATATGCCATGCTTCTCACATGGCAACCACACTTGTTGCCGATAGGCTTGAGAAGGAAGCAATTTTTAAGGATGATGTGCTGATAAGAGCTTTCCAGAGCTCCATCAAGCACTCATTTCATCTCGAATATTGGTTTGCCTTGATTTTTCTAAGCCTTTCACTATACGGACTGATGCAAGTGGAAGAGGAATTGGTTCCATGCTATATCAAGAACATGGGGTATTTGCTTATGAGAGTAGAAAGCTCACCGAGAAGGAGAGGGATCTTCATGTGTATGATCAAGAAATGTTAACCATTTTGCATGCCATAAAGAAGTGGCATCACTGTTTGTATGGTGGGCATTTCAGAGAAAGGACTGATCATCGAGTACTCCAATTTTTCTTCACCCAACAAAACCTTTCTCCCAAGAAAAAGAGACGGCTTGCTACCTTGCAAAATTATGATTTCAAGATCTCTTACACTATGGGAAAGGATAATATTGTGGAAGATGCACTTTCTAGGATGTGGGCCTGCACTAAAATTGCTATTGTGGATGTGCATTATGATTGGATTCATGAGATACAAGAGGAGTATTTCTTGGATGACATGGCTGATCCAATGTTTCAGAAATTATAGCAAGGGTTATGTGATGAATATCCACATTTTGAGGTGTGCAATGGATTGCTTTGGTACAAAGGAAAAATCTATTTGGTTCCTCACCCATCCTTCAAGATGAAAATCCTACAAGAGATGCACTCTTCACCAATGGCGGGTTTTTTGGAAGTATTCAAGACTTATGATAAGATATGGAATAGTTTCTTTTGGAAGGACGTGCATGACTATGTGCAAAACTGTTTGCCTTGCTAACAAAACAAGGATCCAAATCAATTTTCGGGTGGATTGTTTGCAACCGTTTCCTATTCCGGAAGGAAAGTGGACCCACATAGCTATGGATTTCATCACCGGGATGCCCACTACTAAAAAGCAAGGGTGGAATAGCATCTATGTGGTGGTGGATAGGCTAACAAAGGCAGCTCATTTCATACCCATAAAGGTGTAATATACAGCTTCTATGGTGGCTCAACAATTTATGGAGCATGTGTTTAGATTGCATGGAAAGCCAAAGCAAGTGGTGAGTGATAGGGATGTCAAGTTCATGAGCCATTTTTGGAAAGAGCAATTCCCACCATTTTTGCATCTAAAAGAAATATTCTAATTACTCCATGTACATATTCACCTATGAATATGCATGGATATCACTGATATTAATTATTAAAATTGATTTCTATGCATTGAAAGATGCATAAAGGAAGTTTTTTTATTACAAAAGTGTAATTCTCATTAAATTTGATTTTTATGCATAGAAAGATGCAAAAAGGAATTTTTTTATTAAAAAAATATTATTCTCATCAAATTTGATTTTTATGCATAGAAAGATGCATAAAGGAATTTTTATTATTACAAAAGTGTTATTCTCATTAAGTTTGTTTTTTATGCATAGAAAGATGCATAAAGGAAATTTTTTAATTACATAAGTGTTATTCTCATTAAATTTGATTTGTATGCATAGAAAGATGCATAAAGATAATTTTTTTTATTACAAAAGTGTTATTCTTATTAAAATTGATTTTTATGCATACAAAGATGCATAAAGGAATTTTTTTTATTACAAAAGTGTTATTCTCATTAAATTTAATTTTAATGCGTAGAAAGATGCATAAAGGATTTTTTTTAAATTACAAAACATTTATTCTTATTAAATTTGATTTTTATACATAGAAAGATGCAAAAAGAAATTTTTTTAAATTACAAAAGTGTTATTCTTATTAAAACTAATTTTTATATATAAAAAGATGCATAAAGGATTTTTTTATCACAAAAGTGTTATTCTCATTAAATTTGATTTTTATGCATAGAAAGATGCATAAAGGAATTTTCTTTTGTTACAAAAGTGTTATTCGTATTAAAAAAAAAAATTTATGCATAGAAAGATGCATAAAGGAATTTTTTTAATTACAAAAGTGTTATTGTTATTAAATTTGATTTTTATGCATAGAAAGATGCATAAAGGAATTTGTTTTTTATTACAAAAGTGATATTCTTATTAAAATTGATTTTTATGCATAGAAAGATGCATAAAAGAAATTTTTTTATTACAAAAGTGTTATTCTCATTAAGTTTGATTTTTATGCATAGAAAGATTTATAAAGAAAATTTTTATTATTACAAAAGTGTTATTCTTATTAAATTTGATTTTTATGCATAAAAAGATGCATAAAGAAATTTTTATGCATAAAAAGATACATAAAGGAATTTTTTTAATTACAAAAGTGTTATTCTTATTAAATTTGATTTTTATGCATAGAAAGATGCATAAAGGAATTTTTATGCATAGAAAGATGCATAAAGGAATATTTTTTATTTACAAAAGTGTTATTCTTATTAAAATTGATTTTTATGCATAGAAAGATGCATAAGGAAATTTTCTATCATAAAAGCGTTATTCTTTCAAAAATTGATTTCTATGCATAAATAGATGCATAAAGAAATTCTTTTTATTTTAAAAGTGTTATTTCTATCAAATTTGATTGTATGCATAAAAGATTTTTTTAAATAAAAGTGTTATTCCCATTGAAGTTGATTTTTATGCATAAATAGATGCATAAAGAATTTTTATATCAAGATTAGAATTCTCTTAAATTCTATGTTTAAATTATATGAGTATTTGACAAATGAATAATTAAATACTCTAAGAGAGAAATTTCTATGGTTTTATATTCACACGTATTATAAAAAGAGAATTTAGGAAATCTATCGAGATTGAAATATTCACATAAATGATTAATCTATTCCTCATTGGAATTCGTAACTAATTTAGAAATCAGTTAAGTGAATATTCAAAGAAAGAAATTTAGTAAAATAGTAACTAAATTATCGAACCTTTTCGAGAAAGATAGATCTGGAAAAATCTTATCCGAGACTCAGACCTTGAATCAGACTATGACCAAGACCAAACTCTTTCGTCAGTTTCGAGGAAAGAAGGTGGGACCAGTTTAAAAAAATACACTCAAAACTCCGCCAAATCTGAAACTAAGTTTAAGACCCTTCAAATTGATATGTGGATCAAGGTTATAGAATTCGAGGAGTTCTGGTATGAAATTCAGAATTCCGATCAAGAAGTTGGGGATACTGATTCAAGAAATAATCCTTGTATTCAAAAGAAAATCAAACTAAAAACTTGCATAGAAATGAGATGTGATGATATGTTATGTGAATAGATGTGATGAGATGCGATGTGAATAAAATAGATGTGAATGAATGGATGAGATATAATGTGATGTGAATCAGATAGATGTGAATGAATGAATGGATGAGATGTAATGTGATATGAAACGGGATGTGAGTGAATGAGATGTTATGTCATGGAAATCGGGATGTGAATGAATGATATAGGATGTGAATGGATGTGAATGTGTATGTGAAGAATGGATATATGGATGTGTATGTGAAGAATGGATGTGAATGTGTATGTGAAGAATGGATATGGATGTGTATGTGAAGAATGGATGTGAATGTATATGCGAAGAATGGATGTGGATGAGTATGAGAAAGAATGGATGTGGATGTATGTGAAAGAATGGATGTGGATGTGTATGTGAAAGAATGTGATGATGTGATGAAAATAGATGCGATTGGACATGAATATATGTGGATGTAAAGTGATAGATATGAATGTATGGATAGATGTGAGTAATCGTACATGTGAACGATTGGATGGATGTGGATGAATGAGATGAGATGTGTATGAATGAGATATGATGTGGATAGAAGTGATGTGATATAACGTGGATAGAATGTATGTGATGGGATGGTTATGAGAATGAATGTGGTGGATATGAATGAATGTGATGTGATGGATGTAAATGGATGTGATGTAAATGACTGTGATGGATGTAAATGGATGTGATGTAAATGAATATGATGGACGTGAATAGATGTCATGTGATGTGAATCAGGATGTGAATGAATGAGATGTGATGTCATGTGAATCGGGATGTGAGTGAATGAGATGTGATGTAAATTGTGATAGATGTGATATGTGATGTGAATGAATATGATGAGATGAGATGTGGATATGGGTAGATACGAGTGATGAGATCTGATGTGGATAAATGAGAAAAGATGTGATGAGATGGAAAATGATGTCATGAGAATGAGAATACATATGAAATAAATGAGGATTGATGTGGAACAATGTGGAAAGAGGAGAGTTCGTTATAGAAACTGTATTTATGACCTGTTTTTAAATGACTGTTTTATGTCAAAAATGTTGGGGAAGCATTTTGATCGTCTTGTGAATGAGGTCGTGGTGGAGACCTATCTGATAAAGTTGCAACAGCTGACGGAGAATCAACGGAGGACGTCTCGCGTAGCAAGGTCTCAACCAAGGTCTTGACCAACCTCGGTTTGATTTAAACGATGAGCTTTCGGTACGGTGGATGAGGGACCAAGGAAGCAGCCTATGGGTGAAGCGCTAGGTGACCTGCGAAGAAGGATCCTAGAGGGTGCTGTCCATATGGTGCTCGGGCTCTGGGTCGTCGAAGATACCCACATGTACATCGTGGAAGATATTGGAAACAAGGAGTAAGAGTTGTTTTCTGAATTCGGGCATGGATCTGGTTGATTGACCTTGATGGTCCTCAAACGAATGAGTCCATGGCTCTTTTATATGGATCTGTTGGTTGATCTTGTTGATCTTCAACAAAGATTCCATTTTGATTTTTATAAATGAATATATTGCCGGGTACTATGAGCTAGGAACTATTGAAAAGGCCCCTGAGTGGACAGGTGATGAGCGTTTTGGTTTTGCCAATGATGCCATAAGTACACCGATGAAGGAAAAATTAGAAATTAGGATTCAACCGGATATTTTGGAAGATTATGATCAATAATATTATAGTTTTGTTAAATGATTGTTTTAAAGACACCTGAATCTGTGAAAAAAGCAATTTCATATTGGGTGTGTAAGTGGTGTGACTAGTTTTAAATTTGTATGAATATCCGGCTAGGGGCCGTGGGAACTCTTTTCCCTGGTACCCGGGACAAAACCTAACCAAATTCTTAAATGGATCCCATCACTACAGTGGTTGGGCAGTTGGCTAACCCATGGGACTCTACGCTGGACTGATGGATCCCTAAAATGAGACTTAATTCTATTATGGTACGTTAGATGAAGTAAATCCCAGATAAAAATTGTTCTATGGAAAAGAATCCATGGCTGTGCCTCTTAATGAGGAAAAAAGTGTTGCTCTCTATGATCTAAGTGTAATCTTTTCCTTGATATGACTATGGGACTCACGGGGTTCGGTCAGATCAGTTCAGTTAAATAAGGCTCTTGACTATGTTAGAGTAAAAATATCAACGGAGGAATCGCCTGTGTTTTCCAGGTGAGGGAAGTTTTTGGAGTTCGGTTTTGGAAGAACCAAGGGATTGATATACATGGGTGAGGCCTCGAGTGAGGAACCCTGCCCCGCGCAAGAAGTGCTACTTCCGCTGCTAGCATCCCTCAATTCATTGCGCGGTGGGGACAGGGATCTTTCAGAGCGAACCGGCTAAAGTGAATCAACTGAGAAGCCAAAAATGTCAAAAATTTATGAAGTAACAGTAAAAAGGTAAAAATGTGATAAAATTCATACAAAGTGATATTCAGACTGAAATTCATAATTTAGTAATTGGGTCTTCAGATGGAAGTACAGTAATTGCATGGAATCCCTGACTTGCTTGAGTCCTAGACATGATGGTATTTACCTTATAATTCCAAGGACCGTGATGACTACACGTATATACCGAGGGTATAACTACAGCTCTTTACTGGGCTGTATATACGATTAAATCTAAGACCTTGAAATTATAAGCAAAAATGCTATCCAGATGATGAATTCGAATGTGGTTGATATGATTTTAATGAGTTGAATTGGATTCTGATTGAAAAAATGATGATTCCTGAATTTGGGTTGAAAAGTGATAAGCGGAGCAAAACCACAATGAGGATGTTTGTAACTGGAATGACGATAATGACTTCAGCAAATCACATGAGATTAGTGGATTGTGCTGACAGATTGCTATTGTTAACACTTGACCCAGTGAATCAAGTTAAGGGATGACAAATAAAAAACCTGTATAATTGGAATTCCCATGGAGGAATGTTCAGATGGAAATTTCGGTCTAATGGACCATTATTGTGTTAAGGATATGAATGATATGATCTGAAAGAATTGTTATCTGATGATGAGTTCTATATAAGGGATCTTTATCCCAGGATTCTGTTGGGTTCACCAGACTATAAGGAACCCAGAATCAGTTGGATCTTAAGGGAAAGAGTTGTCCTCTAATTTTGGGAGATGAGAACATCTCGGGTTTTTTAAGTGGGGTAGGATGTAAGATTCCTCCCTCCAACTTTTGAGATGTGCAGGTATAAGAACCTCCCCTTCTGATCTTATAATTATTCCCCTCTCTAAAATAAAAGAAAGATCCTGTTTTCGCCTGGAGAGAGAAAATGTCTATAGAGGGAGGTAATTCAAATTTGAGATATTTTTGGATATAAAAATCCTCCTAGTGTCAAAAATGGTTTCCCCTGAAACAATAATTCAAAAAGAACTTTCCAATGTGCAATTGGAATTAATTGAAAATAGGTAGAAAGGACCTTAGCCTAAGGGTCCAGATTTTCAAAAAAATTTGGATTATGGTCCAATTAAGGTTCCTATGGACCAATAAGATTAATCCAAATGTAGGGAGGAGATAAATTGAAGAATAAAAGAAAAACCCCCCAAAAATGAGTAAATGCTCACATAAGATGAAGAGTGGACTAAGGACCAAAGAAAACAATTAAAAAATTGAATTTTGACACCTCAGTGTGGGGATCTCCCCTCATGAAGTAGGCACCTTTTTCTCATCATTACCCCCAATTTTTAATCAATAAAATGAGATATTTTCATCTCTCCCCTCTCCTATTTCAAAACTAGATCCAAAAAGTAAGCTGAACTGACTCAAAAATGGTCAAAAATTGACCAAACAGATCTCAAAAATTCTAGAATCTGTTTGCTTAGTTAGAGGCTCACTTTTTCCTATAAATAGAAGCCTCCCCCTTTTTAAAAGCTTAATGGTTTTTATTCATTGTTATTCTGCTCCTGTCCTGAGCCATCTACATTGAATTTGTTAATAATTGAATTGTTTTTGGCCTAATCCTCTCCAAAGTGAATTGGTGGCCACTCTTGCTTCAAACAAGAGTAGAACCCTCAATCCCTCAAGCCAAAGGAGAGCTTACAACCTCCATGTAAGCTAATTTTCTTAATGAAGAATCTATGGTTTTCTTAATTTTTATATTTTGCAGATGTTGAATTAAATTCTAATGCTATGCCTTTGATAAAAAGACCACCCCCTTCTCCTCTTTACATTCCAACCTTTCTCAATCCTAGAAAGATTAACTAAAGGATTAATTAAGCTCTTCTTATTGTTTACTCTCTTGAGTTTAGAAAATTGTGTAGATTAGAGTTCTATAAATCTAATTTGGGTTAATTTAAGTTAAATAAAGAATGATAAAAATGAGAAATGGTCAGCCATACAAAGGAGGCTATGGCAAAATTTTCCAAAATTTTGTGAAAAAAAAAGTTTATTTTTATGTTATTTCAAAAGAGTAAGTCCCACCATTTTTCCATCTAAAAGAAATATTCTAATTACTCCATGTATATATTCACCTATGAATATGCATGGATATCACTGATATTAATTATTAAAATTGATTTCTATGCATAGAAAGATGCATAAAAGATTTTTTTATTACAAAAGTGTTATTCTCATCATTAAATTTGATTTTTATGCATAGAAAGATGCATAAAGGAATTTTTTTAATTACAAAGTTATTCTCATTAAGTTTGATTTTTATAAATAGAAAGATGCATAAAAGAATTTTTTTATTACAAAAGTGTTATTCTCATTAAATTTGTTTTTTATGCATAGAAAGATGCATAAAGGAATTTGTTTTTATTACAAAAGTGTTATTCTTATTCAAATTAATTTTTATGCATAGAAAAATACATAAAGAAATTTTTTTTATTACAAAAGTATTTTTCTCATTAAATTTGATTTTTATGCATAGAAAGATGCATAAAGGATTTTTTTTAAAATAACAAAAGTGTTATTCTTATTAAATTTGATTTTTTTGCATAGAAAGATGCATAAATGAATTCTTTTTATATTATAAAAGTGTTATTCTTATTAAATTTGATTTTTATGCATAGAAAGATGCATAAAGGAAATTTTTTATTACAAAAGTGTTATTCTCATTAAATTTGATTTTTTTGCATAGAAAGATGCATAAAGGAATTTTTTTTTACAAAAGTGTTATTCTTATTAAATTTGATGTTTATGCATAGAAAGATGCATAAAGGAAATTTTTTAAATTACAAAAGTGTTATTCTTATTAAAATTGACTTTTATGCATAGAGATGGATAAAGAAATTTTTTTTATTACAAAAGTGTTATTCTCATTAAATTTGATTTTTATGCATAGAAAGATGCATAAAGGAATTTTCTTTTATTACAAAAGTGTTATTCTTATTAAATTTGATTTTTATGCATAGAAAGATTTTTATTACAAAAGTTTTATTCTTATTAAATTTGATTTTTATGCATAGAAAGATGCATAAAGGAATTTATTTTATGACAAAAGTGTTATTCTTATTAAATTTGATTTTTATGCATAGAAAGATGCATAAAGAATTTTTTTATTATAAAAGCATTATTCCTACAAAAATTGACTTTTAGGCATAAATAGATGCATAAAGAAATTCTATTTATTTTAAAAGTGTTATTCCTAACATACTTGATTTTATGCATAAATAGATGCATAAAAGGATTTTTTTTAAAAAGTGTTATTTCCATTGAAGTTGATTTTTATGCATCAAAAGATGCATAAAGAATTTTTATATCAAGATTAGAATTCTCTTAAATTCTATGAGTTTTTGATAAATGAATAATTAAATACTCTAAGAGAGAAATTTCTATCGTTTTATATTCACACAGATTGTAAAAAGAGAATTTCAGAAATCTATCAAGATTGAAATATTCAGATAAATGATTAATCTATTTCTCATTGGAATTTGTAACTAATTTAGAAATCAGTTAAGTGAATATTCAAAGAAAGAAATTTAGTAAAATAGTAACTGAATTATCGAACCTTTTCGAGAAAGAAAGATCCGAAAAAATCTTATCCGACTCAAACCTTGAATTAGACTATGACCAAGACCAAACTCTTTCGTCAGTTTCGAGGAAAGAAGGTGGGACCAGTTAAAAAAATACACTCAAAACTCCGCCAAAACTGAAACTAAGTTTGAGACCCTGCAAATTGATCTGTGGATCAAGGTTATAGAATTCAAGGAATTTTGGTATGAAATTCATAATTCCGATCAGTTGAAGAAGTTGTCATTTTTTCCATTTCTTCTTTTAGCTAATGGGTTTACCACCTTATCTTCTTGGAAAGCTATGGAACACACGTGCACTTGATACCCATAAAGAGCCTCAAAGAGAGATATCTCAATGCTTAAATGCTTACTAGAATTATGGTAAAATTTAGCAAGATGTAGGTCTTTTGGTGATCAAGGAGCCAATTATGTTAGAGAGATGTAGGATTCTTGGTGGCCAATAACCAAGCTTACAATAAGGTTTTCGGGTGAATGAGGGCCAATCGTATATAAGTGACTTTTCTCATCGTGAAGAATGGATATGGATATGGATGTGTATGTGAAGAATGGATGTGAATGTGTATGTGAAGAATGGATATAGATGTGTATGTGAAGAATGGATATGGATGTGTATGTGAAGAATGGATGTGAATGTGTATGTGAAGAATGGATGTGGATGAGTATGAGAAATAATGGATGTGGATGTATGTGAAAGAATGGATGTGGATGTGTATGTGAAAGAATGTGATGTGATGTGACATGAATATATGTGGATGTGAAGTGATAGATATGAATGTATGGATAGATGTGAGTAGTCGTACATGTGAACGATTGGATGGATGTGGATGAATGAGATGAGATGTGTATGAATGAGATATGATGTGGATAGAAGTGATGTGATGTAATGTGGATAGAATGTATGTGATGGGATGGTTCTGAGAATGAATGTGGTGGATATATGAATGAATGTAATGTGATGGATGTAAATGGATGTGATGTAAATGAATGTGATGTGATGTGATGTAAATGAATGTGATGGACGTGAATAGATGTCATGTGGTATGAATCAGGATGTGAATGAATGAGATGTGATGTCATGTGAATCGGGATGTGAGTGAATGAGATGTGATGTAAATTGGGATAAATGTGATATGTGATGTGAATGAATATGATGTGATGCGATGTGGATATGGGTGGATACGAGTGATGAGATCTGATGCGGATAAATGAGAAAAAATGTGATGCGATGGAAAATGATGTCATGAGAATGGGAATACATATGAAATAAATGAGGATTACCTGTAGCTGTAGAACCAAGTCTCGACTGCATGGGAGTACGCCGACAGCTCTACAAGACAGAAGGGCCTCCTGACGGCATGGGGGAGGGGGCATAGGCTATGTAGCCAACTGGGATGTGTTGACTCCATTGGGACAATCTCAAAAGGTGTGGGATTGGGGTGGTTTGGAGTCTGTATAGTGCCGACTCCTCGAGGGTGTTTAGAGTACCCGTCATGTAGCCGTATAACTCCCCAAGACTGGGAGGGTGCCCCAAAAGGTTATATAAGTCCCGAAAGATGGTCTCCCGAAGATCAGGTGAGCCTGAAGAGCTTCCTGGCCACATGATGAACTAGAAAAAAGAAAAAAAAAGATTACTGATGAACTGAGAAGATGAACTGAGAAGAGAAAAAGAAGAGAAAAAGAGAGAAAAAGAGAGAAAGAAAGAGAGTAGAAAAGGCATGCATAGCAGGGATAAAAGAGAGGAGAAAGGAGAGGAAAAGAGAGGAGAAAAAGAGGGGATAAAAGAGAGAAAAGGAGAGGAGAATAGAGGAAAAGAGAGGAGAAAAAAAGAGAGAAAAAGAGAGGAGATAAGAGAGAAAAAGAGAGACGAAAAGAGAAGGAAAGAGAGGATAAAAGAGAGAAGGAAAAAGAGGGAAAATATAGAGTGCAATCCATTTTTTCAATCATGCTTTCCCTTTCCATCATTCATGCAATCCCCTTCTTCAATCATGCAATCCCTTTCCATCATTCATGCAATCCCTTTCTTCATTCATGCAATCACTTATTTCCATTAAAGGAGAGGAAAAGAGAGGAGAAAAAGAGAGAAAAAGTGGGGATAAAAGAGAGGAGAAAGGAGAGGAAAGGAGTGGAGAAAGGAGAGGAAAAGAGAGGAGAAAAAGTGGGGATAAAAGAGAGGAGAAAGGAGAGGAAAATAGAGGAGAAAAAAAGACAGAAAAAGAGAGGAGAAAAACAATGTCTATCTTCGTGTATAACAGCGCGTCTCTAGACGCGGCTATTTGTTTCCAACACAGAAGAGTAGACGCGGACGCGCTCTTAGACGCGCTTTTAGACGCACTCTCAGATGCATCTATAGACGCACTCTGACAGAGACGGGCTATTCTAAAAACTCGAAAAGGACATGCGCCCGACACAAAAGCACAACAGTTGTACCAAAAACATTCGTTTTAAAGAGAGCAAAGGACGAATCCAAAGAGAGCAACTTTCAAAGAAGATCAACCCTAAAGAGACTTACCTTGGATAGAGGTATGGAAGCTTCTTGTCCTTCTTCAAAGCTGCTTCTCTTTCTTCTCTTCCTTGTTCACCCTTTGCTTCTCTTTCTTCTCTTCCTTGTTCACCCTCTTCCCTTGTGTGCTTGGAGATGATTGTGTAAGCCTGGAGATAAGTGTGGGTGCTTGAAGATAAGTGTGGATGCTAGGCTATGGATCTGTTAATAGCAAAGCAAGCCCATTAAAAGTATGTGAAGAAAAGCAAGCGCGCTAAAAGTAGGTTGAAAATCGCATCTATAGGCGCGTCTAATATCGCGTCTAAAACCGCGTCTGTTTTGTGTAGATACGCATCTATATACGCATCTAAATGCGCGTTTAATTGCGCGTTTACAACACGGTTTAGATGTGCCTATAGACGCGCACCACACAGAACAGACGCGGTATTAGACGCGATTAAATATTTGATACAAGAGCAATTTTTTTGGGTTGTTTATTTGTAGGATGTCTTCATCTTCAACAAGTAGCTCTAGTGAGGATGAACCCATGCATGTACTCCATTACCTCCCTCCCCCTCGCATCCATCACTATCCCGCCCCTATCCGTCACATCATAGCAGATCACTCCCTCCACCTCTCTCATCTCCTCCTCTTCCGAACTGTCTCCTCTAACTCTTCTCCCTCTATCTCCTCTCTCACCGCGTGCCCTACTACCTCCCCCACCTCCCCCACCAAAGCACCCGCCACATCCTCCACTCCCACTCTTCCTACTGCTGCGGGTGGAGTCACGACTGGGGGATTGTCTACGTGACGGTGGCTGTGAGCCCTGACGTGACGGTGGCTCTGAGGGAGCACGTGATGGTGGCTGTGAGCCCTGAGGTGATGGTGCTTGGGAGGGTGTGCGTGAGTGTGTCTGGGACGAGGTATGTCTCCTCGGTGGACGTGGAAGAGGAGAAGCTGCATGCCGTCTCGTCGGACTCGTAGGCACAGACGGCAGTGGAGTACCCTGGATACTCGTGGTAGGGGTATAGACACTAGGCATGGAAGGAGGGGGATGGACATACATGTACTCTGTAAGCTCAACTGGACCAGGATGGCGCCCAAAATGATTTAGCATCTCCATCAGCCAATTGCTGTACGCAAATGGATCGGATGAAGAACCTGGAATATCCATAAAGAATCTGCAAAAATAATCCTCATGTACATCATGGGCTGTCTCTTGACTCACACAAATATCCTCATTCAAGTCACCTATCAGCCTGCAAACCATAGAAACAAGAAACGCAGTCTCGTGTATACACCCGTCCAGAAACGCGTGTATACACCCGTCAAAAAACGCGTGTATACACTCGTCCAAAAACGCGTGTATATCCACGTGAACAGTCTGTGCAGACAAGATACACGCGTTTATACACGCGTTTCTACATGCGACCTGCGCAAAAAAATTTTTGAAAGCGACCGACCTCCGACAATGTGTCCTTATAAAAGGCCCACTGTCGCCCCTGTCAGAATCGTTCACCCAAAATCGCAACCACAGAAGCAAAAGGACGGAGACAAACCCAAAAAGCAAAGAGAAAATAGCATAAACAAATCTGAGGAAGGAGACAAGGCAAAGGACAAACTGACTCACCTCTGAAAAAGTGAGTCTTCTTTCTTGCTCGGTTTCCTCCCGTGTGTGCTCCTTCTCTGCTCCCTCCTTGCACTTAGGTTTTGTTTCTGTTGGAAGAGGCGAAAACGAAAGAGAACAGATATGTTAGTTCAAAATCTTTATTTGGGGAAGGCGGGCTATTTTTAGTTTAAACAGATCGTCGCGTTTATAAACGCGTGTATGTTCGCGTGTATGATAATTTAGCTGCGTTTATACACGCGTTTTGCAGGAATTACCCGCGTTAATACACGCAATTTTTAGGAAATAGCCACGTTAATATACGCAATTTTTAGGAAATAGCCGCGTTAATACACGCAATTTTTAGGAAATAGCCGCGTTAATACACGCGATTTTTATACTTACATTAAAAACATATTATGATTTTGTGTTTTCTGGTTTGTACATAGGATGTCATCAACCTCCTCAAGCAGTTCTGGGGAAGATGAGACAATGCGTCATCGTAATCGTGATGTGTGGTTGGGACAACGGATCAAATGTATGTGTAATCGATGTCAAGGATGCATTGTACGAGCACGTCGAATTACCTTGAATCACATCTCCATGTATGGAGAATGGAATCAAACAGGTTTAGAGGTGAGTAGATATAAATTGATGGTATTTAAATGACTCATGGTATCCAAATTAAATTAATAGAGTTGTAATATATAAACTCTAATTGAAGTAGGATGCAGTACCACACCCTAACATGGTGCCCTACGCGCGACGAGAGCACGCAAAGCGTCGACGAGATGATGCTGGAGCTTCGGGATCTATTGTCAGAGATGAGTGGGAAAGGGATGACAATAGCCCTGCACCCCACGAAGTTGTGGAAGAGAAAGTGTTTGATGATATGGTGCGGAATCTTCTTAAGGATGATCCCAAAGGTATGGACGACGATGATATGGAATAAGAGCATCTTTACAAGGCTTCATCGACACCGGTTTTTGAAGGGTGCACATTCTCTATTTTACGTGCTTCACTTGAACTACTCAATATACAAACAGTTTATGGATGGAGCAATGCAAGTCTTGACGCATTATTGAAGTAAGCATTCTAACTTACAAATTTGAATTAGTGGTTTAAGGTTTAGGATTTAAGACTAATTATAACTGATGATATTGGATGCAGGCTATTATCAAACATGCTTCCAAAGGGAAATAGACTACCCACCTCAAGAGACATAGCGAGGCGCTATGTGACATCTCTTGGAGGATTGGATTATGATCGCATACATGCATGCGTCAATGATTGCATTCTCTTTCGTGGGACGCATAAGGAGGCTCGACATTGTCCCACTTGTGGTGAAGCAAGGTATAGAACAGATATGAAGAGTTTTGATGTACCTCGTAAAGTCTTACGACACTCTCCTATAATTCCTCGCATCAAACACATGTTCAAGTGCAAATCCATAGCAGAGCTCATGTCATGGCATTCCTCACATCGATCGGATGATGGCATGTGGAGAATTCCCGCAGACACTCCTGCTTGGAAGCATATTGAAGATGAGTGGCCCAGCTTTAAAACAGAGCCCAGAAACTTGAGACTTGGCCTAGGTATGGATGGAGTGAATCCATTTGGTTTCAAAAGCACCGCATACAGCGTGTGGCCAGTTGTGTTGGTGAATTACAACCTTCCACCATCAATGGCGATCAAGAAGGGACATCTTATGTTATCCCTTCTAATTCCAGGGAAACATAAAGTCAAGCATATGGATGTTTATCTTGAACCGTTGATTGATGAGTTGGAGGAACTATGGAGAGGTGTTGCGGTGGTGGACATTAGTAGGCCTCCCTCCTCTCGACACTTCGACTTAAAAGCACTGTTGATGTGGACAATGCATGACTTTCCAGGATACAGCGATTGTTCTGGTAAGAATTCTAATTACCTCCCTACTCTAATACTATTGGCTATATATATTAATTATAAATATTGACTTTATTATTCTAACTTTTATTTATATTTTAACAGGTTTGAAAACATCGGGTAAACATGCATGTCCTGTTTGTGGCCCTTCGTTAGTACATGAGTATGCTGACGGTTTGTGTAAGACCATATTCGATAATCATCATCGATTTCTCCCCTCAAATCATCCTAAATATGTTGCTAGTAAGAGTAACATTTCTCCAAACTGAATCTGGAAAATTCTAAAAATCAGTTGGTCTTGGTTAGAGCCTCCCTCTCCTATAAATAGAGCCTGAAGCCCTTTGTAAAAAAATCAGAGAATTATACTATGCTAGAATTATGCTGAAATAATGATAATTTTTACTATTAAAATTCTCTCCAAATTGAAGAAATTGGAGCTTCCCTCCTTCTTCAATCTCCATTGGTGGCTCGATCAGCATACCAAACCAATTGATTGATTGGGGGCCTCTACCGTGATCAAAGAATCAAGCAATTTGTAAGGTAAAGTGTGAGTTTTGATCTTTTTCCATAATTTCTCAATGTTTCTCTCTTCTCAACCCCTCTCAAGCTTGAGGAGCTTAATTGGAATGGCTTTCTAATACTATTAAAGTTAATTGATGAATGGAAGTAAGAAAATACATAAATTCCCATGTATGCTTAATTTTTATGGTTTTTTTTATGATTTTTGTCTTCTCTAAATTAAATATGATGTTATGCCTCATTGAAAAAAGGCATTCCCCTCTCTTTTTTAGTAAATCCAACCATTCTTTCTCCTAGATGAATGATTAATGGATAAAATCAAGTTTTTCATAATGTTTCACTTTGATAAGTAGAAAATGTTTACATTAGAATGATTTAAATACTCTTGGTGAACTTCCAATTAATTTTAGAGAATTAAAAATTAAAAAATGGTCAACCATACAAAGGAGGTTATGGCAAAATTTTCTAAAATTGTGAAAAATAAGTTTTAATTTTTTTTATTCAAAAAGAGTAATTCCCATCCTATATGTATTCTTAAAGTGTTAATTTTCATCCTAGGTATAAGAAAATGCATACTAAAAATATTTATTAAAAAAGTGTTACTTTCTTTAGAATTAAATTCCATGCATAGAAGGAAGCATATTGAAATTGTCATTTTGATTATAAAAGTGTTATTTTTATCATAAATAATTTTTATGCATAAATAGATGCATAAAAGAAATTCTTTATATTAAAAGAGTGATTTTTATTATAAATGATTTGTATGCATAAAAGATATTTTTTTATATTAAAAGTGTGATTTTTATCATAAATATTTTTTATGCATAAATAGATGCATAAAAGAAATTCTTTTATATTAAAAGAGTGATTTTTATCATAAATGATTTGTATGCATAAAAGATATTTTTTTATATTAAAAGTGTGATTTTCATTATAAATGATTTATATGCATAAATAGATGCATAAAAGAAATTCTTTTATAATAAAAGAGTGATTTTTATTATAAATGATTTGTATGCATAAAAGATATTTTTTATATATTAAAAGTGTGATTTTCATCATAAATGGATTATTCTATGCATAAATTAGATGCATAAGAGAAATTCTTTTATTCTAAAAGTGTAATTCCTACTAACTTGGATTTGTGCATGGAAAGATGCATAAAGAATTTACTTTAATCCAAAAGTGTTATTCTCATCAATTTTGATTTTATGCATAAATAGATGTATAAAGAATTTTATTTTTAATTCAAGAGAGTTATTTTCATTAATTTTGATTTTATGCATAGAAAGATGCATAAAGAATTTTATTTTTAATTCAAAAGAGTTATTCTTATCAATATTGATTTTATGCATAGAAAGATGTACAAAAGATTTATTTTTATTTCGAAAGTATTATTTTCATTGAAATTAAATTTATGCATAGTTAGATGCATAGAAGATTTATTTTTATTTTGAAAGTGTTATTCTCGTTAAAATGGAATTTATGCATAGTAAAATGCATAAAAGATTTATTTTTATTTTGAAAGTGTTATTCTCGTTAAAATGAAATTTATGCATAGTAAAATGCATAAAAGATTTATTTTTATTTTGAAAGTGTTATTCTCGTTAAAATGGAATTTATGCATAGTTAAATGCATAAAAGGTTTGTTTTTAATTCGAAAGTGTTATTTTCCTTAAAATTGCACTTATGCCTAAATAGATGCATAAAAGGATTTTTATAAAAGTGTTATTCCTACTAAAGTTATCTTTATGCCTAATTAGATGCATAAAGAATCTTTATATTAAAAAAAAAGAATTCTCTTACATTCAATAAATAGATGTGATGAGATGTGATAGGAATCCCATAGACGTAAATGGATGGATGGAAGTGATATGAATCAAATAAATGTAAATGGATGAATGTATGAGGATGTTTGTGAATGTGAATGTGGTATGTGGATATGGATGTATGAATGAGGATGTGGATGTGGATGTATGAATATGGAAGTGGAAATGGATATGTGGATGTATAAATGTGGATGTGGATGTGGATGTATGAATGTGGAATGTGGATATGGATGTATGAATGTGGAATGTGGATATGGATGTATAAATGTGGAATGTGGATATGGATGTATGGATGTGGATGTATGAATGTGGAATGTGGATATGGATGTATGAATGTGGAATGTGGATATGGATGTATAAATGTGGAATGTGGATATGGATGTATGGATGTGGATGTGGATGTGGATGTATGAATGTGGATATGGATGTGTATGTATGAATGTGGAATGTGGATATGGATGTATGGATGTGAATGTGGATGTGGATGTATGAATGTGGAATGTGGATATGGATGTAAATATGGAATGTGGATGTGGATGTATGAATGTGGATGTGGATATGGATGTATGAATGTGGATGTGAAAATGGATGTATGGATGTGGATGTAGATGTGGAAATGAATGTATGGATGTGGATGTGGATATGGATGTATGAATGTGGATGTGGATGTATGGATGTATATGTATGAATGCGGATGTGGAATTGGATGTATGGATGCGGATGTACGAATGTGGATGTGTATGTGGAATAATGAATGCGAATGTGTATGTGAAATGATGAGACGTCGATATGAGTGAATGGATGAGATGTGATGACATGTGAATTGGGACATGAATAAATGATATGTGATGTGAATGAATCTGACGTGATGAGATGGAAAATGATGTGATTGGATGAGAATGAGTACACATATGAATGGAATGTGGAATAAGTAATGTGGACTGATGAGGGATAATGTGGAAAGACGAGAGTTCATTATAGAAACTGTCTTTGTGACCTGTTTGTAAATGACTGTTTTATGTCAAGAATGCTGGGGAAGCATTTTGACCATCTTGTGATTAAGGTCGTGGAGACCTAACTGATAAAGTTGCAATAGCTGACGGAGAGTCAACCGAGGACGTCTCGCATAGCATGGTCGACCAAGGTCTTGACCAGCCTTGGTTCGATTTAAATGGTGAGCTTCCGGTACGGTGGATGAGGGACCAGGGAAGCGGCCTATGAGTGAAGCGCTAGGTGACCTGTGAAGGATCCTAGAGGGTGCTGACCATACGGTGCTCGGGCTCTGGGTCGTGGAAGATACCCACACGTGCGCCGTGTAAGATATTGAATCAAGGAGTAAGAGTTGTTTTCTGAAACCGGGCATGGATCTGGTTGATTGACCTTGCTAGTCCTCAATGGATGAGTCCATGGCTCTTTTATATGGATCTGTTGGTTGATCTTGCTGATCTTCAACGGAGATTCCATCTTGATTTTTATAAGTGATTATATTGCCGGGTACTATGAGCTAGGAACTATTGAAAAGACCCCTAAGTGGACAGGTGGTGAGTGTTTTGGTTGCCAATGATGCCATAGATACTCCGATGAAGGAATGATTGGAAATTAAGATTCAACCGGATATTTTCGAGGATTGTGATTAGTGATACAATGGTTTCATTAAAGGATTATTTTAAAGATAGCTGATGCTGAGAAAAAAGGCAATTTCATATTGGGTGTGTAAGTGGTGTGACTAGTTTTATGTTTGTAAGTGGTGTGACTAGTTTTATGTTTGAACATCCGGCTAGGGGGCCTGGCAACTCTTTTCCCTGGTACCCGGGACAAAACCTAACCAAATTCCTAATTGGATCCCATTACTACAATGGTTGGGCGGTTGGCTAACCCATGGGATTGGATGGGGTTAGGCTGGACTGATGGATTCGTAAAATGAGACTCAATTTCTATTGTAGCATGCTAGATGAAGTAAATCCCGACGGATAGTAATTGTTCTATGGAAAAAGGAATCAACGGTTGTGCCTCTCGATGGGGAAAAAAGCGTTGATCTCTATGATCCAAGTGCAAGTTTCTTCCTTGATCTGACCAAGTGACTTTAGGTTCGGTTGGATCAGTTTGGTCAGTAATGACCGTGATTACGTTAGAGTAAAATTTTATCATGGAGGAATCTCTTGTTCTTTCCGGGCAAGGGAAGTTTTTCTAAGTTCGATTTTGGAAGAACCGAGGAATTAGTGACCTGTCCGGATATCCATGGGCGAGGCCCCGAGTGTAGGACCCTGCCCCGTGCAAGATGTGCTACTTCCGCTGCTAGCACCCCTGAAATTGTAGCCCGGTGGGGACGGGGATCATACATACAAAGTGGACAGTTCTATCAGGCTAAAAACCCTAATTCAAGTGGTTGGTTTGGACACCATCTCTCAAGGTACAAAGTGGACAGTTCTATCAAGCTAAAAACCCTAATTCAGTGAAAAATGGGGTGGACTGAATTGAAGGTGTTTACATAGCTTAAGAACACTACTAAAAAGCTTCCCAATGAGCCAAAAAGTTCCCAATTCCATGACCGTTTGGATGGTCAAACCCTCATAGTTTACTTTCAACTAAAATTCAAAATAGAGAGGTATAGGTGTGCCCAAAGTGGTGATCTAGGGTGATAGAAGTGTTCATCTCATCAACACAAACATGGAAAACTAAAGAAATCCCAATTTGGTTACCGTTTGCTATATTAATCACTTGGGAGCATGGGAAACCTTGGAAGGCCATCAAGATCTTAAGCACAAGTTCTCGTTGTTGGAAGACAACCAAGCTCATGATGATGCCAATGAAGTTGTTCGTGATGATATGGTATAGGTGGGTGATGCTCCATTGAGTGAGAATCCACATTCCAATGTTGAACATGGGCAATGTTCAAGGGCTATGCAACAAGATAGAGTACCTCTTCATGACATTAGTGGGCAAATAGTCAATGAAGGAATGCCAGCACACACTAATGGACATGATCAAATATCATTGGGTAACATTACTTTGGATATGTTAAGGATTTCCCTCACCGATGCAATTAAAGATGCTCAAAGGGATGCTAAAAAAGAGGTGCTCTACATTAGTAGTGAGATTGTGTGGCAAGGAAATGGGAATTCCAAGTTGATGCATCAAATGGTGGACAAGTTGGATGAAAGGTTTGCAACTCTTGAAAACCAGATTTTAGGTGTACAAAGAGGTGTGGACAGGTTTGAGCATGCATCGAATCCACATGGGAATCTTGGTGGTATGCAAGGAAAAATTCCAATATGCCTTCAAAAGACCATCAAAGTGGACATGTTCTGGGTTCTAGGTTGGGGATGAAGCCCATAGTTTTGGATCCCATGGAAGGCTCTTTAAGAGATGTTTACAATGTTAGTGGGAGATGGGATATACCACACAATACCCTTGGTTTCTCTACATTGGAATCACCAAGACCCAAAGATGTGAAAGACAAGATTACACTTCCCAAGTTCAAAAGGGGTGAACACAACCACCAAGGAATTGGAAGAATGGACTAGCAAGATGGAGATGTACTTTGCATTGTATCCCCATGATGAAGAAGACAAAGTATAATTTGTTGTGTTGCATTTGGAAGATTATGCCCATACATGGTGACGGTTTACTCAACATGAAGGCTTGCATTTTGAGACTTGGGAAGCATTCAAAGATGCCATGTTTCAAAACTTCACTTCTCCATTAAAACCGGCTCAATTGGTGGGATAATCGTATGACTTGGAGAAAAAGGGAAGTTCCGTCGAGGAATATATCAACCAATTTAGGAAGCTTTCCATGTTTGTTGGAGGAATGAATGAATACAACAAAATGGTGAAGTACATACTTGGATTGCAGTCCTCACTTGGAGCTGATGTGAAGACTCAAAGACCTCAAACTTTGCAAGATGCCATGTATTATGTGGAGGTATTTTATTCTAAGTATAAGGGGAATGTTGCAAATAGATGAGATGCAGGAGCAGCTAAGCCATCTACTTTAAGCCCAAATGCAGTAAAATGGTCAACTTCTACCTGTTCAACACCATATGTAACTCATGCAAGCTTCACTCCAACTTCTACTCCCATACAACTATATTCTAGTGTGTATGGACAACTAAGTAATGTGAAATGGAGTGGTTTTAATGCTAAACCACCTCTCAAGAGTGATGCCAAATCTTCTTCCCTTCAAGGCAAAGTGATTAAGCAATTGTCACAAGCAGAGATGGAGGACAAGAGGAAGAAAGGGGTTTGCTTCCTTTGCAATGAGAAATGGAGTCCTGAGCATAAAAAGGATTGCAAGGCAAAGAAGGTGACAACTAACATGATCTTTGAGGTGGTTGAAGATGAAGAGGTACCATTGGATTATGTGGATGAGGCTGAATTTCAAGATTATGCAACTGAGGTGATAGAAGAGCCTACTCTTGACCCTTCTCAAGAGTTTCCTTTTGATTTGGGTGGAGAGAATTGGGTAGAAGTTGAAACAAAAAAGAAAACAATCTTTCTTTATACCATTTCACAAGAAGCTAAAGCGGGTTGCAAAGGTTCCAACACTTTGAGGCTTATGGGAAAGATTGGGGGAAGATCCATTCATATACTTGTTGATTTGGGGAGAGGAAACAAGATCTTTCTTTTATTTTAGAGGGGGGAATAATTATAAGATGAGAAGGGGAGGTTCTTATACCTGCACATCTCAAAAGCTAGAGGGAGGAATCTTACATCCTACCCCACTTAAAAAACCCGAGATGTTCTCAGCTCCCAAAATTAGAGGACAACCTTATCCAACTGATTCTGGGTTCCTTATAGTCTGGTATGCCCAACAGAATCCTGGGATAAAGATCCCTTATATAGAACTCATCATCAATAGGATAACAATTCTTTCAGATCATATCATTCATATCCTTAATACAATAATGGTCCATTAGACCGAAATTTCCATTTGAACATTCCTCCATGGGAATTCCAATTATACAAGTTTTTAATTTGTCATCCCTTAACTTGATCCACTGTGTTAAGTGTTAACAGTAGCAATCTGTCAGCACAATCCACTAATCTCATAGTGATTTGCTGAAGTCATTATCATCATTCCAGTTACGAACATCCTCATTGTGGTTTTGCTCAGCTTATCACTTTTCAACCAAAATTCAGGAATCATCATTTTTTCAATCAGAATCCAATTCAACTCATCAATTCTCAACCAGAATTTTTATTATATCAACCACATTCAAATTCATCATCTGGATAGCAATCATCATTTTTCAATTAGAATACAATTCAACTAATCAGTTCTCAACCAGAATTTTAAAATCATATCAACCACATTCGAATTCATCATCTGGATAGCATTTTTGCTTATAATTTCAAGGTCTTAGATTTACTTGCATATACAGCCAGTAAAGAGCTGAAGCTATACCCTCGATATATACGGGTAGTCATCACGGTCCTTGGAATTATAAGGTAAATACCATCATGTCTAGGCCTCAAGAAAGTCAGGGATTCCATGCAATTGCCGTACTTCCATCTAAAGATCCAATTACTAAATTATGAATTTCAGTCTGAATATCAATTTGTATGTGAATTTCATCACACATTTTTAACTTTTTACTGTTACTTCATAAATTTTTAATATTTTTGGCTTCTCAGTTGATTCACTTTAGCCAATTCGCTTTGATACCAACTGAAAGATTCTTGTCCCCACCGCGCAATGAATTGAGGGGTGCTAGCGGAAGTAGCACTTCTTACGCGGGGCAGGGTCCCTCTCACTCGGGGCCTCGCGCACGTATATCCGTACAAGAGACTAATCCCTCAGTTCTTCCAAAACCAAACTCGAAAAACTTCCCTCACTCGGAAAACACGGGCGATTCTTCCATTGATATTTTTACTCTAACATAGTCAAGAGCCTTAACTAACTTAACTGAACTGAACTGACCGAACCCGTGAGTCCCATAGTCAGATCAAGGAAAAGATTGCACTTGGATCATAGAGACCAACGCTTTTTTCCTCATTGTTGAGAGGCACAGCCGTTGATTCTTTTTCATAGAACAATTTTTATCTGGGATTTACTTCATCTAACATACCATAACAGAATTGAGTCTCATTTTAGGGATCTATCAATCCAGCCTACAATCTTGTGGGTTAGCCAACCGCCCAACCACTGTAGTGATGGAATCCATTTAAGAATTTGGTTAGGTTTTGTCCCGGGTACCAGGGAAAAGAGTTCCCAGGCCCCCTAGCTGGATATTCATACAAATTTAAAACTAGTCACACCACTTACCAATATGAAATTGCATTTTTCACAGATTCAGCTGTCTTTAAAATAATCATTTAAAGAAACTATAGTATCATTGATCATAATCTTCTAAAATATCCGGTTGAATCCTAATTTCTGATTTTTCCTTCATCGGTGTAGTGATGGCATCATTGGCAACTAGAACGCTCACCACCTATCCACTCAGGGGCCTTTTCAATAGTTCCTAGCTCATAATACCCGGCAATATATTCATTTATAAAAATCAAAATGGAATCTCTGTTGAAGATCAGCAAGATCAACCAACAGATCCATATAAAAGAGCCATGGACTCATCCGTTGAGGACCATCAAGGTCAATCAACCAGATCCATGCCCGAATTCAGAAAACAACTCTTACTCCTTGTTCCAATATCTTCCACGATGTACGTGTGGGTATCTTCGGGGACCTAGAGCTCGAGCATCGTATGGTCATCAGCACCCTCTAGGATCCAACGCAGGTCACCTAGCGCTTCACTCACAGGCCGCTTCCTTGGTCCCTCATCCACCGTACCGAAAGCTCATCATTTACATCAAACCGAGGCTGGTCAAGACCTCGGTCAAAACCTTGCTACACGAGACGTCCTCCGTTGACTCTCTGTCAGCTGTTGCAACTTTATCAGATAGGTCTCCACCACGACCTCATTCACAAGACAGTCAAAATGCTTCCCCAATATTTTTGACATAAAATAGTCATTTAAAAAAAGGCCATAAATACAGTTTTTATAACGAACTCTCGTCTTTCCACATTGTTCCACATCAATCCTCATTTATTTCATATGTATTCCCATTCTCATGACATCATTTTCCATCTCATCACATCTTTTCTCATTTATCCACATCAGATCTCATCACTCGTATCTATCCATATCCACATCTCATCTCATCATATTCATTCACATCACATATCACATCTATCGCAATTTACATCACATCTCATTCACTCACATCCCAATTCACATGACATCACATCTCATTCATTCACATCTCGATTCACATCACATGACATCTATTCATGTCCATCACATTCATTTACATCCATCACATCACATTCATTCATATCCACCACATTCATTCTCATAACCATCCCATCACATACATTCTATCCACATTATATCACATCACTTCTATCCACATCATATCTCATTCATACACATCTCATCTCATTCATCCATATCCATCCAATCGTTCACATGTACGATTACTCACATCTATCCATACATTCATATCTATCACTTCACATCCATATATATTCATGTCACATCACATCACATACACATCCACATCCATTCTTTCACATACATCCACATCCATTCTTTCACATACTCATCCACATCCATTTTTCACATACACATTCACATCCATTCTTCACATACACATCCATATCCATTCTTCACATACACATTCACATGCATTCTTCACATACACATCCATATCCATTCTTCACATACACATTCACATCCATTCACATCCCATATCATTCATTTACATCCCGATTCCCATGACATAACATCTCATTCACTCACATCCTGTTTCATATCACATTACATCTCATCCATTCATTCATTCACATCTTTCTGATTCACATCACATTACATCTCATCCATTCATTCACATCTATTTTATTCACATCGCATCTCATCACATCTATTCACATCACATATCATCACATCTCATTTCTATGCAAGGTTTTAGTTTGATTTTCTTTTAAATACAAGGAGTATTTCTTGAATCAGTATCCCCAACTTCTTGATCGGAATTCTAAATCTCATACTAGAATTCCTCGAATTCTATAACCTTGATCCACAGATCAATTTGAAGGGTCTTAAACTTACTTTCAGATTTGGCGGAGTTTTGAGTGTATTTTTTAAAGTGGTCCCACCTTCTTTCCTCAAAACTGACAAAAGAGTTTGGTCTTGACCATAGTCTGATTCAAGGTTCGAGTCGGATAAGATTTTTCCAGATCTATCTTTCTCGAAAAGGTTCGATAATTTAGTAACTATTTTACTAAATTTCTTTCTTTGAATATTCACTTAACTAATTTCTAGATTAGTTACGAGTTCCAATGAGGAATAGATTAATCATTTATGTGAATATTTCGATCTCGATAGATTTTCTAAATTCTCTTTTTATAATACGTGTGAATATAAAACCATAGAAATTTTCCTCTTAGAGTATTTAATTTTTCATTTATCAAATACTCATAGAATTTAAACATAAAATTTAAGAGAATTCTAATCTTAATATAAAAATTCTTTATCCATCTATTTATGCATAAAAATCAACTTCAATGAGAATAACACTTTTATTTAAAAAATTCTTTAATGCGAAAAAACAAATTTGATAGGAATAACACTTTTCAAATAAAAAGAATTTCTTTATGCATCTGTTTATGCATAAAAATCAATTTTTGTAAGAATAAGGCTTTTATAATAAAAATTTTCTTTATGCATTTTTCTATGCATAAAAATCAATTTTAATAAGAATAACACTTTTGTAAATAAAAAAAATTCCTTTATGCATCTTTCTATGCATAAAAATCAAATTTAATAAGAAAAATACTTTTTTATAAAAAAAACCTTTATGCACCACTTGATGGCTAGTTAGGACCACCGTAAGACATCTTTTTAAGGCTTCCAAAGACCCTTGAGAGATCTTGAGCGGATTGGGACTGAATTGCACTTCTTTACCCACTGTAGAGTGCAGGAAAATCACAAACATTTTGCCATAGTATCCCCACAATTTGGCCCAAATCTCAATCAAAATGCATAAGCACTTGCCCAATATGCACTCATGATATCATGCCCCAAATGGTCATCATAAAAAGCATATACTTGCTCATGTAACCCTTATGCTTTGACCACTATCAAACATCCATGGCATGCCCTTGGAATCAAGTGACAATTGGCTTCCATATCCTCAACATGCTTGCAATATAGTCGAGTGTGTGTCAAAGAAGAGTTTTATGCTTGCCAATCTCTCCGCCAACCCTTCCCACCCTTGTACCTAGTCCGATTCTAGCCACAAGATGGGGCCAAGTCTTCACATCCAAGTACCTGATTCCCCTCCTTGTTGCCACTTTACCAAAAGCACTGACGATAAGAAGAGTTCATGCCATGCTCCCCCTAGGCCTCGCCTCCAATGCTTGAGGTACCCTCACAAGCATACTAGTTACTATGAATTGAAGTGGGATACAAGTGAAGTGTATGTGGATACAGCTTCAAAAGGATAAGGTAGGAGCACTTACAATATTTTTAGCATGACTCATGCTATTTCATTTCATCATTACTAAGAGCATGTACTCATGCTTCCCCATTCATCCAAAGTGGCTCCGTCACACCAATCACCACAAAAACAACATCCACATAGCATCCAACATCATGTGATTCACAAGCACAACTCACGCTGATTTGCATCACTTCAACCCCTTTGCCTTTACTCCATAGCCCTCATCAATGAACGAAACAATCAACCAAATGGCAAGTAGACTCCAATGGTTCAATGAACACCAAAAGAGTGATGGTTGCTTAAAGAAAGAGCTCATGTGATGCATTCCAACATCCCTTCAATGGGGGATGTAGTGGCCATGCAAAAACTTCCCCATGTCATGAGTATTCCACCATTGCAATTAGCATGCAAGTGTTTGAAAGCATGCAAGTGTTTGAAGCATTGACAATCAAAGAATTCAATCTATGGTTTCAAATAGCTTGAGGAGAGATTTTCAAAAAGCCTAGAGCCATAGTGTTTGAAGCATTGACAATCAAAGAATTCAATCTATGGTTTCAAATAGCTTGAGGAGAGGTTTTCAAAAAGCCTAGAGCCATAGTGATCAAAAAGCTGGAAATACCTTCATGATGCAATGCTTTCTTCAATGGTGTTCAAAGGTATAAGAAATCTTAGTCCATGATGGTTTCTTGATGGTTGATCCACATCATGTGACATTGCAGCTTGAGACACCTTTCTTCACGGCCTCTTCACACATCCACTTCAGTAGAAAATGCTGATTACATGAAATCTTTGTTGTCAAGCTTAGGCTTGGCTATGTTATGCCAAGCTTAAGCAAGCTTAGTCTTGCTCCAACGCATGAAAACACAGCAATTGAAACCCTGATAATCCACACTTAAGCTTTGCAATACATAAAACAAGCTTAAGAAAGCTTAAGCTTGCATCAACGGACATGGAAATGCAGTTACGTGGCTCAACAACTCTAGCCATCAACGCGTGATTCACTGCCTTAATCTACAAAAGAAAATAGCAAAAATGACAGCTTCTATGGCTTGCGTTAAACTTGCATTAGCTTAGGCCCAACTTAAACAATCATAAGCTTTATACCCTTAATCAGACAAAACGACAATGCTACCTCTTCAAAATAGCGCAGAACATAGCTTAGGGTTTCTCCATGTACAAAAGTCGTGAAGCTCCATTGAAAGGTTCATTGGAAAGGCCCTGAAATGCATTATCAAAACCCTAATTCAATGATGCTCAATGGCAAGAAGTTGAAACCCTATTTTCCCTCATAATCAAGCATGTGGAGATGAAGGAAGAAACATAAATATTTTGGATTAAGGCCACTAATCATGATTAATTCAAAAATTTTCCAATTTTGGTCCTGTCCCTAAAATTTTGGAGTAGTTACCCCAATTTTTGGTCCACAGAGACCCATAGCCTCCCAAAACATTAAATAAATATAAAATCCAAGAGAATTCCAGCATTCCACACTCCCCATTCTCCATTTCTTGATCAAGAAATCAATCAAAATCAAGAAAATTAAGAAAATTTCCAAGAAACTCCAAGAAAATGCATAAATTTTAAAAAAAATTAGAAATCTTGGATCAAAGACAAGACTCTAATATTACTATAATGATGGGGAAAGGAAGAGAGAAAGATTGCACTCATAATGGAGTACTACATGCACTAAAGGGAGTACCATCGTAGCCATAGAAGCATGGAGCTCCAAGAAGTATGATTCATTAGTCAAAAGTGTGTTATGATCCGAGTTACAATATTCACTTATATATTTTCCCACCATTTCACATTCATTAATGTTGGGTCTCATACTTGACCCATGCCCATGAACCTCTCCTTATGATGTACAAACTCAAACCCCTTTCATTACATAAAACTTTTGGTTATAATTCATGATCTTAAGCTATGGTGACCACTACCTACTAGGCAGAAGGTTTATGTGTACTACTACATATCATAAGAGCTTAAAGTGGATTTTTACTCAACATGAGATAAAGGTATTGAGTAGAGATCTTATTAGAATTTGACTTTGAAATCAAATACAGACATGGAAAAGATAATGTAGTTGCAGATGCATTGACTAGGAAGTTCTTTGTGAGCTAGAATCTCCATGCCAAGAAACCCTTTAATTATAGAAGTGAAGGACAAAGTAGCCTTGGACGAGTACTTTGGGCATATTTTACAACTCATGGCCCAAATACTAGCTCGAAGAAAGAGAGTAGGATAATCAAAGGTTACACTCTTAGTGATGGATGCTTATTCAATAAACTAAGGATGTGCATACCAAATATTAAGGAGTTAAAAGATCAAATTCCATGTGAAGCTCATGATGCACTGTGACATGAAAATTTGATATCTTTCATTTTCAATTTTGTACATATTTTGATGGTTTCCCAATGGTAATAAGGTGGAAGCTTGTCCAAGAAGATTGCGGTGCCCACAATGGAATAACGACGTGGTGATGTAGCAGCTTGGCGGCTACCCTAATAACAGCATTCTATCTTCAAATATAATGGTTTTACTTGATTTAGGGTGCACACATTGTAAATGCCACAAGTATGCTTGATAAATACTTTGGTATGGTAGATAGGCTAGTGATGTGGAAAATAAAAGTGGGCCTTCATGCTCACATGGATTTTAGTTGTATTATTAATATAGTATTCACCATAAGGCTACAAGTTGGGGAGTGTAGTTGGGGAGTGTGGAAGGCATGTGGAAGAGTGTGTGTAGGTGCATAATTGGGAAAGATTCTTCTAGAATGCCTACATGGAAGAGGAGAATTTTGCCATGTGTAAGTGGGATCTCCACCTACATGCCACTTAGACTTGGCTATTATCTCATCACACTTGCAAAGTCAAAAAGTCTTCAATTTAATAATCAATAGAAGACTTAGCCTAAGAGGACAATTGATGGTGACATCTGAAGGGTTGAAGATTTTTATATTGTAATTTGTAACAATGAAAGAGAGGGTGATTCTCCACCTATAAAAGGAGCCCTCCTCTCCCTTTTAAATCAATGAATGAAGCCTCCTCAATTGAGCATTTTGTGTCATTGCCATTCTCTTATCTTCAAACCCTTATTCAAACACTCTCTTTACATGTGAATGTCTCATTTAGCATTAGCTCCTCATGCTTAACCCAATTTTGGACCTCTTTGATGATTCATGATAAGTGGGATAAGGAGTTATTATCTTGGTGGGCCTGTGACTTCTCATGGTAACCCTTGCCTTATTGCCACTCTCCTTTGGAGGTACCAATGTTTTTAGCGGTAATGAGCATGTGGAAAGACTTTGGGGACCATAGGTAAATCTTTACGATTGCAGCAATGTTAACCCTTACCCTCTATCTTGAATCATGAAGGAGATGAAAGGCAAGAGGCTATGTGAAAATTAAGGTTTCATGCAAAGAGAGGGAAGTGCAGTTTTTGTGGTCTAATACCCAAATTTCATTCGGTAATTACTCATTACTCGGGTAATGGTTTCTAAAATTGATCATATGGCTAGGAAGCTCTTTATATGCTCTTTTCAATCATGTAACTAATTTCTTAATCCTTCACTTCATTTATGATCAGAATTTCTCCCAAAGTTGCTAACTTTTAGGTGAATTTTGGTAGTTTTATAGTCTTGTAGTAAAATGCTTATAACTTTTCGCTTGATTGCCCATTTTCAAAAGTTTTTATATAGGTGAAAATCTCTCTTCAAGCTCTACATACCTATGTAATCCTCTTTTGTACAGTCTATATGGATTGTAAACTACAGTTCTTTGTGTATCTCTGTTTTAATAGACTTTTGGCCATTATTTCTTCTTAATAATGATTAATTTCTCTTAATCTCTTATCAAAAAGCAAATCCCATGTATCTTATCCTCTTTTAAGTTATTTTTATATTCTTTTACTTTAAGATATTCCGTCCAAATCGACCAATTCAAATGGATGAACCTTACCAACATTCCCCGTATGTTTCCGTTCGTATAATCCTGAGTCGGAAGATTTTCTTCCGACAAAGAATTGCCCTCTTGTTTGGAGCTGCAAGACTGGCAGAAATTATTGCTTCTCATCCCGTGAGCCTTTCATCTTTCCTTCCATGAATTATGATCTCATCTTTGATGTGTTTATCTTTATCTTAACCTAGGGAGAGAAAGGGAGGTGAGGAGGCTGGGAGGTTTCATACAAGTGTGTTTTGATTCTAAGAAGTGACCGAAGTCAAAACCCCAACTTTGTGTCACATCTTTTGGTGGAGACGGCGGGTAGGTTTTAGAGAAGGGACACTATCGCACTGAGTGCCCAAAATTGAGGAAAAGAGAGGATAAAAGTTTAGCACTTTTAGAGGAAACATGCTCAGAAGAAAAAGAGGAAACATTGATGCCATTAATGGCAAAAAGGGGTCGTAAAACTAGGAGCCAAGAAGAAGAAGAACAAGAAGATAAATTTGAAGAAGAGGAGAAAAATAAGAAGAAGAAGAAGTCGTCTAGGAGAAAAATTGGACAATTTGACTTTCCTCTTGGACAAGGATATCTTAGTTATGACCTCTTAACAGATCTTAGGGAGAAAACGACACAAATCACATTTGGGCAGCTTTTGGCACTCTCTCCAAAGCTCAAAAAAGAATGGGGTAAGCTGTCTAGCACAAGGGAATCTAAGAAAAAGAAGAAGAGGGATAATGGGACTCTTATGGCTCAAAAGGTGGATATTGATGTAGGAGATGATGTGCCTGTGATTGATGTCATCATTGAGGGGCAAACAATTTCTAATGCATACATTGATGGAGGTGCATCAATCAATGTCATGAGTGAAAAAACAATGAAAGATGCCGATTTAAAGTTGTCTTCTACTAACTCTTCCTATCGCATCAAACTTGCTGATAATACTAGGGTGAAAACCTTAGGAATTGTCAGGAATTTGGGAGTGGATGTATGTGGTATTTCTATGCCTACAACTTTCTAGGTCATTTCTACAAAGCCTAATGCTAGGGCTTACACATTGATATTGGGTAGGCCATGGCCTTGCCAAGTGAAGGGCAATTCAAAAGTGGGAGACAGGTGAGAATAAGAAGGTCCACTACAACATCAAGAGTCGTCACAAGAAAGTGGTAAGAGGTGAACCTTCTACTTCCGAAAGTTCAAAGTCAAAGTCATCCGCGATGAAGAGGAGACAAGTGGTAGCTCCGAGGATTCCATCTCAGAAGGGGAGGTGGAGGGAGTTGCATTTGGTCTTTCCTCGCGGGAAGGGATCGAGGGGATGCTGAAGATAATGGAGCCTTGAAAGGGCAAGCTTCTTCAACCATGTTCAAGAAAGGAGATGTGGACCTCACTAGTCTTCACCAATAGAATGCGCAGGTACTAAAAGGGAGAATTACTTAAAAATTTTGGATGGATTTCCTAACCTTTTTGCAAACAGCTACTCACAAGTACGCCAAGTTACTCTAGTAGAGCACAAGATTGATCTCAATCCCCAAAGTAAGCCAGTGGTACAGCGGCTAAGGCGTTTGTTTGTTGGGAGTAGTGTAAGGAGGTGCTTAAAAATGAGGTAACTAATTTGATTGAAGCTGGATTTATTTTTCCAGTAGAGAATTTAGAGTGGATTTTCCCAGTTGTAGTCACTCCCAAAAAGGGTAGAAAATGGCGTGTGTGTGTGGACTTTCACCCTCTGAATGCATGCACAAAGAGGGATTATTATTCTCTACCCTTTCAAGATGAGATTTTAGATCAAGTTGCAGGTCATGAGTTGTATTCAGTGTGTGATGGTGGATACTCTAGATACTTTGAAATCTGGATTTGTGAGTGAAGACGATAAAAGGAAAACCTCATTTATCACCCCTTGGGGAGTGTATGCATATAGGGTGATGCCATTCGGCTGCTTGACCAATGCACCAACAACTTTTCAATGCTTCATGAGTCAGGTATTTGCACCTTACTTGGGAAAGTTTATAAGGGTCTTTTTGGATGATTTTTGCATTTATTGAAGCCGCATGGATCACTTGGAAAAGTTGAGGTTGGCCTTGCAAAGTATTGATGATGCAAAAGGGTGTCTTAATCCTGGAAAATGCCACTTGGCATGACGGAAGGTGGTTCTCCTGGGACATGTTATCTCAGAAGAAGGCATAGAGATGGATCCTAAGAAGTTGCAGGCAATTGTGGCCCTCCCACCACCTACCAATGTAAGGGAGGTAAGGAGGATTTTGGGTAAAACAAAGTATTACCAACGCTTTGTTGACATCATGTTCTCTCAGAAGATGTATCCTATAAATCTTTTGACAAAGAAGAATGTTTCTTTCCAATGGGGGCCCGATCAAATTCAATCTTTTTGTTTTCTCAAGGAATGCATGAGTCAAAGTCCAATTGTGCAGCCAAGGATTTAATATTCACGTGATCACAAGATGTTTTGTGATAATAACACATGTGAACAAGTTATTCACATATTCTCATGTTAGCGTTCACAAAATAACAGGTCACTTGCCATTTGGGAACCCCTTAAAAGCTTGGCTACACATGGGAATAAGCTATTCACATGTTCTCATGTTACCATCTTCACATAATAGTAGGTCAGTGGCCACCTAAGAAGATTTTTTATGCCCGACAAAGATAATTTTTTTAGGCCCTTGTGAAAGCTTTGTGAATATAACATGTGATCACAAGATTTTTTGTGTTATTAACATATGTTATTAACATGTCCACATGTTTTCGTTTACATCAGTGAAATCCCTGTGTGCAGCCTCCTAGGTGGAGGGAGGACTTTTATGTGAATCCAAGTGTCTCATCACATTCAGTGGGCGCTATACTCTTGCAAAAGGGAGAGCAAGGGCGTATGCAACTAGTGTATTATCCATGCCGACAACTCACTGATGTCGAGGAGAGGTATGGTGAAATGGAGAAAGGTGGTTTGTCTCTTGTTTTTGCAGTAAAGAAGTTCAGGTCATACTTGTTACCTCACCCTTTTTTCTTCCTCACATCTCAACCTTCTTTGCAATTCTTGGTCTGCAAACCCAATCCTGCAGAAGGGAAGTTTGCAAAGTGGATTTGTGAGCTTCAAGAATTCTTTCACTTTTATTACTACAAAAAACACCACTAGGGCATCTCTTGCAGATTTGCTTACCCAAGAAGGAAGAGGAAGAAAGAACAGGAACAAAGGAAGAAGTACATGAAGATTTGGAGACACCACCAACTACTTTCACTATGCATTTCGATGGAGTCTTTAGCCCTTCCAGGCAATGTGGAGCTGGGGGGATAGTTTTATTTGATCTAGAAGAAAAAGAGGTATGGGCCAAGGGTAGGGAATTTCCAAAGGCTATATCAAATAATGTGGCTGAGTATAATGCATTAATTTGGGGATTAGAAGATTGCATAAAGGATGGAATTAAAGAGGTAGAGGTTAAAGGGGATTCGCAAATTAGTCATCCGACAAATGAAAGGTGAATGTAAGGCAAGGGGTCATAATCTCCAAGAATTGTATAAAAGGGCAATGGAGTTAAAAGAAGCTTTTGAGTTTTGTAAATTTGTGCATGTTAACACGAAGGATAATCAAAAGGTTGATGAATTGGCTACTAAAACTTTGGCTTCTTTCAAAGTAGCTATTCTTGCATTAATGGATACAGGTTGGCCTGAGCTCCAAGATGTTCAACACTATTTAGATACAGGATACTTCCCTCCTGGATTGAATCCTCAACAGAAGCAAAGGCTTATAAGGAAAGCTCATCCTTACACAATTCTAGGGGATGTTCTTTACAAGCAAGGTAAGGATAAGATTCTTAGGAGGGTAGTGAGCTTGGAAGAATCTAAAAGGATTATGGAATTATGTCATGAATGTTCAAGTTACTTTGCCTTAGCCAGCACAACTCGGAGGATCCTTAACGTAGGTTATTATTGGCCTTGACTCAGCAAAGATGTCTATGAGTGGTGCAGAAGCTGTGAATTATGCCAGGCATATGGGCATAAGCAATTGGTTCCCGGACCCTTAAACCCTATCCCAACATATGGTCTATTTAAAAGGTGGGGATTAGATTTTGTGGGCCCACTTTCTCTTTCCTCACATGGGAAGTATTACATATTGGTGGCCACAGATTATGCAACAAGGTGGGCAAAAGCAAAGGCCATGGTCAATAATAAAGCAGTGGTTGTGGCATCCTTTCTCACGAAATACATATGTGCCCGATCTGGGTGTCCATTAGAAATCCTTACGGATGAGGGGAGGTCTTTCAGGAATGACTTGATTGAAGCTTTGGTGCAGAAATTAAAAATAAAGCATGCTATGTCAACTCCCTATTATTCCCAATGTAATGGTTTAGTAGAAAAAACTAATGGGGACTGCTTTTTGGATCTTTGTCTAGGCTAGTGGATACTATGAAGAGAAAGTGGGATGTGCATTTGCCAGAGGTCCTATGGGCCTATAGGACAACTCACAAACTCTCTCTTGGTTTCACACTTTTTCAGCTAGTTTATGGAATGGAGGCTATTTTGCCCATAGAATCGGAAATCACAAGCCTTCGCACATCTTTTGCTCACTTGAATAATTAAGAAGAAACACATGCCCAATGCCTAGTACAACTGGAGACCTTGGATATGAGAGGTGACTTCAGGCACTTCAAAATTTGGAGGCTGCACAACAACGACGCAAGGCAAGGCATGACACTCTCACAAAGAAGAAGAACAAGAAGCCAGAACTCAAGCTAGGAAGCTTAGTCATGAGGTATGATGGCCGTGCGGAGAAACGGCTAGATAAGAAGCTTCTTCGACACTGGGAAGGCCCCTTCAGGATAAAGCAAAAGTTTAAAAATAACACCTATCTTCTAGAGGATGCAAGTGGCCAGGAGGTTCCCGGACGTGCCAATGAGTACTGGCTAAAGATATTTTACCCTCGATCACCATTGCCAGTAGACCCCCAAGACAAGCATGGTGGATCTGCTGGGGGGGGGGAAGATGTGACATGAAAAATTGATATCTTTCATTTTCAATTTTGTACATATTTTGATGGTTTCTCAATGGTAATAAGGTCGAAGCTTGTCCAAGAAGATTGCGGCGCCCACCACAATGGAATAACGGCGTGGTGATGCGGCGGCTTGGCGGCTACCCTGATACTAGCATTCTATCTTCAAATATAATGGTTTTACTTGATTTACGGTGTACACATTGTAAATGCCACAAGTATGCTTGATAAATACTTTGGTATGATAGATAGGCTAGTGATGTGGAAAATAAAAGTGGGCATTCATGCTCACATGGATTTTAATTGTATTAATAATATAGTATTCACCATAAGGCTACAAGTTGGGGAGTGTGGAAGGCATGTGGAAGAGTGTGTGTAGGTGCATAATTGGGAAAGATTCTTCTAGAATGCCTACATGGAAGAGGAGAATTTTGCCATGTGTAAGTGGGATCTCCACCTACATGCCACTTAGACTTGGCTATTATCTCATCACACTTTCAAAGTCAAAAAGTCTTCAATTTAATAATCAATAGAAGACTTAGCCTAAGAGGATAATTAATGGTGACATCTATCCTTATGTCACTGAAGGGTTGAAGATTTTTATATTGTAATTTGTAACAATGGAAGAGAAGGTGATTCTCCACCTATAAAAGGAGCCCTCCTCTCCCTTTCAAATCAATGAATGAAGCCTCCTCAATTGAGCATTTTGTGTCATTGCCATTCTCTTATCTTCAAACACTCTCTTTACATATGAATGTCTCATTTAGCATTAGCTCCTCATGCTTAACCCAATTTTGGACCTCTTTGATGATTCATGATAAGTGGGATAAGGATTTATTATCTTGGTGGGCCTGTGACTTCTCAAGGTAGCCCTTGCCTTATTGCCGCCCTCCTTTGGAGGTACCAATGGTTTTAGCGGTAATGAGCATGTGGAAAGACTTTGGGGACCATAGGTAAATCTTTACGATTGTGCGTTGAGCCATGTTAACCCTTACCCTCTAGCTTTAATCATGAAGGAGATGAAAGGCAAGAGGCTATGTGAAAATTAGGTTTCATGCAAAGAGAGGTAAATTGTGGTCTAATACCCAAATTTCAACCGGTAATTACTCATCACTTGGGTATTGGTTTATAAAATTCATTATATGGCTAGGAATCTCTTTATATGCTCTTTCCACTCATGTAACTAATTTCTTAATCCTTCACTTCATTGATGATCATAATTTCTCCCAAAGTTGCTAACTTTTAGGCAAATTTTTACAATTTTATAGTCTTGTAGTAAAATTCTCCTAACTTTTCGCTCGGTTGCCCGTTTTTAAAAGTTTCTATATAGGCGCAAAGATCTCTTCAAACTCTACGTACCTATGTAATCCTATTTTGTACAGTCTTTATGGACTTTTAGCCATTATTTCTTCTCTGTGTATCTCTGTTTTTATAGACTTTTAGCCATTATTTCTTCTTAATAATGATTAATTCCTCTTAATCTCTTATCAAAAAGCAAATCCCATGTATCTTATCCTCTTGTAAGTGATTGCTATATTCTCACGAGAGAGAGTGCGGTGCTATTGCATGAGAGAAAGGGAGTGCGAGTGATTAATCCTGGAGAGGGGGTCGCCATTAGGGAGGAGGAAGGAGAGAGAGTACGAAAGTGGTGATGAGGAGCCGTAAGGGAGGGTGGGGATTGCTATACCCAAGAGACGAGGGGGGCTAGCTTCATAGGAACAAGGGATTGGGGCATGTAGGAGAAAAGGTGAGTGCCGGAAGCACAAGGACATGAGAATGCCAACCAAAGGAGATTAGAATTCTTATGCGACTGTATGGGCTGGGTGGCCGTTGGAGAAAAATGACAAGAAGATCTACGCAGAAATCATGGGACTGGCCACTACCGACATGCAAGGAGGGTCTAGCCGATGCCAACATAAAAGGAGTACTTGTCTGGTGTGGCCATAGCATTGACGTGCACAAGAGGTCGAGGGCTCAGTGGGCCAAAAGAAGAAGAAGAATGGGGGAGGGGTGGTGTGGTCCGCCACCTCTATTTTACTATATATATATATATATATATTATGTATGTATAAGTAGAGGGTCACATTTGCAAGCCACAAAAATCAAGTATTTTACATCCTTCCCCTTGAAAGAAATTGAGATGTTCTTATCTTAAAAATAGGTAGGGAAAATCTTGATACAAATTAGACTCATCTTCCTAGGTAGCATCTTCTATTGAGAAATCTTTCCACACTGAACTAGATGTTTCCTAATGACTCTATTTTTGAGAGTTCTTTCTCTAGAACTAAAGATTCTATTGTGTTGAATCTCTAAGTGTTTTGGTATGGCATAACAATTTTCTCATCATCTAGGATATGGTTAGGGACTAGATACACAGGCTTACATGGAATACATTATGGACTTTAGATGAGGGGGTAGCAATAGCTCATAGGCTTGGTCATTCACTGTTTTGGTGATGACATAAGGTCCACAGTAATAAGGGCTCAACTTTTTATACTTCTATGAAGATATAGAGCTTCTTTTTGGATGTAATCTTAGGAAGACCATATCTCCTTCTTTGAATAATTGTTGAGTTCTTTTGGCATCAGCATAATGCTTTTGTCTGTCTTGGGGGAAGCCTTGATCTCCTTTTAGATAGCTTTCATTTATTGATCTATGTCATCTAGCATTTGTTTAGAGGCTTCTAATCTATTCATTAGATCCAACCAATTTAATTTTGTTATACAATCTTGACCATATAAAGCCTTGAAAACAGGAAATACCTATACTCCTCTAATGGACTGAGATATAGGAAAATTCTACCAGTGTGGTAGGTAATGAAACCATATCTTTGGCTCATGCGATTGCAATAAGCCCTAAGTATGTCTTCAATGACTTCATTTACCCTTTCAATTTGACCATCTGATTTTGGGTGATAGGCTGCTGAAGTTTAACTATGTTCCAATCACCTAAAAAAGAACGGTTCAAAACCGAGAAGTATACTTTGTATCTCTATTTGAAAATCCTTTTTGGCAAACCATGTAGTTAAAATATCTCCTTCATGAATATTCCTGCAATATCCAGTCTTAAAGGTCTTTTTTGATAGGAATTAAATGGGATATGTTCATTAGCCTTTCCCACCACCACCATGATAGAGTCATCACCCCCTTATATAGAAGGAAGACTTGCGATGAAATCCATACTGATGCATTCCCACTTCATTTGAGAAATGCCTAGTGGGTGCAACTTGCCTAGCATTTTTACCCTTTCAGTCTTGTTGCTTTGAAAAGCAAAGCATTGTGTGACATATCTAAGAGCATCCTTCTTTAACCATGTCCAAAATAAAGTACTTTGTAAAACATTCAACATCTTCACATATCTTGGATGGTCGGTAGATGGTGCTGTGACACAAAGTTGGGGTTTGGACTTCGGTCACTTCTTAGAATCAAAACACACTTGTATGAAACCTCATAGCCTCCTCACTTCCCTTTCTCTCCCTAGGTTAAGATAAAGATAAACACATCAAAGGTGAGATCATAATTCATGGAAGGAAAGATGAAAGGCTCAGGAGAAGTAAGAATTTCCGCCAGTCTTGTAGCTCCAAACAAGAGGGCAATTCTCTGTTGGAAGAAAATCTTCCAACTCAGGATTATGTGAACGAAAACATACGAGGAATGTTGGTAAGGTTCATCCGTTCGAATTGGGCGATTTGGACAGAACATCTTAAAGTAAAATATAACCACCTCCTCACCACCCCTCGTGTGCTATCTGCCCCTCTCCAACTCTCCCAGCCTCTCCCTCCCCTTTGGTGACCCTCGAGTCCAGCTCTCACTCACTTTACCTATCTCTTGCACTCACTCCCCTCTCAACTCCCCATTTCATCTACTCACCACCCTTGCTACCCTCACCTTTTCTCGCTGAGAGTCCTCCCCCACTCACTCATTAGCAACCAGCCCCTTCACTCTCCTTGCTTTGCTCATGCGTAGTCCCTTACCACCCTCACTAGTATGCACACCCTCTCTCTTGGCCCTCGCCACCAGTCTTACACTCTCTTACTAGCAAACTCCTCACCAACCAACCCCCCTCACCACTCACAGACTTCCTTCTCCCTCTGAGATTCTCAATCTTAGTCTTCTTCACACTCTCCCCTCTTTCCTTGTCCCGGTCTATTCTCTAACTACTTCCACATCCCTTACTCTCTTTCTCCCATATATAACTCTCTCTCTCAATCATTCAATATATTTCTCTATTTCTTCTATTCTTCATTACTAATTACAACTTGATTATTAATCATGTATTATTCATAAATCCTGGTGGTGGAAGAATAAACTGAGAGATGAGAGGTTCTATCTACAAAGAAGTTCTCGATTTATTTTACCTGAGAGAAGATTTCCACTCAACTCCCAAGTTATGTGAGTTACTTCCTGGAAATAAACAAAGGCTTAACCATGAAAAAGAATAATGGGTATTGGAGGATGTGCAAAATGCATAGGATGTGGGTGCCCAAGGGTAGTTAATCGTGATGAGGATACAACTGAACCTCAAATAGCAGTAGCTGCAAATGTTTCCCAAGGAAGTGGAGGACCACCTCACCTCCCGATAACTTGAAAATATTGGACCTCCAACTTGTCGTGTAAGTCGGACAAACCCTAGAAGTTTTTGAGTACAAAAAAAAGATTTTCTGATGCTATTATTAAATAGCGAATGTTTCTTTAAGAAAATAGAAAAAGTTTTCTCTCTAATGTGAGTAGGTTTGTTTCATGGATTACTACATGAAATGTGGATGCAAGATTATGACAAGATTGGTAATTTATTGTAAAGTTATAACTGTAAGATAAAATAAGGGATGTGTTCTCTTAGAGATAACCATTCCCAAGTGATTAGTCTGGGGCAACTGGGTATTTCCCCACCAAGGGAATCCAACTCTTAAGTATTTACGTAGTTGGGGTAGCTGCTTATGATGGTTAACCCACCACAAAGTAGGACGAGGGTTCCTTCCAGGATCGCAAACCTAAGCTTGATAGGTTTCATGCTAGTTTAGGTGAGTGAGGGGATATTTCACCTTACTAATATGTGATAATTTATTGCCACGATCACAATGCCTAGATTGTATATAACTTGGTGTGCTGAGGGATGTTTTTTTCCAAATTGTGTTGTAATTCAACTTTATGAATGTATATATATTGTTTTTAAAATGCTTTGTTGGCATTAAGGGATAAAGGAACCGGTGAAGGGAACTAAACAAAGGAATTCCGTTATGTGTTGCATTTGTACCAACAAATGTGCTTATAGTAATTAAAAACCTCATAGCTGACCGTATCCCGAATCTGGAAAGTGGGTGAATCTGATTAGTCAGGTACTTTCCATAGCAAAAAATATAGATAAATATTAGGTGAGGCTCCCAAGACCATTAATGTATTCGTATATCGCATAGTCAAGAATTGGCTCTCTATTAGGAAATATCCATCAAAGAAAGCTTAGGGTGTTACTCATGAGGGAGACCCCTCTACCTCGAAGGTAAAGAATTCCAAGGCCTTGAATGTATTCGTATATCATTGCATCAACTTCTTCAAAGCCATGGACCTTGTATAGGATAAACAATAAAAAATTTCTTGTATATTCTCAAATCAAGTGTGTTTACTAATATTTTTGATAAAATATAGTAAGTAAATTTATCCTCAGATATTGATGCACATACCGGTGAAAATACTAATGCATATACTGATGATAATACTAATGTCTTCTACCAACACAATTATTGGGTGACAACAATAAGGCCTGTAACATTGCATGCTTGAAAGCAACCATCTACTTTAAAATGTTGGTAGAAAACATCGGTACTAGATCAGATGTTTTACAACGTACATTAGTGGGTCAATGGGTCGATTGTAAATAATACTAACATCAGTGGTAGAGAACATTAGTACTAGATTAAATCTCTTATATTGTACATTAGTGGGTTGATGGGTCGATTGTAGGTAATATTCCCATGTAAACTAGGTAGTCTCGATAGGTAGATCATATTAGCAAACCATGTAAACCAAGAGGGTTGGTAGGTCTATAGGCTTATGGGTCCATGGGTATAAGGGTAAGTGGAACGAGTATGCTAGTCATAGCAAGGTCATGTCTTTTCCATTGGGTACTTTAGTTGATCAAAGGATTGACATGTATACACCTCTTCTTTGTTGTTATTAAATATATATCCATGTGATCATCATTCCATTAACTTATTTTGATTGTATTTTATTCTACTAGGGGGCATATGGTCCCCATCTTCATTAAAACCATGTTTTTTAAAAATATTATGTTAAGAATTCTAGCTTTATATCTTTCAACTATTCCATGTTGTTTATATGTTATATTTACAAGAAATGGATTTTTTTACTTCTCATAGTATGCTACCATTATTTCTTCCCACACAAGAATTTTCATAAATAACATGCTGATGCATGCACTTTATGATGCTGCATAACGGTTGAAATACTGCATAGCTAGTATATTTAACAAAATAAATATGTTGACATGTAAGCTAAGGATTTTTAAATAATGTTATAAAAAATTAAAGAAACATGAAGAGAAGAAAAGGTATCATAGGAGGAGAAAGAAGGAGAAGAAGGAAAGAAACAAAGAATGGGGAGTGGAGAGGAGGAGGAGGAAGAAGAGGAATAAGAAATAGAAGAAGAAGATAACTACGCCTTTTTTAGCATGGTAATAAAATTGATAATATCCAAGTTGTTTTAGCATAATACATTTTCATGGTATTGTTTGGAGAAAACAATTGAGTATGAATCCTATTTCCATGCCTCTCAATTCATTAAAGAAACTTTCACACAATGATACACACACCAATAGGATTTTATGCTATGATAATTGAGTTTTCGACTAAAAACTTATGAAAAAAATAGTTCTTTGATAACTCTAGGATGCTTACACATATTAAGGGTAGAAGTTTTATAATTTAAACTTTCATTAAAATAGATAAATTCATATTAAAAGTATTAGTTTTGTGAACAAGTCCAATAAGATGCTACATCTACTCTATAACACGTATTTTTTCATGGATTACAATCTATAATGCGAACACCAAAGGAGATGCTACTTTTATCTATTTAATATATATATTTACATAGATTATGATGTATAATGCAAACACAAAAGGTGAAAAAATATATAATTTAAGCTCTTACCATTCTAGAGAATGTGGAAAGTTTCATTCATGGAATAATAAAGATAAAGGATTCAAAAGTTACCAATTGTGGAGAGAGCATAATGACTATTATGTGCTATTACATTTTGTTTAATAAAGATAAAGGATTCAAAAGTTACCAATTGTGGAGAGAACATAATGACTATTATGTGCTGTTACTTTTTGTTTTTTTTAATTTTTGTTTAGTGTATCGCATCACTTACTTTTTTTTATGATGATTTCAATGAAAGTTATACAAATTTTTTTCCCTTTTCTCGATAAAAATATAAAAATAATACATTTTGGGTTTCTTGAAGAAAAAAATTACTTTACTACACAGAAACATCATGATTTGCAGGTAGTAAGAATAAATAAGATTTTCTCACTATTATAAAAGAACTAAAATTTAAAGACAGTATTTCAATGATTCTAAATTTTCTTGCTCTTTAGAATTTATACCTGGTTGATTTGAAATTATGCTTAGAAAGTAAAGATATTTGTTTTTAGTGTATATAGAAACATCATAATAACTTTATCTTACAACTTCGTTACAATTAAACATCAAAGAACATTTTTGGATATCGATGATCATAAAGAAGGTTTGTGATGAGGATGATGATTAGGATGATGAGAATGATGTGATGAGGATGATGATTATGACGACTTAATAATAATAAGAAGAAGATGAAAAACATGTAATTAATTTATCATATCCAAATTAACTTAATATTTTAATGTTTTTCCAAAGATCACCAATTTCACCTCTCTACTTTGCACTCATAAAGATCTGATGCATTCCTCATTTTCAGCATAATAGAGTATCAATGATAATTAGCCATTGGAAATGATATGAGATAAATACACACAAATCATATTATATGGTGCCTCCTAAATATATCATTATATTATGATATGAGATAAACACACACGAATTACATTATATGGTACCTCTTAAATATATCCTTATATTAATAGCCACTATTTTGTCTCCATAATCATTCTTAATTAAGCTCCCACTAATCAAGGTCCACCTCCCTCATGTTTAAGTGCATAAAATAGCCCACTTGACCTCCTTTTAAACTAGTTTGGGTCTGATTCTTATACATATTACATTCTCTTTTATGCATACAAGATACATAAAATCCACCTCCAGCATTATATCCTAAGGTTGCATGCCCTCCCCCCCCCGCCCTTACTCCCAAATTATTACACCCTTCGTCGCTTATATTTATGACAAATTCTTTATGGTATACCTTTTACATTGGTTGTTGAAGAGTAATATGACCCCAAACAATTGACTTGGCAAGACAACCACACTTAAATTCTTAATATAACGTTAGGATTTGTTGATGAAACTAACAGGTCTTCAACCTTGCATGTCACCTACAATGCAACCTTAATTCAACAAAATCTCTCCTCTCATCATGAAAAATATATATACAAGAATAATCATAATTTGAAGGTTGGAATAAAGGTCTTTGAATATTGATTTACTAGAAAACACTTTTAGTTTAAGAGTGTTAAAAATCATTTTTTGATTCTTAAATCCAAAACATTGAGTCCAAATAAGTTTGTAAATACATCTCTTGTTACAATATAAAGAAATGATCAACCAAAAACTCTTCTCCAAGCTTGGATATTATGATTCCTATACAATAATAATATAGCCAAACTCTTACTGACTTATTTTATGTGTGGACTATCTAGGGAATAAACAAAGTAAACATTTGTGGTTTTTTCTTTACATGTCTAGAGCTATTGTTATCTGACACATCACCTAAATGAAAACCAAATTTTTCTAGAATCCCCAATGGATTCTAAAGGAGAGTATTTTTTTTCTCCCTTGGCTTAGAACGGCTAAAAAGTGATTTTTCAATCCATCACAAGTTTGATGGTGGTGCCATGGCCCACATTTGAAAGAGCTTTAAGCTCTTGAAATAATTGTTATCATAATCTCATCCTTGATTTCTTGGATACCAAATTTCTTTCGAATTTGAATGATAAATCTCTTTAGAAATAATTCATTATGTAGAGGTTCAAAGCTACAAACATGTGTTCTATAAGATATTTTAATACACCGAATCCATGATCCACAACTATGATGCAATTATACAAATTTGATTAGACTATAAGACATTAAGTTTAATAACCACATTACCAAAAATTAAAAATACAGCTACATATTTAATTATAATTTATTTTAATCCATTAGGTTACATAAAAAGATCAAAAGAGAGTAGAAATACGCCTTTTTTAGCATGGTAATAAAATTGATAATATCCAAGTTGTTTTAGCATAATACATTTTCATGGTATTGTTTGGAGAAAACAATTGAGTATGAATCTTATTTCCATGCTTCTTCTCAACTCATTAAAGAATCTTTCACACAATGATACACATACCAATAAGATTTTAAGCTATGATAATTGAGTTTTCAACTAAAAACTTATGAAAAAAATAGTTCTTTGATAACTCTAGGATGCTTACACATATTAAGGGTAGAAGTTTTATAATTTAAACTTTCATTAAAATAGAGAAATTCATATTAAAAGTATTAGTTTTGTGAACAAGTCCAATAAGATGCTACATCTACTCTATAACATGTATTTTTTCATGGATTACAATCTATAATGCGAACACCAAAGGAGATGCTACTTTTATCTATTTAATATATATATTTACATAGATTATGATGTATAATGCAAACACAAAAGGTGAAAAAATATATAATTTAAGCTCTTACCATTCTAGAGAATGTGGAAAGTTTCATTCATGGAATAATAAAGATAAAGGATTCAAAAGTTACCAATTATGGAGAGAACATAATGACTATTATGTGCTATTACATTTTGTTTAATAAAGATAAAGGATTCAAAAGTTACCAATTGTGGAGAGAACATAATGACTATTATGAGCTGTTACTTTCTTTTTTTTTTCGGATTTTTGTTTAGTGTATCGCATTACTTACTTTTTTTTATGATGATTTCAATGAAAGTTATACAAAATTTTTTCCCTTTTCTCAATAAAAATATAAAAATAATACATTTTGGGTTGCTTTACGAAAAAAAATGCTTTACTACACAAAAACATCATGATTTGAAAGTAGTAAGAATAAATAAGATTTTTTCACTACTGTAAAAAACTAAAATTTAAAGATAGTATTTCAATGATTCTAAATTTTCTTGCTCTTTAGAATTTATACCTGGTTGATTTGAAATTATGCTTAGAAAGTAGAGATATTTGTTTTTAGTGTATATAGAAACATCATAATAACTTTATCTTACAACTTCATTACAATTAAACATCAAAGAACATTTTTGGATATCGATGATCATAAAGAAAGTTTGTGATAGTAATTACCAATATTGGACCTGATAGTCTGTAACTTAAACTCTCCAATTCAGAAGTAGCCATGATAACAAACATTATCAATAAAAATTGAGAGGACTTGGAAAGAGGATGAGGAGGAGGACATTGCCATTGTGAGGGGAGGGTGGAAAATTAAATGAAATTATACTAATCAAGAAAAATAAAAAGTGTGTAAGAATTCATACTAAAAAAATAAATTTGAAGAACAAGACACATTCAAAATTTTTATGAGCTAGCCTCAAGTGCCATATCGAATTTGAAAACACAAAGCTAAAACATTAGGTGAAATATGGACTCTCATTTTTTCCCCTTAAGGATTTCCACACCTCCTCTCTCTAGAAAAATGGGCTTATGGTAAAAATTCTGTAAATCAACTTAGAAGTGAGCAGAGTTTGGAAATTTGGAATCTACTCTTTTATAGCTTCCCAATGATATATAGGATGATGGGCAATTTTGCATATTAAGAAAGTCCCCAAATTGGTGATGTCATTTGGCAACAAGTAACATGCCACGTCATCACCAATTGTTACATGCCATGTCATGATTTGAAAGCAGTAAGAATAAATAAGAGTTTTTTCACTATTATACAAAAACTAAAATTTTAAGAAAGTATTTCAATGATTCTAAATTTTCATTCTCTTTAGAACATATACCTAGTTGATTGAAAATTATGCTTAGAAAGTAGAGATATTTTTTTGTAGTGTATATAGAAAAATCATAATAATTTTATCTTACGACTTTATTAAAATTAAACATCAAAGAACGTTGTTGGATGTCAATGATCATAAAGAAGGTTTGTAATAGTCATTACCAATACTAGACTTCACAGTCTATACCTTAAAGTCTCCAATTGAGAAGTACGCATGAAAACAAACATTACCGATAAAAATTGAGAGGACTAACAAAGACGATGAGGAGGAGGACATTGTCGTTGTGACGGGAGGGTGGAGACTATACACGTGTGTGCAAGGGGTAATTGGAAAACCCCTACCTATGATTTTTGGTGATTTAAATACAACTCTTTTGTAAATTTTAAAATCATAAAGTACACCTTCTACATGTTTTTTTAAATTTTTGAATCAACAACGCCTTTTTAAATGTAAAGTTTTGGGTGATTCCACAAGAAAAGAAAACCCAAGTATGCTATCTTACATATTTCTTTATTCATCCCCAAGCTTTAGCATCATTGTTCAAAATTTTTAATAAGCCTATAGCTATTCATTTATCATGCGTTTTTTGGGTATATTCATTTTTTCTTTTTTTTCTTTCTTTTATAGGTCTAAATTCTAACATAATAAATTACACCTTCTGTATAGGTTCTATCCCTTTATCAACTTTAACCCCCTTATTATCTAAATTCTCTATGACTTTACAAGGAAATATACTTCCTTTTGTGAAATTCATGTGCTTTTTTTAGTGTCTCCCTTCTCCTTTCTCTTTTGTGAAACTCATGTGCATTTTTTTGTGTCTCCCTTCTCCTTTCTCTTTTGAGAAATGCCATAATACTTATCTCGTGAAGATCTATCTATTGATTTTATGTTACATGTTATTGTGATACTATATTTGTAATGCATTAAGTTCATAGAACCTTTACTTCTTTTTTTAAAGAATTTTATTAAGGTAATATCACTAAAATTAATAATCAAATGAAATTTTACTAATCAAGAAAAATAAAAAATGTGTAAGAATTCATACCTTAAAATGAAAATTTGATGAACAAGACACATTCCAAATTTTGATGAGCTAGCCTCAAGTGACATATCGAATTTGAAAACACAAAGCTAAGATGTAGATTCACATCTGGCTATAAGCTAAGATGTAGATTCACATCTGGCTATAAGAGATCTTATGAGAGAGTTGTATGTAGGTTGTTATTGTGTTCCTTTAAAGTTGGAAAATGAACTCAATATCTCAAACTTAATTATCATCGTCTTGTACTTCCTTAAAAATAGATAGTTTAAAGAACTTGTTTAATATCCCAAACTTCAATGTTGTGCATCTTGAAGTTCATTTATCTATTTTCTAGTTTAAATATATTAACTTGTAAGTTTTGTATGCTAGATCCATGGATCACTAGGCTTAAGGCACTACCAAATGAGTTAAAGTTTGTCAATTTTAAAAGAAATGGAAAAAAAGTGCTAGTTTTTTAGCTTGTTGAGAAATTGTTTATTTTAAAAACACATATAAGGATATTATATCTCTAAAGTAGAAGGAGATGGTCTCTTTAAAATACTAAAACTCATTGAAATAGTGTCAATAACCCTTTTTAACACAAAATGTTAGGTAAGGGAGTGCCTCAAAAAAAACTTGCTCCCATATATTTTCACATTGCTTATTACAAGGTGCATATTCATCTATGTATTATTGATGCATTCAATAGAGATTGAATAAGGACAAGAATGGATAATCATGAAGAATGGATACTATAACTAGTTGTCCCTCTCTCGATTTGTTTTATGCCTTTAGTATTAACTTTTTTTGAGTAAGTTAACATGTAAGTATAAGTACATTACCCAAATTTACACTAATACAAACTTTTTCTTTATTTAGCAAATAAAGAGAGAAAAGAATAATTGATTTTGAGATAATACCCTTGATTTCAATACTTTCTATGAGCAAAAGAAATCTACTCATTCCAATCTTTTGGTTGTATTGGAATACATTTTCATTTTTATTTGGATCTTATATGCTATGGTGTTTTATGGTTTTATCTTCAAATCATTTCTCATATAAAAACCATGGACCTTATACGCTATTGGAATACGTTTTCATTTTTATTTGGAGCATACATGCTATGGTGTTTCATGGTTTCATCTTCTAATCGTTGCTCATATAAAAACCTTGCATATTTTATTTTCCATTGAGTATTGATCATGCTAAATTGGTTAAAAACATGTGCAAATACACAGATGGTGTGAGGGACATTCATGAGTGCAAATGTTTAAAGTAGGCTTTTGAAAGTGGAGGTCTTAAATTGGCTACTATACATCAAGTATTATATTGGATTTCTATGGTATTGGTATTGATGATGAATGATGAAAGGTTTCTAGAAAGAATCCAAATTTTATTAAATATATCTCTTTAAATTTTATTAAGACATGTATTTTCTTGGTGAAAAAGATCACCCATGCTACACTTTATGATTCAAAATGTCTTTTGGATTGCGTAATTATGAATGAGACAAGGCATAAATATAGTGTTACCATTTCCTCATGCCTTTTGACTGTTTGACTTGATATTGATTTTTTTTAAATCATTTACATTTTAAAAACCTGAAAACACAAATAGATTTGTTACATTTAGGCATTCCATGAAGACATTTTTGAATAAAAACAAAGCAGTAAATTTGAGGTAAGGATTGCTTTTTACCTTGAAACTAGGCATAATTTTGCATGAAATTTTATGAAGATCACTGATGCTAGGTCCCCCTAGCTTAAAGAGGGGCCTTAAGCAGCTACATGGAAAACCAAAACAAGTTTGTCACAAGGATAAATGGGGTTTTGACACATATAGTGGGACCAATACTAATGCATACTTTATACTCAACCGTAGGATTAACGTGGCACTTTCTTCAAGATACTTTCCTATATCCGAAGACACGAATGGACTTGCTCAAAGGAGATATAAGAAAAGGTGAATTCAAGCTTAGAACTATGCACCTTATTCGAATGTCTTTTTTTGTTATTTTTTACCTCTACGTTAAAATTTGAAGGAGATTAATCGATATTTTGACATGATTTTTTAAGGGTGTAGGGATGTTGGCAGTTTGGTGACACACAAAACTTAGGCATCAATTGTTGAATATGGTACGAGTGTAAGTTGGTGTGGCAATCAACCATTTGATGCCTAATTGATCTAGATTGTCATCAAGAAACATGATGAATTTCATCAATTTATGGGCCCAAGGTCACCTTTGGGTCTACTTTAACAATCTAGTTTTGTACTTTGATCGAACGCGCTTTAAATAGTTTGGATTATAATTATTGCGATGGATGTCAACATCCTCCAATGCTTTTTATAAAAAAACTGGTTGGGCTACTTTAACAATATCGTTGTGTACTTTGATCAACCTTGGGGGGCATGCTGGTTGGGCTTCTTTAACAATATCATTGTAGCTCGGGGAGCATATGCTCTCGATGCCTCAGATGTAGCGTGCGTGTGGTCCCTTTAAACTTAATAGAATTCCTTTGATCATCATGCTAGGGTACTTGTTGTTGCTAAGCCTATAAAAAGTACACACAACACTACCTCTAGCAATAATCCAAGCTATCTCTAGCAATAATCCAAGCTATGAATGGTTCATACGTTAGGCGTCACGCTTCATCTAGCTGCTGAAGAGAGAGAGCACAGCCCACAAAACATATCCATATGTGGTGGCGATGGTCTAGTAATACGAGGGCTGTGCTCTCTCTCCTCTGCCGCTGGTGTGATCAGCGCCCCCCACCGTCATGTGCGAGATCTCGGCCGCAAACACGACGTTCAAAGCTGCTTCGTAAACGTAATTGCATCCTTTTGTAGCCATGCGGCAGACTTGCTTATTAGGCTGTACTGGAGCGGACTTCTTTTTGCAGGGTTTTAAACTATTTTGCATTCTGCTAGCCTTTCGGCTTCGGCCAATGACTGAAGGAGATGATCGGTAAGGAGTCTTCCTTATGCTATTCCGCACGCTTCAATTGGACAGAGAGTCCTTCCTTACAAATTCTGGACTTATCATAAGCCCACATTATTATCATGCTAGTAAGCACTAGTGGAGTCTTAAGCACTGATGAATCATTTTTTTTCATACTTTTACACCAAAATCCAATGGATTTGCTTGGAAGGATGCCCTCTTATCTTCCCCTCTCCTCCTTGGCAACTTTGTATCATCTCTCTTCTTTCTTATGTGTGCTCTAATAGTGCCTATTGCATTGATCCACTGAATCATTCAATCCACCACCTACTACCTTCATTGTCTATTCATTGTTTAATCTTTGGCTACCGGCATTGCTCATTCAATCCACCGCTACCTTCATTGTCTATTCATTGTTTAACATTTGGCTACCGGCATTGCCTATACTGAGTAGTTATGAGAGAATCTCATGTCTGACCTGCCATTCTAATTTCACATGTGTAGTCGAACTTACAACTTTTTGACTTGATCTTTAGCTCGTATCTTAACTCTTTGTAAGCTTCATCTTCAACAAGATCCTAGAGGTGAGTTCAGTAAGTTCTAGCAGCAAATCATGCTCAACGCATTGTGGCATCCTTCAAGACCTTGTGGAAGCTTCATTAAAGATCCATTCGCTACGTTTTGAACTTCTCTATGTGAGGTCACTTGTTGGCTTTAGAAAGGGCTTCCCTATAGCAACAACATGGCATTCTTGTGTGCATACAAGCAAAGAAATGACAACATATGGCACATGACGGTAGAGGCATAATGCCCCCCATTTTCCCCCCATTCACTGTGCTTCTAGAGGCAAGGAGAAATTCAATTTGGGTGCTAACATCAAGGTGATTTTCCCACATTTCACCTGGGAGGGAGCACCCATTACCCTTTTAAATATTTGTGGCATTTTTTAAAAACCTTTTTGGGATCATTATTGTAATGCTCTATTGATAAAGGGCTTCATTCCTTGTATAGTGATTAAAAGGCAAGGAAAATTCAGTTTGGGTGCTAACATCAAGGTGATTTTCCCACATTTCACCTGGGAGGGAGCACCCATTACCCTTTTAAATATTTGCGGCATTTTTTAAGAACCTTTTTGGGATCATTTATTGTAATGCTCTATTGATAAAGGGCTTCATTCCTTGTATAGTGATTAAAACCTTTTTCAAGGCCTAGTCTTTCTGTGTGAGGAAACCTTTGTGACCAATTCTCTAAGCTCCATTGTAGTCCTCATGTATAAAGAAGGACATTCCTATGTGTGTGTAAACACTTTTGTGTGAGCGATGGCCAACATATGTGGTGCTTATGTTTATGAGTGTGGTGACTTTACACATTCCCTGCAAAGGAAACAATTAGAGGCTAATCTTCGCCAATTGGCTATTTTTTAGGGGGTTTTTCACAAAAATATTTGCTCGATATCTTAAAACATTCACCTGAAATTAGGCCGTCTTCAAGACTCATTTTAGAAAATATTTGCCCAATTTTGGACATTTTTTGAAAACGTTTGCCCCATTTTCTATAACTTTAGATTACAAGAGGAATAATCACTAGCCCACCTACACTTGTATATTCATGGAAGCATCTTATCTTTTACCCTGATTCCCTATGTGAGATAGAAATACTTTTGTCATTATCATTAACCTTTTGATGATATTTTATGGATCCTTTCTTATATGCAATCCCATGCCGCATACATACTTGGTGAACCTTATTGGCTCTTCATTGGCATGAGTGGTTACATGTCATGTGGAATGAGTAGCTACATGTCATTTGAAGACATACCATTTTGAATGAGTAAGACTAGGAACTATGTACTCCATAGTCATCACTATCTTATCCCTATAAGTTAAGCGAAATGGGGTGTAACCTATTGCTACCTTGTATAATTTGTTTGGTATGCCTATAGAGTCATTGTAAGCTTGCTCCCAATTATAGTCATCACTATCACTATCTTATCTTATCCCTATAAGTTAAGCGAAATGGGGTGTAACCTGTTGCTACCTTGTATAATTGGTTTGGTATTCCTATAGAGTCATTGTAAGCTTGTGCTCCCAATTAGCTCAACTTGCCGAAACATTTTTTATTAAGATGCCCCATAGTATCTTGTTCTTTCTTTCTACCTAGCCATTGGCTTGTGGATAGTATGGTGAAGATTTCATGTAGACTATCATAAAGCCTATCATGAGGTGATGAATCACCTCCTGAAAAAGTGTGACCCTATATCACTTATAATCTCCAAAGGACATCCAAATCTGGAGATAACTTGCTCGCAACAGAATTTGGCAGTGGTACAAGTGTCATCAGATTTCCAAGTAGCTCTAGCTTCTGCTCCTTTGGTGAAGTATTCAATAGATACTATGATGCAATAGGCTTGGGTTCTCTTTGTGATAGGATTAATGAGTCCTACCAAGTAAATTCCTAATTTCTAAAAGGGTTGCTGGACTAACTAGGGTGAGGAGCATTCATGCCCTTTCTTGTGGTACAACAAGTCATTAATACCCATCGCACTCTTTGACATATTTAATCACATCACCAAACAATCTACGATAAGTCAGCTCAGAGAACCTTCCGTACTGCCACTTCCCAAACAATGCCCTTTAGCACTTTTCGAGTGTGCTTCCTCTAGAGCTTGCACAAATTCATCTTCACCTGTGCTAGAACATCATCTTTACCTCACTTTTATAGTTTTCTAGCTATCAGTTTGATATGGTACTGCTAGCTTGATAACCTATCACATCTTATCTTTATTCGATTTGGTCGATGTTATGGAAAACCATGAGCAAGGTATTTTGAGATTTACTCCACTTAAGTACCATGTCAATCTTAAATACGACCGTAGGTTTGAGTTAGAAAGCTCTAATCTTGAGTCAGCAAGGTCTAACATAGTCATCTAGTGATCAGTTGTGTATCTGGATTAGTCATTTAAGGTTTTCAAGTGTATATTTTGTCTTTTTGGAAGCCTTTGAAGTCTGGGCGCACAATTAGAGAACTGTCAGAAGTCACTCAGATTGGTTGTGGCCTAGCTAGTGGTCTAGGTCAACCGAGGGCTATTTCAGGGGGGCTGGTGTCAACTAGGGTTAGCTGAGTATCAGAAGGAGTCAACTAAGGGTATACAAGGGTAGATATGATGTTTATGGGTTAAAGGGAAAAGATTAGGGTTCCTATTTTACTGTCAACTTTTCAATCATTCCACAACAGTCAAATTTGTAGAATTGAAGGGGAAAGTGTTCCAGAGTTAGTAGACAGTCAATTGTTGTTAGCCTTCAGTGTGTGGGGTTGAGTCCTGGTAGGACTTGAGGTTTTTAAGGGATTGAAGGTAACAACAAACACTGGGGTGTTGAGATCTTACTCAAGGCTAAGTCAGCTGAGGTATTTAAGTCGACTCTAAGTCAACAGGAAGTCAACAGTCATGAGGAAGTGAGTAGGAAGCTTAGCTCAGCGAGAAGTCAGTAGGAGGCAGCGAGCAGTAGGGTAGGCAGGAGAAAGTCAGCAAAGTTAGCAGGAAGTCAACAGGGGAGTGGTGATAGGTTTAGTGAAGTTATGAAGCAAGGAATTTAAAGTTTTCTGATATTGGAGGACATATTTCTAACTGGTGTTTTTGATCAGGTGGTTGTTAATTATAAGAGAATAGTGTGTCTCTAGCAATAGCTGAAGAATAGAGAACATTAGTTGAGTGGATTAGTACTTTAGATATGTGCTGTGTTGTTGTGGTGTTAGTAGATATTAATTTCATCTGATCCAAACTGACATTCCTTCTAGGAGATTAGCGAAGTGGTTGTTTGGTAGAATTGCAGGAGTTTTAGTTTACAAATATGATGGAGAACATCACTAGACCTACATTGGCTGACATTCTGACATATAGGCAAAACCCTGTGGTGTTGGAGGAGGAAATTGTGAGAGAAGAGAGTGACTAGATAGAAAGACCCCAAAAAGGGCTGTTAGCTGCTTATAATCTATTTTTATTTGATAGGGATTTCAAGAGAAGCTCAGGTATTGCAACAAGTGGAGGTGTAGTCATATTGGATCTAGAGGGCAAAGAAATATTTAAAGAAGGGATTAAGTTGTAGGTGTAGATCAGCAATGAAGTTGAGTATGCTATTTTGGAGTATGGGCTTCAGTAGTGCATTAAGAAGGGAATCATGAGGCTTATCATCAAAGGGGACATCTTTTTGGTCCTTAGGCAACTTCAAGCTGTTTGGAAAGCCAAAAACACCAAATTGAATGATTGGAATTTTCAAATAAAGAGGATGCTGCATAGATTCTAGGAAGTGCAAATACATGTGAAGAGGGAGGAAAATCAAGCTATAGATGCATTGGAAAAAGGGGATTTGGGCAAGGATATAGAAGTGTATGCCATTGTTGTCGCCCATCCTAGCTATGTTGGAAGAGAGAACTTACAAGAAATTGAAGATTTTTTACAAATAGGTCATGCAACTTCAGATATATCCAAGAGGCGGAAGTATGGCTTCATAAGGAAAACTTTATAGTACATAATTTTGAATGATCAGTTGTACATGAAAGGAAACGACTTGTTCCTTAGGAGAGTTCCAAACAAGGAGGAGATATTTGCCATTTTGGCCTCCTACCATGAGGGTTTCTATGGAGGAAATTTTTCCCTAAAGCCAACACTAAGGAAAGTCTTAACAACTGGGTATGTTTGGCCTAGCTTGAGAAGAGATGTATATCTTTGGTGCATGAGCTATGAGCCCTGTAAGAAACAAGGTAGAAGGGTTTTACAATATAATTTGAGGAAGAGTATTGTATCTTATGGAGCCTTTGAAAAGTGGGGATTGGATGCAATTGTTCACCTGCCCACTACTGCTTAGGGGTAACACCTACATTCTGACTAGAGTAGATTATCTAACAAGATGGGTTGAAGTGAGATATGTGAAGAATATTACTGATAAAGAGGTGGCCAAGTTTGTATTTGAAGACATATGTACCAGATTTGGCATGCCTTTTGAGCTACTGATTGATCAGGGGCCTAGATTCAGAGGAGAGGTTGTACAAGAGCTGATGCAGAAATTATATATTACACAGAGGTACTCCATTCCATATATATCCGAAGTGCAATGAATTAGTAGAGAGATTTAATGGAGAGTTGTGCACTATGCTAACCAAGTGCCTGGAAGAACATCTGAAGCAATAGGATTAAATTCATGTATCCTCAGGTTTGTGGACTTATAGAATAGCTATCAAATCCACTACTAAGTTTTCACCTTATCATCTTGTTTTTGGGAAAGAGGCCATGATGCCTATTGAGGTTGAGATTCCTAGTTTATAGTTTCTCCTTAAACATCTCGCTAAGATGAGTATGAAGAGGGTTTACTAGATCTTTAAGAGCTGCAGTTGGCTTGAGGGGAAGCTTAGGACCATTACATTCAATTAAGCAATTAGAGAGCTAAGCATTTCAATCAAAGTATTAAAGATAAGGGTATTAAAGAAGGAGATCTGGTTCTCAATTACAACAATAGACTCAATAATACCTTCCATACCAAGTTTGAGATTAAATGGGAGGGTCCCTTTAAGGTGGTACATTTATATGAGAATGGTACTTATCATCTACCTGACTTGGATGATCAATTGCATTCCAAAAGAGTCAATGATTACAGGCTCAAGCCATACTAGTGCATAATTATAACTGTTTAGAACGATTCAAAAATGTTGGATTTTAGCTTGCTTGTTGATGCAAATGTTTTAGCTGATCATGGAGATTCTTTTTTGGATTTGGATGTACTTTTCTTTGAGGATTGTTTTGGTGAGCCAGCATGTGGTTGAGCATGAATGATCTAACCAAGGGGGTTTGGGCAAACTAGGATAGGTTTTTTTGTGTCAAGACCATTGTGCCCATTAGATGTGCTTGCCAAACCCTAGGAATAAGATAAATTTGTCGAGTATGTTTAGAACTTTAGGATGGCCATCTTCTAAAGAGAGCTAGTTGTTGTCAACCCCAGTCAAAAGAAGAAATATATCTTGCATGAAATAGTGGAAGAAGAGATAGATGCTCGTGAACTAGAAAAGAAGCGCAATGGTGGTGGGGAGGAGTTGTGATAGGAGAATTATGTGAAAGCATAGTTGTGGAGAGAAACGTTGTGTGAGAACCAAGGGATCTCTTGGTGAAGAAGCTAAGTTGTGGTAGCTTACTGTTGAATATTGTTTTGTTTTGGGAAGAATGCGATGCAGGATTTTCTTGAGGCACTTTGGGATTTGTCTAGAGAAGAGGGTGCTAAAGATATAGAGGGTCATGTAGGCCCTATGACCTCTAGGAAGAAGGCAACGTGGGATTTTCTTGAGGAAGTTTGGGATATGTCCAGAGTAGAGGTGTCTAAGGCAATAGAGGGTATTGTAGGAGGTTTGTGCACTAGGACCTTTGGGAAGGTTGGTTTCCTAGGACCTTTGGGAGTAGAAACTTTGTTAGAACTTGGACCAGGCCAAATCTTTGCTTAACAATTCTCTGTTGTATTTGATGGTGGAAGCTTGTAGAATGTAGCTACAATTCTTTCGTTGTTATTGGTTTTGTGGAGTTGAAGAAACAAATTTGAAAGGGTTTCTGTTGGGGATAACCATGTGGAGAGTCCCTTGGTTTCATGGTGTTCTGTGGTTTTTGTTTAATCCCTAGGTCTTATGGTTTTTGAGACAAGCTCTTTTATCTTCTATATGTAGAAGGGTTTTGGTTTTGATCGATGAGTTGTTTATGCTCTAGTATGAATTATTTGTTTTGAGACTGCTGAGAGAATACATGTGTGAGTGAAGATCTGAGGTTTCTTGAATCAAGTTTGAGTTAAAAATATCTAACTTTGAGTCAGTAGGGCTGACAAAGTGAATGTGTAGCCTATGAAGTCTGGGCTAACAATCAGAGAACTGTCGAAAGTTAGATGAATTGGTTGTGGGCTGGCTGGTGGTCTAGGTTAGATGAGGGCTATTTCAAGATAACTAGGTGTCAACTAGAGTCAACTCAGTATATCGGAAGGAGTCAATTGAGGGTATACAAGGGTAGATATGATGTTTATGGTTTGAAGGGAAAAGATTAGGGTTTCTATCTGCCTGTCATCTTCTCAATTAGTCAACACCAATCAAATTTGTAGAATATAAGGGGAAAGTGTTCTAGATTCAGCTAACACAGCTAGCCTGTTTCAATTAGCCATAAGTGTGTGAAGTTGAGTCCCGATAGGACTTGAGGTTTTCACGAGATTGGAGGTGTCAGTGAACACTAGGGTGTCGAGATCTAACTCAGGGTTGAGTCAACTTAGGTATTTAAGTAATCTCTAAGTCAATAAGAAGTCATCACGGGAGTGGTCATAGGTTTAGTAAAGTTCTAAAGCAAGGAATTTTATTTTTTCTGATATTGAAGGTTTTTTTTGGGAGCTTGGCGGACATATTTCTGATTGGGGTCAGCAAGAGTTATCTGATTTAGTTTATAGTCAGAAGTTGATCAGCTGAGTGTTAGATGGGAGTGTTTTTGGTCACATGGTTGTAAGCAGGGATTTTATATTCACGTGATCACAAAATTTTTTTTGTTAATAACATGTGTGAACATGTTATTAACATGTTCACATGTTAACATGTTCACAAAAAAGCCGGTGGCAAGCGACCTGGTAACCGGGAAAAATCCCGCCGGGCTTTTGCTATACCCCGGCGGGCCCGCCAGGCTTTTGCTTTGCCCGGCGGGTCCCGGAGGGGTCGTCACATATCCCGGCGGGGTACATTTTTCTATATATATGGGCCCGGGGGGCCCTTTGGGATTTCATTGCTGACAGCATACACAGGTAATGAAAACTTGTGTGTATGTGTGTATGTGGGTGTGTTCGTGCGGGCAGCCGCCCACTGTCGCAATGCGCGGCAGGATGTGGGTGGTCCGCCACACGAGGGATGTGTGTGTGGGTGAGTTCGTGCGGGCAGCCGCCCATTGTCGCAATGCGCGGCAGGATTGTCGCAATGCGCGGCAGGATTTGGGTGGCCCGCCACACGACTGGTGTGTGTGTGTAAGGCCATTCTTCGGAATGGTGCTTACCCTGGGGCACTTAGTCGGTAACGCGGCTAGTCTGTGTCCTATGGTAAGTATGGCACGCCGTAGCGGTACTAGTCGGTAACGCGGCAAGCATAGTATCGTTATGGCGATGTCACCTTCCCTTCCCTTCCCTTTGTCAAATGCGGACATATGGTCGGTAACGCGGCCAGTGTATGTTCGTATCCTATTGGTATTCCCATAGAATCGGACGGCATTTTGTCGTTAACACGGCAAGTTGGTGTCGTCCTCTAGTGCATAAAATGTTTTTTGCATATTGCGGCATTTGATCGTTAACGCGGTCGAAAAAGTGTCGTAAATTTGCTTGCGTATTTCGGCATATGATCGTTAACGCGGTCGAATAAATGTCGTAAATTTGTTTGATTTGACTTGTATTGTTTTTATTGTGTTTGATCCATGCGATACTTGGTTGCTAACGCGGCATTAGTATTTCATGGATCAAAGTTTACATCATATTGTCTAAACGTTTTATTTTATAATATCGTGATTCGTAACTCGAAAAATATGAATCTCTCTCTTCTTACCCCCCTCTCTCTCTCATGATACACTTCACAACTCTTTCTCTATCTCTCTCATGATTCACTTCACAACACGATAGATGTGTAGATAATGATTTTTTTTTATTTCTCTTAAAATATACATAATTTTTAATAATTTCTTTTTTCTCCCTCTATTTACTTAAAAATTAAAACAATACATTATTTTTCTCTTTAGGAACTCACAAAAACATTAAAAATGTCATTTAATGTTTCTTCTCTCTATCTGTCACAACTCTCTCTTCCTCTCCTCTCTCTCTCTCTCTCATGATACACTTCACAATTCTCTCTCTCTCTCTCGCAATGATACACTTCACAACTCTTTCTCTCTCTCTCTCATGATACACTTCACATCTCTCTCTATCACGATAGGTATGTAGATGAGGAGTGCTTTAGGATTACAAAACATTATTTTTCTCTCTTTAGGAACTCACAAAACTATAAAAAATGTTATTTAATTTTTCCTCTCTCTATCTGTCACACCTCTCTCTCTTCCTCCCCCTCTCTCTCTCTCTCTCATTTGATAATGTATATCGTAAGTAATAATGCGCTTGTTGCGGTTGTCTCACGTTCGATAATGTATTGCATGATGTTGAGTTCAGTAATGTTGTTTGATATATTCTGTTTTTGTTTGATCATTGATAAGTAATGATACACTTATTGCTGTTTTCTCACGTTTGATGATGTATTGGATGATGTTGAGTTCATTAAAATTATTTGATATTCCGTTTTTGTATGGACATTGACGATATTGATATACTTGTTGCTGTTCTCTCACGTTTGCTTGATGTTTATTTCAGTAATGTTTGATATTCTGTTTTTTTGTGTTTAGTGATATTTGCTAGATTTACGAAGACGATCAACATGCTTTCTCCCGAAGAGCGCAAAATTGTTCTGCGAGCAATTCGCGTTGAAGCGGTCATCACGGTATCACAATGTACTGATGATGTCGTCAAAAAGATCAACGAGTCTGAGATACTCATGCGAGATCTCATAGACCAAATATGGGAAAATGCACAGCGTCGGCTTCGAAGTGGAGGCAACGCTGAGCTGCTAGATAGACAGAAGATAGCAGATTTCAACCATCAGCACATAACACGAACCATTTTGGGGAGCATGCGAGTAGCGTGCAGTGATCTTAGAGATGCTGCCCCGCCTGAAGCCAACATGCAACGTCTACAGTTATGGGACGTTGTATGGAGCGAGCAAAGGGCCAAGAGCAAGCGCATGAAGGCGTTGGATGCAGAGTCCCTCCCCAAAAGAGTGCGAATTGCCCAGGACGTCGCTGCAACGTCCAGTCAGGCAGATGCAAGTGGTACAGGTGTCATTAATCGTACCATCTACAATTCTATGTGCACACATCTTATTGGCATCCCGCACGAAGCTCTTCACGAAGGACGAACAATAGGCTCCGGTGTGTTTGGAACAGTAAAAGAGTATGCAATTAAAGGTATATCATTTTTACCGGAGCACATCACTTTTTGCGGAAAGCACTACAAAGGAGAAGGCAGCGTGAAGTTCGAGAGCTTCCAGGCAGAGCAGGGTATGCAAGTGCTACATCCATCGATTGTCCGATGCATTGCCTTTACAAAAGAGGCTCCTTGGATCACAATTTTCCCGTACTATAATGGCGGCGCTCTTGGTGATACTCTTCTGAAGGTTCCCTTCAGATTCAGTGAGTTCACCAGAGCCATTTTTCGTTTGGATCGAGGATGGAGACAACCCCCGCCTGATAATATCCCTTTAGGTCATCTAGAACTTTCAAAAATAAAAGAGGTAGTAATAAACATGCCACATATTATGCATGCCATGGTGGAAGGTGTAGCGGCAGCACATATGGCAGGTATTGTACATACCGACCTACATCCTTTTAATGTAGTGTTGGATTATACAAAAGAGCTAAAGCCACGCATAGGTATTATCGATTGGGGGTTGCTGCTGAGAGCGCCCAAAAAACGGGTGTCTCTCAATTTTGTTTTTGAAGCAGACAAGAACCCGGAGAAGGTGGCACAGGCAGTCTCCTACGCAGACAGAGAGCGAAATAAACGGCCGTGGATAGTCCCAGAGCTTTATGATCCATTTTTGGCAGATGCATACACTCCTGCATCTGATGTTTTTGCCTTGGGATATTTATTACAAACTTTATATGACTTTTGGAAGAAAGTGCAAGAGTTGTGGATGGATAATAGTTCCCATGACAAAGTTACCATGGATACTATTATTCATAGAGTCAAAAATTGGATGTTTCTGCCTAATCGCGATGAGCGAAAATCAATTTTGCAAGTAGTTGAATTTTTTAGGTCACTAAATACTGACCCTACGAGGGCACAACGTCCTCTTGTAGAGCTATCGGTGGCATTCACCCCGACTTTGTAATGATACAGTATCAAGAGATGAAGTTTCAGGAATTTGAAAATTTGATGTGTCCAATGTTTCAAAATTTTGTTTCTCTCTTCAAAATTTGATGTGTCCAATGTTTCAAAATTTTGTTTTTCTCTTCATTGAGTCTTTGCAATATCTCTCTCCTCTTCTGGTGTTTAAGTTTATGTTTTCTCTTCAAAATTTGATGTGCGAGCATTGTTTGAAGTGTTTTTGGAGTCAAGTGGATATTTCTCATCGAGTCTTTGCAATACATATCTCCTCTCGTTGTGTTTGACTTCAAGATTTTGAGAGTAATGGTCAATTTATCTTACGTTGATCTTTACAGTTCATTAAAATCCTAAAGTCGTTTACGTTCATGCAGATATGGAGCAGGCGCAAGCGAACGAGCATCAGGAGTTAGCCAAGAAGGCATACGAGAGAATGAAGGCCCTTGCACATGGCCTGACAGCCCGCGAAGCTACAAGAACAGCGTGCAGATTATCGAAATGGACAAATCCAACTTATGCCCAATGGAAAGACATAAACAAACGGGTAACCACAGAGATGATAAAGGAAATATGGCCATGTCCAGATGGCGAGATTAAGAAGGGAAGATGGAAGATTTCTCGTTGCACTCACAATGATATCAAAACTAATGCCGAGCGCATTTTCTTGGAGGTGTACGGCCGTCCTCTCCATAACGCCGACGCTCCACTGTATTTTGCTAAAATGCTATATGCTCACTTTATACTGGAAACTCCAGTGGACTTCGCCTCCAGAGAGGCCACTGTCAACACCCACGACATACGTGAAGAGACAGTGACATTCACAAGAGAAGAACTTGCTCTCATGGTGGAGGGCGCCGGACTGGAGTAAAACCAGGTCAAAGAAAGCTTAGGGGCACAGCTAGCAGAGAAGGAGAAAGAAGCTGACCGATTAACTCAAGCGTCAACTCCTCCCCCGGCCAATAGAGGGATTCAAGAGCAGCTAACAAAGATCAGCCAAGACGTGCAGAGCATCTCTTCACGTATTGCTCCTGTGCGCCAAGGAAACCACATCTCTCATTTTTTGATACATCCTGATCTTGTGGGAGTTTCTGCTGAGGCTACAAGTTCCTCCACCCCCCAATGTCCTGTATGTTACAAAGTATTCGATGGGTGGAGCGGCCAGTATATACTACCATGTGGACACTACTACCACTTAATATGTTTAGTGAGACAAATGCAAAATACTTCCACATGTGCATTGTGCAATGTCCCAATAAATCAAGGTATTTATACAGTGTTCGGCATGGCTAGCGAATATAAACCACCAGGACCTTTAGATGCAACTCCTAGTGCAATTCGCAATTTATTTCAAGATGAGAGCTAAGAAAAACAAATTCTACTTTTGTATTGATAATTTCTCCAAATATGATCATTTGTACAAGTACTTTTTATTAAATTAATGAAGTGACTTCTTCCTCTATGTCAGTATCTTGCTCCAAAATTCTTTCACCGTTTACTCTCTCGTCTGCTAAATTAAGCTCATCTAAGTCAATGTCTAAATTGTCTTCTATCTCAAGGGTGGTGCACAACGTACGTCCAACATCAAAGTTCTCGTCTACTACATCTTCACAATTGTACATCCATCTGGGCATATCTTCTTCATACTCTTCGCTTTCGATGTCTCGCAAGATCTTTTCATTGCAGTACATGTAAACAAGTTTATCTGCTCGATCTGCAAGAAGTCGATTGCGAATAGTACTATGAATATATTTATACATGCTCCAGTTTCTTTCTGAGCCTGAGTTTGAAGAGCACTGACTTAGAACCTTCATCGCAAGGTTGCGCAATAAAGCATAATGCTCACCACCATTCATCATCCACCACTTCCATGCAGGTTGCTCTTTAGCCATTTGTTGAACAAGGGAGTTGGAAAATAAACCCTCTTTCAACCGAAATGAGGTCATCTCCTTTATGCACTGTACACGATCATCATCATTATTATAGAAAGTGTTTACCACTTTATAAAAATCTTGCACCACCTCAACGTTGGACATCAAATCCATATTCCAATATTCAGGATCTAACATGTAAGCAGCACTGTGCAGTGGTGAATGCGCTCCAATCCATCTAGCATGAAAGTACTTCAACAGAACTTTTCTTTGTCTACTAGAGAATGGTACACGCCATTGCTTTTCCACCACTGAATGCTCTAATTTCTCAGGACACTCCAAACTCCGCTGGACAGTCCACCATTGCATCCATGCTTTTCCGAGATTAGGCGCTCTTTGATCAAGGCTTCGTATAGCATACATAACAGGCATCATTACATGGTATGCATCCATCACACTGTTCCACCAACTTCTTCTCGTAAGCGCTCCCTTCAAGACTTTGATTTTCTCTTTCACTTTTTCAAGTTGAGTGTTCTCCTAGTCATGAAATGCCATGCATGTAAATGTTTCACAAACTGCATCTTTATTTCTAAGAAGAGACTCAAAAGTGTAAAAGTGAGTGCAAAACCTAGTCTCCGCTGGAAGCTTTAACATAACTGACATGCGAGGTCGAAACATATCCAAAACTCTCTGTCTCTTGAGCATGAATTTCACAAGCTGGCGAGCAGTGTCGACGATTGAGGCAAACCATTTGGTATCATCAGATTTATACCAATCTTTTAATACAAGATTCAAACTATGAGTATTACAGCCTACCGGAAAAATATGTGGATATTGTCGCTGTAGGATTCTGGATGCATTTTTACAATTTTTTGCATTGTCCATGACGACTTGGACTACATTTTTGGCACCCACTTCCTCTATCACAGAGCTAATGACTTGAGCAATGTAAGCCCCAGTTTTGATTGAACCAGCTGAATCCACGGCACGGATAAAAGTCTCACCTCTAGGTGAAATAACCATTACATTAATTAATGGTTTTCTTTGCACATTAGACCATCCATCACTTACTATACTACATCCAGAAAGCTCTATATTGCTAAGAATTATTCTTTGTACACGTTCTTTTACCTGCGCATAACATTTCTCTAATAGATCATTTCGCATAGCATGGTACGTAGGCGGTGAAAACCCTGGTCCAAACTCACCAATTTTCTTCCATGCTCTCTTCCAATGCTCACTGTCCACCATCATCATAGCACTCCCAGAAAAGTAAATCGCTTCAGCAAGGACGAGTTGTGCATCATCGAGTCGACCTTGACGTAGGCTTTCTTGCAATGAAGTTTGACGCATGGGTATATTTCCTACGTCAAAGTTTTGCTTGCAAGAAGATGCACTGGGTAGATTACTTTCTGGCTGCATATTGCCGTTCGGGGTACAAGTAGGCGATGTAGCGGGAGTTTGATGATTAGAACAACAGTGTTCTTTCTGCCTTGATACATTAACGGTAGGAGTGTCATGTTTTCTTGAATCTTTCTTTTGAATTTCTTCTCTTATGCGTTTGGCCACTATAGGTGCAGAGGGGTGGGTACATGACTTTTTCTTCGGTCCGCCTAAAAAGTGTTCTCTTAGTCGAGGCGCCCCACCTGATTTTACTGCATGGCATAGCTTACACTCCCAATCTATGAATCGATCACCAACGTTAATTGCATATTGCCACTCTATCCCAGGTGCCTTTTTTTTCCTGCTATTTGAAATTTGGACTCTATTGGAGGTATCACTGGATCCAACATTGTCCTCCATCTCAACAAATAACCTATTCAACCAAGCATATAACAATGAATACACAAATGAAAAAACAACAAATCACTCACGTATAACAAAACATACATCTGCAGACAAAGTACTTCGAAACTATCTTGACAAATACAAAAGATCATCACATAACACAAAACTATTTCAAACTATCTTGCAAGGTCTTACTACAAAACTACTTCGAAACTATCATGCACATTGCACCCCCAATGAAGGATGCCTTTTGTACCCAATTAAGGATACTTTACACAATCAAAGATCTATGCTTGCCCAATACTCTAGTATAGGACAATAGACCTTCTCTAACATTCACAAAAAAAATCAAAGATCTATGCTTGCCCAATACTCTAGTATAGGACAATAGACCCTTGTCTACTCGAAACTATATCAAGTATCAAGAACCAATACAAGCCCCTAAGCAGGACTCTTGGCTCCATCAAACCATTCATAAAGCAGAATGAGGTAGATTACGTACGTGGCTCAAATGCAAAGCTGAATGACTCCAAATTTGTCCCTAAATCTCCGCAAGTATTAGCTACGAACCACACCCTGCCCCCAGTTCAAAGAACTAAGGACGAGTGGCCCAATAGCCTTAGGAGTGCCTACAAGGAAAGACGACAGCCCCTAAAATAAGGACGTTCTTCCCAAGAGGACACTTCTAGCAACTCGAGAGCTCTACAAGTACTTTGAGGAGAGATATCACGCCCCCAAAACAAGGACTATCTTCCCAAAAGTTGTACGATGGGTGTCGGGCAGTGTTTATATACAGAATAATACCCCGCCGGTGTTTTTTGTTTTTCCCGGCGGGCCCGCCGGGCTTTTGTCTTTCCCGGCGGGCCCGTCGGGAAAACTATGTACCCCGGCGGGCCCGCCGGGAATGATAGAAGCCCGGAGGTGTTACTGGAATAGTGGGTTCCGGCAGGTCATTTCTCAGGTCATGTGAATATACAATGTGATCACAAGTTTTAATATGTTAACAATAGGTTTTGTTAACGTGATCACAAAATTGTGAAGACGTTAATGAAATCCCTGGTTGTAAGAATATGTCAATTGAAGATTTTTGACTGAAGATTAGGGTTGTGGGAGGTCAAGTCTGATCTGGGAGGACAACTAGTGGAGTCAGCTGAATCAGTTTAAGGGGTTTGGAGAGTATTCATATGTTCGACTCATTCAAGCTAAAGGACAAAGGACATCAACTGAGTGGATTGGTACTTTAGATCTGTGTTGTGCTCGTGTTGTGGTGCTAGTTTATAGATCCCTCCCAATGGTGGTGTGTTCGAACGAGATATAGAGGCAAGCCTCTCCCGACACATCACAGTAACCCCCACAGCTAGCCACAATCTATTGCCATGGGAAACATGCCCGTCTCCCTAGGCGATTAATCTCTTCACAGTGCCCATGCCAAGATTCAACAGCCTAGTGGACAATGTATACAAAACCTTGGCTCTTTTACATAAACTGTACATATTGTCTCTAACCCATTGGCTTGTATGTTTTATGTGGATCCCACAAGTGAGAGCAAAGAAGCAGTCATCCTTGGAGGAAGCTGTGTTGAGATATCGAGCTCAACTAGTGCTACGGTGGACATTAATGACCCGCCTAGGTAATAGCTTCTGCATCTACACCATTGGCATCGTTGGTGAGATTATGGGTGATATGTGGCCAGTGGGATAACAAGCTGTGTGACAACCATTTTGGATTACTAGAGACTGGCATAGTTATAACGCGAGCTCATTTAGTCGGGTTCACATTACGGACCGACCCTTGTGTGTTGTAGTAGTTGAGTACTAACCCATATAGTGTGTACTCTTATCCTTATGTTATGTTGGTTGAGTAGAGAAGAAGAAGATAGAAGAAAATTAAGCTATCCATCTCTCGCTCTCTCTTGTGTGTGTGTGTTTGCTTGCTAGGGTTTGAATCTTTCCCTCTCCCCCACATTCTCTTCATGGTATTAGAGCCTGGTTCATGTGAGAGCTAAGGAGGCAAGCAAGAGGCAAGAACAAGCAAGGAAGGAAGTGGTACTACATGGGTAAGAGCACCATCATCTCTTTCCCCTTCTTAGTTTAGGCACAACACCCCCGTAGTAGCTCTGGGAGCTACACATCTCCGATTGAGGAGCTGTCTTCACAGTAGCGGAGCTACAGGGCAGGTATACTATCATGTTGGACATTTGTTTTTTGGCCAAATTCGTGTTTTTGGCATGTTCCAGGCCCCGTTCGTCACTATAGGGTATTTTATCAGTTTCCTAGAAGTTTTAGTAGAGACATATTTTTCCTCAAAGTCTCGTTATTTCAGTGCAAGAGTGCATTTTAGAAGTGTAGACATGGTTTGCACATATATTCTTGAGACTGGGTTTATGTACATGTACTCTGGTCACATTTAGTGACGCAGAGGCTGTGTTGAAGTACCGTTGTTGTTGCAGCAATCACAAGAGATACTGTTGTATTATAGGTTGCATACAGAAGTTGTTTATTTGCAAGTTATCTGATTGCTGCAAGAAAACATGTCTGACGGAATTAATCACATTGTTAGTAGTGAGAAGCTGGATAAGAATAAATTCCATCCCTGGAATTTCATAATGACCAATTTCCTAATGGGTAAAGGATTTTGAGATTATGTAGAAGGAGAAAATGAGGAGCCTCCAGAGTTATCTGAAGAGAATGTCCCTCCTACAAATATAAAGGCATTCAAGGATTGGAATCACGGTGTAAGAAAAGTCATGTACGGGCTTTCAATTAGTGTCACAGACACTATGATAGAACACATATAGGATCCAAACACTCCAGCAATTGCATGGCAGAATCTGGTTCAAATGTTCGAGACTAACATAAAGGAAGTTGCAGTTAAAGCAAGAGTTGCATATTGTGGAAAAGAAAAGCATGTCCATCAATGAATATGCCTTAAAGATCAAGGGCATTTTTGAATCCCTTGGGTCTATCAATGTATCAATGGAGGATGATGATTTGGCAAGTGCTTGTTTGAATGGGCTTGGTAAAGAGTACAAGCCATTCAAGACCTCCATTGCAGTTAGGGAGAATATTTCTAACTTTTAGGACTTGATTCTATGCTGATCATAGAAGAAAAGGATTTAGACAAGGATTCTCCTTCACAAAGAAAGAACACATCAAAACAGGCCAAGGTGGTGGCCGACAAGAAAATCACAATTTTGGACAACAATAGTCCAATAATTCATAGCAGCAATTCATACACAAGTGGAAGAGGCTAGTCTAGAGGCAGGGGGATCCAAAGAGGCCAAGGTGGTTGGCAAAGAAATCAAAATACAAATAGCATAGTGTGATATTACTCTGGCAAACCAGGACACATAACAAAGGACTACTACAAAAAAGCAGAATGACATTAAAAGTGGGAAGTTACAGCTAGGCAACTATGCATCATCTAGCAAACATGGAGGTGATGACAGAAGTAAGCAGTGGTTTGTGATGCAGCACATGCTTAGTTCCATAACAAGGGATGTGTTAAGATCTCAAGATATATGGTATGTGGATTTTGGCGCCTCTAACCACATGACCAGTCGTGCTGAGTGGTTTAGAGATATGTAGAAAATGGAAAAACTAGGTTATGTAGAAACAGTTTATGATACTGCGCATCCCATTGTGCATGTTGGTAAAGTGCCATTGTCTATGAAAGATGGCAAAATGAAGTACTTGGCTGATGTACTTCATTTTTAGAATATTACAAAGAACCTAGTTTCTGTTGGACAGATGTTGAGCAGGGTCTGCAAGTGAGAATTAATCCTCAAGGATGTTTGGTGGAAGACTTTAAAAATAAGTGTCACTTGGTTACAAAGGGTAACAAAAATTGTAGGATGTTTACTTTGGATGTGAACATGCCTGAGATAAAGGCAGCCATGTTTGCGCATGGAATAGATGTCATTGCAGATATTGACATATGGCACAAGTGCATTGGTCATGTGAATGTACAACGGCTGAAGTCTATGGAGGCCCAAAATATTATTGCAGGATAACGATATGTATAAGGTATGTGAAGCATGCCAACTTAGTAAGAAGGCCAAACATGCTTTCCCACATGAAAAGCATGTCAATGCAAGGCCACTAGATGTCATACATTCAGATGTATGGGGACCGACCAAGACTGCAACAATTGCAGGTACTATGTTACATTCATTGATGACCACACTAGGAAAGTGTGGGTTTATTTCATGAAGGAGAAAAGTGAGGTGTTTGCTCACTTTCAGAGATTTAAAACCTTGGTTGAGAAGGAAAAAGGCATGCAAATAAAATACCTAAGATCAGATGGTGGGGGAGAATATTTATCCAATGAGTTCAACGATTTCCTAAGAAGGCACGAAATTAAGAGGCAGTTTACATGCAGGTGCACTCGGTAACAGAATGGTGTTGCAAAAAGGAAAAACATGCACATTGCAGAAGTGGCACGTGCCTTGATGGGGCTAAAAAGAATATGCCACATTACTGTAGGGTAGAAGCAGTAGCAATTGCTGTGTACATTATGAATAGGACACTCACTGCAGCTATTCATGATATGACTTCTGAACAGAAGTTTACAAGCATAAGACCGGATGTGTCTCACTTGAAAGTGTTTGGGTGTATTGCATATGTACATGTTCCTGATGAAGTGAGACCAAAGTTGGATCCAAAGGCAGAGAAATGCATCTTCATTGGTTACGCTATGTAGCAAAAGGTTATAGATTCTATAACCCTACCACGCATGATATGCGAGTAAGCAGAGATGTTATCTTTGATGAGATGAGTAGCTGGTATGCACAATTAGGGAAGGCAGTAGAAGATGTAGATGTAACAAGTGCTGATGTTGCACCACATGTAGAGTAGCAACAATCACAGGTGCTGAGTGGACCTGGGGAGTCCTCGCGTAGTGGATCCAATGTTAGCCCATGGTCAAGAAGGTTGAAAAATGACACAAGTACACATGTATCATGGAAAGGGAAGGAAAAGGTAGATCAACCTTTTGTGCCTGGTCTATCAACAGATCACTCTTATGTGGGTGGTGACTCTAGTGGCTCTGAACAGAGCCTTGATGAGGACCTTGGCATTTTGTCTATGGTTACTCCTAGCGTAAGGAGAACTAAGGGCTGTTTTGAGGACACCTTGCAGTAGTGATCGAGGTGTATGTAGGTCTACAAGGGTTAGATACCCAGTTGACATTTTTTCTTTTGACCCAAGATTTATATCCATTATAGTAACATCCTAAAGGGATCCTTTTAGTTGGAAAGACAAGGAGGAAGATGCCTTTATGCAAATGAAAGAGATTCTGTGTACTTTACCAGTGGTTATACCTCCTGACTAGAGTACATAGTTTTTTCTGAACCCTAATTTTGGTAAGGATGTTGTGGGTGCAACGTTGTTATCGTAAGGGAAGGAACATTCTTACATGAGGCCTATGTATTTTGTTAGCTAAACTAAGACACAAGGGGAGAGGACAAATTATGAGGCAAACAAGGTCATGGTGGCTCTTGTATTTGCTCTTAGAAAATTAAGGTCCTATCTACTCCCAAAGACATTTACCATTTTGACCCATTCTTCTCTTTTTCCTCATTTGATCAAATCCGACATTCCTTCTAGGAGATTAGTGAAGTGGTTTGGTAGAATTGCAGGAATTTTAGCTTACCTATATGATGGAGAACATCACTAGACCTACATTGGCTGACATTCTAACATATAGGCAAAACCCTGTGGTGTTGAAGGAGGAAATTGTGAGAGAAAGAGTGACTAGATATAAAAACCCAGAAAAGGGCTGGTAGCTGCTTATAATCTATTATTTGATAGGGATCTCAAGAGGATCTCAGGTATTGCAAGTGGAGGTGTAGTCATATTGGATCCAGAGGGCAAAGAAGTATTTAAAGAAGGGATTAAGTTGCAGGTGCAGATCAACAATGAAGTTGAGTATGCTTTTTTGGAGTATGGGCTTTAGTAGTGCATTAAGAAGGGAATCATAAGGCTTATCATCAAAGGGGACATCTTTTTGGTCCTTAGGCAACTTCAAGCTATTTGGAAAGCCAAAAATCCCAAATTGAATGATTGAAATTTTCAAATAAAGAGGATGCTGCATAGATTCTAGGAAGTGCAAATAGATGTGAAGAGGGAGCTAAATCAAGCTATAGATGCATTGGAAAAAGGGGATTTAGGCAAGGATCTAGAAGTGTATGCCATTGTTGTCACCCATCCCAGCTATGTTGGAAGAGATAACTTATAGGAAATTGAAGATTTTTTATAAATAGGTCATGCAACTTCAGATATATCCAAGAGGCAGAAGTATGGCTTCATAAGGAAAACTTCAGATATATCCAAGAGGAAGAAGTATGGCTTCATAAGGAAAACTTTACAGTACATAATTTTGAATGATTAGTGTGCATATGAAAGGAAAGGACTTGTTCCTTAGGAGAGTTTCAAACAAGGAGGAGATATTTTCCATTTTGGCCTCCTCTACCATGAGGGTTTCTGTGGAGGACATTTTTCCACTGTCTCACTTGAAAGTGTTTGGGTGTATTGCATATGTACATGTTCATGATGAAGTGAGAACAAAGTTGGATCCAAAGGTAGAGAAATGCATCTTCATTGGTTACGCTATGAGCAAAAAGGTTATAGATTCTATAACCCTACCACGCGTGATATGCGAGTGAGTAGAGATGTTATCTTTGATGAGATGAGTAGCTGGTATGCACAAGTAGGGAAGGCAATAAAAGATGCAGATGTAACAAGTGCTGATGTTGCACCACATGTAGAGTAGCAATCACAAGTGCTAAGTGGACCTGTGGAGTCCTCGAGTAGTGGATCCAATGTTAGCCCATGGTCAATAAGGTTGAGAAATGATGCAGGTACACATGTATCATGGAAAGGGAAGGAAAAGGTAGATCAACCTTTTGTGCCTGGTCTATCAGCAGATTACTCATATGTGGGTGGTGACTTTAGAAGACAAATTTAGGAATTATTTGAGTCCCATTTCTTATAGGATTGGTTGGAAACTCGGTATTTTTGTGTAGTTTGAGCTAACATCTATTTGTTGGTGCACTCTTTGTGCCATTAGATTATATCTTGGCACAACTATTTGGCGTATTTGTTTGTAGTTGTATAGATACATACGTCAATGCAACAATATTGGAAGGACAAGGGAAACATGACACTAAACTTAATTGAGATTATACAACACCTTTCATATGCTTTCATATGAAGAAGATAATGTTAAATACTATCTCCACTTTGACATTGAAGTAAAAACATGGGCTTTATTTAATTTGCCAAAAGAATTCTAAACAGTAGGCTTATCTGGCCTATACACTTTTCAAAGATTATGGATATAACATTCTTCTTATCCCCATACCATAAAGAAATGATATTTCTTATGTGCATACTCTTCAAGAGTGTTTACATAGGCACAAACATTCTTGTGTAGCATGGTGGACCAAATACCAACATGAAAGTACTGGCAAATCTCATCGAAAAATTCAAAACACCCGGGGGGAATAACAATTGTGGTGCGACCAATATCAATTCGAATACAATTTGTTTGTGGATGCCTCTTCTCTTCCTTGTTGAGTAAAACTCCATTAAGATCAAGTATAAGTGCATGTTTCTTTATGGTGATTGCACGAGGAATATTTTGTGCATACGATACAGAAGAATGATAACACTTTAATGTGTTATCATACTTAACAATGTTAAAACAAGTGATCCTTTATTATCAATGAGAGCTAATTACAACAAAATATCCACAAGTTTACTTTCGTTTAATGCTCCCATACTCATCTATGACAATGGATCCTAGACTTGATTGCATTTCCCTATTGATTGGTGAAGATTGAAATACTAATCTATCTCCATCTCTCTCAAAAGAATACAAACTTCCTAGAGGCCTACTCTTTTGTGTATTGGAACGTAGCTCCTCAACACGTTGCTCTATTTCTTACGCACTTAACTTGTGATTGTTAGAAGCAGCTGTACCTCCAAAAACAACTCTCGCTAAGAAACATACTTTTTAACACACAAAATTGCTGAATAAATCATCTTAAATAATATCCTATTGAAAAAGATCTACCTTTAGTTTTCTTGGCACCCTCTGGCGCCGCAGAGTCCTTGATTTCAACTATTCTCTCTTTATTCGTAGCATATGTAGCCTCGTCAATTTCTTCAACACCCTCTGTCCCATAGAGTCCTTGATTTCAACTATTTTCCCTTTATTCGTAGCATATGTAGCCTCATCAATTTGTTCGACAATCTCTTCTTGTCTCTCCTTGGTTGCAAAAGTCTCTTAAAGCTCTTCATTAACTTTATCTTTTATCTCACTAACCTCAACATTAACTTGCAAATCAGGAATGTCCTTAGTCTCTTTAGTCCTATCACTTGAAGGCCTTGAAGATGTTTGCAAAGCTGAATCATCGATGTGATCTACCTCCACCATGTTGTCTTCATTATTTCTTGCATTTGAATCATGAGAGTTGATCTCATTAGTAGGACTTTCATGATGATGTTCTAGTTGAGCAATGTTATCTTCGTCTTTCCCTTCTTTGTATATATATGTATGATTAAAATAAAATGCTATTACTTTTAGGATTTAAATATTACACCAAGGCTAATACAATACTAGTCATTTTTATATCTACACATATACTTTGTATCCAAACTTAGATTCCTCAACATTGAGTGATGTACCATAATGAATTAGGAACCATATTACCTTCCAAGACTTTCACAGAAGGGTCAAACTTGAGTTTGAGCCTCACTTACAAGGGCAAAGTAAAGATTGCTCAACTTGAGATTGTGCCTTGTGTTGGAAGACATCCCCAAGGTTGGACATAAGTGGAGGTATGGCTCAAACTTAAGTTTGAGCCTCACCGCTACACTAGGATATGGAGTAAGTGTAATTTCTTAATAGTAAGTGTGCGTCATCATTTGTATTAGGCTCAAACTTAATTTTGAGCCTCACTGCTATACTAGGATATGGAGTAATTTCTTAATAGTAAGTATGCATCATCATTTGTACCAGATGTTGAGTTGGCATGAAATAAAGGATAATTAGAATAGAAATATTCACTTTAATAGAAAAATGTTAAAAGTGAATCCAAAAAAGCCAATGTATTAATCAAAATACTAATAATTATTTAAACAAATCTACACTTTGAACAAGACCTATGTTAATATTAGTTGTTGATAAGCTCCTTTCAATGATCACCATTCGTTGTACATTCATAAGCACTATCAATGCACTTTTCTACCTTTCTTTGGTTGAGAGCTTGATGGGCTATGATCATGGAAAGCCTTGTTGACATCTATATCCCCAATATTCTCAACAGCCATAGCAACCCCAACATTTGAAGCTTCCATGGCTTTTGCAGTATCCAATATATCATCACCATTCCCACCATCATCATCATTTTCATGCCTTCCAATATCTTCAAAATTGTCTTCGGCATCCTCATTGAATAGAGCATCATTCCCTTGGTCCTCTTCATTCCTTTGCCCTACATCTTCAAAGTCTATAGCATCCCCAACTTCTTTATCATCATCTGTGTCATTTTTGTTATCAATATCATCACCTTCGTCTTCCTCCTCTGTACTTGGTGGGTCGTCAATGTGAAGATTTTGAAGGTTCTCTTTTTTTGCATCATCTAGTGTTTGCTTTTTTGTGCCGCCACTTGCACCACACCACTCTTGCAAGGACGGGTGACCGTCTAAAAGAGCAGAGCACTTTGATTCTAATGCCATCGCTTCCAAATCATCTTTGCATAAAGCAATACATCGTCTCTTCTTTAGCAAGCTCTCCTCTAGCACAACTCCACCACAATATATCTCTACAACATAGCTGTGTTCAGGACAAAACCCTGTGATAAGACCGTCAATAAAGCCTTTGTCGATGAATTCTCTATTTTGGCCACTAGAGCCTGAGATGAATACATTTTTTGTGAGAACCTTATCAATGGCCTCAAACTTGTCAACCTTGCTGATGAAAAGAATAACGGTTGCAATCAACTGTTCCAGATGTCTAGGCATCATCTTTTTTGTGTGTGGATCACGCCAAATTCATAGTGCACCTTTGTTGACTGGCTAGAAATCCCTTCGATAAGCATTCCAATGGTGATGAAATCAACAGAACACACAAGAATATATTCATATTGTGAGTTTAGTGTGTTCAAAGCAAGTGCCAACTTGGAGAAAAATTATGACGAGAGCTGCTCCTTTGTACCATGTAGGTCCATGATTTCTAGTTGAAATGGTACATACTCTTACTAGAGAAGGCTATAATCTTTGTCATATCAAAACCGACCCCCTAATTGTCCAAGGAATAGACTCTTGTTAAGATACAATACCCATAGATGATCTATATAGGTGATTCAGTAAAGTTACTACACTTTTTGGAAGTGAAGGGCTTTTTTTGACGATTGAGAGCATTCCTAACAAAGGATTGAGAGCGTCCCCTAACAAAGGACTAGCTGTAGCTCCTCAATTGATTATACTCATACTCCCCTACCTTATATGTCTCACACACCTATTCCCAAGTCATCTTTTCCCTTGTCAGATCAAAATAGAAGGTGGTTATTGCATCTTTGAGCACTCGATCTCTTTTTACCTTCCAAGCCATCTCCTCCATATCCATTCTTTGATGGGTTTGCTTTCCCTTCTTAAGCAATATTCTCTTGTCAAGAAGTGCTGTTTGAATGTCCAAAACTTCACTCTTTTGAAGGCCTAAAATGCACCTAAACAACGTTGGGCCTAGCGTGGCTGTTCGTGGTGCCTGCTGATTTTGCCCAATCTTCAAAGTTGGAAGTTTGGGATTTTGATCAAGACCTTTAGTTTGAGTTTTGCCCTTTGTATTTGGTAGCAAGCCTTTTGCATATAGCCTCATGATCTTAACCCAATTCTGCCATACATCATTATCACATAGAAGCAAGTGAGATTCATTTTTGACAAAATTCTTATGTAGTGTGTGCTTCGTGGTCTCCACAAAGGCCTGCAAAGTTGCAAAGTAAGAAGTTAGCCCCCTTACTATAGATATCACAAAATATTAGGAGGAATCATGCATCTATGGATTTTCAATCATTTGGAGCTTATGCTTAAACTTGAGTTTGAGCCTCACTTGCCAGTGCTAAACTAGTATATAATGGTGATGCTCGATCTTAGGTTTGAGCGTCACCTCCGTATGCAAATATAGCACTTGCAAGTGAGGCTCCAACTTAAGTTCGAGCCACAATTAGATATGCAAGTGCTACACCATCACAGAGAGGTGAGGCTTGAAGTTCAATTTCAAACCAAACTATTAAGTTTATGCAGTTTGAGAAGAAGCCTCACATGCATCTTTCTTATGCTACTGCTACACTTGAAACTATAGATCCGTAAAAGATATTATGAAAAGTAAAGAAGAAGTAATGTATGTCTATGATTTACCAAGATATAGCAAAGAATCAAAAGAGTACCTTCCAAGACTTGTCCATCTTGGGTTGATTGACACCAGGCAAAGGTTTACTAGGACAACCGTTTGCATGCCATTGTGCTCGAGCTTGTAGAAGTTGATCGAGGAATGGATCCTTTTGCATTGACTTTGCAACAGATAAATTTGCATTCTTGGAAATGTTAGGAGAAATCTTGGGTGGGCAATTTACAATTATCTTTGATCTCCTGAACCTAAATTGCTGACGCAGTTGAGGGGTCACTTTAGCCATAGTTAGAGCCTACAAGCTTTTTGCAGCACTAATGGAGTGTTGACCAGAGATAATCCAATATTCAACTTTATGAATATCTTCTTTTGCAAGTTTATCAAGGGGTTGTTTCGTAGCACGATTATAGGACATTAAAATTGCAAGTATCTCCTCTTGCTTTGGGTCCTCAATAAAGTCTTAGGTCAAAATACGAACCCAATCCTTATTTAACCTTCTATACACATAGTTTGAAGGAGCAGGATAACATTTCATCACATCAATGCTGAAGACCTCATTTAGACGAAAGGGATAATATCCCTTCTTTATTTCTAATGAGATCATTGCTTTGCTGCCCTTGTTTGCAGTCTCAACCTCCATTAGCTCATCATCGGACGCATCTATCTCATTTGAACCACTTGCTGGTTTTGTCCTTTGCCTCTTTGAAGAGATTTCTTGAACCTTTGTAGAGTGCTTTGCCTTTCTCTTCTTTGCAAGTGCTTGCTCCTCTTCTTGCACCTGAGAGCCTGCCATGTCTTCAGCTGCTATTGTGCTTACATCAAGGACTTTTGTTTCGTCACTCTCCTTTTTATGTTTTGAAGAAGTTGCACCAGCATTTCTAGATGCTTCAAGTGCACTCTTCACTATGGCCCTGCCTTTTTTCTCCACAATTTTCCTAACTTGAGTGGTTGTTGTCTCCTTTTCAGGTATGGACTTTTTTCGTGAATCCAAAGCCTTCTTTGCATGCCTCACCACTTTCACCAGGTCCGTCCTCCACATTATCCACCCCTGAGTCTTCTTCATTGGAAAAGTCAATGATCCTAGCTTTATAATAGAATTTTCCTTTCTTAGTTTACTGCCAGTCATGTGTGCTGGGTGAAAAGTGTCCAATGATAAGCAAAACTTATTTGCTTTTGTAGTTTCTCCTTCTGGCAATACATTGCATGTGAAGCATGGGTTTGCTCTTGCATCCACATTATCCTTAGCGCCTTCCTACCACAATCCCCATATCTCCATATGATGTATCACCTTGAGATAGAAACAAATGGAGGACTCCTTTGAAGTTTGCACTAGCATCGTAGCTATCCACAAACCATTCTACTCCTTCTTTGTTACTCAATTCAAAGGTTTTATCCACCTTAATTCTAGGAGTGACACTTTTAGCTTGAGTTGTTGTTTCGAGAGCATCCAGAGTAAAGATTGGTCCACCATGTGGTTGGAGGTAGCAGGCGCTCTGCTAGCTTCCATTCCTGTGAAGCACAAAAAAAGTTTCAAAACCTTAGAAAAAAATGGATTTAAATGCTACAAATCAAAACCTATCAAACTTAAGAAACTTAATGCATGCTACAATTATTGATGCTTCACTTAGTTTTCTTGAATAGCGGGGGCCTCACTTGCATTTACTTAATCCATACAGAAGCTCAACTTAAGCTGGAGCCTAGATCCAAGTTGTGCACTCATATGCTAGGGGTACGCTAGCATAGAGAGGCAAGGCTCAAACTAAAGTTTGAGCCTTAAGGCGAAGTTCCATGTATGGGAGGCTTGAACTTAACTTGGAGACTAGATCCAAGTTGTGCACTCATATGCTAGGGGTACACTAGTATATTGAAGCCTTAAGGCCAAGTTCCATATAGGGGAAACCCGAACTTAAGCTAGAGCCTAGATCCAAGTTGTGCACTCCTATGATAGGGGTACACGAGCATATAGAGACAAGGCTCAAGCTCAAGTTCGAGCCTTAAGGCCAAGTTTTATGTAGGAGAGGCTCGAACTTAAGCTGGAGCCTAGATCCAAGTTATGCACTCATATGATGCTAGGGATACGCTAGCATAGATAGGCAAGGCTCGAACTCAAGTTGGAGCCTTAAGGCCAAGTTCCATGTAAAGTTAAGCATGGAGAATGAGCCTTAACACATAAGTTGCATGTAGGGGAGGTTTGATCTTAAGGTGGGATCTATATCCAAGTTGTGCACTCAGATGCTAGGGGTGCACTAGCATGGAGAGCAAAGGCTCAAACTCAAGTTCGAGCCTTGAGGCCGGAGTACACTAGGATGGAGAACAAAGGCTCAATCTGAAGTTCGAGCCTTAAGGTCGGTGTACACTAGCATCGAGAGCAAAGGCTCCAACTCAAGTTCGAGCCTTAAGGCCGGTGTACACTAGCATGGAGAACAAAGGCTCAATCTGAAGGTCGAGCCTTAACACCGAGGTGTATTAGCATGGAGAGAAAAGGCTCAAATTCAAGTTCGAGCCTTAAGGCCAGGGTACACTAGCATGGAGAACGAATGCTCAATCTGAAGATCGAGCCTTAAGACCGGGGTGCACTAGCATGGAGAGCAAAGGCTCGATCTGAAGTTCGAGCCTTAACATACTCAAGCTTAAGTCATTATCGTCATTCCAGTTACGAACATCCTTATTGTGGTTTTACTCAGCTTATCACTTTTCAACCAAAATTCAGGAATCATCATTTTTTCAATCGGAATCCAATTCGACTCATCAGTTCTCAACCAGAATTTTAAAATCATATCAACCACATTCGAATTCATCATCTGGATAGCAATCATCATTTTTTGAATCAGAATCCAATTCAACTCATCAGTTCAACCAGAATTTTAAAATCATATCAACCACATTCGAATTCATCATCTGGATAGCATTTTTGCTTATAATTTCAAGGTCTTAGATTTACTCGTATGTACAGCCAGTAAAGAGCTGAAGCTATACCCTCGGTATATACGGGTAGTCATCACGGTCCTTGGAATTATAAGTTAAATACCATCATGTCTAGGCCTCAAGAAAGTCAGGGATTCCATGCAATTGTGGTACTTCCATCTGAAGACCCAATTACTAAATTATGAATTTTAATCTGAATATCAATTTGTATGAATTTCATCACACATTTTTAACTTTTTACTGTTACTTCATAAATTTTTGATATTTTTGGCTTCTTAGTTGATTCACTTTAGCCAATTCGCTGTGATACCAACTGAAAGATCCCTGGCCCCACCACGCAATGAATTGAGGGGTGCTAGCAGCGGAGGTAGCACTTCTTGCGCGGGGCAGGGTCCCTCTCACTCGGGGCCTCACGCACATATATCCGTACAAGAGACTAATCCCTCAGTTCTTCCAAAATCGAACTCGAAAAACATCCCTCGCTCGAAAAACACGGGCAATTCTTCCATTGATATTTTTACTCTAACGTAGTCAAGAGCCTTAACTAACTGAACTGAACTGAACTGACCGAACCCGTGAGCCTCATAGTCTGATCAAGGAAAAGATTGCACTTGGATCATAGAGACCAACACTTTTTTCCTCATTGTTGAGAGGCACAGCCGTTGATTCTTTTCCATAGAACAATTTTTATCTGGGATTTACTTCATCTAACATACCATAACAGAATTGAGTCTCATTTTAGGGATCCATCAGTCCAGCCTACAGTCCCATGGGTTAGCCAACCGCCCAACCACTGTAGTGATGGAATCCATTTAAGAATTTGGTTAGGTTTTGTCCCGGGTACCAGGGAAAAGAGTTCCCAGGCCCCCTAGCCGGATATTCATACAAATTTAAAACTAGTCACACCACTTATGAAATTGCCTTTTTCACAGATTCAGCTCTCTTTAAAATAATCATTTAACGAAACTATACTATCATTGATCATAATCTTCTAAAATATCGGGTTGAATCCTAATTTCCAATTTTTCCTTCATCGGTGTACTTATGGCATCATTGGCAACCAGAACGCTTACCACCAGTCCACTCAGGGGCATTTTCAATAGTTCCTAGCTCATAGTACCCGGCAATATATTCATTTATAAAAATCAAAATGGAATCTCTGTTGAAGATCAGCAAGATCAACCAACAAATCCATATAAAAGAGCCATGGACTCATCCGTTGAGGACCATCAAGGTCAATCAACCAGATCCATGCCCGAATTCAGAAAACAACTCTTACTCCTTGTTCCAATATCTTCCACGACGTACGTGTGGGTATCTTCGGAGACCTAGAGCCCGAGCACCGTATGGTCATCAACACCCTCTAGGATCCAACGGAGGTCACCTAGCGCTTCACTCACAGGCCGCTTCCTTGGTCCCTCATCCACCGTACCGGAAGCTCATCATTTACATCAAACCGAGGCTAGTCAAGACCTCGGTCAAGACCTTGCTACACGAGACGTCCTCCGTTGACTCCCCGTTAGCTGTTGCAACTTTATCAGATAGGTCTCCACCACGACCTCATTCACAAGACAGTCAAAATGCTTCCCCAACATTTTTGACATAAAACAGTCATTTAAAATAGGCCATAAATACAGTTTCTATAATAACGAACTCTCGTCTTTCCACATTGTTCCACATCAATCCTCATTTATTTCATATGTATTCCCATTCTCATGACATCATTTTCCATCTCATCACATCTTTTCTCATTTATCCACATCAGATCTCATCACTCGTATCTATCCATATCCACATCTCATCTCATCACTCGTATCTATCCATATCCACATCTCATCTCATCATATCCACATCTATCCATATCCACATCTCATCACTCGTATCTATCTATATCCACATCTCATCTCATCATATTCATTCACATCACATATCACATCTATCGCAATTTACATCACATCTCATTCACTCACATCCCGATTCACATGACATCACATCTCATTCATTCACATCTCGATTCACATCACATGACATCTATTCACGTCCATCACATTCATTTACATCCATCACATCACATTCATTCATATCCACCACATTCATTCTCATAACCATCCCATCACATACATTCTATCCACATTATATCACATCACTTCTATCCACATTATATCTCATTCATACACATCTCATCTCATTCATCCACATCCATCCAATCGTTCACATGTACGATTACTCACATCTATCCATACATTCATATCTATCACTTCACATCCACATATATTCATGTCACATCGCATCTCTTTTCATCACATCACATACACATCCACATCCATTCTTTCACATACATCCACATCCATTCTTTCTCATACTCATCCACATCCATTTTTCACATACACATTCACATCCATTCTTCACATACACATCAATATCCATTCTTCACATACACATTCACATCCATTCTTCACATACACATGCATATCCATTCTTCACATACACATTCACATCCATTCACATCCCATATCATTCATTTACATCCCGATTCCCATGACATAACATCTCATTCACTCACATCCCGTTTCATATCACATTACATCTCATCCATTCATTCATTCACATCTATCTGATTCACATCACATTACATCTCATCCATTCATTCACATCTATTTTATTCACATCGCATCTCATCACATCTATTCACATCACATATCATCACATCTCATTTCTATGCAAGTTTTTAGTTTGATTTTCTTTTGAATACAAGGAGTATTTCTTGAATCAGTATCCCCAACTTCTTGATCGGAATTCTGAATCTCATACTAGAATTCCTCGAATTCTATAACCTTGATCCACATAACAATTTGAAGGGTCTTAAACTTAGTTTTAGATTTGGCGAAGTTTTGAGTGTATTTTTTAAACTGGTCCCACCTTCTTTCCTCGAAACTGACAAAAGAGTTTGGTCTTGACCATAGTCTGATTCAAGGTTCGAGTCGGATAAGATTTTTCCAGATCTATCTTTCTCGAAAAGGTTCGATAATTTAGTTAATATTTTACTGAATTTCTTTCTTTGAATATTTACTTAACTGATTTCTAAATTAGTTACGAATTCCAATGAGGAATAGATTAATCATTTATGTGAATATTTTGATCTCGATAGATTTCCTAGATTCTCTTTTTATAATACGTGTGAATATAAAACCATAGAAATTTCTCTCTTAGAGTATTTAATTATTCATTTATCAAATACTCATAGAATTTAAACATAAAATTTAAGAGAATTATAATCTTGATATAAAAATTATTTATGCATCTATTTATACATAAAAATCAACTTCAATGAGAATAACACTTTTATAATAAAAAAAACTTTAATGCATAAAATCAAATTTGATAGGAATAACACTTTTAAAATAAAAAGAATTTCTTTATGCATCTGTTTATGCATAAAAATTAATTTTTGTAAGAATGACGCTTTTATAATAAAAATTTTCTTTATGTATCTTTCTATGCATAAAAATCAATTTTAATAAGAATAACACTTTTGTAAATAAAAAAAATCCTTTATGCGTCTTTCTATGCATAAAAATCAAATTTAATGAGAATAACACTTTCCTTTCTGCATCTTTCTATGCATAGAAATTAATTTTAAAAAGAATAACACTTTTGTAATAAAAAACAAACTCCTTTATGCATTATTCTATGCATAGAAATCAATTTTAAAAAGAATAACACTTTTGTAATAAAAAACAAACTTCTTTATGCATTATTCTATGCATAGAAATCAAATTTAATAAGAATAACACTTTTGTCTATGCATAGAAATCAATTTTAAAAAGAATAACACTTTTGTAATAAAAAACAAACTCCTTTATGCATTATTCTATGCATAGAAATCAAATTTAATAAGAATAACACTTTTGTCTATGCATAGAAATCAATTTTAAAAAGAATAACACTTTTGTAATAAAAAACAAACTCCTTTATGCATTATTCTATGCATAGAAATTAAATTTAATAAGAATAACACTTTTGTAATAAAATAATTTTCTTTATGCATCTTTCTATGCATAAAAAATAAATTTAATAAGAATAACACTTTTGTAACAAAAAAAAATTCCATTATGCATCTTTCTATGCATAAAAATGAAATTTAATGAGAATAACATTTTTGTGATAAAGAAAATCCTTTATGCATCTTTCTATATATAAAAATTAGTTTTAATAAGAATAACACTTTTGTAATTTAAAAAAATTCCTTTATGCATCTTTCTATGCATAAAAATCAAATTTAATAAGAATAACAGTTTTGTAATTTAAAAAAATTCCTTTATGCATCTTTCTATGAATAAAAATCAAATTTAATGAGAATAACACTTTTGTAATAAAAAAATTTCTTTATGCATCTTTCTATGCATAAAAATTAAATTTAATAAGAATAACACTTTTGTAATAAAAAAAATATCTTTATGCATCTTTCTATGTATAAAAATCAAATTTAATGAGAATAACACTTTTGTAATTAAAGAAATTCTTTTATGCATCTTTGTATGCATAAAAATCAAACTTAATGAGAATAACACTTTTGTAATAAAAAAATTCCTTTATGCATCTTTCTATGCATAAAAATCAAATTTAATGAGAATAATATTTTTGTAATAAAAAATTTCCTTTATGCATCTTTCTATGCATAAAAATCCAATTTAATGAGAATAACACTTTTGTAATAAAAAAATTTCCTTTATGCATCTTTCTATGCATAGAAATTAATTTTAATAAATAATATCAGTGATATCCATGCATATTCATAGGTGAATATGTACATGGCGTATTTAGAATATTTCTTTTAGATGCAAAAATGGTGGGAATTACTCTTCTGGAATAACATAAAAATAAATTTTCTTTTCCATAAAATTTTAGAAAATTTTGCCATAACCTCCTGTGTATGGTTGACCATTTCTCATTTTTATTATTCTTTATTTAACTTTAATTAACCCAAATTAGATTTATAGAACTCTAATCTACATATTTTGCTAAATTCAAGAGAGTAAACAATAAGAAGAGCTTACTTAATCCTTTAGTTAATCTTTCTAGGATTAAGAAAGGTTGGAATGTAAAGAGGATAAGGGGGTGGCCTTTTTATCAAAGGCATAGCATTAGAATTCAATTCAACATCTGCAAAACATAAAGATTAAGAAAACCATAGATTCTTCATTAAGAAAATTAGCTTACATGGAGCTTGTAAGCTCTCCTTTGGCTTGAGGGATTGAGGGTTCTACTCTTATTTGAAGCAAGAATGGCCATCAATTCACTTTGGAGAGGATTAGGCCAAAAATAATTGAATTATTAAAAAATTCAATGTATACCATTAAGCTTTTACAAAGGGGGAGGCTTATATTTATAGGAAAAAGTGAGCCTCTAACCAAGCAAACTAGTTCTAGAATTTTTGAGATCTGTTTGGTCATATTTTGACCATTTTTTGGTCAATTTAGCTTACTTTTTGGATCTAGTTTTGAAATAGGAGAGAGGAGAGATGAAAATATCTCATTTTATTGATTAAAAATTGGGGGTAATGATGAGAAAAATGTGCCTACTTCATGAGGGGAGATCCCCACACTGAGGTGTCAAAATTTAATTTTTTAATTGTTTTCTTTGGTCCTTAGTCCACTCCATCTTATGTGAGCATTTACTCATTTTTTGGGGGTTTTTCTTATATTCTTCAATTTATCTTCTCCCTACATTTGGATTAATCTTGTTGGTCCATAGGAACCCTAATTGGACCATAATCTAAATTTTTTTGAAAATCTGGACCCTTAGGCTAAGGTCCTTTCTACCTATTTACAATTAATTCCAATTGCACATTGGAAAGTTATTTTTGAATTTCTGTTTCGGGAAAAACCATTTTTGACACTAGAAGGATTTTTATATCCAAAAATATCTCAAATTTGAATTACCTCCCTCTAGATATTTTCTCTCTCTAGACCAAAACAGGGTAAAACATGATCTTTCTTTTTTTTCAGAGAGGGGAATAATTATAAGATCAGAAGGGGAGGTTCTCATACCTGCACACCTCAAAAGCTGGAGGGAGGAATCTTACAGAAACCCTAAAGATGAATGAGATCTATAGCTTGAGCCAAAATAATTTAGATGTAGTGGATGTGTACTACTCCTAGTTTGTTAAGAAGTATGCTCCAACTATGACCTTGGCTCAACCCATTAACCAATTTGTGCAAGGATTAAACCCTCTCCTTAACCATTGACTAGAATCCATGCGCCCCACCAACCTTCGGGATGAAATTTTTTGAGCTAAACCTTTAAAAGAAGAACTAAAGGATAAAAATAGCAACAACTTGAAGAAGAGACCTTACCCTGAGTCATCTAATTCAAGGAAACCCTATGGATTACCCTTCAATCGTTGAATCAATGGTCAAATTTCACAACCACTCTTCCCTCATCTAGAGATTAGGCTATAGAATGATCTAGCATGGCAAACTGGAGTGTGCTATAATTGTTATCAACCAAGTCATCTTGTCGTGGTGCTGCCGAATGGCTTCATCCAGTTAACGCTAATCTAGCATGGCAAAGTGGAGTGTGCTAAAATTTCCATCAACCAAGTCAAAACCATGTTGAATTTCCTCATCCACCTAAGGCTTTTAACCTTTCAAAATCACCTCCTCCAAGCTTTTCTAGGAACCCATAAACTAATCCTAGAGGAGAAGAACTGCTTCCATTCAACAACCCAATTAAGCAAGAAACGAAGTTCAAAGCCCCATAGGTGGATATCATGGATGAGGTCATGTAAGAGGAAGAGTTGCTATGATCCAAGCTGAAGAAGAAACTCTTGGAGAGGAGGCTAGAGGCCAGGTTCAAGTTGTAGAGTACCAAGGTGATTATTGGCAAATTTTAGTGATCCAGACTCCAACATCTCATCATGGTAAACATTTCAAATTGTTGTGATTGATTCTTGAAGTACTCATTCATTTCTTTCACCAAAATGCATTAGATAATTAGGTCTTAATCTAAAACCATTCAATAAAATGGTCATCAAGAGCTAGCTAGTGAGGTAAGGAAGTAATTTCCCACATAGCATAGGGGATCTAGAGTTTGATCTTGATGGGGGTGGCAAACTAACTAATTTCTACTTACATGTGATGCCCCTAAGAATTTATGATGGTATCTTGGAATGGATTGACGAAAAGCAAAAAGCGCTGTTACACTGTGAGAGTGGAAAAATCTCGTTGAAGGATGCCAAAAACAAAGAAGTAGTAGCCATAGGGAATAAACTTGATTGGCTACTATAGGGATAAAACGATCTCTTCCCAGAGGAACTTACCTAGATGCCTCCATAAATGGAAATAGACCACGAGTTTAAGCTTATTCATGGAGCACAACCTATGGCAAAAAGGCAATATAAAATGTTGGTTCTAGAATCGATAGAACTCAAGGAACAACTTGGACTGCTGTTAGAGAAAGGTTGCATCTAGCTGAGTGTATCACCCTAGGGAGCCCTGGTCCTATTTCAGAAAAATATAGGGGCCTAAATCAACTCACGCGTGAAGAATAATCATCCAATCCCTAGGATTGACAAATTTCTAGATCGACTTCACAGAGCCCAAGTATTTACAAAGACTGATTTGAAGTCTCGATACTATTAGATTAGGGTCAAGGAAGAAGACATCCCAAAAAAAATCATTTAGCTCTAGATATGGGCATTACGAATACACCGTGGTGTTGTTTGGATTAATTTATGCCCAACAACATTTAACAAGATAATGTAATATATATTGAGGAAGCAGCTTGACAATCATGTCTTGGTGTTCTTTGATGATATTCTGATCTACTCTAAGGATGAGAGAGAGCATGAAGCCCAAGTCGGAGAAGTTCTAGACATCCTAAGGGAGTGCTAACTCTCTGCTAAATAGAGTAAGTGTACCTTCTTTGCAGACAAAATTGAATATTTGGGATTCATTGTCTCCAAGGATGGAGTTACAGTAGGCCCAGCAAAGGTACAAGGTATAATGGAATGGCTTCAACCATACAACATCAAGGAGATTTGACGATTTCTTGTATCACATGGTGGTACCGTATATTTATTCAAGATTATGCAAAGATATCGACACCTTTAAGCAAGTTACTCAAAAAGAATACAAAAATAGTTTGGACAAAGGAGAATCAACAAAGTTTTGATAAACTCAAGGTGGCTCTCACAACCACATCCATCCAACGGCCAAATTTTGATGCATATTTTGAAGTAATCAATGATGCTAGTGGATTGGCTATTGGTGGAATACTCTCACAAAAGAAGGGAACCCAATGGCTTACAATTCAAGGAAACTTAAAGATTATGGGAGAAACTATGCTACTCATGATCTATAATGTAATGATGGGAAAATGAAGAGAGAAATATTGCACTCGTAATGGAGTACCACATGCACTAAAGGGAGTACCACCATAGCCATAGAAGCATGGAGCTTCAAGAAGTATTATTTCATTAGTCAAAAGTGTGTTATGGTCTTAGCTATACTATTCACTTATATACTTGCCCATCGTTTCACACTCATTAATGTTGGGCCTCATACTTGACCGGCCATAACCATGCCCATGAACCTCTCCTTATGTACAAACTCAAACCCCTTTCATTAGAAACCATCCCCACCCAAAGGTTTCATCCTCGAAACCATGTATGGAGTAATGTACGGGCTGTATGAATCCTTCTTGACTTCCCTCATGAATGTTTAAGTACATTTGTTGCAATTGCAAAAATTCCTTACACAAGAAAACTCCACATAGAGTTGTCCACTTATTTGATGTACATATGGACTGCCCTCTATAATATCTATAAGCCAATGGAGTCTTGTTGAGCTTGATTGATGAGTAATAAAGTATACCAACAATGACCATGGCTGTCTATACAATAAATTTATAGCAATGGCATCCTTCATATCACCATACAAATCCATGCAAATAGCTGTCCAAAAAACACCGAACAGCTATGCACTTCATCCACTTTGATTTATTGCTTGTAGAAGCTCCGGATGGTCTTTTATGAAGCCTTTGGACTACCAAAAAGATTCTTCATTAGGTAAGCCTCTCCACTTCACAAGGTACTCAATAATAGACCTATTAGGAAGGTGTCTTTCCCTCATTCTAATCACCTTCTCCGCCACATATTGAATCATTACCTCTTCATCCATTGGAGGCAATTCATAAATTACTTCCGATTGAGGGCCCACATACTTCTTCAAGTGTGACACATGAAACATATTGTGGATCCTTGTGGTATAAGGTAAGAACATTTGATATGCTACTTCACCAATCCTTCTCAACACCTTGTATAGTCCAGAAAAGCAATGAGTAAGCTTTGTATTGGTGTCTCCCTTCAAAGAAGCATACCTTGACTTAGGGATTCTTAAGAATACATAATCCCCTTCCTTTAACTCTACATGCCTCCTTGATTAATCGGCATATTACTTCATTTGGTTTTGTGCCTAAGCCTTCTCAATCTCCTCTTTGGCTTGAGGATTCACCTTTTCCTCATTGAATGCAATGGAAGGTACATGCACCATATACCCATACATGGCTTTAAATGGAGACATACCAATACTCATGTGATAGGTATTGTTATGGAAAAATTTAGCTAGGTGCAGCCATCTGTCCCATGAAGATTGGGTGCCATAACAATAGTGTCTCAAATAGACTTCAAGCCACTTGTTCACCCTCTGAGTTAGGCCATCCATTTGCGGAGGATAGGCTGTATTTGGAGTGAGTGTAGTCCCCATGGAATCAAAGACACTCTTCCAAAAATGGTTCATGAACTTGACATCCCTATCACTCACCACTTGCTTTGGCTTTCCATGCAATCTAAACACATGCTCCATAAATTGTTGAGCCACCATAGAAGCTGTATATTGCACCTTTATGGGTATGAAATGAGCCGCCTTTGTTAGCCTATCCACCACCACATAGATGCTATTTCACCCTTGCTTAGTAGTGGGCATCCCGATGATGAAATCCATAGCTATGTGGGTCCACTTTCCTTTTGGAATAGGAAATGGTTGAAACAATCCACCCGACAATTGATTTGGATCCTTGCGTTAGCAAGGCAAATAGTTTTGCAGATAGTCATGCGCGTCCTTCCAAAAGAAACTATTCCATATCTCATAAGTCTTGAACACTCCCAAAAAACCCACCATTGGTGAAGAGTGCATCTCTTGTAGGATTTTCATCTTGAAGGATGAGTGAGGAACCAAATAGACTTTTCCTTTGTACCAAAGCAATCCATTGCACACCTCAAAATGTGGATATTCATCACATAACCCTTGCTGTAATTTCTAAAACATTGGACCAGCCTTGTCATCCACCAAATACTCCTCTTGTATCTCATGAATCCAATCATAATGCACATCCAGAATAGCAATTTTAGTGCAGGCTCACATCCTAGAAAGTGCATCTTCCACAACATTATCCTTTCCCACAGTGTAAGAGATCTTGAAATCATAATTTTGCAAGGCAGCAAGCCATCTCTTTTTCTTGGGAGAAAGGTTTTGTTGGGTGAGGAAAAATTGGAGTACTCGATGATCAGTCCTTACTTTGAATGCCCACCATACAAATAGTGATGCCACTTCTTTATGGCATGCAAAATGGTCAACATTTCTTGATTAAAAGCCTATAAGGAGGCTTATTGACTGGTTTTGTATCCTTCTCATCAAGCTCTATGGAATGATCCACTTCTCTAGTAGGTGGCAAGCATTTGAGTGCTTCAAACACATCTTTGTATTCTTGCAACAAGGAATCCATCTCTTTATCATGTATTTGCAGCCCATTGTCCTCTTCTTGACAAGTGAGTTGTAGCATGTAAACAACACATAAAATCTTAATTTCTCTCTTCATTTTCTTCATGGACACCAAGGTTAAAGCATGGTTGCAAATTCCATCCAAGAATAGCTCTTTGCCCTCATGCATAAACCACATTTTCATGTGGCACTTCAAATCCACTGACAATCTACCCAAAGTGTGCAACCAATCACATCCAAGCACCACATCAATGGGGCCCATATCTAGCACAACCAAACAGGCATCATAGGCATATTTGGAAGACAAAGAAATCATTGTTGCAATCCAAATCTTGCTTAGCTCATGCTGTCCATTTGCAACCTCCACTTTAGAGGCTTCATCATCTCTATTGGGAATAGTTTCAAAGAATTTATTGGTTTGGAGTTCACAAAACTGCTCGTGAACTAGAAAAGAAGCGCATGGTGGTGGGGAGGAGTTGTCATAGGAGAATTATGTGAAAGCATAGTTGTTTGAGAACCAAGGGATCTCTCGGTGAAGAAGCTCTGTGGTGGTAGCTTACTGTTGAATATTGTTTTGTTTTGGGAAGAATGCGATGCAGGATTTTCTTGAGGAACTTTGGGATTTGTCTAGACAAGAGGGTGCTAAAGATATAGAGGGTCATGTAGGCCCTATGACCTCTAGGAAGAAGGCAACGTGGTATTTTCTTGAGGAAGTTTGGGATATGTCTAGAGTAGAGGTGTCTAAGGCGATAGAGGGTATTGTAGGAGGTTTGTGCACTAGGACCTTTGGGAAGGTTGGTTTCCTAGGCCTTTGGGAGTAGAAACTTTGTTAGAACTTGGACCAGGCCAAATCTTTGCTTAACAATTCTCTATTGTATTTGATGGTGGAAGCTTGTAGAATGTAGCTGCAATTCTTTCGTTGTTATTGGTTTTGTGGAGTTGAAGAAACAAGTTTGAAAGGGTTTTTATTGGGGATAATCATGTGGAGAGTCCCTTGGTTTCATGGTGTTCTGTGGTTTTTGTTTAATCCCTAGGTCTTATGGTTTTTGAGACAAGCTCTTTTATCTTCTATATGTAGAAGGGTTTTGGTTTTGATCGATGAGTTGTTTATGCTCTAGTATGAATTATTTGTTTTGAGACTGCTGAGAGAATACATGTGTGAGTGAAGATCTGAGGTTTCTTGAATCAAGTCTGAGTTAAAAATATCTAACTTTGAGTCAGTAGGGCTGACAAAGTCAATGTGTAGCCTATGAAGTCTGGTCTAACAATCAGAGAACTGTCGAAAGTTAGACAAATTGGTTGTGGGTTGGCTGGTGGTCTAGGTTAGCTGAGGGCTGTTTCAGGACAACTAGGTGTCAACTAGAGTCAACTCAGTATATCGGAAGGAGTCAATTGAGGGTACACAAGGGTAGTCTAAGATATGATGTTTATGGTTTGAAGGGAAAAGATTAGGGTTTCTATCTGCCTGTCATCTTCTCAATTAGTCAACACCAATCAAATTTGTAGAATATAAGGGGAAAGTGTTCTAGATTCAGCTAACACAGTTAGCCTGTTTCAATTAGCCATAAGTGTGTGAAGTTGAGTCCCGGTAGGACTTGAGGTTTTCACGGGATTGGAGGTGTCAGTGAAAACTAGGGTGTCGAGATCTAACTCAGGGTTGAGTCAACTTAGGTATTTAAGTAATCTCTAAGTCAATAAGAAGTCATCAGGGGAGTGGTCATAGGTTTAGTGAAGTTCTGAAGCAAGGAATTTTAATTTTTTTGATATTGGAGGTTTTTTTGGGAGCTTGGCAGACATATTTCTGATTGGGGTCAGCAGCAGTTATCTGATATTTAGTTTATAGTCAGAAGTTGATCAGCTGAGTGTTAGATGGGAGTGTTTTTGGTCACATGGTTGTAAGAATATGTCAATTGAAGATTTTTGACTGAAGATTAGGGTTGTGGGAGGTCAAGTCTGATCTAGGAGGACAACTAGTGGAGTCAGCTGAATCAGTTTAAGGGGTTTGGAGAGTATTCATATGTTCGACTCATTCAAGCTAAAGGACAAAGGACATCAACTGAGTGGATTGTTACTTTAGATCTGTGTTGTGCTGGTGTTGTGGTGCTAGTTTATAGATCCCTCCTAATGGTGGTGTGTTTGAACGAGATATAGAGGCAAGCTTCTCCCGACACATCACAGTCACCCCCACAGCTAGCCACAATCTATTGCCATGGGAAACATGCCCGTCTCCCTAGGCGATTAATCTCTTCACAGTACCCATGCCAAGATTCAACAGCGTAGTGGACAATGTATACAAAACCTTGGCTCTTTTACATAAACTGTACATATTGTCTCTAACCCATTGGATTGTATGTTTTATGTGGATCCCACAAGTGAGACCAAAGAAGCAGTCATCCTTGGAAGAAGCTGTGTTGAGATATTGAGCTTAACTAGTGCTACGGTGGACATTAATGACCCGCCTAGGTAATAGCTTCTGCATCTACACCATTGGCATCGTTGGTGAGATTATGGGTGATATGTGGCCAGCGGGATAACAAGCTGTGTGACAACCATTTTGGATTACTAGAGACTGGCATAGTTATAACGCCAGCTCATTTAGTCGGGTTCACATTATGGACTGACCCTTCTGTGTTGTAGTAGTTGGTTGTAGTAGTTGAGTACTAACCCATATAGTGTGTACTCTTATCCTTATGTTATGTTGGTTGAGTAGAGAAGAAGAAGATAGAAGAAAATTAAGCTATCCATCTCTCTCTTGTGTCTTGCTCTCTCTTGTGTGTGTGTGTTTGCTTTGCTAGGGTCTGAATCTCTCCCTCTCCCCCACATTCTCTTCATGGTATTAGAGCCTGGTTCGTGTGAGAGCTAAGGAGGCAAGCAAGAGGCAAGAACAAGCAAGGAAGGGAGTGGTACTACATGGGTAAGAGCACTATCATCTCTTTCCCCTTCTTAGTTTAGGCACAACACCCCCGTAGTAGCACTGGGAGCTACACATCTCCGATTGAGGAGCTGTCTTCACGGTAGCGGAGCTACAAGGCAGGTATACTATCCTGTTGGACATTTGTTTTTTTGGCCAAATTCACGTTTTTGGCATGTTCCAGGCCCCGTTCATCACTATAGGGTATTTTCATCAGTTTTCTCTGGAAGTTTTGGTAGAGACATGTTTCTCCTCAAAATCTAGTTATTTGAGTGCAGGAGTGCATTTTAGAAGTGTAGACATGGTTTGCACATATATTCTTGAGACTCGGTTTATGTACATGTACTCTGGTCACATTTAGTGACGCCGCACAGGCTGTGTTGAAGTACCGCTGTTGCAGCAATCACAGGAGATATTGTTGTATTACAGGTTGCATACAGAAGTTATTTGTTTGTAGGTTATTTGATTGCTGCAAGAAAACATGTCTGACGGAATTAATCACATTGTTAGTGAGAAGCTGGATAAGAATAAATTCCATGCCTGGAATTTCATAATGACCAATTTCCTAATGGGTAAAGGATTTTGAGATTATGTAGAAGGAGAAAATGAGGAGCCTCCAGAGTTATCTGAAGAGAATGTCCCTCTTGCAGATATAAAGGCATTCAAGGATTGGAATCACGGTGTAAGAAAAGTCATGTACGGGCTTTCACTTAGTGTCACAGACACTATGATAGAACACACACAGGATCCAAACACTCCAGCAATTCCATGGTAGAATTCGGTTCAGATGTTCGAGACTAACATAAAGGAAGTTGCAGTTAAAGCAAGAGTTGCATATTGTGGAAAAGAAAAGCATGTCCATCAATGAATATGTCTTAAAGATCAAGGGCATTGTTGAATCCCTTGGGTCTATCAATGTATCAGTGGAGGATGATGATTTGGTGAGTGCTTGTTTGAATGGGCTTGGTAAAGAGTACAAGCCATTCAAGACCTCCATTGGAGTTAGGGAGAATATTCCTAGCTTTTAGGACTTGATTCTATGCTGATCATAGAAGAAAAGGATTTAGGCAAAGATTCTCCTTCACAAAGAAAGAACACATCAAAAGAGGCCAAGGTGGTGGCCGACAAGGAAATCACAATTTTGGACAACAACAGTCCAATGATTCATAGCAGCAATTCACACACAAGTGGAAGAGGCTAGTCCACCTAGAGGCAGGGGGATCCAAAGGTGGTTGGCAAAGAAATCAAAATACAAATAGCGTAGTGTGATATTACTCTGGCAAACCAGGACACATGGCAAAGGACTACTACAAAAAGCAGAATGACATTAAAAGTGGGAAGTTGTAGCTAGGCAACTATGCATCATCTAGAAAACATGGAGGTGATGACAGAAGTAAGCAGTGGTTTGTGATGCAGCACATGCTTAGTTCCATAACAAGGGATGCGTTAAGATCTCAAGATATATGGTGTGTGGATTTTGGCGCCTCTAACCACATGACCAGTCATGCTGAGTGGTTTAGAGATATGTAGAAAATGGAAAAACTAGGTTATGTAGAAATAGTTGATGATACTGCGCATCCCATTGTGCATGTTGGTAAAGTGCCATTGTCTATGAAAGATGGCAAAATGAAGTACTTGATTGATGTACTTCATTTTTAGAATATTACAAAGAACCTAGTTTCTGTTGGACAGATGTTGAGTAGGGTCAAGTGAGAATTAATCCTCAAGGATGTTTTGTGGAAGACTTCAAAAATAAGTGTCACTTGGTTACAAAGGGTAACAAAAATTGTAGGATGTTTACTTTGGATGTGAACATGCCTGAGAAAAAGGCAGCCATGTTTGCGCATGGAATAGATGTCATTGTAGATATTGACATCATATGGCACAAGTGCATTGGTCATGTGAATGTACAACGACTGAAGTCTATGGAGGCCCAAAATATTATTGCAGGTTTGCCCTAAAGTTTAAGGTTGACGATATGTATAAGGTATGTGAAGCATGCCAACTTGGTAAGAAGGTATGTCAATGCAAGGCCAGTGGATGTCATATATTCAGATGTATGGGGACCGACCAAGACTGCAACAATTGCAGGTACTATGTTACATTCATTGATGACCACACTAGGAAAGTGGGTTTATTTCATGAAGGAGAAAAGAGAGGTGTTTGCTCACTTTCAGAGATTTAAAGCCTTGGTCGAGAAGGAAAAAGGCATGCAAATAAAATACCTAAGATCAGATAGTGGGGGAGAATATTTATCCAATGAGTTCAACGATTTCCTAAGAAGGCACAAAATTAAGAGGCGGTTTACGTGCAGGTACACTCGGTAACAGAATGATGTTGCAAAAAGGAAAAACATGCACATTGCAGAAGTGGCACGTGCCTTGATGGGGCTGAAAAGAATATGCCACATTACTTTTAGGTAGAAGCAGTAGCAATTGCTGTGTACATTATGAATAGGACACTCACTACAGCTATTCATGGTATGACTTCTGAATAGAAGTTTACAAGCATAAGACCGGATGTGTCTCACTTGAAAGTGTTTGGGTGTATTGCATATGTACATGTTCCTGATGAATTGAGACCAAAGTTGGATCCAAAGGCAAAGAAATGCATCTTCATTGGTTACGCTATGTAGCAAAAGGTTATAGATTCTATAACCCTACCACGCATGCTATGCAAGTAAGCAGAGATGTTATCTTTGATGAGATGAGTAGCTGGTATGCACAATTAGGAAAGTCAATAGATGCAGATGTAACAAGTGATGATGTTGCACCACATGTAGAGTAGCAATCACAGGTGCTGAGTGGACCTGGGGAGTCCTCGCATAGTGGATCCAATGTTAGCCCATGGTCAAGAAGGTTGAAAAATGATGCAAGTACACATGTATCATGGAAAGGGAAGGAAAAGGTAGATCAACCTTTTGTGCCTGGTCTATCAGCAGATCACTCATATGTGGGTGGTGACTCTAGTGGCTCTGAGCAGAGCCTTGATGAGGACCTTGGCATTTCGTCTATGGTTACTCTTGGCGTAAGGAGAACTAAGGGCTATTTTGAGGACACCTTGCAGTGATCCAGGTGTATCTAGGTCTACAAGGGTTAGATACCCTGTTGACAAGTTTAGATATGATGGATATATAGCCGATCATTATGCGTACATGGTAAAAGAAATATAGGAGGTTGAGCCCACTTGCTTTGAGCAGGCAATTGGAAATAAGAAATGGGAAGATGCCATGGATGAGGAGATGGCAGCATTGGATGCAAATGCAACATGGGAGTTAGTTACTTTGCCTAAGGAAAAGAAGGAAATTGGATGTAAGTAGGTGTATAAAGTCAAGCACAATGCTGATGGTTCAGTGAGAGCAAGTACAAGGCAAGATTGGTTGCCAAGGGCTATGCGCAAACTTATGTTCTAGACTATGAGGAGACATTCGGCTTGGTTGCAAGAATGGCAATCATGAGAGCTATCATTACTATGGCTGCATCAAAGGGTTGGTATTTACATTAATTGGATGTAGAGAATGCTTTCTTGCATGGTGATTTGAAAGAAGAAGTGTACATGAGGCAACCACTATGTTATGCGAGTGATGCACATCCATGTTTTGTGTGCAGGTTACGTAAAGCATTAATGGCTTGAAGCAAGCACCCAGAGCATGGTCAAACAGGATCAGGAAGTATCTTATTACCATTGGATTTCAAATATCCAATGCATATTTTTCACTATATAAGAAAAAGATAGATAGAGGTATCATGCTATTAGTTATCTATGTGGATGACTTGATTATCACTCGCGATAGTGATGCAAACATACATGATGTCAGGATTCTTTTGAAGCAAAAGTTTGAGATGAAGGATTTGGGTGAGCTCCGGTATTTCTTGGGCATAGAGGTGGTAAGATAACCTCATGGAATTTTGCTATTGCAGAGGAAGTATGTCTTAGACATGTTGTCCAAGTATGGTATAACAGGTTGTAAGCCTATTTCAGTGCCATTGGAGCAGAAGACAAAGCTTTTCGCAGATGCAGGTGCGCTTTTGGAGGACCCCACTACATATAGGGACATAGTTGGTAGTTTGATCTACATGACTATTACAAGGCTAGACTTGAGCTATGCTATTGAACTTGTGAGTTAGTTTATGCAGGTCCCTAGGAAGCCACACTCGGATGCGGCTAGATGGATCCTCAGGTACATAAATTTCATAGTTGATTATGGACTTTTCTATGAGGCTGGTAGAGAGATACAGTTGCATGGGTACACAGATGCTGATTGGGCTAGTAGTATTGCAGATAGATAGGAGATCTACGAGTGATGCACATCCATGTTTTTTGTGTAGGTTACATAAAGCATTGTATGGCTTGAAGCAAGCACCCAGAGCATGGTCAAACAAGATCAGGAAGTATCTTATTACTATTGGATTTCAAATATCCAATGCATATTTTTCACTATATGTGAAAAAGACAGATAGAGGTATCATGCTATTAATTATCTATGTGGATGACTTGATTATCACTCGCGATAGTGATGCAAACATACATGATGTCAGGATTCTTTTGAAGCAAAAGTTTGAGATGAAGGATTTGGGTGAGCTGCGGTATTTCTTGGGCATAGAGGTGGTAAGATAACCTCATGGAATTTTGCTATTGCAAAGGAATTATGTCTTAGACATGTTGTCCAAGTATGGTATAACAGGCTGTAAGCCTATTTCAGTGCCATTGGAGCAGAACACAAAGCTTTTCGCAGATGCAGGTGCACTTTTGGAGGACCCCACTACATACAGGCACATAGTTGGTAGTTTGATCTACATGACTATTACAAGGCTAGACTTGAGCTATGCTATTGGACTTGTGAGTTAGTTTATGCAAATCCCTAGGAAGCCACACTTGATTGCGGCTAGATGGATCCTCGGGTACATAAATTCCACAGTTGATTATGGACTTTTCTATGATGCTGGTAGAGAGATACAGTTGCATGGGTACACAGATGCTGATTGGGCTGGTAGTATTGCAGATAGGAGATCTACGAGTGGTTTTATGTTCTCCATAGGGAGTGCTACTGTGAGTTGGAGCAGTAAGAAGTAGCCAACAGTTGCCTTGTTGATTACAGAGGCAGAGTATAAGGGTGCTTCTATGGTAGCTTGTAAGGTAGCTTAGTTTCAGAAGCTGCTTGGTGACATGGGAGAGCCCATGGATAGGGTAGTTGTTATAGTGATGCAAACATACATGATGTTAGGATTCTTTTGAAGCAAAAGTTTGAGATGAAGGATTTGGGTGAGCTGCGATATTTCTTGGGCATAGAGGTGGTAAGATAACCTCATGGAATTTTGCTATTGCAAAGGAAGTATGTCTTAGACATGTTGTCCAAGTATGGTATAACAGGCTGTAAGCCTATTTCAGTACCATTGGAGCAGAACACAAAGCTTTCCGCAGATGTAGGTGCGCATTTGGAGGACCCCACTATACATACAGGTGCATAGTTGGTAGTTTGATCTACATGACTATTACAAGGCTAGACTTGAGCTATCCTATTGGACTTGTGAGTTAGTTTATGCAGGTCCCTAGGAAGCCACACTTGGATGCGGCTAAATGGATCCTCAAGTACATAAATTCCACAATTGATAATGGACTTTTCTATGAGGCTGGTAGAGAGATACAATTGCATCATGGGTACACAGATGCTGATTGGGCTGGTAGTATTGTAGATAGGAGATCTACAAGTGGTTTTATGTTCTCAATAGGGAGTGCTCCTGTGAGTTGGAGCAGTAAGAAGTAGCCAAAAGTTGCCTTGTTTAGTACAAAGGCAAAGTACAAGGGTGCTTCTAGGTTAGTTTGTAAGGTAGCTTAGTTTGAGAAGCTGCTTGGTGACATGGGAGAGCCCATGGATAGGGTAGTTGTCATATATTGTGACAACATGAGTAGCATACAGCTGGCTAGTAACTCAGTATATCATGCTAGAATGAAGCACATTGAGTTGCATTATCACTTTGTGAGGGAGAAGGTTCTAGCAAGAAATGTAGATCTGATATATGTCAGCAGAGAGGATCAGGTGGCTGACATCTTCACAAAGGCATTAAGCACAAAGAATCTCCACAGGTTTAGGAGCTTACTTGGAGCACAATGTGTGGAGTTGAGCTCGAGGGAGAGTGTTGAGATATCGAGCTCAACTAGTGCTATGGTGGACATTGATGACCCGCCTGGGTGATATCTTCCGCATCTACACCAGTGGTATGGTTGGTGAGATTATGGGTGATATACGGCCAGTGGGATGACATGCTGTGTGATAGCCATTTTTTGGATTACTAGAGACTGGCATAGTTATAGCCCCAGCTCATTTAGTCGGGTTCACATTATGGACCGACCCTTGTATGTTGTAGTAGTTGAGTGCTAACCCATATAGTGTGTACTCTTATCCTTATATTATGTTGGTTGAGTAGAGAAGAAGAAGATAGAAGAAAATTCAGGTATCCAACTCTCTCTTGTGTCTTGCTCTCTTGTGTGTGTGTGTTTGCTTGCTAGGGTTTGAAGCTCTCCCTCTCTCTCCCACATTCATTAGGGGAAGGTTGAGGTCTATAGGGGCCCTTTAAGATGCCATGTGATTAAAAGGTTATTAAGGAAAAGAGCCAATCGTGTGATGCCATGTATACAAAAATGTTGGGTGATTAAAGGTGGTCAAAAGATTCTCTAAGAGATGCCTTTTTGTACTTTTCATTTCCAAAAAGTGGGAGGGAAAGTTTTTGGAATTTCGGACGTCCATAACTTCTACATATGAGCTCAAAATTTGTCGGAGATTTCAGATCCAGAATCTACTCGTCGAGCTCTTTCCATAGATGTGTCACATGATATAGTTTTGCTCGCTCGATTTCAAATTCAATTTTGGCGAGAAACTTTGAAATTCAAACTTCTAGCCGTTTGAAGAACAAGAAGGTATCTAAAGTCAAAGAAACTTAACGTTTTAACAAAAAGTCATTAAAATCATAATATGGTAGCTTAAAGGGCCCTTATAGACCTCAACCTTCCCCTAATGCTCTTTAAGCTGGGTCAAGAACGCTACATGTACAATCAACTCAACTACCCTCAAGCTTCCCAAGGGAAATGTGATGATGGTCCAGTCTAGGATGGAGAGTGCACTGCATCCAATCCTCTACCAGCAGAAACTGCTTCCACGAAGGGTACTCTGTCACCCCCCAACAATAACTGGTATACTCTTGGGAAACCCACACTTACATGTGAAAACACTTACACTCAAATTTCACGTGAAATGCGTCTAATGAGCATCGCGTATTCCATTCCTACTATCTTTATATCTGAGAAACCCAAGACCAAGAAGTAAATAAAGCTAACAAAAACCACCCCTAAGCCAATACTTCAACATTGGCTCATCCCCAACCGGGTGATACGAGCACAAGGCTACTATGAAAGCAACACTTGCCTATGGCCACCAGAGAACACCTCTTATGCTCATCCACCACAACAACTCCTCAAGAAGCTATGACAAAAGTCCCAAAACGACTGAAGGTTAGGCAATCCCAAGCATAGCAAAGCCAACAATGATGGGTCCTTACCAACGTACGTGCTCACATCTCAAGGTTTCCATAAAGGCAACCTCCACCTATGGCTCGCAAAGCCATAATCAAAAGCTTGTCCTCAGCATTGACAACCTACATGTAGCTCAATGCCTCATCGATAAAAAACAAACAAGCCTTGTCAACCATGGGCCCTCATCACACTAGGCAATGATGGTTGCCCAAACATATCTTAGAAGCCCAGAGCTTCAGTGATGGAAACTCCATTATTTAGATTCCACGTATTAACCCTCAAATGTTGGCCCAAACCACACAAACCAAGCTAGTACTTGTCCAATCAATGTAGATGGTTTGGCGACCAATGAGCATGGAACTCCCCTCTTCATCAGCTAAATCTTATGGACTTGCCCACACAAAAACCATGGGAACTCAAAAGTTCAATTCGTCTAGTCCTTTCAAGGACAAGAGACTCACCCTTATAGCCCCTCCCCCCAACCCGCCCCACAACTTTTTCACCACTACACCATGGGGCTGTACCACAAATGTCAGAGCTTATCCAAACACTCAAAGAAAAACCCTCAAGGGTAAGCTTGCAAATCTAGCCAAATTGGCTAATTAGTACAAAACCCTCTTTTAGGGTGCTAACCATTAACAACATGTAAGTTCTCACCTGTAGTATGAGGACCCAAAAAAAGGTCTCTAGGTGATTGGGAAAATTTAGGTGATTAGAACAATGGGCACACCTCTTTCACGTGCCCATGCACAACACCTGCAATTCTCACTAGGCTCTATCAATTGCGCACATAGTGCACAAATCTTCATCATCGATAGCCATCCAGGTACATCTCTAGATGGGGGGACCATGGTGGTAGTCACTAGTACAACCCATCACATGGATCTTCTTAATCACCCCCTCTTCACCCAAATAACTTCTTCTTATGCCACCTTAGCTTTGGATGACAAATTAGCTCTTTAACTCCCATACTCAAAAGCTACTATTCATATGGATCCTTGACATCAACTACCACTCTTATCAAAACAGGATCCCAATCCCATGAGCTACAACAACGATAGAAGAAGACAAAACACTACTGTAACAAGAAAAAGGGAGAAAACTAACCCCCAACAAATCAACACCTACGGGAGCCAAGATACCCATTAAGGTGTCTTTCTCAAGATGTGATAGCTCTCGGGGGGTGCACTACTAAGAAACCCTATGTATCACGTGCGTTCAAGGGGTATTTAAAAAACCCCTTACCTGTGAATTCTTTATGAATAAAATGACCCCTTTTTCTTTATAGACTTATGGGTTTTTTTCAAAATCGATTTAAAAACTCTTTCTGTAAATATATTTTTATAAACTTACCTTAAAATTTTGAATTTAAAAATCCCTTCATTTAAACTCACGTGAAATTCTTAAATATTTTTACGTGAACCCCCTAAGCTATAGCTACATGTAAATCATCATCAAAATACATCTCCGAGTGCAAGAAGTTTCCATGCGGGTTACCTCCTTGTCCCTCCCGAATCCACCCCTTGCGGCTGGATTACTAACACCATTGTTTTACTAAACCCTCCTTACAACCACCTCCCACTTGGATACTGGTCATTACATTTTTCGTTCTAGACTACTCATTCAAGTACTCTAACTTCTCTCAAGAGGATGTCCAGCCGCAAAGGTGACAAAATTTTTAAAAAACACCAAAAACAAAATAAAGAGTACTACTAGGCACAAACAAGAAAGAAAATTCATAAGAGCCCATACGACTAGATCGATACTTAATCGCCAATACTCCACTAACTTCTTTCCATGTTACTAACCCCCCCAACCGCCTCTCATTTCCAGACAAACAAGAGAACCAACCATGTGCAAGATTTCCCAGCGTGCATTCACAACCTCCTACTGATCACGAGGACATGATTAAGTTTAGAAAGGTCAGTATGTTAACCACATATGGTTAACACATTCCTATGACAACTATGCCTACACACTTATGTAATGGGCACCCCCACTATATTATAAATCCCATCATTTCATGAGGGAAACACCCTAAAGATGCTCCCAGGTCTTTAGCTTTGAAGGAAAGACAAAAGGATCTCGGTCAATTGGCCAAACCATAGAGAAAAGCATTATAACTATGTTTTGGGCACCTCGTGTCACTTGCTCCCGGGCGGCCTAGTGGGAAAAGGCATGGAAATATAAAAGCCAATTTCTCTTGTTTGTAAGTCATTCTACCATTTGTGCAATAGAAGTGTAGTATTCTCTCTCTCTCTCTCTCTCTCTCTCTCTCTCTCTCTCTCTCTCAACTCTATCTAGTATGTGTGGTGTGCTTAGGGTTAGGGTTTGGGAGTCATTAGTGCTAATTACTTGTTCTCTCTTGCTTACCTCTTGCTTCTTCTCTTCCTCTTACTTGTGAGTGATTAGGTTATCATCGCCACAATCATCTTCCATGAAGATCCCACACAATCTTTGCAAGAGAGGTTGCACCACCTGTTGGATTAGCTAACCGCCTCAATGTGATAGTGGGTGCAGGACGAGAGTGGCATGACTATGGTGGAGATCTTGAGCATATCTCGATCTTGGTGGATCGGTAACTTCCTGTTGCCATATATATATAGGCAGTGATGTGTGTGAACACACTTAGGACCGCCGGGGCACTTTTTCCCTCTTTAGGAGGTTTTTTCCCCCGGCTTGTATATACGCCCATCCTTCTAGGACTAACTTATCTTTTGTACATTGACAGAATCTAATACACTTTGTGTTGTGTGCATTCTTGCTTCTTCTTCTCCAAGCTTTGTGTGCTTTCCTGCAACCCTAATTCCAATAATTGGTATCAGAGCAGGCATCGGCTCCCAGGGCTACGCCGCCAGCACCCTTCGACTCACGTTCTCCAATTGAGGTGAGCTTTCACGAGCGCTTGCAGGTCCCTATACTCTGCAAATAATCCCGTAGGGCTTTGCGTTCTCAGAATTTGCATCTGAGGTCGTTTCGGGCTCCGTTTTTGCATTTCAAGTTCTGCACAGGTGTTTTCGTCATTTTCTGTAGAAATTTCGACAGTGCAGTTTTCTGCAAAACAGGCATACGTATTCTATTGTGGACCGTGCTACATAGCACGAGTTGTATTCTGTTCAGTCTTTGCTTCATTACAGGCAGCTTTTGCATCAGTTTCAGTCAGTGGCCATGGCTGATAACAGCAATGATGTATTTCGCATGTTGTCTGTTGAAGACAAACTGGATGGAGACGATAACTACCCACTTTGGGCATACATGATGCAGCATGTTTTGGTTGCAAAAGGAGTGTGGAACATTGTGCAGGGTATGGATGTACATCCAGGTTCTGTGGATGTAGGATCTGTTGAGAATGTTGCAGGTTCTAGCAGCTCTACTGTTGCTGCTGTTTTACCCATTGCTGAACAAGCTCGTTGGGATGGTAAAGATGCACAGGCTCATGCCTTGATTGCACTTTCTGTCAAATGTAACATCACCCCACATATTCTTTCAGCTAAAATAGCAAAACAGGCTTGGGATATTCTAGTTAGTTTGTATGCAGGTTGTAACGAGGCAAAAATCTCTTACCTGCGTAAAGAGCTAGAATTGAAGATTATGCAGGAAGATGATGACATGAATGTTTTTCTTGCTGAGATTCAAGATCTCAAAGAGCAGTTGATTTCTACAGGTGAGATTATTCCTGATCATTCTCTTGTGCAGACTGTTCTTGATGCTTTACCTGAGACATATCAGACTTTTGCTTCCACGTGGAGACTTCTTGCTGAGGACAGACCTGATGCTGTCAAGTATGATACTTTAGTCAACAAGCTCTTGCAAGAAGTATAGTCCAGGCAAAACAGGGCGAGGCAGTGTGTAGTTGATCAAGCATTTATTGCTGCCCAACAGCAGAGAAGAAGTGGTAAGGCAGCCCCTTCCACTGTTTCTTCTCCTATTAGTAGGTCTGCAACTTCTTCTCCTTCCACAGGTAGCAACAATAAGTCTGAGAAGGCTCTTGATAAAGGCAAAAGAAGAATCTATTGTCTATCTCTGCGCTTGCTAGACTTGGACTTGTAGTCAAATTTGTGGATGACAGATGTACTGTTCATGATTTGACTTTTGGTGATACAATTATTGTATCTGACACCTTATTTCGTGGGCTGTATAGGCTCAATTCTTATGACAAGTGTGTGGAAGATTCAGCAAATGCAGTTTCTGATGAAAAGGCAGTTTCAGATGCAAAACTATGGCTTGCTCGTTTTGGTCATCTGAACTTTGCTAGTTTGCTGCGTTTGCAGAAATTTGATATGGTTGCTTCATTGCCCCCTCTTGAGGCACCATTGAAACATGTTTGTGAAGGCTGTATTTTGGGCAAAATGCAGCGTTCTGCGTTTCCAAAGGATGGTTCTGTGCGGGCCACTCGCAAATTGCAACTTGTACATAGTGATGTATGTGGGCCTATGCAAACTCCGTCATTTGGTAAACACTTGTACTTCGTGACTTTCATTGATGATTACTCAAGGCATGCATGGGTATATCCACTGAAGGCAAAGTCCGAAGCGTTTTTGTGCTTCAAACAGTTTTTACTTATGGTTGAAAACGTATCCAATTGTAATGTGGGCACCCTCCGTTCTGATCGAGGGGGGGAGTACATGTCTAAAGAGTTTGATGCATTTCTGGCTAGTCGTGGAATAAAACACCAATGTATAGTGCCGTATACCCCTTAGCAAAATGGTGTTGCTGAGAGGAAAAACAAGTCACTTATGGAGATGGCACGATGTATGGTCAAGAGCCAAGCTTTGCCACATGCATTTTGGCTTGAGGCTGTCATATGTGCTGCATATGTACTCAACAGGTGTCCCACTAAGGCCTTGCAGTCTATTACTCCATACGAAGCTTGGCATGGCACGAAGCCTTCTATTAGTCACTTGCGTGTCTTTGGTTGCTTGGCCTATGCTTTAGTGCCTGTGCAACAACGCAAAAAATTGGATGATAAGGCTGTCAAATGCATTTTTGTTGGTTACAGTGCTGAGAGCAAGGGTTACAGATTGTATCATCCGTAGTCAAAGCGTATCTTGATTAGTCGAGATGTTGTTTTTGTGGAAGATGCTGTGCAGCCTTTGTTACCATGTACCAAAGAGACAGGTGTGAGCTCACGGGATGTATTTGATACATTGTTGCCTCTATTTACAGGTGGGAATTCAAATGTAAGTCCTAATGAGGCAAATATTCAGCCTATGCAGATATCAAACGACATCATAGATCAGCCCATTTCTGATGCAGATTTACAGGATGTAATTTCTGAGGATAGGGCTAAAAATGAGCAGGCTAGAGGTATGCCTAAATGGCTAGTGCAAACCTTGCGTGATAGTAAAATTGATGCACCTATATCTAGTCATACTCGTTCAAGTTTTCAGCATGCCTCTTATGCATCAGATTGTTATGCTTTGGCTGTGTCTAATATGTGTGAAAAGGAAGAACCTCTTTCATTTGATGAGGCACAAAATTCAGAAAATTGGTTGGCTGCAATGCAAAGTGAATATGATGCTATAATGAAGAATGGTACATGGTCTTTGTGTGATTTGCCTATTGGTAAAAAGGCCATTGGATGTAAGTGGGTTTTTAAATTGAAACGAAAGCCAGATGGCAGTGTTGATCGCTATAAGGCTAGACTTGTTGCAAAGGGTTATGCTCAAGAAAAGGGCATTGATTTTGATGAGACCTTTGCTCCCACTTGTCGTATGACTACCATTCGTAGCATTTGTGCATTGGCAGCTCATAATGGTTGGAATGTACATCAGCTGGACATAAAGACTGCGTTCTTGAATGGAGATTTGCATGAGGAGGTGTATGTATCGCAGCCTTGTGGTTTTGTTCAAAAAGGGCAGGAAAACAAAGTGTGCAGGTTGAAAAAGGCTTTATATGGTTTAAAGCAAGCTCCACGAGCTTGGTATGAAAAGATACATGCATATTTGACTGCACATGGTTTTTAGAATAGTCCAACAGAAAGCACTTTATATGTTAAATGTGTGGATGATGTACATCTAATCATTGCTCTCTATGTCGATGACATGCTGCTCACAGGACCAAATGAAAGTCAAATTACTGATTTTAAGGCTGATTTGAATGCCTCTTTTGAGATGTCAGATTTGGGGCATTTGCATCATTATTTGGGGATACAATTTAAGCAATGTGATGGAGGTATTGCTTTGTGTCAGACAAAGTATATTGAGACATTGTTGTGGAGATATGGCCTTGAAGACTGCAAGCCTATTGCTACTCCAATGGAGACAGGTTTGAAGTTGAGTCTTCATGATGCTGGAGATCACTTTGATGTCACACTCTATCAGATAGCTGTTGGTTGCCTCATTTATGTATGCATTACGAGGCCGGACATTCAATTTGCAGTCTCACAGGTGAGCAAGTTTATGCAGAGCCCAGGGTCTCAGCATTGGAAGGCAGTTAAACGCATCTTTCGCTACTTGAGTGGCACCATACATCTTGGGTTGTTTTATCCCAAGGGGGGATCATTGCCGCCAGATTTACATGCTTTTTCGGACTCAGATTGGGCTGGTTGCTATGACACAAGAGTGTCCACAAGTGGTTTTTGTTTCATGCTCGGTAGCTCATGCATATCTTGGTTGAGCAAGAAGCAACCTATTGTGGCCACTTCTAGTTGTGAAGCTGAGTACAAGGCAGCTTTCACAGCTACGGTTGAGTGTGTGTGGCTCAGACGGCTTATGGTGGCTGACTTGGGTGTTGGACAGGAGTCTGCCACCTCTATCTTCACTGACAGTCAGAGCGCATTGGCAGTTGCAAGAAACCCAGTTTTTCATGCTCGCACAAAGCACATTGAGGTGCATTATCACTATGTCAGGGAGAGACTCTCAGCAGGAGAGATCAGCTTGGCCTATGTGCCAACACAGGACAACCTCGCCGATCTTTTCACAAAGGCGCTTCCTCGTGAGAAGTTCGAAGCTTTCCGCAAAGCTTTGGGCTTGCTCCCCTTTGTGGGCTGATCTACTTCGGGCATGGCACTCCCCTATACATCAGTGCCAGCTCTCGTTCACACCATCACTCCCAGGAGGGATTTGTTGCCATATATATATAGGCAGTGATGTGTGTGAACACACTTAGGACCACCGGGGCACTTTTTCCCTCTTTAGGAGGTTTTTTCCCCCGGCTTGTATATACGCCCATCCTTCTAGGGCTAACTTATCTTTTGTACATTGACACAATCTAATACACTTTGTGTTGTGTGCATTCTTACTTCTTCTTCTCCAAGCTTTGTGTGCTTTCCTGCAACCCTAATTCCAACACTTCCCAGACACACACAAATTCCTTTATGAATCTTTCTATGCATAAAAATCAAATTTAATGAGAATAACACTTTTGTAATAAAAAAATTCCTTTTATACATCTTTCTATTCATAAAAATCAAACTTAATGAGAATAACACTTTTGTAATAAAAAAATTCCTTTATGCATCTTTCTATGCATTCAAATGAAATTTAATGAGAATAACACTTTTGTAATAAAGAAGTTCTTTTATGTATCTTTCTATGCATAAAAATCAAATTTAATGAGAATAACGCTTTTGTAATAAAAAAAATTTCTTTATACATCTTTCTATGCATAGAAATCAATTTTAATAATTAATACCAGTGATATCCATGCATATTCATAGGTGAATACATACATGGAGTAATTAGAATATTTCTTTTAGATGCAAAAATGGTGGGAATTACTCTTTTGGAATAACATAAAAACAAACTTTCTTTTCCATAAAATTCAAGAAATCTTTGCCATAACCTCCTTTGTATGGCTGACCATTTATCATTCTTTATTTAACTTAAATTAACTAAAATTAGATTTATAGAACTCTAATCTACATAATTTTCTAAACTCAAGAGAGTAAACAATAAGAAGAGCTTAATTAATCCTTTAGTTAATCTTTCTAGGATTGAGAAAGGTTGGAATGTAAAGAGGAGAAGGGGGTGGCCTTTTTATCAAAGGCATAGCATTAGAATTTAATTCAACTACGAGATGAGGACATCTCGTGTTTTTTAAGTGGGACAGAATGTAAGATTCCTCCCCAGCCTCTCAGGATGTCCAGTATCTTCCACTGTAGTCAAATCCCTCTTCAGAAATATAAAAGATCTTGTTTACCAGTTTTGGCCTAGAGAGAGAAAATTTTCTAGAGAGTGGTAATTCAATTTTTAAATATTTTTGGATGGAAAAATATCTCTTCTTATTAAAATAAGTTCCCCCAAAACAGAAGTTCAAAAAGATTTTTAGAAGGTGCATTAGAAATCAAGTATAATCTGTTCAAGAGGCCTTATCTTGAGGGTAAATTTTTTTTTAAAATTTTAAATTAAGGTTCCTATGGGCCAATAAGATTCATCCAAATGTGTGGAGGAGAAAAATGAAAGAAATAAAGAAAATCTCCCCAAAAATGAGTAAATGCTCACGTAAGATGAAGAGTTGACTATGTACAAGGTTTATTAGTAAAAAACTATGAGTATTACTAAAAAAATGAGATATTTTGGGTATAATGATTCCATTTTGACACATGTGTAAGGAAGGGGAGTCCCTTCAAGGAGGCGCCTACTTCACATGCTTGAATGAGTTTTAAACTCAAAAATAATGTGATATTTTTATCTCTCCTCTCTCTTGGATCAAACCGAATAAAAAAGGAACCAAACTAGGTCCAAATCTGGTCCAAATTCAACCAAACTGAATCTGGAAAATTCTAAAAATCAATTGGTCTTGGTTAGAGCCTTCCTCTCCTATAAATAGAGCCTGAGCCCTTTGTAAAAAAATAAAAGAATTATACTATGCCAGAATTATGCTGAAATAATGATAATTTTTACTATTAAAATTCTCTCCGAATTGAAGAAACTGGAGCTTCCCTCCTTCTTCAATCTCCATTGGTGGCTCGATCAGCAATTGATTGGTTGGGGGCCTCTACCGTGATCAAAGAATCAAGCAATTTGTAAGGTAAAGTGTGAATTTTGATCTTTTTTCATAATTTCTCAATGTTTCTCTCTTCTCAACCCCTCTCAAGCTTGAGAAGCTTAATTGGAATGGCTTTTTAATGCTATTGAAGTTAATTGATGAATGGAAGTAAGAAAATACATAAATTCCCATGTATGCTTAATTTTTATGGTTTTTTTTTATGATTTTTGTCTTCTCTAAATTGAATATGATGTTATGCCTCATTGAAAAAAGGCATTCCCCTCTGTTTTTTAGTAAATCCAACCATTCTTTCTCCTAGATGAATGATTAATGGATAAAATTAAGTTTTTCATAATGTTTCGCTTTGATAAGTAGAAAATGTTTACATTAGAATGATTTAAATACTCTTGGTGAACTTTCAATTAATTTTAGAGAATTAAAATTTAAAAAATGGTCAGCCATACAAAGGAGGTTATGGCAAAATTTTCTAAAATTATGAAAAATAAGTTTTAATTTTTTTTATTCAAAAAGAGTAATTCCCATCCTATATGTATTCTTAAAGTGCTAATTTTCATCCTAGGTATAAGAAAATGCATACTAAAAATATTTTATTAAAAAAGTGTTACTTTCTTTAGAATTAAATTCCATGCATAGAAGGAAGCATATTGAAATTGTTATTTTGATTATAAAAGTGTGATTTTATCATAAATGATTTTTATGCATAAATAGATGCATAAAAGAAATTCTTTATATTAAAAGAATGATTTTTATCATAAATGATTTGTATGCATAAAAGATATTTTTTTTATATTAAAAGTGTGATTTTTATCATAAATGATTTTTATGCATAAATAGATGCATAAAAGAAATTCTTTTATATTAAAAGAGTGATTTTTATCATAAATGATTTGTATGCATAAAAGATATTTTTTTATATTAAAAGTGTGATTTTTATTATAAATGATTTATATGCATAAATAGATGCATAAAAGAAATTCTTTTATAATAAAAGAGTGATTTTCATCATAAATGATTTGTATGCATAAACATATGCATAAAAGATATTTTTTATATATTAAAAGTGTGATTTTCATCATAAATGGATTATTCTATGCATAAATTAGATGCATAAGAGAAATTCTTTTATTCTAAAAGTGTAATTCCTACTAAATTGGATTTGTGCATGGAAAGATGCATAAAGAATTTACTTTAATCCAAAAGTGTTATTCTCATCAATTTTGATTTTATGCATAAATAGATGCATAAAGAATTTTATTTTTAATTCAAGAGTTATTTTCATTAAGTTTGATTTTATGCATAGAAAGATGCATAAAGAATTTTATTTTTAATTCAAAAGAGTTATTCTTATCAATATTGATTTTATGCATAGAAAGATGTACTAAAGATTTATTTTTATTTCGAAAGTATTATTTTCATTGAAATTAAATTTATGCATAGTTAGATGCATAAAAGATTTATTTTTATTTTGAAAGTGTTATTCTCGTTAAAATGGAATTTATGCATAGTAAAATGCATAAAATATTTATTTTTATTTTGAAAGTGTTATTTATGTTAAAATGGAATTTATGCATAGTTAAATGCATAAAAGGTTTGTTTTTAATTCGAAAGTGTTATTTTCCTTAAAATTGAACTTATGCCTAAATAGATGCATAAAAGGATTTTTATAAAAGTGTTATTCCTACTAAAGTTATCTTTATGCCTAATTAGATGTGTAAAGAATCTTTATATTAAAAAAAAAAGAATTCTCTTACATTCAATAAATAGATGTGATGAGATGTGATAGGAATCCGATAGACGTAAATGGATGGATGGAAGTGATATGAATCAAATAAATGTAAATGGATGAATGTATGAGGATGTTTGTGAATGTGAATGTGAATGTGAATGTGGTATGTGGATATGGATGTATGAATGAGGATGTGGATGTGGATGTATGAATATGGAAGTGGAAATGGATGTGTGGATGTATAAATGTGGATGTGGATGTGGATGTATGAATGTGGAATGTGGATATGGATGTATGAATGTGGAATGTGGATATGGATGTATAAATGTGGAATGTGGATATGGATGTGTGGATGTGGATGTGGATGTGGATGTATGAATGTGGAATGTGGATACGGATGTATGAATGTGGAATGTGAATACGGATGTATAAATGTGGAATGTGGATATGGATGTATGGATGTGGATGTGGATGTGGATGTGGATGTGGATGTATGAATGTGGATATGGATGTGTATGTATGAATGTGGAATGTGGATATGGATGTATGGATGTGAATGTGGATGTGGATGTATGAATGTGGAATGTGGAAGGTGGATATGGATATATGGATGTGGATGTATGGATGTAAATATGGAATGTGGATGTGGATGTATAAATGTGGATGTGGATATGGATGTATGAATGTGGATGTGAAAATGGATGTATGGATGTGGATGTAGATGTGGAAATGAATGTATGGATGTGGATGTGGATATGGATGTATGAATGTGGATGTGGATGTATGGATGTATATGTATGAATGCGGATGTGGAATTGGATGTATGGATGTGGATGTACGAATGTGGATGTGTATGTGGAATAATGAATGCGAATGTGTATGTGAAATGATGAGACGTCGATATGAGTGAATGGATGAGATGTGATGACATGTGAATTGGGACATGAATAAATGATATGTGATGTGAATGAATCTGACGTGATGAGATGGAAAATGATGTAATTGGATGAGAATGAGTACACATATGAATGGAATGTGGAATAAGTAATGTGGACTGATGAGGGATAATGTGGAAAGACGAGAGTTCATTATAGAAACTGTATTTGTGACTTGTTTGTAAATGACTGTTTTATGTCAAGAATGCTGGGAAAGCATTTTGACCATCTTGTGATTAAGGTCGTGGAGACCTAACTGATAAAGTTGCAACAGCTGACGGAGAGTCAACGGAGGACTTCTCGCATAGCATGGTCAACCAAGGTCTTGACCAACCTCGGTTCGATTTAAATGGTGAGCTTCCGGTACGGTGGATGAGGGACCAGGGAAGCGGCCTATGAGTGAAGTGCTAGGTGACCTGTGAAGGATCCTCGAGGGTGCTGACCATACGGTGCTCGGGCTCTGGGTCGTGGAAGATACCCACACGTGCGCCGTGTAAGATATTGAATCAAGGAGTAAGAGTTGTTTTCTGAAACCGGGCATGGATCTGGTTGATTGACCTTGCTAGTCCTCAACGAATGAGTCCATGGCTCTTTTATATGGATCTGTTGGTTGATCTTGCTGATCTTCAACGGAGATTCCATCTTGATTTTTATAAGTGATTATATTGCCGGGTACTATGAGCTAGGAACTATTGAAAAGGCCCCTACCATAGATACTCCGATGAAGGAATGATTGGAAATTAAGATTCAACCGGATATTCTGGAGGATTGTGATTAGTGATACAATGGTTTCATTAAAGGATTATTTTAAAGATAGCTGATGCCGAGAAAAAAGGCAATTTCATATTGGGTGTGTAAGTGGTGTGACTAGTTTTATGTTTGTAATTGGTGTGACTAGTTTTATGTTTGAACATCCGGCTAGGGGGCCTGGCAACTCTTTTCCCTGGTACCCGGGACAAAACCTAACCAAATTCCTAATTGGATCCCATTACTACAATGGTTGGGCGGTTGGCTAACCCATGGGATTGGATGGGGTTAGGCTGGACTGATGGATCCGTAAAATGAGACTCAATTTCTATTGTAGCATGCTAGATGAAGTAAATCCCGGCGGATAGTAATTGCTCTATGGAAAAAGGAATCAACGGCTGTGCCTCTCGATGGGGAAAAAAGCGTTGATCTCTATGATCCAAGTGCAAGTTTCTTCCTTGATCTGACCAAGTGACTTTAGGTTCGGTTGGATCAGTTTGGTCAGTAATGACCGTGATTACGTTAGAGTAAAATTTTATCCTGGAGGAATCTCTTGTTCTTTCCGGGCAAGGGAAGTTTTTCTAAGTTCGGTTTCGGAAGAACCGAGGAATTAGTGACCTGTCCAGATATCCATGGGCGAGGCCCCGAGTGTAGGACCCTGCCCCGCGCAAGATGTGCTACTTCCGCTGCTAGCACCCTTGAAATTGTTGCCCGGTGGGGACGGGGATCTTACATACAAAGTGGACAGTTCTATCAGGCTAAAAACCCTAATTCAAGTGGTTGGTTTGGACACCATCTCTCAAGGTACAAAGTGGACAGTTCTATCAGGCTAAAAATCCTAATTCAGTGAAAAATGGGGTGGACTGAATTGAAGGTGTTTACATAGCTTAAGAACACTACTAAAAAGCTTCCCAATGAGCCAAAAAGTTCCCAATTCCATGACCGTTTGGATGGTCAAACCCTCATAGTTTACTTTCAACTAAAATTCAAAATAGAGAGGTATAGGAGTGCCCAAAGTGGTGATCTAGGGTGATAGAAGTGTTCATCTCATCAACGCAAACATGGAAAACTAAAGAAATCCCAATTTGGTTGCCGTTTGCTATATTAACCACTTGGGAGCATGGGAAACCCTGGAAGGCCATCAAGATCTTAAGCACAAGTTCTCGTTGTTGGAAGACAACCAAGCTCATGATGATGCCAATGAAGTTGTTCGTGATGATATGGTATAGATGGGTGATGCTCCATTGAGTGAGAATCCACATTCCAATGTTGAACATGGGCAATGTTCAAGGGCTATGCAACAAGATAGAGTACCTCTTCATGACATTAGTGGGCGAATAGTCAATGAAGGAATGCCAGCACACACTAATGGACATGATTAAATATCATTGGGTAACATTACTTTGGATATGTTAAGGATTTCCCTCACCGATGCAATTAAAGATGCTCAAAGGGATGCTAAAAAAGAGGTGCTCTACATTAGTAGTGAGATTGTGTGGCAAGGAAATGGGAATGCCAAGTTGATGCATCAAATGGTGGACAAGTTGGATGAAAGGTTTGCAACTCTTGAAGACCAGATTTTAGGTGTACAAAGAGGTGTGGACAGGTTTGATCATGCATCGAATCCACATGGGAATCTTGGTGGTATGCAAGGAAAAATTCCAATATGCCTTCAAGAGACCATCAAAGTGGACATGTTCTGGGTTCTAGGTTGGGGATGAAGCCCATAGTTTTGGATCCCATGGAAGGCTCTTTAAGAGATGTTTACAATGTTAGTGGGAGATGGGATATACCACACAATACCCTTGGTTTCTCTACATTGGAATCACCAAGACCCAAAGATGTGAAAGACAAGATTACACTTCCCAAGTTCAAAATGGGTGAACACAACCACCAAGGAATTGGAAGAATGGACTAGCAAGATGGAGATGTACTTTGCATTGTATCCCCATGATGAAGAAGACAAAGTATAATTTGTTGTGTTGCATTTGGAAGATTATGCCCATACATGGTGACGGTTTACTCAACATGAAGGCTTGCATTTTGAGACTTGGGAAGCATTCAAAGATGCCATGTTTCAAAACTTCACTTCTCCATTAAAACAGGCTCAATTGGTGGGATAATGGTATGACTTGGAGAAAAAGGGAAGTTCCGTCGAGGAATATATCAACCAATTTAGGAAGCTTTCCATGTTAATGAATACAACAAAATGGTGAAGTACATACTTGGATTGCAGTCCTCACTTGGAGCTAATGTGAAGACTCAAAGACCTCAAACTTTGCAAGATGCCATGTATTATGTGAAGGTATTTTAATCTAAGTATAAGGGGAATGTTGCAAATAGATGAGATGCCGGAGCAGCTAAGCCATCTACTTTTAGCCCAAATGCAGTAAAATGGTCAACTTCTACCTGTTCAACACCATATGTAACTCATGCAAGCTTCACTCCAACTTCTACTAGTGTGTATGGACAACTAAGTAATGTGAAATGGAGTGGTTTTAATGCTAAACCACCTCTCAAGAGTGATGCCAAATCTTCTTTCCTTCAAGGCAAAGTGATTAAGCAATTGTCACAAGAAGAGATGGAAGACAAGAGGAAGAAAGGGGTTTGCTTCCTTTGCAATGAGAAATGGAGTCCTGAGCATAAAAAGGATTGCAAGGCAAAGAAGGTGACAACTAACATGATCTTTGAGGTGGTTGAAGATGAAGAGGTACCATTGGATTATGTGGATGAGGCTGAATTTCAAGATTATGCAACTGAGGTGATAGAAGAGCCTACTCTTGACCCTTGTCAAGAGTTTCCTTTTGATTTGGGTGGAGAGAATTGGGTAGAAGTTGAAACAAAAAAAAAATACAATCTTTCTTTATGCCATTTCACAAGAAGCTAAAGCGGGTTGCAAAGGTTCCAACACTTTGAGGCTTATGGGAAACATTGGGGGAAGATCCATTCATATACTTGTTGATTTGTGGAGAACACATAGTTTTGTGAACTCCAAACTAATAAATTCTTTGAAACTATTCCCAATAGAGATGATGAAGCCTCTAAAGTGGAGGTTGCAAATGGACAACATGAGTTAAGCAAGAGTTGGATTGCAACAATGATTTCTTTGTCTTCCAAATATGCCTATGATGCCTGTTTGGTTGTGCTAGATATGGGCCCCATTGATGTGGTGCTTGGATGTGATTGGTTGCACACTTTGGGTAGATTGTCAATGGATTTGAAGTGCCACATGAAAATGTGGTTTATGCATGAGGGCAAAGAGCTATTCTTGGATGGAATTTGCAACCATGCTTTAACCTTGGTGTCCATGAAGAAAATGAAGAGAGAAATTAAGATTTTATGCGTTGTTTACATGCTACAACTCACTTGTCAAGAAGAGGACAATGGACTGCAAATACATGATAAAGAGATGGATTCCTTGTTGCAAGAATACAAAGATGTGTTTGAAGCACTCAAATGCTTGCCACCTACTAGAGAAGTGGATCATTCCATAGAGCTTGATGAGAAGGATACAAAACCAGTCAATAAGCCTCCTTATAGGCTTTTTATCAAGAAATGTTGACCATTTTGCATGCCATAAAGAAGTGGCATCACTATTTGTATGGTGGGCATTTCAAAGTAAGGACTGATCATCGAGTACTCCAATTTTTCCTCACCCAACAAAACCTTTCTCCCAAGAAAAAGAGATGGCTTGCTGCCTTGCAAAATTATGATTTCAAGATCTCTTACACTGTGGGAAAGGATAATGTTGTGGAAGATGCACTTTCTAGGATGTGAGCCTGCACTAAAATTGCTATTTTGGATGTGCATTATGATTGGATTCATGAGATACAAGAGGAGTATTTGGTGGATGACATAGCTGGTCCAATGTTTTAGAAATTACAGCAAGGGTTATGTGATGAATATCCACATTTTGAGGTGTGCAATGGACTGCTTTGGTACAAAGGAAAAGTCTATTTGGTTCCTCACTCATCCTTCAAGATGAAAATCCTACAAGAGATGCACTCTTTTCACCAATGGTGGGTTTTTTGCGAGTGTTCAAGACTTATGAGATATCGAATAGTTTCTTTTGGAAGGACGCGCATGACTATGTGCAAAACTGTTTGCCTTGCTAACGCAAGGATCCAAATCAATTGTCTGGATTGTTTCAACCATTTCCTATTCCAAAAGGAAAGTGGACCCACATAGCTATGGATTTCATCATTGGGATGCCCACTACTAAAAAGCAAGGGTGAAATAGCATCTATGTGGTGGTGGATAGGCTAACAAAGGCGGCTCATTTCATACCCATAAATGTGCAATATACAGCTTCTATGGTGGCTCAACAATTTATGGAGCATGTGTTTAGATTGCATGGAAAGCCAAAGCAAGTGGTGAGTGATAGGGATGTCAAGTTCATGAACCATTTTTGGAAGAGTGTCTTTGATTCCATGGGGACTACACTCACTCCAAATACAGCCTATCCTCCGCAAACGGATGGCCTAACTCAGAGGGTGAACAAGTGGCTTGAAGTCTATTTGAGACACTATTGTTATGGCACCCAATCTTCATGGGACAGATGGCTGCACTTAGCTAAATTTTTCCATAACAATACCTATCACATGAGTATTGGTATGTCTCCATTTAAAGCCATGTATGGGTATATGGTGCATGTACCTTCCATTGCATTCAATGAGGAAAAGGTGAATCCTCAAGCCAAAGAGGAGATTGAGAAGATATGTGCAATAATGCAAAGGTGCAAGGAATAGCATGGCTTAGGCACAAAACCAAATGAAGTAATATGCCGATGAATCAAGGAGGTATGTAGAGTTAAAGGAAGGGGATTATGTATTCTTAAGAATCCCTAAGTCAAGGTATGCTTCTTTGAAGGGAGACACCAATACAAAGCTTTCTCATTGCTTTTATGGACTATACAAGGTGTTGAGAAGGATTGGTGAAGTAGCATATCAAATGTTCTTACCTTATACCACAAGGATCCACAATATGTTTCATGTGTCACACTTGAAGAAGTATGTGGGCCCTCAATCGGAAGTAATTTATGAATTGCCTCCAATGGATGAAGAGGTAATGATTCAATATGTGGCGGAGAAGGTGATTGGAATGAGGGAAAGACACCTTCGTAATAGGTCTATTATTGAGTACCTTGTGAAGTGGAGAGGCTTACCTAGTGAAGAATCTTTTCGGTAGTCCAAAGGCTTCATAAAAGACCATCCGGAGCTTCTATAAGCAATAAATCAAAGTGGATGAAGTGCATAGCTGTTCGGTGTCTTTTGGACAGCTATTTGCATGGATTTGTATGATGATATGAAGGATGCCATTGCTATAAATTTATTGTATAGACAGCCATGGTCATTGTTGGTATACTTTACTACTCATCAACAAGACTCCATTGGCTTATAGATATTATAGAGGGCAGTCCATATGTACATCAAATAAGTGGACAACTCTTTGTGGAGTTTTCTTGTGTAAGGAATTTTTGCAATTGCAACAAATGTACTTAAACATTCATGAGGGAAGTCAAGAAGGATTTATACAGCCCGTACATTACTCCATACATGGTTTCGAGGATGAAACCTTTGGGTGGGGATGGTTTCTAATGAAAGGGGTTTGAGTTTGTACATAAGGAGAGGTTCATGGGCATGGTTATGGCCGGTCAAGTATGAGGCCCAACATTAATGAGTGTGAAACGATGGGCAAGTATATAAGTGAATAGTATGGCTAAGACTATAACACACTTTTGACTAATGAAATAATACTTCTTGAAGCTCCATGCTTCTATGGCTATGGTGGTACTCCCTTTAGTGCATATGGTACTCCATTACGAGTGCAATATTTCTCTCTTCATTTTCCCATCATTACATTATAGATCATGAGTAGCATAGTTTCTCTCATAATCTTTGAGTTTCCTTGAATTGTAAGCCATTGGGTTCCCTTCTTTTGTGAGAGTATTCCACCAATAGCCAATCCACTAGCATCATTGATTACTTCAAAATATGCATCAAAATTTGGCCGTTGGATGGATGTGGTTGTGAGAGCCACCTTGAGTTTATCAAAACTTTGTTGATTCTCCTTTGTCCAAACTATTTTTGTATTCTTTTTGAGTAACTTGCTTAAAGGTGTCGATATCTTTGCATAATCTTGAATAAATATACGGTACCGCCATGTGATACAAGAAATCGTCGAATCTCCTTGATGTTGTATGGTTGAAGCCATTCCATTATATCTTGTACCTTTGCTGGGCCTACTGTAATTCCATCCTTGGAGACAATGAATCCCAAATATTCAATTTTGTCTGCAAAGAAGGTACACTTACTCTATTTAGCAGAGAGTTAGTACTCCCTTAGGATGTCTAGAACTTCTCCGACTTGGGCTTCATGCTCTCTCTCATCCTTAGAGTAGATCAGAATATCATCAAAGAACACCAAGACATGATTGTCAAGCTGCTTTCTCAATATATATTACATTATCTTGTTAAATGTTGTTGGGGCATAAATCAATCCAAACGACACCACGGTGTATTCATAATGCCCATATCTAGAGCTAAATGATTTTTTTTGGGATGTCTTCTTCCTTGACCCTAATCTAATAGTATCGAGACTTCAAATCAATCTTTGTAAATACTTGGGCTCTGTGAAGTCGATCTAGAAATTTGTCAATCCTAGGGATTGGATGATTATTCTTCACGCGTGAGTTGATTTATATTTTTCTGAAATAGGACTAGGGCTCCCTAGGGTGATACACTCGGCTAGATGAAACCTTTCTCTAACAGCAGTCCGAGTTGTTCCTTGAGTTCTATCGATTCTGGAACCAACATTTTATATTGCCTTTTTGCCATAGGTTGTGCTCCATGAATAAGCTTAAACTCGTGGTCTATTTCCATTTATGGAGGCATCTGGGTAAGTTCCTCTGGGAAGAGATCTTTTTATCCCTATAGTAGCCAATCAAGTTTATTCCCTATGGCTACTACTTCTTTGTTTTTGGCATCCTTCAACGAGATTTTTCCACTCTCAAAGTGTAACAGCCCTTTTTGCTTTTTGTCAATCCATTCCAAGATACCATCATAAATTCTTAGGGGCATCACATGTAAGTAGAAATTAGTTAGTTTGCCACCCCCATCAAGATCAAACTCTAGATCCCCTATGCTATGTGGGAAATTACTTCCTTACCTCACTAGCTAGCTCTTGATGACCATTTTATTGGATGGTTTTAGATTAAGACCTAATTATCTAATCCATTTTGGTGAAAGAAATGAATGAGTACTTCAAGAATCAATCACAACAATTTGAAATGTTTACCATGATGAGATGTTGGAGTCTGGATCACTAAAATTTTCCAATAATCACCTTGGTACTCTACAACTTGAACCCAGCATCTAGCCTCCTCTTCATCTCCAAGAGTTTCTTCTTCAGCTTGGATCATAGCAACTCTTCCTCTTCCATGACCTCGTCCATGATATCCACCTATGGGGCTTTGAACTCTGTTTCTTGCTTAATTGGGTTGTTGAATGGAAGTAGTTCTTCTCCTCTAGGATTAGTTTATGGGTTCCTAGAAAAGCTTGGAGGAGGTAATTTTGAAAGGTTAAAAGCCTTAGGTGGATGAGGAAATTCAACATGGTTTTGACCTGGTTGATGGAAATTTTAGCACACTCCACTTTGCCATGCTAGATTAGCGTTAACTAGATGAAGCCATTCAGCACCACGACAAGATGACTTGGTTGATAACAATTATAGCACAGTCCAGTTTGCCATGCTAGATCATTTTGTAGCCTAATCTCTAGACGAGGGAAGAGTGGTTGTGAAATTTGACCATTGATTCATCGATTGAAGGGTAATCCAAAGGGTCTCCTTGAATTAGATGACTCAGGGTAAGGTCTCTTCTTCAAGTTGTTGCTATTTTTATCCTTTAGTTCTTCTTTTAAAGGTTTAGCTCAAAAAATTTCATCCCGAATTCATCCCGAAGGTTGGTGGGGCGCATGGATTCTAGTCAATGGTTAAGGAGAGGGTTTAATCCTTGCACAAATTGGTTAATGGGTTGAGCCAAGGTCATAGTTGGAGCATACTTCTTAACAAACTAGGAGTAGTACACATCCACTACATCTAAATTATTTTGGCTCAAGCTATAGATCTCATTCATCTTTAGGGTTTCTGTAAGATTCCTCCCTCCCCAGCTTTTGAGGTGTGCAGGTATGAGAACCTCCCCTTTTGATCTTATAATTATTCCCCTCTCTGAAAAAAAAGAAAGATCATGTTTTACCCTGTTTTGGCCTAGAGAGAGAAAATGTCTAGAGGGAGGTAATTCAAATTTGAGATATTTTTTGATATAAAAATCCTTCTAGTGTCAAAAATGGTTTTCCCCGAAATAGAAATTCAAAAATAACTTTCCAATGTGCAATTGGAATTAATTGTAAATAGGTAGAAAGGACCTTAGCCTAAGGATCCAGATTTTCAAAAAAATTTAGATTATGGTCCAATTAGGGTTCCTATGGACCAACAAGATTAATCCAAATGTAGGGAGGAGATAAATTGAAGAATATAAGAAAAACCCCTGAAAAATGAGTAAATGCTCACATAAGATGAAGAGTGGACTAAGGACCAAAGAAAACAATTAAAAAATTAAATTTTCACACCTCAGTGTGGGGATCTCCCCTCATGAAGTAGGCACATTTTTCTCATCATTACCCCCAATGTTTAATCAATAAAATGAGATATTTTCATCTCTCCTCTCTCCTATTTCAAAACTAGATCCAAAAAGTAAGCTAATTTGACAAAAAAATGGTCAAAATATGACCAAACAGATCTCAAAAATTCTAGAACTAGTTTGCTTGGTTAGAGGCTCACTTTTTCCTATAAATATAAGCCTCCCCCTTTGTAAAAGCTTAATGGTATACATTGAATTTTTTAATAATTCAATTATTTTTGGCCTAATCCTCTCCAAAGTGAATTGGTGGCCATTCTTGCTTCAAATAAGAGTAGAACCCTCAATCCCTCAAGCCAAAGGAGAGCTTACAAGCTCCATGTAAGCTAATTTTCTTAATGAAGAATCTATGGTTTTCTTAATCTTTATGTTTTGCAGATGTTGAATTGAATTCTAATGCTATGCCTTTGATAAAAAGGCCACCCCCTTCTCCTCTTTACATTCCAACCTTTCTTAATCCTAGAAAGATTAACTAAAGGATTAATTAAGCTCTTCTTATTGTTTACTCTCTTGAATTTAGCAAATTATATAGATTAGAGTTCTATAAATCTAATTTGGATTAATTAAAGTTAAATAAAGAATAATAAAAATGAGAAATGGTCAACCATACACAGGAGGTTATGGCAAAATTTTCTAAAATTTTATGGAAAAGAAAATTTATTTTTATGTTATTCCAAAAGAGTAATTCCCACCATTTTTGCATCTAAAAGAAATATTCTAAATACTCCATGTACATATTCACCTATGAATATGCATGGATATCATTGATATTATTTATTAAAATTGATTTCTATGCATAGAAGGATGCATAAAGAAAATTTTTTTATTACAAAAGTGTTATTCTCATTAAATTTGATTTTTATGCATAGAAAGATGCATAAAGGAAAATTTTTATTACAAAAATATTATTCTCATTAAATTTAATTTTTATGCATAGAAAGATGCATAAAGGAATTTTTTTATTACAAAAGTGTTATTATCATTAAGTTTAAATTTTATGCATACAAAGATGCATAAAAGAATTTTTTTAATTACAAAAGTGTTATTCTCATTAAATTTGATTTTTATGCATAGAAAGATGCATAAAGATAAATTTTTTTATTACAAAAGTGTTATTCTTATTAAATTTGATTTTTATGCATAGAAAGATGCATAAAGGAATTTTTTATTACAAAAGTGTTATTCTCATTAAATTTGATTTTTATTCATAGAAAGATGCATAAAGGAATTTTTTTTAAATTACAAAACTGTTATTCTTATTAAATTTGATTTTTATGCATAGAAAGATGCATAAAGGAATTTTTTTAAATTACAAAAGTATTATTCTTATTAAAACTAATTTTTATATATAGAAAGATGCATAAAGGATTTTCTTTATCACAAAAGTGTTATTCTCATTAAATTTCATTTTTATGCATAGAAAGATGCATAATGAAATTTTTTTTAATTACAAAAGTGTTATTCTTATTAAATTTATTTTTTATGCATAGAAAGATGCATAAAGAAAATTATTTTATTACAAAAGTGTTATTCTTATTAAATTTGATTTCTATGCATAGAATAATGCATAAAGGAGTTTGTTTTTTATTACAAAAGTGTTATTCTTTTTAAAATTGATTTCTATGCATAGACAAAAGTGTTATTCTTATTAAATTTGATTTCTATGTGTAGAATAATGCAAAAAGGAGTTTGTTTTATTCTTTTTAAAATTGATTTCTATGCATAGAATAATGCATAAAGGAGTTTGTTTTTTATTACAAAAGTGTTATTCTTTTTAAAATTGATTTCTATGCATAGAAAGATGCAGAAAGAAATTTTTTTATTACAAAAGTGTTATTCTCATGAAATTTGATTTTTATGCATAGAAAGATTCATAAAGAAAATTTTTATTATTACAAAAGTGTTATTCTCATTAAATTTGATTTTTATGCATAGAAAGATGCATAAAGGAATTTTTTTTAATAAAATAGTATTTTTCTCATTAAATTTGTTTTTTATGCATAGAAAGATGCATAAAGGATTTTTTTTATTTACAAAAGTGTTATTCTTATTAAAATTAATTTTTATGCATAGAAAGATGCATAAAGAAAATTTTTATTATAAAAGCATTATTCTTACAAAAATTGACTTTTATGCATAAACAGATGCATAAAGAAATTCTTTTTATTTTAAAAGTGTTATTCCTATAAAATTTGATTTTATGCATTAAAGTTTTTTTTTATAAAAGTGTTATTCTCATTGAAGTTGATTTTTATGAATAAATAGATGCATAAAGAATTTTTATATCAAGATTATAATTCTCTTAAATTTTATGTTTAAATTCTATGAGTATTTGATAAATGAATAATTAAATACTCTAAGAGAGAAATTTCTATGGTTTTATATTCACACATATTATAAAAAGAGAATCTAGGAAATCTATCGAGATCGAAATATTCACATAAATGATTAATCTATTCCTCATTGGAATTCGTAACTAATTTAGAAATCAGTTAAGTAAATATTCAAAGAAAGAAATTCAGTAAAATAGTAACTAAATTATCGAACCTTTTCGAGAAAGATAGATCTGGAAAAATCTTATCCGACTCGAACCTTGAATCAGACTATGGTCAAGACCAAACTCTTTTGTCAGTTTCGAGGAAAGAAGGTGGGACCAGTTTAAAAAATACACTAAAAACTCTGCCAAATCTGAAACTAAGTTTAAGACCCTTCAAATTGATCTGTGGATCAAGGATATAGAATTCGAGGAATTCTAGTATGAGATTCAGAATTCCGATCAAGAAGTTGGGGATACTGATTCAAGAAATACTCCTTGTATTCAAAAGAAAATCAAACTAAAAACTTGCATAGAAATGAGATGTGATGATATGTGATGTGAATAGATGTGATGAGATGCGATGTGAATAAAATACATGTGAATGAATGGATGAGATGTAATGTGATGTGAATCAGATAGATGTGAATGAATGAATGGATGAGATGTAAGGTGATATAAAACGGGATGTGAGTGAATGAGATGTTATATCATGGGAATCGGGATGTAAATGAATGATATGGGATGTGAATGGATGTGAATGTGTATGTGAAGAATGGATGTGGATGTGTATGTGAAGAATGGATGTGAATGTGTATGTGAAAAATGGATGTGGATGAGTATGAGAAAGAATGGATGTGGATGTATGTGAAAGAATGGATGTGGATGTGTATGTGATGTGATGAAAAGAGATGCGATGTGACATGAATATATGTGGATGTGAAGTGATAGATATGAATGTATGGATAGATGTGAGTAATCGTACATGTGAACGATTGGATGGATGTGGATGAATGAGATGAGATGTGTATGAATGAGATATGATGTGGATAGAAGTGATGTGATATAATGTGGATAGAATGTATGTGATGGGATGGTTATGAGAATGAATGTGGTGGATATGAATGAATGTGATGTGATGGATGTAAATGAATGTGATGGACGTGAATAGATGTCATGTGATGTGAATCGAGATGTTTATGCATGAAATCCAAATATGAAAAAAGAAACACTTTTATATTAAAATAATAATTCTTTTATGCATACTTCTATGCATGAAATCCAAATATGATAACAGTCACACTTTTATAATAAAATAATCAACTTTTATGCATACCTCTATGCATGAAATTCAAATATGATAAAAGAAACACTTTTATATTAAAATAATAATTCTTTTACGCATACCTCTATGCATGAAATCCAAATATGAAAAAAGAAACACTTTTATATTAAAATAATAATTCTTTTATGCATACTTCTATGCATGAAATCCAAATATGATAAAAGTAACACTTTTACAATAAAATAATCATCAATTATGCATAACATAAAAATCAATTTCTCCATGATTACAATAAAATTCTTTCAATTAATCTAGGATGATAATTCCTAGAATATGGTAGGAAGTTCTCTTTTCATGCTTTGAATAAAATTATTTTATGTGTAATTTTTATAAAAATTTTGCCATAGCTCTGCTACTATGACTCATAAATCTCAATTTATTTTGAAGGATAAAGCTTATCATTAAGGAAATGATTAGAATGATCCCTAATTGGATCATTAACGTAATAATGGGTTGAATCATCAATATTCATGAAATACATAAACTAAAAGCATAGAAAAAAGCCATTAATTTGGCCTCAAGCATAGCTTAATCTTGGATTAAGGAAAAGCTTTATGAAAAGCTTCATTTGGATTGAGAATGGGTCATGAGTATGACCATTTCTTGAGTGAGAGAGAGAAATTACATAAAAACCATTTGGATTAAGCATAAATAGAAATTTATGTAATTCTTACCTATCATTAATCAATTAACTTCAATAGCATTCATCAAATTATGTAACTCTTCACTACCATTCATCAATTAACTTCAATAGCATTCAAAAACCATTCCAATTAAGCTTCTCAAGCTTGAGAGGGGTTGAGAAGAGAGACACATTGAGAAATTATAGGAAATGATCAAAATTCACTAATTACCTTACAAATTGCTTGATTCTTTGTTCACGGTAGAGGCCCCTAACCAATCAATTGGTTAAGTATGTTGATGGAGCCACCAATGGGGATTGAAGAAAGAGGGAAGCTCCAATTTCTTCAATTTGGAGAGAATTTTAGAGAATAGTAGAAACTAGCATTATTTCAGCATAACTCTAGTATAGTAAAATTCTTCTATTTTTTTCAAAGGACTCATGTTCTATTTATAGGAGAGGGAAGCTCTAACCAAAGCTAACTAAATTCTAGAATTTTCTAAATTCAGTTTGGTTGAATTTGGACTAGATTTGGATCTAGTTTGGTTACTTTTTGATTCGGTTTGGTTCCATTTTGATTTGGTTTGGTTCAAGAGAGAGGAGAGATAAAAATATCACATTATTTTTGAGTTTAAAACTCATTCAAGCATGTGAAATATGCACCTCCTTTAAAGAACTCCCCTTCCTTACATATGTGTCAAAATGGAATCATTATACCCAAAATATCTCATATTTTTAATATTGCTCATAGTTTTTTACTAATAAACCTTGTACATTTTCAACTCTTCATCTTATGTGAAATATGCACCTCCTTTAAAGAACTCCCCTTCCTTACATATGTGTCAAAATAGAATTATTATACCCAAAATATCTCATATTTTTAATATTGCTCATAGTTTTTTACTAATAAACCTTGTACATTTTCAACTCTTCATCTTATGTGAGCATTTACTCATTTTTGGATATCAAAAATATCTCATATTTTTTTATATTACTCATAGTTTCTTACTAATAAACCTTGTACATAGTCAACTCTTCATCTTATGTGAGCATTTACTCATTTTTGGGTATCTTCTTTTACAAATTGGATTTATCTCCTCCCTACACATGGATTGATGCTATTGGCCCATAGGAACCTTAATTGGACCATAATCCAATTTTTTTTGAAAATCTAGACCCTTAGGCTAAGGTCCTTTATACCCATTTCCAATTAATTTCAATTGCACATTGGAAAGTTCTTTTTAAATTTATGTTTCAGGGGAACTTATTTTAATAAGATGAGATAATTTTCTATCCAAAAATATTAAAAATCTGAATATTCTCTCTCTAGAATATTTTATCTCTCTAGGTTAAAACAGTTAGAAACAAGTCTTTTATATTTCTGAAGAGGGATTGATTACAGGGAAAGATGCTGGACATTTTGAGAGGCTGGGGAGGAATCTTACATTCTCTCCCATTTTATGAATCTTTCTATGCATAAAAATCAATTTTAATGAGAGTAACACTTTTGTAATTAAAAAAAAATCCTTTATGCATCTTTCTATGCATAGAAATCAATTTTAATAATTATTATCAGTGATATCCATGCATATTCATAGGTGAATATGTACATGGAGTAATTAGAATATTTCTTTTAGATGCAAAAATGGTGGAAATTACTCTTTTGGAATAACATAAAAATAAACTTTCTTTTCCACAAAATTTTAGAAAATTTTACCATTACCAGTTAAATGAATATTCAAAGAAATAAATTTAGTAAAATAGTAACTGAATTATGGAACCTTTTGAAAAAAGATAGATCAGGAAAAATCTTATCCGACTCAAACCTTGAGTCAGACTATGACCAAGACCGAACTCTTTCGTCAGTTTCGAAGAAAGAAGGTGGGACCAGTTTAAAAAAATACACTCAAAACTCTGCCAAATCTGAAACTAAGTTTGAGACCCTTCAAATTGATATGTGGATCAAGGTTATAAAATTCAAGGAATTCTGGTATGAAATTCAGAATTTCGATCAAGAAGTTGGGGATATTGATTCAAGAAATACTCCTTGTATTCAAAAGAAAATCAAATTGAAAACTTGCATAGAAATGAGATGTGATGTGAATAGATGTGATGAGATGAGATGTGAATCAGATAGATGTGAATGAATGGATGGATGAGATGAGATGTGAATCAGATAGATGTGAATGAATGGATGAGATGTAATGTGATGTGAATCAGATAGATGTGAATGAATGAATGGATGAGATGTGAAACGGGATGTGAGTGAATGAGATGTGATGTCATAGGAATCGGGATGTAAATGAATGATATGGGATGTGAATGGGTGTGAATGTGTGTGTGAAAATGGATGTGAATGTGTATGTGATAAGAATGGATATGGATGTGTATGTGAAGAATGGATGTGAATGTGTATGTGAAGAATGGATGTGGATGAGTATGAGAAAGAATGGATGTGGATGTATGTGAAAGAATGGATGTGGATGTGTATGTGAAAGAATGTGATGTGATGTGACATGAATATATGTGGATGTGAAGTGATAGATATGAATGTATGGATAGATGTTAGTAGTCATACATGTGAATGATTGGAAGGATGTGGATGAATGAGATTGAGATGTGTATGAATGAGATATGATGTGGATAGAAGTGATGTGATATAATGTATGTGATGGGATGGTTATGAGAATGATTGTGATGTGATGGACGTGAATAGATGGATGATTGTGATGGTTATGAGAATGATTGTGATGTGATGGATGTAAATGAATGTGATGGACGTGAATAGATGTCATGTGATGTGAATCGGAATGTGAATGAATGAGATGTGATGTCATGTGAATCGGGATGTGTATGAATGAGATATGATGTGGATAGAAGTGATGTGATATAATGTGAATAGAATGTATGTGATGGGATGGTTATGAGAATGATTGTGGTGGATATGAATGAATGTGATGTGATGGATGTAATGGATGTGATGTAAATGAATTTGATGGACGTGAATCGATGTCATGTGATGTGAATGAATGAGATGTGATGTCATGTGAATCGTGATGTGATGTAAATTGGGATAGATGTGATATGTGAGTGAATGAGATGTGATGTAAATTGGGATAGATGTGATATGTGATGTGAATGAATATGATATGAGATGTGGATATGGGTAGATAGGAGTGATAAGATCTGATGCAGATGAATGCGAAAAGATGTGATGAGATGGAAAATGATGTGATGAGAATGGGAATACATATGAAATAAATGAGGATTGATGTGGAACAATGTGGAAAGACGAGAGTTTGTTATAGAAACTGTATTTAAATGATTATCATCCACATCAATCCACATCATCCATGCATTCATCCACATCAATCCACATCATCCATAAATCCATCCATATCAATCCACCTGACAAAGCTCATTGCCTTGGCTATAAGGCCAAACAAGGTTATGTGATCTATCATATTCGTGTTAGGAGAGGAGGACGGAAGAGGCCCATCTCCAAAGGCATTGTCTATTGTAAACCTAAGAACCAGGGTGTCACGCAAAGAGAAAAAGAAGCAAAGACCAGTGTGAGCAAAACAACTTCAGTCTCGCCATCGCTAGTCCTTTCTTCACAACATCATGGATCAGCAGAGGAAAAGAGGATATAATTCTTAAAAAATATTACAGTAGAAAAAATAAATGTCTAAGGTTTAATAAACCTTATCCTCATAAGAAGTTTTTTACATGGATTCATACAAGAGCTTGTTCACATCAATAGTAGTGCATTATCTCTGTAGGATGCACCAATATGGGCATCACACCGACATCAAGTAGATCACGGTCTTTGACACTAATATGGGCACTAATATCACCATCAACGTGCTGGCACAAGCATAAACAATGCCACCTTCATCGATAAAAAGAGTTCATAAAAAATTTTAACCCTTGTAAAGGCGGCCAAAATGACCACGCTAGTTTGTGTGAAAGAGAAGAATGTAACCTATGTAAAAATGCCACCACAGCCACATGAGTGTACGAGCGTGTGTGTAGAAACTATAAATAAAAACATGCCTCTATTTCCAAAACTATCCTCTAAAAAACATTGTATGTCCTACCCTCTAGGATCGATGATGTAGCCAAGGTAGAAGAAATAGCCAAATTTCTAATCCTACTCTTAGAAAAGACCTCTAGACCTCAAAGATAGGTCAAGTATCTGTCAAGGGGGGGAACTCACTCTTAGAGATGACCTCTATGCCTCAAAGATAGGTCAAGTCACCATCAAGGGGGGATGTGAAGATTTGAGGTGACACTGAGAGCTAGAGAGAATGTGATGAGAGAATGAGAATTATCCCACCTACAAGAGAAAATCCAACTTGTACTCTCCTCATATAAAAGGGGTACATTTCAAGCAATGCAAACATATCACTTGCACTTATCTCAAGTCCCTTTAATTATCCAAGATAATTTATCTTGATGTCTAATTGTACTTGAGTGCATCTTAAGTAGTACATACTCATTATGAGATTTTTTAATTTCTATCCACCTTAGATTAGTGTTGTCATTAGTTAATGATTAGGTAGATGTTTTGATATTAGGATGGGTAGGTTTCACCCAAAAAAATTTGGGATCATTGACTTCACAAAAATCTATGCCATGGATCTTACCAAACAACCTCTAAAGTTTCTCCTAGGGATAAAAAAAATCTTCTCAAGAAAGTATTATAAATCAACACTCAACCTTATTCATAAAATGTAATAAAAAATGAATATTATGTTTTCCACCTCTTCACTTTTCCTCAATTTTGGTAAAGCATATTCTTTCTTTTCATGCCAACAAGATGATCAAGATGAAAGGAAATTCCTACTTAAAAAAATGCAACCCTCTTCCTTCTTAGGAGAGGCAAAAGATGTGGCTAAATATGTAGAGGCATCGATAGAGTCCATGATCGACTATTCCTCTTTGTTGGTACTAATGAAACCAACCAATCTATGTTGGTTCATTTTCGACTAACTAGGGATGCTAAGATATGGTGGAAGGAGTGTTGTAGAGAAAAGGAAGTCCAAGAAAGCATTACCACCTAGGAACAAATCAAGCGAGCTATCAAGGAAAGGTACTTGCCCTTAAACTTTTAAACTGAAAGATCCCTGTCCCCACTGTGCAAGGAATTCAGGGATACTAGCAGCGAAAATAGCACTTCTTACACAGGGGGCAGGGTCCCTCACTCGTTCAGGGCCTCGTCCCACGTATATCCGTACAAGAGACTAATCCCTTGGTTCTTCCAAAACCAAACCCGAAAAAACTTCCCTCGCCCGAAAAACACGGGCGATTCCTCCCTCGATATTTTTACTCTAACGTAGTCAAGAGCCTTAACTTACTGAACAGATCTGACCAAACCTGTGAGTCCCATAGTCTGATCAAGGAAAAGATTGCACTTGGATCATAGAGACCAACACTTTTTTCCTCATTGAGAAATACAACCGTTGATTCTTTTCCATAGAATAATTTTTATCTGGGATTTACTTCATCTAACGTACCATAACAGAATTGAGTCTCATTTTAGAGATCCATCAATCCAGCCTAACCCCATCTAGTCCTGTGGGTTAGCCAACTGCCCCCAACCACTGTAGTGATAGGATTCATTTGAGAATTTGGTTAGGTTTTGTCCTGGATACCAGGGAAAAGAGTTCCCCGGCCCCCCTAGCTGGATATTCATACAAATTTAAAACTAGTCACACCACTTACACACCCAATATGAAATTTTCTTTTTCACAGATTCAGGTGTCTTTAAAACAATCAACTAACGAAACTATAGTATCATTGATCATAATCTTCAAAAATATTCGGTTGAATCCTAATTTCTAATTTTTCCTTCATCAGTGTACTTCTGGCATCATTGGCAACCAGAATGCTCACCACCTGTCCACTCACGGGCCTTTTCAATAGTTCCTAGCTCATAGTACCCAGTAATATATTCATTTATGCTCACCACCTGTCCACTCACGAGCCTTTTCAATAGTTCCTAGCTCATAGTACCTGGTAATATATTCATTTATAAAAATTAAAATGGAATCTCCATTGAAGATCAGCAAGATCAACCAACAGATCTATATAAAAGAGCCATGGATTCATCCGTTGAGGACCAGCCAAGTCAATAAACCAGATCCATGCCCGAATTCAGAAAACAACTCTTACTCCTTGTTCTAATATCTTCCACGATGTACGTGTGGGTATCTTCGGTGACCTAGAGCCCGAGCACCGTATGGTCAGTACCCTCTAGGATCCTTGGCAGGTCACCTAGCGCTTTACTCATAGGCGGCTTCCTTGGTCCCTCATCCACCATACTGGAAGCTCACCATTTAAATCAAACCGAGACTGGTCAAGACCCCGCCCAACCTTGCTACGCGAGACATCCTCCGTTGATTAGATAGGTCTCCCCACAACCTCATTCACAAGACGGTCAAAATGCTTTCCCAGCTAGGTGCCTTTGAAAGATGTTGTTTTACCTTTTGATCCAAGTGGAAGGATCAAGTGCAAGAATGAGATGTGAAACACTTAAAAGTGTTTCACCATGAGGGTTGGGCAATATGTGAGTGCTAAGCTCACCCTAATGTGTCATGGTGGGAGCTTACCAATCCACCATGCTCGAGCTATTATCAAGAGCTCAAATCTAACATAAATGGAGGGATTCAAAAAAATATGGATCTTAGGTTTGCATGGATAATGTATCCATTTGATAGGGCAAGAATTAGATGGTGTTTACAAGTTGTTTGAAGGTTTTTGATCTAGGTGGATGGATCAATTTAGTTAGGTGGCTTTGAAAGATGTTGTATCCTTTTGATTGAGGTGGAAGGATCAAGTGTTCAGAGCACAAGAATGAGATGTGAAACACTTAAAAGTGTTTCACCACCATGAGGGTTTGGAAATATGTGTGTTAATCTCACCCTAATGTGTCTGGGAAGTTACCAATCCACTAAGATTGAGATATGCTCAAGATCTCCACCACCATAGTCGTGCCACTGTCGTCCCGCACCCATTGTCACATTGAGGTGGTTAGCTAATCCAACAGGTGGTGCAACCTCTCTTGCAAAGATTGTGTGGGATCTTCATCATGGAAGATGATTGCACGGTGATAACCTAATCACTCAAGTAAGAGGAAGAGAAGAAGCAAGAGGTAAGAAAGAGAGAACAAGTAATTAGCACTAATTACTCCCAAACCCTAACCCTAAGCACACCACACATATTAGATAGAGTTGGAAGAGAGAGAGAGAGAGAGAGAGAGAGAGAGAGAGAGAGAGAGAGAGAGAGAGAATACTACACTTCTATTGCACAAATGGTAGAATGAGTTACAAACAAGAGGAATTGGCTTTTATATTTACATGCCTTTTCCCACTAGGCCGCCCGAGAGCAAGTGACACGAGGTGCCCAAAACATAGTTATAATGTTTTTCTCTATGGTTTGGCCAATTGACTGAGATCCTCTTGTCTTTCCTTCAAAGCTAAAGACCTGGGAGCATCTTTAGGGTGTTTCCCTCATGAAATGATGGGATTTACAATATAGTGGGGGTGCCCATTACATGAGTGTGTAGGAATAGTTGTCATAGGAATGTGTTAACCATATGTGGTTAACATACTCACCTTTCTAAACTTGATCATGTCCTTGTGATCAGTAGGAGGTTGTGGATGCACGCTCGGAAGTCTTGCACATGGTTGGTTCTCTTGATTGTTTGGAAATGAGAGGCGGTTGGGGGGGTTAGTAACATGGAAAGAAGTTTGTGGAGTACTGGCGATTAAGTATCGATCTAGTCATATGGGCTCTTATGAATTTTCTTTCTTGTTTGTGCCTAGTAGTACTCTTTATTTTGTTTTTGGTGTTTTTTAAAATTTTTGTCACCTTTGCAGCTGGACATCCTCTTGAGAGAAGTTAGAGTACTTGAATGAGTAGTCTAGAATGAAAAATGTAATGACCAGTATCCAAGTGGGAGGTGGTGGTAAGGAGGGTTTAGTAAAACAATGGTGTTAGTAATCCAGCAGCAAGGGGTGGATTCGGGAGGGACAAGGAGGTAACCCACATGGAAACTTCTTGCACTCGGAGATGTATTTTGGTGATGATTTACATGTAGCTATAGCTCAGGGGGTTCACGTAAAAATATGTAAGGGATTTTTTAATTCAAAATTTTAAGGTAAATTTATAAAAATATATTTACAGAAAGAGTTTTTAAATCAATTTTGAAAAAAACCCATAAGTCTATAAAGAAAAAGGGGTCATTTTATTCATAAAGAATTCACACGTAAGGGGTTTTTTAAATACCCCTTGAATGCACGTGATACATAGGGTTTCTTAGTAGTGCACCCCCCGAGAGCTATCACATCTTGAGAAAGACACCTTAATGGGTATCTTGGCTCCCGTAGCTGTTGATTTGTTGGGGGTTGGTTTTCTCTCTTTTTCTTGTAGTGTTTTGTCTTCTTCTATCATTGTTGTAGCTCATGGGATTGGGATCCTGCTTTGATAAGAGTGGTAGTTGATGTCAAGGATCCATATGAATAGTAGCTTTTGAGTATGGGAGTTAAAGAGCTAATTTGTCATCCAAAGCTAAGGTGGCATAAGAAGAAGTTATTCAAGTGAAGAGGCAACACAGATCTAAAGTACCAATCCACTCAGTTGATGTCCTTTGTCCTTTAGCTTGACAGAGTCGAACATATGAATACTCTCCAAACCCCTTAAACTGATTCAGCTGACTCCACTAGTTGTCCTCCCAGATCAGACTTGACCTCCCACAACCCTAATCTTCAGTCAAAAATCTTCAATTGACATATTCTTACAACCATGTGACCAAAAACACTCCCATCTAACACTCAGTTGATCAACTTCTGACTATAAACTAAATCAGATAACTCCTGCTGACCCCAATCAGAAATATGTCCGCCAAGCTCCCAAAAAAAACCTCCAATATCAGAAAAAATAAAATTCCTTGCTTTAGAACTTTATTAAACCTATGACCACTCCCGTGATGACTTCTTATTGACTTAGAGATTACTTAAATACCTAAGTTGACTCAACCCTGAGTTAGATCTCGACACCTTAGTGTTCACTTACACCTCCAATCCCGTGAAAACCTCAATTCCTATCGGGACTCAACTTCACACAGTTATGGCTAATTGAAACAGGCTAACTGTGTTAGCTGAATCTAGAACACTTTCCCCTTATATTCTACAAATTTGATTGGTGTTGACTAATTGAGAAGATGACAGGCAGATAGAAACCCTAATCTTTTCCCTTCAAACCATAAACATCATATCTACCCTTGTATACCCTCAATTGACTCCTTCCGATATACTGAGTTGACTCTAGTTGACACCTAGTTGTCTTGAAATAGCCCTCATCTAACCTAGACCACTAGCCTGCCCACAACCAATTCATCTAACTTTTGACAGTTCTCTGATTGTTAGCCCAGACTTCATAGGCTACACATTGACTTTGTTAGCCCTACTGACTCAAAGTTAGATATTTTTAACTCAGACTTGATTCAAGAAACCTCAGATCTTCACTCACACATGTATTCTCTCAGCAGTCCCAAAACAAATAATTCATACTAGAGCATAAACAACTCATCGATCAAAACCAAAACCCTTCTACATATAGAAGATAAAAGAGCTTGTCTCAAAAACCATAAGACCTCGGGATTAAACAAAAACCACAGAACACCACATGAAACCAAGGGACTCTCCACATGATTATCCCCAACAAAAACCCTTTCAAATTTGTTTCTTCAACTCCACAAAACCAATACCAACGAAAGAATTGTAGCTACATTCTACAAGCTTCCACCATCAAATACAACAGAGAATTGTTAAGCAAAGATTTGGCCTGGTCCAAGTTCTAACAAAGTTTCTACTCCTGATTAGTAAATAATTAAGACGTAATTAGTGGGTAATTAATAAATAGATTAATGTAGGAATGGATACTCAAAAACCAGCAAATTCTCATTAGGGCTATGCCTCAATTTATAGAGTTTACATCAAGCATCAAATCCCATTGATTTCTCCATGATTCACTCCCAGAATATCTCCACCTCTTGCCTGATTCTCTCTACCTCTTCTCTTTTCCCTGAATATCTACCAGAATAACTCCACACTCCTAAATTCCCTCATGCTACCCATTATTCTCTCCCAGTAGATTCTTCTCACCTTTTCACAGGTTCTTTCACAATTACATCTTCTCTTTTACAGCCTCTATCCAAGAGCTTGTTCCCACACACACCCTATTCACTTGTATATTTCAACACCTCCCCTCAAGTGAATAATCTTAGCACACCTGGACCCTGTATCAAGTTTCCCTCTTACTTGATAGCCCGCGACCAGTGCCTCAAGTCCCTAAACTCCATAGTCCTTGACACTCTCTCTCTCTATGTGTCCAAGGCTACTATAAGTGCCCGCGACCTTGACTAAAGTGCTCACACATACAGCTACCACGTGGCCTACATCATCGGTGGCTCAGAGGTGGTTTTTATTTATTCGGGAGGGTTACATTGGGTTGTGGGGTGTCTCTCTCTCTCTCTCTCTCAGAAAAGATGATCCGACTCCACTTCCCTTGGAGCCTCCATGAAGTTTGCCGATGTCGTTCCTTCTTCACTGGGTTTGCTGTAGCAGTCTCTCACCATGTGTCCTGGCTTTCCACATTTGTGGCAAGTGAAGGTCCTCCCTCCTACTCTGCCTCTTCCTCGTCCTCGTCCTCGAGAGAATCCTCCTCGGGTGAAGAATGCTTTTTCCTCTCCTGCTGTTGAGTCGAGCCCTTTCTTCTCTTTGCCTCTGCTCTCTTGCTCTAGTAGAGCTGCTTCTATCTCGTGTATCTTCAATTCAGGTACATTCTTTAGTGTTGCTACAATGTTTTCATAATCTCCTTTGTCCACACTCTTCAGAAGTACAGCTAATGCTTCATCATCTTCTACCTTTTTGCCAATAGCTGCCAGCTATTGCTTAATGCTTTTATATTTGTTCAAGTGTGTGATTAAAGGTTCACTTTCCTTCATGTCCAATTTGTAGAATTGCATGAATAGATTTATCTTTGAATTTTTTGCTTGTGTACCAAATAATTTATTGAGTTCATCCCATGCATCTTTTGCCCACTGTATCCCTGTGATGTGATGAATGATTTCATCATTTAAACTGAGTGCAATAAGTTCCAATGCTTTTTCATTCCTGCTCTTCCACTCATTTTTCCCTCTCTCTAGGCATTCATCTCTCCCTTCAACTAATCCCCACAGATTTTTCCTCATGGTTTTTGTCTGCCATGTATAAAATTGTTCCCCATTAAATTTGGCTATTTCCTGTGCTGAACTCATGGTGATGTGAAGGGGGTCTTACCTCTTGATCCAATTTCAAGATTCAAGGGTAGTGTCTACCCCTTTACAACTCAATCTGGTGTTTAATAGATGATTACAACAATTTTATCAGCATAAAATCACCAAAAATTACACTAAATTAAGGGTAACCAATTTGTACGGGATGGTTGGAGTATCAAACCAACTCCCATTTGCAATCTGAAGCTTTAGGGATCTGTATCAGATACCTAATGATTAATTTGAACCCTCAATTGCACCAAAATACAGTGATCATCAGCACTGATTAATCACTGATTAGCAAATTAATGCTCTATTTTGTGTGCAGAAAACAGAGTATGCGGGGAGTCCAGATCTGGTGCCTTCCACTTCAAATGAGCTCAAATGCTTTCAAAGGCATCAATAGCAATGAGTCTAGTAGAGGATTAAGCCAAGAAACACAAGATTTGACCAAATATTGAAAGCTTAATCTCTGTTTTACCAAAGTCACCTGCAGATTTGATGAAGAGCTTGGATCTCACTGTAGACTTGATGAAACTCAATTCTGTCTTCACCAGCTTGTAGAGCATGCTTGATTACACCTTGGGGTAAGAGGAATTAGAAGCATTTGATTTGAGCAAGGAGAAATCTTCAATTCCCTTCTGAAAAAATGCACCAACCAAATACGCGAAATCTCCTGAATCCTTTGGCAGTTTGCTGCGTCGTTTCACTGAGCTTGTAGCCAAGGATGTTAGCTAGCTTGTGTTAGAAGCACAAGACCTAATTTTGACTGTGCAAGGAGAATGGAGTCCTCCACTGGCTGGGGGTGAAGGGGAAGTGAAAAACTCACTAAAAATTTGATTTTTTTGCTAATTATCTACTAATCCTAATTAATTAACTAATGGGCTCATAAACCTAATTGATTCTAGGCATGGGTCTGATACCATGTTGAAATTTGAGCATAATGATGAGCTATGGTGGATCAAACACTAGAATCAACATCATTAACAAAGTGATTAGTAAATAATTAAGACGTAATTAGTGGGTAATTAACAAATAGATTAATGTAGGCATGGATACTCAAAAACTAGCAAATTCTCATTAGGGCTATGCCTCAATTTATAGAGTTTACATCAAGCATCAAATCCCATTGATTTCTCCATGATTCACTCCCAGAATATCTCCACCTCTTGCCTGATTCTCTCCACCTCTTCTCTTTTCCTTGAATATCTCCCAGAATAACTCCACACTCCTAAATTCCCTCATGCTACCCATTATTCTCTCCCAGTAGATTCTTCTCACCTTTTCACACTCCTAAATTCCCTCATGCTACCCATTATTCTCTCCCAGTAGATTCTTCTCACCTTTTCACAGGTTCTTTCACAATTACATCTTCTCTTTTACAGCCTCTATCCAAGAGCTTGTTCCCACACACACCCTATTCACTTGTATATTTCAACACCTTCTTCCTAGAGGTCGTAGGGCCTACATGACCCTCTATATCTTTAGCACTCTCTTCTCTAGACAAATCCCAAAGTTCCTCAAGAAAATCCTGCATCGCATTCTTCCCAAAACAAAACAATATTCAACAGTAAGCTACCACAAAGCTTCTTCACCAAGAGATCCCTTGGTTCTCACACAAGGTTTCTCTCCACAACTATGCTTTCACATAATTCTCCTATCACAACTCCTCCCCACCACCATTGCGCTTCTTTTCTAGTTCATGAGCATATATCTCTTCTTCCACTATTTCATGCACGATATATTTCTTCTTTTGACTGGGGTTGACAACAACTAGCTCTCTTTAGAAGATGGCCATCCTAAAGTTCTAAACATACTCGACAAGTTTATCTTATTCCTAGGGTTTGGCAAGCACATCTAATGGGCACAATGGTCTTGACACAAAAAAACCTATCCTAGTTTGGCCAAACCCCCTTGGTTAGATCATTCATGCTCAACCACATGCTGGCTCACCAAAACAATCCTCAAAGAAAAGTACATCCAAATCCAAAAAAGAATCTCCATGATCAGCTAAAACATTTGCATCAACAAGCAAGCTAAAATCCAACATTTTTGAATCGTTCTAAACAGTTATAATTATGCACTAATATGGCTTGAGCCTGTAATCATTGACTCTTTTGGAATGCAACTGATCATCCAAGTCAGGTAGATGATAAGTACCATTCTCATATAAATGTACCACCTTAAAGGGACCCTCCCATTTAATCTCAAACTTGGTATGGAAGGTATTATCGAGTCTATTGTTGTAACTGAGAACCAGATCTCCTTCTTTAATATCTTTATCTTTAATACTTTGATTGAAATGCTTAGCTCTCTAATTGCTTAATTGAATGTAATGGTCCTAAGCTTCCCCTCAAGCCAACTGCAGCTCTTAAAGATCCAGTAAACCCTCTTCATACTCATCTTAGCCACTATCTGGATGTTTAAGGAGAAACTATAAACTAGGAATCTCAACCTCAATAGGCATCATGGCCTCTTTCCCAAAAACAAGATGATAAGGTGAAAACTTAGTAGTGGATTTGATAGCTATTCTATAAGTCCACAAACCTGAGGATACATGAAAATCCTATTGCTTTAGATGTTCTTCCAGGCACTTGGTTAGCATAGTGCACAACTCTCCATTAAATCTCTCTACTAATTCATTGCACTTCGGATATATATGGAATGGAGTACCTCTGTGTAATATGTAATTTCTGCATCAGCTCTTGTACAACCTCTCCTCTGAATCTAGGCCCCTGATCAATCAGAAGCTCAAAAGGCATGCCAAATCTGGTACATATGTCTTCAAATACAAACTTGGCCACCTCTTTATCAGTAATATTCTTCACATATCTCACTTCAACCCATCTTGTTAGATAATCTACTTTAGTCAGAATGTAGGTGTTCCCCCAAGCAGTAGTGGGCAGGTGAACAATTGCATCCAATCCCCACTTTTCAAAGGCTCCATAAGATACAATACTCTTCCTCAAATTATATTGTAAAACCCTTCTACCTTGTTTCTTACAGGGCTCATAGCTCATGCACCAATGATATACATCTCTTCTCAAGCTAGGCCAAACATACCCAGTTGTTAAGACTCTCCTTAGTGTTAGCTTTAGGGAAAAATGTCCTCCACAGAAACCCTCATGGTAGGAGGCCAAAATGGCAAATATCTCCTCCTTGTTTGGAACTCTCCTAAGGAACAAGTCATTTCCTTTCATGTACAACTGATCATTCAAAATTATGTACTATAAAGTTTTCCTTATGAAGCCATACTTCCGCCTCTTGGATATATCTGAAGTTGCATGACCTATTTGTAAAAAATCTTCAATTTCCTGTAAGTTCTCTCTTCCAACATAGCTGGGATGGGCGACAACAATGGCATACACTTCTATATCCTTGCCCAAATCCCCTTTTTCCAATGCATCTATAGCTTGATTTTTGTAAGATTCCTCCCCCACCCCCTTTTTGATGTCTAGTATCTTCTCCTGTAATCAATCCCTCTTCAGAAATATAAAGGCCTTGTTTCTAACTGTTTTAGCCTAGAGAGAGAAAAAAATTCTAGAGAGAGAATATTCAGATTTTGAATATTTCTGGATAGAAAAATATCTCTTATAATTCAGATGAGTTCCCCTGAAACAGAAATTTAAAAAGAATTTTCCAATGTGCAATTGGAATTAATTGGAAAGAGGTATAAAGAACCTTAGCCTAAGGGTCTAGATTTTCATAAATCTTTAGACTATGGTCCAATTAAGGTTCCTATGGGCCAATAGCATCAATCCATGTGTAGGGAGGAGATAAATCCAAATTGTAAAAAGAAAATACCCAAAAATGAGTAAATGCTCACATGAGGTGAAGAGTTGAAAATGTACAAGGTTTATTAGTAAAAAAACTATGAGCAATATTAAAAATATGAGATATTTTGGGTATAATGATTTTATTATGACACATATGTAAGGAAGGGGAGTCCCTTAAATGCTCACATAAGATGAAGAGTTGAAAATGTACAAGGTTTATTAGTAAAAAACTATGAGCAATATTAAAACGATTCCATTATGACACCTATGTAAGGAAGGGGAGTTCTTTAAAGGAGGTGCATATTTCACATAAGATGAAGAGTTGAAAATGTACAAGGTTTATTAGTAAAAAAACTATGACACATATGTAAGGAAGAGGAATTCTTTAAAGGAGGTGCATATTTCACATAAGATGAAGAGTTGAAAATGTACAAGGTTTATTAGTAAAAAAACTATGAGCAATAAAATTTTGACACATATGTAAGGAAGGGGAATTCTTTAAAGGAGGTGCATATTTCACATGCTTGAATGAGTTTTAAACTCATAAAAATTGAGATATTTCATCTCTCCTCTCTCCTCATTCAAGTCTAGTTCCAAAAAGTTAGCTTAACTGACCTAAAAATGGTCAAAAAGTGACCAAACTGACTTGGAAAATTCTAGAATCGGTTTGTTTGGTTAGGAGCTCAAATTTTCCTATAAATAGAAGCCTCCCCTTGTTGAAAAAAAGATAGAGTCTTATGCTTTGTTACTCTACTCCACCTAAGCCAAATTAGATAGTGTCTTATGCTTTGTTACTCTACTCCATCTAAGCCAAAATATATAGTGTCTTATGCTATGTTACTCCACCTAAGCCAAGAACTGTGAATTCTTTAATAATTCACTAGTTTTTGACACTTCTCTCTTTCTTCAATCCCCATTGGTGGCTCCATCAACATACTAAACCAATTGATTGGTTGGGGGCCTCTACCGTGAATAAAGAATCAAGCAAATTATAAGGTAAGTATATTGAATTTTGATCTTTTCTATAATTACTCAATGATTCTCTCTTCTCAACCCCTCTCAAGCTTGAGAAGTTTAATTGGTATGGTTTTTTTTAAATGCTATTGAAGTTAATTGGTGAATAGTAGTGAAGAGTTACATAATTTAATAAATGCTATAGAAGTTAATTTCCATTTATGTTTAAATTCTAATGGTTTTTATGTAATTTCTCTCTCTCACTCAAGAAATGGTCATACTCATGACCCATTCTCAATTCAAATGAAGCTTTTCATAAAGCCTTTCCTTAATCCAAGATTAAGCTATGCTTGAGGCCAAATTAATGGCTTTTTGCTATGCTTTTAGTCTATGCACATTGATGATTCAATCCATTATGGATTGAAGACCCAATTAGAGACCATTCTAATTGTTTTCTTAACGATCCAATTAGAGACCATTATGGATTGATGATCCAATTAGAGACCATTCTAATTATTTCTTTAATAATGAGCTTTATCCCTTAGAAAAAAATTGAGATTTATCAGTCATAGTAGCGGAGCTATGGTAAAATTTTTATAGAAATTACGCATAAAATAAATTCATTCAAAGCATAAAAAGAGGAATTCCGACCATATTCTAGGAACTATCATCCTAGATTAATTAAAAGAATTTTATTATGCATGGAGATGTGGATGTTGCATGTAGATGTAGATGTATGGATGTGAGTGTGAATGTGGAGGTGGATGTATGCATGGGACGTGGATGTATGCATGTAGAAATAGATGTGTAGATGAGGATGTAAATGGAGATGTGGATGGATGCATGTAGATGTAGAGGTATAGATGTAGATGTGAATGGAGATGTGGATGTATACATGTAGATGTAGATGTATAGATGTAGATGTGGATGTGGAGGTGGATGGATGCATGTAGATGTAGATGTATAGATGTAGATGGGAATGGAGATATGGATGTATGCATGTAGATGTAGTTGTGAATGGAGATGTATATGTATACATGTAGATGTAGATGTATAGATGTAGATGTGGATGTGGATGGGGATGTATGCATGTAGATGTAGGTGTATAGACGTAGATGTGGATGTAGAGGTGGATGTATGCATGTAGATGTAGATGTATAGATGTGGATGTGAATGTGGAGTGGATGTATGCATGTAGATGTAGATGTATGGAGGTGAATGTGAATGTGGATGTGGATGTATGCATAGGGATGTAGATGTATGCATGTAGATGTGAATGTACGCATATAGTTGTGGATGTATGGATGTGAATATACGATTGTGATGTGAGGAAATTTGAAGTGATGAGATGGAAATGATGTGATGGGATGAGTATACATATAAATGGAATATGGAATAAGTAATGTAGATTGAGGAGGGATAATGTGGAAAAATGAAAGTTAAAATAGAAATTGTATTGTAAATGCTGTTTGTAAATGCTGTCTGTAAATGATTGTTTTATGTCAAGAATGCTGGGGGGAGCATTTTGACCGTCTTGTGATTAAGGTCGTGATGAGAAAGTTGCAACTGCTTGATGGGGAGTCAATGAAGGACGTCTCGCGTAGCAAGGTCGGCCGAGGTCTTGACCAGCCTCGGTGCGATTAAAATGGTGAGCTTCCGGTACGGTGGATGAGGGGCCAAGGAAGCGGCCTATGCGTGAAGCGCTAGGTTACCTGCGAAGGATCCTAGAGGGTGCTGTCCATACGGTGCTCGAGCTCTGGGTCGCCTAGGATACCCACGCGTGCGTCGAGGAAGATATTGGAATAGAGTTGGAGTTGTTTTCTGAAATCGAGCATGGATCTGGTTGATTGACCTTGCTGGTCTTCAATGGATGAGTCCATGGCTCCTTATATGGATCTGTTGGTTGATCTTGGTGATCTTCAACGAGAGTCCATCTTGTTAAGTGATTACATTGCCAAGTATTATGGGCTAGGAACTATCGAAACGGCTCCTGAGCGTTCTAGTTGCCAATGATGCCATAGATACTCTGATGAAGGAATGATGGGAAATTAAGAATCAATTGGATAAATTGGAAGATGGTGATCAATGATACTATGGTTTTATTAAAGGATTGTTTTAAACTGGTTGAATCTGGTTGAAAAAGGCAATTTCATATTGGGTGTGTGAGTGGTGTGACTAGTTTTATTTTGCATGAACATCCGGCTAGGGGGCCTTGGAACTCTTTTCCTTGGTACCCGGGACAAAACCTAACTAAATTTTTAATTGGATCCCATCACTACAGTGGTTGGGCGGTTGGCTAACCCATGGGATTGGATGGGGTTAGGCTGGACTGATGGATCCGTAAATCGAGACTCAAACTTTTGTTTTTACGATAGAAAAAAAAAAAATATCCCGGACAGAAACTGTTCTCTGGATAGGAATCAACGGCTGTGCCTCTTGAATGGGAAAAAAAGCGTTGATCGCAATGATCCAAGTGCAAGTTTCTTCCTTGAACTGACTAAGTATCTTATAGATGTAATCGGATCATCTCGATCAGAAATGATCTTGACTATGTTAGAGTAAAAAGTTATCCTGGTGGAATCGCCCGTGCTTTCCGGTAAAGGAAGTTTTTCCGGGTTCGGTTTTGGACAAACCGACGGATTAGTCTCTTATCCGGATATCCGTGGGCGAGGCCCCGAGTGTGGGACCCCTGTCCCGCGCGAGAAGCGCTACTTCCGCTGCCAGTACCCCGAATCCGTTGCTCGGTGGGAACAGGGATCTTACAGTTGGTATCAGAGCATTTGGTTTATAAAGATCAACTGAGAAGACAAATATGTCAAAAATTTATCAAGAAACACAAAAAGGTTATAATTGTGTGAGATAATTCATACAATTTGATATTCAAACTGAAATTCGTAATTTTGGTAATTGGGTCTTCAGATGGAAGTACCGCAATTATATAGAATCCCTGACTTGCTTGAGGCCTAGACATGATAGTATTTACCTTATAATTCCAAGGGCCGTGACTACTCGTATATACCGAGAGTATACTGCAGCTCTTTACTGACAGTATATACGAGTAAATCTAAGACTTGAAATTATAAGCGTTAATGCTATCTAGATGATGATTTCGAATGTGATTGATATGATTTTTAATTCTGTTTGAGAATGAATGAATTGAATTGGATTCTGATTGAAAATGCTGATTGAAAAATGTTGATTTTTAAAAATTAGTTGAAATATAATGAAACCACAATGAGGGGGAATGGGACGAGTCCCTGTGATGATATTCATAACTAGATTGATGATAACGAATTCAGCAAATCACTATGAGATTAGTGGGTTGTGCTGTCAGATTGCTACTGTTAATACTTGACCGGTAGATCAAGTTAAAGGATGTCAAATTGAGAACTTGCTTGACTGAAATTTCCGTGTGGAGGAATGTTCCGAAGGAAACTTTTCGGTCTAATGGACCATTATCATGTTAAAGATATGAATGATATAATCTGAATGAATTGTTATTTAATGATGAATTCTATATAAGGGATATTTATCCCAGTGTTCTGTTGGGTTGACCAGAATATAAGCAACCCCAGAATAAAAATTGGATCTTAAGAATAAGAGCTGTCCTCTACCTTGCGAGATGAGGACATCTCGCACTTTTAAGTGGGGTAGAATGTAAGATTCCTCCCCAACCTTCGAGGTATACAGGAGTAAGAATCTCCCTTTCTGATCTTATAATTATTCCCTCTCTAAATTAAAAGAAAGTTCTGTTTAAAAAAAGGAAGACCCTTCCCTAGAATACTTCTCAGGAGTCCCACCTGTTTTAAGGATTTAGAACAATGAGTTCAGAAGTGAGAATCGGTGTTTTGGATACCAAGGTTTTGGTTTTCATTCGAGTACGGCCCAAAAGAAGTTCTTTATCTCTTGGGGAGTATAAGAAGTTATCCCCCAGATATTGTGACCTTATATCTAAATTCAATGAAAGAAGGTGACTTAGCCTACAAGTTTCCTTTATCTCCTCATCTCAAAAATTCTTAATGCCTTCTATAGAAAAATGTGTCAAACTCAAATCATGGAAAGACGGTAAAACTTCAGTGGCAAGTTACCGTTGGCTTCTAGGTTACGCTAGCTCCTTCCTTTATATAAGTCATAACTTTTACTTGTCGCTCACAGTAATCTTACTCCCATCAATCTCCTTTCTTTCTTAATCTCCTTCATGGCTTAGCAACAGGAATTAGTTTTATCCCTGATGATTTCTCACCTTCAAGACGCAAGAGAGTCTGTGAAGAAAGACTTTATAGAACAGTATGAGCGCTCACTTTTTTCTCACCTAGGAACTTCTGTAGCGCAGACCAAATGGCGGACCTATCAAGACATAACTAGGGTAACACCCTGGGGTCAGCAGCACTTTCGTAACAATGTCCGCTTGGCCATGGTTATTGAAGCCTTAGGTTTGGGTCCCCGATACTACTGTGTCATGAGATCAAGGCATCTTGGGTTTTCTGAGCGGGTCTTCTTACTGGCATGTTTCTTCCTCATGAGAAGATATGCCTTTATCTCATTTTTGGCTTGCCTCTCAGAGGTCCTTTTGTTAGATCACCTCATACCACTGAGATAGGTGCGGCAATAACCAGTAGAATCATTCCCATAGACGAGTTACCCTATACTTGCGCAGCTTGTGAGTGCTGCTTTTGTGACCATATGATGGACGGGCTTATGGAAGTGTAAAGAGTTCTTCTATCTTTACTGTATAAGTTTCGAGAATGAATAAAGTTTAAATCTTGTTCTTATTTTGAATCTTGCTCTCTTTAAGACTTTTCTTGGTGGTTAATCTTGATTAAAATTTTTCTCTAAGTCTCATATTCGTGTATCTTGCGAAATTATCCCAAGTTGCGAGATGAGGACATCTCGCGTTTTTTAAGTGGGGTAGAATGTAAGATTCCTCCCCCACCCCCTTTTTGATGTCTAGTATCTTCTCCTGTAATCAATCCCTCTTCAGAAATATAAAGGCCTTGTTTCCAATGTGCAATTGGAATTAATTGGAAAGAGGTATAAAGAACCTTAGCCTAAGGGTCTAGATTTTCATAAATCTTTAGACTGTGGTCCAATTAAGGTTCCTATGGGCCAATAGCATCAATCCATGTGTAGGGAGGAGATAAATCCAAATTGTAAAAAGAAAATACCCAAAAATGAGTAAATGCTCACATGAGGTGAAGAGTTGAAAATGTACAAGGTTTATTAGTAAAAAAACTATGAGCAATATTAAAAATATGAGATATTTTGGGTATAATGATTTTATTATGACACATATGTAAGGAAGGGGAGTCCCTTAAATGCTCACATAAGATGAAGAGTTGAAAATGTACAAGGTTTATTAGTAAAAAACTATGAGCAATATTAAAACGATTCCATTATGACACCTATGTAAGGAAGGGGAGTTCTTTAAAGGAGGTGCATATTTCACATAAGATGAAGAGTTGAAAATGTACAAGGTTTATTAGTAAAAAAACTATGACACATATGTAAGGAAGAGGAATTCTTTAAAGGAGGTGCATATTTCACATAAGATGAAGAGTTGAAAATGTACAAGGTTTATTAGTAAAAAAACTATGAGTAATAAAATTTTGACACATATGTAAGGAAGGGGAATTCTTTAAAGGAGGTGCATATTTCACATGCTTGAATGAGTTTTAAACTCATAAAAATTGAGATATTTCATCTCTCCTCTCTCCTCATTCAAGTCTAGTTCCAAAAAGTTAGCTTAACTGACCTAAAAATGGTCAAAAAGTGACCAAACTGACTTGGAAAATTCTAGAATCGGTTTGTTTGGTTAGGAGCTCAAATTTTCCTATAAATAGAAGCCTCCCCTTGTTGAAAAAAAGATAGAGTCTTATGCTTTGTTACTCTACTCCACCTAAGCCAAATTAGATAGTGTCTTATGCTTTGTTACTCTACTCCATCTAAGCCAAAATATATAGTGTCTTATGCTATGTTACTCCACCTAAGCCAAGAACTGTGAATTCTTTAATAATTCACTAGTTTTTGACACTTCTCTCTTTCTTCAATCCCCATTGGTGGCTCCATCAACATACTAAACCAATTGATTGGTTGGGGGCCTCTACCGTGAATAAAGAATCAAGCAAATTATAAGGTAAGTATATTGAATTTTGATCTTTTCTATAATTACTCAATGATTCTCTCTTCTCAACCCCTCTCAAGCTTGAGAAGTTTAATTGGTATGGTTTTTTTTAAATGCTATTGAAGTTAATTGGTGAATAGTAGTGAAGAGTTACATAATTTAATAAATGCTATAGAAGTTAATTTCCATTTATGTTTAAATTCTAATGGTTTTTATGTAATTTCTCTCTCTCACTCAAGAAATGGTCATACTCATGACCCATTCTCAATTCAAATGAAGCTTTTCATAAAGCCTTTCCTTAATCCAAGATTAAGCTATGCTTGAGGCCAAATTAATGGCTTTTTGCTATGCTTTTAGTTTATGCACATTGATGATTCAATCCATTATGGATTGATGACCCAATTAGAGACCATTCTAATTGTTTTCTTAATGATACAATTAGAGACCATTATGGATTGATGATCCAATTAGAGACCATTCTAATTATTTCTTTAATAATGAGCTTTATCCCTTAGAAAAAAATTGAGATTTATCAGTCATAGTAGCGGAGCTATGGTAAATTTTTTATAGAAATTACGCATAAAATAAATTCATTCAAAGCATAAAAAGAGGAATTCCTACCATATTCTAGGAACTATCATCCTAGATTAATTAAAAGAATTTTATTATGCATGGAGATGTGGATGTTGCATGTAGATGTAGATGTATGGATGTGAGTGTGAATGTGGAGGTGGATGTATGCATGGGACGTGGATGTATGCATGTAGAAATAGATGTGTAGATGAGGATGTAAATGGAGATGTGGATGGATGCATGTAGATGTAGAGGTATAGATGTAGATGTGAATGGAGATGTGGATGTATACATGTAGATGTAGATGTATAGATGTAGATGTGGATGTGGAGGTGGATGGATGCATGTAGATGTAGATGTATAGATGTAGATGGGAATGGAGATATGGATGTATGCATGTAGATGTAGTTGTGAATGGAGATGTATATGTATACATGTAGATGTAGATGTATAGATGTAGATGTGGATGTGGATGGGGATGTATGCATGTAGATGTAGGTGTATAGACGTAGATGTGGATGTAGAGGTGGATGTATGCATGTAGATGTAGATGTATAGATGTGGATGTGAATGTGGAGTGGATGTATGCATGTAGATGTAGATGTATGGAGGTGAATGTGAATGTGGATGTGGATGTATGCATAGGGATGTAGATGTATGCATGTAGATGTGAATGTACGCATATAGTTGTGGATGTATGGATGTGAATATACGATTGTGATGTGAGGGAATCTGAAGTGATGAGATGGAAATGATATGATGGGATGAGTATACATATAAATGGAATATGGAATAAGTAATGTAGATTGAGGAGGGATAATGTGGAAAAATGAAAGTTAAAATAGAAATTGTATTGTAAACTGTTTGTAAATGCTGTTTGTAAATGCTGTCTGTAAATGATTGTTTTATGTCAAGAATGCTGGGGGGAGCATTTTGACCGTCTTGTGATTAAGGTCGTGATGAGAAAGTTGCAACTGCTGACGGGGAGTCAATGAAGGACGTCTCGCGTAGCAAGGTCGGCCGAGGTCTTGACCAGCCTCGGTGCGATTAAAATGGTGAGCTTCCGGTACGGTGGATGAGGGGCCAAGGAAGCGGCCTATGCGTGAAGCGCTAGGTTACCTGCGAAGGATCCTAGAGGGTGCTGACCATACGGTGCTCGGGCTCTGGGTCGCCTAGGATACCCACGCGTGCGTCGAGGAAGATATTGGAACAGAGTTGGAGTTGTTTTCTGAAATCGAGCATGGATCTGGTTGATTGACCTTGCTGGTCTTCAATGGATGAGTCCATGGCTCCTTATATGGATCTGTTGGTTGATCTTGCTGATCTTCAACGAGATTCCATCTTGTTAAGTGATTACATTGCCAAGTATTATGGGCTAGGAACTATCGAAACGGCTCCTGAGCGTTCTAGTTGCCAATGATGCCATAGATACTCTGATGAAGGAATGATGGGAAATTAAGAATCAATTGGATAAATTGGAAGATGGTGATCAATGATACTATGGTTTTATTAAAGGATTGTTTTAAACTGGTTGAATCTGGTTGAAAAAGGCAATTTCATATTGGGTGTGTGAGTGGTGTGACTAGTTTTATTTTGCATGAACATCCGGCTAGGGGGCCTTGGAACTCTTTTCCTTGGTACCCGGGACAAAACCTAACCAAATTTTTAATTGGATCCCATCACTACAGTGGTTGGGCGGTTGGCTAACCCATGGGATTGGATGGGGTTAGGCTGGACTGATGGATCCGTAAATCGAGACTCAAACTTTTGTTTTTACGATAGAAAAAAAAAAAATCCCGGACAGAAACTGTTCTATGGATAGGAATCAACGGCTGTGCCTCTTGAATGGGGAAAAAAACGTTGATCCCAATGATCCAAGTGCAAGTTTCTTCCTTGAACTGACTAAGTATCTTATAGATGTAATCGGATCATCTCGATCAGAAATGATCTTGACTACGTTAGAGTAAAAAGTTATCCTGGTGGAATCGCCCGTGCTTTCCGGTAAAGGAAGTTTTTCCGGGTTCGGTTTTGGACAAACCGACGGATTAGTCTCTTATCCGGATATCCGTGGGCGAGGCCCCGAGTGTGGGACCCCTGTCCCGCGCGAGAAGCGCTACTTCCGCTGTCAGTACCCCGAATCCGTTGCTCGGTGGGAACAGGGATCTTACAATTTTGCTCCCTCTTCACATGTATTTGCACTTCCTAGAATCTATGCAGCATCCTCTTTATTTGAAAATTCCAATCATTCAATTTGGTGTTTTTGGCTTTCCAAACAGCTTGAAGTTGCCTAAGGACCAAAAAGATTTCCCCTTTGATGATGAGCCTCATGATTCCCTTCTTAATGCACTACTGAAGCCCATACTCCAAAATAGCATACTCAACTTCATTGCTGATCTACACCTACAACTTAATCCCTTCTTTAAATACTTCTTTGCCCTCTGGATCCAATATGACTACACCTCCACTTGTTGCAATATCTGAGCTTCTCTTGAAACCCCTATCAAATAAAAATAGATTATAAGCAGCTAACAGCCCTTTTCGGGGTCTTTCTATCTAGTCACTCACTTCTCTCACTCTCTTCTCTCACAATTTCCTCCTTCAACACCACAGGGTTTTGCCTATATGTCAGAATGTCAGCCAATGTAGGTCTAGTGATGTTCTCCATCATATTTGTAAACTAAAATTCCTGCAATTCTACCAAACAACCACTTCACTAATCTCCTAGAAGGAATGTCAGTTTGGATCAGATGAAATTAATATCTACTACCACCACAACAACATAGCACATATCTAAAGTACTAATCCACTCAACTAATGTTCTCTATTCTTCAGCTATTGCTGGAGACACACTATTCTCTTATAATTAACAACCACCTGATCAAAAACACCAGTTAGAAATATGTCCTCCAATATCACAAAACTTTAAATTCCTTGCTTCATAACTTCACTAAACCTATCACCACTCCCCTGCTGACTTCCTGCTAACTTTGCTGACTTTCTCCTGCCTACCCTACTGCTCGCTGCCTCGTGCTGACTTCCTACTGACTTCTCGCTGAGCTAAGCTTCCTACTCACTTCCTCATGACTGTTGACTTCCTGTTGACTTAGAGTGGACTTAAATACCTCAGCTGACTCAGCCTTGAGTCAAATCTCAACACCCCAGTGTTTGCTGTTACCTTCAATCCCTTAAAAACCTCAAGTCCTACCAGGACTCAACCCCACACACTGAAGGCTAACAACAATTGACTATCTACTAACTCTGGAACACTTTCCCCTTCAATTCTACAAATTTGACTGTTGTGGAATGATTGAAAAGTTGACAGTAAAATAGGAACCCTAATCTTTTCCCTTTAACCCATAAACATCATATCTACCCTTGTATACCCTTAGTTGACTCCTTCTGATACTCAGCTAACCCTAGTTGACACCAGCCCCCCTGAAATAGCCCTCAGTTGACCTAGACCACTAGCCAGGCCACAACCAATCTGAGTGACTTCTGACAGTTCTCTAATTGTGAGCCCAGACTTCAAAGGCTTCCAAAAAGATAAAATATACACTTGAAAACCTTAAATGACTAATCCAGATACACAACTGATCACTAGATGACTATGTTAGACCTTGCTGACTCAAGATTAGAGCTTTCGAACTCAAACCTACGGTCCTATTTAAGATTGACATGGTACTTGAGTGGAGTAAATCTCAAAATACCTTGCTCATGGTTTTCCATAACATCGACCAAATCGAATAAAGATAAGATGTGATAGGTTATCAAGCTAGCAGTACCATATCAAACTGATAGCTAGAAAACTATAAAAGTGAGGTAAAGATGATGTTCTAGCACAGGTGAAGATGAATTTGTGCAAGCTCTAGAGGAAGCACACTCGAAAAGTGCTAAAGGGCATTGTTTGGGAAGTGGCAGTAGGGAAGGTTCTCTGAGCTAACTTATCGTAGATTGTTTGGTGATGTGATTAAATATGTCAAAGAGTGCGATGGGTATTAATGACTTTTGTACCACAAGAAAGGGCATGAATGCTCCTCACCCTAGTTAGTCCAGCAACCCTTTTAGAAATTAGGAATTTACTTGGTAGGACTCATTAATCCTATCACAAAAACAACCCAAGCCTATTGCATCATAGTATCTATTGATTACTTCACCAAAGGAGCAGAAGCTAGAGCTACTAGGAAAACTGATGACACTTGTACCACTGCCAAATTCTGTTGCGAGCAAGTTATCCCCAGATTTGGATGTCCTTTGGAGATTATAAGTGATATAGGGACACACTTTTTCAGGAGGTGATTCATCACCTCATGATAGGCTTTATGATAGTCTACATGAAATCTTCACCATACTATCCACAAGCCAATGGCTAGGTAGAAAGAAAGAACAAGATACTATGGGGCATCTTTATAAAAAATGTTTCGGCAAGTTGAGCTAATTGGGAGCACAAGCTTACAATGACTCTATAGGAATACATAGGAATACCAAACCAATTATACAAGGTAGCAACAGGTTACCCCCATTTCACTTAACTTATAGGGATAAGATAAGATAGTGATAGTGATGACTATAATTGGGAGCAAGCTTACAATGACTCTATAGGCATACCAAACCAATTATACAAGGTAGCAATAGGTTACACCCCATTTCGCTTAACTTATAGGGATAAGATAGTGATGACTATGGAGTACATAGTTCCTAGTCTTACTCATTCAAAATGGTATGTCTTCAAATGACATGTAGCTACTCATTCCACATGACATGTAACCACTCATGCCAATGAAGAGCCAATAAGGTTCACCAAGTATGTATGCGGCATGGGATTGCATATAAGAAAGGATCCATAAAATATCTTCAAAAGGTTAATGATAATGACAAAAGTATTTCTATCTCACATAGGGAATCAGGGTAAAAGATAAGAGCTTCCATGAATATACAAGTGTAGGTGGGCTACTGATTATTCCTCTTGTAATCTAAAGTTATAGAAAATGGGGCAAACGTTTTCAAAAAATGTCCAAAATTTTGCAAATATTTTCTAAAATGAGTCTTGAAGACGGCCTAATTTCAGGTGAATGTTTTAAGATATCGAGCGAATATTTTTGTGAAAAACCCCCTAAAAAATAGCCAATTGGCGAAGATTAGCCTCTAATGGTTTCCTTTGCAGGGAATGTGTAAAGTCACCACACTCATAAACATAAGCACCACATATGTTGGCCATCGCTCACACAAAAGTGTTTACACACACATAGGAATGTCCTTCTTTATACATGAGGACTACAATGGAGCTTAGAGAATTGGTCACAAAGGTCTCCTCACAGAAAGACTAGGCCTTGAAAAAGGTTTTAATCACTATACAAGGAATGAAGCCCTTTATCAATAGAGCATTACAATAAATGATCCCAAAAAGGTTTTTAAAAAATGCCACAAATATTTAAAAGGGTAATGGGTGCTCCCTCCCAGGTGAAATGTGGGAAAATCACCTTGATGTTAGCACCCAAACTGAATTTTCCTTGCCTTTTAATCACTATACAAGGAATGAAGCCCTTTATCAATAGAGCATTACAATAATGATCCCAAAAAGGTTTTTAAAAAATGCCACAAATATTTAAAAGGGTAATGGGTGCTCCCTCCCAGGTGAAATGTGGGAAAATCACCTTGATGTTAGCACCCAAATTGAATTTCTCCTTGCCTCTAGAAGCACAGTGAATGGGGGGCATTATGCCTCTACCGTCATGTGCCATATGTTATCATTTCTTTGCTTGTATGCACACAAGAATGCCATGTTGTTGCTATAGGGAAGCCCTTTCTAAAGCCAACAAGTGAGCTCACACAGAGAGGTTCAAAACGTAGCGAATGGATCTTTAATGGAGCTTCCACAAGGTCTTGAAGGATGCCACAATGCGTTGAGCATGATTTGCTGCTAGAACTTGCTGAACTCACCTCTAGGATCTTGTTGAAGATGAAGCTTACAACCAAAGAGTTAAGATACGAGCTAAAGATCAAGTCAAAACGTTGTAAGTTCGACTACACGTGAAATTAGAATGGCAAGTTAGACATGAGATTCTCTCATAACTACTCAGTATAGGCAATGCCGGTAGCCAAATATTAAACAATGAATAGACAATGAAGGTAGCGGTGGATTGAATGAGCAATACCGGTAGCCAAAGATTAAACAATGAATAGACAATGAAGGTAGTAGGTGGTGGATTGAATGATTCGGTGGATGAATGCAATAGGCACTATTAGAGCACACATAAGAAAGAAGAGAGATGATACAAAGTTGCCAAGGAGGAGAGGGGAAGATAAGAGGGCATCCTTCCAAGCAAATCCATTGGATTTTGGTGTAAAAGTATGAAAAAAATGATTCAACAGTGCTTAAGACTCCACTAGTGCTTACTAGCATGATAATAATGTGTGCTTATGATAAGTCCAGAATTTGTAAGGAAGGACTCTCTCGTCCAATTGAAGCGTGCGGAATAGCATAAGGAAGACTCCTTACCGATCATCTCCTTCAGTCATTGGCCGAAGCCGAAAGGCTAGCAGAATGCAAAATAGTTTAAAACCCTGCAAAAAGAAGTCCGCTCCAGTACAGCCTAATAAGCAAGTCTGCCGCATGGCTACAAAAGGATGCAATTACGTTTACCGGGATTGCGAAGCAGCTTTGAACGTCGTGTTTGCGGCCGAGATCTGGCACATGATGGTGGGGGGCGCTGATCACACCAGCGGCAGAGGAGAGAGAGCACAGCCCTCGTATTACTAGACCATCGCCACCACATATGGATATGTTTTGTGGGCTGTGCTCTCTCTCTTCAGCAGCTAGATGAAGCGTGACGCCTAACGTATGAACCATTCATAGCTTGGATTATTGCTAGAGATAGCTTGGATTATTGCTAGAGGTAGTGTTGTGTGTACTTTTTATAGGCTTAGCAACAACAAGTACCCTAGCATGATGATCAAAGGAATTCTATTAAGTTTAAAGGGACCACACGCACGCTACATCTGAGGCATCGAGAGCATATGCTCCCCGAGCTACAATGATATTGTTAAAGAAGCCCAACCAGCATGCCCCCCAAGGTTGATCAAAGTACACAACGATATTGTTAAAGTAGCCCAACCAGTTTTTTTATAAAAAGCATTGGAGGATGTTGACATCCATCGCAATAATTATAATCCAAACTATTTAAAGCGCGTTCGATCAAAGTACAAAACTAGATTGTTAAAGTAGACCCAAAGGTGACCTTGGGCCCATAAATTGATGAAATTCATCATGTTTCTTGATGACAATCTAGATCAATTAGGCATCAAATGGTTGATTGCCACACCAACTTACACTCGTACCATATTCAACAATTGATGCCTAAGTTTTGTGTGTCACCAAACTGCCAACATCCCTACACCCTTAAAAAATCATGTCAAAATATCGATTAATCTCCTTCAAATAACGTAGAGGTAAAAAATAACAAAAAAAGACATTCGAATAAGGTGCATAGTTCTAAGCTTGATGTAGTTAATCTTAAAAGTGATTCGCCTTTTCTTATATCTCCTTTTAGCAAGTCCATTCATGTCTTCGGATATAGGAAAGCATCTTGAAGAAAGTGCCACGTTAATCCTACGGTTGAGTATAAAGTATGCATTAGTAATGGTCCCACTATACGTGTCAAAACCCCATTTATCCTTGTGACAAACTTGTTTTGGATGCCATGTAGCTGCTTCAGGCCCCTCTTTAAGCTAGGGGGACCTAGCATCCGTGATCTGCATAAAGTTTCATGCAAAATTATGCCTAGTTTCAAGGTAAAAAGCAATCCTTACCTCAAATTTACTGCTTTGTTTTGATTCAAAACTGTCTTAGTGGAATGCCTAAATGCAACAAGTCTATTTGTGTTATAAAATGTTTCAGGTTTTTTAATATCAAGTCAAACAGTCAAAAGGCATGAGGAAATGGTAACACTATATTTATGCCTTGTCTCATTCATAATTATTGAATCCAAAAGACATTTTGAATCATAGAGTGTAGCATGGGTGATCTTTTTCACCAAGAAAATACATGTCTTAATAAAATTTAAAGAGATATATTTAATAAAATTTGGATTCTTTCTAGAAACCTTTCATCATTCATCATCAATACCAATACCATAGAAATCCAATATAATACTTGATGTATAGTAGCCAAATTAAGACCTCCACTTTCAAAAGCCTACTTTAAACATTTGCACTCATGAATGTCCCTCACACCATCTGTGTATTTGCACATGTTTTTAACCAATAGCATGATCAATACTCAATGGAAAATAAAATATGCAAGGTTTTTATATGAGCAACGATTAGAAGATGAAACCATGAAACACCATAGCATGTATGCTCCAAATAAAAATGAAAACGTATTCCAATAGCGTATAAGGTCCATGGTTTTTATATGAGAAATGATTAGAAGATAAAACCATAAAACACCATAGCATATAAGATCCAAATAAAAATGAAAATGTATTCCAATACAACCAAAAGATTGGAATGCGTAGATTTCTTTTGCTCATAGAAAGTATTGAAATCAAGGGTATTATCTCAAAATCAATGATTCTTTTCTCTCTTTATTTGCTAAATAAAGAAAAAGTTTGTATTAGTGTAAATTTGGGTAATGTACTTATACTTACATGTTAACTTACTCAAAAAAAGTTAATACTAAAGGCATAAAACAAATCGAGAGAGGGAACAACTAGTTATAGTATCCATTCTTCATGATTATCCATTCTTGTCCTTATTTAATCTCTATTGAATGCATCAATAATACATAGATGAATATGCACCTTGTAATAAGCAATGTGAAAATATATGGGAGCAAGTTTTTTTGACGCACTCCCTTACCTAACATTTTGTGTTAAAAAGGGTTATTGAAACTATTTCAATGAGTTTTAGTATTTTAAAGAGACCATCTCCTTCTACTTTAGAGATATAATATCCTTATATGTGTTTTTAAAATAAACAATTTCTCAACAAGCTAAAAAACGAGCACTTTTTTTCCATTTCTTTTAAAATTGACAAACTTTAACTCATTTGGTAGTGCCTTAAGCCTAGTGATCCATGGATCTAGCATACAAAACTTACAAGTTAATATATTTAAACTAGAAAATAGATAAATGAACTTCAAGATGCACAACATTGAAGTTTGGGATATTAAACAAGTTCTTTAAACTATCTATTTTTAAGGAAGTACAAGACGATGATAATTAAGTTAGAGATATTGAGTTCATTTTCCAACTTTAAAATACTTACTTTAAAGGAACACAATAACAACCTACATACAACTCTCTCATAAGATCTCTTATAGCCAGATGTGAATCTACATCTTAGCTTTGTGTTTTCAAATTCAATATGTCACTTGAGGCTAGCTCATCAAAATTTGGAATGTGTCTTGTTCATCAAATTTTCATTTTAAGGTATGAATTCTTACACATTTTTCATTTTTCTTGATTAGTACAATTTCATTTGATTATTAATTTTAGTGATATTACCTTAATAAAATTCTTTAAAAAAAGAAGTAAAGGTTCTATGAACTTAATGCATTACAAATATAGTATCACAATAACATGTAACATAAAATCAATAGATAGATCTTCACGAGATAAGTATTATGGCATTTCTCAAAAGAGAAAGGAGAAGGGAGACACTAAAAAATGCACATGAGTTTCACAAAAGAGAAAGGAGAAGGGAGACACTAAAAAAAGCACATGAATTTCACAAAAGGAAGTATATTTCCTTGTAAAGTCATAGAGAACTTAGATAATAAGGGGGTTAAAGTTGATAAAGGGATAGAACCTATACGGAAGGTGTAATTTATTATGTTAGAGTTTAGACCTATAAAAGAAAGAAAAAAAAGAAAAAATGAATATACCCAAAAAACGCATGATAAATGAATAGCTATAGGCTTATTAAAAAATTTGAACAATGATGCTAAATCTTGGGGATGAATAAAGAAATATGTAAGATAGCATAATTGGGTTTTCTTTTCTTGTGGAATCACCCAAAACTTTACATTTAAAAAGGCATTGTTGATTCAAAAATTAAAAAAAACATGTAGAAGGTGTACTTTATGATTTTAAAATTTACAAAAGAGTTGTATTTAAATCACCAAAAATCATAGGTAGGGGTTGTCCAATTACCCCTTGCACACACGTGTATAGTCTCCACCCTCCCGTCACAATGACAATGTCCTCCTCCTCATCGTCTTTGCTAGTCCTCTCAATTTTTATCGGTAATGTTTGTTTTCATGGCTACTTCTCAATTGGAGACTTTAAGGTATAGACTGTGAAGTCCAGTATTGGTAATGACTATTACAAACCTTCTTTATGATCATTGACATCCAACAACGTTCTTTGATGTTTAATTTTAATAAAGTCGTAAGATAAAATTATTATGATTTTTCTATATACACTACAAAAAAATATCTCTACTTTCTAAGCATAATTTTCAATCAACTAGGTATATATTCTAAAGAGAATGAAAATTTAGAATCATTGAAAAACTTTCTTAAAATTTTAGTTTTTGTATAATAGTGAAAAAACTCTTATTTATTCCTACTGCTTTCAAATCATGACATGGTATGTAACAATTGGTGATGATGTGGCATGTTACTTTTTGCCAAATGACATCACCAATTTGGGGACTTTCTTACTATGCAAAATTGTCCATCATCCTATATATCATTGGAAAGCTATCAAAGAGTAGATTCCAAATTTCCAAACTCTGCTCACTTTTAAGTTGATTTGCAAAATTTTTACCATAAGCCCATTTTTCTAGAGAGAGGAGGTGTGGAAATCCTTAAGGGGAAAAAATGAGAGTCCATATTTCACCTAATGTTTTAGCTTTGTGTTTTCAAATTCGATATGGCACTTGAGGCTAGCTCATCAAATTTTTGAATGTGTCTTGTTCTTCAAATTTATTTTTTTAGTATGAATTCTTACACACTTTTTTATTTTTCTTGATTAGTATAATTTCATTTAATTTTCCACCCTCCCCTCACAATGGCAATGTCCTCCTCCGCATCCTCTTTCCAAGTTCTCTCAATTTTTATTGATAAAGTTTGTTATCATGGCTACTTCTGAATTGGAGAGTTTAAGTTACAGACTATCACGTCCAATATTGGTAATTACTATCACAAACCTTCTTTATGATCATCGATATCCAGAAATGTTCTTTGATGTTTAATTGTAACGAAGTTGTAAGATAAAGTTATTATGATGTTTCTATATACACTAAAAACAAATATCTCTACTTTCTAAAGCATAATTTCAAATCAACCAGGTATAAATTCTAAAGAGCAAGAAAATTTAGAATCATTGAAATACTGTCTTTAAATTTTAGTTCTTTTATAATAGTGAAAAAATCTTATTTATTCTTACTACCTTCAAATCATGATGTTTTTGTGTAGTAAAGCAATTTTTTTCTTCAAGAAACAAAAAATGTATTATTTTTATATTTTTATCGAGAAAAGGGGAAAAAATTTGTATAACTTTCATTGATTTCATCATTAAAAAAAGTAAGTGATGCGATACACTAAACAAAAATCCAAAAAAAAACAAAAAGTAACAGCACATAATAGTCATTATGTTCTCTCCACAATTGGTAACTTTTGAATCCTTTATCTTTATTAAACAAAATGTAATAGCACATAATAGTCATTATGCTCTCTCCACAATTGGTAACTTTTGAATCCTTTATCTTTATTATTCCATGAATGAAACTTTCCACATTCTCTAGAATGGTAAGAGCTTAAATTATATATTTTTTCACCTTTTGTGTTTGCATTATACATCATAATCTATGTAAATATATATATTAAATAGATCAAAGTAGCATCTCCTTTGGTGTTCGCATTATAGATTGTAATCCATGAAAAAATACATGTTATAGAGTAGATGTAGCATCTTATTGGACTTGTTCACAAAACTAATACTTTTAATATGAATTTCTCTATTTTAATGAAAGTTTAAATTATAAAACTTCTACCCTTAATATGTGTAAGCATCCTAGAGTTATCAAAGAACTATTTTTTTCATAAGTTTTTAGTCGAAAACTCAATTATCATATCTTAAAATCCTATTGGTGTGTGTATCATTGTGTGAAAGATTCTTTAATGAATTGAGAGGCATGGAAATAGGATTCATACTCAATTGTTTTCTCCAAACAATACCATGAAAATGTATTATGCTAAAACAACTTGGATATTATCAATTTTATTACCATGCTAAAAAAGGCATATTTCTACTCTCTTTTGATCTTATTATGTAACCTAATGGATTAAAATAAATTATAATTAAATATGTTGCTATATTTTTTATTTTTGGTAATGTGGTTATTAAACTTAATGTCTTATAGTCTAATCAAATTTGTATAATTGCATCATAGTTATGGATCATGGATTTGGTGTATTAAAATATCTTATAGAACACATGGTTGTAACTTTGAACCTCTACATAATGAATTATTTCTAAAGAGATTTATCATTCAAATTCGAAAGAAATTTGGTATCCAAGAAATCAAGTATGAGATTATGATAACAATTATTTCAATTCCTATGCACGTTCTAAGACAAGGGAGAAAAAAAATACTCTCCTTTAGAATCCACTGGGGATTCTAGAAAAAATTGGTTTTCATTTAGGTGATGTGTCAGATAACAGTAGCTCTAGACATGTAAAGAAAAAACCACAAATGTTTACTTTGTTTATTCCCTAGATAGTCCACACATAAAATAAGGTAGTAGGAGTTTGGCTATATTATTATTGTATAGGAATCATAATATCCAAGCCTAGAGAAGAGTTTTTGGTTGATCATTTCTTTATATTGTAACAAGCTATGTATTTACAAAACTATTTGGACTCAATGTTTTGGATTTAAGAATCAAAAAATGATTTTTAACACTCTTAAACTAAGTGTTTTCTAGCAAATCAATATTCAAAGACCTTTATTCCAACCTTCAAATTATGATTATTGTGGTATATATATTTTTGATGAGAGGAGAGATTTTGTGTAATTAAGGTTACATTGTAGGTGACATGCAAGGTTGAAGACTTGTTAGTTTCATCAACAAATCCTAACGTTATATTAAGAATTTAAGTGTGGTTGTCTTGCCAAGTCAATTGTTTGGGGTCATATTACTCTCCAACAAATCCTAACGTTATATTAAGAATTTAAGTTTGGTTGTCTTGCCAAGTCAATTGTTTGGGGTCATATTACTCTCCAACAACCAATGTAAAAGGTATACCATAAAGAATTTGTCATAAATATAAGCGACGAAGGGTGTAATAATTTGGCAGTAAGGGCGGGGGTGGAGGGCATGCAACCTTAGGATATAATGCTGGAGGTGGATTTTATGTATCTTGTATGCATAAAAGAGAATGCAATATGTATAAGAATCAGAGACCCAAACTAGTTTAAAAGGAGGTCAAGTGGGCTATTTTATGCACTTAAATGTGAGGGAGGTGGACCTTGATTAGTGGGAGATTAATTAAGAACAATTATGGAGACAAAATAGTGGCTATTAATATAAGGATATATTTAAGAGGTACCATATAATGTAATTCGTGTGTGTTTATCTCATATCATAATATAATGATATATTTAGGAGGCACTATATAATATGATTTATGTGTATTTATCTCATATCATTTCCAATGGCTAATTATCATTGATACTCTATTATGTTAAAAATGAGGAATGCATCAAATCTTTGTGAGTGCAGAGTAGAGAGGTGAAATTGGTGATCTTTGGAAAAACATTAAAATATTAAGTTAATTTGGATATGATAAATTAATTACATGTTTTTCATCTTCTTCTTATTATTATTAAGTCGTCATTATCATCATCCTCATCACATCATTATCTTCTTCTTCTATTTCTTATTCCTCTTCTTCCTCCTCCTCCTCTCCACTCCCCCTTCTCTGTTTCTTTCCTCTTCTTCCTCCTCCTCCTCTCGACTCCCCCTTCTCTGTTTCTTTCCTTCTTCTCCTTCTTTCTCCTCCTATGATACCTTTTCTTCTCTTCATGTTTCTTTAGTTTTTTATAACATTATTAAAAAATCCTTAGCTTACATGTCAACATATTTATTTTGTTAAATATACTAGCTATGCAGTACTTTCAACCGTTATGCATCATAAAGTGCATGCATCAGCATGTTATTTATGAAAATTCTTGTGTGGGAAGAAATAATGGTAGCATACTATTGGAAGTAAAAAAATCCATTTCTTGTAAATATAAAATATAAACAACATGGAATAGTTGAAAGATATAAAGCTAGAATTCTTAACATAATATTTTAAAAAAACATGGTTTTAATTAAGATGGGGACCATATGCCCCCTAGTAGAATAAAATACAATCATAAAATAAGTTAATGGAATGATGATCACATGGATATATATTTAATACCAACAAAGAAGAGGTGTATACATGTCAATCCTTTGATCAACTAAAGTACCCAATGAAAAAGACATGACCTTGCTATGACTAGCATACTTGTTCCACTTACCCTTATACCCATGGACCCATAAGCCTAGAGACCTACCAACCCTCTTGGTTTACATGGTTTGCTAATGTGATCTACCTATCAAGACTACCTAGTTTACATGGGAATATTAGCTACAATCGACCCATCAACCCACTAATGTACACTATAAGAGATTTAATCTAGTACTAATGTTCTCTACCATTGATGTTAGTATTATTTACAATTGACCCATTGACCCACTAATGTACGCTGTAAAACATTTGATCTAGTACCGATGTTTTCTACCAACATTTTAAAGTAGATGGTTGCTTTCAAGCATGCAATGTTACAGGCCTTATTGTTGTCACCCAATAATTGTGTTGGTAGAAGACATTAGTATTATCATCAGTATATGCATTAGTATTTTCACCGATATGTGCATCAATATCTGAGGATAAATTTACTTACTATATTTTATAAAAAATATTAGTAAACACGCTTGATTTGAGAATATACAAGAAATTTTTTATTGTTTATCCTATACAAGGTCCATGGCTTTGAAGAAGTAATTTTTTGATGCAATGATATACGAATACATTCAAGGCCTTGGAATTCTTTACCTTCGAGGTAGAGGGGTCTCCCTGGTAAGTAACACCCTAAGATTTCTATGATGAATATTTCCTAATAGAGAGCCAATTCTTGACTATCCGATATACAAATACATTAATGGTCTCGAGAGCCTCACCTAATATTTATCTATATTTTTCGCTATGGAAAGTACCCGACTAATCAGATCCACCCACTTTCTAGATTCGGGATACGGTCAGCTATGAGGTTTTTAATTACTATAGATACAGATGCAACACATAACGGAATTTCTTTGTTTAGTTCCCTTCACCAGTTCCTTTATCCCTTGATGCCAACAAATCATTTTAAAAACAATATATATACATTCATAAACTTGAATTACAACACAATTTGGAAAAAAAACAGCCCTCAGCACACCAAGTTATATACAATCTAGGCATTGTGATCGTGGCAATAAATTATCACATATTAGTAAGGTGAAATATCCCCTCACTCACCTACACTAGCATGAAACCTATCAAGCTTAGATTTGCAATCCTGGAAGGAACCCTTGTCCTACTTTGTGGTGGGTTAACCATCATAAGCAGTTACCCCAACTATGTAAATACTCAAGAGTTGGATTCCCTTGGTGGGGAAATACGCAGTTGCCCCAGACTAATCACTTGGGAATGGTTATCTCTAAGAGAACACATCCCTTATTTTATCTTACAGTTACAACTTTACAATATATTACCAATCTTGTCATAATCTTGCATCCACATTTCATGTAGTAATCCATGAAACAAACATACTCACATTAGAGAGATAACCTTTTCTATTTTCTTAAAGAAACATTCGCTAATTAATAGCATTAGAAAATCCATTTTTGTACTCAAAAACTTCTAGGGCCGGTCAGACTTACACGACAAGTTGGAGGTCCAATATTTTCAAGTTCTCGGGAGGTGAGGTGGTCCTCCACTTCCTTGGGAAACATTTGCAGCTACCGCTCTTTGAGGTTCAGTTGTATCCTCATCACGATTAACTACCCTTGGGCACCCACATCCTATGCATTTTGCGCATCCTCTATTACCCATTATTCTTTGTCATGGTTAAGCCTTTGTTTATTTCCAGGAAGTAACTCACATAACTTGGGAGTTGAGTGGAAATCCTCTCTCAGGTAAAATAAATCGAGAACTTCTTTGTAGATAGAACCTCTCATCTCTGAGTTTATTCTTCCACCACCAGGATTTATGAGTAATATATGATTAATAATCAAGTTGTAATTAGTAATGAAGAATGGAAGAAATAGAGAAATACATTGAATGATTGAGAGAGAGAGATATATATGGGAGAAAGAGAGTAAGAGATGTGGAAGTAGTTGGAGAATAGACCGGGACAAGGAAAGAGGGGAGAGTGTGAAGAAGACTAAGATAGAGAATCTCAGAGGGAGAAGGAAGTCTGTGAGTGGTGAGGGGGGTTGGTTGGTGAGGAGTTTGCTAGTAAGAGAGTGTAAGACTGGTGGCGAGGGCCGAGAGAGAGGGTGTGCATACTAGTGAGGGTGGTAAGGGACTACGCATGAGCAAAGGAAGGAGAGTGAAGGGGCTGGTTGCTAATGAGTGAGTGGGGGAGGACTCTCAGCGAGAAAAGGTGAGGGTAGCAAGGGTGGTGAGTAGATGAAATGAGGGAGTTGAGAGGGGAGTGAATGCAAGAGATAGGTAAAGTGAGTGAGAGCTGGACTCGAGGGTCACCAGAGGGGACGGAGAGGCTGGGAGAGTTGAAGAGGGGCAGATAGCACACGAGGGGTGGTGAGGAGGTGGTTGGATAGATCCACGAGAGAGAGTGCGAGAATAGGGGGTCGCCATTAGGGAGGAGGAAGGAGAGAGAGTACGAGAGTGGTGATGAGGAGCCGTAGGGAGGGTGGGGATTGCTATACCCAAGAGACGAGGGGGGCTGGCTTCATAGGAACAAGGGATTGGGGCATTTAGGAGAAAAGGTCAGTGCCGGAAGCACAAGGACATGAGAATGCCAACCAAAGGAGATTAGAATTCTTATGCGACCGTATGGGCTGGGTGGCCGTTGGAGAAAAATGACAAGAAGATCTATGCAGAAATCATGGGGCTGGCCACTACCGACATGCAAGGAGGGTCCAGCCGATGCCAACATAAAAGGAGTACTTGTCTGGTGTGGCCACCCATCGCACTGACGTGCACAAGAGGTCGTGGGCTCAGTGGGCCAAAAGAAGAAGAAGAATGGTGGTGTGGTCCGCCGCCTCTATTTTACTATATATTACTATATTATGTATGTATAAGTAGAGGGTCACATTTGCAAGCCACAAAAAGCAAGTATTTTACATCCTTCCCCTTGAAAGAAATTGAGATGTTCTTATCTTAAAAATAGGTAGGGAAAATCTTGATACAAATTAGACTCATCTTCCCAGGTAGCATCTTCTATTGAGAAATCTTTCCACTGAACTAGATGTTTCCTAATGACTCTATTTTTGAGAGTCCTTTCTCTAGAACTAAGGATTCTATTGTGTTGAATCTCCGAAGTGCTTTGGTATGGCATAACAATTTTCTCATCATCTAGGATATGGTCAGGACTAGATACACAGGCTTACATGGAATACATTATGGACTTTTAGATGAGGGGGTAGCAATAGCTCATAGGCTTGGTCATTGACTGTTTTGGTGATGACATAAGATCCACAGTAATGAGGGTTCAACTTTTTATACTTCTATGAAGATATAGAGCTTCTTTTTGGATGTAATCTTAGGAAGACCATATCTCCTTCTTTGAATAATTGTTGAGTTCTTCTGGCATCAGTGTAATGCTTTTGTCTGTCTTGGGAAGCCTTTAGATAGCTTTCATTTATTGATCCATGTCATCTAGCATTTGTTTAGAGGCTTCTAATCTGTTCATTAGATCCAACCAATTTAATTTTGTTATACGATCTTAACCATAGAAAGCCTTGAAAACGGGAAATACCTATACTCCTCTGATGGACTGAGATATAGGAAAATTCTACCAGTGTGGTAGGTAATGAAACCATATATTTGGCTCGCGCGATTGCAATAAGCCCTGAGTATGTCTTTCAATTTTACCATCTGATTTTGGGTGATAGGTTGCTGAAGTTTAACTATGTTCCAATCACCTAAAAAAGAACGGTTCAAAACCGAGAAGTATACTTGGTATCTCTATTTGACAATCCTTTTTGGCAAACCATGTAGTTAAAATATCTCTTTCATGAATTTTCCTGCAATATCCATTGTCTTAAAGGTCTTTTTTGACAGGAATTAAATGGGATATGTTCATCAGCCTTTCCCACCACCACCATGATAGAGTCATCACCCCCTTATATAGAAGGAAGACTTGCGATGAAATCCATACTGCTGCATTCCCACTTCATTTGAGAAATGCCTAGTGGGTGCAACTTGCTTGGCATTTTTACCCTTTCAGTCTTGTTGCTTTGAAAAGCAAAGCATTGTGTGACATATCTAAGAACATCCTTCTTTAACGATGGCCAAAATAAAGTCCTTTGTAGAACATTCAACATCTTCACATATCTTGGATGGTCGGTAGATGGTGTTGTGACACAAAGTTGTGGTTTGGACTTCGGTCACGACTTCGGTCACTTCTTAGAATCAAAACAAACTTGTATGAAACCTCACAGCCTCCTCACCTCCCTTTCTCTCCCTAGATTAAGATAAAGATGAACACATCAAAGGTGAGATCATAATTCATGGAAGGAAAGATGAAAGGCTCAGGAGAAGTAAGAATTTCTGCCAGTCTTGCAGCTCCAAACAAGAGGGCAATTCTCTGTTGGAAGAAAATCTTCCGACTCAGGATTATGTGAACGGAAACATACGGGGAATGTTGGTAAGGTTCATCCGTTTGAATTGGACAATTTGGACAGAGCATCTTAAAGTAAAAGAATATAGCAATCACTTACAAGAGGATAAGAAACATGGGATTTGCTTTTTGATAAGAGATTAAGAGGAATTAATCATTATTAAGAAGAAATAATGGCTAAAAGTCTATAAAAACAGAGATACACAGAGAATTGCAGTTTTAAATTTATAAAGACTATACAAAAGAGGATTACATAGGTACGTAGAGTTTGAAGAGATCTTTGCGCCTATATAAAAACTTTTAAAAACGGGCAACCGAGCGAAAAGTTAGGAGAATTTTACTACAAGACTATAAAACTGCCAAAATTAAAGTTAGCAACTTTTGGAGAAATTCTGATCATCAATGAAGTGAAGGATTAAGAAATTCGTTACATAAGTGGAAAGAGCATATAAAGAGATTCCTAGCCATATAATGAATTTTATAAACCAATACCTGAGTGATGAGTAATTACCGGTTGAAATTTGGGTATTAGACCACAAAAACTGCACTTCCCTCTTTGCATGAAACCTCAATTTTCACATAGCCTCTTGCCTTTCATCTCCTTCATGATTAAAGCTAGAGGGTAAGGGTTAACAAGGCTCAACGGACAATTGTAAAGATTTACCTATGGTCCCCAAAGTCTTTCCATATGCTCATTACCGCTAAAACCATTGGTACCTCCAAAGGAGGGCGGCAATAAGGCAAGGGCTACCTTGAGAAGTCACAGGCCTACCAAGATAATAAATCCTTATCCCACTTATTATGAATCATCAAAGAGGTCCAAAATTGGGTTAAGCATGAGGAGCTAATGCTAAATGAGACATTCATATGTAAAGAGAGTGTTTGAAGATAAGAGAATGGCAAGACACAAAATGCTCAATTGAGGAGGCTTCATTCATTGATTTAAAAAGGAGAGGAGGTCACCTTTTATAGGTGGAGAATCATCTTCTCTTCCATTGTTACAAATTACAATATAAAAATCTTCAACCCTTCAGTGACATAAGGGTAGATGTCACCATCAATTATCCTGTTAGGCTAAGTCTTCTATTGATTATTAAATTGAAGACTTTTTGACTTTGAAAGTGTGATGAGATAATAGCCAAGTCTAAGTGGCATGTAGGTGGAGATCCCACTTACACATGGCAGAATTCTCCTCTTCTGTATAGGCATTCTAGAAGAATCTTTCCCAATTATGCACCTACACACACTCTTCCACGTGCCTTCCACACTCCCCAACTTGTAGCCTTATGAATACTATATTAATAATACAATTAAAATCCATGTGAGCATGAAGGCCCACTTTTATTTTCCACATCACTAGCCTATCTACCATACCAAAGTATTTATCAAGCATACTTGTGGCATTTACAATGTGTGCATCGTAAATCAAGTAAAACCATTATATTTGAAGATAGAATGCTGATATCAGGGTAGCCGCCAAGCCGTCGCATCACCACGCTATTATTCCATTGTGGGCGCCGCAATCTTCTTGGACAAGCTTCGACCTTATTACCATTGAGAAACCATCAAAATATGTACAAAATTGAAAATGAAAGATATCAATTTTTCATGTCACATCTTTCCCCTCCCAGCAGATCCTCCATGCTTGTCTTGGGGGTCTACTGGCAATGGTGCTCGAGGGTAAAATATCTTTAGCCGGTACTCATTGGCACGTCCGGGAACCTCCTGGCCACTTGCATCCTCTAGAAGATAGTAGGTGTTATTTTTGAACTTTTCCTTTATCCTGAAGGGGCCTTCCCAGTGTCGAAGAAGCTTCTTATCTAGGCGTTTCTCCACACGGCCATCATACCTCATGACTAAGCTTCCTAGCTTGAGTTCTGGGTTCTTCTTCTTCTTCTTTGTGAGAGTGTCATGCCTTGCCTTGCATCGTTGTTGTGCAGCCTCCAAATTTTGAAGTGCCTGAAGTCACCTCTCATATCCAAGGTCTCCAGTTGTACTAGGCATTGGGCATATGTTTCTTCTTAATTATTCAAGCGTGCAAAAGATGTGCGAAGGCTTGTGATTTCCGATTCTATTGGCAAAATAGCCTCCATTCCATAAACTAGCTGAAAAAGTGTGAAACCAAGAGAGAGTTTGTGAGTTGTCCTATAGGCCCATAGGACCTCTAGCAAATGCACATCCCACTTTCTCTTCATAGTATCCACTAGCTTAGACAAAGATCCAAGAAGCAGTCCATTAGTTTTTTCTACTAAACCATTACATTGGGGATAATAGGGAGTGAACATAGCATGCTTTATTTTTAATTTTTGCACCAAATCTTCAATCAAGTCATTCCTGAAAGACCTCCCCTCATCCGTAAGGATGTCTAATGGACACCCAGATCGGGCACATATGTATTCCTTGAGAAAGGATGCCACAACCACTGCTTTATTATTGACCATGGTCTTTGCTTTTGCCCACCTTGTTGCATAATCTGTGGCCACCAATATATAATACTTCCCATGTGAGGAACGAGAAAGTGGGTCCACAAAATCTAATCCCCACCTTTTAAATGGACCATATGTTGGGATATGGTTTAAGGTCTGAGAACCAATTGCTTATGCCCATATGCCTGGCATAATTCACAGCTTCTGCACCACTCATAGACATCTTTGTTGAGTCAAGGCCAATAATAACCTACGTTAAGGATCCTCCGAGTTGTGCTGGCTAAGGCAAAGTAACTTGAACATTCATGACATAATTCCATAATCCTTTTAGATTCTTTCAAGCTCACTAACCTCCTAAGAATCTTATCCTTACCTTGCTTGTAAAGAGCATCCCCTAGAATCGTGTAAGGATGAGCTTTCCTTATAAGCCTTTACTTCTGTTGAGGATTCAATCCAGGAGGAAAGTATCCTGTATCTAAATAGTGTTGAACATCTTGGAGCTCAGGCCAACCTGTATCCATTAATGCAAGAATAGCTACTTTGAAAGAAGCCAAAGTTTTAGTAGCCGATTCATCAACCTTTTGATTATCCTTCGTGTTAACATGCACAAATTTACAAAACTCAAAAGCTTCTTTTAACTCCATTGCCCTTTTATACAATTCTTGGAGATTATGACTCCTTGCCTTACATTCACCTTTCATTTGTCAGATGACTAATTGCGAATCTCCTTTAACCTCTACCTCTTTAATTCTATCCTTTATGCAATCTTCTAATCCCCAAATTAATGCATTGTACTTAGCCATATTATTTGATATAGCCTTTGGAAATTCCCTACCCTTGGCCCATACCTCTTTTCCTTCTGGATCAAATAAAACTATCCCCCCAGTCCCACATTGCCTGGAAGGGCTAAAGACTCCATCGAAATGCATAGTGAAAGCAGTTGGTGGTGTCTCCAAATCTTCATATACTTCTTCCTTTGTTCCTGTTCTTTCTTCCTCTTCCTTCCTGGGTAAGTAAATCTGCAAGAGATGCCCTAGTGGTGTTTTTTATAGTAATAAAAGTGAAAGAGAATTCTTGAAGCTCACAAATCCACTTTGCAAACTTCCCTTCTGTAGGATTGGGTTTGGGGACCAAGAATTGTAAAGAAGGTTGAGATGTGAGGAAGAAAAAAGGGCGAGGTAACAAGTATGACCTGAACTTCTTTACTGTAAAAACAAGAGACAAACCACCTTTCTCCATTTCACCATACCTCTCCTCGACATCAGTGAGTTGTCGGCTTGGATAATACACTAGTTGCATACGCCCTTGCTCTCCCTTTTGCAAGAGTATAGCGCCCACTGAATGTGATGAGACACTTGGATTTACATAAAAGTCCTCCCCCCACCTAGGAGGCTGCACAATTGGACTTTGACGCATGCATTCCTTGAGAAAACAAAAAGATTGAATTTGATCGGGCCCCCATTGGAAAGAAACATTCTTCTTTATCAACAGATTTATAGGATACATCTTCTCAGATAACATGTCAACAAAGCGTTGGTAATACTTTGTTTTACCCAAAATCCTCCTTACCTCCCTTACATTGGTAGGTGGTGGGAGCGCCACAATTGCCTGCACCTTCTCAGGATCCATCTCTATGCCTTCTTCTGAGATAACATGTCCCAAGAGAACCACCTTCCTTCATGCCAAGTGGCATTTTCCAGGATTAAGACACCCTTTTGCATCATCAATACTTTGCAAGGCCAGTTACCTCAACTTTTCCAAGTGATCCATGCGGCTTGAATAAATGCAAAAATCATCCAAAAAGACCCTTATAAACTTTCCCAAGTAAGGTGCAAATACCTGACTCATGAAGCATTGAAAAGTTGCCCTGGTGCATTGGTCAAGCAGCCGAATGGCATCACCCTATAGGCATACACTCCCCAAGGGGTGATAAATGAGGTTTTCCTTTTATCGTCTTCACTCACAAATCCAGATTTCAAAGTATCTAGAGTATCCATTACACACAATACAACTCATGACCTGCAACTTGATCTAAATCTCATCTTGAAAGGGTAGAGGATAATAATCTAGTTACCTCATTCTTAAGCACCTCCTTGTACTACTCCCAAACAAACACCTTAGCCGCTGTACCACTGGCTTACTTTGGGGATTGAGATCAATCTTGTGCTCTACTAGGGTAGCTTGGCGTACTTGTGAGTAGCTGTTTGCAAAAAGGTTAGGAAATCCATCCAACATTTTAAAGTAATTCTCCCTTTCAGTACCTGCTATGGACTCATCAAAAAGAAGTTCATTCTATTGGGGTGAAGACTAGTGAGGTCCACATCTCCTTTCTTGAACATGGTTGAAGAAGCTTCCCCTTTCAAGGCTCCATTGTCTTCAGCATCCCCTCGATCCCTTCCCACGGGGAAAGACCAAATGCAACTCCCTCCACCTCCCCTTTCAAGGCTCCATTGTCTTCAGCATCCCCTCGATCCCTTCCCACGGGGAAAGACCAAATGCAACTCCCTCCACCTCCCCTTTTGAGATGGAATCCTTGGAGCTACCACTTGTCTCCTCTTTATCGGATGACTTTGACTTTGAACTTTCGAAAGTAGAAGGTTCACCTCTTACCACTTTCTTGTGACGACTCTTGATGTTGTAGTGGACCTTCTTATTCTCACCTGTCTCCCACTTTTGAATTGCCCTTCAGCCTACCCAATATCAATGGGTAAGCCCTAGCATTAGGCTTTGTAGGAATGACCTGGAAAGTTGTAGGCATAGAAATATCACATACATCCACTGCCAAATTCCTGACAATTCCTAAGGTTTTCACCCTAGTATTATCAGCAAGTTTGATGCGATAGGGAGAGTTAGTAGAAGACAACTTTAAATCGACATCTTTCATTGTTTTTTTCACTCATGACATTGATTGACGCACCTCCATCAATGTATGCATTAGAAATTGTTTGCCCCTCAATGATGACATCAATCCACAGGCACATCATCTCCTACATCAATATCCACCTTTTGAACCATAGAAGTCCCATTATCCCTCTTCTTCTTTTTCTTAGATTCCCTTGTGCAAGACAGCTTACCCCATTCTTTTTTGAGCTTTGGAGAGAGTGCCAAAAGCTGCCCAAATGTGATTTGTGCCGTTTTCTCCCTAAGATCTGTTAAGAGGTTATAACTAAGATATCCTTGTCCAAGAGAAAAGTCAGATTGTCCAATTTTTCTCCTAGACAACTTCTTCTTCTTCTTATTTTTCTCCTCTTCTTCAGATTTATCTTCTTGTTCTTCTTCTTCTTGGCTCCTAGTTTTAAGACCCCTTTTTGCCATTAATGGCATCAATGTTTCCTCTTCTTCTTCTGAGCATGTTTCCTCTAAAAGTGCTAAACTTTTATTCTCTCTTTTTCTCAATTTTGGCCACTCAGTGCGATAGTGCCCCTTCTCTTGACATTCATAGCACGTGACACTACTTCTATCCCTAGGTTTATCCTCAACTCGTGGAACCCTAGTTAGGTGGCCTTGCGTTGACTAAGTGTAACTTCAAATCAGCAAACTCTACCATAAATTGTGCAATGTTATGATCCAAGGATGGAGCTTGTACCTGAGATGTTGAGGCTATCTCTACTTGTGGTGGGATTGGCACACTCGGAGAAGATTGGAATGTGGACTCAATATGAAGAGTGGCCTCCTTCTTCAAAGCAATACAAAGAGCCTCTTTAAAATTAGTGGAATCTTTACTAAGAAATTTTCCATGCAAGCACGGATCCGAAGCCATGATAAACTTGCTAATCTTAAGGCGCTCCATTGCTAAAGAACTCTTTGAATCTCCCATAGAAGGTGAAAAAGAAGAAGCAACAACATGTAAAGCCGCTTGTTGATATTGATGAACAAAGCTTCATACCTCACTGAAAAGGCAGAAACTGACTCCCCTTCCTTTTGGAAAATTTGATCCAATTGCAATAGTAAAGCATTTGGTGACTCCATTATCCCAAATCTCTCCTTCATGGCTTTGGTCAACCTTTCCCAATCATTCTTGGACTCCTCTGGCAAAGCCTCATGCCAAGTTAAGGCCACACCCTCCAAGAAATCTGGAAGTATTTCTGCCCTCTCCTTCATAGACCAACCCGTCAACAAGTGGCATGCTCGGTTAAACACTTGGAGATAACTCCTTGGGTCTTCTCTTTCCGATCCTTGGAACACCGGAATGTTGAACATCTTGCACCAAAAGATGAGTAGCAACAAGGAAAACTTACTTATTTCAAAATAACTTTTCTTTAATCATGCGGGACCTTCAGGCTAAAATAGAATAATTCTAAGTAAAACCTACCCGTCGTCTCCACCAAAAGATGTGACACAAAGTTGGGTTTTTGACTTCGATCACTTCTTAGAATCAAAACACACTTGTATGAAACCTCACAGCCTCCTCACCTCCCTTTCTCTCCCTAGGTTAATTTCTTTAAACCATCTCATAGTACATTACAGTATATATCATTACACAATCCCACTACATGCATTGACAACAATGAAATATATTCAAAAATAAATCATAAGATGATAATTAAAAGACAACATATACAATAGAAATGTCATCAATTTAGAATGATACAGTGATGGATTGGTTAGGGTTCGATCTTATCTTCAATAAGATCCATCCTTGCCAAACGATCAACATCAATATCCATTTGATCAATTTGTAAGGCTACGATTAAATTTATTCCACTATCGATATTATGTCCATTGATACTGGTATCGATGTCCTGATCATCCTCATCAACATCACCATCATCCTCAATGGTAGGGTCATTCTCATGATCATGAGAAATGGCACGCTCATCCTCATTATCATGATCATCTCTTATTTCTTGATCATCGATCACAACATCTTCATTGGCATGTTCGACATCATCTTCATTGCGGCTTGTTACATCCTCCATATGCTCCATATCAGTGAATGTATTATACATCACTTTGGAACGTGGTGCAATAGGGATGACGTACCACCATTTAATGTCATGCACCATTGGCAGATAGATAACCTACTCAAATACACATACTGCAGTAATTAATTAGCATATCAAAAGTCAAGGGGTACCACTACACGCATTCAAAAGTCTAAGCTTGACAACAAAGATTTCATGTAGTCAGCATTTTCTACTGAAGTGGATGTGTGAAGAGGCCGTGAGAAAGATGTCTCAAGCTGCGATTTCACATGATGTGGATCAACCATCAAGAAACCATCATGGAGTAAGATTTCTTATACCTTTGAACACCATTGAAGAAAGCATTGCATCATGAAGGCATTTCCAGCTTTTTGATCACTATGGCTCTAGGCTTTTTGAAAACCTCTTCTCAAGCTATTTGAAACCATAGATTGAATTCTTTGATTGTCAATGCTTCAAACACTTGCATGCTTTCAAACACTTGCATGCTAATTGCAAGTGTGGAATACTCATGACATGGGGAAGTTTTTGCATGGCCATTACATCCGCCATTGGTTGATTGTTTTGTTCATTGATGAGGGCTATGGAGTAAAGGCAAAGGGGTTAAAGTGATGCAAATCAGTGAGTTGTGCTTGTGAATCACATGAGGTTGGATGCTATGTGGATGTTGTTTTTGTGGTGATTGGTGTGACGGAGCCACTTTGGATGAATGGGGAAGCATGAGTACATGCTCTTAGTAATGATGAAATGACATAGCATGAGTCATGCTAAAAATATTGTAAGTGCTCCTACCTTATCCTTTTGAAGCTGTATCCACATACACTTCACTTGTATCCCACTTCAATTCATAGTAACTAGTATGCTTGTGAGGGTACCTCAGGCATTGGAGGCAAGGCCTAGGGGGGACCATGGCATGAACTCTTCTTATCGTCAGTGCTTTTGGTAAAGTGGCAACAAGGAGGGGAATTAGGTACTTGGATGTGAAGACTTGGCCCCATCTTGTGCCTAGAATCGGACTAGGTACAAGGGTGGGAAGGGTTGGCCGAGAGATTGGCAAAGCATAAAACTCTTCTTTGACACACACTCGACTATATTGCAAGCATGTTGAGAATATGGAAGCCAATTGTCACTTGATTCCAAGGGCATGCCATGGATGTTTGATAGTGGTCAAAGCATAAGGGTTACATGAGCAAGTATATGCTTTTTATGATGACCATTTGGGACATGATATCATGAGTGCATATTGGGCAAGTGCTTATGCATTTTGATTGAGATTTGGGCCAAATTGTGGGGATACTATGGCAACATGTTTGTGATTTTCCTGCACTCTACAGTGGGTAAAGAAGTGCAATTCAGTCCCAATCCGCTCAAGATCTCTCAAGGGTCTTTGGAAGCCTTAAAAAGATGTCTTACGGCGGTCCTAACTAGCCATCAAGTGGTTGGTTTGGACACCATCTTAGGGTACAAAGTGGACAGTTCTATCAGGCTAAAAATCTTAATTCAGTGAAAAATGGGGTGGATTGAATTGAAGGTGTTTACATAGCTTAAGAACACTACTAAAAAGCTTCCCAATGAGCCAAAAAATTCCCAATTCCATGACCGTTTGGATAGTCAAACCCTCATAGTTTACTTTCAGCTAAAAATCAAAATAGAGAGGTATAGGGGTGCTAAAAGTGGTGATCTAGGGTGATAGAAGTGTTCATCTCATCAACGCAAACATGGAAAACTAAAGAAATCCGAATTTGGTTGCCGTTTGCTATATTAACCACTTGGTAGCATGGGGAACTTTGGAAGGCCATCGAGATCTTAAGCACAAGTTCTCGTTGGAAGACAACCAAGATCATGTGATGATGTCAATGAAGTTGTTCGTGATGATATGGTATAGGTGGGTGATGCTCCATTGAGTGAGAATCCACATTCCAATGTTGAACATGGGCAATGTTCAAGGGCTATGCAACAAGATAAAGTACCTCTTCATGACATTAGTGGGAGAATAGTCAATGAAGGAATGCCACCACACACTAATGGACATGATCAAATATCATTGGGTAACATTACTTTGGATATGTTAAGGATTTTCCTCATCGATGTAATTAAAGATGCTCAAAGGGATGCTAAAAAAGAGGTGCTCTACATTAGTAGTGAGATTGTGCGGCAAGGAAATGGGAATGCCAAGTTGATGCATCAAATGGTGGACAAGTTGGAGGAAAGGTTTGCAACTCTTGAAGACTAGATTTTAGGTGTACAAAGAGGTGTGGACAGGTTTGATCATGCATCAAATCCACATGGGAATCTTGGTGGTATGCAAGGAAATTCAATATGCCTTCAAGAGACCATTAAAGTAGACATATTCTGGGTTCTAGGTTGGGGATGAAGCCCATAGTTTTGGATCCCATGGTGGAAGGCTCTTTAAGAGATGTTTACAATGTTAGTGGGAGATGGGATATACCGCACAATACCCTTGGTTTCTCTACATTGGAATCACCAAGAGCCAAAGATGTGAAAGATAAGATTACACTTCCCAAGTTCAAAAGGGGTGAACACAACCACCAAGGAATTTGAAGAATGGACTAGCAAGATGGAGATGTACTTTGCATTGTATCCCCGTGATGAAGAAGACAAAGTATAATTTGTTGTGTTGCATTTGGAAGATTATTCCCATTCATGATCATGACGGTTTACTCAACATGAAGGCTTGCATTTTGAGACTTGGGAAGCATTCAAAGATGCCATGTTTCAAAACTTCACATCTCCATTGGAACGGGCTCAATTGGTGGGATAATGGTATGACTTGGAGAAAAAGGGAAGTTCCGTCGAGGAATATATCAACCAATTTAGGAAGCTTTCCATGTTTGTTGGAGGAATGAACGAATACAACAAAATGGTGAAGTACATACTTGGATTGGAGTCCTCACTTGACTTGGAGCTGATGTGAAGGCTCAAAGACCTCAAACTTTGCAAGATGCCATGTATTATGTGGAGATTTTTGAATCTAAGTATAAGGGGAATGTTGCAAATAGATGAAATGCAGGAGCAACTAAGCCATCTACTTTCAGCCCAAATGCAGTAAAATGGTCTTCTTCTACCTCTTCAACACCATATGTAACTCATGCAAGCTTCACTCCAACTTCTACTCCCATATAAGAGGAAGAAAGGGGTTTGCTTCCTTTGCAATGAGAAATGGAGTCGTGAGCATAAAAAGGTTTGCAAGGCAAAGAAGGCGATAACTAACATGATCTTTGAGGTGGTTGAAGATGAAGAGGTACCATTGGATTATGTGGATGAGGCTGAATTTCAAGATTATGCAACTGAGGTGATAGAAGAGCCTACTCTTGACCCTTCTCAAGAGTTTCCTTTTGATTTGGGTGGAGAGGATTGGGTAGAGGTTGAAACAAAAAAAAAAAGACAACCTTTCTTTGTGCCGTTTCACAAGAAGCTAAAGCGGGTTGAAAAGGTTCCAACACTTTGAGGCTTATGGGTCTCATGAGGTATGATGGCCGCGTGGAGAAACGGCTAGATAGAAAGCTTCTTCGACACTGGGAAGGCCCCTTCAGGATAAAGCAAAAGTTCAAAAATAACACCTATCTTCTAGAGGATGCAAGTAGCCAAGAGGTTCCCGGACATGCCAATGAGTACTGGCTAAAGATAATTTACTCTCGAGCACCATGGCCAGTAGACCCCCAAGACAAGCATGGAGGATCTGCTGGGGGGGAAAGATGTGACATGAAAAATTGATATCTTTCATTTTCAATTTTGTACATATTTTGATGGTTTCTCAATGGTAATAAGGTGGAAGCTTGTCCAAGAAGATTGGGGTGCCCACAATGGAATAACGACGTGGTGATGCGACAGCTTGGCAGCTACCGTGATAATAGCATTCTATCTTCAAATATAATGGTTTTACTTGATTTAGGGTGCACACATTGTAAATGCCACAAGTATGCTTGATAAATACTTTGGTGTGGTAGATAGGCTAGTGATGTGGAAAATAAAAGTGGGCCTTTATGCTCACATGGATTTTAATCGTATTATTAATATAGTATTCACCATAAGGCTACAAGTTGGGGAGTGTGGAAGGCATGTGGAAGAGTGTGTGTAGGTGCATAATTGGAAAAGATTCTTCTAGAATGCCTACATGGAAGAGGAGAATTCCGCCATGTGTAAGTGGGACCTCCACCTAGATGCCACTTAGACTTGGCTATTATTCAAAGTAAAAAAGTCTTCAATTTAATAATCAATAGAAGACTTAGCCTAAGAGGACAATTGATGGTGACATCTACCCTTATGTCACTGAAGGGTTGAAGATTTTTATATTGTAATTTGTAACAATGGAAGAGAGGGTGATTCTCCACCTATAAAAGGAGCCCTCTTCTCCCTTTCAAATTAGTGAATGAAGCCTCCTCAATTGAGCATTTTGTGTCATTGCCATTCTCTTACATTCAAACCCTTATTCAAACACTCTCTTTACATGTGAATGTCTCATTTAGCATTAGCTCCTCATGTTTAACCCAATTTTGGACCTCTTTGATGATTCATGATAAGTGGGATAAGGAGTTATTATCTTGGTGGGCCTGTGACTTCTCAAGGTAGCCCTTGCCTTATTGTCGCCCTCCTTTAGAGGTACCAATGGTTTTAGCGGTAATGAGTATGTGGAAAGACTTTGGGGACCATAGGTAGATCTTTACAATTGTCCGCTGAGCAATGTTAATTTACCCTCTAGCTTGAATCATGAAGGTGATGAAAGGCAAGAGGGTATGTGAAAATTGAGGTTTCATGCAAAGAGAGGGAAGTGCAGTTTTTGTGGTCTAATACCCAAATTTCAATCGGTAATTACTAATCACTCGGGTATTGGTTTCTAAAATTGATCATATGGCTAGGAATCTCTTTATATGCTCTTTCCACTCATGTAACTAATTTCTTAATCGTTTACTTCATTGATGGATCAAAATTTTTCCCAAAGTTGCTAACTTTTAGTAAAATTTTCATAACTTTTCGCTCGGTTGCCCGTTTTCAAAAGTTTTTATATAGGCGTGAAGTTCTCTTCAAACTCTACATACCTATGTAATCGTCTTTTGTACAGTCTATATGGAGTTAAAACTGTAATTCTCTGTGTATCTCTGTTTTTATAGACTTTTGGCCATTATTTCTTCTTAATAATAATTCCTCTTAATCTATTATCAAAAAGAAAATCCCATGTATCTTATCCTCTTGTAAGTGATTGCTATATTCTTTTACTTTAAGGTGTTCCGTCGAAATCGCTCTATTCGAACAGATGAACCTTACCAACATTCCCCGTATGTTTCCGTTCACATAATCCTGAGTCGGAAGATTTTCTTCCAACAGAGAATTGCCCTCTTGTTTGGAGCTACAAGACTGGCAGAAATTCTTACTTCTCCTGAGCCTTTTATCTTTCCTTCCATGAATTATGATCTCACCTTTGATGTGTTTATCTTTATCTTAACATAGGGAGAGAAAGGGAGGTGAGGAGGCTGTGAGGTTTCATACAAGTGTGTTTTGATTCTAAAAAGTGACCATCTATCGACCATCCAAGATATGTGAAGATGTTGAATGTTCTACAAAGGACTTTATTTTGGCCATGGTTAAAGAAGGATGTTCTTAGATATGTCACACAATGCTTTGCTTTTCGGAGCAACAAGACTGAAAAGGTAAAAATGCCAGGCAAGTTGCACCCACTAGGCATTTCACAAATAAAGTGGGAATGCATCAGTATGGATTTCATCACGTCTTCTTTCTATATAAGGGGGTGATGACTCTATCATGGTGGTTGGTGGGAAAGGCTGATGAACATATCCCATTTAATTCTTGTCAAAAAAGACCTTTAAGACAATGGATATTGCAGGAATATTCATGAAAGAGATATTTTAACTACATGGTTTGCCAAAAAGGATTGTCAAATAGAGATACAAAGTATACTTATCGGTTTTGAACCATTCTTTTTTAGGTGATTGGAACATAGTTAAACTTCAGCAGCCTATCACCCAAAATCAGATGGTCAAATTGAAAGGATAAATCAAGTCATTGAAGACAATGGATATTGCAGGAATATTCATGAAAGAGATATTTTAACTACATGGTTTGCAAAAAAGGATTGTCAAATAGAGATACAAAGTATACTTATCGGTTTTGAACCGTTCTTTTTTAGGTGATTGGAACATAGTTAAACTTCAGCAGCCTATCACCCAAAATCAGATGGTCAAATTGAAAGGGTAAATCAAGTCATTGAAGACATACTCAGGGCTTATTGCAATTGCACGAGCCAAATATATGGTTTCATTACCTACCACACTGGTAGAATTTTCCTGTATCCCAGTCCATCAGAGGAGTATAGGTATTTCCCATTTTCAAGGCTTTATATGGTCAAGATTGTATAACAAAATTAAATTGGTTGGATCTAATGAATAGATTAGAAGCCTCTAAACAAATGCTAGATGACATGGATCAATAAATGAAAGCTATCTAAAAGGAGATCAAGGCTTCCCAAGACAGACAAAAGCATTACGCTGATGCCAAAAGAACTCAACAATTATTCAAAGAAGGAGATATGGTCTTCCTAAGATTACATCCAAAAAGAAGCTCTATATCTTCATAGAAGTATAAAAAGTTGAGCTCTCATTACTCTGGACCTTATGTCATCACCAAAATAGTCAATGACCAAGCCTATGAGCTATTGTTACCCCCTCATCTAAAAGTCCATAATGTATTCCATGTAAGGTTGTGTATCTAGTCCTGACCATATCCTAGATGATGAGAAAATTGTTATGCCATACCAAAGCACTTTGGAGATTCAACACAATAGAATCCTTAGTTCTAGAGAAAGGACTCTCAAAAATAGAGTCATTAGGAAACATCTAGTTCAGTAGAAAGATTTCTCAATAGAAGATGCTACCTGGGAAGATGAGTCTAATTTGTATCAAGATTTTCCCTACCTATTTTTAAGATAAGAACATCTCAATTTCTTTCAAGGGGAAGGATGTAAAATACTTGCTTTTTGTGGCTTGCAAATGTGACCCTCTACTTATACATACATAATATATATATATATATAGTAAAATAGAGGCGGCGGACCACACCACCATTCTTCTTCTTCTTTTGGCCCACTAAGCCCTCGACCTCTTGTGCACGTCAGTGCTATGGCCACACCAGACAAGTACTCCTTTTATGTTGGCATCGGCTGGACCCTCCTTGCATGTCGGTAGTGGCCAGCCCCATGATTTCTGCATAGATCTTCTTGTCAATTTTTCTCCAACGGCCACCCAGCCCATACGGTCGCATAAGAATTCTAATCTCCTTTGGTTGGCATTCTCATGTCAATGTGCTTCCGGCACTGACCTTTTCTCCTACATGCCCCAATCCCTTGTTCCTATGAAGCCAGCCCCCCTCGTCTCTTGGGTATAGCAATCCCCACCCTCCCTTACGGCTCCTCATCACCACTCTCGTACTCTCTCTCCTTCCTCCTCCCTAATGGCGACCCCCTCTCCAGGATTAATCGCTCGCACTCCCTTTCTCTCATGCAATGGCACCGCACTCTCTCTCGTGGATCTATCCAACCACCTCCTCACCACCCCTCGTGTGCTATCTGCCCCTCTCCAACTCTCCCAGCCTCTCCCTCCCCTCTGGTGACCCTCGAGTCCAGCTCTCACTCACTTTACCTATCTCTTGCACTCACTCCCCTCTCAACTCCCTCATTTCATCTACTCACCACCCTTGCTACCCTCACCTTTTCTCGCTGAGAGTCCTCCCCCACTCACTCATTAGCAACCAGCCCCTTCACTCTCCTTGCTTTGCTCATGCGTAGTCCCTTACCACCCTCACTAGTATGCACACCCTCTCTCTCGGCCCTCGCCACCAGTCTTACACTCTCTTACTAGCAAACTCCTCACCAACCAACCCCTCACCACTCACAGACTTCCTTCTCCCCCTGAGATTCTCTATCTTAGTCTTCTTCACACTCTTCCCTCTTTCCTTGTCCCGGTCTATTCTCCAACTACTTCCACATCCCTTACTCTCTTTCTCCCATATATATATCTCTCTCTCAATCATTCAATGTATTTCTCTATTTCTTCCATTCTTCATTACTAATTACAACTTGATTTTATTAATCATATATTATTCATAAATCCTGGTGGTGAAGGAATAAACTGAGAGATGAGAGGTTCTATCTACAAAGAAGTTCTCGATTTATTTTACCTGAGAGAGGATTTCCACTCAACTCCCAAGTTATGTGAGTTACTTCCTGGAAATAAACAAAGGCTTAACCATGACAAAGAATAATGGGTAATAGAGGATGTGCAAAATGCATAGGATGTGGGTGCCCAAGGGTAGTTAATCGTGATGAGGATACAACTGAACCTCAAATAGCAGTAGATGCAAATGTTTCCCAAGGAAGTGGAGGACCACCTCACCTCTCGATAACTTGAAAATATTGGACCTCCAACTTGTCGTGTAAGTCGGACCAGCCCTAGAAGTTTTTGAGTACAAAAATGGATTTTCTGATGCTATTAACTAGCGAATGTTTCTTTAAGAAAATAGAAAAGGTTATCTCTCTAATGTGAGTATGTTTGTTTCATGGATTACTACATGAAATGTGGATGCAAGATTATGACAAGATTGGTAATATATTGTAAAGTTGTAACTGTAAGATAAAATAAGGGATGTGTTCTCTTAGAGATAACCATTCCCAAGTGATTAGTCTGGGGCAACTGGGTATTTCCCCACCAAGGGAATCCAACTCTTGAGTATTTACATAGTTGGGGTAACTGCTTATGATGGTTAACCCACCACAAAGTAGGACGAGGGTTCCTTCTAGGATTGCAAACCTAAGCTTGATAGGTTTCATGCTAGTGTAGGTGAGTGAGGGGATATTTCACCTTACTAATATGTGATAATTTATTGCCACGATCACAATGCCTAGATTGTATATAACTTGGTGTGCTGAGGGATGTTTTTTTTCCAAATTGTGTTGTAATTCAAGTTTATGAATGTATATATATTGTTTTTAAAATGATTTGTTGGCATCAAGGGATAAAGGTGAAGGGAACTAAACAAAGGAATTCCGTTATGTGTTGCATCTGTACCAACAAATGTGCTTATAGTAATTAAAAACCTCATAGCTGACCGTATCCCGAATCTGGAAAGTGGGTGGATCTGATTAGTCGGGTACTTTCCATAGCGAAAAATATAGATAAATATTAGGTGAGGCTCCCGAGACCATTAATGTATTCGTATATCAGATAGTCAAGAATTGGCTCTCTATTAGGAAATATTCATCATAGAAAGCTTAGGGTGTTACTTACGAGGGAGACCCCTCTACCTCGAAGGTAAAGAATTCCAAGGCCTTGAATGTATTCGTATATCATTGCATCAAAAAATTACTTCTTCAAAGCCATGGACCTTGTATAGGATAAACAATAAAAAATTTCTTGTATATTCTCAAATCAAGTGTGTTTACTAATATTTTTTATAAAATATAGTAAGTAAATTTATCCTCAGATATTGATGCACATATCGGTGAAAATACTAATGCATATACTGATGATAATACTAATGTCTTCTACCAACACAATTATTGGGTGACAACAATAAGGCCTGTAAGATCGCATGCCTGGAAGCAACCATCTACTTTAAAATGTTGGTAGAAAACATCGGTACAAGATCAGATGTTTTACAACGTATATTAGTGGGTCAATGGGTCGATTGTAAATAATACTAACATCAGTGGTAGAGAACATTAGTACTAGATTAAATCTCTTATAGTGTACATTAGTGGGTTGATGGGTCGATTGTAACTAATATCCCCATGTAAACTAGGTAGCCTCAATAGGTAGATCATATTAACAAACCATGTAAACCAAGAGGGTTGGTAGGTCTATAGGCTTATGGGTCCATGGGTATAAGGGTAAGTGGAACGAGTATGCTAGTCATAGCAGGGTCATGTCTTCTTCATTGGGTACTTTAGTTGATCAAAGGATAGACATGTATACACCTCTTCTTTGTTGTTATTAAATATATATCCATGTGATCATCATTCCATTAATTTATTATGATTGTATTTTATTCCACTAGGGGGCATATGGTCCCCATCTTAATTAAAACCATGTTTTAAAAAAAAAATATTATGTTAAGAATTCTAGCTTTATATCTTTCAACTATTCCATGTTGTTTATATTTTATATTTACAAGAAATGTATTTTTTTACTTCTCATAGCATGCTACCATTATTTCTTCCCACACAAGAATTTTCATAATAACATGCTGATGCATGCGCTTTATGATGCATAACGGTTGAAAGTACTGCTGCATAGCTAGTATATTTAACAAAATAAATATGTTGACATGTAAGCTAAGGATTTTTAAATAATGTTATAAAAAACTAAAGAAACATGAAGAGAAGAAAAGGTATCATAGGAGGAGAAAGAAGGAGAAGAAGGAAAGAAATAGAGAAGGGGGAGTGGAGAGGAGGAGGAGGAAGAAGAGGAATAAGAAATAGAAGAAAAAGATAATGATGTGATGAGGATGATGATAATGACGACTTAATAATAATAAGAAGAAGATGAAAAACATGTAATTAATTTATCATATCCAAATTAACTTAATATTTTAATGTTTTTCCAAAGATCACCAATTTCACCTCTCTACTTTGCACTCATAAAGATCTGATGCATTCCTCATTTTCAGCATAATAGAGATCAATGATAATTAGCCATTGGAAATGATATGAGATAAATACACATAAATCATATTATATGGTGCCTCCTAAATATATCATTATATTATGATATGAGATAAACACACACGAATTACATTATATGGTACCTCTTAAATATATCCTTATATTAATAGCCACTATTTTGCCTCCATAATCATTCTTAATGAAGCTCCCACTAATCAAGGTCCACCTCCCTCATGTTTAAGTGCATAAAATAGCCCACTTGACCTCCTTTTAAACTAGTTTGGGTCTGATTCTTATACATATTACATTCTCTTTTATGCATACAAGATACATAAAATCCACCTCCAGCATTATATCCTAAGGTTGCATGCCCTCCCCCCGCCCTTACTGCCAAATTATTACACCCTTCGTTGCTTATATTTATGACAAATTCTTTATGGTATACCTTTTACATTGGTTGTTGGAGAGTAATATGACCCCAAACAATTGACTTGGCAAGACAACCACACTTAAATTCTTAATATAACGTTAGGATTTGTTGATGAAACTAACAGGTCTTCAACCTTGCATGTCACCTATAATGCAACCTTAATTACACAAAATCTCTCCTCTCATCATGAAAAATATATATACAAGAATAATCATAATTTGAAGGTTGGAATAAAGGTCTTTGAATATTGATTTACTAGAAAACACTTTTAGTTTAAGAGTGTTAAAAATCATTTTTTGATTCTTAAATCCAAAACATTGAGTCCAAATAAGTTTGTAAATACATCTCTTGTTACAATGATTTTTAAGAGTGTTAAAAATCATTTTTTGATTCTTAAATCCAAAACATTGAGTCCAAATAAGTTTGTAAATACATCTCTTGTTACAATATAAAGAAATGATCAACCAAAAACTCTTCTCCAAGCTTGGATATTATGATTCCTATACAATAATAATATAGCCAAACTCTTACTGACTTATTTTATGTGTGGACTATCTAGGGAATAAACAAAGTAAACATTTGTGGTTTTTTCTTTACATGTCTAGCGCTATTGTTATTTGACACATCACCTAAATGAAAACCAATTTTTTCTAGAATCCCCAGTGGATTCTAAAGGAGAGTATTTTTTTTCTCCCTTGGCTTAGAATGTGCATAGGAATTGCAAGCCTAAAAAGTGATTTTTCAATCCATGGTGGTGCCATGGCCCACATTTGAAAGAGCTTTAAGCTCTTGAAATAATTGTTATCATAATCTCATACTTGATTTCTTGGATACCAAATTTCTTTCGAATTTGAATGATAAATCTCTTTAGAAATAATTCATTATGTAGAGGTTCAAAGTTACAAACATGTGTTCTATAAGATATTTTAATACACCGAATCCATGATCCACAACTATGATGTAATTATACAAATTTGATTAGACTATAAGACATTAAGTTTAATAACCACATTACCAAAAATTAAAAATACAGCTACATATTTAATTATAATTTATTTTAATCCATTAGGTTACATAAAAAGATCAAAAGAGAGTAGAAATACGCCTTTTTAGCATGGTAAAAAAATTGATAATATCCAAGTTGTTTTAGCATAATACATTTTCATGGTATTGTTTGGAGAAAACAATTGAGTATGAATCCTATATCCATGCTTCTTCTCAATTCATTAAAGAAGCTTTCACACAATGATACACACACCAATAAGATTTTAAGCTATGATAATTGAGTTTTCAACTAAAAACTTATGAAAAAAATAGTTCTTTGATAACTCTAGGATGCTTACACATATTAAGGGTAGAAGTTTTATAATTTAAACTTTCATTAAAATAGAGAAATTCATATTAAAAGTATTAGTTTTGTGAACAAGTCCAATAAGATGCTACATCTACTCTATAACATGTATTTTTTCATGGATTACAATCTATAATGCGAACACCAAAGGAGATGCTACTTTTATCTATTTAATATATATATTTACATAGATTATGATGTATAATGCAAACACAAAAGGTGAAAAAATATATAATTTAAGCTCTTACCATTCTAGAGAATGTGGAAAGTTTCATTCATGGAATAATAAAGATAAAGGATTCAAAAGTTACCAAGAACATAATGACTATTATGAGCTGTTACTTTCTTTCTTTTTGGGGATTTTTGTTTAGTGTATCGCATCACTTACTTTTTTTTATGATGATTTCAATGAAAGTTATACAAATTTTTTTCCCTTTTCTCGATAAAAATATAAAAATAATACATTTTGGGTTGCTTTACGAAAAAAATTGCTTTACTACACAAAAACATCATGATTTGAAGGTAGTAAGAATAAATAAGATTTTTTCACTATTGTAAAAAAACTAAAATTTAAAGATAGTATTTCAATGATTCTAAATTTTCTTGCTCTTTAGAATTTATACCTGGTTGATTTGAAATTATGCTTAGAAAGTAGAGATATTTGTTTTTAGTGTATATAGAAACATCATAATAACTTTATCTTACAACTTCATTACAATTAAACATCAAAGAACATTTTTGGATATCGATGATCATAAAGAAAGTTTGTGATAGTAATTACCAATATTGGACCTGATAGTCTGTAACTTAAACTCTCCAATTCAGAAGTAGCCATGATAACAAACATGCCATGTCATGATTTGAAAGTAGTAAGAATAAATAAGAGTTTTTTCACTATTATACAAAAACTAAAATTTTAAGAAAGTATTTCAATGATTCTAAATTTTCATTCTCTTTAGAACATATACCTAGTTGATTGAAAATTATGCTTAGAAAGTAGAGATATTTTTTTGTAGTGTATATAGAAAAATCATAATAATTTTATCTTACGACTTTATTAAAATTAAACATCAAAGAACCTTGTTGGATGTCAATGATCATAAAGAAGGTTTGTAATAGTCATTACCAATACTGGACTTCACAGTCTATACCTTAAAGTCTCCAATTGAGAAGTAGCCATGAAAACAAACATTACTGATAAAAATTGAGAGGACTAGCAAAGACGATGAGGAGGAGGACATTGTCATTGTGACGGGAGGGTGGAGACTATACACGTGTGTGCAAGGGGTAATTGGAAAACCCCTACCTATGATTTTTGGTGATTTAAATACAACTCTTTTGTAAATTTTAAAATCATAAAGTACACCTTCTACATGTTTTTTTTAATTTTTGAATCAACAACACCTTTTTAAATGTAAAGTTTTGGGTGATTCCACAAGAAAAGAAAACCCAAGTATGCTATCTTACATATTTCTTTATTCATCCCCAAGCTTTAGCATCATTGTTCAAAATTTTTAATAAGCCTATAGCTATTCATTTATCATGCGTTTTTTGGGTATATTCATTTTTTCTTTTTTTTCTTTCTTTTATAGGTCTAAATTCTAACATAATAAATTACACCTTCCGTATAGGTTCTATCCCTTTATCAACTTTAACCCCCTTATTATCTAAATTCTCTATGACTTTACAAGGAAATATACTTCCTTTTGTGAAATTCATGTGCTTTTTTTAGTGTATCCCTTCTCCTTTCTCTTTTGTGAAAGTCATGTGCATTTTTTTGTGTCTCCCTTCTCCTTTCTCTTTTGAGAAATGCCATAATACTTATCTCGTGAAGATCTATCTATTGATTTTATGTTACATGTTATTGTGATACTATATTTGTAATGCATTAAGTTCATAGAACCTTTACTTTTTTTAAAAAGAATTTTATTAAGGTAATATCACTAAAATTAATAATCAAATGAAATTGTACTAATCAAGAAAAATGAAAAATGTGTAAGAATTCATATCTTAAAATGAAAATTTGATAAACAAGACACATTCCAAATTTTGATAAGCTAGCCTCAAGTGACATATCGAATTTGAAAACACAAAGCTAAGATGTAGATTCACATCTGGCTATAAGAGATCTTATGAGAGAGTTGTATGTAGGTTGTTATTGTGTTCCTTTAAAGTAAGTATTTTAAAGTTGGAAAATGACTTCAATATCTCAAACTTAATTATCATCGTCTTGTACTTCCTTAAAAATAGATAGTTTAAAGAACTTGTTTAATATCCCAAACTTCAATGTTGTGCATCTTGAAGTTCATTTATCTATTTTCTAGCTTAAATATATTAACTTGTAAGTTTTGTATGCTAGATCCACGGATCACTAGGCTTAAGGCACTACCAAATGAGTTAAAGTTTGTCAATTTTAAAAGAAATGGAAAAAAGTGCTAGTTTTTTAGCTTGTTGAGAAATTGTTTATTTTAAAAACACATATAAGGATATTATATCTCTAAAGTAGAAGGAGATGGTCTCTTTAAAATACTAAGACTCATTGAAATAGTTTCAATAACCCTTTTTAACACAAAATGTTAGGTAAGGGAGTGCCTCAAAAAAACTTGCTCCCATATATTTTCACATTGCTTATTACAAGGTGCATATTCATCTATGTATTATTGATGCATTCAATAGAGATTAAATAAGGACAAGAATGGATAATCATGAAGAATTGATACTATAACTAGTTGTTCCCTCTCTCGATTTGTTTTATGCCTTTAGTATTAACTTTTTTTGAGTAAGTTAACATGTAAGTATAAGTACATTACCCAAATTTACACTAATACAAACTTTTTCTTATACCATGATAATATATCTGGTGTTTCATGGCCATGTTGGTGAGATCTAGAGGAGTTCTTGGTAGGAATGGAATTGACAGTCTTTACCTTTGGAAAGGAGAGAGAGATGCGGATAAGATGCCTTTGTTGACTATGGTGGTGGTGAAAGGAGATGCTGAAAGGTGGTTACAGACATGGAGAGCCCAACCACAAACCTGTAGACCTATGAGGACATTAAAGTGGCTTTGGTGTAGTACTATAAGCCAAGTGAATCCCCTCAGGCTTTATGGAAGGAGATTAATAATTTAAAGTGTAACTTATGTGATGTTTTAGATAGGTTTCTGGATCATTTTAAAGACATGTGGGGAAGATGGGACACTTTCGTGGGAATAGAGCACCCACCTATTCTTCTCAAGAAGGACATGTTTATCCAGTCCCTTCATGTAGATCTGAGGGAGAAAGTGGAGTTAAATAGGCCAAGAAATTTTGAAAAAGCCTTAAGAATTGCTAGGGAGAAAGAGTGGAAGCTCGAGAGGATGCCTCAGAAGAAAAGGAAAGTTTAGGCTGAAGGAAGGCTAGCTATGTGTCTGGGGAGAGAAGAGTAGAAGAAGGCAAAGTTGCTCTAGTAGTCCTAGTGGTTATTGATCAGCTCATGCAAGGAATCACCCATCTAACTTAGTAGATGAAGAATCTGAACTTGAACCTATTGCAAGGAGGCAAGAATTCTCCCAGGGTAGGAGACATAGATGGTCTAAGAGTTAGGGGAAGAGGAGGACCAAGCACGAATGTTGTGTGTTTCAACTGTATGGAGATAGTTCATATATCTCCTCAATCCCCTTACCCCGGGAAGATGGGAGGTGATGTTTATCCTTTGGTACCTAGGAGGGAAGACAAGCAGGATGTCAGGAGGGAAGAGGAAATGTCAAATCAACAGGTACCAGAGGCTCAGCACACAGCCAGGGAATGGTCCAAGACAGGGAGAGATGAAGTTAATTGGGTTGGATGAAGAAGTCAACATTTTAGCAAATAAGAGAACCAGAGGAACATAGGTAGATGATGAGCCAGGACCTTCCAAAAGGAAGAAGGGGAAGTAAGTGGAAGATCAACCCCAAGTAGAGTAAGAAGAACACCAGGTCTAGAAGACATATTGGCATGTAGCATTTTCCCTGAGGTCTTCATGAGGAATCATATGATCTGATGAAAGATCTTCAACAGAAGGAGCCTAGTCACTAGCTCTTGTACATATGTCCTAGACTTAGGAGGACGTGGAGTAATTTGGTCTCAACACAAGAAGCTCCAAGAAAGAGAAGAAGGGAGGTAAGATTAATGCAGTGCAAGTGAAAAGGGATAAAGATTGTGTAATGACCCAACAGACAATGGAGGATTTGATATTGAAAGTAGGAGGACCATCTGAATTCAGAGTTATAATGGCAAATAATGCAAGGTTCAAATGCTTAGGAATTGTAAAGAAGTTGTAGGTGATTGTTTTGGGACAAGAATCTGAACTATATGTACATGTGATACTAGCAAAGTTAAGAGCATACCCACTAGCTCTTAGGAGGCCATGGCTAATTGTTATGAGGGCAAGACAAGACTGGTGAAGGGGCCATCTGATTTTGGGGTTGGACCAGCCTATGAGAAGATAAGTTAGATATGATATGGCTAAGGGAAGGGAGTTGATTCAGGAGAGTGGTACATCAGAAGAAGAAGATGAGGAAACCAACTCTACTATGTATAGCTATGTGGAGAGGAAGGGAATAAGTTGAATTCTAAAATTGAAGTACAGCCAAGTGGGGAAGAATTTTTGCAAAAGATGGTGGCCAAGGATCAGTGAGGTAAAGAGAAGGAAGTATATGGGGATGTTGTAGAAATTTCCAAACCTATTCATCTCTTTTCATACACAGGCTCTAGGGAGGTGTTTATAGTGCATCATTAGATCCAACTGAAACCAAGGGCTAAAACAATTGTATAGAGGTTGAGAAGATTGGGAATCATACAACACCAGATGAGAGAGAAAGTGGATAAATTGTTGAAAGTAGGGATTATGTTTCCACTTGATAATTGTGAATGGGCTTCTCTAGTGGTAATCACTCTAAAGAAGAATGGTAAATTGAGAGTATGTGTTGATTTCATTCATGAAGTTGATTTCAAGCCCCTTAATGTTCTGAGTAAAAGATATCATCTCCCATTGCCTTTCTAGGATGAGATTTTGTGGATAGTGTGGCTAGACATGAAAGATATAGTGTGTGTAAGGGTATTTTCACATATTAATTGTTATAGAAGACCAGTGGAAAACCACTTTCATTACTCCATGGGGATGTTTTGCCTAAAGGTTATGCCCTTTTGGCTCACAAATGCCCTTCCAACCTTTCAAAGTTTTATGAATCTCATGTTTGAGCCCTATCTAGGATCCTTCATCAAAGTGTTTATTGATGACTTTCTCATCTATAGTTGTAGATGGAGCCATTGTGAGAAGATGAGGTTGGCTCTAAATAGACTTGATGATTTGGGTGGTCATGTGAATCGAGGTAAATGTCATTTTGCTTAATCTAAGGTGACCATTCTTAGTCATGTGGTCTCTAAAAATGGGAAGGTGAAATCTTTGCTTTTATTGGAGGCTCCTCAAGATGTGAACCAGCAACTACTAACTTTTACTCATAAGGTAATATATCATACTAGGTTCAATTTTATTTTGTCCCAAGATTTATATCCATTATAGTAACATCCTAAAGGGATCCTTTTAGTTGGAAAGACAAGGAGGAAGATGCCTTTATGCAAGTGAAAGAGATTCTGTGTACTTTACCAGTGGTTATACCTCCTGACTAGAGTACACAGTTTTTTATGAACCCTAATTTTGGTAAGGATGTTGTGGGTGCAACGTTGTTGTCATAAGGGAAGGAACATTCTTACATGAGGCCTATGTATTTTGTTAGCTAAACTAAGACACAAGGGGAGAGGATAAATTATGAGGCAAACAAGGTCATGGTGGCTCTTGTATTTGCTCTTAGAAAATTAAGGTCCTATCTACTCCCAAAGACATTTACCATTTTGACCCATTCTTCTCTTTTTCCTCATTTGATCAAATCCGACATTCCTTCTAGGAGATTAGTGAAATGGTTGGTAGAATTGCAGGAATTTTAGCTTACCTATATGATGGAGAACATCACTAGACCTACATTGGCTGACATTCTGACATATAGGCAAAACCCTATGGTGTTGAAGGAGGAAATTGTGAGAGAAGAGAGTGACTAGATATAAAGACCCAGAAAAAGGGCTCGTAGCTGCTTATAGTCTATTATTTGATAGGGATCTCAAGAGGATCTCAGGTATTGCAAGTGGATATGTAGTGATATTGGATCCAGAGGGCAAAGAAGTATTTAAAGAAGGGATTGCAGGTGCAGATCAACAATGAAGTTGAGTATGCTTTTTTGGAGTATGGGCTTCAGTAGTGCATTAAGAAGGGAATCATAAGGCTTATCATCAAAGGGGACATCTTTTTGGTCCTTAGGCAACTTCAAGCTGTTTAGAAAGCCAAAAATCCCAAATTGAATGATTGGAATTTTCAAATAAAGAGGATGCTGCATAGATTCTAGGAAGTGCAAATACATGTGAAGAGGGAGCTAAATCAAGCTATAGATGCATTGGAAAAAGGGGATTTGGGCAAGGATCTAGAAGTGTATGCCATTGTTGTCACCCATCCCAGCTATGTTGGAAGAGATAACTTATAGAAAATTGAAGATTTTTTATAAATAGGTCATGCAACTTCAGATATATCCAAGAGGCAGAAGTATGGCTTCATAAGAAAAACTTCAGATATATCCAAGAGGAAGAAGTATGGCTTCATAAGGAAAACTTTACAGTACATAATTTTGAATGATTAGTTGCACATGAAAGGAAAGGACTTGTTCCTTAGGAGAGTTTCAAACAAGGAGGAGATATTTTCCATTTTGGCCTCCTCTACCATGAGGGTTTCTGTGGAGGACATTTTTCCAGTGTCTCACTTGAAAGTGTTTGGGTGTATTGCATATGTACATGTTCATGATGAAGTGAGAACAAAGTTGGATCCAAAGGCAGAGAAATGCATCTTCATTAGTTACACTATGGAGCAAAAAGGTTATAGATTCTATAACCCTACCACGCGTGATATGCGAGTGAGCAGAGATGTTATCTTTGATGAGATGAGTAGCTGGTATGCACAAGTAGGGAAGGCAATAAAAGATGCAGATGTAACAAGTGCTGATGTTGCACCACATGTGGAGTAGCAATCACAGGTGCTAAGTGGACCTGGGGAGTCCTCGAGTAGTGGATCCAATGTTAGCCCATGGTCAATAAGGTTGAGAAATGATGCAGGTACACATGTATCATGGAAAGGGAAGGAAAAGGTAGATCAACCTTTTGTGCCTGGTCTATCAGCAGATCACTCATATGTGGGTGGTGACTTTAGAAGACAAATTTAGGAATTATTTGAGTCCCATTTCTTATAGGATTGGTTGGAAACTCGGTATTTTTGTGTAGTTTGAGCTAACATCTATTTGTTGGTGCACTCTTTGTGCCATTAGATTATATCTTGGCACAACTATTTGGCGTATTTGTTTGTAGTTGTATAGATATATACATCAATGCAACAATATTGGAAGGACAAGGGAAACATGACACTAAACTTAATTGAGATTATACAACACCTTTCATATGCTTTCATATGAAGAAGATAATGTTAAATACTATCTCCACTTTGACATTGAAGTAAAAACATGGGCTTTATTTGATTTGCCAAAAGAATTCTAAATATCACTTAACACTAGTTTGGTACCAAAACAGGACACTTGAGTGTCCTTTTTTGGGGGTTGCAAAAAAAATCAAACTCCTAATGTAGGCTTTAAAAACCAAAATGCTTCATTGGGCATGTAGAACATAACCCTATGCTTATGTAAAAAATGCTAAACATATAAAATGCCTTTTTATTTGGAAGTACATAAGCAACAAAGTAGCATATGTCTTGAAAATGAACATTTTTCAGGATTTTTCCAAATATGCAAGCATCATTCTCTCAAAAAAAAAAATCCAATGATATCAATAGCATTTTTCCCAAGATATTTTGATAGCATACATCAGGCCAAGGAGGTAGAAGTTCACCAAAAAAATCATTTTCCTTTCCTAGAATTTTTTCCAAAAAAGTTGCATAAAATCAGCAAAAGTAACGCGTGTTATCAAAACTCAATCACACCACTAAAAAATAATGTAGCCCTATCAATGAGAATGTTGATTATTGGTTTTCATGCTTGAGATGAGATAAATAAGCCATAATTTGATGTGTATGACACTAACTTAGCCTCCACTTAAGTAGGTTCTTATCGCCTAGTTCTAAAAAAACTGTAAAAAATAAAAATGTAAAATTTGATCATCTTTTATCAAAAACTAATCATAACTATGCTTGCACAAGTAGTCTACACCTATAGTTACAACAAATAATGCACTTACACAGCTTTCCCCTTTGATGAAAATCAAAATTAGGCTCATAATTAGACATTTTATGTATTAAAAACAGGTTGCGCAAAAGGCCACGTATGAGAAGAGGCCCAAAAAGTGGCTATAAAGTTTTGGAAAATTCAAAACAAAGTAGTATTTACCCTATATAACATGGGTGCACCTCAAGTTTTACATTATTAGCTTGCATACGGAAGGAGAAAAATTCATGCTCCACCTGTATAAAAAATGTCATTTCAATATTAGCGAGTCAAAAATTTATCCAATAATTGTCGTTTGATGATTCCAGGATTTAGTTTACATCATGGGCTTTCCATACATCAAGCCAAGTTTCATGATCAAACTATGTCCCTTCTAAAAGTTATGTCTAAATTACTACTATTTTGAAAACAGCAAAAATCATGCGTTTTATCAGCATGTGTCTAAGAAAATTAAAATATTGCCTTGAAAAAGCTAAGAAAAGTGCAATTTAAAAAATCTCAAAGATTTTTTGGGTCTTGAGGAACATCTGTGGATGTTAAGCATTTCAAAACTCTTAATAGATTGCCCACAAAAATTCAAGATAATGGCTAACTTTTCAAGACACTTTAGTGTCCTCAGGACACTTTAGTGTCCAATTACAGAACTAGTGTTAAAAAGGAACCTTAGAAATGAGAGATCTCTACAGAGTGTGGTGTTAGAAACAACAAAAACAAAAAGTAAATCTCAATGACAGTAACAATGTGCTAAGTTTACGATTGATCCACAGATAAAAACCCATCTTAGACACTATATCAAGATTATAAATCATGATATATATGCTCAAATTCAAGGGACATTGAAGTAAAAACATGGGATAATAATGCCAAAGAACACTTGGAAAAGAAACCTTAGAATTGAGGGATCTCCAAAGACTGGTGTTTAGAAACACCAGAAGCAATCAAATTTCAATGAGATTGTTACATTCATGTTTACAATTCATCCCAAGACAAAAACCCTTCGTAGACACTTTATCAAGATAATAATTGAGTACAAATTGTATCTCAAACATAGCGTTTTCTCATGTATTGCTCCAATACATACAAAGTCTCTCTATCATAAGCTCCTTCATTTACTAAAGTGTTGCAAGTATACTCCCGTTTGTTCTTTGCATAAATCCAACCAAGTAACCATTCGCTGATTGTTGTCTCCAAAAAACTTTGAAACTCCTCTATATTTTGATTCCACATCTTTGGAAAAATCAAGTAGGTTCCGGGCATATTCCACATTACATTGTAGAGGGTATCATAAAAAATTAGCATGTTATTTCCATCCAGGTCATGAAAAATTCTTCATGCTACATCCAAGTTTTTGTGGTATACAAATCGATATCCAATTAGAAGATCCGTCTTTTGACATGCTGCCTGCGACGACCTTAAACTTTTGATGGTGTTGAGGAAAGCACAACTCAAGAATGCGTCGAGTCCTTTGTAGTCTATTAGTACTCCAGATCCATACCTCAAACCATTGCATACAAAAATCAAGGAAAGCGAATGCATCTTTGCGAATCAAATGCCAAACACTTGTATTCTCTTCCACAAGATGCATATGTTTGGCCCAGTCTGGACATACATCACCATGTTGCATCTCAATGGTCTTAAGTAAAAGACCATTGAGTTCAAGTATCAATACTCTTCTTTGTTTCCTTATTGTATCTGGGAGTGGTGGAACTCTTTTGCTTCTAGGTACATGAGTCACCAATGATTGGTGCCACCTCAATAGTAAGTTTTCTGTACACTTGAAATCAAAGCTATATGCTTCAACATATCCTGTTGAAAACAAAATGTATGGTTAATGGACATTCAAAATTTTAAATAAATATATTATGTACCAACAACATAAATTGATCCATGATATGGATGGTCTTAAACCTTCATAGACAAACGCTCCAATACCTCAGAAGTTCAACCAAAAAAATAAAAGAGCGAGTATATTGTCAATGCTAAATTTCATCAAATTTATTGAATATGATGTATAAAAGATTTTCAGTGTTGAGATAATTGAGTCTATCCAAATTAAATTATAATATTCATAGCCTTACACCTTGATAAGGCAATATCTTCAATAAAAAACAAACACATCTTTATTGCAATCGAATTGCAAATATTGACAAAAGAGATAATCAAATGACAGTAAGTTTGGAGGAATTTGATTGCTTGATACAATAGTGTAAAGATTTGGCTCTCGTACAATCCAAAAATTAAACCCATCTAAGCACATTGTTTTGGCCAAAGCCTAAGTCTATCTTATGGGCTTTTAGTACAAAATGGCTCCAAACATTCTGCACCCAACAAGTCTTGATATTTGTGCAGCTCCCATACTTCAAACTGCATGTTTAGGCCTCAGAAATGGTTTCCTTAGACCTGCAGCAACAACTAGTATGGGTTAGGTTGAAGTCTGATTCTACTGTCACTCAATGTTTAATGAAACCAGACATTATCCTACCCATAAGCTCAAGTAAGCCTTTTGTAGCCTTGATATGTATGCTTTTGCTGCTGCAACTCCACTTATGAGATGACCATGATCATATCCCAAGTGAGTAGCATAAGCAATAGCGTGTTGATCACTCAAAATCCTTCTTTTGTAACACACTTTTAACAAGCTTAGCTGGTCTCTGGATAGTAATGGTACTCCAGCTTTGGATGCCAACATTGCTAGATCCTTGCTTATGGATTCTACTTCTCTTTTTTCCCCTCTTGATTGGACATACTTTAGCTTATCACCATACAATGGTAAGTGTGAAGATGCACAAGATGAGTTTTCCACTTCATCTGAATATTCGTTGAGCTCTTCTCGCAAAAATTGGGAGGTGAATTGGAGCCATTCTTCCAGTACATCTTGAAAATCGATAAATAAATTATGACCATGTGTGATAGTAGATTGACCTAGCCGATTAAGCAAAATAATAGACCTAATGTCATTTGTATTATTTAGATTTAAAAGGTAGGGTAGAAGGTCATTGCGCAGTACGTAGTCATGCCCTCCTTGAAAACTTTCAAGGAAGAGACAGTTGTCTTTTGGATTAACACATCCCTTGAAAGGGCTATCATCAATAAGCAATGTATTCTTCTTATTGCAAATATCTTGGCACAGATTCCAAATCTTGAGTAAAGGTTAAACAGTAGGCTTATCTGGCCTATACACTTTTCGAAGATTATGGATATAACATTCTTCTTATCCCCATACCATAAAGAAATGATATTTCTTATGTGCATACTCTTCAAGAGTGTTTACATAGGCACAAACATTCTTGTGTAGCATGGTGGACCAAATACCAACATGAAAGTACTGGCAAATCTCATCCAAAAATTCAAAACACCCGGGGCGAATAACAATTGTGGTGCGACCAATATCAATTCGAATACAATTTGTTTGTGGATGCCTCTTCTCTTCCTTGTTGAGTAAAACTCCATTAAGATAAAGTATAAGTGCATGTTTCTTTATGGTGATTGCACGAGGAATATTTTCTGCATACGATACAGAAGAATGATAACACTTTAATGTGTTTACATACTTAACAATGTTAAAACAAGTGATCCTATATTATCAATGAGAGCTAATTACAACAAAACATCCACAAGTTTACTTTCGTTTAATGCTCCCATACTCATCTATGACAATGGCTCCTAGACTTGATTGCATTTCCCTATTGATTGGTGAAGATTGAAATACTAATCTATCTCCATCTCTCTCAAAAGAATACAAACTTCCTAGAGGCCTACTCTTTTGTGTATCGGAACGCAACACGTTGCTCTATTTCTTACGCACTTAACTTGTGATTGTTAGAAGCAGCTGTACCTCCAAAAATAACTCTCGCTAAGAAACATACTTTTTAACACACAAAATTGCTGAATAAATCATCTTAAATAACATCCTATTGAAAAAGATCTACCTTTAGTTTTCTTGGCACCCTCTGCCGCCGCCGCAGAGTCCTTGATTTCAACTATTCTCTCTTTATTCGTAGCATATGTAGCCTCGTCAATTTCTTCAACACCCTCTGCCACAGAGTCCTTGATTTCAACTATTCTCCCTTTATTCGTAGCATATGTAGCCTCATCAATTTGTTCGACAATCTCTTCTTGTCTCTCCTTGGTTGCAAAAGTCTCTTGAAGCTCTTCATTAACTTTATCTTTTATCTCACTAACCTCAACATTAACTTGCAAATCAGGAATGTCCTTAGTCTCTTTAGTCCTATCACTTGAAGGCCTTGAAGATGTTTGCAAAGCTGCATCATCGATGTGATCTACCTCCACCATGTTGTCTTCATTATTTCTAGCATTTGAATCATGAGAGTTGATCTCTCTAGTAGGGCTTTCATGATGATGTTCTAGTTGAGCAATGTTATCTTCGTCTTTCCCTTCTTTGTATATATCTGTATGATTAAAATAAAATGCTATTACTTTTAGGATTTAAATATTACACCAAGGCTAATACAATACTAGTCATTTTTATATCTACACATATACTTTGTATCCAAACTTAGATTCCTCAACATTGAGTGATGTACCATAATGAATTAGGAACCATATTACCTTCCAAGACTTTCACAGAAGGGTCAAACTTGAGTTTGAGCCTCACTTACAAGGGCAAAGTAAAGATTGCTCAACTTGAGATTGTGCCTTGTGTTGGAAGACAACCCCAAGGTTGGACATAAGTGGAGGTATGGCTCAAACTTAAGTTTGAGCCTCACCGCTACACTAGGATATGGAGTAAGTGTAATTTCTTAATAGTAAGTGTGCGTCATCATTTGTATTAGGCTCAAACTTAATTTTGAGCCTCATTGCTACACTAGGATATGGAGTAATTTCTTAATAGTAAGTATGCATCATCATTTGTACCAGACATTGAGTTGGCATGAAATAAAGGATAATTAGAATAGAAATATTCACTTTAATAGAAAAATGTTAAAAGTGAATCTAAAAAAGCCAATGTATTAATCAAAATACTATTAATTATTTCAACAAATCCACACTTTGAACAAGACCTATGTTAATATTAGTTGTTGATAAGCTCCTTTCAATGATCACCATTCGTTGTACATTCATAAGCACTATCAATGCACTTTTCTACCTTTCTTTGGTTGAGAGCTTGATGGGCTATGATCATGGAAAGCCTTGTTGACATCTATATCCCCAATATTCTCAACAGCCATAGCAACCCCAACATTTGAAGCTTCCATGGCTTTTGCAGTATCCAATATATCATCACCATTCCCACCATCATCATCATTTTCATGCCTTCCAATATCTTCAAAATTGTCTTCGGCATCCTCATTGAATAGAGCATCATTCCCTTGGTCCTCTTCATTCCTTTGCCTTGCATCTTCAAAGTCTATAGCATCCCCAACTTCTTTATCATCATCTGTGTCATTTTTGTTGTCAATATCATCACCTTCGTCTTCCTCCTCTGTGTACTTGGTGGGTCATCAATGTGAAGATTTTGAAGGTTCTCTTTTTCTGCATCATCTAGTGTTTGCTTTTTTGTGCCGCCACTTGCACCACACCACTCTTGCAAGGACGGGTGACCGTCTAAAAGAGCAGAGCACTTTGATTCTAATGCCATCGCTTCCAAATCATCTTTGCATAAAGCAATACATCATCTCTTCTTTAGCAAGCTCTCCTCTAGCACAACTCCACCACAATATTTCTCTATAACATAGCTGTGTTCAGGACAAAACCCTGTGAGTGATGAGACCGTCAATAAAGCCTTTGTCGATGAATTCTCTATTTTGGCCACTAGAGCCTGAGATGAATACATTTTTTGTGAGAACCTTATCAATGGCCTCAAACTTGTCAACCTTGCTGATGAAAAGAATAACGGTTGTAATCTCAACTGTTCCAGATGTCTAGGCATCATCTTTTTTGTGTGTGGATCACGCCAAATTCATAGTGCACCTTTGTACTCGCTAGAAATCCCTTTGATAAGCATTCCAATGGTGATGAAATCAACAGAACACACAAGAATATATTCATATTGTGAGTTTAGTGTGTTCAAAGCAAGTGCCAACTTGGAGAAAAATTCTGAGGAGAGCTGCTCCTTTGTACCATGTAGGTCCATGATTTCTAGTTGAAATGGTACATGCTCTTACTACAGAAGGCTATAATCTTTGTCATATCAAAACCCACCCCCCTAATTGTCCAAGGAATAGACTCTTGTTGAGATACAATACCCATAGATGCTCTATATAGGCGATTCAGTAAAGTTACTACACTTTTTGGAAGTGAAGGATTTTTTTGAACGATTGAGAGCGTTCCTAACAAAGGATTGAGAGCGTCCCTAACAAAGGACTAGCTGTAGCTCCTCAATTGATTATACTCATACTCCCCTACCTTATATGTCTCACACACCTGTTCCCAAGTCATCTTTTCCCTTGTCAGATCAAAATAGAAGGCGGTTATTGCATCTTTGAGCACTCGATCTCTTTTTAGCTTCCAAGCCATCTCCTCCATATCCATTCTTTGATGGGTTTGCTTTCCCTTCTTAAGCAATATTCTCTTGTCAAGAAGTGCTGTTTGAATGTCCAAAACTTCACTCTTTTGAAGGCCTAAAATGCACCTAAACAACGTTGGGCCTAGCGTGGCTGTTCCTGGTGCCTGCTGAATTTGCCCAATCTTCAAAGTTGGAAGTTTGGGATTTTGATCAAGACCTTTAGTTTGAGTTTCGCCCTTTGTATTTGGTAGCAAGCCTTTTGCATATAGTCTCATGATCTTAACCCAATTCTGCCATACATCATTATCACATAGAAGCAAGTGTGATTCATTTTTGACAAAATTCTTATGTAGTGTGCTTCGTGGTCTCCACAAAGGCCTGCAAAGTTGCAAAGTAAGAAGTTAGCCCCCTTACTATAGATATCACAAAATATTAGGAGGAATCATGCATCTATGGATTTTCAATCATTTGGAGCTTATGCTCAAACTTGAGTTTGAGCCTCACTTGCTAGTGCTAAACTAGTATATAATGGTGATGCTCGATCTTAGGTTTGAGTGTCACCTCCGTATGCAAATATAGCACTTGCAAGTGAGGCTCCAACTTAAGTTTGAGCCACAATTAGATATGCAAGTGCTACACCATCACAGAGAGGTGAGGCTTGAAGTTCAATTTCAAACCAAACTATTAAGTTTATGCAGTTTGAGAAGAAGCCTCACATGCATCTTTCTTATGCTACTGCTACACTTGAAACTATAGATCTGTAAAAGATATCATGAAAAGTAAAGAAGAAGTAATGTATGTCTATGATTTACCAAGATATAGCAAAGAATCAAAAGAGTACCTTCCAAGACTTGTCCATCTTGGGTTAATTGACACCAGGCAAAGGTTTACTAGGACAACCGTTTGCATGCCATTGTGCTCGAGCTTGTAGAAGTTGATCGAGGAATGGCTCCTTTTGCATTGACTTTGCAACAGATAAATTTGCATCCTTGGAAATGTCACGAGAAATCTTGGACGGGCAATTTATAATTATCTTTGATCTCCTGAACCTAAATTGCTGACGCAGTTGAGGGGTCACTTTAGCCATATTTAGAGCCTACAAGCTTTTTGCAGCACTAATGGAGTGTTGACCAGAGATAATCCAATATTCAACTTTATGAATATCTTCTTTTGCGAGTTTATCAAGGGGTTGTTTCGTAGCACGATTACAGGGCATTAAAATTGCAAGTATCTCCTCTTGCTTTGGGTCCTCAATAAAGTCTTAGGTCAAAATACGAACCCAATCCTTATTTAACCTTCTATACACATAGTTTGAAGGAGTAGGATAACATTTCATCACATCAATGCTGAAGACCTCAGTTAGACCAAAGGGATAATATCCCTTCTTTATTTCTAATGAGATCATTACTTTGCTGCCCTTGTTTGCAGTCTCAACCTTCATTAGCTCATCATCGGACGCATCTATCTCATTTGAACCACTTGCTAGTTTTGTCCTTTGCCTCTTTGAAGAGATTTCTTGAACCTTTGTAGAGTGCTTTGCCTTTCTCTTCTTTGCAAGTGCTTGCTCCTCTTCTTGCACCTGAGAGCCTGCCATGTCTTCAGCTGCTATTGTGCTTACATCAAGGACTTTTGTTTTGTCACTCTCCTTTTTATGTTTTGAAGAAGTTGCACCAGCATTTCTAGATGCTTCAAGTGCACTCTTCACTATGGCCCTGCCTTTTTTCTCCACAATTTTCCTAACTTGAGTGGTTTTTGTCTCCTTTTAAGGTATGGACTTTTTTCGTGAATCCAAAGCCTTCTTTGCATGCCTCACCACTTTCACCAGGTCCGTCCTCCACATTATCCACCCCTGAGTCTTCTTCATTGGAAAAGTCAATGATCTTCAATCCTAGCTTTACAATAGAATTTTCCTTTCTTAGTTTACTGCCAGTCATGTCTGCTGGGTGAAAAGTGTCCAATGATAAGCAAAACTTATTTGCTTTTGTAGTTTCTCCTTCTGGCAATACATTGCATGTGAAGCATGGGTTTGCTCTTGCATCCACATTATCCTTAGCGCCACCACAATCCCCATATCTCCATATGATGTATCACCTTGAGACAGAAACAAATGGAGGACTCCTTTGAAGTTTGCACTAGCATCGTAGCTATCCACAAACCATTCTACTCCTTCTTTGTTACTCAATTCAAAGGTTTTATCCACCTTAATTCTAGGAGTGACACTTTTAGCTTGAGTTGTTGTTTTGAGAGCATCCAGAGTAAAGATTGGTGCACCATGTGGTTGCGAGGTAGCAGGCACTCTGCTAGCTTCCATTCCTGTGAAGCACAAAAAAAGTTTCAAAACCTTAGAAAAAAATGGATTTAAATGCTACAAATCAAAACCTATCAAACTTAAGAAACTTAATGCATGCTACAATTATTGATGCTTCACTTAGTTTTCTTGAATAGCGGGGGCCTCACTTGCATTTAGTTAATCCATATAGAAGCTCAACTTAAGCTGGAGCCTAGATCCAAGTTGTGCACTCATATGCTAGGGATACGCTAGCATAGAGAGGCAAGGCTCAAACTCAAGTTTGAGCCTTAAGGCAAAGTTCCATGTATGGGAGGCTTGAACTTAAGCTGGAGACTAGATCCAAGTTGTGCACTCATATGCTAGGGATACACTAGTATATTGGAGCCTTAAGGCCAAGTTCCATATAGGGGAAACCCGAACTTAAGCTAGAGCCTAGATCCAAGTGCACTCATATGACAGGGGTACACGAGCATATAGAGACAAGGCTCAAGCTCAAGTTCGAGCCTTAAGGCCAAGTTTTATGTAGGAGAGGCTCGAACTTAAGCTAGAGCCTAGATCCAAGTTATGCACTCATATGATGCTAGGGATACGCTAGCATAGATAGGCAAGGCTCGAACTCAAGTTGGAGCCTTAAGGCCAAGTTCCATGTAAAGTTAAGCATGGAGAATGAGCCTTAACACATAAGTTGCATGTAAGGGAGATTCGATCTTAAGGTGGGGTCTATATCCAAGTTGTGCACTTAGATGCTAGGGGTGCACTAGCATGGAGAGCAAAGGCTCAAACTCAAGTTTGAGCCTTGAGGCCGGAGTACACTAGCATGGAGAACAAAGGCTCAATCTGAAGTTCGAGCCTTAAGGTCGGTGTACACTAGCATCGAGAGCAAAGGCTCCAACTCAAGTTCGAGCCTTAAGGCCGGTGTACACTAGCATGGAGAACAAAGGCTCAATCTGAAGGTCGAGCCTTAACACCGAGGTGTATTAGCATGGAGAGAAAAGGCTCAAATTCAAGTTCGAGCCTTAAGGCCAGGGTACACTAGCATGGAGAACGAATGCTCAATCTGAAGATCGAGCCTTAGTGCACTAGCATGGAGAAGGCTCGATCTGAAGTTCGAGCCTTAACATACTCAAGCTTAAGTCATTATCATCATTCCAGTTACGAACATCCTCATTGTGGTTTTGCTCAGCTTATCACTTTTCAACCAAAATTCAAGAATCATCATTTTTTCAATCAGAATCCAATTCAACTCATCAGTTCTCAACCAGAATTTTAAAATCATATCAACCACATTCGAATTCATCATCTGGATAGCAATCATCATTTTTTCAATCAGAATCCAATTCAACTCATAAGTTGTCAACCAGAATTTTAAAATCATATCAACCACATTCGAATTCATCATCTGGATAGCATTTTTGCTTATAATTTCAAGGTCTTAGATTTACTCGTATATACAGCCAGTAAAGAGCTGAAGATATACCCTCGGTATATACGGGTAGTCATCACGGTCCTTGGAATTATAAGTTAAATACCATCATGTCTAAGCCTCAAGAAAGTCAGGGATTCTATGCAATTGCGGTACTTCCATCTGAAGACCCAATTACTAAATTATGAATTTCAATCTGAATATCAATTTGTATGAATTTCATCACATATTTTTAACTTTTTACTATTACTTCATAAATTTTTGATATTTTTGGCTTCTCAGTTGATTCACTTTAGCCAATTCGCTCTGATACCAACTGAAAGATCCCTGTCCCCACCGCGCAATGAATTGAGGGGTGCTAGCAGAAGTAGCACTTCTTGCACGGGGCAGGGTCCCTCTCACTCGGGGCCTCGTGCACGTATATCCGTACAAGAGACTAATCCCTTAGTTCTTCCAAAATCAAACTCAAAAAACATCCCTCGCTCGAAAAACACGGGCGATTCTTCCATTGATATTTTTACTCTAACGTAGTCAAGAGCCTTAACTAACTGAACTGAAGTGAACTGACCGAACCCGTGAGTCCCATAGTCAGATCAAGGAAAAGATTGCACTTGGATCATAGAGACCAACACTTTTTTCCTCATTGTTGAGAGGCACAGCCGTTGATTCTTTTCCATAGAACAATTTTTATCTGGGATTTACTTCATCTAACGTACCATAACAGAATTGAGTCTCATTTTAGGTATCCATTAGTCCAGCCTACAGTCCCATGGGTTAGCCAACCGCCCAACCACTATAGTGATGGAATCCATTTAAGAATTTGGTTAGGTTTTGTCCCGAGTACCAGGGAAAAGAGTTCCCAGGCCCCCTAGCCGGATATTCATACAAATTTAAAACTAGTCACACCACTTACACACCCAATATGAAATTGCCTTTTTCACAGATTCAGCTCTCTTTAAAATAATCATTTAACAAAACTATACTATCATTGATCATAATCTTCTAAAATATCGGGTTGAATCCTAATTTTTAATTTTTCCTTCATCGGTGTACTTATGGCATCATTGGCAACCAGAACGCTCACCACCTGTCCACTCAAGGGCCTTTTCAATAGTTCCTAGCTCATAGTACCCGGCAATATATTCATTTATAAAAATCAAAATGGAATCTCTGTTGAAGATCAGCAAGATCAACCAACAGATCCATATAAAAGAGCCATGGACTCATCCGTTGAGGACCATCAAGGTCAATCAACCAAATCCATGCCCGAATTCAGAAAACAACTCTTACTGCTTGTTCCAATATCTTCCACGACGTACGTGTGGGTATCTTCGGAGACCTAGAGCCCGAGCACCGTATGGTCATCAGCACCCTCTAGGATCCAACGGAGGTCACCTAGCGCTTCACTCACAGGCCGCTTCCTTGGTCCCTCATCCACCGTATCGGAAGCTCATCATTTACACATCAAACCGAGGCTGGTCAAGACCTCGGTCAAGACCTTGCTACACGAGACGTCCTCCGTTGACTCCCTGTTAGCTGTTGTAACTTTATCAGATAGGTCTCCACCACGACCTCATTCACAAGACAGTCAAAATGCTTCCCCAACATTTTTGACATAAAATAGTCATTTAAAAACAGGCCATAAATACAGTTTCTATAATAACGAACTCTCGTCTTTCCACATTGTTCCACATCAATCCTCATTTATTTCATATGTATTCCCATTCTCATGACATCATTTTCCATCTCATCACATCTTTTCTCATTTATCCACATCTGATCTCATCACTCGTATCTATAATAACGAACTCTCGTCTTTCCACATTGTTCCACATCAATCCTCATTTTTTTCATATGTATTCCCATTCTCATGACATCATTTTCCATCTCATCACATCTTTTCTCATTTATCCACATCAGATCTCATCACTCGTATCTATCCATATCCACATCTCATCTCATCATATCCACATCTATCCACATCTCATCTCATCATATCCACATCTATCCATATCCACATCTCATCACTCGTATCTATCCATATCCACATCTCATCTCACCATATTCATTCACATCACATATCACATCTATCGCAATTTACATCACATCTCATTCACTCACATCCCGATTCACATGACATCACATCCATTCATTCACATCTCGATTCACATCACATGACATCTATTCATGTCCATCACATTCATTTACATCCATCACATCACATTCATTCATATCCACCACATTCATTCTCATAACCATCCCATCACATACATTCTCATAACCATCCCATCACATACATTCTATCCACATTATATCACATCACTTCTATCCACATCATATCACATCACTTCTGTCCACATCATATCTCATTCATACACATCTCATCTCATTCATCCTCATCCATCCAATCATTCACATATACGATTACTCACATCTATCCATACATTCATATCTATCACTTCACATCCACATATATTCATGTCACATCGCATCTCTTTTCATCACATCACATACACATCCACATCCATTCTTTCTCATACTCATCCACATCCATTTTTCACATACACATTCACATCCATTCTTCACATACACATCCATTCTTCACATACACATCCATATCCAATCTTCACATACACATTCACATCCATTCTTCACATACACATCCATATCCATTCTTCACATACACATTCACATCCATTCACATCCCATATCATTCATTTACATCCCGATTCCCATGACATAACATCTCATTCACTCACATCCCGTTTCATATCACATTACATCTCATCCATTCATTCATTCATATCTATCTGATTCACATCACATTACATCTCATCCATTCATTCACATCTATTTTATTCACATCGCATCTCATCACATCTATTCACATTACATATCATCACATCTCATTTCTATGCAAGTTTTTAGTTTGATTTTCTTTCGAATACAAGGAGTATTTCTTGAATCAGTATCCCCAATTTCTTGATTGGAATTCTGAATCTCATACTAGAATTCCTCGAATTCTGAAACCTTGATCCACAAATCAATTTGAAGGGTCTTAAACTTAGTTTCAAATTTGGCAGAGTTTTGAGTGTATTTTATTAAACTGGTCCCACCTTCTTTCCTCAAAACTGACAAAAGAGTTTGGTCTTGACCATAGTCTGATTCAAGGTTCGAGTCAGATAAGATTTTTCCAGATCTATCTTTCTCGAAAAGGTTCGATAATTTAGTTACTATTTTACTGAATTTCTTTCTTTGAATATTTACTTAACTGATTTCTAAATTAGTTATGAATTCCAATGAGGAATAGATTAATCATTTATGTGAATATTTTGATCTCGATAGATTTTCTAAATTCTCTTTTTATAAAACCATAGAAATTTCTCTCTTAGAGTATTTAATTATTCATTTATCAAATACTCATAGAATTTAAACATAAAATTTAAGAGAATTATAATCTTGATATAAAAATTCTTTATGCATCTATTTATGCATAAAAATCAACTTCAATGAGAATAACACTTTTATTAAAAAAAACTTTAATGCATAAAATCAAATTTTATAGGAATAACACTTTTAAAATAAAAAGAATTTCTTTATGCATCTGTTTATGCATAAAAATCAATTTTTGTAAGAATAACGCTTTTATAAAAAAATTTCTTTATGCATCTTTCTATGCATAAAAATCAATTTTAATAAGAATAACACTTTTGTAAATTAAAAAAAATCCTTTATGCATCTTTCTATGCATAAAAATCAAATTTAATGAGAAAAATACTATTTTATTAAAAAATTCCTTTATGCATCTTTCTATGCATAAAAATCAAATTTAATGAGAATAACACTTTTGTAATAATAAAAATTTCCTTTATGAATCTTTCTATGCATAAAAATCAAATTTCATGAGAATAACATTTTTGTAATAAAAAAATTCATTTCTGCATCTTTCTATGCATAGAAATCAATTTTAAAAAAAATAACACTTTTGTAATAAAAAACAAACTCCTTTATGCATTATTCTATGCATAGAAATCAATTTTAAAAAGAATAACACTTTTGTAATAAAAAACAAACTCCTTTATGCATTATTCTATGCATAGAAATAAAATTTAATAAGAATAACACTTTTGTCTATGCATAGAAATCAATTTTAAAAAGAATAACACTTTTGTAATAAAAAACAAACTCCTTTATGCATTATTCTATGCATAGAAATCAAATTTAATAAGAAAAAATAAAATTTAATGAGAATAACACTTTTGTGATAAAGAAAATCCTTTATGCATCTTTCTATATATAAAAATTAGTTTTAATAAGAATAACACTTTTGTAATTTAAAAAAATTCCTTTATGCATCTTTCTATGCATAAAAATCAAATTTAATAAGAATAACAGTTTTGTAATTTAAAAAAATTCCTTTATGCATCTTTCTATGAATAAAAATCAAATTTAATGAGAATAACACTTTTGTAATAAAAATTTTCTTTATGCATCTTTCTATGCATAAAAATCAAATTTAATAAGAATAACACTTTTGTAATTTAAAAAAATTATCTTTATGCATCTTTCTATGCATAAAAATCAAATTTAATGGGAATAACACTTTTGTAATTAAAAATTTTCTTTTATGCATCTTTGTATGCATAAAAATCAAACTTAATGAGAATAACACTTTTGTAATTAAAAAAATTTCCTTTATGCATCTTTCTATGCATAAAAATCAAATTTAATGAGAATAATATTTTTGTAATAAAAAATTTCCTTTATGAATCTTTCTATGCATAAAAATCAAATTTAATGAGAATAACACTTTTGTAATAAAAAAATTTCCTTTATGCATCTTTCTATGCATAGAAATCAATTTTAATAAATAATATCAGTGATATCCATGCATATTCATAGGTGAATATGTACATGGAGTATTTAGAATATTTCTTTTAGATGAAAAAATGGTGGGAATTACTCTTTTGGAATAACATAAAAATAAATTTTCTTTTCCATAAAATTTTGAAAAATTTTACCATAACCTCCTGTGTATGGTTGACCATTTCTCATTTTTATTATTCTTTATTTAACTTTAATTAACCCAAATTAGATTTATAGAACTCTAATCTACATAATTTGCTAAATTCAAGAGAGTAAACAATAAGAAGAGCTTAATTAATCCTTTAGTTAATCTTTCTAGAATTAAGAAAGGTTGGAATGTAAAGAGGAGAAGGGGGTGGCCTTTTTATCAAAGGCATAGCATTAGAATTCAATTCAACATCTGCAAAACATAAAGATTAAGAAAACCATAGATTCTTCATTAAGAAAATTAGCTTACATGGAGCTTGTAAGCTCTCCTTTGGCTTGAGGGATTGAGGGTTCTACTCTTATTTGAAGCAAGAATGGCCACCAATTCACTTTGGAGAGGATTAGGCCAAAAACAATTAAATTATTAAAAAATTCAATGTATACCATTAAGCTTTTACAAAGGGGGAGGCTTATATTTTTAGGAAAAAGTGAGCCTCTAACCAAGCAAACTAGTTCTAGAATTTTTGAGATCTGTTTGGTCATATTTTGACCATTTTTGGGTCAATTTAGCTTACTTTTTGGATCTAGTTTTGAAATAGGAGAGAGGAGAGATGAAAATATCTCATTTTATTGATTAAAAATTGGGGGTAATGATGAGAAAAATGTGCCTACTTCATGAGGGGAGATCCCCACACTGAGGTGTCAAAATTTAATTTTTTAATTATTTTCTTTGGTCCTTAGTCCACTCTTCATCTTATGTGAGCATTTACTCATTTTTCGGGGGTTTTTCTTATATTCTTCAATTTATCTCCTCCCTACATTTGGATTAATCTTGTTGGTCCATAGGAACCCTAATTGGACCATAATCTAAATTTTTTTGAAAATCTGGACCCTTAGGCTAAGGTCCTTTCTACCTATTTACAATTAATTCCAATTGCACATTGGAAAGTTATTTTTGAATCTAGTTTTGAAATAGGAGAGAGGATAGATGAAATATCTCATTTTATTGATTTAAAAGTGGGGGTAATGATGAGAAAAAGGCGCCTCCTTCATGAGGGAAGATCCCCACTCTGAGGTGTCAAAATTCAGTTTTTTTATTATTTTCTTTAGTCCTTAGTCCACTCTTAATCTTATGTGAGCATTTACTCATTTTTGGGGGGTTTTTCTTTTATTCTTCAATTTATCTCCTCCTTCAACAAAGTTTTGATAAACTCAAGGTGGCTCTCACAACCACATCCATCCAACGGCCAAATTTTGATGCATATTTTGAAGTAATCAATGATGCTAGTGGATTGGCTATTGGTGAAATACTCTCACAAAAGAAGGGAACCCAATGGCTTACAATTCAAGGAAACTCAAAGATTATGAGAGAAACTATGCTACTCATGATCTATAATGTAATGATGGGAAAATGAAGAGAGAAATATTGCACTCGTAATGGAGTACCACATGCACTAAAGGGAGTACCACCATAGCCATAGAAGCATGGAGCTTCAAGAAGTATTATTTCATTAGTCAGAAGTGTGTTATGGTCTTAGCTATAATATTCACTTATATACTTGCCCATCCTTTCACACTCATTAATGTTGGGCCTCATACTTGACCGGCCATAACCATGCCCATGAACCTCTCCTTATGTACAAACTCAAACCCCTTTCATTAGAAACCATCCCCACCCAAAGGTTTCATCCTCGAAACCATGTATGGAGTAATGTACGGGCTGTATAAATCCTTCTTGACTTCCCTCATGAATGTTTAAGTACATTTGTTGTAATTGCAAAAATTCCTTACACAAGAAAACTCCACATAGAGTTGTCCACTTATTTGATGTACATATGGACTGCCCTCTATAATATCTATAAGCCAATGGAGTCTTGTTGAGCTTGATTGATGAGTAGTAAAGTATACCAACAATGACCATGGCTGTCTATACAATAAATTTATAGCAATGGCATCCTTCATATCATCATACAAATCCATGCAAATAGTTGTCCAAAAAACACCGAACAGCTATGCACTTCATCCACTTTGATTTATTGCTTGTAGAAGCTCCGGATGGTCTTTTATGAAGCCTTTGGACTACCGAAAAGATTCTTCATTAGGTAAGCCTCTCCACTTCACAAGGTACTCAATAATAGACCTATTACGAAGGTGTCTTTCCCTCATTCCAATCACCTTCTCCGCCACATATTGAATCATTACCTCCATTGGAGGCAATTCATAAATTACTTCCGATTGAGGGCCCACATACTTCTTCAAATGTGACACATGAAACATATTGTGGATCCTTGTGGTATAAGGTAAGAACATTTGATATGCTACTTCACCAATCCTTCTCAACACCTTGTAGAGTCCATAAAAGCAATGAGCAAGCTTTGTATTGACGTCTCCCTTCAAAGAAGCATACCTTGACTTAGGGATTCTTAAGAATACATAATCCCCTTCCTTTAACTCTACATGCCTCCTTGATTCATCGGCATATTACTTCATTTGGTTTTGTGCCTAAGCCATGCTATCCTTGCACCTTTGCATTATTGCACATATCTTCTCAATCTCCTCTTTGGCTTGAGGATTCACCTTTTCCTCATTGAATGCAATGGAAGGTACATGCACCATATACCCATACATGGCTTCAAATGGAGACATACCAATACTCATGTGATAGGTATTGTTATGGAAAAATTTAGCTAAGTGCAGCCATCTGTCCCATGAAGATTGGGTGCCATGACAATAGTGTCTCAAATAGACTTCAAGCCACTTGTTCACCCTCTGAGTTAGGCCATCCGTTTGCGGAGGATAGGTTGTATTTGGAGTGAGTGTAGTCCCCATGGAATCAAAGACACTCTTCCAAAAATGGTTCATGAACTTGACATCCCTATCACTCACCACTTGCTTTGGCTTTCCATGCAATCTAAACACATGCTCCATAAATTGTTGAGCCACCATAGAAGCTATATATTGCACCTTTATGGGTATGAAATGAGCTGCCTTTGTTAGCCTATCCACCACCACATAGATGCTATTTCACCCTTGCTTAGTAGTGGGCATCCCAATGATGAAATCCATAGCTATGTGGGTCCACTTTCCTTTCGGAATAGGAAATGGTTGAAACAATCCACCCGACAATTGATTTGGATCCTTGCGTTAGCAAGACAAACAGTTTTGCACATAGTCATGCGCGTCCTTCCAAAAGAAACTATTCCATATCTTATCATAAGTCTTGAACACTCCCAAAAAACCCACCATTGGTGAAGAGTGCATCTCTTGTAGGATTTTCATCTTGAAGGATGAGTGAGGAACAAAAAAGACTTTTCCTTTATACCAAAGCAATCCATTGCACACCTCAAAATGTGGATATTCATCACATAACCCTTGCCGTAATTTCTAAAACATTGGACCAGCCATGTCATCCACCAAATACTCCTCTTGTATCTCATGAATCCAATCATAATGCACATCCAAAATAGCAATTTTAGTGCAGGCTCACATCCTAGAAAGTGCATCTTCCACAACATTATCCTTTCCCATAGTGTAAGAGATCTTGAAATCATAATTTTGCAAGGCAGCAAGCCATCTCTTTTTCTTGGGAGAAAGGTTTTGTTGGGTGAGGAAAAATTGGAGTACTCGATGATCAGTCCTTACTTTGAAATGCCCACCATACAAATAGTGATGCCACTTCTTTATGGCATGCAAAATGGTCAAAATTTCTTGATCAAAAGCCTATAAGGAGGCTTATTGACTGGTTTTGTATCCTTCTCATCAAGCTCTATGGAATGATCCACTTCTCTAGTAGGTGGCAAGCATTTGAGTGCTTCAAACACATCTTTGTATTCTTGCAACAAGGAATCCATCTCTTTAGCATGTATTTGCAGCCGATTGTCCTCTTCTTGACAAGTGAGTTGTAGCATGTAAACAACGCATAAAATCTCAATTTCTCTCTTCATTTTCTTCATGGACACCAAGGTTAAAGCATGGTTGCAAATTCCATCCAAGAATAGCTCTTTGCCCTCATGCATAAACCACATTTTCATGTGGCACTTCAAATCCATTGACAATCTACCCAAAGTGTGCAACCAATCACATCCAAGCACCACATCAATGGGGCCCATATCTAGCACAACCAAACAAGGATCATAGGCATATTTGGAAGACAAAGAAATCATTGTTGCAATCCAACTCTTGCTTAGCTCATGCTGTCCATTTGCAACCTCCACTTTAGAGGCTTCATCATCTCTATTGGGAATAGTTTCAAAGAATTTATTGGTTTGGAGTTCACAAAACTATGTGTTCTCCCCAAATCAACAAGTATATGAATGGATCTTCCCCCAACCTTTCCCATAAGTCTCAAAGTGTTGGAACCTTTGCAACCCGCTTTAGCTTCTTGTGAAATGGCATAAAGAAAGATTGTATTTTTTTTTTTGTTTCAACTTCTACCCAATTCTCTCCACCCAAATCAAAAGGAAACTCTTGAGAAGGGTCAAGAGTAGGCTCTTCTATCACCTCACTTGCATAATCTTGAAATTCAGCCTCATCCACATAATCCAATGGTACCTCTTCATCTTCAACCACCTCAAAGATCATGTTAGTTGTCACCTTCTTTGCCTTGCAATCCTTTTTATGCTCAGGACTCCATTTCTCATTGCAAAGGAAGCAAACCCCTTTCTTCCTCTTGTCCTGTGACAATTGCTTAATCACTTTGCCTTGAAGGGAAGAAGATTTGGCATCACTCTTGAGAGGCAGTTTAGCATTAAAACCACTCCATTTAAAATTACTTAGTTGTCCATACACACTAGAATATAGTTGTATGGGAGTAGAAGTTGGAGTGAAGCTTGCATGAGTTACATATGGTGTTGAACAGGTAGAAGTTGACCATTTTACTGCATTTGGGCTAAAAGTAGATGGGTTAGTTGCTCCTGCATCTCATCTATTTGCAACATTCCCCTTATACTTAGATTAAAATACCTCCACATAATACATGGCATCTTGCAAAGTTTGAGGTCTTTGAGTCTTCACATCAGCTCCAAGTGAGGACTGCAATCCAAGTATGTACTTCACCATTTTGTTGTATTCGTTCATTCCTCCAACAAACATGGAAAGCTTCCTAAATTGGTTGATATATTCCTTGACGGAACTTCCCTTTTTCTCCAAGTCATACCATTATCCCACCAATTGAGCCTGTTTTAATGGAGAAGTGAAGTTTGGAAACATGGCATCTTTGAATGCTTCCCAAGTCTCAAAATGCAAGCCTTCATGTTGAGTAAACCGTCACCATGTATGGGCATAATCTTCCAAATGCAACACAACAAATTATACTTTGTCTTCTTCATCATGGGGATACAATGCAAAGTACATCTGCATCTTGCGAGTCCATTCTTCTAATTCCTTGGTGGTTGTGTTCACCCCTTTTGAACTTGGGAAGTGTAATCTTGTCTTTCACATCTTTGGGTCTTGGTGATTCCAAAGTAGAGAAACCAAGGGTATTCTGTGGTATATCCCATCTCCCACTAACATTGTAAACATCTCTTAAAGAGCCTTCCATGGGATCCAAAACTATGGGCTTCATCCCCAACCTAGAACCCAGAACATGTCCACTTTGATGGTCTCTTGAAGGCATATTGGAATTTTTCCTTGCATACCACCAAGATTCCCATGTGGATTCGATGCATGATCAAACCTGTCCACACCTCTTTGTACACCTAAAATCTGGTCTTCAAGAGTTGCAAACCTTTCATCCAACTTACCCTGCCTCTGAATCTGCCTCTTCCACCTGTGTGTTGTTGTTGTTGTTGTTGTGTATTTTGGGACTGTTGTTGTTGTTGCTGCTGGCCATAATTCTGATTACCTATACGGCCACCTCCTTGACCACGTCCACGGCCTCCTCTACCTCGTCCTCGTCCTGAACTCGTGTAGAAGGCCTGTTGCTCTGAACTGTTTTTGTTTCGTGAAGACTGTTGGTCTTCACCCAAGCTCTTCTCTTCGATAATTAGTATAGACACCAAATCTGTAAAGTTGGGAATGTTTTCCCGAGTCTGAATAGACGTCTTGAACGCCTTGTATTGTGGCCCGAGACCACTTCCACCTTGTCATCATCATCTACTGACACACCAATAGATGCAAGGGATTCCACAATACCCTTTATCTTCAGCGCATAGTCATTCACAGACATGCTCTTTTTCTCTACGGTATGAAGTTCATTCTTCAACTGTATCTTACGTGCCTTGGTATTTGTTTCATAGAGCTTTACCAAGGTGTCCCACGCCTCCTTGGGGGACTTGGCATCCTGAATGTGCCCAATCATGGTGTCCTGTATACTAATGGAAAGCCAATACATAACTTTCCTGGCTCCTTGGTTCCAGTCTTTAAACTCTTTCACATCTGCAGCAGTCGGATTTATGTCTGGTATCTCTGGTGCCTCTTCATGCTCACCTTCTATGTAGTCCCAATAGCCTTTTCCCATCAGGAAATTAGTCAACTTGAACCTCCAAGCATGGAAGTTATTCTTATCAAGCTTCTCAGCCACAATCTGAGTTATCCCATCATTTGACATCTTGCCAAACACACAATTTTACCAGAAACTGCACTCTGGTTTTTTTGCACTGTATTTTCTGCACAGCGGTACTGTAGTACTCTCAAATGTTACAACCAGTGACTTCAATGTGCATACATACACCCAATGGCAACTGTAGACCTCTTTGCAGCACCCACAGTGTCTGCACAGTCAATCTGTCTTCCTGCAGTTCTTAAAACAGAGTTCTGCAGAGAATCGATGCAGTTCTTAAAACAGAGTTCTGCAGAGAATCGATGACTTACCCGCAGTGCTCGAAATCGCCTGCTTTCTGAAAAATGGAGGTCCAGACGCGCCCGAAACGCGTTTCGGCCCAGAAAACTTGTCCGATAAGACGTAATAGTTGCCCTATAGCTTTACTCCCGCGAAGAAAGCTCCTCAATCAGAGATCGTTGCTGGTGCCTCCCGTAGAGCTCCCGACAAGGGTGTAGTCACCAACACAAATAGGGAAGAGTAGTTGCAGCTCTTACCCTTGTACCGCTTCCTGTGGTTCTCTTGCTTGCAGCTCAGCCCTTAGCACGAACCAGGCTCTGATACCATGAAAAGATGCAGGGGGGAAGAGAGCTTGAGCTCTTGCAAGCACACACACACACTCACAAAACCCTAATAGAGAACACACAAGGTGAGAGGCTGAAATCTTCTTCTTCTTCACTCAACACTCAACACACCATATACAAGAATAAGAGTACACACAATATGAAAGGTACTCAACCAAATACATACACGGGTTCTCTATAGTGTGAACCCGACTAAATGAGCTGGCGCTATAACTATGCCAGTCTCTAGAATGGCTGTCACACAGCCTGTCATCCCACTGGCCGCATATCACCCAAGATCTCACCAACCATGCCAGTGGTGTAAGTGTGGGGCCTATCCCCCAGGCGGGTCATCAATGGCCACCGCCTCACTAGACGAGCTCGATATCTCAACACGGGGCAGGGTCCTACACTCGGGGCCTCGCCCATGGATATCCGGACAGGTGACTAATTCCTCGGTTCTTCCAAAACCGAACTTAGAAAAACTTCCCTTGCCCGGAAAGAACAGGCGATTCCTCCAGGATAAAATTTTACTCTAACGTAATCACGGTCATTACTGACCAAACTGATCCAACCGAACCTGAAGTCACTTGGTCAGATCAAGGAAGAAACTTGCACTTGGATCATAGAGATCAACGCTTTTTTCCCCATCGAGAGGCACATCCGTTGATTCCTTTTTCCATAGAACAATTACTATCCGTCGGTTACTTCATCTAGCGTGCTACAATAGAAATTGAGTCTCATTTTACGGATCCATCAGTCCAGCATAACCCCATCCAATCCCATGGGTTAGCCGACCGCCCAACCACTGTAGTAATGGGATCCAATTAGGAATTTGGTTAGGTTTTGTCCCGGGTACCAGGGAAAAGAGTTGCCAAGCCCCCTAGCCGGATGTTCATGCAAACATAAAACTAGTCACACCACTTACACACCCAATATAAAATTGCCTTTTTTCTCAGCATCAGCTATCTTTAAAATAATCCTTTAATGAAACCATTGTATCACTAATCACAATCCTCCAAAATATCCGGTTGAATCTTAATTTCCAATCATTCCTTCATCGGAGTATCTATGGCATCATTGGCAACCAAAACACTCACCACCTGTCCACTTAGGGGCCTTTTCAATAGTTCCTAGCTCATAGTACCTGGCAACATAATCACTTATAAAAATCAAGATGGAATCTCCGTTGAAGATCAGCAAGATCAACCAACAGATCCATATAAAAGAGCCATGGACTCATCCGTTGAGGACTAGCAAGGTCAATCAACCAGATCCACAAAGGTTTCAGAAAACAACTCTTACTCCTTGATTCAATATCTTACACGGCGCACGTGTGGGTATCTTCCACGACCCAGAGCCCGAGCACCGTATGGTCAGCACCCTCTAGGATCCTTCACAGGTCACCTAGCGCTTCACTCATAGGCCACTTCCCTGGTCCCGCATCCACCGTACCGAAAGCTCACCATTTAAATCGAACTGAGGCTGGTCAAGACCTTGGTCGACCATGCTATGCGAGACGTCCTCCGTTGACTCTCCGTCAGCTGTTGCAACTTTATCAGTTAGGTCTCCACGACCTTAATCACAAGATGGTCAAAATGCTTCCCCAGCATTCTTGACATAAAACAATCATTTACAAACAGGTCACAAATACAGTTTCTATAATGAACTCTCGTCTTTCCACAGTATCCCTCATCAGTCCACATTACTTATTCCACATTCCATTTATATGTGTACTCATTCTCATCCAATCACATCATTTTTCATCTCATCACGTCAGATTCATTCACATCACATATCATTTATTCATGTCCCAATTCACATGTCATCACATCTCATCCATTCACTCATATTGACGTCTCATCATTTCACATACACATTCGCATTCATCATTCCACATACACATCCGCATCCATACATCCAATTCCACATCCGCATTCATACATATACATCCATACATCCACATCCACATCCATACATCCATATCCACATCCACATCCATACATTCATTTCCACATCTACATCCACATCCATACATCCATTTCCACATCCACATTCATACATCCATATCCACATCCACATTCATACATCCACATCCACATTCCATATTTACATCCATACATCCACATCTACATCCACATCCATACATCCATATCCACCTTCCACATTCATACATCCATATCCACATTCCACATTCATACATCCACATCCACATTCACATCCATACATCCATATCCACATTCCACATTCATACATACACATCCATATCCACATCCATATCCACATTCATACATCCACATCCACATCCACATCCATACATCCATATCCACATTCCACATTTATACATCCATATCCACATTCCACGTTCATACATCCATATCCACATTCCACATTCATACATCCACATCCACATTCCACATTTATACATCCATATCCACATTCCACATTCATACATCCACATCCACATTCCACATTCATACATCCACATCCACATCCACATTTATACATCCACACATCCATTTCCACTTCCATATTCATACATCCACATCCACATCCTCATTCATACACCATATCCACATACCACATTCACATTCACATTCACATTCACAAACATCCTCATACATTCATCCATTTACATTTATTTGATTCATATCACTTCCATCCATCCATTTACGTCTATTGGATTCCTATCACATCTCATCACATCTATTTATTGAATATAAGAGAATTCTTTTTTTTTGAATATAAAGATTCTTTACGCATCTAATTAGGCATAAAGATAACTTTAGTAGGAATAACACTTTTATGAAAATCCTTTTATGCATCTATTTAGGCATAAGTTCAATTTTAAGGAAAATAACACTTTCGAATTAAAAACAAACCTTTTATGCATTTAACTATGCATAAATTCCATTTTAACGAGAATAACACTTTCAAAATAAAAATAAATCTTTTATGCATTTTACTATGCATAATTCCATTTTAACGAGAATAACACTTTCAAAATAAAAATAAATCTTTTATGCATTTTACTATGCATAAATTCCATTTTAACGAGAATAACACTTTCAAAATAAAAATAAATCTTTTATGTATCTAACTATGCATAAATTTAATTTCAATGAAAATAATACTTTCGAAATAAAAATAAATCTTTTGTACATCTTTCTATGCATAAAATCAATATTGATAAGAATAACTCTTTTGAATTAAAAATAAAATTCTTTATGCATCTTTCTATGCATAAAATCAAAAGTAATGAAAATAACTCTTTTGAATTAAAAATAAAATTCTTTATGCATCTATTTATGCATAAAATCAAAATTGATGAGAATAACACTTTTGGATTAAAGTAAATTCTTTATGAATAGTAAATTCTTTATGCATCTTTCCATGCACAAATCCAATTTAGTAGGAATTACACTTTTAGAATAAAAGAATTTCTCTTATGCATCTAATTTATGCATAGAATAATCCATTTATGATGAAAATCACACTTTTAATATATATAAAATATCTTTTATGCATACAAATCATTTATGATGAAAATCACTCTTTTTTTATAAAAGAATTTCTTTTATGCATCTATTTATGCATATAAATCATTTATAATAAAAATCACACTTTTAATATATAAAAAATATCTTTTATGCATACAAATCATTTATGATGAAAATCACTCTTTTATTATAAAAGAATTTCTTTTATGCATATAAATCATTTATAATAAAAATCACACTTTTAATATATAAAAATATCTTTTATGCATACAAATCATTTATGATAAAAATCGCTCTTTTAATATAAAAGAATTTCTTTTATGCATCTATTTATGCATAAAAATCATTTATGATGAAAATCATATTTTTAATATAAAAAAATATCTTTTATGCATACAAATCATTTATGATAAAAAACACTCTTTTAATATAAAGAATTTCTTTTATGCATCTATCTATGCATAAAAATCATTTATGATGAAAATCACACTTTTATAATAAAAATAACAATTTCAATATGCTTCCTTCTATGCATGGAATTTAATTCTAAAGAAAGTAACACTTTTTTAATAAAATATTCTTAGTATGCATTTTCTTATACCTAGGATGAAAATTAACACTTTAAGAATACATATAGGATGGGAATTACTCTTTTTTGAATAAAAAAATTAAAACTTATTTTTCATAATTTTAGAAAATTTTGCCATAACCTCCTTTGTATGGCTGACCATTTTTTAATTTTTAATTCTCTAAAATTAATTGGAAGTTCACCAAGAGTATTTAAATCATTCTAATGTAAACATTTTCTACTTATCAAAGCGAAACATTATGAAAAACTTGATTTTATTCATTAATCATTCATCTAGGATAAAGAATGGTTGGATTTACTAAAAAAGAGAGGGGAATGCCTTTTTTCAATAATGCATAATATCATATTCAATTTAGAGAAGACAAAAATCATAAAAAAAACTATAAAAATTAAGCATACATGGGAATTTATGTATTTCCTTACTTCCATTCATCAATTAACTTCAATAGCATTAAAAAGCCATTCTAATTAAGCTCCTCAAGCTTGAGAGGGGTTGAGAAGAGAGAAACATTGAGAAATTATGAAAAAAGATCAAAATTCACACTTTACCTTACAAATTGCTTGATTCTTTGATCACGGTAGAGTCCCCCAACCAATCAATTGGTTTGGTATGCTGATCGAGCCACCAATGGAGATTGAAGAAGGAGGGAAGCTCCAATTTCTTCAATTTGGAGAGAATTTTAATAGTAAAAATTATCATTATTTCAGCATAATTCTGGCATAGTATAATTATCCTATTTTTTTACAAAGATCTCAGGCTCTATTTATAGAAGAGGGAGGCTCTAACCAAGACCAACTGATTTTTAGAATTTTTCAGATTCAGTTTGGTTGAATTTGGACCAGATTTGGACCTAGTTTGGTTCCTTTTTTATTCGGTTTGATCCAAGAGAGGAGAGATAAAAATATCACATTATTTTTGAGTTTAAAACTCATTCAAGCATGTTAAGTAGGCGCCTCCTTGAAGGGACTCCCCTTCCTTACACATGTGTCAAAATGGAATCATTATACCCAAAATATCTCATTTTTTTAGTAATACTCATAGTTTTTTACTAATAAACCTTGTACATAGTCAACTCTTCATCTTATGTGAGCATTTACTCATTTTTGGGAGGATTTTCTTTATTTCTTCCATTTTTCTCCTCCACACACTTGGATGAATCTTATTGGCCCATAGGAACCTTAATTTAAAATTTTTAAAAAAACTTTACCCTCAGGATAAGGCCTCTTGAACAGATTATACTTGATTTCTAATGCACCTTCTAAAAATCTTTCTGAACTTCTATTTTGGGGGAACTTATTTTAATAAGAAGAGATATTTTTCCATCCAAAAATATTTAAAAATTGAATTATCACTCTCTAGAAGATTTTCTCTCTCTAGGTCAAAACTGGTAGAAACAAGATCTTTTATATTTCTGAAGAGGATTTGACTACAGTGGAAGATACTGGACATCGTGAGAGGATGGGGAGGAATCTTACATTCTACCCCACTTAAAAAACACGAGATGTCCTCATGTCATAGTTGAATTAAATTCTAATGCTATGCCTTTGATAAAAAGGCCACCCCCTTCTCCTCTTTACAGTCCAACCTTTCTCAATCCTAGAAAGATTAACTACAGGACTAATTAAGCTCTTCTTATTGTTTACTCTCTTGAGTTTAGAAAATTATATAGATTAGAGTTCTATAAATCTAATTTTAGTTAATTTAAGTTAAATAAAGAATGATAAATGGTCAGCCATACAAAGGAGGTTATGGCAAAGATTTCTTGAATTTTGTGAAAAAGAAAGTTTGTTTTTATGTTATTCCAAAAGAGTAATTCCCACCATTTTTGCATCTAAAAGAAATATTCTAATTACTCCATGTATGTATTCACCTTGAATATGCATGGATATCACTGATATTAATTATTAAAACTGATTTCTATGCATAGAAAGATGTATAAAGGAATTTTTTTATTACAAAATTGTTATTCTCATTAAATTTAATTTTTATGCATAGAAAGATACATAAAAGAACTTTTTTATTACAAAAGTGTTATTCTTATTAAATTTCATTTGAATGCATAGAAAGATGCATAAAGGATTTTTTTTATTACAAAAGTGTTATTCTCATTAAGTTTGATTTTTATGAATAGAAAGATGCATGAAAGGAATTTTTTTATTACAAAAGTGTTATTCTCATTAAATTTGATTTTTATGCGTGCATAGAGCGTACGCATAAGACTTATGCATAGAGCTTATGCATAAGACTTATGCATATGGCTTATGCATAGAGCTTATGCATAAGGCTTATGCATAGAGCGTGTGCATATGGCTTATGCATAAGACTTATGCATATGGCTTATGCATAATACTTATGCATAGAGCGTATGCATATGGCTTATGCATAGAGCGTATGCATAAGACTTATGCATTACCATGATCTAAGATGACCTTCAAACTAATGAAATATGATCAAAACATTCTTAAGTATTAATGTTTAATTTAATTTCTTGTTTGTCGATCAGAAAAATATGCAAACGAGCACGGTTGTTTTTGTGCTCTATTTTAGACAGAATGGTGCTGTCTGTTTACTGTTGTTGATCCTGCTCATTGCAGGCAGCTAGGCAACAGCCAAGCAACACTATTCTGCCCAAAAAAAAAAATTCTGTTACAGCGTCGGTATATACCCCGGTATTGACGTCGGTATATGCAGTGGAATATTTTTCGGTATTACAGTCGGTATACACCCCGGTATTTACCCCGGTATATAACACGGTATATGCACCGGTATAGATGCCGGTTTATGCGTCGGTATTACCCCCGGTGAGCGTCGGTATATTAACCGGTATAGGCGTCGGTATTACTACCCGACGCTTATACCGACGCTACGGTTCCGGCGCTTATACCGATGACGAGGCTTTTTTAGACCCCGTTAAATAGCGTCGGTATAAGCGCCGGTATTAGGCTAACATGTAGTAGTGTTACAATTATCTTTGATCTCCTGAACCTAAATTGCTGACGCAGTTGAGGGGTCACTTTAGCCATATTTAGAGCCTGCAAGCTTTTTGCAGCACTAATGGAGTGTTGACCAGAGATAATCCAATATTCAACTTTATGAATATCTTCTTTTGCGAGTTTATCAAGGGGTTGTTTCGTAGCACGATTACAGGGCATTAAAACTACAAGTATCTCCTCTTGCTTTGGGTCCTCAATAAAGTCTTGGGTCAAAATACAAACCCAATCCTTATTTAACCTTCTATACACATAGTTTGAAGGAGCAGGATAACATTTCATCACATCAATGCTGAAGACCTCATTTAGACCAAAGGGATAATATCCCTTCTTTATTTCTAATGAGATCATTGCTTTGCTGTCCTTGTTTGCAGTCTCAACCTCCATTAGCTTGTCATCGGACGCATCTATCTCATTTGAACCACTTTTGTTGGTTTTGTCCTTTGCCTCTTTGAAGAGATTTCTTGAACCTTTGTAGAGTGCTTTTCCTTTCTCTTCTTTGCAAGTGCTTACTCCTCTTCTTGCGCCCGAGAGCCTGCCATGTCTTTAGCTGCTATTGTGCTTACATCAAGGACTTTTGTTTTGTCACCCTCCTTTTTGTGCTTACATCAAGGACTTTTGTTTTGTCACCCTCCTTTTTATGTTTTGAAGAAGTTGCACCAGCATTTCTAGATGCTTCAAGTGCACTCTTCACTATGGCCCTGCCTTTTTTCTCCACAATTTTTCTAACTTGAGTGGTTGTTGTCTCCTTTTCAGGTATGGACTTTTTTCGTGAATCCAAAGCCTTCTTTTTTTGCATGCCTCATCACTTTCACCAGGTCCTCCACATTATCCACCCCTGAGTCTTCTTCATTGGAAAAGTCAATGATCTTCAATCCTAGCTTTACAATAGAATTGTCCTTTCTTAGTTTACTGCCAGTCATGTCTGCTAGGTGAAAAGTGTCCAATGATAAGCAAAACTTATTTGCTTTTGTAGTTTCTCCTTCTAGCAATACATTGCATGTGAAGCATGGGTTTGCTCTTGCATCCACATTATCCTAGGTGCCTACCACAATCCCCATATCTCCATATGATGTATCACCTTGAGACAGAAACAGATGGAGGACTCCTTTGAAGTTTGCACTAGCATCGTAGCTATCCACAAACCATTCTACTCCTTCTTTGTTACTCAATTCAAAGGTTTTATCCACCTTAATTCTAGGAGTGACACTTTTAGCTTGAGTTGTTGTTTCGAGAGCATCCAGAGTAAAGATTGGTGCACCATGTGGTTGCGAGGTAGCAGGCGCTCTGCTAGCTTCCATTCTTGTGAAGCACAAAAAAAGTTTCAAAACCTTAGAAAAAAATAGATTTAAATGCTACATATCAAATCAAAACCTATCAAACTTAAGAAACTTAATGCATGCTACAATTATTGATGCTTCACTTAGTTTTTTTGAATAGCGGGGGCCTCACTTGCATTTACTTAATCCATACAGAAGCTCAACTTAAGCTGGAGCCTAGATCCAAGTTGTGCACTCATATGCTAGGGGTACGCTAGCATAGAGAGACAAGGCTCAAACTCAAGTTTGAGCCTTAAGGCAAAGTTCCATATATGGGAGACTTGAACTTAAGCTGGAGACTAGATCCAAGTTGTGCACTCATATGCAGGGGTACACTAGTATATTGGAGCCTTAAGGCCAAGTTCCATATAGGGGAAACCCGAACTTAAGCTAGAGCCTAGATCCAAGTTGTGCACTCATATGACAGGGGTACACTAGCATATAGAGACAAGGCTCAAGCTCAAGTTCGAGCCTTAAGGCCAAGTTTTATGTAGGAGAGGCTCGAACTTAAGCTGGAGCCTAGATCCAAGTTATGCACTCATATGCTAGGGATACGCTAGCATAGATAGGCAAGGCTCAAACTCAAGTTGGAGCCTTAAGGCCAAGTTCCATGTAAAGTTAAGCATGGAGAATGAGCCTTAACACATAAGTTGCATGTAGGGGAGGTTTGATCTTAAGGTGGAGTCTATATCCAAGTTGTGCACTCAGATGCTAGGGGTGCACTAGCATGGAGAGCAAAGGCTCAAACTCAAGTTCGAGCCTTGAGGCCGGAGTACACTAGCATGGAGAACAAAGGCTCAATCTGAAGTTCGAGCCTTAAGGTCGGTGTACACTAGCATCGAGAGCAAAGGCTCCAACTCAAGTTCGAGCCTTAAGGCATACACTAGCATGGAGAACAAAGGCTCAATCTGAAGGTAGAGCCTTAACACCAGGTTGTATTAGCATGGAGAGAAAAGGCTCAAATTCAAGTTTGAGTCTTAAGGCCGGGGTACACTAGCATGGAGGACGAATGCTCAATCTGAAGATCGAGTCTTAAGACCGGGGTGCACTAGCATGGAGAGCAAAGGCTCGATCTGAAGTTGAAGCCTTAAGGCCGGGGGAAACCAGCATGGAGAACAAAGGCTGGATCTGAAGTTTGAGCCTTAAGGCCGGGGTGCACTAGCATGGAGAGCAAAGGCTCAAACTCAAGTTCGAGCCTTAAGGCCGGGGTACACTAGCATGGAGAATGAAGGCTCAATCTGAAGTTCGAGCCTTAAGGCCGGGGTGCACTAGCATGGAGAGCAAAGGCTCAAACTCAAGTTCGAGCCTTAAGACTGGGGTGCACTAGCATGGAGAGCAAAGGCTCAAACTCAAGTTCGAGCCTTAAGGCCGGGATACACTAGCATAGAGAACGAAGGCTCAATCTGAAGTTCGAGCCTTAAGACTGGGGTACACTAGCATGGAGAGCAAAGGCTCAAACTCAAGTTTGAGCCTTAAGACCGGGGTACACTAGAATGGATAGCAAAGGCTCAATCTGAAGTTTGAGCCTTAAGGTCGGGGTGCACTAGCATGGAGAGCAAAGGCTCAAACTCAAGTTCGAGCCTTAAGACCAAGGTGCACTAGCATGGAGAGCAAAGGCTCAAACTCAAGTTCGAGCCATAAGGCCGGGGTGCACTAGCATGGACAACGAAGGCTCAATCTGAAGTTCGAGTGTTAAGGCTTGGGTGCACTAGCATGGAGAGCAAAGGCTCAAACTCAAGTTCGAGCCTTAAGACCAGGGTGCACTGGCATGGAGAGCAAAGGCTCAAACTCAAGTTCGAGCCTTAAGACCGGGGTGCACTAGCATGGAGAGCAAAGGAGCAAAGGCTCAAACTCAAGTTCGAGCCTTAAGGCGTCGGGGTGCACTAGCATGGAGAGCAAAGGCTCAAACTCAAGTTTGAGCCTTAAGGCCGGGATACACTAACATGGAGAACAAAGACTCAATCTAGGTTAAGCGTTAACACATAAGTTCTATGTAGGGGAGGCTTGAACTTAAGGTGGAGTCTATATCCAAGTTGTGCACGCAGATATGTGACACATATACCATGTTTATATAGGGAACCCTTGTCATTTAGATTATATAATGTGCATAAAGATCAATTTTACAGGTTCTCGACATATGTGAAGATACAAAAGAGAGCAGCAAGAAGTGCAAACAATCTACGACGAGCAACGATTGACAAATGGCACACTTAGCGTGCAATCAAGTAAGCGTTTATATTGATTACTGTAATCAATTAAAGGAGGACTTGCTTGTTGCGTAAAGTATTCAATTAGATGAGGGAACACAGGAAACGTAGATGGGCGCACGAAAGTCTCCAATGTCGCATAGACGTGACGGATGCTTGAAGTTTCCGATGGCGTGTGGGCGTCATGGTTTTGCAGGAAACAGAGGTCGAAACCAACGCAGACGTGTCGATTGCGGGAGAAAAAGAAACTGTTTGAAACGCAGGGCTGAGCGAATACTTCAAAGACAGGAAACACAGATGATTATTGCATACGATGGCGATTACGATGACGAGCACTGTACGCTCACCACACAGAATCGCTTTGGGTGTAGAATCGCATGCGCGATGGCGATTACGATGACGAGCACTGAATCGGCTTTTGGGTGCAAAATCGCGTTTAGGGTTCGCAGGTCATTTGGTTTGGTTCAAATGCGAGGTTGGACACTTTGCACTTTGTTTCTAATTAAGGCGACTTTGCTGGGGAAGGGGGAAATTCGAATTTCAAATTTCAAAGTTGGGGGGGAAGGGGGAAATTTGAATTTCAAATTTGGGGGGAAGGGGGGAATTTGAATTTCAAACGTGGTGGTGGTCGGGAGGGAGCAGGCCGCGGTGCCGATCGGGAGGAAGACGGGGCAGTGCGAGCAGTAGCCAGGCAGATGGGGCGAGCGACGGTGCCGGTCGGGGCGGTGTGGGTAGTAGCCAGGCAGATGGGGCGGGCGGGCGGTGCAGGCAGCAGCCAAGCAGACGGGGCGACTTAGGAGCACCAGGAGGCAGACGACGGTCGGGAGTGCTGCACAGCGAGACTCGGGAGGTCGGGAGGAGCACCACACGGTGAGACTCGGGAGCAGACGGGGCGGGCGGTGGTGCGCGGTCAGGAGGGAGCACGAGGAGCCAGAGAGAAGGTTTCGGTTTCGATTTCTTCTCCCAAGCCCAAGCACAAGCCCAAGCCCAAGCCCAAGCCCAAGCCCAGGCCCAGGCCCAGGTCCCAGGTCTTTTGGTTATAGTTAGTTTCACTTTTGTTTATATACCCTTCTTCACCCACACCCCACTTTTTCTCTAGGATTATCCTAGCTTCCCTCTCTATTCCTACTTGCTTGTGTAATAGACAAGGCTCAAACTCAAGTTTGAGCCTTGAGGAGCTGGAGCTTGAGCTTGAGATTTCTTCTTTTCTTTCTTCTTTCCCCATACACCCAAATATACTTATACACTATGCGATTAAAAATTCAACTAAAATCTATATAATGCACAATGGCTCAAACTTGAGTTTGAGCCTCACGAAGGAGAAGAGTCTCAAATCCAATGTCCATTTGCTCATTTCCATGTCACATTTTCTTCACTAGCATATTGTTTCTCTCTATTGCTTTCTCTTTGCCTTTGCTGCTATTGTAACCACTCACCTTTGCCTTTTGTAGCTATGAAACATTGATGGCTAATTGACACCATACCTTGACTCAATATCCCAATGAAATGGTGTGGCCAGATGCAGAGGGTGATGAAGCCTACCTCTTGGGAAACTAATTGACACCATACCTTGACTCAATATCCCAATGAAACGGTGTGGCAAGATGCAGAGGGTGATGAAGCCTACCTCTTGGGAAACTAGCATATACATGAGGTGAGGATTATCACTTCAATTGGGACCTCTTAATATCAAACTAGCATATGAAGGTGAGGCTCAAACTTCGGTTGGAGCCTCCAAGCAAACTAGCATCTATGGTGGCTGAGGTTCAAACTTTACTTTCAGCTTCCTAGTAGAAGCAAACTAGCATCCGCGGGTGAAGCTCAAACTTTTGTTGGAGGAGCCTACCCTTCTAGCAACATATGCAAACTAATATATTATGCGAGTGGTGAGGATGATAACTTTAACTGGAGCCTCCTAGCAAACTAATATACTATGCGAGTGAGGATGATAACTTTAACTGGAGCCTCCTAGCAAACTAACATATGATGGTGAGGCTCATGGAGCCTCCTACTAACAAGCTAGCATATGCAGGCAAGGCTTAAGCTTTAGATGGAGCCTAGCCTCCTAGCAAACTAGCATTAAATGGCCATTGGTCAACCTTGTTATGGACAAAGACATTACTAATACCAAAGAGGATAATTTGGTGGAACTTCTTGTTGATCAAGAAGATCACTTTATAGATAGGGAGAGTTGGAAAGAGAAAAGTGTCATCCTTTGGGATGACAACAGATCTACAAAACTTGGCAATGGAGTAGTATTGCTGGTCCACCCATACGAGGCTATAAATTGTAGAGAACTAGGGGAGAGTAGCTTGGGTGTCATTATAGAAGGATCTTTGCATCCAAGTTCAACTTGTGTTTCAGGTCTGAATTTGGTTAGTTGGCCGATTAGGCAACTCACATTTGAGAATGGTGAACCATTAGTGAAGGACACAGAATCTTCTTCTATTGATGAGGGTATTCAAGATCACTTCATGCAAAAAGATATTGATAACCTAAACAATGCAAGTGATGAAAAAGAGGATGATGATGTAGGACAATGATGGCAATAGTTCTGATGACAGACACCATGATGCCATGATCACTGACTATGATATCATTGAAGGGACAAATAAGTAAAGGAGCCATGTCCATAGGGTAAGGGTAATGAAAAATTACGATAAAATCCATGGAGCTAGCAAAAAATGTGATGTTGCAAACATTCACAACGTCGCAACCATTGATTGTTGCGAGAAGCGATGTTGTCAATTTGGAGATAGATCCAAAATCATGCAAGCTAGGGTACACTTTTGGGACAGAGCTATAGTACACGATACACATTTGTATTGGATTGCATGGGCATGGCCTATAGACAAGGTCAAGATGACGAGTGCTTTGAGTTCACATTTGATGGGAAGAAGGTTTGTAGTAAAGCATGGTATGTAATGCATGGCATTGGTAAGTTAACGTTCTATAGGCTCAGAAAGAAGTTCTTGAATGGTGCATGTAATGTCAGTCATTGCAACAGTGGGATAATATGGAAGGGCATGACACATGTTGAGATGGCAAAATCAATCATACAGGGCTTCATAGATAATAATGCCGATCAAATGCCACATAGGTCAAGGACAACTATGCATGGAGCCCGTGAGACCCAACGTGTTCTACCAGCAATGTACAAAGAGGTGGACATATTGCATGAAGTGAATGACACACTTGTCTCATTTGAATACCGGCCACTATCACAACCATCATTCTCAAGATTGTGGAGCACAGAGTTCAAGACAGTTAGTTTATCAAAAACCAGCACCTTCTCAAAATGCAACATTTGTACGACAATCAAGGTCAAGTTGGAATCAACAAAAAATCAAGAGGAGCATGCCAGATACATGGCACAAAGAAGGGCACACATGTTGCAGCAAATGAGTTGTAGAAATCTATACTATTCTTGGAGGAGCTCTTCTGAAATGAACCCAAACAGGTATTTGTGTATTATACATGATAAGATGGACCAGAGCAAGATTGCCATACCACAAATTAAACCAGTTCCTAAATCTCTCAATGGGGTTGAGAGGCTTCCAGTATCCTTAACAGGAATGCTCACTCATGGACATGGACAAACAGCTTATGGTCACTTTGCCTTGGGGTTATGGCCAAGTGATCCCAACTTCACAATTTCATCTCTCTCAAAATGTTTTAGAAACTTAGAAAGAGGAGAGCAACACATGTATGGTGACTTGACCTCACAAAACTCAGATGCAAAACCACGAACAGATCTTTTTTATTATGTTTTGTCTAATATGGCCCTGTATCAGCATATGGAAGTGCTGAAGGAGAGAAACGCATATTGCAAGCAGAGCATTGAGGATGCAGATGCAGAGACACATGTAGAAACAATGTGGATACAAAGGGAAATTATTCTTCACATATGTAGTTAGTCTTTCATACTAACACACATGTGCAGGATAGGGGCAATGGCAATGCCTCAAGTTTAATGCCATCAAATTCAAGGAAATTTTTCAAGAGATTGCTAAGGACGTTGTTGTTGCAACTTGACAATTGTGGTTCTGAAAATAAGAATCGTTATGTATTTGCCTATCTATCCCTATTGGTTGTACAAGGAGTGTTTGACATGGTGCAGCTTGGTTTTCTTATGTGAGATCCCTGTTCCCACCGCGCAACGGATTCGGGGTACTAGCAGCGGAAGTAGCACTTCTTGCGCGAGGCAGGGTCCCACACTCGGGGCCTCGTCCACGGATATCCGGACAAAAGACTAATCTATCGGTTTTTCCAAAATCGAACCCGGAAAAACTTCCCTTATCCGGAAAGCACGGGCGATTCCACCAGGATAACTCTTTACTCTAACGTAGTCAAGATCATTACGGATCAACTGATCTAACTGCACCTTTAACGGTACTTGGTCAAATCAAGGAAGAAACTTGCACTTGGATCATTGGGATCAACGCTTTTTTCCCCATCAAGAGGCACAGCCGTTGATTCCTATCCATAGAACAATTTCTATCCGGGATTTACTTCATCTATCGTAATAATAGAAATTAAATCTCGATTTACGGATCCATCAGTCCAGCCTAACCCCATCCGATCCCATGGGTTAGCCAACCGCCCAACCACTGTAGTGATGGGATCCAATTTGGAATTTGGTTAGGTTTTGTCCCGGGTACCAAGGAAAAGAGTTCCAAGGCCCCCTAGCCGGAAGTTCATGCAAACATAAAACTAGTCATACCACTTACACACCCAATATGAAATTGCCTTTTTCTTAGCATCAACTAGCTTTAAAACAATCCTTTAATAACACCATTATGTCACTGATGACAATCCTCAAAGTCTCTGGTTGAATCCTTATTTCCAGTCATTCTTTCATCGGTATACTTATGGCATCATTGGCAACCAAAACGCTCACCACCTGTTCTCTCAGGAGCCTTTTCCATGGTTCCTAGCTCATAGTAACCGGCAATATATTCATATAATAGAATGGAATCTCCGTGGAAGATCAGCAAGATCAACCCACGGATCCATATAAAAGAGCCATGGACTCATCCGTTGAGGACCAGCAAGGCCAATCAACCAGATCCATGCCCGGTTTCAGAAAACAACTCTTTCTCCTTGTTCCAATATCTTCCGCGACGCACGTGTGGGTATCTTCGGCGACCCAGAGCCCGAGCACCGTATGGTCAGCACCCTCTAGGATCCTTCGCAGGTGACCTAGCGCTTCACTCATAGGCCGCTTCCTTGGTCCCTCATCCACCGTACCGGAAGCTCACCATTTAAATCGAGCCGAGGCTGGTCAAGACCTCGATCGACCTTGCTACGCGAGACGTCCTCCATTGACTCTCCGTCAGCAGTTGCAACTTTATCAGTTCAGTCTTCATGACCTTAATCCTCAAGACGGTCAAAATGCTTCTCCAGCATTCTTGACATAAAACAGTCATTTACAAACAGTCACAAATACAGTTTCTATAACGAACTCTTGTCTTTCCATATTACCCACTCTCGGACCACATTACTTATTCCACATTCCATTCAGTGTGTACTTGTTCTCATCCATTCACTCATATAGACTACATTATCTCTCATACATCTTCATATTCATTATTCTACATACATATCCATGTTCGTACGTCCACATCATTCATCCAATTTCACATTCATACATACGCATCTACATGCATACATTCACATCTACATTCATACATCCATACCTCCATTTCCACATCCACACATCCACATTCATATTCATACATCCACATTCACATGCATACATCTATTTTCACATCCTCATTCATACATCCACATTCACATACATACATCCACATCCGTATCTACATCCATACATTCACATCCACCTCTTCATTCACAATCACATCCATACATCCACATCTACATACATACATCCACATCTACATACATACATCCATACATCCACATCTATATACATACGTCCATTTTTACATCCTCATTCATACCTACACATCCACATACATACATACACATCCGTATCTACATCCATACATCCACATCCACATCAACATTCACATTCATACATATACATCTACATGTATACATCCACATCACATTCATACAACCATATTACATCCATTCTCCTCCTAACACATCCCATATACATCTTAACACATCCTAACTCATCTTAACACATTCTATCACATCTCATACACATCTTATCATATCTTTTTTACATCTCATACACCTCTTATCACATCCTATCACTTTCCATACGCATCTTATCAAATCTTATCACATCTCATACACATCTTATCACATCTTTTTACATCTCATACACCTCTTATCACATCCTATCACTTTCCATACGCATCTTATCAATTCTTATCACATCTCATACACCTCTTATCACATCCTATCACTTTCCATACGCATCTTATCAATTCTTATCACATCTCATACACCTCTTATCACATCCTATCACTTTCCATACGCATCTTATCAATTCTTATCACATCTCATACACCTCTTATCACATCTTATCACATTTCATATCTCTCTTTTTTTTAAAAAAAAAAGAGAATTCTTATATTTGCTATAAGATTTCTCTACACATTTATTTATACATAAATTCCATTTAAGGAGACTAACACTTTCGAAATTAAAATCAATCTTTTATGCATCTTCTTATGCATAAATTCAATTTGGTAGGAAATTACACTTTTAGAATAAAAGAATTTCTCTTATGCATCTAAGTTAAGCATAAAATCCATTTATGAGGAAAATCACACTTTTAGCATAAAAAGAATATCTTTTATGCATACCTATATGCATGAAATCCAATATGATAAAAGTAACACTCTTACAATAAAATAATCAACTTTTATGCATAACTCTATGCATGAAATTCAATTATGATAAAAGTCACACTTTTATAATAAAATAATCAACTTTTATGCATACCTCTATGCATGAAATCCAATATGATAAAAGTAACACTTTTGATATAAAAATTTTTCCTCTATGCATACTTCTATGCATGAAAATTAAAAATGATAAAAGCAACACTTTTGATATAAAATTTTTTTCTTTATGCATACTTCTATGCATGAAAATTAAAAATGATAAAAGTAACACTTTTGATATAAAAATTTTCTTTTATGCATGCTTCTATGCATGAAAATTAAAAATGATAAAAGTAACACTTTTGATATAAAAATTTTCTTTTATGCATACTTCTATGCATGAAAATTAAAAATGATAAAAGTAACACCTTTGATATAAAAAAATTTTCTTTTATGCATACTTCTATGCATGAAAATTAAAAATGATAAAAGTAACACTTTTGATATATAAAAAATTTTCTTTTATGCATACTTCTATGCATGAAAATTAAAAATGATAAAAGTAACACTTTTGATATAAAAATTTTTCCTTTATGCATACTTCTATGCATAAAAATTAAAAATGATAAAAGTAACACTTTTGATATAAAAAAATTTTCTTTATGCATACTTCTATGCATGAAAATTAAAAATGATAAAAATAACACTTTTGATATAAAAATTTATCCATTATGCATACTTCTATGCATGAAATAAAAATGGTAAAAATAACACTTTTGATATAAAAATTTATCCATTATGCATACTTCTATGCATGAAATAAAAATGGTAAAAATAACACTTTTGATATAAAAATTTATCCATTATGCATACTTCTATGCATGAAATAAAAATGGTAAAAATAACACTTTTGATATAAAAACTTATCCTTTATGCATGATATTAAAATTCAATTTCTCCATGATTGTAATGAAATTCTTTCAATTAATCTAGGAAGATAATTCCTAGAATATGGTAGGAAGTCCTCTTTTTATGCTTTGAATGAGATTATTTTATGCATAATTTTTATAAAAATTTTGCCATAGCTCCGCTGCTATGACTGATAAATCTTAATTTTTCTAAGGGATAATGCTTATCATTAAGGAAATAATTAAAATGATCTCTAATTGGATTATTAATCCATAATGGATTGAATCATCAATATACATAAACTAAAAGCATAGAAAAAAGCCATTAATTTGACCTCAAGCATAGCTTAATCTTGGGTTAAGGAAAAGCTTTATGAAAAGCTTGATTTGGATTGAGAACGGGTCATGAGTATGACCATTTCTTGAGTGAGAGAGAGAATTTACATAAAAATCATTAGAATTTAAACATAAATGAAAATTAACTTCAATAGCATTTATTCTCTTCACTACTATTCAAACTTCAATAGCATTTAAAAAACCATACCAATTAAACTTCTCAAGCTTGAGAGGGGTTGAGAAGAGAGAAACATTGAGAAATTATAGAAAGATCAATATTCACTAATTACCTTACAACTTGCTTGATTCTTTGTTCACGGTAGAGGCCCCCAACCAATCAATTGGTTAAGTATGTTGATGGAGCCACTAATGGGGATTGAAAAAAGAGGGAAGCTCCAAAAACTAGTGAATTATTAAATGAATTCACAGTTCTTGGCTTAGGTGGAGTAGAGTAACGATGCATAAACACTATCTATTTTTCAACAAGGGGGAGGCTTCTATTTATAGGAAAAATTGAGCTCCTAACCAAACAAACTGATTCTAGAATTTTCCAAATCAGTTTGGTCAATTTTTGACCATTTTTAGGTCAGTTAAGCTAACTTTTTGCAACTAGACTTGAATTAGGAGAGAGGAGAGATGAAATATCTCAATTTTTATGAGTTTAAAACTCATTCAAGCATGTGAAATATGCACCTCCTTTAAAGAACTCCCTTTCCTTACATATGTGTCATAATGGAATCATTTTAATATTGCTCATAGTTTTTTACTAATAAACCTTGTACATTTTCAACTCTTCATCTTATGTGAAATATGCACCTCCTTTAAAGAACTCCCCTTCCTTACATATGTGTCATAATGGAATCATTTTAATATTGCTCATAGTTTTTTACTAATAAACCTTGTACATTTTCAACTCTTCATCTTATGTGAAATATGCACCTCCTTTAAAGAACTCCCCTTCCTTACATATGTGTCATAATGGAATCATTTTAATATTGCTCATAGTTTTTTACTAATAAACCTTGTACATTTTCAACTCTTCATCTTATGTGAAATATGCACCTCCTTTAAAGAACTCCCCTTCCTTACATATGTGTCATAATGGAATCATTTTAATATTGCTCATAGTTTTTTACTAATAAACCTTGTACATTTTCAACTCTTCATCTTATGTGAGCATTTACTCATTTTTGGATACCCAAAATATCTCATATTTTTAATATTGCTCATAGTTTTTTACTAATAAACCTTGTACATTTTCAACTCTTCATCTTATGTGAGCATTTACTCATTTTTGGGTATCTTCTTTTACAAATTGGATTTATCTCCTCCCTACACATGGATTGATGCTATTGGTCCATAGGAACCTTAATTGGACCATAATCCAAAAATTTCTGAAAATCTAGACCCTTAGGCTAAGGTCCTTTATACCCATTTCCAATTAATTCCAATTGCACATTGGAAAGTTCTTTTTGAATTTCTGTTTCAGGGGAACTTATTTTAATAAGATGAGATAATTTTCTATCCAAAAATATTAAAAATTTGAATATTCTCTCTCTAGAATAATTTTCCTCTCTCTAGGCTAAAATAGTTAGCAACAGGGTCTTTATATTTCTGAAGAGGGTTGATTACAGGGGAAGATACTAGACATCAAAAAGGGGTTGGGGGAGGAATCTTACATCTTATGGTTGGTCATACTCATGAAGATATTGATACATTGTTTAGTCGCTTCTCTGAGAAGTTGAGGAAACAAACCATTTTAACATTTCCACATTTGATGATCTTTAACGAGTGTGTTAGCATGCATCCAGCACCCTTTCTCCTACAAAAGGTGGCAGACTTCAAAGGCTTTGTCAAGGGATGCTTACATGATGGAGCCGATAGCTTGATTGGACATTCAAAGCCATTGCAATTCAGGTTTTATATGAGTGATGGAATACCTTTGATGCAATACAAATTACACCCCAAAAATGTTGATTGGTTACCAGAAAGCGATATAGAGTTATAGAAGAGAAATGACCAGGGAGGACCCAAGCTTCTTGAAGGTTTTCCAAAAGTATTGCCACCCTTTGAGTATGTTAAGGAAAATGAAAAGGTTGTGGAGGGCTTAAAAAAACATGTCAATTGGTGGACTACTCATTCAAGTACTCTAACTTCTCTCAAGAGGATATCCAGCTGTGCAAACGTGACAAAAATTTAAAAAAACACCAAAAACAAAATAAAGAGTACTACTAGGCACAAATAAGAAAGAAAATTCATAAGAGCCCATACGACTAGATCGATACTTAATCACTAGTACTTCACTAACTTTTTTCCATGTTACTTAACCCCCCCACCGCCTCTCATTTTCAGACAAACAAGAGAACCAACCATGTGCAAGACTTCCCAGAGCGTGCATCCACAACCTCCTACTGATCACGAGGACACATGATCAAGTTTAGAAAGGTCAGTATGCTAACCACATATGGTTAACACAATCCTATGACAACTATGCCTATGCACTTATGTAATGGACACCCCCACTATATTGTAAATCCCATCATTTCATGAGGGAAACACCCTAAAGATGCTCCCAGGTCTTTAGCTTTGAAGGAAAGACAAGAGGATCTCGGTCAATTAGCCAAACTATAGAGAAAAGCATTATAACTATGTTTTGGGCACCTCGTGTCACTTACTCCCGGGCGGCGGGCCTAGTGGAAAAAGGCATGGAAATACAAAAGCCAATTTCTCTTGTTTATAACTCATTCTACCATTTGTGCAATAGAAGTGGAGTATTCTCTCTCTCTCTCTCTCTCTCTCTCTCTCTCTCTCTCTCTCTCTTGCAACTCTATCTAGTGTGTCTGGTGTGCCTAGGGTTAGGGTTTGGAAGTACTTCCATGAAGATCCCACACAATCTTTGCAAGAGAGGTTGCACCACTTGTTGGATTAGCTAACCGCCTCAATGTGACAATGGGTGTGGGACGACAGTGGCACGACTATGGTGGAGACCTTGAGCATATCTCGAGCTTGGTGGATCGGTAACTTCTCACACACATTAGGGTGAGATTAACACTCACATATTTCCAAACCCTCATGGTGGAACACTTTTAAGTGTTTCACATCTCATTCTTGTGCTCTAAACACTTGATCCTTCCACCTCAATCAAAAGGATACAACATCTTTCAAAGCCACCTAACTAAACTAATCCATCCACCTAGATCAAAAACCTTCAAACAACTTGTAGACACATATGATTCTTGCTCTATCAAATGGATACATTATCCATGCAAACCTACAATCCATCTTTTTTAGAATCCCTCCATTTATGTTAGATTTGAGCTCTTGATAATAGCTCGAGCATGGTGGATTGGTAAGTTCCCACCCATGACACATTAGGGTGAGCTTAACACTCACATATTGCCCAACCCTCATGGTGAAACACTTTTAAGTGTTTTACATCTCATTCTTGTGCTCTGAACACTTGATCCTTCCACTTGGAGATCAAAAGGTAAAACAACATCTTTCAAAGGCACCTAGCTAAACTAATACATCCACCTGACAAAGCTCATCGCCTTGGCTATAAGGCCAAACAAGGTTATGTGATCTATCATATTCGTGTAAGGAGAGGAGGACGGAAGAGGCCCATCTCCAAAGGCATTGTCTATTGTAAACCTAAGAACCAGGGTGTCACGCAAAGAGAAAAAGAAGCAAAGACCAGTAGTGTGAGCAGAACAACTTCAGTCTCGCCATCGGTAGTCCTTTCTTCACAACATCATGGATCAGCAAAGCAAAAGAGGATATAATTCTTAAAAAATATTACAGTAAAAAAAATAAATGTCTAAGGTTTAATAAACCTTATCCTCATAAGAAGTTTTTTTACATGGGTTCATACAAGAGCTTATTCACATCAAGAGGAGTGCATTATCTCTATGGGATGCACCAATATGGGCATCACCGACATCAAGTAGATCACGGTCTTCGACACTAATATGGGCACTAATATCACCATCAATGTGCTGGCACAAGCATAAACAATGCCACCTTCATCGATAAAAAGTGTTCATTAAAAATTTGTAAGCCTTGTAAAGGCGGCCAAAATGACCACGCTAGTTTTGTGTGAAAGAGGAGAATGTAACCTATGTAAAAATGCCACCACAGCCACATGTGTGTGCGAGCGTGTGTGTGGAAACTATAAATAAAAACATGCCTCTATTTCCAAAATTATCCTCTTAAAAACATTGTATGTCCTATGCTCTAGCATCGATGATGTAGCCAAGGTAGAAGAAATAGCCAAATTTGTAATCCTACTCTTAGAAAAGACCTCTAGACCTTAAAGATAGGTCAAGTATCTGTCAAGGGGGGGAACTCACTCTTAGAGATGACCTCTATGCCTCAAAGATAGGTCAAGTCACCATCAAGGGGGGATGTTGAGATTTGAGGTGACACTGAGAGCTAGAGAGAATGTGATGAGAGAATGAGAATTATCCCACCTACAAGAGAAAATCCAACTTGTACTCTCCTCATATAAAAGGGGGACATTTCAAGCAATGCAAACATATCACTTGCACTTATCTCAAGACCCTTTAATTATCCAAGATAATTTATCTTGATGTCTAATTGTACTTGAGTGCATCTTAATTAGTACACACTCATTATGAGATTTTTAAATGTCTATCCACCTTAGATTAGTGTTGTCATTAGTTAATGATTAGGTAGATGTTTTGCTATTAGGTCGGGTAGGTTTCACCCAAAAAAATTTGGGATCATTGACTTCACAAAAATCTATGTCCTGGATCTTACCAAACAACCTCTAAAGTTTCTCCTAGGGATAAAAAATCTTCAAGAAAGTATTATAAATCAACACAACCTTATTCACAAAATGTAATAAAAAGTGAATATTATCTTTTCCACCTCTTCACTTTTCCTCAATTTTGGTAAAGCATATTCTTTCTTTTAATGCCAACAGGATGATCAAGATGAAAGGAAATTCCTATTTAAGAAAATGCAACCTCTTCCTTCTTAGGAGAGGCAAAAGATGTGGCTAAATATGTAGAGGCATCGATAGAGTCCATGACCGACTATTCCTCTTTGTTGGTACTAATGAGACCAACCAATCTATGTTGGTCCATTTCCGACTAACTAGGGATGCTAAGCTATGGTGGAAGGAGTGTTGTAGAGCAAAGGAAGTCCAAGAAAGCATTACCACCTAGGAACAAATCAAGCGAGCTTTCAAGGAAAGGTACTTGCCCTTAAACTTTGAAACTGAAAGATCCCTGTCCCCATTGCGCAACGAATTCAGGGGTGCTAGCAGCAGAAGTAGCACTTCTTGCACCGGGCAGGGTCACTCACTCGCGGCCTCGCCCAGGTATATCCGTACAAGAGACTAATCCCTTGGTTCTTCCAAAACCGAACCCGGAAAAACTTCCCTCGCTCTCCCGAAAAACATGGGCGATTCCTCCGTTTGATATTTTTACTCTAACGTAGTCAAGATCCTTAACTAACTGAACTGATCTGACCAAACCTGTGAGTCCCATAGTCAGATCAAGGAAAAGATTGCACTTGGATCATAGAGACTAACGCTTTTTTCCTCATTGAGAGGCACAGACGTTGATTCTTTTCCATAGAACATTTTTTATCCGGGATTTACTTCATCTAAGGTACCATAACATAATTGAGTCTCATTTTAGGGATCCATCAGTCCAGCCTAACCCCATCCAGTCCCGTGGGTTAGTTAGCCAACTGCCCAACCACTATAGTGATGGGATCCATTAAAGCATTTGGTTAGGTTTTGTCCCGGGTACTAGGGAAAAGAGTTCCTAGGCCCCCTAGCCGGATATTCATATAAATTTAAAACTAGTCACACCACTTACACACCCAATATGAAATTGCCTTTTTCACAGATTCAGCTGTCTTTAAAACAATCATTTAACGAAACTATAGTATCATTGATCATAATCTTCCAAAATATCCGGTTGAATCTTAATTTTCAATTTTTCCTTCATCGGTGTACTTATGGCATCATTGGCAACCAGAACGCTCACCACCTATCCACTCAAGGGCCTTTTCAATAGTACCTACCTCATAGTACCCGGTAATATATTCATTTATAAAAATCAAAATGAAATTTTCGTCGAAGATCAGTAAGATCAACCAACAGATTCATATAAAAGAGCCATGGACTCATCCGTTGAGGACCAACCAAGTCAATCAACTAGATCCATGCCCGAATTCAGAAAACAACTCTTTCTCCTTTTTCCAATATCTTCCACGATGTACCTATGGGTATCTTCGGCGACCCAGAGCCCGAGCACCGTATGGTCAGTACCCTCTAGGATCCTTCACAGGTCACCTAGCGCTTCACTCATAGGCCGCTTCCTTGGTCCCTCATCCACCGTACCGGAAGCTCACCATTTAAATCAAACCGAGGCTGGTCAAGACCTCGGCCGTCGACCTTGCTACGCAAGACGTCCTCCGTTGACTCTCCATCAGCTATTACAACTTTATTAGACAGGTCTCCACGACCTCCTTCACAAGACGGTCAAAATGCTTCCCCAACATTTTTGACATAAAACAGTCATTTAAAAACAGGTCATAAATATAGTTTCTATAACAAACTCTCGTCTTTCCACATTGTTCCACATCAATCCTCATTTATTTCATATGTATTCCCATTCTCATGACATCATTTTCCATCTCATCACATCTTTTCTCATCTATCCGCATCAGATCTCGTCACTCGTATCTACCCATATCCACATCTCATCACATCATATTCATTCACATCACATATCACATCTATCGCAATTTACATCACATCTCGAGTCACATGACATCACATCTCATTCATTCACATCCCAATTCACATCACATGACATCTATTCACGTCCATCACATTCATTTACATCCATCACATCACATTCATTCATATATCCACCACATTCATTCTCATAACCATCCCATCACATACATTCTATCCACATTATATCACATCACTTCTATCCACATCATATCTCATTCGTACACATCTCATCTCATTCATCCACATCCATCCAATCGTTCACATGTACCATACATTCATATCTATCACTTCACATTCACATATATTCATGTCACATCACATCACATTCTTTGACATACACATCCACATCCATTCTTTCACATACATTCACATCCATTATTTCTCATACTCATCCACATCCATTCTTCACATACACATTCACATCCGTTCTTCACATACACATCCATATCCATTCTTCACATACACATTCACATCCATTCTTCACATACACATCCATATCCATTCTTCACATACACATTCACATCCATTTTCACATACACATTCACATTCATTCACATCCCATATCATTCATTTACATCCCGATTCCCATGACATCACATCTCATTCACTCACATCCCGTTTCACATCACATTACATCTCATCCATTCATTCATTCACATCTATCTGATTCACATCACATTACATCTCATCCATTCATTCACATCTATCTGATTCACATCTCATCTCATCACATCTATTCACATCACATCTCATTTCTATGCAAGTTTTCACTTTGATTTTCTTTTGAATACAAGGAGTATTTCTTGAATCAGTATCCCCAACTTCTTGATCGGAATTATGAACTTCATACCAAAATTCCTCAAATTCTATAACCTTGATCCACAGATCAATTTGAAGGGTCTCAAACTTAGTTTCAGATTTGGCGGAGTTTTGAGTGTGTTTTTTTTAACTAGTCCCACCTCCTTTCCTCGAAACTGAGGAAAAGGGTTTGGTCTTGGTCATAGTTTGAGTCGGATAAGATTTTCTTTGATCTATCTTTCTCGAAAAAGGTTCGATAATTCAGTTACTATTTTACTAAATTTCTTTCTTTGAATATTCACTTAACTGATTTCTAAATTAGTTACAAATTCCAATGAGGAATAGATTAATCATTTATCTGAATATTTTGATCTCCATAGATTTCCTAAATTCTCTTTTTACAATCCGTGTGAATATAAAACGATAGAAATTTCTCTTAGAGTATTTAATTATTCATTTATCAAATACTCATAGAATTTAAACATAGAATTTAAGAGAATTCTAATCTTGATATAAAAATTCTTTATGCATCTATTTATGCATAAAAGTCAACTTCAATGGGAATAACACTTTTATAAAAAAAATCCTTTTATGCATCTATTTATGCATAAAATCAAGTTTGTTAGGAATAACGCTTTTAAAATAAAAAGAATTTCTTTATGCATCTATTCATGCATAAAAGTCAATTTTTGTAAGAATAATGCTTTTATAATAAAAAATTTTCTTTATGCATCTTTCTATGCATAAAAATCAAATTTAATAAGAATAACACTTTTGTAATAAGAGAAATTCCTTCATGCATCTTTCTATGCATAAAAATCAAATTTAATAAGAATAACACTTTTGTAATAAAAAAATCCTTTATGCATCTTTCTATGCATTAAAATCAAATTAATAAGAATAACACTTTTGTAATAAAAGAAAACTCCTTTATGCATCTTTCTATGCATAAAAATCAAATTTAATGAGAATAACACTTTTGTAATAATAAAAATTTCTTTATCCATCTTTCTATACATAAAAATCAATTTTAATAAGAATAACACTTTTGTAATACCTTTATGCATCTTTCTATGCATAAACATCAAATTTAATAAGAATAACACTTTGGTAATAAAAAAATTCCTTTGTACATCTTTCTATGCATAAAAATCAAATTTAATGAGAATAACACTTTTGTAATAAAAAAAATTCCTTTATGCATCTTTCTATGAACAAAAATAAAATTTAATAAGAATAACACTTTTGTAATATAAAAAAAATCTTTATGCATCTTTCTATGCATAAAAATCAAATTTAATAAGACTAACACTTTTGTAATTAAAAACAAATTCCTTTATGCATTTTTCTATGCATAAAAATCAAATCTAATGAGAATAACACTTCTGTAATAAAAAAATTTTCTTTATGCATTTTTCTATGCGTAAAAATTAATTTTAATAAGAATAACACTTTTGTAATACAAACAAATTCATTTATGCATCTTTCTATGCATAAAAATCAAATTTAATGAGAATAACACTTTTGTAATAAAAAATTTTCTTTTATGCATCTGTCTATTTATAAAAATCAAACTTAATGAGAATAACACTTTTGTAATTAAAAAAATTCCTTTATGCATCTTTCTATGCATAAAAATCAAATAACACTTTTGTAATAAAAAATTTCTTTTATGCATCTTTCTATGCATAAAAATCAAATTTAATGAGAATAACACTTTTGTAATAAAAAATTTCCTTTATGCATCTTTCTATGCATAGAAATCAATTTTAATAATTAATATCAGTGATATCCATGCATATTCATAGGTTATATATACATGGAGTAATTAGAATATTTCTTTTAGATGGAAAAATGGTGGGACTTACTCATTTGGAATAACATAAAAACAAACTTACTTTTTCACAAAATTCTAGAAAATTTTACCATAACCTCCTTTGTATGGCTGACCATTTCTCATTTTATCATTCTTTATTTAACTTAAATTAACCCAAATCAGATTTATAGAACTCTAATCTACACTATTTTCTAAAAACTCAAGAGAGTAAACAATAAGAAGAGCTTAATTAATCCTTTAGTTAATCTTTCTAGGATTGAGAAAGGTTGGAATGTAAAGAGGAGAAGGGGGTGGCCTTTTTATCAAAGGCATAGCATTAGAATTTAATTCAACATCTGCAAAACATAAAAATTAAGAAAACCATAGATTCTTCATTAAGAAAATTAGCTTACATGGAGCTTGTAAGCTCTCCTTTAGCTTGAGGGATTGAGGGTTCTACTCTTGTTTGAGGCAAGAGTGGCCACCAATTCACTTTAGAGAGGATTAGGCCAAATACAATTGAATTATTAAAAAATTCAATATAGATGGCTCAGGACAGGAGGAGCAGAGTAACAATGCATAAAAACCATTAAGCTTTTACAAAGGGGGAGGCTTCTATTTATAGGAAAAAATGAGCCTCTAACCAAGAAAACTAATTCTAGAATTTTTGAGATCTGTTTGGTCAATTTTTGACCATTTTTGGGTCAGTTCAGCTTACTTTTTAGATCTAGTTTTGAAATAGGAGAGAGGAGAGATGAAAATATTTCATTTTATTGATTGAAAAGTGTGATGAGAAAAAGGTGCCTACTTCATGAGGGGAGATCCCCACACTGAGGTGTCAAAATTCAGTTTTTTAATTGTTTTCTTTGGTCCTTAGTCCACTCTTCATCTTATTTGAGCATTTACTCATTTTTGGGGGGTTTTTCTTTTATTCTTTAATTCATCTCCTCCCTACATTTGGATTAATCTTATTGGTCCATAGGAACCTTAATTGGACCATAATCCAAAAATTTCTGAAAATTTGGACCCTTAGGCTAAGGTCCTTTCTACCTATTTTCAATTAATTTTGATTGCACATTGGAAAGTTCTTTTTGAATTTTTGTTTCAAGGGAAACCATTTTTGACACTAGGAGGATTTTTATATCCAAAAATATCTCAATTTTGAATTACCTCCCTCTATAGACATTTTCTCTCTCAAGGCCAAAACAGGATCTTTCTTTTATTTCAGAGGGGGAAATAATTATAAGATGAGAAGGGGAGGTTCTTATACCTGCACATCTCAAAAGCTGGAGGGAGGAATCTTACATCCTCATCTCCCAAAATTAGAGGACAACCTTTTCCCTTAAGATCCAACGGATTCTGGGTTCCTTATAGTCTGGTATGCCCAACAGAATACTATGATAAAGATCCCTTATATAGAACTCATCATCAATAGGATAACAATTCTTTCAGATCATATCATTCATATCCTTAACACAATAATGGTCCATTAGACTGAAATTTCCATCTGAACATTCCTCCATGGGAATTCCAATTATACAGGTTTTTAATTTGTCATCCCTTAGCTTCATCCACTATGTCAAGTGTTAACAATAGCAATCTGTCAGCACAATCCACTAATCTCATAGTGATTTGCTGAAGTCTTTATCGTCATTCCAGTTACGAACATCCTCATTGTGGTTTTGCTCAGCTTATCACTTTTCAACCAAAATTCAGGAATCATCATTTTTTCAATCAGAATCCAATTCAACTCATCAATTCTCAACCAGAATTTTAAAATCATATCAACCACATTTGAATTCATCATCTAGATAGCAATCATCATTTTTTCAATCAGAATCCAATTCAACTCATCAGTTCTCAACCAGAATTTTAAAATCATATCAACCACATTCGAATTCATCATCTGGATAACATTTTTGCTTATAATTTCAAGGTCTTAGATTTACTCGTATATACAGCCAGTAAAGAGTTGAAGCTATACCCTCGGTATATACGGGTAGTCATCACGATCCTTGGAATTATAAGGTAAATACCATCATGTCTAGGCCTCAAGAAAGTCAGGGATTCCATGCAATTGCAGTACTTCCATCTGAAGACCCAATTACTAAATTATGAATTTCAGTCTGAATATCAATTTGTATGAATATCATCACACATTTTTAACTTTTTACTGTTACGTCATAAATTTTTGATATTTTTGGCTTCTCAGTTGATTCACTTTAGCCAATTCGCTTTGATACCAACTGAAAGATCCCTGTCCCCATCACGCAATGAATTGAGGGGTGCTAGCAGCGGAAGTAGCACTTCTTACTACGCGGGGCAGGGTCCCTCTCACTCGGGGCCTCGCGCACGTATATCCGTACAAGAGACTAATCCCTCAGTTCTTCCAAAACCAAACTCGAAAAACTTCCCTCGCTCGAAAAACACGGGCGATTCTTCCATTGATATTTTTACTCTAACGTAGTCAAGAGCCTTAACTAACTGAACTGAACTGAATTGACCAAACCCGTGAGTCCCATAGTCAGATGATCAAGGAAAAGATTGCACTTGGATCATAGAGACCAACGCTTTTTTCCTCATTGTTGAGAGGCACAGCCGTTGATTCTTTTCCATAGAATAATTTTTATCTGGGATTTACTTCATCTAACGTACCATAACAGAATTGAGTCTCATTTTAGGAATCCATCAATCCAGCCTACAATCTCGTGGGTTAGCCAACCGCCCAACCACTGTAGTGATGGAATCCATTTAAGAATTTGGTTAGGTTTTGTCCCGGGTACCAGGGAAAAGAGTTCCCAGGCCCCCTAGCTAGATATTCATATAAATTTAAAACTAGTCACACCACTTACACACCCAATATGAAATTGCATTTTTCACAGATTCAGCTGTCTTTTAAATAATCACTTAAAGAAACTATAGTATCATTGATCATAATCTTCTAAAATATCCGGTTGAATCCTAATTTTTAATTTTTCCTTCATCGGTGTACTGATGGCATCATTGGTAACTAGAACGCTCACCACCTGTCCACTCAGGGGCCTTTTCAATAGTTCCTAGCTCATAGTACCGGGCAATATATTCATTTATAAAAATCAAAATGGAAACTCTATTGAGGATCAGCAAGATCAACCAACAGATTTATATAAAAGAGCCATGGACTCATCCATTGAGGACCATCAAGGTCAATCAACCAGATCCATGCCCGAATTCAGAAAACAACTCTTACTCCTTGTTCCAATATCTTCCACGACGTACGTGTGGGTATCTTCCGAGACCTAGAGCCCGAGCACCGTATGGTCATCAGCACCCTCTAGGATCCAACGCAGGTCACCTAGCGCTTCATTCACAGGCTGCTTCCTTGGTCCCTCATCCACCGTACCGGAAGCTCATCATTTACATCAAACCGAGGCTGGTCAAGACCTCGGTCAAAACCTTGCTAAACCAGACGTCCTCCGTTGACTCTCCATCAGCTGTTGCAACTTTATCAGATAGGTCTCCACCACGACCTCATTCCCAAGACAGTCAAAATGCTTCCCCAATATTTTTGACATAAAACAGTCATTTAAAAAAAGGCCATAAATACAGTTTTTATAACAAACTCTCGTCTTTCCACATTGTTCCACATCAATCCTCATTTATTTCATATGTATTCCCATTCTCATGACATCATTTTCCATCTCATCACATCTTTTCTCATTTATCCACATCAGATCTCATCACTCGTATCTATCCATATCCACATCTCTTCTCATCATATTCATTCACATCACATATCACATCTATCGCAATTTACATCACATCTCATTCACTCACATCCCGAATCACATGACATCACAACTCATTCATTCACATCTCGATTCACATCACATGACATCTATTCATGTCCATCACATTCATTTACATCCATCACATCACATTCATTCATATCCACCACATTCATTCTCATAACCATCCCATCACATACATTCTATCCACATTATATCACATCACTTCTATCCACATCATACCTCATTCATACACATCTCATCTCATTCATCCACATCCATCCAATCGTTCACATGTACGATTACTCACATCTATCCATACATTCATACCTATCACTTCACATCCACATATATTCATGTCACATCGCATCTCTTTTCATCACATCACATACACATCCACATCCATTCTTTCACATACATCCACATCCATTCTTTCTCATACTCATCCACATCCATTTTTCACATACACATTCACATCCATTCTTCACATACACATCCATATCCATTCTTCACATACACATTCACATGCATTCTTCACATACACATCCATATCCATTCTTCACATACACATTCACATCCATTCACATTTCATATCATTCATTTACATCCCATATCATTCATTTACATCCCGATTCGCATGACATAACATCTCATTCACTCAGATCCTGTTTCATATCACATTACATCTCATCCATTCATTCATTCACATCTATCTGATTCACATCACATTACATCTCATCCATTCATTCACATCTATTTTATTCACATTGCATCTCATCACATCTATTCACATCACATATCATCACATCTCATTTCTATGCAAGGTTTTAGTTTGATTTTCTTTTGAATACAAGGAGTATTTCTTGAATCAGTATCCCCAACTTCTTGATAGGAATTCTGAATCTCATACTAGAATTCCTTGAATTCTATAACCTTGATCCACAGATCAATTTGAAGGGTCTTAAACTTACTTTCAGATTTGGCGGAGTTTTGAGTGTATTTTTTAAACTGGTCCCACCTTCTTTCCTCGAAACTGACAAAAGAGTTTTGTCTTGATCATAGTCTGATTCAAGGTTCGAGTCGGATAAGATTTTTCCAGATCTATCTTTCTCGAAAAGGTTCGATAATTTAGTAACTATTTTACTAAATTTCTTTCTTTGAATATTCACTTAACTAATTTCTAAATTAGTTACAAATTCCAATGAGGAATAGATTAATCATTTATGTGAATATTTCGATCTCGATAGATTTCCTAAATTCTCTTTTTATAATACGCGTGAATATAAAACCATAGAAATTTTCCTCTTAGAGTATTTAATTATTCATTTATCAAATACTCATAGAATTTAAACATAAAATTTAAGAGAATTCTAATCTTGATATAAAAATTCTTTATCCATCTATTTATGCATAAAAATCAACTTCAATGAGAATAACACTTTTATTTTAAAAAATCTTTAATGCAAAAAAACAAATTTGATAGGAATAATACTTTTAAAATAAAAAGAATATCTTTATGCATCTGTTTATGCATAAAAATTAATTTTTGTAAGAATAAGGCTTTTATAATAAAAATTTTCTTTATGCATTTTTCTATGCATAAAAATCAATGTTAATAAGAATAACACTTTTGTAAATAAAAAAATTCCTTCATGCATCTTTCTATGCATAAAAATCAAATTTAATAAGAAAAATACTTTTTTATTAAAAAAATCCTTTATGCATCTTTCAATGCAAAAAAATCAATTTAATGAGAATAACACTTTTGTAATAATAAAAATTTCCTTTATGAACCTTTCTATGCATAAAAATCAAATTTCATGAGAATAACACTTTTGTAATTAAAAATTTCCTTTCTGCATCTTTCTATGCATAGAAATCAATTTTAAAAAGAATAACACTTTTGTAATAAAAAACAAACTCCTTTATGCATCTTTCTATGCATAAAAATCAAATTTAATAAGAATAACACTTTTGTAATAAAACAATTTCTTTTATGCACCTTTCTATGCATAAAAAATAAATTTAAAAAGAATAACACTTTGGTAACAAAAAAAACTTTCATTATGCATAAAAATGAAATTTAATGAGAATAACACTTTTGTGATAAAGAAAATCCTTTATGCATCTTTCTATATATAAAAATTAGTTTTAATAAAAATAACACTTTTGTAATTTAAAAAAATTCCTTTATGCATCTTTCTATGCATAAAAATCAAATTTATAAGAATAACAGTTTTGTAATTTAAAAAAATTCCTTTATGCATCTTTCTATGCATAAAAATAAATTTAATGAGAATAACACTTTTGTAATTAAAAAAATTCCTTTATGCATCTTTCTATTTATAAAAATCAAATTTAATAAAAATAACACTTTTGTAATAAAAAAAATTATCTTTATGCATCTTTCTATGCATAAAAATCAAATTTAATGAGAATAACACTTTTGTAATTAAAAAATATCTTTTATGCATCTTTCTATGCATAAAAATCAAACTTAATGAGAATAACACTTTTGTAATAAAATAAATTCCTTTATGAATCTTTCTATGCATAAAAATCAAATTTAATGAGAATAACATTTTTGTAATAAAAAATTTCCTTTATGCATCTTTCTATGCATAAAAATCAAATTTAATGAGAATAACACTTTTGTAATAAAAATTTTCTTTATGCATCTTTCTATGCATAGAAATCAATTTTAATAAATAATATCAGTGATATCCATGCATATTCATAGGTGAATATGTACATGGAGTATTTAGAATATTTCTTTTAGATGCAAAAATGGTGGGAATCACTCTTTTGAAATAACATAAAAATAATTCTTCTTTTCCATAAATTTTGAAAAATTTTGCCATAATCTCCTGTGTATGGCTGACCATTTCTCATTTTTATCATTCTTTATTTAACTTTAATTAACCCAAATTAGATTTATAGAACTCTAATCTACATAATTTGCTAAATTCAAGAGAGTAAACAATAAGAAGAGCTTAATTAATCCTTTAGTTAATCTTTCCAGGATTAAGAAAGGTGGAAATGTAAAGAGGACAAGGGGGTGGCCTTTTTATCAAAGGCATAGCATTAGAATTTAATTCAACATCAGCAAAACATAAAGATTAAGAAAACCATAGATTCTTCATTAAGAAAATTAGCTTACATGGAGCTTGTAAGCACTTTTTTGGCTTGAGGGATTGAGGGTTCTACTCTTGTTTGAAGCAAGAGTGGCCACGAATTCACTTGGAGAGGATTAGGCCAAAAACAATTGAATTATTAAAAAATTCAATGTAGACCATTAAGCTTTTACAAAGGGGGAGGCTTCTATTTATAGGAAAAAGTGAGCCTCTAACCAAGCAAACTAGTTCTAGAATTTTCGAGATCTGTTTGGTCATATTTTGACCATTTTTGGGTCAATTTAGCTTACGTTTTGGATCTAGTTTTGAAATAGGAGAGAGGAGAGATGAAAATATCTCATTTTATTGATTAAAAATTGGGGGTAATGATGAGAAAAATGTGCCTACTTCATGAGGGGAGATCCCCACACTGAGGTGTCAAAATTTAATTTTTTAATTATTTTCTTTGGTCCTTAGTCCACTCTTCATCGAATGTGAGCATTTACTCATTTTTCGGGGGTTTTTCTTTTATTCTTCAATTTATCTTTGGATTAATCTTGTTGGTCCATATAGGAACCCTAATTGGACCATAATCCAAAAATTTCTGAAAATCTGGACCCTTAGGCTAAGGTCCTTTCTACCTATTTTCAATTAATTCCAATTGCACATTGGAAAGTTATTTTTGAATTTCTATTTCGGGGAAAACCATTCTTGATACTAGAAGGATTTTTATATCCAAAAATATCTCAAATTTGAATTACCTCCCTCTAGATATTTTCTCTCTCTAGGCCAAAACAGGGTAAAACATGATCTTTCTTTTTTTTAAGAGAGGGGAATAATTATGAGATCAGAAGGGGAGGTTCTCATATCTCAAAAGCTGGAGGGAGGAATCTTACAGAAACCCTAAAGATGAATGAGATCTATAGCTTGAGCCAAAATAATTTAGATGTAGTGGATGTGTACTACTCCTAGTTTGTTAAGAACTATGCTCCAACTATGACCTTGGCTCAACCCATTAACCAATTTGTGCAAGGATTAAACCCTCTCCTTAACCATTGACTAGAATCCATGCGCCCCACCAACCTTCGGGATGGAATTTTTTGAGATAAACCTTTAAAAGAAGAACTAAAGGATAAAAATAGCAACAACTTGAAGAAGAGACCTTACCCTGAATCATCTAATTCAAGGAGACCCTTTGGATTACCCTTCAATCGATGAATCAATGGTCAAATTTCACAACCACTCTTCCCTCGTCTAGAGATTAGGCTACAGAATGATCTAGCATGGCAAACTGGAGTGTGCTATAATTGTTGTCAACCAAGTCATCTTGTCATGGTGCTGAATGGCTTCATCCAGATAACGCTAATCTAGCATGGCATGTTGGAATTAGGGTTGCAGGAAAGCACACAAAGCTTGGAGAAGAAGAAGCAAGAACGCACACAACACAAAGTGTATTAGATTGTGTCAATGTACAAAAGATAAGTTAGCCCTAGAATGATGGGCGTATATACAAGCTGGGGGAAAAAACCTCCTAAAGAGGGAAAAAGTGCCCCGGCGGTCCTAAGTGTGTTCACACACATCACTGCCTATATATATGGCAATAAATCCCCCCTGGGAGTGATGGTGTGAACGAGAGGTGGCACTCATGTATAGGGGAGTGCCATGCCCGAAGTAGATCAATCCACAAAGGGGAGCAAGCCCAAAGCTTTGCGGAAAGCTTCAAACTTCTCACGAGGAAGTGCCTTTGTGAAAAGATCGGTGAGGTTGTCTTGTGTTGGCACATAGGCCAAGCTGATCTCTCCTGCTGAGAGTCTCTCCCTGACATAGTGATAATGCACCTCAATGTGCTTTGTGTGAGCATGAAAAACTGGGTTTCTCGCAACTGCCAATGCGCTCTGACTGACAGTGAAGATAGAGGTGGCAGACTCCTGTCCAACACCCAAGTCAGCCATAAGCCATCTGAGCCACACACACTCAACCGTAGCTGTGAAAGCTGCCCTGTACTCAGCTTCACAACTCGAAGTGGCCACAATAGGTTGCTTCTTGCTCAACCAAGATATGCATGAGCTACCGAGCATGAAACAAAAACCACTTGTGGACACTCTTGTGTCATAGCAACTAGCCCAATCTGAGTCCGAAAAAGCATGCAAATCTGGCGGCAACGATCCCCCCTTGGGATAAAACAACCCAAGATGTATGGTGCCACTCAAGTAGCGAAAGATGCGTTTAACTGCCTTCCAATGCTAAGACCCTAGGCTATGCATAAACCTGCTCACCTGTGAGACTGCAAACTAAATGTCCGGCCTCGTAATGCATACATAAATGAGGCAACCAACAGCTGTCTGTGATAGAGTGTGACATCAAAGTGATCTCCAGCATCATGAAGACTCAACTTCCAACCTGTCTCCATTGGAGCAGCAATAGGCTTGCAGTCTTCAAGGCCAAATCTTCGCAACAATGTCTCAATATACTTTGTTTGACACAAAGCAATACCTCCATCACACTGCTTAAACTGTATCCCCAAATAATGATGCAAATGCCCCAAATCTGACATCTCAAAAGAGGCATTTAATCAGCCTTAAAATCAGCAATATGACTCTCATTTGGTCCTGTGAGCAGCATGTCATCGACATAGAGAGCAATGATTAGATGTACATCATCCACACGTTTAGCATACAAAGTGCTTTCTGTTGGACTATTCTGAAAACCATGTGCAGTCAAATATGCATGTATCTTTTCATACCAAGCTCGTGGAGCTTGCTTTAAACCATATAAAGCCTTTTTCAACCTGCACACTTTGTTTTCCTGCCCTCTTTGAACAAAACCACGAGGCTGCGATACATACACCTCCTCATGCAAATCTCCATTCAAGAACGCAGTCTTTATGTCCAACTTATGTACATTCCAACCATTATGAGCTGTCAATGCACAAATGCTACGAATGGTAGTCATACGACAAGTGGGAGCAAAGGTCTCATCAAAATCAATGCCCTTTTCTTGAGCATAACCCTTTGCAACAAGCCTAGCCTTATAGCGATCAACACTGCCATCTGGCTTTCGTTTCAACTTAAAAACCCACTTACATCTAATGGCCTTTTTACCAATAGGCAAATCACACAAAGACCATGTACCATTCTTCATTATAGCATCATATTCACTTTGCATTGCAGCCAACCAATTTTCTGATTTTTGTGCCTCATCAAATGAAAGAGGTTCTTCCTCTTCACACATACTAGACACAGCCAAAGCATAACAATCTGATGCATAAGAGGCATGCTGAAAACCTAAACGAGTACGACTAGACATAGGTGCATCAATTTTACTATCACGCAAGGTTTGCACCAGCCATTCAGCAGTGTAACCAACAAAAATGCATTTGACAGCCTTATCATCCAATTTTCTGCGTTGTTGCACAGGCACTAAAGCATAGGCCAAGCAACCAAAGACACGCAAGTGACCAATAGAAGGCTTCCTGCCATGCCAAGCTTCGTATGGAGTAATAGACTGCAAGGCCTTAGTGGGACACCTGTTGAGTACATATGCAGCACACATGACAGCCTCAAGCCAAAACGCATGTGGCAAAGCTTAGCTCTTGACGATACATCGTGCCATTTCCATAAGTGACCTGTTTTTCCTCTCAGCAACACCATTTTGCTGAGGGGTATACGGCATTGTACATTGGTGTTTTATCCCACGACTAGCCAGAAATGCATCAAACTCTTTAGACATGTACTTCCCCCCTCGATTAGAACGGAGGGTGCCCACATTACAATTGGATACATTTTCAACCATAAGCAAAAACTGTTTGAAGCACAAAAACACTTCGGACTTTGCCTTCAGTGGATATACCCATGCATGCCTTGAGTAATCATCAATGAAAGTCACGAAGTACAAGTGTTTACCAAATGACAGAGTTTGCATAGGCCCACATACATCACTATATACAAGTTGCAATTTGCGAGTGGCCCGCACAGAACCATCCTTTGGAAACGCAGAACGCTGCATTTTGCCCAAAATACAGCCTTCACAAACATGTTTCAATGGTGCCTCAAGAGGGGGCAATGAAGCAACCATATCAAATTTCTGCAAACGGAGCAAACTAGCAAAGTTCAGATGACCAAAACGAGCATGCCATAGTTTTGCATCTGAAACTGCCTTTTCATCAGAAACTGCATGTGCTGAATCTTCCACACACTTGTCATAAGAATTGAGCCTATACAGCCCACGAAACAAGGTGCCAGATACAATAATCGTATCACCAGAAGTCAAATCATGAACAGTACATCTATCATCCACAAATTTGACTATAAGTCCAAGTCTAACAAGTGCAGAGACAGACAATAGATTCTTCTTTATCCTTGGCACATACAAAGCATCTGAAAGTGTGAAAGCGCTGCCATTTGCAGCAGTAAGCATAATTTTACCAATGCCCTTCACTGGGTAAGAAGCATTATTGACACATGTGACAGTATTCCCATTAGGGACAGCCTCAAGAGAAGTGAACATATCACGATGCGAGGTAATGTGCTTTGTAGCACCATTGTCAAAATACCATACATGAGAGTCAACAGAAACTACCAAACATGCATCATGTACAGATGGGTCATACTGGCAATACACGCTAAACGCCCATTCTGTATCCTGCACAACATTTGCAGAATCTACATTTGTAGAAGCATCTGCTATTGTGGCTGCATTTGACTCTTTCTTCTTTGCCTCTTTAGCCTTTAGCTTAGGGCAATTCTTAATGACATGATCATTTGCCTTACAATAATTGCACCTGATCTTTTTCTTGCCTTTATCAAGAGCCTTCTTAGACTTATTTTTGCTACCTGTGGAAGGAGAAGAAGTTGCAGACCTATTAATAGGAGAAGAAACAGTGGAAGGGGCTGCCTTACCACTTCTTCTCTGTGGGACCGCAATAAATGCTTGATTAACTGCACGCTACCTAGCCCTGTTTTGCCTGGACTGCGCTTCTTGCAAGAGCTTGTTGACTAAAGTATCATACTTGACAACATTGTCCTCAGTGACAATTCTCCACGTGGAAGCAAAAGTCTGATATGACTCAGGTAAAGCATCAAGAACAGTCTACACAAGAGAATGATCAGGTATAATCTCACCTGCAAAAATCAACTGTTCCTTGAGATCTTTAATCTCAATAAGAAAAACATTCATGTCATCATCTTCCTGCATAATCTTCGATTCTAGCTCTTTACGCAGGTAAGAGATTTTTGCCTCGTTACGACCTGCATACAAACCAGCTAGAATATCCCAAGCGTGTTTTGCTGTTTTTGCTGAACGAATATGTGGGGTGATGTTACGTTTGACAGAAAGTGCAATCAAGGCATGAGCCTACACATATTTACCATCCCAACGAGCTTGTTCAGCAGTGGGTAAAACAGCAGCAACAGTAGAGCTGCTAGAACCTGCAACATCCTCAACAGATCCTACATCCACAGAACCTGGACGTATATCCATACCCTGCACAATGTTCCACACTCCTTTTGCAGCCAAAACATGCTGCATCATGTATGCCCAAAGTGGGTAGTTGCTGTCTTCATCCAATTTGTCATCAGCAGATAACATGCGAAATACATCATTGCTATTATCAGCCAGGGCCACTGACTGAAACTGATGCAAAAGCTACCTGTAATGAAGCAAAGGCTGAACAGAAAACAACTCGTGTTATGTAGCACGGTCCACAATAGGCTACTCATGATCTATAATGTAATGATGGGAAAATGAAGAGAGAAATATTGCACTCGTAATGGAGTACCACATGCACTAAAGGGAGTACCACCATAGCCATAGAAGCATGGAGCTTCAAGAAGTATTATTTCATTAGTCAGAAGTGTGTTATGGTCTTAGCTATAATATTCACTTATATACTTGCCCATCCTTTCACACTCATTAATGTTGGGCCTCATACTTGACCGGCCATAACCATGCCCATGAACCTCTCCTTATGTACAAACTCAAACCCCTTTCATTAGAAACCATCCCCACCCAAAGGTTTCATCCTCGAAACCATGTATGGAGTAATGTACGGGCTGTATAAATCCTTCTTGACTTCCCTCATGAATGTTTAAGTACATTTGTTGCAATTGCAAAAATTCCTTACACAAGAAAACTCCACATAGAGTTGTCCGCTTATTTGATGTACATATGGACTGCCCTCTATAATATCTATAAGCCAATGGAGTCTTGTTGAGCTTGATTGATGAGTAGTAAAGTATACCAACAATGACCATGGCTGTGTATACAATAAATTTATAGCAATGACATCCTTCATATCATCATACAAATCCATGCAAATAGCTGTCCAAAAAACACTGAACAGCTATGCACTTCATCCACTTTGATTTATTGCTTGTAGAAGCTTCGGATGGTCTTTTATGAAGCCCTGGACTACCGAAAAGATTCGTCATTAGGTAAGCCTCTCCACTTCACAAGGTACTCAATAATAGACCTATTATGAAGGTGTCTTTCCCTCATTCCAATCACCTTCTCTGCCACATATTGAATCATTATCTCTTCATCCATTGGAGGCAATTCATAAATTACTTCCGATTGAGGGCCCACATACTTCTTCAAATGTGACACATGAAACATATTGTGGATCCTTGTGGTATAAGGTAAGAACATTTGATATGCTACTTCACCAATCCTTCTCAACACCTTGTATAGTCCATACAAGCAATGAGCAAGCTTTGTATTGGTGTCTCCCTTCAAAGAAGCATACCTTGACTTAGGGATTCTTAAGAATACATAATCCCCTTCCTTTAACTCTACATGCCTCCTTGATTCATCAGCATATTACTTCATCTGGTTTTGTGCCTAAGCCATACTATCCTTGCACCTTTGCATTATTGCACATATCTTCTCAATCTCCTCTTTGGCTTGAGGATTCACCTTTTCCTCATTGAATGCAATGGAAGGTACATGCACCATATACCCATACATGGCTTCAAATGGAGACATACCACTAGCCCATCTACCATACCAAAGTATTTATCAAGCATACTTGTGGCATTTACAATGTGTGCACCCTAAATCAAGTAAAACCATTATATTTGAAGATAGAATGCTGTTATCGGGGTAGCCGCCAAGCCGCCGCATCACCACGCCGTTATTCCATTGTGGGTGCCGCAATCTTCTTCGACAAGCTTCCACCTTATTACCATTGAGAAACCATCAAAATATGCACAAAATTGACAATGAAAGATATCAATTTTTTCACGTCACATCTTTCCCCCCCCAGCAGATCCTCCATGCTTGTCTGGGGGGTCTACTGGCCATGGTGCTCGAGGGTAGAATATCTTTAGCCGCGGTACTCATTGGCACGTCTGGGAACCTCCTGACCACTTGCATCCTCTAGAAGATAGGTGTTATTTTTGAACTTTTGCTTTATCCTGAAGGGGCCTTCCCAGCGTCGAAGAAGCTTCTTATCTAGCCGTTTCTCCACACGGCCATCATACCTCATGACTAAGCTTCCTTGCTTGAGTTTTGGTTTCTTCTTCTTCTTTGTGAGAGTGTCATGCCTTGCCTTGCGCTGTTGTTGTGCAGCCTCCAAATTTTAAAGTGCCTGAAGTCGTCTCTCATCCAAGATCTCCAGTTGTGCTAGGCGTTGGGCATGTGTTTCTTCTTCATTATTCAAGCGTGCAAAAGATGTGCGAAGGCTTGTGATTTCCAATTCTATTAGCCTCCATTCCATAAACTAACTGAAAAGGTGTGAAACCAAGAGAGAGTTTGTGAGTTGTCCTATAGGCCCATAGGACCTCTGGCAAATGCACATCCCACTTTCTCTTCATAGTATCCACTAGCTTAGACAAAGATCCACAAAGCAGTCCATTAGTTTTTTCTACTAAACCATTACATTGGGGATAATAGGGAGTTGACATAGCATGCTTTATTTTTAATTTCTGCACCAAAGCTTCAATCAAGTCATTCCTGAAAGACCTCCCCCCATCTGTAAGGATTTCCAATGGACACCCAAATCGGGCACATATGTATTCCCTGAGAAAGGATGCCACAGCCACTGCTTTATTATTGACCATTGCCTTTGCTTCTGCCCACCTTGTTGCATAATCCGTGGCCACCAATATGTAATACTTCCCATGTGAGGAACGAGGAAGTGGGCCCACAAAATCTAATCCCCACCTTTCAAATGGACCATATGCTGGAATGGGGTTTAAGGGTCCGGGAACCAATTGCTTATGCCCATATGCCTGGCATACTTCACAGCTTCTGCACCACTCATGGACATCTTTGCTGAGTTGAGGCCAATAATACCCTGTGTTAGGGATCCTCCGAGTTGTGCTGGCTGAGGCAAAGTGACCTGAACATTCATAACATAATTCCATAATCCTTTTAGACTCCTCTAGGCTCACCACCCTCCTAAGAATCTTATCCTTACCTTGCTTATAAAGAACATCCCCTAGAATTGTGTAAGGATGAGCTTTCCTGGTAAGCCTTTGCTTCTGTTGAGGATTCAATCCAGAAGGGAAGTATCCTGTATCTAAATAGTGTTGAACATCTTGGAGCTCAGGCCAACCTGTATCCATTAATGCAAGAGTAGCTACTTTGAAAGAAGCCAAGGTTTTAGTAGCCAATTCATCAGCCTTTTGATTATCCTTCCTGTTAACATGCACAAATTTACAAAACTCAAAAGCTTCTTTCAACTCCATTGCCCTTTTATACAATTCTTGAAGATTAGGACTCCTTGCCTTATACTCTCCTTTCATTTGTCGGATGACCAATTGTGAATCCCCTTTAACCTCTACCTCTTCAATTCCATCTTTTATGCAATCCTCTAATCCCCAAATTAATGCATTATACTCAGCCACATTATTTGATATAGCCTTTGGAAATTCCCTACCCTTGGCCCATACCTCTTTTCCTTCTGGATCAAATAAAACTATCCCCCCAGCCCCACATTGCCTGGAAGGGCTAAAGGCTCCATCAAAATGCATAGTGAAAGCAGTTGGTGGTGTCTCCAAATCTTCATATACTTCTTCCTTTGCTGCTGTTCCTTCTTCCTCTTCCTTCCTGGTAAGCAAATCTGCAAGAGAGGCCCTAGTGGTGTTTTCTGTAATAAAAGTGAAAGAGAATTCTTGAAGCTCACAAATCCACTTTGCAAACTTCCCTCCTGCAGGATTGGGCTTGCGGACCAAGAATTGTAAATAAGGTTGAGATGTGAGGAAGAAAAAAGGGCGAGGTAACAAGTATGACCTGAACTTCTTTACTGCAAAAACAAGAGACAAACCACCTTTCTCCATTTCACCATACCTCTCCTCGGCATCAGTGAGTTGTCGGCTTGCATAATACACTGGTTGCATACGCCCTTGCTCTCCCTTTTGCAAGAGTATAGCACCCACTGAATGTGATGAGACACTTGGGTTCACATAAAAGTCCTCCCCCCACCTAGGAGGCTGCACAATTGGACTTTGACTCATGCATTCCTTGAGCAAACAAAAAGATTGAATTTGATCGGGCCCCCATTGGAAAGAAACATTCTTCTTTGTTAACAGATTTATAGGATACATCTTTTCAGAGAACATGTCAACAAAGCGTTGGTAATACTTTGTTTTTCCCAAAATCCTCCTTACCTCCCTTACATTGGTAGGTGGTGGGAGGGCCACAATTGCCTGCACCTTCTCAGGATCCATCTCTATGCCTTCTTCTGAGATAACATGTCCCAAGAGAACCACCTTCCTTCGTGCCAAGCGGCATTTTCCAGGATTAAGACACCCTTTTGCATCATCAATACTTTGCGAGGCCAACCTCAACTTTTCCAAGTGATCCATGCGGCTTGAGTAAATGCAAAAATCATCCAGAAAGACCCTTATAAACTTCCCCAAGTAAGGTGCAAATACCTGACTCATGAAGCGTTGAAAAGTTGCTGGTGCATTGGTCAAGCCAAATGGCATCACCCTATAGGCGTACACTCCCCAAGGGGTGATAAATGAGGTTTTCCTTTGATCTTCTTCACAAATCCGGATTTGGAAGTATCCAGAGTATCCATCACACACTGAATACAACTCATGACCTGCAACTTGATCCAAAATCTCATCTTGAAAGGGTAGAGGATAATAATCCCTCTTTGTGCATGCATTCAAAGGGCGAAAGTCCACACACACACGCCATTTTCCACCCTTTTTGGGAGTGACTACAACTGGGGAAATCCACTCTGAATTCTCTACTGGGAAAATAAATCCAGCTTCAAGCAAATTAGTTACCTCCTTCTTAAGCACCTCTGCTTGCACTACTCCCAAACGCCTTAGCCGCTGCACCACTGGCTTGCTTTGGGGCTTGAGATCAATCTTGTGCTCTACTAGGGTAACTTGGCGTACTTGTGAGTAGCTGTTTGCAAAAAGGTTAGGAATTCCATCCAACATTTTTAAGTAATCCTCCCTTTCAGTACCTGCTATGGACTCATCAAGAAGAAGTTCATTTTGTTGGTGAAGACTAGTGAGGTCCACATCTCCTTTCTTGCACATGGTTGAAGAAGCTTCCTTGAATAGACTATAAGACATTAAGTTTAATAACCACATTACCAAAAATTAAAAATACAGCTACATATTTAATTATAATTTATTTTAATCCATTAGGTTACATAAAAAGATAAAAAGAGAGTAGAAATACGCCTTTTTTAGCATGGTAATAAAATTGATAATATCCAAGTTGTTTTAGCATAATACATTTTCATGGTATTGTTTGGAGAAAACAATTGAGTATGAATCCTATTTCCATGCTTCTTCTCAATTCATTAAAGAAGCTTTCACACAATGATACACACACCAATCAGATTTTAAGCTATGATCATTGAGTTTTCAACTAAAAACTTATGAAAAAAATAGTTCTTTGATAACTCTAGGATGCTTACACATATTAAGGGTAGAAGTTTTATAATTTCAACTTTCATTAAAATAGAGAAACTCATATTAAAAGTATTAGTTTTGTGAACAAGTTCAATAAGATGCTACATCTACTCTATAACATGTATTTTTTCATGGATTACAATCTATAATGCGAACACCAAAGGAGATGCTACTTTTATCTATTTAATATATATATTTACATAGATTATGATGTATAATGCAAACACAAAAGGTGAAAAAATATATAATTTAAGCTCTTACCATTCTAGAGAATGTGGAAAGTTTCATTCATGGAATAATAAAGATAAAGGATTCAAAAGTTACCAATTGTGGAGAGAACATAATGACTATTATGTGCTATTACATTTTGTTTAATAAAGATAAAGGATTCAAAAGTTACCAATTGTGGAGAGAACATAATGACTATTATGCGCTGTTACTTTTTTTTTGGGATTTTTGTTTAGTGTATCGCATCACTTACTTTTTTTTATGATGATTTCAATGAAAGTTATACAAAATTTTTTCCCTTTTCTCGATAAAAATATAAAAATAATACATTTTGGGTTTTTTTACGAAAAAAATTGCTTTACTACACAAAAACATCATGATTTGAAGGTAGTAAGAATAAATAAGATTTTTTCACTATTGTAAAAAAACTAAAATTTAAAGATAGTATTTCAATGATTCTAAATTTTCTTGCTCTTTATACGTGGTTGATTTGAAATTATGCTTAGAAAGTAGAGATATTTGTTTTTAGTGTATATAGAAACATCATAATAACTTTATCTTACAACTTTACAATTAAACATCAAAGAACATTTTTGGATATCGATGATCATAAAGAAAGTTTGTGATAGTAATTACCAATATTGGACCTGATAGTTTGTAACTTAAACTCTCCAATTTAGAAGTAGCCATGATAACAAACATTATCAATAAAAATTGAGAGGACTTGGAAAGAGGATGAGGAGGAGGACATTGCCATTGTGAGGGGAGGGTGGAAAATTAAATGAAATTATACTAATCAAGAAAAATAAAAAGTGTGTAAGAATTCATACTAAAAAAATAAATTTGAAGAACAAGACACATTCAAAATTTTGATGAGCTAACCTCAAGTGCCATATCGAATTTGAAAACACAAAGCTAAAACATTAGGTGAAATATGGACTCTCACTAGAAAAATGGGCTTATGGTAAAAATTTTACAAATCAACTCAGAAGTGAGTGGAGTTTGGAAATTTGGATTCTACTCTTTGATAGATTTAGGATGATGGGCAATTTTGCATATTAAGAAAGTCCCCAAATTGGTGATGTCATTTGGCAACAAGTAACATGCCACATCATCACCAATTGTTACATGCCATGTCATGATTTGAAAGTAGTAAGAATAAATAAAGAGTTTTTTCACTATTATACAAAAACTAAAATTTTAAGAAAGTATTTCAATGATTCTAAATTTTCATTCTCTTTAGAATGTATACCTAGTTGATTGAAAATTATGCTTAGAAAGTAGAGATATTTTTTTGTAGTGTATATAGAAAAATCATAATAATTTTATCTTACGACTTTATTAAAATTAAACATCAAAGAACGTTGTTGGATGTCAATGATCATAAAGAAGGTTTGTAATAGTCATTACCAATACTGGACTTGACAGTCTATACCTTAAAGTCTCCAATTGAGAAGTAGCCATGAAAACAAACATTACTGATAAACATTGAGAGGACTAGCAAAGACGATGAGGAGGAGGACATTGTCATTGTGACGGGAGGGTGGAGACTATACACATGTGTGCAAGGGGTAATTGAAAAACCCCTACCTATGATTTTTTATGATTTAAATACAACTCTTTTGTAAATTTTAAAATCATAAAAGTACACCTTCTACATGTTTTTTTTAATTTTTGAATCAACAACGCCTTTTTGAATGTAAAGTTTTGGGTGATTCCACAAGAAAAGAAAACCCAAGTATGCTATCTTACATATTTCTTTATTCATCCCCAAGCTTTAGCATCATTGTTCAAAATTTTTAATAAGCCTATAGCTATTCATTTATCATGCATTTTTTGGGTATATTCATTTTTTCTTTTTTTTCTTTCTTTTATAGGTCTAAATTCTAACATAATAAATTACACCTTTCGTATAGGTTCTATCCCTTTATCAACTTTAACCCCCTTATTATCTAAATTCTCTATGACTTTACAAGGAAATATACTTCCTTTTGTGAAATTCATGTGCTTTTTTTAGTATCTCCCTTCTCCTTTCTCTTTTGTGAAACTCATGTGCATTTTTTAGTGTCTCCCTTCTCCTTTCTCTCGTGAAGATCTATCTATTGATTTTATGTTACATGTTATTGTGATACTATATTTGTAATGCATTAAGTTCATAGAACCTTTACTTCTTTTTTTAAAGAATTTTATTAAGGTAATATCACTAAAATTAATAATCAAATGAAATTGTACTAATCAAGAAAAATGAAAAATGTGTAAGAATTCATACCTTAAAATGAAAATTTGATGAACAAGACACATTCAAAATTTTGATGAGCTAGCCTCAAGTGATATATCGAATTTGAAAACACAAAGCTAAGATGTAGATTCACATCTGGCTATAAGAGATCCTATGAGAGAGTTGTATGTAGGTTGTTATTGTGTTCCTTTAAAGTAAGTATTTTAAAGTTGGAAAATGAACTCAATATCTCTAACTTAATTATCATCGTCATGTACTTCCTTAAAAATAGATAGTTTAAAGAACTTGTTTAATATCCCAAACTTCAATGTTGTGCATCTTGAAGTTCATTTATCTATTTTCTAGTTTAAATATATTAACTTGTAAGTTTTGTATGCTAGATCCATGGATCACTGGGCTTAAGGCACTACCAAATGAGTTAAAGTTTGTCAATTTTAAAAGAAATGGAAAAAAAGTGCTCGTTTTTCAACTTGTTGAGAAATTGTTTATTTTAAAAACACATATAAGGATATTATATCTCTAAAGTAGAAGGAGATGGTCTCTTTAAAATACTAAAACTCATTGAAATAGTTTCAATAACCCTTTTTAACACAAAATGTTAGGTAAGGGAGTGCCTCAAAAAAACTTGCTCCCATATATTTTCACATTGCTTATTACAAGGTGCATATTCATCTATGTATTATTGATACATTCAATAGAGATTAAATAAGGACAAGAATGGATAATCATGAAGAATGGATACTATAACTCGTTGTTCCCTCTCTCGATTTGTTTTATGCCTTTAGTATTAACTTTTTTTGAGTAAGTTAACATGTAAGTATAAGTACATTACCCAAATTTACACTAATACAAACTTTTTCTTTATTTAGCAAATAAAGAGAGAAAAGAATCATTGATTTTGAGATAATACCCTTGATTTCAATACTTTCTATGAGCAAAAGAAATCTACTCATTCCAATCTTTTGGTTGTACTGGAATACATTTTCATTTTTATTTGGATCTTATATGCTATGGTGTTTTACGGTTTTATCTTCTAATCATTTCTCATATAAAAACCATGGACCTTATATGCTATTGGAATATGTTTTCATTTTTATTTGGAGCATACATGCTATGGTGTTTCATGGTTTCATCTTCTAATCGTTGCTCATATAAAAACCTTGCATATTTTATTTTCCATTGAGTATTGATCATGCTAAATTGGTTAAAAACATGTGCAAATACACAAATGGTGTGAGGGACATTCATGAGTGCAAATGTTTAAAGTAGGCTTTTTAAAGTGGAGGTCTTAATTTGGCTACTATACATCAAGTATTCTATTGGATTTCTATGGTATTGGTATTGATGATGAATGATGATAGGTTTCTAGAAAGAATCCAAATTTTATTAAATATATCTTTAAATTTTATTAAGACATGTATTTTCTTGGTGAAAAAGATCACCCATGCTACACTTTATGATTCAAAATGTCTTTTGGATTGCATAATTATAAATGAGACAAGGCATAAATATAGTGTTACCATTTCCTCATGCCTTTTGACTGTTTGACTTGATATTGATTTTTTTTAAATTATTTACATTTTAAAAACCTAAAACATTTTATAACACAAATAGATTTGTTACATTTAGGCATTCCATCAAGACATTTTTGAATCAAAACAAAGCAGTAAATTTGAGGTAAGGATTGCTTTTTACCTTGAAACTAGGCATAGTTCTGCATGAAATTTTATGAAGATCACTGATGCTAGGTCCCCCTAGCTTAAAGAGGGGCCTAAAGCAGCTATATGGAAAACCAAAACAAGTTTGTCACAAGGATGAATGGGGTTTTGACACGTATAGTGGGACCAATACTAATGCATACTTTATACTCAACCATAGGATTAACGTGGCACTTTCTTCAAGATGCTTTCCTATATCCGAAGACACGAATGGACTTGCTCAAAGGAGATATAAGAAAAGGTGAATTCAAGCTTAGAACTATGCACCTTATTCGAATGTCTTTTTTTGTTATTTTTTACGTTAAAATTTGAAGGAGATTAATTGATATTTTGACATGATTTTTTAAGGAATAAATGGTGTAGGGATGTTGGCAGTTTGGTGACACACAAAACTTAGGCATCAATTGTTGAATATGGTACGAGTGTAAGTTGGTGTGGCAATCAACCATTTGATGCCTAATTGATCTAGATTGTCATCAAGAAACATGATGAATTTCATCAATTTATGGGCCCAAGGTCACCTTTGGGTCTACTTTAACAATCTAGTTTTGTACTTTGATCGAACGCTCTCTCGATGCTTTAAATAGTTTGGATTATAATTATTGCATCCACCAATGCTAAAACTGGTTGGGCTACTTTAACAATATCGTTGTGTACTTTGATCAACCTTGGGGGGCATGCTGGTTTGTGGTCCCTTTAAACTTAATAGAATTCCTTTGATCATCATGCTAGGGTACTTGTTGTTGCTAAGCCTATAAAAAGTACACACAACACTACCTCTAGCAATAATCCAAGCTATCTCTAGCAATAATCCAAGCTATGAATGGTTCATACGTTAGGCGTCACGCTTCATCTAGCTGCTGAAGAGAGAGAGCACAGCCCACAAAACATATCCATATGTGGTGGCGATGGTCTAGTAATACGAGGGCTGTGCTCTCTCTCCTCTGCCGCTGGTGTGATCAGCGCCCCCCACCATCATGTGCCAGATCTCGGCCGCAAACACGACGTTCAAAGCTGCTTCGTAAACGTAATTGCATCCTTTTGTAGCCATGCGGCAGACTTGCTTATTAGGCTGTACTGGAGCGGACTTCTTTTTGCAGGGTTTTAAACTATTTTGCATTCTGCTAGCCTTTCGGCTTCGGCCAATGACTGCAGGAGATGATCGGTAAGGAGTCTTCCTTATGCTATTCCGCACGCTTCAATTGGACGAGAGAGTCCTTCCTTACAAATTCTGGACTTATCATAAGCACACATTATTATCATGCTAGTAAGCACTAGTGGAGTCTTAAGCACTGTTGAATCATTTTTTTCATACTTTTACACCAAAATCCAATGGATTTGCTTGGAAGGATGCCCTCTTATCTTCCCCTCTCCTCCTTGGCAACTTTGTATCATCTCTCTTCTTTCTTATGTGTGCTCTAATAGTGCCTATTGCATTCATCCACCGAATCATTCAATCCACCACCTACTACCTTCATTTTAATCTTTGGCTACCGGTATTGCTCATTCAATCCACCGCTACCTTCATTGTCTATTCATTGTTTAGTATTTGGCTACCGGCATTGCCTATACTGAGTAGTTATGAGAGAATCTCATGTCTAACCTGCCATTCTAATTTCACGTGTAGTCGAACTTACAACGTTTTGACTTGATCTTTAGCTCGTATCTTAACTCTTTGGTTGTAAGCTTCATCTTCAACAAGATCCTAGAGGTGAGTTCAGCAAGTTCTAGCAGCAAATCATGCTCAACGCATTGTGGCATCCTTCAAGACCTTGTGGAAGCTCCATTAAAGATCCATTCGCTACGTTTTGAACCTCTCTGTGTGAGCTCACTTGTTGGCTTTAGAAAGGGCTTCCCTATAGCAACAACATGGCATTCTTGTGTGCATACAAGCAAAGAAATGATAACATATGGCACATGACGGTAGAGGCATAATGCCCCCCATTCATTGTGCTTCTAGAGGCAAGGAGGAATTCAATTTGGGTGCTAACATCAAGGTGATTTTCCCACATTTCACCTGGGAGGGAGCACCCATTACCCTTTTAAATATTTGTGGCATTTTTTAAAAACCTTTTTGGGATCATTATTGTAATGCTCTATTGATAAAGGGCTTCATTCCTTGTATAGTGATTAAAAGGCAAGGAAAATTCAGTTTGGGTGCTAACATCAAGGTGATTTTCCCACATTTCACCTGGGAGGGAGCACCCATTACCCTTTTAAATATTTGTGGCATTTTTTAAAAACCTTTTTGGGATCATTTATTGTAATGCTCTATTGATAAAGGGCTTCATTCCTTGTATAGTGATTAAAACCTTTTTCAAGGCCTAGTCTTTCTGTGAGGAGACCTTTGTGACCAGTTCTCTAAGCTCCATTGTAGTCCTCATGTATAAAGAAGGACATTCCTATGTGTGTGTAAACACTTTTGTGTGAGCGATGGCCAACATATGTGGTGCTTATGTTTGTGAGTGTGGTGACTTTACACATTCCCTGCAAAGGAAACCATTAGAGGCTAATCTTCGCCAATTGGCTATTTTTTAGGGGGTTTTTCACAAAAATATTCGCTCGATATCTTAAAACATTCACCTGAAATTAGGCCGTCTTCAAGACTCAATTTAGAAAATATTTGCCCAATTTTGGATATTTTTTGAAAACGTTTGCCCCATTTTCTATAACTTTAGATTACAAGAGGAATAATCACTAGCCCACCTACACTTGTATATTCATGGAAGCATCTTATCTTTTACCCTGATTCCCTATGTGAGATAGAAATACTTTTGTCATTATCATTAACCTTTTGAAGATATTTTATGGATCCTTTCTTATATGCAATCCCATGCTGCATACATACTTGGTGAACCTTATTGGCTCTTCATTGGCATGAGTGGTTACATGTCATGTGGAATGAGTAGCTACATGTCATTTGAAGACATACCATTTTGAATGAGTAAGACTAGGAACTATGTACTCCATAGTCATCACTATCTTATCCCTATAAGTTAAGCGAAATGGGGTGTAACCTATTGCTACCTTGTATAATTGGTTTGGTATGCCTATAGAGTCATTGTAAGCTTGCTCCCAATTATAGTCATCACTATCACTATCTTATCTTATCCCTATAAGTTAAGCGAAATGGGGTGTAACCTGTTGCTACCTTGTATAATTGGTTTGGTATTCCTATGTATTCCTATAGAGTCATTGTAAGCTTGTGCTCCCAATTAGCTCAACTTGCTGAAACATTTTTTATTAAGATGCCCCATAGTATCTTGTTCTTTCTTTCTACCTAGCCATTGGCTTGTGGATAGTATGGTGAAGATTTCATGTAGACTATCATAAAGCCTATCATGAGGTGATGAATCACCTCCTGAAAAAGTGTGACCCTATATCACTTATAATCTCCAAAGGACATCCAAATCTGGAGATAACTTGCTCGCAATAGAATTTGGCAGTGGTACAAGTGTCATCAGATTTCCTAGTAGCTCTAGCTTCTGCTCCTTTGGTGAAGTAATCAATAGATACTATGATGCAATAGGCTTGGGTTCTTTTTGTGATAGGATTAATGAGTCCTACCAAGTAAATTCCTAATTTCTAAAAGGGTTGCTGGACTAACTAGGGTGAGGAGCATTCATGCCCTTTCTTGTGGTACAAAAGTCATTAATACCCATCGCACTCTTTGACATATTTAATCACATCACCAAACAATCTACGATAAGTTAGCTCAGAGAACCTTCCCTACTGCCACTTCCCAAACAATGGCCTTTAGCACTTTTCGAGTGTGCTTCCTCTAGAGCTTGCACAAATTCATCTTCACCTGTGCTAGAACATCATCTTTACCTCACTTTTATAGTTTTCTAGCTATCAGTTTGATATGGTACTGCTAGCTTGATAACCTATCACATCTTATCTTTATTCGATTTGGTCGATGTTATGGAAAACCATGAGCAAGGTATTTTGAGATTTACTCCACTCAAGTACCATGTCAATCTTAAATAGGACCGTAGGTTTGAGTTCGAAAGCTCTAATCTTGAGTCAGCAAGGTCTAACATAGTCATCTAGTGATCAGTTGTGTATCTGGATTAGTCATTTAAGGTTTTCAAGTGTATATTTTATCTTTTTGGAAGCCTTTGAAGTCTGGGCTCACAATTAGAGAACTGTCAGAAGTCACTCAGATTGGTTGTGGCCTGGCTAGTGGTCTAGGTCAACTGAGGGCTATTTCAGGGGGGCTGGTGTCAACTAGGGTTAGCTGAGTATCAGAAGGAGTCAACTAAGGGTATACAAGGGTAGATATGATGTTTATGGGTTAAAGGGAAAAGATTAGGGTTCCTATTTTACTGTCAACTTTTCAATCATTCCACAACAGTCAAATTTGTAGAATTGAAGGGGAAAGTGTTCCAGAGTTAGTAGACAGTCAATTGTTGTTAGCCTTCAGTGTGTGGGGTTGAGTCCTGGTAGGACTTGAGGTTTTTAAGGGATTGAAGGTAACAGCAAACACTGGGGTGTTGAGATTTGACTCAAGGCTGAGTCAGCTGAGGTATTTAAGTCCACTCTAAGTCAACAGGAAGTCAACAGTCATGAGGAAGTGAGTAGGAAGCTTAGCTCAGCGAGAAGTCAGTAGGAAGTCAGCAGGAGGCAGCGAGCAGTAGGGTAGGCAGGAGAAAGTCAGCAAAGTTAGCAGGAAGTCAGCAGGGAGTGGTGATAGGTTTAGTGAAGTTATGAAGCAAGGAATTTAAAGTTTTGTGATATTGGAGGACATATTTCTAACTGGTGTTTTTGATCAGGTGGTTGTTAATTATAAGAGAATAGTGTGTCTCCAGCAATAGATGAAGAATAGAGAACATTAGTTGAGTGGATTAGTACTTTAGATATGTGCTATGTTGTTGTGGTGGTAGCAGATATTAATTTCATCTGATCCAAACTGACATTCCTTCTAGGAGATTAGTGAAGTGGTTGTTTGGTAGAATTGCAGGAATTTTAGTTTACAAATATGATGGAGAACATCACTACACCTACATTGGCTGACATTCTGACATATAGGCAAAACCCTGTGGTGTTGAAGGAGGAAATTGTGAGAGAAGAGAGTGAGAGAAGAGAGTGACTAGATAGAAAGACCCCGAAAAGGGCTGTTAGCTGCTTATAATCTATTTTTATTTGATAGGGGTTTCAAGAGAAGCTCAGGTATTGCAACAAGTGGAGGTGTAGTCATATTGGATCCAAAGGGCAAAGAAGTATTTAAAGAAGGGATTAAGTTGTAGGTGTAGATCAGCAATGAAGTTGAGTATGCTATTTTGGAGTATGGGCTTCAGTAGTGCATTAAGAAGGGAATCATGAGGCTCATCATCAAAGGGGACATCTTTTTGGTCCTTAGGCAACTTCAAGCTGTTTGGAAAGCCAAAAACACCAAATTGAATGATTGGAATTTTCAAATAAAGAGGATGCTGCATAGATTCTAGGAAGTGCAAATACATGTGAAGAGGGAGCAAAATCAAGCTATAGATGCATTGGAAAAAGGGGATTTGGGCAAGGATATAGAAGTGTATGCCATTGTTGTCGCCCATCCCAGCTATGTTGGAAGAGAGAACTTACAGGAAATTGAAGATTTTTTACAAATAGGTCATGCAACTTCAGATATATCCAAGAGGCGGAAGTATGGCTTCATAAGGAAAACTTTATAGTACATAATTTTGAATGATCAGTTGTACATGAAAGGAAACGACTTGTTCCTTAGGAGAGTTCCAAACAAGGAGGAGATATTTGCCATTTTGGCCTCCTACCATGAGGGTTTTTGTGGAGGACATTTTTCCCTTAAGCTAACACTAAGGAAAGTCTTAACAACTGGGTATGTTTGGCCTAGCTTGAGAAGAGATGTATATCATTGGTGCATGAGCTATGAGCCCCGTAAGAAACAAGGTAGAAGGGTTTTACAATATAACTTGAGGAAGAGTATTGTATCTTATGGAGCCTTTGAAAAGTGGGAATTGGATGCAATTGTTCACCTGCCCACTACTGCTTAGGGGTAACACCTACATTCTGACTAGAGTAGATTATCTAACAAGATGGGTTGAAGTGAGATATGTGAAGAATATTACTGATAAAGAGGTGGCCAAGTTTGTATTTGAAGACATATGTACCAGATTTGGCATGCCTTTTGAGCTTCTGATTGATCAGGGGCCTAGATTCAGAGGAGAGGTTGTACAAGAGCTGATGCAGAAATTACATATTACACAGAGGTACTCCATTCCATATATATCCGAAGTGCAATGAATTAGTAGAGAGATTTAATGGAGAGTTGTGCACTATGCTAACCAAGTGCCTGGAAGAACATCTGAAGCAATAGGCTTATTAGGCTGTACTGGAGCGGACTTCTTTTTGCACGGTTTTAAACTATTTTGCTTATTAGGCTGTACTGGAGCGGACTTCTTTTTGCACGGTTTTAAACTATTTTGCATTCTACCGCAATCTGCTAGCCTTTCGGCTTCGGCCAATGACTGCAGGAGATGATCGGTAAGGAGTCTTCCTTATGCTATTCCGCACGCTTCAATTGGACGAGAAAGTCCTTCCTTACAAATTCTGGACTTATCATAAGCACACATTATTATCATGCTAGTAAGCACTAGTGGAGTCTTAAGCACTAATGAATCATTTTTTTTCATACTTTTACACCAAAATCCAATGGATTTGCTTGGAAGGATGCCCTCTTATCTTCCCCTCTCCTCCTTGGCAACTTTGTATCATCTCTCTTCTTTCTTATGTGTGCTCTAATAGTGCCTATTGCATTCATCCACTGAATCATTCAATCCACCACCTACTACCTTCATTGTCTATTCATTGTTTAATCTTTGGCTGGCATTGCTCATTCAATCCACCGCTACCTTCATTGTCTATTCATTGTTTAGTATTTGGCTACCGGCATTGCCTATACTGAGTAGTTATGAGAGAATCTCATGTCTGACCTGCCATTCTAATTTCACATGTGTAGTCGAACTTACAACTTTTTGACTCGATCTTTAGCTCGTATCTTAACTCTTTGTAAGCTTCATCTTCAACAAGATCCTAGAGGTGAGTTCAGCAAGTTCTAGCAGCAAATCGTGCTCAATGCATTGTGGCATCCTTCAAGACCTTGTGGAAGCTCCATTAAAGAACCATTTGCTACGTTTTGAACTTCTCTGTGTGAGCTCACTTGTTGGCTTTAGAAAGGGCTTCCCTATAGCAACAACATGGCATTCTTGTGTGCATACAAGCAAAGAAATGACAACATATGGCACATGACGGTAGAGGCATAATGCCCCCCATTTTTCCCCCATTCACTGTGCTTCTAGAGGCAAGGAGAAATTCAGTTTGGGTGCCAACATCAAGGTGATTTTCCCACATTTCACTTGGGAGGGAGCACCCATTACCCTTTTAAATATTTGTGGCATTTTTTAAAAACCTTTTTGGGATCATTTATTGTAATGCTCTATTGATAAAGGGCTTCATTCCTTGTATAGTGATTAAAACCTTTTTCAAGGCCTAGTCTTTCTGTGAGGAAACCTTTGTGACCAATTCTCTAAGCTCCATTGTAGTCCTCATGTATAAAGAAGGACATTCCTGTGTGTGTAAACACTTTTGTGTGAGCGATGGCCAACATATGTGGTGCTTATGTTTGTGAGTGTGTTTGTAATCTATAACTTTAGATTACAAGAGGAATAATCACTAGCCCACCTACACTTGTATATTCATGGAAGCATCTTATCTTTTACCCTGATTCCCTATGTGAGATAGAAATACTTTTGTCATTATCATTAACCTTTTGAAGATATTTTATGGATCCTTTCTTATATGCAATCCCATGCCGCATACATACTTGGTGAACCTTATTGGCTCTTCATTGGCATGAGTGGTTACATGTCATTTGGAATGAGTAGCTACATGTCATTTGAAGACATACCATTTTGAATGAGTAAGACTTACTAAGAACCATATCTCCTTCTTTAATACCCTTGTCTTTAATAGTTTGATTGAAATGCTTAGCTCTCATTAATACCCATCGCACTCTTTGACATATTTAACCACATCACCAAACAATCTCGAAAACCATAGATTCTTCATTAAGAAAATTAGCTTGCATGGAGCTTGTAAGATCTCATTTGGCTTGAGGGATTGAGGGTTCTACTCTTGTTTGAAGGAAGAGTGGCCACCAATTTACTTTGGAGATGATTAGGCCAAAAACAATTGAACTATCAAAAAATTCAATGTAGATGGCTCCTCTCAGGACAGGAGCACAGTAACAATGCATAAACACCATTAAGCTTTTACAAAGGGGGAGGCTTCTTTTTATAGGAAAAAGTGAGCCTCTAACCAAGCAAACTGATTCTAGAACTTTTGAGATCTGTTTGGTCAATTTTTGACCATTTTTGGTTTAGTTCAGCTTACTTTTTAGATCTAGTTTTGAAATAGGAGAGAGGAGAGATGAAAATATCTCATTTTATTGATTAAAAATTTGGGGTAATGATGAGAGAAATTTGCCTTCTTCATGAGGGGATATCCCCACACTGAGGTGTTAAACTTTAGTTTTTTTAATTGTTTTCTTTGGTCCTTAGTCCACTTTTCATCTTATGTGAGAATTTACTCATTTTTGGGGGGTTTTTCTTTTATTCTTCAATTTATCTCCTCCCTACATTTGGATTAATCTTATTTGTCTATAGGAACCTTAATTGGACCATAATCCAAAAATTTCTGAAAATCTCGACCATTAGGCTAAGGTCCTTTCTACCTATTTTCAATTAGTTCCAATTGCACATTGGAAAGTTCTTTTTGAATTTCTGTTTTAGGGGAAACCATTTTTGACACTAGGAGGATTTTTATATCCAAAAATATCTCAATTTTGAATTACCTCTCTCTAGACATTTTCTCTCTCCAAGCCAAAATAGGGTAAAACAGGATCTTTCTTTTATTTCAGAGAGGGGAATAATTATAAGATCAAAAGGGGAGGTTCTTATACCTGCACATCTCAAAAGCTGGAGGGAGGAATCTTACATCCTACCCCACTTAAAAAACCCGAGATGTCCTCATCTCCCAAAATTAGAGGACAACTCTTTCCCTTAATATCCAACTGATTCTGGGTTCCTTACAGTCTGGTGAACCCAACAGAATCCTGGGATAAAGATCCCTTATATAGAAATCATCATCAGATAAAAATTCTTTCAAATCATATCATTCATATCCTTAACAAAATAATGGTCCATTAGATTGAAATTTCCATCTGAACATTCCTCCATGGGAATTTCAATTATAAAGGTTTTTAATTTGTCATCCCTTAACTTGATCCACTGGGTTAAGTGTTAACAGTAGCAATCTGTCAGCACAATCCACTAATCTCATAGTGATTTGCTGAAGTCATTATTGTCATTCCAGTTACGAACATTACCATAGGGACTCGTCCAATTCATCCTCATTGTGGTTTTGCTCAGCTTATCACTTTTCAACCACAATTCAGGAATCATCATTTTTCCAATCAGAATCCAATTCAACTCATCAGTTCTCAACCAGAATTTTAAAATCATATTAACCACATTCGAATTTATCATCTGGATAGCATTTTTGCTTTTAATTTCAAGGTCTTAGATTTACTTGTATATACTGCCAGTAAAGAGCTACAGTTATACCCTCGGTATATACGGTAGTCATGGTCCTTGGAATTATAAGGTAAATACCATCATGTCTAGGCCTCAAGCAAGTCAAGAATTCCATGCAATTGCGGTACTTCCATCTGAAGACCCAATTACTAAATTATGAATTTTAGTCAATTTGTATGAATTTCATCACACATTTTCAACTTTTTATTGTTACTTCATAAATTTTTGACATTTTTGGCTTCTCGGTTGATTCACTTTAGCCAATTCGCTCTGATACCAACTGAAAGATCCCTGTCCCCACCGCGCAATGAATTCACGGGTGCTAGCAGCGGAAGTAACACTTCTTGCGCGGGGGAGGGTCCCTCACTCAGGGCCTCGCCCACGTATATCCGTACAAGAGACTAATCCCTCGGTTCTTCCAAAACCCAACCCGAAAAACTTCCCTCGCCAAGAAAACACGGGCAATTCCTCCGTTGATACTTTTACTCTAACGTAGTCAAGAGCCTTAACTAACTGAACTGATCTGACCAAATCCGTGAGTCTCATAGTCAGATCAAGGAAAAGATTGCACTTGGATCATAGAGACCAATGCTTTTTTCCTCATTTTGAAAGACACAGCCATAGTCAAGATCCTTAACTAACTGAACTAATCTGACGGAACCCGTGAGTCCCATAGTCAGATCAAGGAAAAGATTGCACTTGGATCATAGAGACCAATGCTTTTTTCCTCATTGAGAGGCACAGCCGTTGATTCTTTTCCATAGACTCGGTTTTACTTCATCTAACGTACCATAACAGAATTGAGTATCATTTTAGGGATCCATCAGTCCAGCCTAACCCCATCCAGTCCCGGGGGTTAGCCAACCGCCTACCCACTGTAGTGATGGTATCCATTTAACAATTTGGTTAGGTTTTGTCCTGGGTACCAGGGAAAAGAGTTCCCAGGCCCCCTAGCCGGATATTCATACAAATTAAAAACTAGTCACACCACTTACACACCTAATATGATATTATCTTTTTCACAGATTCAACTGTCTTTAAAAAAATCATTTAATGAGACTATAGTATCATTGATCATAATCTTCCAAAATATCCGGTTGAATCCTAATTTCCAATTTTTCCTTCATCGGTGTACTTATGGCATCATCGGCAACTAGAACGCTCACCACCTATCCACTCACAGGGGCCTTTTCAATAGTTCCTAGCTCATAGTACCCGGTAATATATTCATTTATAAAAGTCAAAATGGAATCTCCGTTCAAGATCAGCAAGATCAACCAAGAGATCCATATAAAAGAGCCATGGACTCATCCGTTGAGGACCAGCAAGGTGGTCAATCAACCAGATCCATGCCCGAATTCAGAAAACAACTCTTACTCCTTGTTCTAATATCTTCCACGATGTACGTGTGGGTATCTTCGGTGACCCAGAGCCCAAGCACCGTATGGTCAGCACCCTCTAGGATCCTTCACAGGTCACCTAGCGCTTCACTCATAGGCCGCTTCCTTGGTCCCTCATCCACCGTACCGGAAGCTCACCATTTAAATCGAACCGAGGCTGGTCAAGACCTTGATCGACCTTGCTGCGCGAGACGTCTTCTGTTGACTCTCCGTCAGTTGTTGCAACTTTATCAATCTCCACGACCTCATTTACAAGACGGTCAAAATGCTTCCCCAGCATTTTTTACATAAAACAATCATTTCAAAACAAGTCATAAATATAGTTTCTATAACGAACTCTCGTCTTTCCACATTGTTCCACATCAATCCTCATTTATTTCATATGTATTCCCATTCTCATGACATCATTTTCCATCTCATCACATCTTTTCTCATTTATCCGCATCAGATCTCATCACTCGTTATCTACCCATATCCACATCTCCATTAGGACCTCAATGGAAGGCTTCTTGGGCCCTTTTATTTGGCAGTTTAAGGAGTCAAACCTTTTCTCTTAAGAAGAAACGTTTTCTAATTAGAAGCTTCAAAACGGCTACTTTATTCGAATTTGAATTTTGGAGGGAAAATGGAATTTAAAATCTAGCAGACAAAACCATATCATGTAACATATCTATGGAAAGCTCTTGATGCGTAGATCACGGATCTATAATCTCCGCTCAAATTGGAGCTTGTATGTAGAAGTTATAGAGGTCCGAAAACTGTAAAATTGCCTCCCCCCCTTTTTGGGGGAAAAAGTGCACCCTTTGACCACTCTTACACCTCTCTTACAAACCCAACATTTCAGTCCACATGGCAACCCCCCATTTGGCTATTCCTTAATCACCTTGATTAGGCTTGGGCAAATTAAAGGGCCCAAGAAGACCCCATTCACTTCCTAATGATCTCATCATATTCATTCACATCACATATCACATCTATCCCAATTTACATCACATCTCATTCACTCACACATCTCGATTCACATGACATCACATCTCATTCATTCATTCACATGACATTTATTCACGTCCATCACATTCATTTACATCACATCCATTTACATCCATCACATCACATTCACTCATATCCACCACATTCATTCTCATAACCATCCCATCACATGCATTCTATCCACATTATATCACATCACTTCTATCCACATCATATCTCATTCATACACATCTCATCTCATTCATCCACATCCATCCAATCCTTCACATGTACGATTACTCACATCTATCCATACATTCATATCTATCACTTCACATCCACATATATTCATGTAACATTGCATCTCTTTTCATCACATCACATTCTTTCACATACACATCCACATACATTCTTTCACATACATCCACATCCATTCTTTCTCATACTCATCCACATCCATTCTTCACATACACATCCATATCCATTCTTCACATACACATTCACATCCATTCTTAACATACACATCCATATCCATTCTTCACATACACATTCACATCCATTCATATCCCATATCATTCATTTACATCCCGATTCCCATTACATCACATCTCATTCACTCACATTCCGTTTTATTCACATTACATCTCATCCATTCATTCATTCACATCTATTTGATTCACATCACATTACATCTCATCCATTCATTCACATCTATCTGTTTCACATCGCATCTCATCACATCTATTCACATCACATCTCATTTCTATGCAAGTTTTTAGATTGATTTTCTTTTAAATACGAGTATTTCTTGAATCAATATCCCCAACTTCTTGATCTAAATTCTGAATTTCATACTAGAATTCCTCGAATTCTATAACCTTGATCCACAGATCAATTTGAAGGGTCTTAAACTTAGTTTCAGATTTGGCGGAGTTTTGAGTGTAATTTTTTAAACTGGTCCCACCTTCTTTCCTCGAAACTGATGAAAGAGTTTGGTCTTGGTCATAGTCTGATTCAAGGTTCAAGTCGGATTAGATTTTTCCAGATCTATCTTTCTTGAAAAGGTTCGATAATTCAGTTACTGTTTTATTGAATTTCTTTCTTTGAATATTCACTTAACTGATTTCTAAATTAGTTACAAATTCCAATGAGGAATAGATTAATCATTTATTTGAATATTTCGATCTTGATAGATTTCCTAAATTCTCTTTTTATAATATGCGTGAATATGAAACCATAGAAATTTCTCTCTTAGAGTATTTAATTATTCATTTATCAAATACTCATAGAATTTAAGAGAATTCTAATCTTGATACAAAAATTCTTTATGCATCTATTTATGCATAAAAATCAACTTCAATGGGAACACTTTTATTAAAAAAATCCTTTTATACATAAAATCAAATTTGATAGGAATAACTCTTTAAAAATAAAAATAATTTCTTTATGCATCTATTTATGCATAAAAATCAAATTTTGTAAGAATAACGCTTTTATAATAAAAAAACTCTTTATGCATCTTTCTATGCATAAAAATCAATTTTAATAAGAATAACACTTTTGTAATAAAAAAAGTTCCTTTATGCATCTTTTTATGCATAGAAATCAAATTTAATAAGAATAACACTTTTGTAACAATAAAAAATTCCTTTATGCATCTTTCTATGCATAAAAATCAAATTTAATAGAAATAACACTTTTGTAATAATAAAAATTTTGCTTTATGCATCTTTCTATGCATAAAAATCAAATTTAATGAGAATAACACTTTTGTAATAAAAAAAATTCCTTAATGCATCTTTCTATGCATAAAAATCAATTTTAATAAGAATAACACTTTTGTAATAAAAAATAAATTCCTTTATGTATCTTTCTATGCATAAAAATCAAATTTAATAACATAACACTTTTGAAATAAAAAAATTCCTTTATGCATCTTTCTATGCATAAAAAATAAATTTAATAAGAATAACACTTTTGTAACAAAAAATTTCCTTTATGCATCTTTCTATGCATAAAAATCAAATTTAATGAGAATAACACTTTTGTGATTAAAAAATATCCTTTATGTGTTTTTCTATATATAAAAATTAGTTTTAATAAGAATTACACTTTTGTAATTAAAAATTTTTCCTTTATGCATCTTTTTATGTATAAAAATTTCCTTTATGTATCTTTTTATGTATAAAAATTAAATTTAATAAGAATAACAATTTTGTAATTAAAAAAATTTTACTTTTTGCATAAAAATCAAATTTAATGAGAATAATACTTTTGTAATAAAAAAATTCCTTTATGCATCTTTCTATGTAACAAAATAAATTTTAATAAGAATAACACTTTTGTAATAAAAATATTTCCTTTATGCATTTTTCTATGCATAAAAATCAAATTTAATGAGGATAAAACTTTTGTAATTAAAAAAAATCCTTTATGCATCTTTCTATGCATAAAAATCAAACTTAATGAGAATAACACTTTTGTAATAAAAAAAATTTCCTTTATGCATCTTTCTTTGCATAAAAATCAAATTTAGTGAGAATAACACTTTTGTAATAAAAAAATTCCTTTATGCATCTTTCTATGTATAAAAATCAAATTTAATGAGAATAACCTATGAAAGAGAAGAATGTAATCTATGTAAAAATGCCACCACAGCCACATGAGTGTGCGAGCGTGTATGTGGAAACCATAAATAAAAACATGCCTCTATTTCCAAAACTATCCTCTAAAAAACATTGTATGTCCTACCCTCTAGCATCGATGATGTAGCCAAGGTAGAAGAAATAGCCAAATTTGTAATCCTACTCTTAGAAAAGACCTCTAGACCTCAAAGATAGGTCAAGTATCTGTCAAGGGGGGGAACTCACTCTTTGAGATGACCTCTATGCCTGAAAGATAGGTCAAGTCACCATCAAGGGGGGATGTTGATATTTGAGGTGACACTGAGAGCTAGAGAGAATGTGATGAGAGAGTGACAATTATCCCACCTACAAGAGAAAATCCAACTTGTACTCTCCTCATATAAAAGGGGGACATTTCAAGCAATGCAAACATATCACTTGCACTTATCTCAAGTCCCTTTAATTATCCAAGATAATTTATCTTGATGTCTAATTGTACTTGAGTGCATCTTAACTAGTACACACTCATTATGAGATTTTTTAATTTCTATCCACCTTAGATTAGTGTTGTCATTAGTTAATGATTAGGTAGATGTTTTGCTATTAGGATGGGTAAGTTTCATCCAAAAAAAATTGGGATCATTGACTTCACAAAAATCTATACCTTGGATCTTACCAAACAACCTCTGTAGTTTCTCCTAGTAGGGTTAAAAAATTTTCAAGAAAGTATTATAAATCAACACTCAACCTTATTCACAAAATGTAATAAAAAGTGAATATTATCTTTTCCACCTCTTTACTTTTCCTCAATTTTGGTAAAGAATATTCTTTCTTTTCATGCCAACAAGATGATCAAGATGAAAGGAAATTCCTACTTAAGAAAATGCAACCCTCTTCCTTCTTAGGAGAGGCAAAAGATGTGGCTAAATATGTAGAGGCATCGATAGAGTCCATGACCGACTATTCCTTTTTGTTGGTACTAATGAAACCAACCAATCTATGTTGGTCCATTTCCGACTAACTAGGGATGCTAAGCTATGGTGGAAGGAGTGTTGTAGAGCAAAGGAAGTCCAAGAAAGCATTACCACCTAGGAACAAATCAAGCGAGATATCAAGGAAAGGTACTGGCCCTTAAACTTTGAAACTGAAAGATCCGTGTCCCCACCGTGCAACAAATTCAGGGGTGCTAGCAGTGGAAGTAGCACTTCTTGCACGGGGCAGGGTCCCTCACTCGGGGCCTCGCCCACGTATATCCGTACAAGAGACTAATCCCTTGGTTCTTCCAAAACTGAACCCGGAAAAACTTCCCTCGTCCGAAAAACACGGGTGATTCCTCCGTTGATATTTTTACCTAACGTAGTCAAGAGCCTTAACTAACTGAACGGATCTAACCAAACCCGTGAGTCCTATAGTCAGATCAAGGAAAAGATTGCACTTGGATCATAGAGACCAACGCTTTTTTCCTCATTGAGAGGCATAGCCGTTGATTCTTTTCCATAGAATAATTTAAATCTGGGATTTACTTCATCTAACGTACCATAACAGAATTAAGTCTCATTTTAGGAATCCATCAGTCCAGCCTAACCCCATCTAGTCTCGTGGGTTAGCCAACTGCCCACCACTATAGTGATGGGATCCATCTAAGAATTTGGTTAGGTTTTGTCCCGAGTACCACGGAAAAGAGTTCCCATGCCCCCTAGCTAGATATTCATACAAATTTAAAACTAGTCACACCACTTACACACCCAATATGAAATTGCATTTTTAAAAGATTCACGTGTCTTTAAAATAATCATTTAACGAAACTATAGTATCATTGATCATAATCTTCCAAAATATCCAGTTGAATCCTAATTTCTAATTTTTTCTTTATCGGTGTACTTATGGCATCATTGGCAACCAAAACACTCACCACCTATCTACTCAGGGGCCTTTTCAATAGTTCCTAGCTCACAGTACCCGGTAATATATTCATTTATAAAAATTAAAATGGAATCTCCGTCGAAGATCGACAAGATCAACCAACAGATCCATATAAAAGAGCCATGGACTCATCCGTTGAGGACCACCCAAGTCAATCAGCCAGATCCATGCCCAAATTTAGAAAACAACTCTTACTCCTTCTTCCAATATCTTCCACGACGTACGTGTGGGTATCTTCGATGACCCAGAGCCTGAGCACTGTATGGTCTCTACTCTCTAGGATCCTTGGCAGGTCACCTAGCGCTTTACTCATAGGCCGCTTCCTTGGTCCCTCATCCAGCGTATCGGAAGCTCACCATTTAAATCAAAGCGAGGCTGGTCAAGACCCCGACCGACCTTCCTACGTGAGACGTCCTCCGTTGACTCTCGGTCAGTTGTTGCAACTTTATTAGATAGGTCTCCACAACCTCATTCACAAGACGATCAAAATGCTTCCCCACAACTCTCGTCTTTCCACATTGTTCCACATCAATCCTCATTTATTTCATATGTATTCCCATTCTCATCACATCATTTTCCATCTCATCACATCTTTTATCATTTATCCGCACATCAGATCTCATCACTCGTATCTACCCATATCCACATCTCATTACTCGTATCTACCCATATCCACATCTCATCACATCATATTCATTCACATCACATATCACATCTATCCCAATTTACATCACATCTCATTCACTCACATCCCGATTCACATGACATGACATCTCATTCATTCACATTCCGATTCACATGACATCACATCTCATTCATTCACATCCCGATTCACATCACATGACATCTATTCACGTCCATCACATTCATTTACATCACATCCATTAACATCCATCACATCACATTCATTCATATCCACCACATTCATTCTCATAACCATCCCATCACATACATTCTATCCACATTATATCACATCACTTCTATCCACATCATATCTCATTCATACACATCTCATCTCATTCATCCACATCCATCCAATCGTTCACATGTACGACTACTCACATCTATCCATACATTCATATCTATAACTTCACATCCATATATATTCATGTCACATCACATCACATTCTTTCACATACACATTCACATCCATTCTTTCACATACATCCACATCCATTCTTTCTCATACACATCCATATCCATTCTTCACATACACATCCATATCCATTCTTCACATACACATTCACATCCATTTTCACTTACACATTCACATCCATTCACATCCCATATCATTCATTTATATCCCGATTCCCATGTCATTGACATCACATCTTATTCACTCACATCCCGTTTCACATCACATTACATCTCATCCATTCATTCATTCACATCTATCTGATTCACATCTAATCTCATCACATCTATTCACATCACATCTATTCACATCTAATCTCATCATATCTATTCACATCACATCTCATTTCTATGCAAGTGTTCAGTTTGATTTTCTTTTGAATACAAGGAGTATTTCTTGAATCAGTATCCCCAACTTCTTGATCAAAATTCTGAATTTCATACCAGAATTCTTCGAATTCTATAACCTTGATCCACAGATCAATTTGAAGGGTCTCAAACTTAGTTTCAGATTTGGTGAAGTTTTGAGTGTATTTTTTTAAACTGGTCCCACCTTCTTTCCTCGAAACTGATGAAAGAGTTTGGTCTTGGTCATAGTCTGATTCAAGGTTCGAGTCGGATAAGATTTTTCCAGATCTATCTTTCTCGAAAAGGTTCGATAATTCAGTTACTATTTTATTCAATTTCTTTCTTTGAATATTCACTTAACTGATTTCTAAATTAGTTACAAATTCCAATGAGGAATAGATTAATCATTTATTTGAATATTTCGATCTCGATAGATTTTCTAAATTCTCTTTTTATAATACGCGTGAATATGAAACCATAGAAATTTCTCTCTTAGAGTATTTAATTATTCATTTATCAAATACTCAGAGAATTTGAACATAGAATTTAAGAGAATTCTAATCTTGATATAAAAATTCTTTATACATCTATTTATGCATAAAAATCTACTTCAATGGGAATAACACTTTTATATAAAAAAATCCTTTTATGCATCTGTTTATGCATAAAATCAAATTTGATAGGAATAACACTTTTAAAATAAAAAGATTTTTTTTAATGCATCTATTTATGCATAAAAATCAAATGTTGTAAGAACAATGCTTTTATAATAAGAAATTTCTTTATGCATCTTTCTATGCATAAAAATCAATTTTGAAAAGGATAACACTTTTGTAATAAAAGAAATTCCTTTATGCATCTTTCTATGCATAAAAATCAAATTTAATAAGAATAACACTTTTGTAATAAAAATAATTCCTTTATGCATCTTTCTATGCATAAAAGTCAAATTTAATAAGAATAACACTTTTGTAATAAAAGAAAATTCCTTTATGCATCTTTCTATGCATAAAAATCAAATTTAATGAGAATAACACTTTTATAATAAAAAAATTCCTTTATGCATCTTTCTATGCATAAAAATTAATTTTAATAAGAATAATACTTTTGTAATTAAATTTTTTTTCCTTTATGCATCTTTCTATGCATAAACATCAAATTTAATAAGAATAACACTTTTGTAATTAAAAAAATTTCTTTATGCATCTTTCCATGCATAAAAATCAAATTTAATGAGAATAAAACTTTTGTAATAAAAAAAATTTCCTTTATGCATCTTTCTATGCATAAAAATCAAATTTAATAAGAATAACACTTTTATCCTTTATGCATCTTTCTATGCATAAAAATCAAATTTATTAAGAATAACACTTTTGTAATTTTAAAAAAAATCCTTTATGCATCTTTCTATGCATAAAAATCAAATTTCATGAGAATAACACGTTTGTAAAAAAAAAAAATCCTTTATGCGTCTTTCTATGCATAAAAATCAAATTTAATAAGAATAACACTTTTGTAATAAAAATAAATTCCTTTATGCAGCTTTCTATGCATAAAAATCAAATTTAATGAGAATAACACTTTTGTAATAAAAAAAATTCTTTTATGCATCTTTCTATTTATGAAAATCAAACATAATAAGAATAACCCTTTTGTAAATAAAAAAATTCCTTTATGCATCTTTCTATGCATAAAAATCAAATTTAATGAGAATAATACTTTTGTAATAAAAAAATTCTTTTATGAATCTTTCTATGCATAAAAATCAATTTTAATGAGAATACCACTTTTGTAATAAAAAAAATTCCTTTATGCATCTTTCTATGCATAGAAATCAATTTTAATAATTATTATCAGTGATATCCATGCATATTCATAGGTGAATATGTACATGGAGTAATTAGAATATTTCTTTTAGATGCAAAAATGGTGGAAATTACTCTTTTGGAATAACATAAAAATAAACTTTCTTTTCCACAAAATTTTAGAAAATTTTACCATTACCAGTTAAGTGAATATTCAAAGAAATAAATTTAGTAAAATAGTAACTGAATTATGGAACCTTTTGAAAAAAGATAGATCAGGAAAAATCTTATCCGACTCAAACCTTGAGTCACCAAGACCAAACTCTTTTGTTAGTTTCGAAGAAAGAAGGTGGGACTAGTTTAAAAAAATACACTCAAAACTCCGCCAAATCTGAAACTAAGTTTGAGACCCTTCAAATTGATATGTGGATCAAGGTTATAAAATTCGAGGAATTCTGGTATGAAATTCAGAATTTCGATCAAGAAGTTGGGGATATTGATTCAAGAAATACTCCTTGTATTCAAAAGAAAATCAAACTAAAAACTTGCATAGAAATGAGATGTGATGTGAATAGATGTGATGAGATGAGATGTGAATCAGATAGATGTGAATGAATGGATGAGATGTAATGTGATGTGAATCAGATAGATGTGAATGAATGAATGGATGAGATGTGAAACGGGATGTGAGTGAATGAGATGTGATGTCATGGGAATCGGGATGTAAATGAATGATATGGGATGTGAATGGGTGTGAATGTGTATGTGAAAATGGATGTGAATGTGTATGTGAAGAATGGATATGGATGTGTATGTGAAGAATGGATATGGATGTGTATGTGAAGAATGGATGTGGATGAGTATGAGAAAGAATGGATGTGGATGTATGTGAAAGCATCAGAACTTCACTAAACCTATGACCACTCCCGTGATGACTTCGTATTGACTTAGAGATTACTTAAATACCTAAGTTGACTCAACCCTGAGTAAGATCTCGATACCCTAGTGTTCACTGACACCTCCAATCCCGTGAAAACCTCAAGTCCTATCAGGACTCAACTTCACACACTTATGGCTAATTGAAACAGGCTAACTGTGTTAGCTGAATCTAGAACACTTTCCCCTTATATTCTACAAATTTGATTGGTGTCTTAAGTTAGCTAAGAAAATACATAGGCCTCATGTAAGAATGTTCCTTCCCCTACGACAACAACGTTGCACCCACAACATCCTTACCAAAAGTAGGGTTCACAAAAAACTGTGTACTCTAGTCAGGAGGTATAACAACTGGTAAAGTACACAGAATCTCTTTCACTTGCATAAAGGCCTCTTCCTCCTTGTCTTTCCAACTAAAAGGATCCCTTTGGGATGTTACTGTAATGGATATAAATCTTGGGACAAAAGAAAAATGAACCTGGCATGATATCTTACCTTATGAGTAAAAGTTAGCAGTTGCCGGTTCACATCTTGAGGAGCCTCCAATAAAAGCAAAGATTTCACCTTCCCATTTTTAGAGACCACATGACTAAGAAGAGTCACCTTAGATTAAGCAAAATGACATTTACCTAGATTCACATGACCACCTAAATCATCAAGTCTGTTTAGAGCCAACCTCATCTTCTCACAATGGTTCCATCTGCAACTATAGATGAAAAAGTCATCAATAAACACTTTGATGAAGGATCCCAGATAGGGCTCAAACACCAGATTCATAAACCTTTGAAAGGTTGGAAGGGCATTTGTGAGCCAAAAGAAGATTATTGGGCACCCACCATTGATTGTCATGATAGTGGTAAGAGCGCAGGATGCTTGGAGTGTGAATGGTCAAGGATGTGAAGTTAAGGGTGAAGGATGTGGAGTGCATAACCTTTAGGCAAAACATCCCCATGGAGTAATGAAAGTGGTTTTCCACTAGTCCTCTACAGCAATTAATATCTGCTAACACCACAACAACACAACACATATCTAAAGTACTAATCCACTCAACTAATGTTCTCTATTCTTCAGCTATTGCTGGAGACACACTATTCTCTTATAATTAACAACCACCTGATCAAAAACACCAGTTAGAAATATGTCCTCCAATATCAGAAAACTTTAAATTCCTTGCTTCATAACTTCACTAAACCTATCACCACTCCCCTGCTGACTTCCTGCTAACTTTGCTGACTTTCTCCTGCCTACCCTACTGGTCACTGCCTCCTGCTGACTTCCTACTGACTTCTTGCTGAGCTAAGCTTCCTACTCACTTCCTCATGACTGCTGACTTCCTATTGACTTAGAGTCGACTTAAATACCTCAGCTGACTCAGCCTTGAGTCAGATCTCAACACCCCAGTGTTTGCTGTTACCTTCAATCCCTTAAAAACCTCAAGTCCTACCAGGACTCAACCCCACACACTGAAGGCTAACAACAATTGACTGTCTACTAACTCTGGAACACTTTCCCCTTCAATTCTACAAATTTGACTGTTGTGGAATGATTGAAAAGTTGACAATAAAATAGGAACCCTAATCTTTTCCCTTTAACCCATAAACATCATATCTACCCTTGTATACCCTTAGTTGACTCCTTCTGATACTCAGCTAACCCTAGTTGACACCAGCCCCCCTGAAATAGCCCTCAGTTGACCTAGACCACTAGCCAGGCCACAACCAATCTGAGTGACTTCTGACAGTTCTCTAATTGTCAGCCCAGATTTCAAAGGCTTCCAAAAAGACAAAATATACACTTGAAAACCTTAAATGACTAATCCAGATACACAACTGATCACTAGATGACTATGTTAGACCTTGCTGACTCAAGATTAGAGCTTTCTAACTCAAACCTATGGTCGTATTTAAGATTGACATGGTACTTGAGTGGAGTAAATCTCAAAATACCTTGCTCATGGTTTTCCATAACATCGACCAAATCGAATAAAGATAAGATGTGATAGGTTATCAAGCTAGCAGTACCATATCAAACTGATAGCTAGAAAACTATAAAAGTGAGGTAAAGATGGTGTTCTAGCATAGGTGAAGATGAATTTGTGCAAGCTCTAGAGGAAGCACACTCGAAAAGTGCTAAAGGGCATTGTTTGGGAAGTGGCAGTAGGGAAGGTTCTCTGAGCTAACTTATCGTAGATTGTTTGGTGATGTGATTAAATATGTCAAAGAGTGCGATGGGTATTAATGACTTGTTGTACCACAAGAAAGGGCATGAATGCTCCTCACCCTAGTTAGTCCAGCAACCCTTTTAGAAATTAGGAATTTACTTGGTAGGACTCATTAATCCTATCACAAAAAGAACCCAAGCCTATTGCATCATAGTATCTATTGATTACTTCACCAAAGGAGCAGAAGCTAGAGCTACTAGGAAATCTGATGACACTTGTACCACTGCCAAATTCTATTGCGAGCAAGTTATCTCCAGATTTGGATGTCCTTTGGAGATTATAAGTGATATAGGGTCACACTTTTTCAGGAGGTGATTCATCACCTCATGATAGGCTTTATGATAGTCTACATGAAATCTTCACCATACTATCCACAAGCCAATGGCTAGGTAGAAAGAAAGAACAAGATACTATGGGGCATCTTAATAAAAAATGTTTCAGCAAGTTGAGCTAATTGGGAGCACAAGCTTACAATGACTCTATAGGAATACATAGGAATACCAAACCAATTATACAAGGTAGCAACAGGTTACACCCCATTTCGCTTAACTTATAGGGATAAGATAAGATAGTGATAGTGATGACTATAATTGGGAGCAAGCTTACAATGACTCTATAGGCATACCAAACCAATTATACAAGGTAGCAACAGGTTACACCCCATTTCGCTTAACTTATAGGGATAAGATAGTGATGACTATGGAGTACATAGTTCCTAGTCTTATTCAAAATGGTATGTCTTCAAATGACATGTAGCTACTCATTCCACATTACATGTAACCACTCATGCCAATGAAGAGCCAATAAGGTTCACCAAGTATGTATGCGGCATGGGATTGCATATAAGAAAGGATCCAAAAAATATCTTCAAAAGGTTAATGATAATGACAAAAGTATTTCTATCTCACATAGGGAATCAGGGCAAAAGATAAGATGCTTCCATGAATATACAAGTGTAGGTGGGCTAGTGATTATTCCTCTTGTAATCTAAAGTTATAGAAAATGGGGCAAACGTTTTCAAAAAATGTCCAAAATTGGGCAAATATTTTCTAAAATGAGTCTTGAATTTCAGGTGAATGTTTTAAGATATCGAGCGAATATTTTTGTGAGAAACCCCCTAAAAAATAGCCAATTGGCGAAGATTAGCCTCTAATTGTTTCCTTTGCAGGGAATGTGTAAAGTCACCACACTCACAAACATAAGCACCACATATGTTGGCCATCGCTCACACAAAAGTGTTTACACACACAAGAATGTCCTTCTTTATACATGAGGACTACAATGGAGCTTAGAGAATTGGTCACAAAGGTTTCCTCACACAGAAAGACTAGGCCTTGAAAAAGGTGTTAATCACTATACAAGGAATGAAGCCCTTTATCAATAGAGCATTACAATAAATGATCCCAAAAAGGTTTTTGAAAAATGCCACAAATATTTAAAAGGGTAATGGGTGCTGCCTCCCAGGTGAAATGTGGGAAAATCACCTTGATATTAGCACCCAAACTGAATTTCTCCTTACCTCTAGAAGCACAGTGAATGGGGGGAAAATGGGGGGCATTATGCCTCTACTATCGTGTGCCATATGTTGTCATTTCTTTGCTTGTATGCACACAAGAATGCCATGTTGTTGCTATAGGGAAGCCCTTTCTAAAGCCAACAAGTGAGCTCACACAGAGAAGTTCAAAACGTAGCGAATGGATCTCTAATGGAGCTTCCACAAGGTCTTGAAGGATGCCACAATGCGTTGAGCATGATTTGCTGCTAGAACTTGCTGAACTCACCTCTAGGATCTTGTTGAAGATGAAGCTTACAAAGAGTTAAGATACGAGCTAAAGATCAAGTCAAAAAGTTGTAAGTTCGACTACACATGTGAAATTAGAATGGCAGGTCAGACATGAGATTCTCTCATAACTACTCAGTATAGGCAATGCCGGTAGCCAAATGTTAAACAATGAATAGACAATGAAGGTAGCGGTGGATTGAATGAGCAATACCGGTAGCCAAAGATTAAACAATGAATAGACAATGAAGGTAGTAGGTGGTGGATTGAATGATTCAGTGGATGAATGCAATAGGCACTATTAGAGCACACATAAGAAAGAAGAGAGATGATACAAAGTTGCCAAGGAGGGGAGGGGAAGATAAGAGGGCATCCTTCCAAGCAAATCCATTGGATTTTGGTGTAAAAGTATGAAAAAAAAATGATTCATCAGTGCTTAAGACTCCACTAGTGCTTACTAGCATGATAATAATGTGTGCTTATGATAAGTCCAGAATTTGTAAGGAAGGACTCTCTCGTCCAATTGAAGCGTGCGGAATAGCATAAGGAAGACTCCTTACCGATCATCTCCTGCAGTCATTGGCCGAAGCCGAAAGGCTAGCAGAATGCAAAATAGTTTAAAACCCTGCAAAAAGAAGTCCGCTCCAGTACAGCCTAATAAGCAAGTCTGCCGCATGGCTACAAAAGGATGCAATTACGTTTACGAAGCAGCTTTGAACGTCGTGTTTGCGGCCGAGATCTGGCACATGATGGTGGGGGGCGCTGATCACACCAGCGGCAGAGGAGAGAGAGCACAGCCCTCGTATTACTAGACCATCGCCACCACATATGGATATGTTTTGTGGGCTGTGCTCTCTCTCTTCAGCAGCTAGATGAAGCGTGACGCCTAACGTATGAACCATTCATAGCTTGGATTATTGCTAGAGATAGCTTGGATTATTGCTAGAGGTAGTGTTGTGTGTACTTTTTATAGGCTTAGCAACAACAAGTACCCTAGCATGATGATCAAAGGAATTCTATTAAGTTTAAAGGGACCACACGCACGCTACATCTGAGGCATCGAGAGCATATGCTCCCCGAGCTACAATGATATTGTTAAAGAAGCCCAACCAGCATGCCCCCCAAGGTTGATCAAAGTACACAACGATATTGTTAAAGTAGCCCAACCAGTTTTAGCATTGGTGGATGCAATAATTATAATCCAAACTATTTAAAGCATCGAGAGAGCGTTCGATCAAAGTACAAAACTAGATTGTTAAAGTAGACCCAAAGGTGACCTTGGGCCCATAAATTGATGAAATTCATCATGTTTCTTGATGACAATCTAGATCAATTAGGCATCAAATGGTTGATTGCCACACCAACTTACACTCGTACCATATTCAACAATTGATGCCTAAGTTTTGTGTGTCACCAAACTGCCAACATCCCTACACCATTTATTCCTTAAAAAATCATGTCAAAATATCGATTAATCTCCTTCAAATTTTAACGTAGAGGGAAAAAATAACAAAGAAAGACATTCAAATAAGGTGCATAGTTCTAAGCTTGAATTCACCTTTTCTTATATCTCCTTTGAGCAAGTCCATTCGTGTCTTCGGATATAGGAAAGTATCTTGAAGAAAGTGCCACGTTAATCCTATGGTTGAGTATAAAGTATGCAGTAGTATTGGTCCCACTATACATGTCAAAACCCCATTTATCCTTGTGACAAACTTGTTTTGGTTTTCCATATAGCTTCTTTAGGCCCCTCTTTAAGCTAGGGGGACCTAGCATCAGTGATCTTCATAAAATTTCATGCAAAATTATGCCTAGTTTCAAGGTAAAAAGCAATCCTTACCTCAAATTTACTGCTTTGTTTTGATTCAAAAATGTCTTCATGGAATGCCTAAAGGTAACAAATCTATTTGTGTTATAAAATGTTTCAGGTTTTTAAAATGATTTTAAAAAAATCAATATCAAGTCAAACAGTCAAAAGGCATGAGGAAATGGTAATACTATATTTATGCCTTGTCTCATTCATAATTATGCAATCCAAAAGACATTTTGAATCATAAAGTGTAGCATGGGTGATCTTTTTCACCAAGAAAATACATGTCTTAATAAGATTTAAAGAGATATATTGAATAAAATTTGGATTCTTTCTAGAAACCTATCATCATTCATCATCAATACCAATACCATAGAAATCCAATATAATACTTGATGTATAGTAGCCAAATTAAGACGTCCACTTTCAAAAGCCTACTTTAAACATTTGCACTCATGAATGTCCCTCACACCATCTGTGTATTTACACATGTTTTTAACCAATTTAGCATGATCAATACTCAATGGAAAATTAAATATGCAAGGTTTTTATATGAGCAACGGTTAGAAGATGAAACCATGAAACACCATAGCATGTATGCTCCAAATAAAAATGAAAACGTATTCCAATAGCGTATAAGGTCCATGGTTTTTATATGAGAAATGATTAGAAGATAAAACCATAAAACACCATAGCATATAAGATCCAAATAAAAATGAAAATGTATTCCAATACAACCAAAAGATTGGAATGAGTAGACTTCTTTTGCTCATATAAAGTATTGAAAGAAATCAAGGGTATTATCTCAAAATCGATGATTCTTTTCTCTCTTTTTTGCTAAATAAAGAAAAAGTTTGTATTAATGTAAATTTGGGTAATGTACTTATACTTACATGTTAACTTACTCAAAAAAAGTTAATACTAAAGGCATAAAACAAATCGAGAGAGGGAACAACCAGTTATAGTATCCATTCTTCATGATTATCCATTCTTGTCCTTATTTAATCTCTATTGAATGCATCAATAATACATAGATGAATATGCACCTTGTAATAAGCAATGTGAAAATATATGGGAGCAAGTTTTTTTGAGGCACTCCCTTACCTAACATTTTGTGTTAAAAAGGGTTATTGAAACTATTTCAATGAGTTTTAGTAATTTAAAGAGACCATCTCCTTGTACTTTAGAGATATAATATCCTTATATGTGTTTTTAAAATAAACAATTTCTCAACAAGCTGAAAAACTAGCACTTTTTTTTTTCATTTCTTTTAAAATTGACAAACTTTAACTCATTGGTAGTGCCTTAAGCCCAGTGATCCATGGATCTAGCATACAAAACTTACAAATTAATATATTTAAACTAGAAAATAAATAAATGAACTTCAAGATGCACAACATTGAAGTTTGGGATATTAAACAAGTTCTTTAAACTATCTATTTTTAAGGAAGTACAGGACGATGATAATTAAGTTTGAGATATTGAGTTCATTTTCCAACTTTAAAATACTTACTTTAAAGGAACACAATAACAACCTACATACAACTCTCTCATAAGATCTCTTATAGCCAGATGTGAATCTGCATCTTAGCTGCTTTGTGTTTTCAAATTCGATATGGCACTTGATGCTAGCTCATCCAAATTTTGAATGTGTCTTGTTCATCAAATTTTTATTTTTAAGTATGAATTCTTACACATTTTTCATTTTTCTTGATTAGTATAATTTCATTTCATTATTAATTTTAGTGATATTACCTTAATAAAATTCTTTAAAAAAAGAAGTAAAGGTTCTATGAACTTAATGCATTACAAATATAGTATCACAATAACATGTAACATAAAATCAATAGATAGATCTTCACGAGATAAGTATTATGGCATTTCTCAAAAGAGAAAGGAGAAGGGAGACACTAAAAAATGCACATGAGTTTCACAAAAGAGAAAGGAGAAGGGAGACACTAAAAAAAGCACATGAATTTCACAAAATGAAGTATATTTCCTTATAAAGTCATAAAGAATTTAGATAATAAGGGGGTTAAATTTGATAAAGGGATAGAACCTATACGGAAGGTGTAATTTATTATGTTAGAATTTAGACCTATAAAAGAAAGAGAAAAAAAGGAAAATTGAATATACCCAAAAAACACATGATAAATGAATAGCTATAGGCTTATTAAAAATTTTGAACAATGATGCTAAAGCTTGGGGATGAATAAAGAAATATGTAAGATAGCATACTTGGGTTTTCTTTTCTTGTGGAATCACCCAAAACTTTATATTTAAAAAGGCGTTGATTCAAAAATAATAAAAAAAACATGTAGAAGGTGTGCTTTTATCATTTTAAAATTTACAAAAGAGTTGTATTTAAATCACCAAAAATCATAGGTAGGGGGTTTTCCAATTACCCCTTGCACACACGTGTATAGTCTCCACCCTCCCCTCACAATGACAATGTCCTCCTCCTCATCGTGTTTGCTAGTCCTCTCAATTTTTATCGGTAATGTTTGTTTTCATGGCTACTTCTCAATTGGAGAGTTTAAGGTATAGACTGTCAAGTCCAATATTGGTAATGACTATTACAAACCTTCTTTATGATCATTGACATCCAACAATGTTCTTTGATGTTTAATTTTAATAAAGTCGTAAGATAAAATTATTATGATTTTTCTATATACACTACAAAAAAATATCTCTACTTTCTAAGCATAATTTTCAATCAACTAGGTATATATTCTAAAGAGAATGAAAATTTAGAATCATTGAAATACTTTCTTAAAATTTTAGTTTTTGTATAATAGTGAAAAAACTCTTATTTATTCTTACTACTTTCAAATCATGACATGGCATGTAACAATTGGTGATGATGTGGCATGTTACTTGTTGCCAAACGACATCACTAATTTGGGGATTTTCTTAATATGCAAAATTGCCCATCATCCTATATATCATTGGAAAGCTATCAAAGAGTAGATTCCAAATTTCCAAACTCCGCTCACTTCTGAGTTGATTTGCAGAATTTTTAACATAAGCCTATTTTTCTAGAGAGAGGAGGTGTGGAAATCCTTAAGGGGAAAAAATGAGAGTCCATATTTCACCTAATGTTTTAGCTTTGTGTTTTCAAATTCGATATGGCACTTGAGGTTAGCTCATCAAAATTTTGAATGTGTCTTGTTCTTCAAATTTATTTTTTTAGTATGAATTCTTACACACTTTTTATTTTTCTTGATTAGTATAATTTCATTTAATTTTCCACCCACCCCTCACAATGGCAATATCCTCCTCCTCATCCTCTTTCCAAGTCCTCTCAATTTTTATTGATAATGTTTGTTATCATGGCTACTTCTGAATTGGAGAGTTTAAGTTACAGACTATAAGGTCCAATATTGGTAATTACTATCACAAACTTTCTTTATGATCATCGATATCCAAAAATGTTCTTTGATGTTTAATTGTAATGAAGTTGTCTGATAAAGTTATTATGATGTTTCTATATACACTAAAAACAAATATCTCTACTTTCTAAGCATAATTTCAAATCAACCAGGCATAAATTCTAAAGAGCAAGAAAACTTAGAATCATTGAAATACTGTCTTTAAATTTTAGTTTTTTTACAATAGTGAAAAAAACTTATTTATTCTTACTACCTTCAAATCATGATGTGTTAGTGTAGTAAAGCAATTTTTTTTGTAAATCAACCCAAAATGTATTATTTTTATATTTTTATCGAGAAAAGGGAAAAAATTTTGTATAACTTTCATTGAAATCATCATAAAAAAAAGTAAGTGATGCGATACACTAAACAAAAATCCCCCCAAAAAAAAGAAAGTAACAGCTCATAATAGTCATTATGTTCTCTCCACCATTGGTAACTTTTGAATCCTTTATCTTTATTGAACAAAATGTAATAGCACATAATAGTCATTATGTTCTCTCCACAATTGGTAACTTTTGAATCCTTTATCTTTATTATTCCATGAATGAAACTTTCCACATTCTCTAGAATGATAAGAGCTTAAATTATATATTTTTTCACCTTTTGTGTTTGCATTATACATCATAATCTATGTAAATATATATATTAAATAGATAAAAGTAGCATCTCCTTGGTGTTCGCATTATAGATTGTAATCCATGAAAAAATACATGTTATAGAGTAGATGTAGCATCTTATTGGACTTGTTCACAAAACTAATACTTTTAATATGAATTTCTCTATTTTAATGAAAGTTTAAATTATAAAACTTCTACCCTTAATATGTGTAAGCATCCTAGAGTTATCAAAGAACTATTTTTTTCATAAGTTTTTAGTTGAAAACTCAATTATCATAGCTTAAAATCTTATTGGTGTGTGTATCATTGTGTGAAAGTTTCTTTAATGAATTGAGAAGAAGCATGGAAATAGGATTCATACTCAATTGTTTTCTCCAAACAATACCATCAAAATGTATTATGCTAAAACAACTTGGATATTATCAATTTTATTACCATGCTAAAAAAGGTGTATTTCTACTCTCTTTTGATCTTATTATGTAACCTAATGGATTAAAATAAATTATAATTAAATATGTTGCTATATTTTTTATTTTTGGTAATGTGGTTATTAAACTTAATGTCTTATAGTCTAATCAAATTTGTATAATTGCATCATAGTTATGGATTTGGTGTATTAAAATATCTTATAGAACACATGTTTGTAACTTTGAACCTCTACATAATGAATTATTTCGAAAGAGATTTATCATTCAAATTTGAAAGAAATTTGGTATCCGAGAAATCAAGTATGAGATTATGATAACAATTATTTCAAGAGCTTAAAGCTCTTTCAAATGGGCCATGGCACCACCATCAGACTTGTGATGGATTGAAAAATCACTTTTTAGGCTTGCAATTCCTATGCACATTCTAAGCCAAGGGAGAAAAAAAATACTCTCCTTTAGAATCCACTGGGGACTCTAGAAAAAATTGGTCTTCATTTAGGTGATGTGTCAGATAACAATAGCTCTAGACATGTAAAGAAAAAACCACAAATGTTTACTTTGTTTATTCCCTAGATAGTCCACACATAAAATAAGTCAGTAAGAGTTTGGCTATATTATTATTGTATAGGAATCATAATATCCAAGCTTAGAGAAGAGTTTTTGGTTGATCATTTCTTTATATTGTAACAAGAGATGTATTTACAAACTTATTTGGACTCAATGTTTTGGATTTAAGAATCAAAAAATGATTTTTAACACTCTTAAACTAAAAGTGTTTTCTAGCAAATCAATATTCAAAGACCTTTATTCCAACCTTCAAATTATGATTATTCTTGTATATATATTTTTCATGATGAGAGGAGAGATTTTGTGTAATTAAGGTTGCATTGTAGGTGACATGCATTGTAGGTGACATGCAAGGTTGAAGACCTGTTAGTTTCATCAACAAATCCTAATGTTATATTAAGAATTTAAGTGTGGTTGTCTTGCCAAGTAAATTTTTTGGGGTCATATTACTCTCCAACAACCAATGTAAAAGGTATAGCATAAAGAATTTGTCATAAATATAAGCGACGAAGGGTGTAATAATTTGGCAGTAAGGGCGGGGGGGGTGGGGGGGGAGGGCATGCAACCTTAGGATATAATGCTGGAGGTGGATTTTATGTATCTTGTATGTGTAAAAGAGAATGTAATATGTATAAGAATCAGACCCAAAGTAGTTTAAAAGGAGGTCAAGTGGGCTATTTTATGCACTTAAATGTGAGGGAGGTGGACCTTGATTAGTGGGAGCTTAATTAAGAACGATTATGGAGATAAAATAGTGGCTATTAATATAAGGATATATTTAAGAGGTACCATATAATGTAATTCGTGTGTGTTTATCTCATATCATAATATAATGATATGAGATATATTTAAGAGGTACCATATAATGTAATTCGTGTGTGTTTATCTCATATCATAATATAATGATATGTTTAGGTGTGTATTTATCTCATATCATTTCCAATGGCTAATTATCATTGATACTCTATTATGCTAAAAATGAAGAATGCATCAGATCTTTGTGAGAGTAGAGAGGTGAAATTGGTGATCTTTGGAAAAACATTAAAATATTAAGTTAATTTGGATATGATGAATTAATTACATGTTTTTCATCTTCTTATTATTATTAAGTTGTCATTATCATCATCCTCATCACATCATTAAAATATTAAGTTAATTTGGATATGATGAATTAATTACATGTTTTTCATCTTCTTATTATTATTAAGTTGTCATTATCATCATCCTCTTCACATCATTATCTTCTTCTTCTATTTCTTATTCCTCTTCTTCCTCCTCCTCCTCTCCACTCCCCCTTCTCTGTTTCTTTCCTTCTTCTCCTTCTTTCTCCTCCTATGATACCTTTTCTTCTCTTCATGTTTCTTTAGTTTTTTATAACATTATTTAAAAATCCTTAGCTTACATGTCAACATATTTATTTTGTTAAATATACTAGCTATGCAGTACTTTCAACCGTTATGCATCATAAAGTGCATGCATCACCATGTTATTTATGAAAGTTCTTGTGTGGGAAGAAATAATGGTAGCATGCTATGAGGAGTAAAAAAATCCATTTCTTGTAAATATAAAATATAAACAACATGGAATAGTTGAAAGATATAAAGCTAGAATTCTTAACATAATATTTTTTTTTAAACATGGTTTTAATTAAGATGGGGACCATATGCCCCCTAGTAGAATAAAATACAATCATAATAAGTTAATGGACTGATAATCACATGGATATATATTTAATAACAACAAAGAAGAGGTGTATACATGTCAATCCTTTGATCAACTAAAGTACCCAATGAAAAAGACATGACCCTGCTATGACTAGCATACTCGTTCCACTTACCCTTATACCCATGGACCCATAAGCCTATAGACATACCAACCCTCTTGGTTTACATGGTTTGTTAATATGATCTACCTATCGAGGCTACCTAGTTTACATGGGAATATTAGTTACAATTGACCCATCAACCCACTAATGTACACTATAAGAGATTTAATCTAGTACTAATGTTCTCTACCACTGATGTTAGTATTATTTACAATCGACCCATTGACCCACTAATGTACATTGTAAAACATCTGATCTAGTACCGATGTTTTCTACCAACATTTTAAAGTAGATGGTTGCTTTCAAGCATGCGATCTTACAAGCCTTATTGTTGTCACCCAATAATTGTGATGGTAGAAGACATTAGTATTATCATCAGTATATGCATTAGTATTTTCACCGATATGTGCATCAATATCTGAGGATAAATTTACTTACTATATTTTATCAAAAATATTAGTAAACACACTTGATTTGAGAATCTACAAGAAAATTTTTATTGTTTATCCTATACAAGGTCCATGGCTTTGAGGAAGTAATTTTTTGATGCAATGATATACGAATACATTCAAGGCCTTGGACTTGTTTACCTTCGAGGTAGTGGGGTCTCCCACCCTAAGCTTTCTATGATGAATATTTCCTAATAGAGATCCAATTCTTGACTATCCGATATACGAATACATTAAGAGAAAGAGAGTAAGGGATGTGGAAGTAGTTGGAGAATAGACCGGGACAAGTTGGAGAATAGACCGGGACAAGGAAAGAGGGGAGAGTGTGAAGAAGACTAAGATAGAGAATCTCATAGGGAGAAGGAAGTCTGTGAGTGGTGAGGGGGGTTGGTTGGTGAGGAGTTTGCTAGTAAGAGAGTGTAAGACTGGTGGCGAGGGCCGAGAGAGAGGGTGTGCATACTAGTGAGGGTGGTAAGGGACTACGCATGAGCAAAGCAAGGAGAGTGAAGGGGCTGGTTGCTAATGAGTGAGTGGGGGAGGACTCTCAGCGAGAAAAGGTGAGGGTAGCAAGGGTGGTGAGTAGATGAAATGAGGGAGTTGAGAGGGGAGTGAGTGCAAGAGATAGGTAAAGTGAGTGAGAGCTGGACTCGAGGGTCACCAGAGGGGAGGGAGAGGCTGGGAGAGTTGGAGAGGGGCAGATAGCACACGAGGGGTGGTGAGGAGGTGGTTGGATAGATCCACGAGAGAGAGTGCGGTGCCATTGCATGAGAGAAAGGGAGTGCGAGCGATTAATCCTGGAGAGGGGGTCGCCATTAGGGAGGAGGAAGGAGAGAGTACGAGAGTGGTGATGAGGAGCCGTAAGGGAGGGTGGGGATTGCTATACCCAAGAGACGAGGGGGGCTGGCTTCATAGGAACAAGGGATTGGGGCATGTAGGAGAAAAGGTCAGTGCCGGAAGCACAAGGACATGAGAATGCCAACCAAAGGAGATTAGAATTCTTATGCGACCGTATGGGCTGGGTGGCCGTTGGAGAAAAATGACAAGAAGATCTATGCAGAAATCATGGGGCTGGCCACTACCGACATGCAAGGAGGGTCCAGCCGATGCCAACATAAAAGGAGTACTTGTCTGGTGTGGCCATAGCACTGACGTGCACAAGAGGTCGAGGGCTCAGTGGGCCAAAAGAAGAAGAGTGTGGTCCGCCGCCTCTATTTTACTATATATATATATATTATGTATGTATAAGTAGAGGGTCACATTTAAAAGCCACAAAAACAAGTATTTTACATCCTCCCCCTTGAAAGAAATTGAGATGTTCTTATCTTAAAAATAGGTAGGGAAAATCTTGATACAAATTAGACTCATCTTCCCAGGTAGCATCTTCTATTGAGAAATTTTTTCACTGAACTAGATGTTTCCTAATGACTCTATTTTTGAGAGTCCTTTCTCTAGAACTAAGGATTCTATTGTGTTGAATCTCCAAAGTGCTTTGGTATGGCATAACAATTTTCTCATCATCTAGGATATGGTCAGGACTAGATACACAGGCTTACATGGAATACATTATGGACTTTTAGATGAGGGGGTAGCAATAGCTCATAGGCTTGGTCATTGACTGTTTTGGTGATGACATAAGGTCCACAGTAATGAGGGCTCAACTTTAGAGCTTCTTTTTGGATGTAATCTTAGGAAGACCATATCTCCTTCTTTGAATAATTGTTGAGTTCTTCTGGCATCAGCGTAATGCTTTTGTCTGTCTTAGGAAGCCTTGATCTCCTTTTAGATAGCTTTCATTTATTGATCCATGTCATCTAGCATTTGTTTAGAGGCTTCTAATCTATTCATTAGATCCAACCAATTTAATTTTGTTATACAATCTTGGCCATAGCCTTGAAAATGGGAAATACCTACACTACAAGACACTGCTGCCATACACGCGATAAGTTATGGGCGCGTGTAGGGTCGCACATGTATTTGAATAGTATCGGGCGCATGTATATTGGCATCTAAATTTACGTGTATTGAACTTTAAGTAATGCGTCTAGCAACGCATGCATATACACGCATCAATACACGCTTTATTTAGAAAAACTAAATTCTTTTACAAAATTAAAAACTATTTTCTTTAAAGCATCTCATAGTACATGCATCAATACATGCTTTATTTAGAAAAACTAAATTCTTTTACAAAATTAAAAACTATTTTCTTTAAACCATCTCATAGTACATTACAGTATATATCATTACACAATCCCACTACATGCATTTACAACAATAAAATATATTCAAAAATAAATCATGAGATAATTAAAAGACAACATATACAATAGAAATGTCATCAATTTAGAACGATACAGTGATGGATTGGTTAGGGTTCGATCTCATCTTCAATAAGATCCATCCTTGCCAAACGATCAACATCAATATCCATTTGATCAATTGTAAGGCTACGATTAAATTTATTCCACTATCGATATTCTGTCCATTGATAATGGTATCGATGTCCTGATCATCCTCATCAACATCACCATCATCCTCAATGGTAGGGTCATTCTCATGATCATGAGAAATGGCATGCTCATCCTCATTATCATGATCATCTCTTATTTCTTGATCATCGATCACAACATCTTCATTGGCATGTTCGACATCATCTTCATTGCGGCTTGTTACATCCTCCATATGCTCCATATCAGTGAATGTATTATACATCACTTTGGAACGTAGTACAATAGGGATCACGTACCACCATTTAATGTCATGCACCATTGGCTGATAGATAACCTACTCAAATACACATACTGCAGTAATTAATTAGCATATCAAAAGTCAAGGGGTACGCGAGCTTAGATATATATGTACATGAAACACATTAGTAAAAAAATGCATACCTGCTCACATTGTTGTGGCAATACGAGCCTATCTTTCTTTGTTTGCCAAAACTTTGTAGAGTCAATAGTTACATAGCCACTTGCATGGCGTTTTATCATTGCATTAGGCCCTTTTTCCACCACGTTCATTTGCCATTTGACATCCAAAACATACACAAAGAAGCGACGAAAGTCAAGCCTAAATATGTCTTGGATTGTGCCACAATAATCATCCATTTTTCCATTAGCTCCCTCAAAGCTACTAATGACACTGCAATCTTTTGTATTCCTCTTTTCATCAATTCTTTGTGTTCAAAAATGCTTGCCTTCACACCATATGGCATTGAACATAGTGCACTGGACCAAAATAGAAGCAATATTTGTGTAAGCAATGTGAATAAATATTAAAAGCAAATCACTTACAACTAATGCAAAACATTAGTTCTATGTACCTTTAACATGCATCCTCGTGCATACTCCCATTCTTCCGTCGTGATATGCAGCCCCTCGTCGCTCTCTGCTCTCTCCATTTCCTCATGCAACCAATCAACATGGATATCATTCGGAAGTGTTACTAGATGCTTAGGGTACGCCTTACGAGAGCCATGTTGCCTCCGAAAGAGAGCTCTTTCTGCTTGCCTTTTTGTCTTTGCATCCTCATATCTTTTAACCCATCTGCTCATCACATCACTATTAAGGATGCAAGTGAGATTGAGATCATCAATCAATGTTTTATCAATTACTTTACTCTGTCCTTTTCCTTGAGGCACAATAGAGGTCATCCTCAAGTCCTCTTCATTGCTCCATAGTCGTGGCAAAGAGCTGTCAACCTGACCAAGAAATTCTGAAATATATACAAGAGACTCTTGTATCAACCAACCCTCGGCCATGCTTCCTTCGGACCTTGCACTTTGCCTCACAAAGTCTTTTAAGGTCTTCATGAAGCGCTCTAGGAAGAACATCCAACGTGCATGCACAGTGCCACATAAAGCAATTTCGTCCACTAAATGCACAATGAGATGTAGTTGACTTGTGAGAATGGTTCGCGGAAAAGTCTCCTCTACCAAACAAACCACCTCCACTGCCATAACACGCGCATCATCCAACGTGGCTGGATCAATTGCTTTGGAACTAACATATCTGAAAAATAAATGAATAGTACGTTATACCTCATGCACGTTCATTTTGCAAGGTATAATGAAGGGTGATCTGACATGGGTTTTACATACCTCACAAGCTCGCCCATCTTATAAATACATTTTTTCAAACTCTTATTTGCACAATGGTCGATGCTAGTAGGTAGTATGAACTGCGCACATAAGAGCACATGTATATATGGTTTATGGCATTACAAAATTTAATTTCAACGTACAAGACTTGGAAAACACTTACTTGGAGCATCTTGTGCCAATCGTGGGACTTCAACCCATATAGTTGCTCAATGCCTCTTTTCTTAGTGGTTGTAAAGGCTCCCTTCAATAATCTCATGCATCCAGTGGGAGTAAGCAAAGTGGTGATGGCCTGCTTTACCTGCTTCTCCTCTTTCTTTGATATAATCCATGGTGCAGGCGGAAGACGAACGTGTCCACCCTCCTCTCGTGGCCAAGCTTGACGCATACGTTCTGCGAGACCCACAAGTCCTCCCGTACGCTAACATTGTCTTGTTTACCAATAACATGTTTCCAAATACCAGATCCCACATTCTTGAAGATGTGCATGGGATCAAGAAGATGGTTGATCTTAAGATGGGTCCAATATGGTAGCCGAAAAAAAATGGAGTACCTACACAAGGGATTGCTCTATGTGATCTTTAATCCAATTAGAGACTACACAAAACAAGATTGAAAAACATTACTATACCTGTTCATGCCATCTGGAGGAAGAATATTTATAGACTCCCAAATACACTTTCAATCTTTTGCACGAAGTGTTTGTGGAGGAATGTTACTCTTACTAGGAACATATTTAGGATGATCTAACTGGAGAAATCGATGATGACTATCGAATATGGTCTTACACAAACCGTCAGCATACTCATGTACTAACGAAGGGCCACAAACAGGACATGCATGTTTACCCGATGTTTTCAAACCTGTTAAAATATAAATAAAAGTTAGAATAATAAAGTCAATAGTTATAATTAATATAGCCAATAGTATTAGAGTAGGGAGGTAATTAGAATTCTTACCAGAACAATCGCTGTATCCTGGAAAGTCATGCATTGTCCACATCAACACTGCTTTTAAGTCGAAGTGTCGAGAGGAGGGAGGCCTACTAATGTCCACCACTACAACACCTCTCCATAGTTCCTCCAACTCATCAATCAACGGTTCGAGATAAACATCCATATGCTTGACTTTATGTTTCCCTGGAATTAGAAGGGATAACATAAGATGTCCCTTCTTGATCGCCATTGATGGTGGAAGGTTGTAATTCACCAACACAACTGGCCACACGCTGTATGCAGTGCTTTTGAAACCAAATGGATTCACTCCATCCATACCTAGGTCAAGTCTCAAGTTTCTGGGCTCTGTTTTAAAGCTGGGCCACTCATCTTCAATATGCTTCCAAGCAGGAGTGTCTGCGGGAATTCTCCACATGCCATCATCCGATCGATGTGAGGAATGCCATGACATGAGCTCTGCTATATGGATTTGCACTTTAACATGTGTTTGATGCGAGAAATTATAGGAAAGTGTCGCAAGACTTTACGAGGTACATCAAAACTCTTCACATCTGTTCTATACCTTGCCTCATCACAAGTGGGACAATGTCGAGCCTCCTTATGTGTCCCATGAAAGAGAATGCAATCATTGACGCATGCATGTATGCGATCATAATCCAATCCTCCAAGAGATGTCACATAGCGCCTCGCTATGTCTCTTGAGGTGGGTAGTCTATTTCCCTTTGGAAGCATGTTTGATAATAGCCTGCATCCAATATCATCAATTAGTCCTAAACCCTAAACCCTAAACCACTAATTCAAATTTGCAAGTTAGAATGCTTACTTCAATAATGCGTCAAGACTTGCATTGCTCCATCCATAAACTGTTTGTATATTGAGTAGTTCAAGTGAAGCACGTAAAATAGAGAATGTGCACCCTTCAAAAACCGGTGTCAATGAAGCCTTGTAAAGATGCTCTTGTTCCATATCATCGTCGTCCATACCTTTGGGATCATCCCTAAAAAGATACCGCACCATATCATCAAACACTTCCTCTTCCACAACTTCGTGGGGTGCAGGGCTATTGTCATCCCTTTCCCACTCATCTCTGACAATAGATCCCAAAGCTCCAGCATCATCTCGTCGACGCTTTGCGTGCTCTCGCCGCGCGTAGGGCACCATGTTAGGGTGTGGTAATGCATCCTGCTTCAATTAGAGTATATATATTACAACTCCATTAATTTAATTTGGATACCATGAGTCATTTGAATACTATCAATTTACATCTACTCACCTCTAAACCTGTTTGATTCCATTCTCCATACATGGAGATGTGATTCAAGGTAATTCGACGCGCTCGTACAATGCATCCTTGACATTGATTACACATACACTTGATCCTTTGTCCCAACCACACATCGCGATTACGATGACGCATTGTCTCATCCTCACCAGAACTGCTTGAGGAGGTTGATGACATCCTATGTACAAAAGAGTAAACACAAAATCATAATCAGTTTTTCGCTAAACTATAAAAAACGCGTGTAATAACGCGGCTATATCCTCAAAATCGCGTGTATCACAGATACATCCTAAAAATTGCATGTATCAACGCGGCTATATCCTCTTCTTCGCGTGTATAAATGCGGATAAATTCTAAAAATCGCGTGTATAAACGCGGCTACATCCTAAAAATCGTGTGTATAAATGCGGCTGATTTATTCTAAACACGAAAATACACGTGCTTTTACACGCGACGACCTGTCCATATCTAAAAATAACCCGCCTTCTCCAAATAAACATTTTCAAACTCAAGATTTGCTCTCCTTCGTCATCGCCTCTTCCAACAGAGCACTAAACCTAAGTGCAAGGAGCACACACGGGTGAAGGAAACCAGCCAAAAAGAAGACTCACTTTTTCAGAGTCCTTTGTCCTGTCTCTTTCCTTCCATTTGTTTATGCTATTGTCTCTTTTCTTTATGCGTTTGTTTCCGTCCTTCTCCTTCTCTAGTTGCCATCTGGTGAATGATTGTGACAATGGGCGACAGTGAGTTTTTTATAAGTACGATTTGTCGAAGGTCGGTCGCTTTCAAAAAAAAAATTTCGCGGGCCGCGTGTATGTCTGCGTGTATGCTGTCTGCACAGACTTTCACGGGCATATACACGCATTTTTTGAAGGGTGTATACACGCGTTTTTTGATGGGTTTATACACGCGACTGTGTTTCACCCATGCTTGCTATCCAGGTTCTTCAGAGAGATGATCCCATCTACATATGGCTTGCCTTCACAAAATCATATGTGCTAGCTTGCATTTGTGCTTTGATGCAATCATGTATATACTTTTATTTTTGCAGATTCTTTATAGATCCAGGTTCTTCATCCGATCCATTTGCATACAACTGGCTGATGGAGATGCTAAATCATTTTAGGCGCCATCCTGGTCTAGTTGAGCTTACAGAGTACATGTATGTCCATCCCCCTCCTTCCATGCTTGGTATCTATACCCCGCCCGCGAGTATCCAGGTCACTCCACTGTCGTCTATGCCTACGAGTCCGACGAGACGGCATGCAGCTTCTCCTCTTCCACGCCCACCGAGGAGACATACCCCATCCCAGACACACTCACGCACACCCTCCCAGGCACCGTCACGTCAGGGCTCACAGCCACCATCATGTACTCCCTCAGAGCCACCGTCACGTCAGGGCTCACAGCCACCGTCACGTAGACAATCCCCCAGTCGTGACTCCACCCGCAGCAATAGGAAGAGTGGGAGTGGAGGATACGGCGGGTGCTTTGGTAGGGGAGATAGTACGGCACGCGGTGAGAGAGGAGATAGAGGGAGAAGAGTTAGAGGAGACAGTGAGGATGAGGAGGAGGTGAGAGAGGTGGAGGGAGTGATTTGCTATGATGTGACGGATAGGGGCGGGGTAGTGATGGATGCGAGGGGGAAAGAGGTAATGGAGTACATGAGTGGGGTAGTTTCAAACTTGTATAGAAATTGTTTTATTAGATTTAAAGATCAAAATAGCCGATTAGTTGGGGAGGTGATAGATGCTATACATAGTCGGTACCCCAATCCCCCACATGCGACATTCTCGGATGTATGGGAAAGGACGCGAATAAGGGAGATCTTAAGTAATAAAAGATCTCACCTTAAGAAACTTGCGTACGATGATGGGCTAAATGTAGCTGCGGGTGGCTATCCTGCCGAGAAACTTGCCACTGCACACAAACGCGAGTGGAAGGAGGCAAAGAAATGAGCAGAGGGTGGCGTGAAGAGCAGGAAGCATGTGGAGGCACGACGGATCCAGATGGAGACCATTGGATCTTCGCATTTCGGATCTGGCGGCGTCGAGTCATGGGAGGCAGAGTTCGTAAGTATCTTGCTACTTTATTTGATTGTTTACTTAATTCATTGATTCTATGATTGTTTTAATCTTACAAATTGTGTTGATTATGATACAGCGATGGGTTACGGGGAGGAAGCCCACAGCCCACGATACTGGGTATGCTCGCCGGCATAGCAGACGTGACACGTGGGCCATCTTCACAGAGCCGAGAGACGTTTTACAAACACGCAGGTTGAGATGGCCATGAGACCATACGATTGACAAGTACTTGAAAACTCTAAACGAATGATTTTGGTTTATTGAATTACATATATATATACTTATATACTATATATTACTTGAACAGGCATAAGCTGCTGATGATCCACCCGCCGCCACTGCAGAGGGTGGACCTGAGCACTACTCATCGGACATTCCGACCGATGTGAGCTCATCTGATCATGATGGGAGCACCGAGTCATCATCTGGGTCTAAGTAGTACTCAGACTTATAGTATCACATTCCATATTGAGGATGTGTTTGTATATATATTTTTGTAACTAAAGCCATGGGCTACTTCGACATATGGACTCCCTTGTATATATGTGTACACATAAAATTTTGATAGTAATATTGAATCGTGAATCGATAGTATTGCATTCATGTCTTTCTTGAATCGTGTATTGACAATATATGCATTCATTGCGTTCTTGTCTTAAATCTCCCTCGTGGATGGTCCAATGCACCCAAAAAAAAATTTCAGAGAGTGTTATTGGGTGCTGAAATGCTGGAACAGCATTCAGGTACCAAATAGCACTTTCTGGATTTTTTTTTTTGCTCTCTGTTCACGTGTATAAACGTGTCAACTCTGCAAAAAGTCGCGTGTATATACGCGGATACTCTGTGAAATGCACATGTATAGACGCGTCAACTCTGCAAAAAGTCGCGTGTATATACGCGGATACTCTGTGAAATGCGCGTGTATAGACGCATCAACTCTGGAAAAGTCGCGTGTATATACGCGGATAATCTATGAAATACGCGTGTATAAGCGCAGCTAAAATGACAAAACGCGTGTATACACCCTCCTATCAGCGCGTCTAAGTGCAGCTAAACTGACAGAACGCGTGTATATGCTCGTGTATCAGCACGTCTGACTATTCCTATACACACGCTTTTACACGCATGTCTCTGGCCGCAATGATACACGTGCTGATACACGGGCCCGTTACTTTTTTTCCACGTCATTTTTAGCGACTAGGAGCGCGGGTATGGGCCCGATCCCTTGTAGTGCTATACTCCTCTGATGGACTAAGATATAGGAAAATTCTACCAGTGGTAGGTAATGAAACCATATCTTTGGCTTGCGCGATTGCAATAAGCCCTGATGAGTATGTCTTCAATGACTTGATTTACCCTTTCAATTTGACCATCTGATTTTGGGTGATAGGCTGCTGAAGTTTAACTATGTTCCAATCACCTAAAAAAGAATGGTTCAAAATCGAGAAGTAAACTTTGTATCTCTATTTGACAATCCTTTTTGGCAAACCATGTAGTTTAAATATCTCTTTCATGAATATTCCTGCAATATCCATTGTCTTGAAGGTCTTTTTTGATAGGAATAAAATGGGATATGTTCATCAGCCTTTCCCACCACCACCATGATAGAGTCATCACCACCTTATATAGAAGAAAGACTTGTGATGAAATCCATACTGATGCATTCCCACTTCATTTGAGAAATGCCTAGTGGGTGCAACTTGCCTGGCATTTTTACCCTTTCAGTCTTGTTGCTCTAAAAGCAAAGCATTGTGTGACATATCTAAGAACATCCTTCTTTAACCATGGCCAAAATAAAGTCCTTTGTAGAACATTCAACATCTTCACATATCTTGGATGGTCGGTAGATAGTGTTGTGACACAAAGTTGGGGGTTGGACTTCGGTCACTTCTTAGAATCAAAACACACTTGTATGAAACCTCACAGCCTCCTCATCTCCCTTTCTCTCCCTAGGTTAAGATAAAGATAAACACATCAAAGGTGAGATCATAACTCACGGAAGAAAAGATGAAAGGCTCAGGAGAAGTAAGAATTTCTGCCTGTGTTGCAGCTCCAAACAAGAGGGCAATTCTCTGTTGGAAGAAAACCTTCGGACTCAGGATTATGTGAATGGAAATATACGGGGAATGTTGGTAAAGTCCATCCGTTCGAATTGGGCGATTTAGACAGAACATCTTAAAGTAAAAGAATATAGCAATCACTTACAAGAGGATAAGATACATGGGATTTGCTTTTTGATAAGAGATTAAGAGGAATTAATCATTAAGAAGAAATAATGGCTAAAAGTCTATAAAAATAGAGATACATAGAGAATTACAGTTTTAAATCCATAAATACTATACAAAAGAGGATTACATAAGTACGTAGAGTTTGAAGAGAGCTTCGTGCCTATATAAAAACTTTTAAAAACGGGCGACCGAGCAAAAAGTTAGGAGAATTTTACTACAAGACTATAAAACTGCCAAAATTCGCCTAAAAGTTATCAACTTTGGGAAAAATTCTGATCATCAATGAAGTGAAGGATTAAGAAATTAGTCACATGAGTGAAAAGAGCATATAAAGAGATTCCTAGCCATATAATCAATTTTATAAACCAATACCCGAGTGATGAGTAATTACCGGTTGAAATTTGGGTATTAGACCACAAAAACTGCACTTCCCTCTCTTTGCATGGAACCTCAATTTTCACATAGCCTCTTCCCTTTCATCTCCTTCATGATTCAAGCTAGAGGGTAAGGGTTAACATGGCTCAATGGAAAATCGTAAAGATTTACCTATGGTCCCAAAAGACTTTCCACATGCTCATTACCGCTAAAACCATTGGTACCTCCAAAGGAGGGCGGCAATAAGGCAAGGCTTACCTTGAGAAGTCACAGGCCCACCAAGATAATAACTCCTTATCCCACTTATCATGAATCATCAAAGAGGTCCAAAATTGGGTTAAACATGAGGAGCTAATGCTAAATGAGACATTCACATGTAAAGAGAGTGTTTGAATAAGGGTTTGAAGATAAGAGAATGGCAATGACACAAAATGCTCAATTGAGGAGACTTCATTCATTGATTTGAAAGGGAGAGGAGGGCTCCTTTTATAGGTGGAGAATCACCCTCTCTTCCATTGTTACAAATTACAATATAAAAATCTTCAATCCTTCAGTGACATAAGGGTAGATGTCACCATCAATTATCCTCCTAGGCTAAGTCTTCTATTGATTATTAAATTGAAGACTTTTTGACTTTGCAAGTGTGATTAGATAATAGCCAAGTCAAAGTGGTATGTAGGTGGAGATCCCACTTATATATGGTAGAATTCTCCTCTTCCATGTAAGTATTCTAGAAGAATCTTTCCTTATTATGCACCTACATACACTCTTCCACATGCCTTCCACACTCCCCAACTTGTAGCCTTATGGTGAATACTATATTAATAATACAATTAAAATCCATGTGAGCATGAAGGCCCACTTTTATTTTCCACATCACTAGCCTATCTACCATACCAAAGTATTTATCAAGCATACTTGTGGCATTTACAATGTGTGCACCTAAATCAAGTAAAACCATTATATTTGAAGATAGAATGCTGTTATCAGGGTAGCCGCCAAGCCGCCGCATCACCACGCCGTTATTCCATTGTGGGCGCCGCAATCTTATTGGACAAGTTTCCACCTTGTTACCATTGAGAAACCATCAAAATATGTACAAAATTGAAAATGAAAGATATCAATTTTTCATGTCACATCTTTCCCCCCCCTAGCAGATCCTCCATGCTTGTCTTGGGGGTCTGCTGGCAATGGTGCTCGAGGGTAAAATATCTTTAGCCGGTACTCATTGGCACGTCCGAGAACCTCCTGGCCACTTGCATCCTCTAGAAGATAGGTGTTATTTTTGAACTTTTGCTTTATCCTGAAGGGGCCTTCCCAGTGTCGAAGAAGCTTCTTATCTAGCCATTTCTCCACACGGCCATCATACCTCATGACTAAGCTTCCTTACTTGAGTTCTAGCTTCTTCTTCTTCTTTGTGAGAGTGTCATGCTTGCCTTGTGCCGTTGTTGTGCAGCCTCCAAATTTTGAAGTGCCTGAAGTCGCCTCTCATATCCAAGGTCTCCAGTTGTACTAGGTGTTGGGCATGTGTTTCTTCTTCATTATTCAACCGTGCAAAAGATGTGCGAAGGCTTGTGATTTCCAATTCTATTGGCAAAATAGCCTCCATTCCATATATTAGCTGAAAAAGTGTGAAACCAAGAGAGAGTTTGTGAGTTGTCCTATAGGCCCATAGGACCTCTGGCAAATGCACATCCCACTTTCTCTTCATAGTATCCACCACTAGCTTAGATAAAGATCCACAAAGTAGTCCATTAGTTTTTTCTACTAAACCATTACATTGGGGATAATAGGAAGTTGACATAGCATGCTTTATTTTTAATTTTCGCACCAAAGCTTCAATTAAGTCATTCCTGAAAGACCTCCCCCCATTCGTAAGGATTTCTAATGGACACCCAAATCGGGCACATATGTATTCCCTGAGAAAGGATACCACAGCCACTGCTTTATTATTGACCATGGCCTTTGCTTTTGCCCACCTTGTTGCATAATCTATGGCCACCAATATGTAATACTTCCCATGTGAGGAACGAGGAAGTGGGCCCATAGAATCTAATCCCCACCTTTTAAATGGACCATATGTTGGGATAGGGTTTAAGGGTCCGGGAACCAATTGCTTATGCCCATATGCCTGGCACAATTCACAGCTTCTGCACCAGTCATAGACATCTTTGCTGAGTCGAGGCCAATAATAACCTATGTTAAGGATCCTCCGAGTTGTGCTGCTGGCTGAGGCAAAGTGACCTGAACATTCATGACATAATCCCATAATCCTTTTAGATTCTTCTAAGCTCACTACCCTCCTAAGAATCTTATCCTTACCTTGCTTGTAAAGAACATCCCCTAGAATTGTGTAAGGATGAGCTTTCCTTTTGTAAGCTTTGCTTCTGTTGAGGATTCAATCTAGGAGGGAAGTATCCTGTATCTAAATATATCTAAATAGTGTTAAACATCTTGGAGCTCAGGCCAACCTGTATCCATTAATGCAAGAATAGCTACTTTGAAAGAAGCCAAAGTTTTAGTAGCCAATTTATCAACCTTCTGATTATCCTTCGTGTTAACATGCACAAATTTACAAAACTCAAAAGCTTCTTTTAACTCCATTGCCCTTTTATACAATTCTTGGAGATTAGGACTCCTTGCCTTACATTTACCTTTCATTTGTCGGATGACTAATTGCGAGTCCCCTTTAACCTCTACCTCTTTAGTTCCATCTTTTATGTAATCTTCTAATCCCCAAATTAATGCATTGTACTCAGCCACATTATTTGATATAGCCTTTGGAAATTCCCTACCCTTGGCCCATACCTCTTTTCCTTCTGGATCAAATAAAACTATCCCCTGAGCCCCACATTGCCTGGAAGGGCTAAAGGCTCCATCAAAATGCATAGTGAAAGCAGTTGGTGGTGTCTCCAAATCTTCATATACTTCTTCCTTTGTTTCGGTTCTTTCTTCCTCTTCCTTCCTGGGTAAGCAAATCTGCAAGAGATTCCCTAGTGGTGTTTTTTGTAGTAATAAAAGTGAAAGAGAATTCTTGAAGCTCACAAATCCACTTTGCAAACATCTCTCCTGCAGGATTGGGTTTGCCGAACAAGAATTGTAAAGAAGGTTGAGATGTGAGGAAGAAAAAAGGGCAAGGTAACAAGTATGACTTGAACTTCTTTACTGCAAAAACAAGAGACAAACCACCTTTCTCCATTTCACCATACCTCTCCTCGGCATCCGTGAGTTGTCGGCTTGCATAATACACTGGTTGCATACACCCTTGCTCTCCCTTTTGCAAGAATATAGGCCCACTGAATGTGATGAGACACTTGGATTCACATAAAAGTCCTCCCCCCACCTAGGAGGCTGCACAATTGGACTTTGACTCATGCATTCCTTGAGCAAACAAAAAGATTGAATTTGATCGGGCCTCCATTGGAAAGAAACATTCTTCTTTGTCAACAGATTTATAGGATACATCTTCTCAGAGAACATGTCAACAAAGCGTTGGTAATACCTTGTTTTACCCAAAATCCTCCTTACCTCCCTTACATTGGTAGGTGGTGGGAGGGCCACAATTGCCTGCACCTTCTTAGGATCCATCTCTATGCCTTCTTCTGAGATAACATGTCCCAAGAGAACCACCTTCCTTCATGCCAAGTGGCATTTTCCAGGATTAAGACACCCTTTTGCATCATCAATACTTTGCAAGGCCAACCTCAACTTTTCCAAGTGATCCATGCAGCTTGAATAAATGCAAAAATCATCCAAAAAGACCCTTATAAACTTTTTTAAGTAAGGTGCAAATACCTGACTCATGAAGCATTGAAAAGTTGCTGGTGCATTGGTTAAGCAGCCGAATGGCATCACCCTATAGGCATACACTCCCCAAGGGGTGATAAATGAGGTTTTCCTTTGATCGTCTTCACAAATCCGGATTTCAAAGTATCCAGAGTATCCATCACACACTGAATACAACTCATGACCTGCAACTTGATCCAAAATCTCATCTTGAAAGGGTAGAGGATAATAATCCCTCTTTGTGCATGCATTTAGAGGGTGAAAGTCCACACACACACGCCATTTTTCACCCTTTTTGGGAGTGACTACAACTGGGAAAATCCACTCTGAATTCTCTATTGGAAAAATAAATCCAGCTTCAAGCAAATTAGTTACCTCATTCTTAAGCACCTCCTTGCACTACTCCCAAACAAACACCTTAGCCGCTGTACCACTGGATTACTTTGGGGCTTGAGATCAATCTTGTGCTCTACTAGGGTAACTTGGCGTACTTGTGAGTAGCTATTTACAAAAAGGTTAGATCCATCTAACATTTTTAAGTAATTCTCCCTTTCAGTACCTACTATGGACTCATCAAGAAGAAGTTCATTCTGTTGGTGGTGAAGACTAGTGAGGTCCACATCTCCTTTCTTGAACATGGTTGAAGAAGCTTCCCCTTTCAAGGCTCCATTGTCTTCAGCATCCCTCGATCCCTTCCCCCACAGGGAAAGACCAAATATAACTCCCTCCACCTCCCCTTCTAAGACGGAATCCTTGGAGCTACCACTTGTCTCCTCTTCATCGGATGACTGTGACTCTGAACTTTCGGAAGTAGAAGGTTCACCTCTTACCACTTTCTTGTGACGACTCTTGATGTTGTAGAGTGGACCTTCTTATTCTCACCTTGTAGAATAAGATCACCTTGTAGAATAAGATCACCTGTCTCCCACTTTTGAATTGCCCTTCACTTGGCGAAGCCATGGCCTACCCAACATTAGGGCCAATTTGGATGAAAAAAGGGCTGTTTAGGGTTTCTCTATTCTTGATCTAAGGGTCAAGGAGGAGCCACGTGTCAAGAAGTATGGCATTTTTGTACACATGTCAAGATCTCCTTCACTTACTTTTGGAACATTTTGCACTATTTTAGCCATAACTTTTACATATGAACTCCAAATTTAGCGCTCAAATGGTCCATAGGTGGCGCTTGATGAGCTCTATCCAATGAGGACCCATGTTGACTGGTTTTGGTAAGATCTTCATGGTCTTTTTTAAGTTGCCCCTTTTTAGATCCTTAGACAGCCCTTTTCTTGTCCAAATCGGCCCTAAAGTATCAATGGGTAAGCCCTAGCATCAGGCTTTGTAGGAATGACCTCGAAAGTTGTAGGCACAGAAATACCACATACATCCACTCCCAAATTCCTGACAATTCCTAAGTTTTTCACCCTAGTATTATAAGCAAGTTTGATGCGATAGGGAGAGTTAGTAGAAAACTTTAAATCGGCATCTTTGATTGTTTTTTCACTCATGACATTGATTGACGCACCTCCATCAATGTATGCATTAGAAATTGTTTGCCCCTCAATGATGACATCAATCACAGGCACATCATCTCTTACATCAATATCCACCTTTTGAGCCATAGGAGTCCCATTATCCCTCTTTTTCTTTTTCTTAGATTCCCTTGTGCTAGCCAGCTTACCCCATTCTTTTCTGAGCTTTGGAGAGAGTGCCAAAAGCTGCCCAAATGTAATTTGTGCCGTTTTCTCCCTAAGATCTGTTAAGAGGTCATAACTAAGATATCCTTGTCCAAGAGGAAAGTCAGATTATCCAATTTTTCTACTAGACGATTTCTTCTTCTTCTTATTTTTCTCCTCTTCTTCAGATTTATCTTCTTGTTCTTCTTCTTCTTGGCTCCTAGTTTTACGACCCCTTTTTGCCATTAGAGGCATCAATGTTTCCTCTTCTTCTTCTGAGCATGCTTCCTCTAAAAGTGCTAAACTTTATCCTCTCTTTTCCTCAATTTTGTGCACTCAGTGTGATAGTGCCCCTTCTCTTGACATTCATAGCATGTAACACTACTTCTATCCCTAGGTTTATCCTCAACTCCTGGAACCCTAGGTGGCCTTGCGTTGACTAAGTGTAACTTTAAATCAACATTAAACTCTACCATAAGTTGTGCAATGTTATGATCCAAGGATGGAGCTTGTACTTGAGATGTTGAGGCTATCTCTACTTGTGGTGGGGTTGGCACACTCGGCGAAGATTGGAATGTGGACTCAATATGAAGAGTGGCCTCCTTCTTCAAAGCAATACAAAGAGCCTCTTTAAAATTAGTGGGATCTTTACTAAGAAATTTTCCATGCAAGCGGGGATCCAAAGCCACTTTTCCATGCAAGCGGGGATCCAAAGCCATGATAAACTTGCTCATCTTAAGGTGCTCCATTGCTAAAGAACTCTTTGAATCTCCCATAGAAGGTGAAAAAGAAGAAGCAACAACATGTAAAGCCGCTTGTTGATATTTGATGAACAAAGCTTCATACCTCACTGAAAAGGCAGAAACTGACTCTCCTTCCTTTTGGAAAATCTGATCCAATTGCAATAGTAAAGCATTTGGTGACTCCACTGTCCCAAATCTCTCCTTCATTTCTTTGGTCAACCTTTCCCAATCATTCTTGGACTCCTCTGGCAAAGCCTCATGCCAAGTTAAGGCCACACCCTCCAAGAAATCTGGAAGCATTTCTGCCCTCTCCTTTATAGACCAACCCGTTAAGTGGCATGCTCGGTTAAACTCTCGGAGATAACTCCCCGGGTCTTCTCTTTCCAATCCTTGGAACACCGGAACGTTGAACATCTTGCACCAAAAGATGAGTAGCAACAAGGAAAATTTACTTATTTCAAAATAACTTTTCTTTAATCATGCGGGACCTTGAGGTTAAAATAGAATAATTCTAAGTAAAACCTGCCCACCGTCTCCACGAAAAGATGTGACACAAAGTTGGGGTTTTGACTTTGGTCACTTCTTAGAATCAAAACACAATTGCATGAAACCTCACAGCCTCCTCACCTCCCTTTCTCTCCCTGGTTAAGATAAAGATAAACACATCAAAGGTGAGATCATAGTTCATGGAAGAAAAGATAAAAGGCTCATGCAATGAGAAGCAAGAATTTTTGCCAGTCTTGCAGCTCCAAATAAGAGGGCAATTCTTTGTTGGAAGAAAATCTTCCGACTGAGGATTATGTGAACGGAAACATACAGGGAATGTTGGTAAGGTTCATCCATTCGAATTGGGCGAGAATATCTTAAAGTAAAAGAATATAAAAATAACTTACAAGAGGATAAGATACATGGAATTTGCTTTTTAATAAGAGATTAAGAGAAATTAATCATTATTA